>NC_091077.1:56250000-57500000 GCF_032405125.1 Capricornis sumatraensis
GCCGACTCCACTTCAAGCCAACATCGCCTCCAACCCAGACTACAACGATAGAAATCTAGAGCCGGGGGTCTCTTCTAGAAACACCAAGCAGATACTGCTACTGCACTGCTTCAGTCTTTTGGTGGCTTCCCCCATACTCTGAAGAGAAAAGTGACACTCATGTCACTGGCCCCCTAGGCCACCATATGATCCAGTCCCTGTCTAGCTCTTGAGGCTCAACTCTTATTTTCATCCTCATCCTCTAAGTTTCAGATATGTTACCCCTCCCCACTTTTATTTCCAGGGAGTTCATTTATTCTGTGTATTCTTCCTACCCACAACCTTTCTCCTTTTGCTTCTTTATCTTATTAAATTCTATGTGTCATCCGTATAGATTAGTTACCACTTCTTCAAGAAGTTCTTCCTAGAGCCCCCTGGACTGGATGATTTCTCAGTATGGGCTCTAACAACTCCTAGTATTTCCCCTACACAGCAATTATCATCATTACAATTAAAGAAGCAGACTCTTACTGGCCTATTATCTCCCTGAGGGTAAGGACAGGGTTGTCTTGACACATCCTTGTATTTACAGGGCCTAGAACAGGGTCCACCATGCTTCCCTTGCTTGATGAATATTTGCAGAATGGATGCAAGAATTTTTGACATTGGCCTGCCCCCCTCTGGATAGTGCAGGTCACTGCTTCAGGGTAGGCTCATTTGCAAATGCCTAAAAATAAAAATGAAATGCAAACAAAATGTTCCTTGTCAGAATGAAGCTGCTGAGAAAGAGCAGTTTAAAAAGCTGATTCTGAGCAAAAGAACATGGAAACCTAATACTCTTTAAATAGCTTCTTAAATACAGTCATCAATCATAAGTCATGTCTTTGTGGATCTTCATTACACGGGGAACCTACTGAAAAATGCACAGCCCCTTACTGCAAAACACACAGAGCAGTGGCTTGCAAAGAATTTATAGAAATTGAGGATTACAACAGACACAGCTGAGCCCAAGAAATTATAGTCCTGTAGTCAACCAGAGGCAATAATCGAAGTCACCCACCTAAATACTATTTTTGATAACATCTTGGCCATCTAAAAATATTAGCTGGAGGCCATGATGGAAAAGCTACTAAGCTGACACTTTTCAGCACACAGAGAAGCAACAACCTACCTCCTGGCAGTGGGCCAGGAACTTGAATAGGAAAGCCATCGGTTACTAAGCCTGCGCAACACCCTGTTGGGAACTTTGAAAGAAACACAAACCTCAGGTCATGACCATCAAATCCTCATGCTCAGATCAAAAATTAAATATTAATTTAGATCAAACCACCCTGCTGTCTTCAATGCTGAATTCAGCTTATAGTGTGTTCTTGTGGATTGTTTAATCAGACTGGGTCCTGTCAAACCAGATGTGTAAAAGGTGCTAGAGATGAAACGTATCAAAGGATACAATTGACTAGAGCTAGACGGAGATTCTGTGAGACAGTCTGGTAAAGCAGAGGATGACTGGCAGGAAGGAAGTGCACAGAGGCAGCTATTTAGACTGAATCAAGAGCCATCTGGTCAAAGACGGGGAAAATGTGAAATTGGCTGCCATGGTGGAAACAATAATCAGGGTGACCACGATCATTAGAAATCTGCAAAGCACTCTCTCTTTTAACCTGGAAAATGACTCAGAGATGGGGAAAAGTGTAGACAGGAGCTGAGCCACTTGATCTGGTCAAGATAAATATTAATAGGGAGTTGAATTAGTAGGAGTTGGGAATGACCATACTCCCCACCCATATGAATGTCTTATCATTCTTTCCCATAACATCTCTATTCTAGAGCCTTCACTGGCTTCCCCTTGTCTCAAAATGTCTGGACAGGGAAGCCTGGTGTGCTGCAGTCCATGGGGTCACAGAGTCGGACATGACTAAGTGACTGAACTGAACTGTCTTCAAAGTTATCTGTTTTTGTGCACACTGTCTGGCTGAACTTCTTTGCCACTGTCTCTTGGCACTTTTCCATCCACACTCAACAACCACCAATACAACCCATTCATTTATGCCTCCACATGTTCAGAACACCAGGCCTCCAGCCTTCTGTCCTCTGCCCATCAAGGCTTAGCTTACCTCCAGAAGGGATTTTCCTGACTACTTGCTCCTCTTTGTTTTCTGAACTGGAATGTTACACTTTTAAGCATATAACTACAACACATTCTTAGATACTGTTTCAAGTGGCTTGATGTTTTCATATATGTCTACTTTTGTCTTTTAAACTAGACAGCTTCAGGCAGAGACAGTGCCTTATTTCTCTTTGTTGTCCCCAGGTATTTCATTCTATGTGAAGCTCACAATAGTGCTGAACACATTTTTCCTTTGATTGATCCCCCTTCTTTCCATCACAATTGTGAGCTGAGAAAAACCTTAGGGGGGCAGATTAAAATCTGCTAGTCTTGGTACAACAGGATTTCAGGACATTTCCAATCATTCCCTTGATGGCTGGGTGCATAATATCCCATTCATTATTTTTAAAAGTCAGTTTATCTTTTAATGCAGCAAGAGAATATTGGACAGTTCCTGAGAGTAAAATTATCATCAAAGAGAAACTCCCTATTTTTAGAAAAACTCAGGCTTTTGGGGGTTGGTAAGGGGGCAGGGAAGAGAATGATGATTGGGCTCAAAACGGCTCAAAATGGAAAAGCAACACACAGGTTGGAAAGCCTGGCCTCTGTTCCTCCTTTTCCAAACTGCCTTCGTCCCCTAGAAAATCAGGCATCAGCTTTCTAAGCATCTAAGTAAAGAAAATATCTCATCACCTGCATGTATGGTGTTCTAATTCTGTTCATTTCACATTGTTATTTGCACGTGTATAATTCTCTATGGTCTTTTAACTCCAACTCTACCATTCCCTTTAATCCGTTTTCCTTCCTAGATCCAGTATGTTATTGTTAAGTCGCAAAGTCATGTCCAACTCTTTGCAGACCCTATGGACTGTAGCCTGACAGGCTTCTCTGTCCATGGGATTTCCCAGGAAAGAATACTGGAGTGGGTATTCTTCATTTATTCTCCATTTCCTTCTTCAAAGGATCTTCCCAAGCCAGGGATCGAACAAGCATCTCCTGCATCACCTGCATTAGCAGGCAGATTCTTTACCACTGAGCCACCAGGGAAGCCCAGATCCAATATAACTTCCCTAAAAAGTAACATAATCACAATCACCTACCTTTTGAAACCTCTCAATGATACTCTCTCACTTTAAAGATAAAGTCTGTACTCATTAGGCTGCTGTATGAGGCCCTTCGTGATCTGTTTCTTATTACATTTCCTACTTCTTCCCTCTGCAACCCCTTCCCTCACTTTACTCCAAAGGTCTAGTTACATTTCATTTATTTATTTACAGTAACTCATATTTGCACTATCTCATCTCCAAGTTTCACACATGAAATGTTTACTAAGAATACTCCACCCACCTCCAAACTTATGTTCTTTGAACCTCAACTCTGACATTCTCTCCTCTCAGAAGCTGTCCTGACTCCAGCTGTAAGTTAGAGGCCCAGCTGATCTTATGCAATATATACTCTATATTTTCCCCCACGTGCCATAGATCACACTAGATTATAATTATAGTTCTAGTTACTCATCCGTGTCTCATCAAAGCTATAATCTCCTTCTACGCAGAAACTAAGTCTTTTTGACTTAGGTATTTCCCAAGCCTTACCCAGAGTATCTACACTCAGTAAGTAGTCTGGAAAAAGGGAAGGGAAAGAAGAAGGGAGTGGAGAGAGAGTATCATGAAATAATAAAAAAAAGGAAGGGAGGGAGGAGAATAAGGGAAATAATGATCAACTCTGGGGCCAACAAATCAATACCATAGCTTTCTAAAAGATGCAGCCATTTCCTGGGTGAGGAAAAAAAATGAACTCACAAGTTTGCATCATGAAAAACACTGAAACTCTCATTGTGAATGAAGTGTAGATATGAAGTTTCTAGATCTTAGGCAGTTGTTCTTTTTAGCAAAATATGTACAAATTAGTAGTAAGCTGTGTAGGTGTGAACATGAAATACTAATGCTGCCAAAAGTACCTTTATTTTGAGATGTGAGACCCCAGAGCTAGAGGCATATAACTTATTTACTTTCTAAGCATGGAATTTCATTTGAATTGGAAAGAGATAACCTCAAAATCATGGTGCATATATTTTGCTACAATAAAAACAAACAAATAAAAAAGAAAAAAATGTTGCAAAATGCCCTCAAGAGATTCATGACATATGTTGTTTAGACCAGTCCAGGAGGAGACTGTTGGCAGAATGACTAGAAAAGCTCTGATTGAATGAGATGAGGTTGTCAAAACTCACATTCATCATCACTTTACAGTCTATTGTATGTTTTCAAGTGCATTAGAGCATCTGTTTCTCTCAAGAACAGATCATTCTATTCTCTTGCTTAGATTCCCCCAATGGTTTCTCCTTGTTCTCAGAATAAAATTCAGAAACCTTATTATGACCTCAAGGTTCTGCCTGGCCTAGCCCTTGCCCTTTACAACCCTTCAACTTCATCTTATCAATGCTACTCAAAGAAGCCAGTCTGCAACCTGTTACTGGGATGATGAGATATGGATACCAGAATGTACATCTACTATATAACTAGGCATACTGTTAAATCCAGCTGACTTTCTGGGAAAGATTTTCTCAATGGAGAAAGAATTACATTGATTTACACTCTTACGCAAGCTCCTAAGCCTGCTGCAGACCAGTAACACAGTATGGAGATGGAATAGGCTACGGACCACGTGTTGACTAGCAAGGCATAGAGTCCTCTTGTCTTCTGTCCATATTTTTTAGTAATACAGGTCTTCACTCTCTAGAAGTACCTTTTGGGTGACCTCACAAACTTCAACTCTAAGGTCTCCATCACCTCATTAGAAAGGTTCTCTGGCTACTCTATCTAAGGCTGCAGCCTCCATCTCCAATCCAATTTCTTCTTTATTTCTTTCATAGTATTTATCACAATTATCCTTTTGGTTTTTTCTGCTTGGTTATTATAATGCATATCTACCACAACTACCTCTCCCTTAACAAAGCAAAATGTGCTTAGTGACTAGATGATGCACATTAAGTATCTGTTCAATGAACAATTTAACAACTTTATGAGACAGGGATATAATTGCGATTCTATATATGAGGAAAATGAAGATTGGGGGGTTTAAATGTCTCTTAAAATGGCAATCTTTTATACTTTTGTTTTGCTTTTGAGTTAAGAAAGCAATTGCATAAATATGAGCTCTTAATATTAGGTACTAAATACCCTAGATCTGTGGTAAAAAGAAAACCAACATTCAAAGAAAAGTAGTGACTAGCCAAGCATCATTCATAACTAAGTGAAAAAGGGCAGGAAAACAAAACCCGATCTTCTAAATCCAAGATTACTGTCTACTAAAGTAGATAAATCAACCTCCTTGACTTCAGATTATACTACAAATCTATAGTCATCAAGACAGTGTGGTACTGGCACAAAAGCAGAAACATAGGCCAATGGAATAACACAAAAAGCCCAGAGATAAACCCGCACATCTATGAGCACGTCATCTTTGGCAAAGCAGGCAAAAATATACAATGGAGTAAAGACAGCCTCTTCAATAAGTGGTACTGGGAAAACTGGACAGCTACATGTAAAAGAATAAAATTAGAACACTTCCTAACACCATGCACAAAACTAAACTCAATGTGAATATAAGGCCAGAAACTATAAAGCTCTTAGAGGCAAACATAGGCAGTACACTCCTTTGACATAAATCACAGCAAGACTCTTTCTGACTCACCTCCTAGAGTAATGGAAATAAAAATAAACAAATGGGACCTAATAAAACTTAAAAGCTTTTTGCACAGCAAAGGAAATTATAAACAAGATGAAAAGACAAATCTCAGAATGGGAGAAAATAGTTGCAAATGAACCAACTGACATGGTGTTAATCTCTAACATATATAAGCAGCTCATACAGCTCAATATCAGAAAAACAACCCAATCAAAAAATGGGCTGATGACCTAAACAGATATTTTTCCAAAGAAGACATAGAGGTGGTCCATACATGCATGAAAAGATGGTCAACAATGCTCATTATTGGAGGAAAGCATATCAAAACTACAAGGAGGTATAACTTCACACCAGTCAGAATGACCATCATCAAAAATCTACAAACAATAAATGCTAGAGAGGATGTGGAGAAAAGGGAACCCCCTTACACTGTTGGTAGGAATAGAAACTGATACAGCCATTATGGAAAACAGTATAGAGATTCCTTAAAATGACTAGAAATATTAGGGAGGGAGACGGGAGGGAAGTTCAAAAGGGAGGGGATATATGTATACCTATGACTGATTCATGTTGAGGTTTGACAGAAAACAACAAAATTCTGTAATGCAATTATCCTTCAATTGAAAAATAAATAATTTTTTAAAAGACTAGAAATAAATTTTCCATATGGCTCAGCAACCCCACTACTAGGGATATACCCTGAGAAAATCACAATTCTTAAAAACATTTGTAGTCCAATATTCATTGCAACACTATTTACAAAATCCAGGATGTGAAAGCAACCTAGATGTCCACTGACAGATGAATGGATAAAGAAGTTGTGGTACATTTATGCAATGGAATATTACTCAGCCATAAATAGGAATAAATTTGAGTCAGTTGTAGTGAGGTGGATGAACCTAGAGCCTCTCATACAGAGAGAAGTAAGTCAGAGAGAGAAAAACAAATACTGTATATTAACACATATATACGGAGCCTAGAAAAATGGTACTGATGAACCCAATAGAGAACAGACTTGACACAGTGGGGGAAGGTGAGGGTGGGATGAATTGAAAAAGTAACTTTGATATATGCATACTATCATATGCAAAATACATGGTTAGTGGGAAGTTACTGAATAACACAGGGAAAAGAGCCTGGAGCTCTGTGATGACCTAGAAAGATAGGATGGGGGGGAGGTGAAGGAGGTTCAGGAGGGGAGGGAGATATATATATAAAAATAAAATGACCGATTCTAGTTGTTGTACAGCAGAAACCAATACAAAATTGTAAAGCAATTTTCTACCAGTTAAAAAGTAAATATTTTTTAAGTAGATAATATGATATGCTAACAGTGTTTAAGAAGGATCTTCAAAAGTGACATACCTGTTTTTAAGGAGATACAGACAGCAAGGGCCATGCTTTATTGGCAGTGGGGGTAGTAGGGTATTAAAGAAGATGCAGGAAGTCTTGATTCCACCTTCCTTGGGTAGCACAACCCAATGAAAAAAGCATGAGCTTTCCCCAGGTCCACATACCACTGGCTCTCCATCAGACACTGGATTTGTGTGCTCATGCTTAGCCACTTAGTCATGTCTGATTCTTGTGACCCCATAGATTTTAGCCTGCCAGGCTCCTCTGTCCATGGGATTCTCCAGGCACGAATACTGGAGTGGGCTGCCATTTCCTTCTCCAGGGAATCTTCCTGACTCAGGGATCGAACCCAGGTCTCCCACATTGTAGGCAGACGCTTTACTGTCTGAGCCACCAGGGAAGTGTAACTCTGTCCCTCCTCATAGAGGTAGTCAGTAACTCGTCTTCATGATTCAATATTCTTTCACAGACTATACAGTATGTCAGGTCTTTAGAAGTCTTCTCAATCAGAATCAAGGCCTCCCACCTCTTTGTCCCCATAATACTTCTCATCGCTTTCCAGAGTCCTGGTCTCAGTCTACCTCATATTGAAATAAACAGTGTAGTTCCCTGTCTTCCTTCTGATCTTATATGGCAAGCAATGAGAAGCAATTTAAAGTCAAAGATACCCAGTCCGCAGTCATCAGAGAGTCTGATTCAGGAAGTCCAGACTGGAAACAATTTTTTTGTTTTCTCACTGGAGAGTAATCAGCTAATACATCTGAGCCCCTAAAAATCAGACATGATATGCTGAGTGAAGTAAGTCCAAAAGAGAAAAACAAGTATCATGTAATATCGCTTACATGTGGAATCTAGAAAAATGATGCAGATGAATGATGATAAAAATGATACAGTCACTATGCAAAGCAAATACAGAGAGACACAGATAAAGAGAACACACACATGGTTACCAAAGGTGAAGGAGGGGTGGGGTGAATTGGGAGATCGGGATTGACATATATATACATGAACTTTGTATAATATAGATAACTAAACAGAACCTATGAATAAGCACAGGGAACTCTACCTCGGTGTTCTGTGACCTAAATGGGAAGGATATCCTGAAGAGAGGGGATATACGTATACGTAGAGCTGATTCGCTTTGCTGTACAGTAGAAACTGACATCATTGTAAAGCAATTATATTCTAATAAAAATTAATTTTAAAAATCAATCATGACAAAAATAAAGTATTCAAATAAAATTAGTAAGAGATGAGAACAAGGCAATGAATTCCATTTTGTGATGCTATCCTGACAAATCCAGATCCAAACCTGGTCATAAAGGACCCTGAGGATGAGCAAAAGTGAAATTCGATGCCTACAAGCATGATCTCAGGAGTTGAGCTGCCTGGGTTTGATCTCTGACTCTGCAACTTACTACTTGTTTGACTTTGGGCAAACTACTTGACTTTTTCACATACCAGTTTCTTCCTTGGTAAGGTAATCATTGTAATCATAACTACCTCATAAGCTTTATGGGAGAACTCTGAGTTATCTGAAATGCACAGAGCAATGCCGAACGGTGAGTGAGTGAGTGACTGCAACATTGAAAGTGAAAGTGAAGTTGCTCAGTCGCCCCATGGACGGTAGCCTACCAGGCTCCTCCATCCATGTGATTTTCCAGGCAAGAATATTGGAGTGGGTTGCCATTTCCTTCTCCAGGAGATCTTCCCAACCCAGGGATTCAACCCGAGTCTCCCGCATTGGAGGCAGATGCTTTACCATCCGAACCACGTCAGTTAATAATAAACACTGGCTGAGAAAGTTTATGTTAGTGGCTGAATTTACTTTTATTTATAGCCTTCAAAACTCCACGGGTGACTTGGATGCTAAATCAGAGACAGAACAACAGGTTTCAAACTTTTCCAAAATAAAATGGAGGTTTCCCTACAGCATTATGAGAGCATTTATAAATAAGATTTCTGACAATCTGACCATCATGAATTCAGCTTTAGAGACATCTATAATTATCCTTTGGAAATTTGCCCTGAGCTGAGACTTGTCAGAATCTGTATAAGCAGATTCTGCCTCAAAGATTTTTCTTCCTTCTGCTGTTCCAAGTAACTTAGTCATTAAAAGCACTGGAGAGAAAAAAAAAAAACTCCTTGGAAGTTGAACAGTTGGCCATGATTAATAAAATGAATGAGAAAAAAAGATAAGAGATATCTAAATAGATTCTCTCCGTAGGAAATGCAACTTACTGTAGGAAAAAAAATATATATATATAAATACATATGCCTGCTTGGCAAGATTGATATCTTGAGAGAAATGATGATAATTAATATTGGCTTTCATTATGATTAATATAAAAACACAATGAAAAATAGTGGCTTGGTGACACAAATAAATAATTACGCATACAGTTTACTATATGTCAGTAGTAAGCAAACTAACACTAATGTAAATCATACACTAATAATTAAAGTCACATTAGAATATGTACTATATTAAAATATACATGTATATATATGTATGCTGCTGCTAAGTTGCTTCAGTCATGTCTGACTCTGTGCGACCCCAGAGACGGCAGCCCACCAGGCTCCCCTGTCCCTGGGATTCTCCAGGCAAGAACACTGGAGTGGGTTGCCATTTCCTTCTCCAATGCAGGAAAGTGAAAAGTGAAAGTGAAGTCACTCAGTCGTGTTGACTCTTAGCGACCCCATGGACTGCAGCCTACCAGGCTCCTCCGTCCATGGGATTTTCCAGGCAAGAGTACTGGAGTGGGTACCATTGCCTTCTCCATATATATGTATACATACAGATGTATGTAGATCTGCCTATCTCTCCATCTATGTGAAAAGCATGGATAATGCAACTGACAAATTGTTTCTCCACTAAAGTATAATGTAAAATTTCCATCTCATTTTAATATTAACTGGTGGTTTAACCGCACTGAGTTGAAAATCTAAAACCACATTTTCTCTTGACAACACTGGATAGAACATTCTGATAAAATATAAAAAGATTTCTCCAGGAAATAATGCTTTTTCTGATTTAGCAAGCCATGAAAATAATGAAGTCCAACACACAGTATTTCAGGACAGATTTCTAAAATGCACCCACTCAGCACTAGATCAGCTCTCTGATGAGTCTTGACCTTTTTGGAGCCGCTGGCAAGTCTGAAGGGTTTTTGATGGTCAACAGAAACTCACAAGAGTAGTGTTCACAGACACTGCGGAGCCCAAGACCCTTTACACAATGGGATATACTGCACAGTTCTCTTCTGACTCAGTCCACTCTCCTGGTCCATAATTGACAGTAATATTGAGGACCATTGTGGGGCAAAGGATATTTGTCCTTGGGGACAGAACATGGTGCTGCTCACCAGCATTGACTCCATCTGTAGCATGGAACTCCCATGGCTCTGGCTTCTGTTATGTTGCACAGTCTTTCCTGGGTCTTTCACAAGTTCAGTCACCAAGCAACAACACTACAGGATTCCGTAGTGACTATCTAATAAATAGGGATGCCGCAAATACTCCCAGCTCTAAACATATGCTGAGAGGATAAAAGAAGTCTAGATCGAAGGTATGCTGCATGATCTTTTTCACAAATGACAGAACAACTTTGCATTCCATTAGCTAACATGCATTAAGTACCCGCCATGCATTGTGTGTGTGTGTTAGTTGCTCAGTCGTGTCTCTGCGACCCTGTGGACTGTAGCCCGCTGGGCTTTTCTGTCCACGGCATTCTTCAGGAAAGAATACTGGAGTGGGTAGGCATTCCCTTCTCCAGGGGATCTTCCCAACCCAAGGACTGAACCTGCCTCTTGCATACTGAAGGCAGATTCTTTACCATCGGAGCCAGCAGGGACCCATGCATTAGGGCCAAGCAAACTACTTTACACACTTGTTCTCATTTAGTCCTCAGAATGAGAATGGAGGCTTTGAGAAGTTATTCCCACTGCTGGTATGTCTATCTGATGACAGAGCCCTCCGTCTTATGGGGAATTCCTAGATGTTCATGGCCTGAGTTGTGAATTTCTTATCCTGAGCCATTCCCACAGTCAATCCTAGCTACATGGACATTTTTTTTTTTTTTCTACAGACAAAACACTAGACCATTGTTATTTGTGATCTCCATGATTGGCCTACATCCCTGACTATATTTTAAGTTCTTCCTGGAATTCTAATACGCTAGTTTGCTTTAGAAGTTTATCTTTCTAGTTCTGTGACCTCCTACTTCACCCCAGCCCTCCTCAGTTCTGCTACTAATTTCTAAAGTAAAGATCTCAGGCTGAGAGCTTACAAATGGAGTTCAATCAGCAGACATATTTCAATTGGCCTAACGTTTATGTTTCTGATCTTGAAGTAGTTGCAAATTTTAAAACTTGGAAGAATTTCACTTTTCTTTTGGAAAAATAAGGTTAGTGTAGCAACAAATGGCCAGGACCCCAAAGCAGCCACTCCCTTCAGACAGACACAAACTCTCTAATTTGCCATGACTGTTCCATGCCTGGTTCCTATTGGCTTTAGAGTTATTTTTGTTTGTTTCTTGAATTCTTTTTGCCCGTGCCACACAGCATGTGTGATCTTAGTTCCCCAAACAGGTATCGAACCCTCAGCCCCTGCATAAGAAGTACAGAGTCTAAACCACTGGACCACCAGGGAAGTCCTTACTTTTGAGTTTTAGGCTCTAGAATTAACAGAACAATTTGCTTTCTTGTTTTAAAATACTGTCTAGACATAGTCAATGAAGATTTACAATCTATTAATCACTATATCAATAGTAGATTATAAAGATTCACTATGTCCAGATAGTATTTTTTTTAGTGCAATTGACCTTTATTTTATTTGTTAATTTTTTTACTTCATAATATTGTTTTGGTTTTGCCATACATCAACATGAATCTGCCACAGGTATACATGTGTTCCCCATCCTGAACACCCCTCCCTCCTCCCTCCCCATACCATCCCTCTGGGTCGTCCCAGTGCACCAGCCCCAAGCATCCAGTATTGTTTCATATATGATATTATACATGTTTCAATGCCATTCTCCCAAATCATCCCATCCTCTCCATCTCCCACAGAGTCCAAAAGACTGTTCTATACATCTGTGTCTCTTTTGCTGTCTCACATACAGGGCTATTGTTACCATCTTTCTAAATTCCATATATACGCATTAGTATACTGTATTTTAAAACAAGAAAACAATATATTGGGCTTCCCTTGTGGCTGAGACCGTTAAGAATCTGCAGGCAATTTGGGGAGACTTGTGTTCAATCCCTGGCTTGGGAAGATCACCTGGAGTAGGAAATGGCAACCCACTCCAGTATTGTTGCCTGGAGAATCCTCAAGGATGGAGGAGCCTGATGGGCTACAGTCCATAGGGTTGCAAAGAGTCAGAGTAACTAAGCTGAGTAACTAAGCACAACAACAAATCAATACATCATAATCTTGTGCAGCAATAGTGAAGCCTCAGCTATGTCTTTGCAAATGGTGCCATCACCTGAGGCATGACAAAAGAAAAACAGAAGGGTCCTTTACTAAGAATAAAACTCACATTTTCACAGTCAGGTCTTCTTAAAGGCATGTTTAGGAACAACACCACCTCACATAAAAGAATACTACTACTGTTCCCTTATCCAGAGTTATGCAGTCATAAGTCTTTTATGGATAGCAGATGTGATGATCCAGATGGAGAATACGTTAAGCCTGACGACTCTATCCAGACATCCTATTATGAGGCCCAAAGGCAGCGATCTGAACTGAGAGATGGAAGCAACAACCAGCCAGAAGATTACTTGTGATGGGTAGGAATCTTGATAGCTAACCTCATCTGACAAGTAGTCAATTCCTTGAGCTTCACTGTTGTGTTTTTTCCTTTGGGGACGGCAACCTCTGGCTCGATCAAAGAAGCTAATTAATGATAAACTCTGTTACAGGGAATTAGAACTGACAGCTCAATTCTGTACTCGGTTCTGACAACTTTGGTAGTGAGAATATTCACTATGTCCCCTCAGTAAATCTGCAAGTGCATCAATGGAGGTGACCCAAATAGTTACCACTGATATTTCATGTATAGGGACCTAGCCTACAGATATAATCACATATATTCTGTGTTATTTATTGAAGAACCATTTACAAATAATAAAAAAAAGAAACCTTCCAAATGTCTATTAGTTACCAATGGGGTAAAGATTAAATAAATTCAAGTGTAACCAAACTATTATTAAATATAAATTACATGAATTGGGCATTTGTGTCAGTTTTCTTGTGAAACACCAGGGGTTTGCACATTTTTCTATCAAGGGCCCGACAATACACATTTTAATTATGTGCCATAGGATCATATTGTAATTAATCAACTTTCCTTTCATAATATATCCACAGCCATTGACAATAGATAAATGGAAGAGCGCAACTGTGGTCCAATACAGTTTTATAAACTAAAACACAAGGCAGGCTAGATTTGATTCAGGGTCCATAGTTGGTCAAACTCCCACTAATAAGAATCATAAAAGTGCATTTAATCTACATAGCATGCATGCACGCTCAGTGCTTCAGTCATGTCCGACTCTTTACAACCCCATGGACTGTAGACTGCCAGGCTCCTCTGTCCATGGGACTCTCCAGGCAAGAATGCTGGAATGGGTTGCCATGACCTCCTCCAGGGTATCATCCCAGCCCAGGGATTGAACCTGTGTCTCCTGCATCTCCTGCATTGCAGATGGATTCTCTACTCCTGAGCCACCAGGGAAGCCCCAATCTCCATAACACCCATCCACAAATATCGTCATCCCCTTCTGCTAAACAGCGTAGCTAATGCTTACTAAATACTGACGCCACTAAGCCTGTCACAGGCACTAATTAGAGTCATTTTTTTAAACATAACGGTGAGGTGAGTGTTGTCATTATCCTCATTTGCCAACTGAGGAAGTAAGACATAAAGGGTTACATAACTGTCTCCGCTTAGAGAACTAGGAGGTGATAGAGCAAACATGCATCATCTCATTAAATCTGCAGCCCGTCTGTGATAAGCTGGGCCATAGGAAGGTGCAGCCTTAAATCATTAAGCATGATGCGAATGGAAGTCAAGTTATGAATAATTGTTCTTTCTCTGTAGAGGAGAAGATGGAAACAAAAGCAAAGTTGCAAGATCTGCGCAGCAAGTGGGTTTCAAGTCACTAATAGACTCCCCTCCTCTCGATCCTGCTGCACTTCGTTATCACACTGTCTTCCAGTTAAGTCACTGCCACCGTCAACTCAAAACAGTGACTTGGAAAATTGTTTCTTTAGGGCCTGTCTTTTGTCTTCAGTGAAACAGCCCCAAATCCTCACTCCTTCTATGGCTTCCTGATTGTCACCGTCACCTGATCCTAACCTCAGAGGTAAATTTATAGTTCTGATGGGGCAGCAATGAGAATTACACAGCAGGCAACAGTGATCATGAGTGTATTAATCAAGGCTGCCAATGCAGATTTACATGTCTTAGTAATAAATTATAAAACACACCTAAGAATTAGCAGCTTAATAAAGCTGAGTTTGATGAGAAGCCAAACTGACAAGCTCTTCCCCCCACATCAAGGCTAATTTTTCACCAACTGTATGAAGGAAGCTATAAAAATCTCTCTCAAAGGTAACTTCCCACTAACTGTATCCTCAGAATAACTTCAGAGTGCTTCTTTCTACTGTTGCATGCCATTTTCCTGCAAACCTCCCACTCACTGTAAACTAGAACTGCCTTCACCTTCTGGAAATTAGTTGGCATCAGTACTGGATATTTTTCACACCAAAAGACAATAAATTCAGGAATTCTCAGGGGAGCAATCAAGAGAATTTTAGAATGGACTCCTCTGGCACGCTTCCCTCACTTCTCTGGGTTTTCTGGACATAAAATGCTCAGTTGTTGTAATTACTATATTACTATAAATTACTGACAATGATAACATGTTATATTTCCTCAGTTCTAACACACACATTTTTTCACATTCCACTTTTCATGTTTCACACTGCACCAATTAAGGGGTGTGTGTGTGTGTGTGTGTGTGTGTGTGTGTGTGTGTGTGTGTGTGTTTGCGCTCGCTCAGTCGTGTCCAACTCTTTGCAACCCCATGTACTATAGCCCATCAGGCTCATCTGTCAATGAGATTTCTTAGGCAACAATCCTGAAATGAATTGCCATTTCCTCCCCCAAGGGATCTTCTCAGGGATTGAACATGTCTCCTGCATTAGCAGGCAGATTTTTTACCACTGAGCCACCTGGCAAGCCCTACTAATCAGGGCTCATCTTGCCTATTGGTCTTTGGTACAATAATATGGGGTTGGCCAGAAAGTCCATTCAGCTTTTTCCATACCAACATACAGAAAAGTCCAAATAAACTTTAGCCAACTGAGTATCATAACTATTTAATGCTATGCAATGCTGCTTCTTTTTTTCCCCCTGAAAATCAGCAGTACATATTAAAGCTATGGCATCCTGAAATTGAGGAAATGTGATACGAACTTGAGAATATGATAGTTAAGGACTCCTTCACTGCAGGTAAAAGAATCCAACTCTGGCTAACTTCATAGAAAAAAATCAGTATGAGAATGAATTCCTATTGAATTACAGGCTAGGTTAGAGAACTCAGATCCAGAATGGAGCAATAAGCTATTTACCGCGTAGACAGCTACTTCTCTGTCTCATGAAGGAGCTGCCGTGGAATCAAGTAATGAACTTGTCAGAATTGTTTCTTCTCTCTCTGTCTCTCTGCAGGGGATTCAGGAAGAAAGAGCCCACGTGGCTGACCAAGGTCCTGTGGCTACACTGATACGGGGTTGGATGCTCTTAACAGCCCAGTGGGATAAGAATGATGAGTGTTATCGTCCTCATTTTCTGTAAGACGAAACATAGGTCCAGATACGCTATATGACTTAGCTGATTATCTGGTATGTGGCATCGCAGGACTGGAAGCCAAGCACTGTCTCACAGTATAACAAGTTCAGATTACACTAACTAAATTGAAGACCAACACAACTAGGGTTAAAAACGAAAGAAAAAGGAAACTTTCCCTATTGTAATCCTTGCTAATGCCTTGGGGGAAAAAAATCTTCATCCACAAATTTGATCAGCCTAAGAAATAGCCTTGTGCCTGTTTTATGATCACAGGGAAACTTGTTTGGGAGACAGAACCAAATTCCACTTGCTGCATGATTTTTCATGGGAAATTTCACTCCTCTGGGCTCCCCTTCCTCACTTGTGAAGTGTGTGAATATTTTCCTTGACTACCTCCCAGATTTATAGAGGAGGCAAGATGTAAGAATAGAGGTGTAAGTTCCTCAAAAAGCATTAAAGCTCTTTAGCTGTAAGCCTGAATCACCATTTGCTGGTCTGCTAAGTACAGAATTACAATTTTGTGGGGCACAGTTTAGATTTTCATTAATCTATTTTTTTTCCAAAGCATGTTTTTTTAGAATTTGACCTACTTTTTTTTTTTAAAGAACCTAGAATAACACATATGAGTTCATTAGTACAAAATGAAACATTTCATTCACAGCAACCAACTGCCTATGCGAAATGGTAAAATTCAAACTTCTGTTACTCTGCGTACCAGTTTGTACACTGTAAGTTCTCCCGTAAGTGTGACATGGACTTGGTACACAGCAAATGTCAAGGATTTGAGGGAACTAACGGAGAGCTGACTTCAGGTGAAGTTATTGCCTGGGATCCTTTAAAGACTGCCATCCTTTTTCCTTTATTGATGCAACTTGACTTACAGGCTTTTAGTTCACCGACCACGGATTGAAGTCAGGATCCCAAGAGTAAAAGCATGGAATCCTGACCGCTGGACCACTAGGGAATCTCCCCATCCTTTTCAAAGAAAAAGATGCTTTACAACTACTAAACAAGCAAAGAACATGGGTTTTTGTAGCCAGGCTGATGTGGGTTCAAGTCCTAACACAGGCTCATGCTGGCATTTTAATCTAGAGTCAGTTAAAAAAGCATTCAAGCCTTCTTTTCCCCACACATAAATTAGGAAGTAAAATACATATTTCACAGAATTATTATAACACTCAGAGATAATATATGTAAATATATGTCAATAGTCATCACCATTATCCCACTATTGTTATTACATGGATGATATCATTTAATCTTTACAATATTAAGAAATGTGCTTCCCAGATGGTCCTAGTGTTAAAAAAAAAAACCCACCTGCCAATGCAGGAGACAAATGCAGGTTCGATTCCTGGGTTGGGAAGATCCCCTGGAGGAGGGCATGGCAACTCACTCCAGTATTTACTTAGTGCTTTCAATAGATATGGACTGGCGAGCCACTTTAGTATTCTTGCCTTAAGAACCCCATGAATACTATGAAAAGGCAAAATGACAGGATACTGAAAGAGGAACTCCCCAAGTCATTGGTGCCCAACATGCTACTGAAGATGAGTGGAGAAATAACTCCAGAAAGAATGAAGGGATGGAGCCAAAGCAAAAACAACACCCAGTTGTGGATGTGACTGGTGATAGATGCAAGATCTCATGCTGTAAAGAGCAATATTGCATAGGAACCTGGAATGTCAGGTCCATGAATCAAGGCAAATTGGAAGTGGTCAAACAAGAGATGGCAAGAGTGAATGTCAACATTCTAGAAATCAGAGAACTAAGATGGACTGGAATGGGTGAATTTAACTCAGATAACCATTATATCTACTACTGTGGGCAGGAATCCCTTAGAAGAAATGGAGTAGCCATCATGGTCAACAAAAGAGTCCGAAATGCAGTACTTGGGTGCAATCTCAAAAACAACAGAATGATCTCTGTTCGTTTCCAAGGCAAACCATTCAATATAACAGTAATCCAAGTCTATGCCCCAACCAGTAATGCTGAAGAAGCTGAAGTTGAATGGTTCTATAAAGACCTCCAAGACCTTTTAGAACTAGCACGCAAAAAAGATGTCATTTTCATTAAAGGGGACTGGAATGCAAAAGTAGAAGTTAAGAAACACCTGGAGTAACAGGCAAATTTGGCCTTGGAATACGGAATGAAGCAGGTCAAAGGCTAATAGAGTTCTGACAAGAGAATGCACTGGTCATAGCAAACACCCTCTTCCAAAAACAAAATGGCTGTCTGGGGAGGCCTTACAAACAGCTGTAAAAAGAAGAGAAGCGAAAAGCAAAGGAGAAAAGGAAAGATATAAGCATCTGAATGCAGAGTTCCAAGGGATAGCAAGGAGAGATAAGAAAGCCTTCCTCAGTGATCAGTGCAAAGAAATAGAGAAAAACAATAGAAAGGGAAAGACTAGAGATCTCTTCAAGAAAATTAGAGATACTAAGGGAACATTTCATGCAAAGATGGGTTCAATAAAAGACAGAAATGGCATGGACCTAACAGAAGCAGAAGATATTAAGAAGAGGTGGCAAGAATACACAGAACTGTACAAAAAGATCTTCACGACCCAGATAATCATGATGGTGTGATCACTCACGTAGAGCCAGACATCCTGGAATGTGAAGTCAAGTGGGCCTTAGGAGTAATCACTATGAACAAAGCTAGTGGAGGTGATGGAATTCCAGTTGAGCTACTTCAAATCCTGGAAGATGATACTGTGAAAGTGCTGCACTCAATATGCCAGAAAATTTGGAAAACTCAGCAGTGGCCACAGGACTGGAAAAGGTCAGTTTTCAGTCCAATTCCAAAGAAAGGCAATGCAAAAGAATGCTCAAACTACCACACAATTGCACTCATCTCACATGCTAGTAAAGTAATGCTCAAAATTCTCCAAGCCAGGCTTCAGCAATATGTGAACCGTGAACTTCCTGATGTTCAAGCTAGTTTTAGAAAAGGCAGAGGAACCAGAGATCAAACTGCCAACATCCGCTGGATCATCAAAAAAGCAAGAGAGTTCCAGAAAAACATCTATTTCTGCTTTATTGACTATGCCAAAGCCTTTGACTGTGTGGATTACAATAAACTGGGGAAAATTCTGAAAGAGATGGGAATACCAGACTACCTAACCTGCCTCTTGAGAAACCTGTATGCAGCTCAGGAAGCAACAGTTAGAACTGGACATGGAACAACGGACTGGTTCCAAATAGGAAAAGGAGTACATTAAGGCTATATATTGTCACCCTGCTTATTTAACTTATATGCAGAGTAAACCATGAGAAACGCTGGGCTGGAAGAAGCACAAGCTGGAATCAAGATTGCCGGGAGAAATATCAATAACCTCAGATATGCAGATGACACCACCCTTATGGCAGAAAGTGAAGAGGAGCTAAAAAGCCTCTTGATGAAAGTGAAAGAAGAGAGTGAAAAAGTTGGCTTAAAGCTCAACATTCAGAAAACGAAGATCATGGCATCTGGTCCCATCCCTTCATGGCAAATAGATGGGGAAACAGTGGAAACAGTGGAAACAGTGTCAGACTTAATTTTTGGGGGGCTCCAAATCACTGCAGATGGTGATTGCAGCCATGAAATTAAAAGATGCTTACTCCTTGGAAGAAAAGTTATGACCAACCGAGACAGCATATTCAAAACTAGAGACATTTACTTTGCCAACAAAGGTCTGTCTGGTCAAGGCTATGGTTTTTCCAGAAGTAATGTATGGATGTGAGAGTTGGACTGTGAAGAAAGCTGATTGCTGAAGAACTGATGCTTTTGAACTGTGGTGTTGGAGAAGAATATTGAGAGTCCCTTGGACTTCAGGGAGATCCAACCAGTCCATTCTAAAGGAGATCAGTCCTGGGTGTTCTTTGGAAAGAATGATGCTAAAGCTGAAACTCCAATACTTTGGCCACTTCATGAGAAGTGTTGACTCATTTGAAAAGACCCTGATGCAGGGAGGAATTGGGGGCAGGAGGAGAAGGGGACGACCAAGGATAAGATGGCTGGATGGCATCACTGATTTGATGGACATGAGTTTGGGTGAACTCCAGGAGTTGGTGATAGACAGGGAGGCCTGGCGTGCTGCAATTCATGGGGTCACAAAGAGTCAGACACGACTGAGCGACTGAACTGAACTGAACTTCAATAGGTGTGGAAACTTCAATAGGTGAGTTTTAAATCACTGAGGATTTAAACTGAGAATTTAAATTACTTGCTCAGTGTCAAACAATCCATAAATAGTACACTTTTTATTTGCATAAAGTTCCTCAGAGCCCACAGCCTTAATACTGAACTGTGCTATCATTATTACAGCTACTATTATTGCATTTTTTATTATCTTTATTATCGGATATGACAAAAGACAGTTCCGGGTAAAATTTGAAAAGCACTCAATGCAATAGCTATCTTTCTGAATGGCACTCAGTGGTGTGGGAAAGCAGCAGGATACTGGATTAAGTGGAGATAGGTTTTAGTTTATGCCTACATCTTCCAAGTCATGCGACCTTAAATAACTCTTCCACTGAGACTTTACTTCCTCATCTGTAAAATGAGCTTGCTAATAACCACCCCAGGGCACAGCTTCAAAAATCAAACATTAACATGTATATGACAATATTTTGTACAGTATCAAACACAATATGAGCATGTTTGTGTCAATTCTGTTAGTTTTACCACCATTACCAGAGGCCAAGTCATAGGTAAGTGCACAGAAACTACCTTAGTTTGCAATAGAGAGCAAGGGAAAATGTTTCTGGCTCTGGCTCCACTAAGGGAAAAACCTACCCCAATCTCACCCCAATGTTTATGGCAAAAAAAAAAAAAAATCAAATATAAAGTGTTGTACCTACATGTAGAGGATATTCTTCCAAGACCTATAAGAATATTTTTAAAAATAACCATAAAGTACTTGATCTGTCTGCCTAAGATTAAAAAATATAGAAGTAACAACGCAGGTTGTAGGTGTGATGCATGCATGCATGCATGTTCAATCACGTCTAACTCTTTGAGGTTCTATGGATTCTGGTCCGCCAGGATCCTCTGTCCATGGGATTTTCCAGGCAAGAATATTGGACTGGGCTGCATTTCCTTCTCCAGAAGATATTCCTGACCCAGGGGTCAAATATGCATATCCAGTAAGTCCTGCATTGGCAGGCAGATTCTTTACCACTGTGACACCTGGGAAGGCCATAAATGCAATGAGTCTTGTGCAACTTTGTTATTAAAACATTATCTTGATAAAAAGAACTGTGGTACGAATATACAGTGGAATATTACTCAGCCATAGAAAGGAATAAACTTGAGTCAGTTGAACTGAGGTGGACAAACCTGGAACCTATTACACGGAGTGAAGTAAGTCAGAAAGACAAAAATAAATATTGTATCAGTTTCATGGGGACTCTGCGACCCCATGAATTGCAGCACACCAGGCCTCCCTGTCCATCACCAACTCCCAGAGTTCACTCAGACTCACGTCCATCGAGTTAGTGATGCCACCCAGCCATATCATCCTCGGTCGTCCCCTTCTCCTCCTGCCCCCAATCCCTCCCAGCATCAAAGTCTTTTCCAATGAGTCAATGCTTCGCATGAGGTGGCCAAAGTACTGGAGCTTCAACTTTAGCATCATTCCTTCCAAAGAAATCCCAGGGTTGATCTCCTTCAGAATGGACTGGTTGGATCTCCCTGAAGTCCAAGGGACTCTCAAGAGTCTTCTCCAACACCACAGTTCAAAAGCATCAATTCTTTGGCACTCAGCCTTCTCCACAGTCCAACTCTCACATCCATACATGACTACTGGAAAAACCATAGCCTTGACTAGATGGGCCTTTGTGAATAAAGTAATGTCTCTGCTTTTGAATATGCTATCTAGGTTGGTAATGCATATAAATGGAGTCTAGAAAAATGGCACCAATGAACCTATTTGCAGGGAAGAAATAGAGACGCAGACATAGAGAATGGACTATGGACACAGTTGGGGAAGGAGAGAGGGGGATGAATTGAGAGCGTAGGCTGAAACATATACACTACCATGTGTAAAACATATAGGTAGTGGGGAGTTGCTGTGTAACACAGGGAGCTCAATCTTGTGCTCTGTGATGACCTAGAGGGATGGGATGGGGGGTGGGGTGGGAAGGCGGTTCAAGAAGGGGGGGATATATGTATACTTACAGTTGATTCACGTTGTTGTATGACAGAAACCAACACAACAGTAAGGCAATTATCCTCCAATTAAACAAAATACCCTAAGGTTGACTTTTTACACTGTTCTCAGAGCTTCAATAGTGCCACTAATTTTCTCTTCCCACTAATTATTTTACAAAACTAGGAAAGATAGCTTTGACTGTCTCAAGTACCAACTCCTGAAACTGGATCTTCCTGTCAGTGAAAATATCACCACCTAGAAATATAGAAAATTGGGGGATATTTATCAGACCATCATTAACCAGAATGACAGTCATTTGGCAGACCCTAAAATTCACTGAAAAGCTGTGTGTGGGCACTTTGTCCTTCAGAATCTGTGTTCTGGAGTGATGGGCAAGTCTGATCTGTTTATCTTCCTGAGTAAACTGATCATAATTGCCCACATTGGAGGATAGAACCCACAAATGATTAAGGTCATAGCTGGTTCCTCAAGGTGTGAATATTTATCTTCTTTCTAATGAAGTAAGTTGCAGTGTGAATGCTACAGGTTGGAGCTGTAACAGTGAAGAGCACAGTAATCTTGTACTATCCATGACAAGATTCTCTGCAAGGAAGTGATAATTAATGGAATATCCTGTGTATTCCGATTGGTGTGAGATGCACAGACCCACAGCATATAAAATAAGATACCATCATGTATATTAGATGAAGCATCTAGTAAATCAATAAGTCTGCAATTTATGGAAATTTGCCAGGGTCCAACCCCGGTGGATCCAGGGTAATTCGAAGGGGAGACGGAATCAGCATCCTAGGAAAAAACTTATTTAATTACAGATATAGAGATTAGAAAAGAATAGTGTAGTAGGAAAATTAGTGGAGAAAAATAGGCTGAATAACTTGGTTTATGTGGAATAGCAATAAAACTCCAAGACAAGGAATTTGCACCACCTACATAGGCCACAGGCATCTTTCCATTCTCCCGAAGGAGAGGAGGCACTGAGGCCTCCCTGGTCCGATCCTAGAAGCCCAGGCAAAATTAGCAGGCTTGGTGAGTACCCATGCTCCAGATGGGAATTCAGCCAGAAGGGGGAAGAAAGAATGACATGGGGGAATCAGTCTTTCCAGAAACTGATCCATTTTCTTTATTTTCAGGTTTGCTTATATACTTTTTGTTATACATAGGGATGAATACAGAGTCATGTGGGGTCAGCAGACCTGATCCTTGTCAAAATCAGGTGCTTCATATAAAATTATACAAAGGTCTTAGGGGTTTTACATCATCTTCTGGCTATGAAGCCTGCTAACATTTTATGGCCCTTTCTGATAACGGTCAGTCAACCAGAAAACTTATTTATTCCAGGGGTGATTTTTTTCTTAAACCAGGTGCCACCCTCCAAATAAAGTTGCATTCCTATAGGGTGAGGGTGTAGTGGGTAACAATCAAGAAAGGAATTTACTTAGCCTAAGGTTTAACATGATTAATCTTAAAGGTTAATGCTTATTTTTCCTATATGCTAGTTATATTCATTATAAGGGCAGGGAATAGGGAGATTTAGCAGCAAATATTGGCTCAACAAGTGAAAAACCCTTCACCAATATAATTTCTAATCAACCCACTAATACTATACTAATAATTTTCTAACTTCTCAAAAGAGTCTGTATTTAGAAAGTTTTAAAGCATCTCATGCCTCTCATGGTTGGGAGGCTGTAAATAATCACATGTGGCTGGACGAACCTGCTCAGGCAGGCTAGAGAAACTTCAGAGGAGTTTGTAAGTTGAAACACTCTTGTCACGCCCAGGAATTTTTATTAACTGGAGCTGCAAGTAAACTCCTTCTCCGAGAGAGGTGGTGGAGGGTCAGCCCCCTGTAAAGTCAGAGGTATAGGTGAGAGCATAAAACAGTAAAGTAGGCACTCTGGTTTTGGGGGTAGATGCTCGGGAACAGGGGGTTTCCTGAGGCTCGATCCCGCCTTTGTGTATGCCGAAGCCTCCTTCCTCATGACCTTTGCCATGGGCAGAGTTCCTCACGCTGGCTCCTGGCAGAAACTAAAATAATGTTCTTCTGGAATTTAGAAAGACTACTCTCTGGGTCCCATCACATAGGAGCATATGGATTCAGTAGAGTCACCAGATGATAAGCTATCTGAGGGTAGGACTAGGTTCCTGTTGCTCAGCAGTCCATCCCAAGTGCTTAGTACAGCACAGGGCATATACGGCAGGAACTCTATAAATATTGTTGGGTGGATGGAAGAATGGATGAATAAGTGATGTCAGTAAATGTAACCTAGCTGGCCAGAATCAGAGGCCAACATTTGGAATGATCTTCCTGAGAAAGAAACTCTTCTCCAGTTGCTTTATTTAGCATGCTGCTGCTGCTGCTAAGTCACTTCAGTCGTGTCTGACTCTGTGCGACCCCATAGACGGCAGCCCACCAGGTTCCCCCATCCCTGGGATTCTCCAGGCAAGAACACTGGAGTGGGTTGCCATTTCCTTCTCCAATGCATGAATGGAAAAGTGAAAGTGAAGTCACTCAGTCGTGTCCAACTCTGTGCAACCCCATGGACTGCAGCCTACCAGGCTCCTCCGCCCATGGGATTTTCCAGGCAAGAATACAGGAGTGGGTTGCCATGAGTTTCAACCAAATACATTACCAGGGCCCAGAAAATATTGTAAGCTCATAAGATTTTCACTTGAGTTATGAAACTGAAAAAAGAAGTATCACAAGCACCCACTGTGATCTGAGTTTCTATTTCAGTCCTTCGCTCCCTGTCTACATCACAAGATCTCATTCTCGCATCGAGTTCTTGCTACATGGATCCACTGTATTGATTTTTTTTTCAAGGCAATACAAATTTTTGAACAAACTTCAAAACTCCAAACTCGGTTAACATATACACACTACTATATATAAAATAGATAACTAATAAGGACCTTGTATACAGCACAGGGAACTCTACTCAATACTTTAATGGCCTATATAGGGAAAGACTCTAAAAAGATTGGTATATGTATATTTGATTCACTTTGCTCTACATCAGAAATTAACACAATACTGTAAATCAACTATAATAAAATTTTTTAAAAACCTCCAAATTCAAGTTAAAACTTGAAAAGACATGACCAAGATGTTTTCGGAGTTTAGATGAAATATATAAGAACAGAATTTAGGAGCAAGCCATTATTTTTTGTTTGAAAAAAAGTAATATTAACCCAACTATTCCAGCTTAAGTTAGTCAGCAAATCCCTCATTAAAGTTCAGACTCTGTAATTAAATTTAAACAGATATTATGATCTATAGAGTTATTAGTATTAACCCATAATTAATACTATTTTGCTAATACATTAATGTGTGAATAATTCAGCAGGTCTTTCAACTGTGCGGGATATTTATGATCATTAAAAGTAATTATTTGCTATCAGGTATACACTAGAGCAATGGCTACACACTCTAGTACTCTTGCCTGGAAAATCCCATGGACATGGACGGAGGAGCCTGGTAGGCTTCAGTTCATGGGGTTGCTAGGAGTCAGACACGACTGAGCGACTTCACTTTCATTTTCATGCATTGGAGAAGGAAATGACAACCCACTCCAGTGTTCTTGCCTGAGAATCCCAGGGACGGGGGAGCCTCGTGGGCTGCCGTCTATGGGGTCGCACAGAGTCGGACATGACTGAAGTGACTTAGCAGCAGTAGCTGATGCTCTAGGTCTCAAAGCCAATCCATGCCTTCACTATATCCAGGAATACTTACAGAATTTTTCTGAAACAACCAGGTAATTCCTAAATTTTGTGTACAGGTGATTCTCCAAGAGAGCTGATTAAATGAAAATTCTATGACTCTAACCAAAAAGTCCAGTTTAGAATTCCTAAGCAAAAGGAGCATGAAAATTTTCATTTAAAATAATAATCCCAACTGATTCTGATGTACTAGGGAAAAGTCTAAACATGGATTTATTCTTAAGCCGCACATTTATTCTAGTCATAATTTGGGAAGACAATAAATTCTAAAATGTTCCAAAATTATAGTCATAAAATTATGGAGATAATTAATATGGGACATGTGTAAAGGGGGTAGAAAAAGAAGAGCTTGGGAGAATTAATTGTTCCTTTTCAAAAGGCATGAGACTTACATAATTTTTAAAAGAACAAAACACTTTGAATGGAGAGATCTTGCCTCTATTTTTATTTCCAAACTTCTGTTTTATTTGGGATTGGCTAAAAGATTCTGCCCATCAAAAGGTTATAAAGAAATAACAGGAAAAAATCAAGAAAAATAACTGGTATAACATACAAAGTAGAACATGGTGTCTGAAAAAGAGTTTATTAGCAATAAATACTTGTTGAATAAGATGAATAAATGTCTTAATGAATAATTATAGTGCCACATAGGAAGAAATACTATTATATTTTTACAGACATTAGACTAGTCTATTTAAAAAAGCTTTCTTGTAACATAATTCTGGGGCCCATTCTATAAAGTGTTGTTAAGCTTGATGATGGTGTTTTTGTAAGTTTTTAGTGGGTAATCTTTTCATTCCAAGTGGCAGAAACTCTGGTTCAAAGAGGCTTTAGTGTGAAAAACTAGAGAATTAAACAAAAGTGGGAAGACCAAGAATGGGTATTTTTACTTCAGGTACAGCTGGACCCAGAGCACAAAGCTGTTTTTCTTTTTTCCCACAATATACTTTTCTCATCTCTGTACTCTACATTTCTCTGTGCCTGCTCCATTCTCATGCAAGCTCTCCCCTTACAATGACGAGAAATCTGTCATTAGTTCCAATTCCACGTCCCATGCTACCAGTAATTTTACCAGTTAAAAGAAAAGAGAGTACTTTTAGGACAGTAGCTCAAGCAAAATTTCACCCAAATGAGTTCTGATTAGACCCTATTAACATGACTTAGGCCACATTCCTGTCACTGAATGAACCACTATGGCCAAGGGCACATTCTTCCGCTTGAAACATACCTACCCCTGGACTTGAAACATGGCTAGCCACACCCAAACAACATGGACTGAGAATGGAGAAATGATAATTCTCAAAGAAAAAATAAGGTGCTATTACCAGCATGAGAAATTTACTATATAAAAGTCTACCAGAGATAATGTCAAACTGAAGTCCTTCTGAATGAATCTAGAGAAATGAACTTCAAGGGAAAGTTCATGTGAGAGTAAGTGTATTCATTATGGGATTCCAGAGTCAGAGGTATGTATAAATACCTTGTAGTTAGGAAGGAGGAGCAACAGAAGGGTGGTGGGGGGAAGAGACAGGGGAGGAGATAAGGACCTTGCTGACAATTGTGACAAAATCAGTTTGAGACATGAAGGTAAGAACATTCAGTTTGGGATGCTGAAAAAGGGTAGTGTCATAGAATTTTAGGGCTAGAAGGATTTGAAAGACCACCTCTTCTAACTAAGTGGGTTGCAAATGAAGAAACAAAACATCTCAGGATTTGACTCCTTCTACATGTCCATTTCCATCTCTCACTATTTAATCCATCATTTTACTTTCTATCCCTGGAGAAGGAAATGGCAACCCACTCTAGGATTCTTGCCTGGGAAATCCCATGGACATAGGAATCTGGCAGTCTACAGTCCATGGGGTCACAAAAAGTTGGACATGACTGAGCACACACACACTTATATCTTGTCCAGTGCAGTAGCCATTTGGCCATATAGCACTTGAAATGTGGCTAGGTCAAATTGAGATGTGCTCTAAGTATAAAATACACAAGGAACTTCAAAGACAGTGTAAAAAATGATGTAAAATGTCTCATTAATATTTCATACTGATTGCTCATTGAAATGCTATCTGGGGGATTCAGTTCAGTTCAGTCGCTCAGTCATGTCCGACTCTTTGCAACCACATGAACCGCAGCACATCAGGCCTCCCTGTCCATCACCAATTCCCAGAGTTTACCCAAACTCATGTCCATTGAGTCAGTGATACCATCCAACCATCACATCCTCTGTTGTTCCCTTCTCCTCCTGCCCTCAATCTTTCGCAGCATCAGGGTCTTTTCAAATGAGTCAGCTCTTCACATTAGGTGGCCAAAGTATTGGCATTTCATCTTCAACATCAGCCCTTCCAATGAACACCCAAGATGGATCGCCTTTAGGAGGGAGTGGTTGGATCTCCTTGCAGTCCAAGGGACTCTCAAGAATCTTCTCTAACACTACAGATCAAAAGCATCAATTCTTCTGTGCTCAGCTTTCTTTATAGTCCAACTCTCACATCCATACATGACTATTGGAAAAACCATAGCCTTAACTAGACGGACCTTTGTTGACAAAGTAATGTCTCTGCTTTTTATATGCTGTCTAGGTTGGTCATAACTTTCCTTCCAGGGAGTAAGCGTCTTTTAATTTCATGGCTGCAATCACCATCTGCAGTGATTTTGGAGGCCCCTAAAATCAAGTCAGCCACTGTTTCCACTGTTTCCCCATCTACATGCCATGAAATGATGCAACCAGATGCCATGATCTTCGTTTTCTGAATGTTGAGCTTTAAGCCAACTTTTTCACTCTCTTCTTTCACTTTCAAGAGGCTTTTTTGGACCTCTTCACTTTCTGCCATAAAGGGTGGTGTCATCTGCATATCTGAGGTGATTGATATTTCTCCCGGCAATCTTGATTCCAGCTTCTGCTTCCTCCAGCCCAGCATTTCTCATGATGTACTCTGCATAGAAGTTAAATAAGCAGGGTAACAATATACAGCCTTGACATACTCCTTTTCCTATTTGGAACCAGTCTGTTGTTCCATGTCCAGTTCTAACTGTTGCTTCCTGACCTGCATACAAGTTTCTCAAGGGGCAGGTAGGTGGTCTGGTATTCCCATCTCTTTCAGAATTTTCCACAGTTTATTGTGAGCCATACAGTCAAAGGCTTTGGCATAGTCAATAAAGCAGAAATAAATGTTTTTTTGGAACTCCCTTGCTTTTTCAATGATCCAGCAGATGTTGGCAGTTTGATCTCTGGTTCCTCTGCCTTTTCTAAAACCAGCTTGAACATCTGCAAGTTCATGGCTAACATATTGCTGAAGCCTGGCTTGGAGAATTTTGAGCATTACTTTACTAGCATGTGAGATGAGTGCAATTGTGTAGTAGTTTGAGCATTCAGAAGAGAAGTGAAAAGCAAAGGAGAAAAGGAAAGATATACCATATACCCATTTGAATGCAGAGTTCCAAAGAATAGCAAGGAGAGATAAGCAAGCCTTCCTCAGTGATCAGGGCAAAGAAATAGAGGAAAACAATAGAATGGGAAAGACTACAGATCTCTTCAAGAAAATTAGAGATACCAAGGGAACATTTCATGCAAAAATGGGCTCAATAAAGGACAGAAATGGTATGGACCTAACAGAAGCAGAAGATATTAAGAGGAGGTGGCAAGAATATACAGAAGAACTGTACAAAAAAGATCTTCATGACCCAGATAATCACAATGGTGTGATCACTCACCTAGAGCCAGACATCCTGGAATGTGAAGTCAAGTGGGCCTTAGGAAGCATCACTATAAATGAAGCTAGTGGAGGTGATGGAATTCCAGTTGAGCTATTTCAAATCCTGAAAGATGATGCTGTGAAAGTGTTACACTCAATATTCCAGCATATATGGAAAACTCAGCAGTGGCCACAGGACTGGAAAAGGTCAGTTTTCGGTCCAATCTCAAAGAAAGGTAATGACAAAGAATGCTCAAACTACCGCACATCTGGGGGATATATTGGACTAAATGAAATATATTATTGAAATTAATATGAGTAACATTTTTTTCTTTTTTAATGGGACTATTACAAAAAAATTTAATTATGTCATGTTTACTTAGATAACTCTTATTTGTGGCTTGTGATAGGTTTTTATGGATCCCCACTTTTCTATCCATACACTCTTTCAGTGGCTACAGCATTTGTTGGGTGTCAGGGATATGGAATTACATCCTCCAAACTGAGAAGGAACTTTGAGACTGACACGTGATGCAGGCAACTCCATAAATTGCAGCTATGAAGTTTACTGTGAATTCTTACCTATGCACAGGATTAGATAGACAGAAGTTGGAAGCATTTGTACCTGCATTCTGTACCCTAAAAGGGGTATGGGGTGGGGATAGCATTTAAAGGGACTGAAGCTAAGAACAGAATAAAACTACAAACTGAGACGCACATTCACACTGATGGAAATCAGGGTGCACCTCCCTTCCACCCCAGGTTGGGGCGGTTGGGGGGAGGGGGTGGTGTGTGTCTCATGAACACTAACTGTCTGTGTCAGCATAATACATTCTTTCATTCTTCATATCAGATAAAGGCAAGAGTAAAAGTTGAAAAGAACTTATCTGACTTAGGCACATTCTTCGTGAGCCCAGTCACATAGAAGATAGAGAGAGTAGGACTTTCAGACTGAGATGAAGCTCACAAAATGGAGTCAGTGTGGTTCAACTATACAAACATGCCCTCTTCTTTCTAAATTCCCAGCCAGTGCACATATTGTTACCGTCACCTAGAATGGCTCAACCTCCTGTGCATCCTCAGGGCCCAGCATGAGACCGCTTCAGGGACACTGCTCCCGACCTAACCATCCCCCTGTGCGTTCTCTCAGCTCCCTACTCCCACCCCCTTCACACTGAGTTGTGCCCACTTGGCTTGTTTATCTTCTAAGTTCCCTCATTTCAGGCACCATGGTTTTCTTGTTCACCACTGTATCCTGAACACATAATATGTGGTCAGTAAATACTTATTGGAACAATGTTGAATAACTAAGTTAAGCTGAATAACTAATAACAACAGTTATTAGTTAACAATGTTGAATAACACTGAATAACAATGTTGATTAGCAACAATAACATAGGTCCCCAGAAATTCAAATATCCATTTGCCTACCAGGAATAGAAAGCATATCCTGTATTCAAATTTCTGGCCTTTAACTCTTCTAGAATGTATGATCTTTTCTCTACTTCTAAATAGTGAGAGTGGCTCATTTGCATTTTTTTTACCTTTAACGTGACTTAATGGAGGGATTTAGTCCCAAGAGAAATGAAAGAGGCTCCTTCAGTGAAAGCACAGTAATATGTTGCATACTTAACAGAGATCTTCAATCAAAAGGCTTGTGATCTAAGCATCAAGACAGACAGCTATCATAACATGTAAAACACACACTATATTTACTTTCCAGCTTTTTAATTATAAAATCAATGGAGTGTTAATCATTTAAGCATTAGCTTTCTCACTGGGAATTCCCTAACTCTTCTTTCTGAGGCATAAATTTATAAGTTGCTCAATTTAGCCAATCTGTCAGGACAATTTCCATTAGAAAATATGAATATTTGATGAAAAGAAAACAAGTATAAGCCACTTCTCTGAAGTATCCAATGACTTACTGGAAGAAATGAAATTTATGAGTGAATTATTTGCTTTCCTATTTCCATCGTGAAACTGTCTTCAGCAGTTGTCTCTGTAGGTTGTTCCATGCTTTATTTCAAAGCTGGGTTTTTGTTGCAATGTGTCTATTTGGTTGTGAGTGTTTGCTTATTTATAGAGCAATAAAGAGATATTGGGCTTCCCAGATGGCATGGTGATAAAGAACCCGCTTGCCAATGCAGGAGACACAGGAAACATGCATTTGATCCCTGAGTTGGGAAGATCCCCTGAAGGGAGAAATGACAACCCTCTCCAGGATTCTTGCTTAGGAAATCCCACGGACAGAGGTGCCGGGCAGGCTACAGTCTATGGGGTCATAAAGAGTCAGACATGACTGAGCAACTGAGCACAGTATGGCATACCAGTGTGTTTCCATAGACATAAACCATTGTAAAAATAGTTTAAAGTTGTTTGTTTCTTCTCCCCACTGTTTCTTCCGGTCTGTTTCTTCATTTACAGACCCCACTGTAAATGAAACAATTAGATATGTGTATGTAAATGTAAGTGAAAGTGTTAGTTGCTCAGTCATGTCCAACTCTGCAACCCCATGGACTGTAGCCCACCAGGCTCCTCTGTCCATGGAATTCTCCAGGCAAGAATACTGGAGTGGGTAGCCATTCCCTTCTCCAAGGGATCTCCAACCCAGGGATCAAACCTGAATCTCCTGCACTGCAGCAGATTCTTTACCATCTGAGCCACCAATATGCCTTGAATTTTGCAGTTTGAAAAGTGCCCTCACGCAGTTTATCCCATTGACCCTCAATGGAGGTGATCATTATCCCTAGTTTACAAATGAATCCACAGAGGACTGGAGAGGTGACATGCCTGTCCAAGTGCCACAGCCAAGATTCAACTTAAGAGTTTAAGTTTCATCTTTTTTCCTCTACCTAATACCTCCCTTATATCTGGTACACCTTTTTAAAGATTTGTTTCACAAAATCTCTAATTTCGACTTGAGTTTGTTACTTGCCTCTTTCCTGTCCAACTCAGAGTACTGGGCATGTAGTGAGTACTCATTAAATATTACCTATATTACTATTCTTTCTTTTAAAGTGAGGTTATTGAATAGAAAGGGGATTTTTTAAAAAGCTGGATTCTGTTTCACTGTATTGCTAATCTCCTTTTAAGGCATGTAAGTATACTTCTTATTCCCTGGCTCTGTGTTTATATAATCTGCCTCTCTATGATTCCATGGTCCTATAAGGCAGAGGACGAGTTCTTTGAGTGATGTCAATACTAGGGGCCTCTAATACTTGTCATAATTTAAACCCTAATTTTCTCACTAGAGCTTCTATAATGGTGCTAATTAGTACAGAATCTTCTTTCTGGGCCAAAGGAAGGGCAAATATCATGCTCTCTGGTTTCAAGTAGGGTTGATTTATTTTTTATGTTTTCACTAGCTTTATTACCCTTCTAATTTTTCTTTATTTATTCTTAATTTTAATTTATTTTCTTAATTTATTCATTTATTTTGCTTTATTGACTATGCCAAAGCCTTTGCCTGTGTGGATCACAACATATTGTGGAAAATTCTTCAAGAGATGGGAATACCAGATCACCTTACTCACCTCCTCATAAATCTGTATGCAGGTCAAGAAGTAATAGTTAGAACTGGACACGGAACCACAGACTGGTTCCAAATCAGGAAAGGAGTATGTCAAGGCTGCATATTTTCACCCTACTTATTTAACTTACACGCAGAGTACATCATGAGAAATGCCAGGCTGGATGAAGCACAACCTGGATTTGAGATTGCTTAGAGAAATATCAGTAACCTCAGAGATGCAGATAACACCATTGAGAGTCATTTCCTAGGCAGGTTGATAAGAAGTCTAGGGGTCCCCAAGTAGAGAGGGGTCTGGAATTCTCAAGGAGGAAGAAAGGCCAAACTTTTTTCCTTCTCTACATTCCTTAGGATTATATAACAGCAATGTATGATGCCTGAGGACAGTCTCTGGATTAAACCTTCTGGCTAATCCTGTTATCTTTAAATGTAAATTATGGGAGTAGGTCTGGTGAGGTCTTTACAACCTCCAGACATTCTTTGGATTCATTGGAGAGTATATAACTCCATTGCTAACACTAACAAGCGGGTACTCTTTTTACCCCCTTCTGATGTCTATGTCAGAAGCTTTCTCTATCTCCTTTATACTTTAATAAAATTTTATTACACAAAAGCTCTGAGCGATCAAGCCTCGTCCCTGGCCCCAGATTGAATTCTTCTCCTCCGAGGGTCAAGAATCCCGGCATCGTGATTCAACAACAACCTTTCACCATCCTTATAGCAGAAAGCAAAGAAGAACTAAAGAGTCTCTTGATGAAAGTGAAAGAGGAGAGTGAAAAAGTTGGCTTGAAGCTCAACATTCAGAAAACTAAGATCATGGCATCTGGTTCCATCACTTCATGGCAAATAGATGGGGAAACAATGGAAATAGTGACAGACTTTATTTTCTTGGGCTCCAAAATCACTGCAGATGGTGATTGCAGTAATGAAATTAATACGCTTGCTCCTGGAAAGAAAAGCTATGACCAACCTAGACAGAATATAAAAAAGCAGAGACATTACTTTGCCAACAAAGGTCCATCTAATGAGAGTGATGGTTTTTCCAGAAGTCATGTATGGATGTGAAATTTGGGCTATAAAGAAGGCTGAGCACCAAAGATTGATGCTTTTGAACTGTCGTGTTGGAGAAGACTCTTGAGAGTTGTTTGGACTGCAAGGAGATCCAACTAGTCCATCCTAAAGGAAATCAGTCCTGAATATTCAGGACTGACTGATGCTGAAGCTGAAACTCCAATACTTTGGCCTCCTGATACAAAGAGCTGACTCATTGGGAAAGACCCTCATGCTGGGGAAGATTGAAAGCAGGAAGAGAAGGGGACGACAGAGGATGAGATGGTTGGATGGCATCACTGACTCAATGGACATGAGTTTGGGTAAGCTCTGGGAGCTGGTGATGGACAGGGAAGCCTGTCATGCTGCAGTCCAGTTCAGTTCATTCACTCAGTCGTATCTGACTCTGTGACCCCATGAACCACAGCACGCCAGGCAAGCTGCAGTCCATGGGGTCACAAAGAGCCAGACACAACTGTGTGACTGAAATGAACTGAACTGAATTTTCCTCACTTTTAATTTTCAAATCATCTCTTTCCACAGTGCTTAAAACCCATTTTCACAACCCTCTGAGGATTTCCTTGAACCCCCTCAACCCCCTCCTGCAAATCCTTTATAGTGTCCTCAAACTTCGACAATAGAAGCCCTGAAATAAACGTTTTCAATCTATAAAAAAATCCACCTGAATTTTTTTTCCATTTTGCTTTTCTCCATATAAATAAAATGAACCCTAATAAGAGTGCTTGAATCAGAGAATTTGATCTTCTGGACCAGCCCAGATGTAAATAAACCCCATAGTCAGTTGGTTTGAGGAAAAAAGAGCATGTTTTTCTGAGTGTAAGAAAAGGGAGAAAATAAGAGACGCAAATAGAGAAGGAAGATAAATGGCAAGTGGTACATGGTAGTAAGCAATTAGAAAGTTTAGTTTTGGAAACTTCTCATTTCTTCATTGAATGGTAGAGTGCCTGATATGTGCAAAATACTACCTAGAAAGTTTTCACTTTTCTCAATTGTACTGCTTCTTGCTTTCAAAATTAAACTCTATGGTTAGTTTATTACAGCTAGTAACAACTAGCTATAATTAGCTAGTTTATTATGGCTAGTATCAGTTTGTTACAGCAGGTTTGTTACACCAAGCTAGTTTGTTATTATTGTAACAAACTTCAACATTTCATTTCCTATTGACAAGAAAAGTTTACTCCTAGTTCACTAAAATCCAAATTCAGTGTTCCTAAACTGCAAGGAGATCCAACCAGTCCATTCTGAAAGAGATCAGCCCTGGGATTTCTTTGGAGGGAATGATGCTGAAGCTGAAACTCCAGTACTTTGGACACCTCATGCAAAGAGTTGACTCATTGGAAAAGCCTCTGATGCTGGGAGGGATTGGGGGCAGGAGGAGAAGGGGACGACAGAGGATGAGATGGCTGGATGGCATCATTGACTTGATGGACGTGAGTCTGAGTGAACTCCGGGAGTTGGTGATGGACAGGGAGGCCTGACGTGCTGTGATTCATGGGGTCGCAAAGAGTGGGACACAACTGAGCGACTGAACTGAACTGAGCTGAAACTGTAGGAAGTTCTCTTCCATGTGGAGAATCAGAGACCTGGACTCCTTCTCTCCTGAGCAATATCACTCACCATTTATGGGCTAGAAATTAATCATACTGTAACACGTGCAGCAAGAGAGGCTAGGAAAGGTAGTCCAGGAAAAAGAAAACCAAAAACAGATTTGGTGAATAGTTAGGAAATCTGTGGTACCAGCTCAGCTTTGAAGTCAAACAAATCTTGATTTGAATCCTGGCCCCATAACTGACTATGTGGCCAGGGACCAATAACCTAAATCTCCAAGCTTGTCCTTTTGTTAAGATGAAGATTATAGTATCTCTTGATGCTCAGTTGTGAGGGTAAGTGATGCAATAATCATAACAAACTTCTAACATTTGTTAAGTGCCAGAAAACAACCCAGCTTTTTCCATATTACTAATATAATTTTCACAATCCACCTATGAAGTATCAGCTGTTATTATCATCTCCATTTTATAGACTGAGGTAGTAGTATATGAGGTACAAATAGAGCCAACAACTGTTCATAACCCCTGTATCCATATTCTTTACAATGTGATTTTGCAGTAAGTCTCTTCAAAAGATAGAACCCCTACCCCACGAATTTGATCTGATCTTATGACTTGCTTCTGCCAACATGATGAAAGTGACACTACCAATTCGAAGCCTAGATTATTAGCAGTTTTAGATCCACCCCACCCCCAATCACCATGTTAACAATCCAGGCTTACCTGGTAGAGGGAGAGAAGCCTAGTAAAGGTGAAGCAATCTAGACCAATCCATTCTCCCAGTTGACTTACCAGCTCACAGACACATAAGCTGGCCAAAATGAAATCACAAGGGCCACCGTGTCAAACCACAGTCTCATGAACTTAATAAAGCCTAGTCTCCTCTTCTTTGGTGTGGTTTGTTAGACAGCATTATCTGTGGTAATAAATAGCTGAGACAGAAGTTCCAAGACATCCCATAACCAACTTAACGTCACAGATCAAGTAAGCAATACAGCAAGAGTGAAACCATAACGTATGGAATTTAAAACCTGTATCATCAAAAAGAACACAAATAACCAATGTCGGCAAGGATTTGGAAAAAAAAGAACCCTCCTACATGCACCCCTAGGTTCATAGTAGCATGATTTACATTAAGACATGGAAGCAACTGAAGTATCCATCAACAGATGAGTGAATAAGGATGTGGTGTATCCACACAGTAGAATATTACTCAGCCATAAAAAATAATGAAATAATGCCATTTTCAGCAACAGGGGTGAACTTGGAGGATATCATGCCAAGTGAAACAAGTGAGACAGAGAAAGAGAAATGTTGTATGATCTCACTTATATGTGGAATGTAACAAATACAACAATCTAGTGAATATAACAAAAAAGAAGCAGGCTTGAGGATACAGAAAACAAACTAGTGGTTACCAGTGTGGACAGGGAAGAGGGAAGAAAATAAGGGGGTGGGGGTTAAGAGGCGCAAACTATTATAAAATAAGCTACAAGGATATATTATACAAAGGATATATATTGGAATAAAGAAAATATTTTATATTAACTGCAAAAGAAATATAACCTTTCAAATTGTGAATCACTATATTGTACTCAGGTAACTTACATAATATTGTACATGAACTATACTTAACTTTAAAAAAAGAAGAAGAAAACAAATGCAGGTATCCAGAATAAATAAATAAATAAAATCTGTATCTTCATGCTAAGACAATTATCTCATCAAATTGTCTGTTACACTCCACAAATAAAAGGCATTAATACTATATTGTATTACTAAACTCTAAAATCCAGGGAAAACTAGTGTTTACCTTGTCCTTGTTAGATGCTCACAGCTGTTTCTCCAATACTAGCCCTCTGCCTGACATGTAATATCCTCAGTAAATACTTACTGAATGAATTACTAAAAGTTCTATTCTCAGCTAAATCAGCAATAAGCTCACCCTTGAGGAGCTGAGAGTTTAAAGGAAAGAAACAAACCCAGACATAAACAGTGGCAATACAAGATGGAAAAGGTCATGTGTCACAGGCAAGGAGTTAATAAAGCATCCTAGGAACGCAGAAGTAGAAGTTTCTTACTGCAAGGGAGGTGGTCAACTATTTCATTGAGTTGGTGATGTTTCGCTTTATCTTCAGCGAGTGGACTTTAAACATCCAAGGATTATCAGTATGCATTTCGGGCAGGGGGACATCAAGAACAACTCAAGGAAGTAAGAAACAATGATAAGATCACAGGAAACAGTGAATGGTTTCTTTGGGTGAAAAATAAATTAAGTCTACTTCTTGAGTCAAAGATTTATGTAATCAAATTTCCCCATCCTGACACAAAGACTCTCGACAATTGGCCATGTCTGATTCTATGTCCTATCGCCTAATTCACTGCTTCCTTATTTACCCATTGATTCTTACTGTTACACATTTGTTCATTCTTTAAAGAAAAAAAGAAAAACCATTCAGGACACAGCTAGGCATCATTTCTAAAGGTTTGAATGGAGAATGTATTTCATCTACTTCTTCTAAAACAGAGTAGAAGATTTTGAAAGCCAAGGACCACTTGTACTTTTCTCTTTCATTTCTCAAAGCACTTGCCACAGGATGATGCTCAAATGCAAGGTGAACACACAAATACACAAAAATAACATCTGGTTTTGAATTAATTTAGAAGTTGATTATGAGAAAACTGGCACTTTTTTCCAACAAGGTACTCAGTTAATGCTCATTATTGATCACTCTTATAAAAATTAATTATATTTCTCATTAAATAAACAGTATTAACAGGAGTCACTTACTGTGCTGGGCATCAGATTTGGGAAGCTGGCTAAGGTATGATCCTTGCCTTGGTGAAGCGTACAGATATCAACGCCAGGGACTACTCTGAAGGTCCAGTGGCGAATGAGACAAAGTCTTTGTTCTCAGAGAGTTTCCAGACCAGAAAGGGAATACCTAGAACAAAGAAAAATAGAATTACATAAACTCTAAGATGATTCCCAAAAGTGATATATGCTATAAGATAATAAAACAATGTAATATAACAGAAAGTTATTGACTCCGATTTCTTTAAATAGGGGTGCAGGAAAGACTTTCTGAAGAATTAACATTTAAGATGATGTGAGACCATCTGAGGACCGGGTTTTAGGTAGAGTGAGTAGCAAGTTCAAAGGCCTTACATCTACCTCACACCGGTCAGAATGGCCATCATTAAAAAGTTGACAAACAATAGGGGGCTCCCTGGTGGCTTAGTGGTAAAGAATCTGCCTGCCAATGCAGGAGACATGGGTTCGATCCCTGATCCGGGAGGATCCCACATGCCAGGGAACAACTAAGCCTGGGAACAACTGCTGAGCCTGTGCTCCACAGCCTAGGAGCTGCAGTTACTGAGCCCACGTGCTGCTCCCACTGAAGCCCAAGTGCTCTAGAGCCTGTGCTCCAGAACAAGAGAGGCCACCCCACTGAGAAGCCAGCACTCGCAACGAGAGAGCAGCCCCCGCTCAGCAGTGCTAGGGAAAAGCCTACACGGCAATGAAGACCCAGCACGGCCAAAAATACATCAGCAAATGCTTTAAAAATTCTACAAGCGATAAATGCTTGAGAGGGTCTGGGGAAAAGGGAATCCTCCTACAGAACTGATGGGAACATAAATTGTTGCAGCCACTCTGGAAGACAGTATGCAGATGTCTTGAGAAATTAAAAATGGAATCATCATATGATCCAGCAATCTCATTCCTGGGCATATATCTGGAGAAAATTCTAATTTGAAAAGATACACGCACCCAGTGTTCATAGCAGCACTGTTTACAATAGCTAGGATATGGAGGCAACCTAAATGTCTATCAACAGATGTATCCACTGTAGATATGGTATGTACACACACACATATACGCTATATTTAAATGCAGTATTACTCGGCCATAAAAACGAACAAAACTTTGCCATCTGAAGCAACATGGATGGACTTTGAGATTATCATACTAAGTGAAGGGAGAGGAAGATATATATTGTATGATACTGCTTATAATCAGAATCTAAAGCTAAATGATACAAATGAATTTATTTACGAAAGAAATAGTCTCATAGTCATAGAAAATGAATATAGTTACCAAAGGGGGGAAGAGGGGAGGGATAAATTAGGATTGGGATTAAGAGATAGAAACTACTGTATATAAAATAGATAAACAACAAGGTCCTACTGTAGAGCACGGGGAACTATAGTTGCTACCCTGTAATAAACTACAGTGTAAAAGAATCTGAAAAAGAATATATATATATGTGTCACTTTGCTATACACCAAAAACTAACACAACATTATACATCAAATATACTTCAATAAAAACTAAACAAAGGCCATTCTTAAGTCTAGAATAAACTATCACATACATTGCATATTCTCTGTTTTGAGCGAGGTAAGTACTTTAAGAAAACATAAAGAGATACTGGCATACTAACCAGCAGTGGGATTTCACAGGTGGCTCAGAAAGTAAAGAACCCACCTGCAATTCAGGAGACCCAGTTCTACCCCTGGGTCGGGAAGATCTGGATTAAAGTTCAAAGCTAGCCTCAGATGCCACTGAGACAATGTCACTCAGAGCACTTTCAGAGTGAGCATGCATGTATGGACTGTGAGTTTGCCTGCTCTGTTAACTGCAAATTATCCCTGGCTGTCAACCATGAATTGGAGGCCACCCCTAACTAGCTTGGCTTCCTCTCTTGCTATCTGTCATGCTGTCAAGCTCTTGGCACCTTTGAATGCCTGTGCTAAAATGGCAACCTTAACCACAGCAATCTACTTGCCCATTCCACCCACCAAGTCTGTCCCTGCCCAGAGACTCCTTGTTGGCTCAGGGTCATCAGCCAGCACGCTTTTATCTGTGAATGCAAAGTGTGTGTGCTCATACTCCTACTGAAACATGCTGTTTATCATTCCAGAAAACAATTTGTTGATCAAGACAAGTGAAAAAATACTTAATTTAGCAGTTCTGTATTAAATGCCTACTGAGATCTTAATTAAAATTTTCATGTTATGCATGAAAAAGTATCTATACAGCTCTGTCTATCTATCTCTGCCTGTAACAGGGACATGGGGACATGTGCTTTCCTTTCCAGGCACATTTCCAGCTCTCATACACCCTCCTTTATTACTGGCGCTAAGTTTAGAGTGGAAATGAAAGCAGCTGTACATCTATGTTAGCTCCCTAACTGTTTTTACCCATAAATTGGTCTAGGTGCCTAGCACAGAGCAAAGAAGTCAATGAGTTCATTAAAGGGGAAGAGACAAATCAAAAGCAAAATAACACCTTCCCAGAACCGTTAGATTAGGGGTGCTTTCTCCTTATTTCCGTAAGTGGCTATACTTTTTCTGTCATAGCACTGATGACGCTTAATTGCTACAGTGTCTTTGTGGCATTACTTCAGTAAGGATAAGAACTGTACTGACCTTGTTCATCACATCACACTATCTTCAGTGTTCAGCCATTTCTAATCATAATTCATTGAATTAATGCATAAATGAAGTAATTCTTCAGAAGCACTTTTTCGGTCTAAAACAAAATCAAGGAATGAGTATGGTTCTCTTAAATTCTTCCTGCCTTTCACAACCCTGGCCATTATACACCACACCCCAAGGTATATCTTAATGCATTTTTCTGTAAGACAGTTCTGAGGAAAATTTATTGCAGGTAGGGGTACAATATAACATGGCATGGGCTATCCGTGCATAACCCATAAAATTAAGGAAATGCCAAAAAAAGGAAAAGAAAACTGTATGCATCAGTAGAAATATGTCTTCTATACTCAGGATTGAACCTGTGTCTCCTGCATCTCCTGCCTTGGCAGGTGGATTCTTTACCATTGAACCACCTGGGAATTGGTAGTGCCACCAGGATAAGGTAATTCCCTGCCTGCACAAGTCTATGGATTCCTAGAGATTTCACGTGCTGAGCTTAGTCACTCAGTCAAGTCCAACTCTTTGTGACCCCATGCATGGTCTGTAGTCCACCAGGTTCCTCTATCTATGGGAATTCTCCAGACAAGAATACTGGAATAGGTTTCCATGCCTTTCTCCAGGGGATCTTCCCAACCTGGGGACTGAACCCAGGTCTCCTGCATTGTAGGTGGATTCTTTACTGTCTGAGCCACCAAGGAAGCCCAGACATTCTGTAAGTCCTCTAAATGCAGTGGAGATCTTGTGCACTCTTCTGGGGAGCATAGCAGAAAGAAAGATCCTTAACCAATTCCCAGGTGGTTCAATGGTAAAGAATCCACCTGCCAAGGCAGGAGATGCAGGAGACACAGGTTCAATCCTGAGTAAGGAAGATTCCCTGGAATAGGAAATGGCAACCCACTCAAGCATTCTTACCTGAAAATCTCATGGACAGAGGAGCCTGGTGGGCCACAGTCTATGGGGTCACAAAGAGTCGGAGGCAACTGAGCATGAGCAGGAGCAAGCAAGATGCACTGCTCACTTGGTGGGTTTCATAGATCTTTGTATCTACTAGGATAGTTTTAAAACAGATAGTGGATAGCTCCCTATTCTAACAAAAATATTTTGTCAGGTTTTAATAGGCAGAAATGAAGGACTTGAGTCACTTTGAATATATGCACCATGAATATCCATCAGTGAACTCCTGGCTTTAACTGGCCATAGTCAGGTCTTCTATATTTCAACTAAGGATTTCCACACAGTTCATAAAAAATTATAAGTAGCTATTTAATTCAGCCTACAATAACAAATAACTTCAGCTAGTCTCCAATAATAGCATGCCTTATTCATTTTAGTAAATGATTGTAGTCCTATTAATATTAAAAATAATTCTACTAATATCTTGTATTTGTATATTTTAATGCATGATCTCATATAAGATTCACAACTTTGAGAGGCAAAAAGTAAAGTTATCTCCATTATACAGATGAGGAAACCAAGGCTGTCTGAGGTCAATTAACTTTCCCAAGAGTCACATCCAGTATGTGACAGAGGCAGGATTTTCATATGATTCCTTATACCAGCAAAGCCCTTCCTCTTAGAGCAGAGAGTCATCCACCACTACCTACTCAGCCTGAAAGAGAGCAGGAATCACATGCACAATGAGTTGAACCCTCAATGTTGATATGCCATGACCATCCCTGATAATCACCACGTTACCAGGCAACCATGTGTAAGATGAAGAGCTTGGGAAGATGAGATGATTGAGAGAAAAATTAATCAATCCATTTTGCCTTTGGAATTATGCCTAATATTCTTCTCTCTGGCATTAGCTTTTTCTCAGTAATGAAATAATCTTTTTCAAAACCTCAACAGATTATATGTCCATCAAAAAATATTTCCATTGTTTCAATGACAACAAAGCTTGCTACATAAAGACCAATTATGCATAGATTTGATGTGGATGCTTATCTTGAAAGATCTGAATTTTTGTAAATGCTACTTCCATTCTACCTTATACCAGTGTATTTTTTCTTTCAGTATTTCTTAAAAGATATCAGTTAAAATAAAGTCAATTGAGCTATCATCCTACCCCATTCAGAAGATAAGGCATTTTTATGGTTTGATTGAAAAACCAGCTTGTTAATATCCAGTTTAAAGTTATTTTACCCAGATCTTGCTCCTTTCTTTGTGTTCTTATCTAGACCTCTAAAATTTCCTCCTTTGTGCTCTTACATTTCAAATCCTAGAAGTTGTCTATTCAAAAATACAATCATCTGCATTTTTCCCTTGAAACTACATAAATAACAGAAAAACACACATGCACACATATATATCTCTCAGTTTGAAAAACTATCCATTTATCTCTGAATCCATATTTTGGATGCATTGATCACATCTGAAAGTGTCTTGAGATGTATATCTTGCAAAAGAAACCCCTGGGAGACAGACATAAAGGGATCATGTGCTTGGGATATGTACTAATGGTAATCAGTAAGTATGCAGTGTTCATCCTAAAGCAATTGGATAAGTGCATGTAAATATTTTAAATGGAAACATCAACAGCAATTTTAGAAGATATAAGGTTGAGAATATCAGGCAATCAGGAAGATTACCAATGCATCATGAGTTTTCAACTCCCATCCTCTGTTTTGTTTTCCCCACGCAAACAAAAACTTTACTGTTTTTTTTTTAAATGAGATTTAAAGAAATAAATCAGGAGAAATTGGTCTAAAATTTGAAATTTAGTTTCTCTTAAAAATGGAAAGATCTGACACTGTTAGACATAAATTTTTCCCTGGTAATGACTAGTAGAGGCTGAGCAGAGGCTGTTCCCTTTAGCAAACAGGGAAATTTCCATAGTCTCACCCTTCACTTCATTCATTCCCCTTACCTAGCTCCTACTTACAGGTATTAGGTTTTCCAGCCTCCAGTCTAACCTCTCCTACAAACATTTGTCTTCAAATTTTTTCTTATACTTTAATACTTCCCTCTCCCTCACTACCCATTTCAAGGTGGCTACCAGACCTTTCAAGGTTCACCTCTCAATTGTATCTATTTCTGCCTTTCCTTCAACTTGAAATGTCCCCATTTTTCCCTATGGTTCATCTGAACTGCTCTCACAGTCAACCAAACATGGCATTTCCAGGCCCGCCTGCATCCTCCAACCTATTGCTTCGGTGTCCTGATTGAAAGTGAAAGTGCAAGTTGCTCGCTCCTATCTGACTCTGCAACCCCATGGACTGTAGCCCGCCAGGCTCCCCTGTCCATGGGGATTCTCCAAGCAGGAATACTGGAATGGGTTGCCATGCCCTCCTCCAGGGGATCTTCCCCAACCCAGGGACTGAACTCAAGTCTCCTGCATTGCAGGAAGATCCTTTACCGTCTGAGCCATGAGGGAAGCCCTGGTGTTCTCATTATGTGATTCCATTTCCTAAAATGTTGTTTCTAGGATGGCTTATAAAAGGTTCAAACGCTATAACTTTTTAAAAGAATGTATTTATTTGGCTGCACCAGGTCTTATTTGCAGCAACCAGAATTTTCAATCTATGCTGTGGCATGAAGGATCCAGTTCCCTGACTAAGGATTGAACCTGGTTTCCATGCATTGTGAGTGTGGTATATTAACCACTGAAAAACCAGGAGGCCTTACAAATAGCTGTAAAGAAGAGACACGAAAAAGAAAGATACACACATCTGAATGCAGAGTTTCAAAGAATAGCAAGGAGAGATAAGAAAACCTTTTTCAGTGATCAATGCAATGTAATAGAAGAAAATAATAGAATGTGAAAGACTAGAGATCTCTTCAACAAAATTAGAGATACCAAGGGAATATTTCTGCAAAGATGGGCTAAATAAAGGACAGAAATGGTATGGACCTAACAGAAGCAGAAGATATTAAGAAGAGGTGGCAAGAATACACAGAAGAACTAAACAAAAAAGATCTTCATGACCCAGATAATCACAATGGTGTGATCACTCACCTAGAGCCAGACATCCTGGAATGGGAAGTTAAGTGGGCCTTAGGAAGCATCACTATGAACAAAGCTAGTGGAGGTGATGGAATTCCAGTTGAGCTATTTCAAAACCTAAAAGATGATGCTGTGAAAGTGTTGCACTCAATATGCCAACAAATTTGGAAAACTCAGCAGTGGCCACAGGACTGGAAAAGGTCAGTTTTCATTTCAATCCTGAAGAAAGGCAATGCCAAAGAATGTTCAGACTACCACACAATTGTACTCATCTCACATGCTAGCAAAGTAATGCTCAAAATTCTCCAAGTCAGGCTTCAACAGTACCTGAACCATAAAATTCCAGATGTTCAAGCTGGTTTTAGAAAAGTCAGAGGAACCAGAGATCAAACTGCCAACATCTGTTAGAACATAGAAAAAGCAAGAGAGTTTCAGAAAAACATCTACTTCTGCTTTATTAACTATGCCAAAGCCTTTGATGATATGGACCACAATAAACTGTGGAAAATTCTGAAAGAGAAGGGAATACCAGATCCCCTTACCCACCTCCTGAGAAATCTGTATGCAGGTCAAACAGCAACACCTAGAAATGGACATGGAGCAAGAGACTGGTTCTAAACTGAGAACGGAGTACATCAAGGCTGTAGATTGTTACCCTGCTTATTTAATTTATATGATGAGTATATGATTTGAAATGCCAGGCTGGATGAAGCACAAGCTGGAGTCAAGACTGCTGGGATTGGGAACTCATGTACACCCGTGGCTGATTCATGTCAATGTATGACAAAATCAATACAGTATTGTAAAGCAAAATATCCTAAAAATAAAAATTAAAAAAATAAATAAATAAAATAAAACTTTGGGAAGAACAGAAAAAAAAAAACAACAAAAAAAAGACTGCCAGGAGAAATATCAATAACCTCAGATATGCAGATGACACCACCCTTATGGCAGAAAGTGAAGAAAAGCTAAAGAGCCTCTTGATGAATGTGAAAGAGGAGAGTGAAAAAGTTGGCATAAAAGTCAACATTCAGAAAGTGAAGAGCACGGCGTCCGGTTCCATCACTTCATGACAAATAGATGGGGAAACAATGGAAATAGTGACAGACTTTATTTTCTTGGGCTCCAAAATCACTACAGGTGGTGACTGCAGCCATGAAATTAAAAGACACTTGCTCCTTGAAAGAAAAGCTATGACCAACCAGGACAGCATATAAAAAAGCAGAGACATTACTTTGCTGACAAAGATCCATTTAGTCAAAGCTATTGTTTTTCCAGTAGTCAGGTATGGATGGGAGAGTTGGACTGTAAAGAAGGCTGAGCACCAAAGAATTGATGCTTTTAAACTGTGGTGTTGGAGAAGACTCTTGAGAGTCCCTTGGACTGTAAAGATATCAAACCAGTCAATCCTAAAGGAAATCAGTCCTGAAATTCATTGGAATGACTGATGCTGAAGCTGAAACTCCAATACTTTGGCCACCTGATGTGAAGAACTGACTCATTGAAAAAGACCATAATTCTAGGGAAGATTGAAGGCAGGAGGAGAAGGGGACAACAGAGGATGAGATGGTTGGATGGCATCACTGACTTGATGGACATAAGTTTGAGCAAGCTCCAGGAGTTGGTGATGGACAGGGAAGCCTGGAGTGCTGCAGTCCATGGGGTAGCAAGGAGGTGGATATGACTGAGCAACTGAATTGAACTGGACAACCAGGAAAGTCCCTGTGAAGTAAACATATTAGTTACTCAGTCACATCCAACTCTTTGGGATTTCACGGATTGTAGCCCCTCAGGCTCCTCTGTTCATGGGATTCTCCAGGCAAGAATATTGGAGTGGGCTGTCATTTCCTGCTCCAGGGGATCTTCCCAACTGAGGGATTGAACCCGGGTCTCCTGCAGTGAAGGCTGATTCTTTACCTTAAGAGCCACCAGGGAAGTCCCTACATGGCTTTTAAAATCCTCTGGGCTCTCCACTGGGCTTCCCTCGTGGCTCAGACATTGGAGGAAATGGCAAGCCACTCCAGTATTCTTGCCTGGGAAATCCTATGGACAGAGGAGCCTGGTGGGCTACAGAACAGTGGGTCCCAAAGAATCAGACATGACTGAGTGACCAGCACCTTCAATGCTTTTACTTTCTGTCATGCTCTCCTGACCTCCATCCCCCACACACATGCCTCTCACCTCCTGGTTCACCATACCCCTCACTCTGGGCTCTAGCCATGCCGGACTAGTTAACTTCTCTTGCTCCAGCTGCTTATCTGGAAAGCCTTTCCTTCCTCTCCTGTCTCTCCCTTATCCACTTCTCCTCCTTCACCTTCCTTCCCCACCAGACAAAATCCTCTCTCCTAAGAACATCCTGTTTAACAGGAAGCCTTTCCTTATGCCCCCCATTGAAAGTGCCCATTCCCTCTTTGCATCCCTGTAGCTCTTGGCTTTCAAGTATCTAAATAACTCATAAATTTCCTTATACTCTAAGTATATGTCAAATGTTCTCACTGGAGCATATCTTCCTTAAGGCTTGGTACCCTGTCATAAAATTTTAATCTTTTTAAAACTTAGTAAGTTGCTTTCTCACAGTAATAATAAATTCTGGAACATTTACTTAGTTTTGCACACTGTTCTTAACAGTTTACAAGCATATCTTCTTTATTCCTCACAAGACTCAGAGCCTCTTTTTTACAGAAATGGAAAACGAGGTTTAGAAATGCCTAGTAACTAGCAGAAGGGCCAAACACAGAAGATGGCCAAACCAAGGCTGAAAAGTAAGTAAATTAGATGGTCCTCATCCAAAGACTATGACCCTACTAAACTTTATGTTATCCTTGAAAGGCCAAAGAACTAAATAGACATTTCTCCAAAGAAGACATACGGATGGCTAACAAACACTCGAAAAGATGCTCAACATCACTCATTATTAGAGAAATGCAAATCAAAACCACAATGAGGTACCACTTCACACCAGTCAGAATGGCTGCGATCCAAAAGTCTGCAAGCAATAAATGCTGGAGAGGGTGTGGAGAAAAGGGAACCCTCCTACACTGCTGGTGGGAATGCAAACTAGTACAGCCACTTTGGAGAACAGTGTGGAGATTCCTTAAAAAATTGCAAATAGAACTGCCTTATGACCCAGCAATCCCCCACTGCTGGGCATACACACCGAGGAAACCAGAATTGAAAGAAACATGTGTACCCCAATGTTCATCGCAGCACTGTTTATAATAGCCAGGACATGGAAACAACCTAGATGTCCATCAGCAGATGAATGGATAAGAAAGCGGTGGTACATATACACAATGGAGTATTACTCAGCCATTAAAAAGAATACATTTAAATCAGTTCTAATGAGATGGGTGAAACTGGAGCCGATTATACAGAGTGAAGTAAGCCAGAAAGAAAAACACCAATACAGTATACTAACACATATATATGGAATTTAGAAAGATGGCAATGATGACCCTGTATGCGAGACAGCAAAAGAGACACAGATGTGTAGAGCAGACTTTTAGACTCTGAGGGAGAGGGAGAGGGTGGGATGATTTGGGAGAATGGCATTGAAACATGTATACTGTCATGTAAGAATCGAATCGCCAGTCATGTCTGATGCAGGATACAGGATGCTTGGGCTGGTGCACGGGGATGACCCAGAGAGATGTTATGGGGAGGGAGGTGGGAGGGGGGTTCATGTTTGGGAACGCATGTACACCCCTGGTGGATTCGTGTCAATGTATGGTAAAACTAATACAGTATTGTAAAGCAAAATAAAGTAAAAATAAAAATTTAAACAAATAAAAAATTAAAATAAACATTGGTCATGCTTGTTAAGTCGTGTCTGACTCTTTGTGACCCCATGAACTGTAGCCCTCCAGGATCATCTGTCTATGGGGTTTCCCAGGCAAGAATGCTGGAGTGGGTTGCCATTTCCTATCCAGAGGATTTTTCTGACCCAGGGATCAAACCTGTGACTCTTGCATCTCCTGCATCAACAGGTGGATTCTTTACCACTGAGCCAACTGGTGAGCTCAAAATAAAAATGTCACTGATCAAATTTTTTAAATACCTACACACACTGAAAGAGAGGGGAAATAGACACAAATGGTTTGTCATCTTTAAAAAGACTTCTTTAGAGCATTTTCCAGATATTGGAAATTTTTCTAACTGAAAATATGAGCTGTGATAAATTTCAACTTTAGTATCAATGTCAGCATTTATGTCATAATTAGTTAATGGTGGGTTAAATGAAAAGCCATCATGTAGATACAACATTTTGACATGATCACACACGTAAATTAATGATAAGTGACAGGTCATATCCAAAGGGAAATCAGTGAGTTACCTTATCAAGTACTTTAGAGCCACTGGAGAAATGATTTTGTGAGCAAAAAAAAAAAAAAAACCTGAAGAAGGAGAATAGAATACTTTTAAAATATTTTCTTATTAAAGATATTGGCAATAAACAGATTATGCACCATGGTACATGCATTATGTATCATGAGAATTAAAGAAGAAAATTAGACCTTACTTGAAAAAAACTCAAATTAATTTCTTTGAGTAAATTATTGGATTATGATGGCTATCCCTGGAAAGATTATCATTGTACAGATAAAGGATTAAGAAATTAAGAAATGACTTGGTCAGAGCCATAAACCTAGTCAGGCCTAAATGCACTTTTATGAGTCCTAATTCAGCTGTCACCAAACTGTTCCTCTCTGATATTCTAATACATTAAGGATGCTGAGGACACTATTTCTTCACTGTCAGAAAGCGTGCAATTTCATCTGTGTTTTTTTGTTTGGTGTGTGTGTGTGTGTGTGTGTGTGTGTGTGTGTGCGTGCGCGCGCGCACTTAATTGGGGCATAGTTGCTTTTCAGTGCTGTCCTGGTTTCTGCTGTACCCTGAGGTGAACAAGCTATATGTTTACATACATCCCCTCCCTCGTGGACTTCCCTCCTACCCACCCCCTCATCCTATCTCTGTAACTGCTCACAGAACAGCCAGCTGAGCTCCCTGCGCTATACAGCAGGTTCCCACGAGCTGTCAGTGTTACATATGGCAGTGCATGTGCATCAATCCCAAGCTCCCAGTTCATCCCACCACGCCCTCCCCACTGCCACATCCACATATCTGCTCTCTTCATCTGTGTCTCTATTCCTGCCCTGCAGCTAGGTTCATCTGGATCAGTTTTCTAGATTCCACATATATGCATCGATACACAATATTTGTTTTTCTCTTTCTGACTTCACTCTGTATGACTGACTCTAGGTCCATCTGCGTTTCTACAGATGTACTCTTGGTAGTAATGCAAATTGGTGCAGCCACTATGGAGAGTAGTATGGAAATTCCTGAAAAACAAAACTAAACTAAAAATAGAGCTACCATATGACCCAGGTAAGTCATATGGGCTTCCCTGGTGGCTCAACAGGAAAGAATCTGCCCACAATTAGGAAAATCTGGGTTAAACCCCTAGGTCAGAAAGATTTTCCTGGGGAAGGGAATTGCTACCTACTCAAGTCTTCTTGCAGAGAAGGCAATGGCACCCCACTCCAGTAGTCTTGCCTGGGGAATCCCATGTACGGCAGAGCCTGGTAGGTTTCAGTTCATGGGGTTGCTAAGAGTTGGACACGACTGAGCAACTTCACTTTCACTTTTCATTTTCATGCATTGGAGAAGGAAATGGCAACCCACTCCAGTGTTCTTGCTTGGAGAATCCCAGGGACGGGGGAGCCTGATGGGCTGCCATCTATGGGGTCGCACAGAGTTGGATACGACTAAAGTGACTTAGCAGCAAGTCTTCTTGCCTGGAGAATTCCATGGACAGAGGAGCCTGGTGAGTTACAGTCCCTGGGGTCACAAAGAGTCAGACATGACTGAGCAACTAACTTTTACTTACTATGACCCAGCAATCCCACTACTGGACATATATATTGCATGTGTGTGTGTGTGTGTGTGTGTGTGTGTGTGTGTGTGTGTGTGTGCTCAGCCTTGTTCTACTCTTTATAACCCTATTGACTGTAGCCCACCGGGATCCTTTCTCCTTGGGATTGTCCAGGCAAGAATATTGGAATGGGTTGCCATTTCCTCTTCCAGGAGATCTTCTTGACTCAGGGATTGAACCTGCATTTCCTGAGTCTCCTGCATTGCAAGTGGATTCTTTACCACTAAGTCATCAGGGAAGCCCCTGAGAAAACCATAATTCAAAAAGACACATGTACCCTAGTGCTCACTGCAACACTATTTACAATACCCAAGACATGAAAGCAACCTAAATGTCCATTGACAGATGAATGGATAAAGAAAATGATCTGTGGTTTTTTGAAGTGGAAAAGGTCACTATTGAATCTTTCATAGAAGTTGTTTATCTCACACTTCTTTCCTGTTTTCCATAACCCACTTCTATAATTATTTTGCTTCCACCATTCAACCACAACTGCTTTTCTCCAGGCCACCAAAAATCTCCATGATGCAAATAAATTCAGAGGAAGTGTCTTATTTTTGACTACCTTGTCATCTCTGCACTAAGGGCACAGTCCATCATTGTCTCCATCATCAGGCACTCTGCAATCCCTCCCTCCTTTTCTAGCAGTCTGGACACTGGAAATAGCCTGGTGCGTGTCACAATGGTGCAGGGATCCTGAGGGTGTGAATGGAGCATCCACAGAACCTGCTATAACATCTATTTTTAGATGTACCTATTGAGGGAACAGGGCACTGAAATCCACATTAAATCCATCCAGGCTCTCTCCCCATATAAAATTGCTTCAAGACTGACATCTTTAACTTGGTCTCATCTTGCTTTATAGAGCCTAAATGCTGAACCTTTTTTGATTCACCTCAGAGAAATTATTTCATCTTGGGTGAACTCAGCCTTACTTTCAGAGCTTAAAAATGTTTCCTGTTAGTCCTCTGAATTTCCACGAACCTTTTAGAAGATAGCATTAAAAAGGAGTGGGGGAATCTGGGGTCAGATAAATCTGGTTTTGAATCTCAGTCTCTTTTATTTAAGGAATTTTCATAAGTGCTCACAGCCCTGGTTTCCTCAACTGTAAAACAAAGATAATGTTAGTTTCTCTTTCATGTGCCTGTTGTGATGATTATGTGCAACGATTTATATAAGGCCTCTAATGGAATGCATTAACAGTGTTAGGGTTAATTGTGTTCATTGGACTCTGTGAGGATGGTGGTTTCATTATCTCTAATAGGGCAGTGTGTGTTCTTTAAAGCACCAAGCTCTTCACTGACTCTGAATTTTGTACCAACTCATCATTCTTCCTCATTGAATAAAAATTGTCTGGGCCCATTAACTCAACTCATGAGACTCAGTAAGGTATTCAATTACCATACACCCCTTAGATCATGCTGGGTTGTCTCACAGCTTTAGCACAGACTGTGATCAATCTTACAAAAGTTCACCTGTCCCAAGATCAGGGAATTTTTGTTCTTGAACACATATACATATAGATGGTGGAATAAAAGGATATGCACTTATCTCCTAGGAGAGCACAAAAACTGCAAGTAGCTGTTGAACAACTATTGACAGGAGGATGCTGGACCCCATCATGAAGTGATACCCACATCAAAAAACAAAGAAGCCACAGTGAGATGGAAGAAGGGGTACAATCACAATAAAATCAAATCCCATACCCACTGGGTGGGTGACCCACAGACCCAAGAACAACAATGCCAAAGAAGTTCTCGAATTGTTTTGAAGGTTCAGAACCCCACATCAGGCTTTCCAGCCTGGAGATCTGACAAAGGGACTGGGAATCCCCAGGGGATCTGGCCTTGAGGACCAGCAGGATTGTTTATAGAACTTCCAGAGGACTGAGGGAAACAGACTCCAGTCTTGGAGGGCACAAACAAACTTTTGCATGCACCAAGACTCAGAGAGAAGGAGCAGTGCCACCATGGGGGATGGAGTGAAAACTACCTGCTAGTTTTGGCAGGTCTCCTGTGGAAGTGTGGGCCAGCAGGGTCTCACCACAGGGATGGGGGCACTGGAAGGTCCCCCTTGGTGTAAGCCCTCTTGGAGGTCACCATTAACCCTATGATACTGCCTGCAGACCCTAGGGCTGGGTTGCTCAGGTGCAACCCCACCCATCAGCAGATAATTGGATTAAAGCTTTACTGAGCAAGGCCCTGCCCACCAGAGCAAGACCCAGTTTTTCCTATTGCCAGTCCCTCCCTTCAGGAAGGTTACAAAAGCCTCTTAGCCTCATCCATCAGAGGGCAGACAGAAGCAGCAAGAAGAAGCACAGTGTCACAGCAGCTAACACAAAAACCATACTATAGAAAGTTAATCATGATGGAAAAGCAGAAAGTAATATCCCAGATGAAGACACAAGATAAAATCTCAGAAAAACAACTAAATAAAGAGGAGATAGGCAACCTTTCAGATAAAGAATTCAGAATAGTGATAGTGAAGATGATCCGGGATCTCAGGAAAAGAATGGAGGCAAAGATTAACAAGATTCAAGAAATGTTTACCAAAGACCTAGAAGAACTAAATAACAAACTGCTGCTGCTAAGTCACTTCAGTCATGTCCGACTCTGCAACCCCATAGACGACAGCCCACCAGGCTCTGCCGTCCCTGGGATTCTCCAGGCAAGAACACTGGAGTGGGTTGCCATTTCCTTCTCCAATGCATGAAAGTGAAAAGTGAAAGTGAGGTCGCTCGGTCGTGTCCGACTCTTTGTGACCCCATGGACTGTAGCCTACCAGTATTTTCCATCCATGGGATTTTCCAGGCAAGAGTACTGGAGTGGGATGCCATCACCTTCTCTGAAATAACAAACAGAGATGGATAATATAGTAGAAGGAATCAACAGGAGAATAACTGAAGCAGAAGCACAGATAAATGACTTGGAAGACAGAATAATGGAAATCACTGCCACAGAACAGAATCTAGAAAAAAGAATGAAAAGAAATGAAGACAGCCTAAGAGACCTCTGGGACAACATTAAATGCACCAGCATTCACATTACAGGGATCCCAGAAGGAGAAGAGAGAGATAAAGGACCTAAGAAAATATTTGAACAGATAAAAGCTAAAAACTTTCCAAACATGGATAAGGAAATACTCAACCAAGTCCAGGAAGCACAGAGAGTCTCAGGAAGGATAACCCCAAGGAGGAACACACCAAGACACATTGTAATCAAACTGACAAAAATTAAAGACAGAGATACAATATTAAAAGCAACAAGGGAAAAGTGACAAAAAATATACAAGGGAACTCCCATCAGACTAAAAGTTGATTTCTCAATAGAAACTCTGCAAACCAGAAGAGAATGGCATGATATATTTAAAGTGATCAAAAGGAAGAACCTACAACCAACAATACTCTACCCAAAAGACTGTCCTTCAGATTTAATGGAGAAATCAAAAGCTTTCCAGACAAGCAAAAGTTAAGAGAATTCAGCACTACCAAACCAGCTTCACAACAAATGCTGAAGGAACATCTCTAGGCAGGAAACACAACAAAAGGAAAAGACCTACAGAAAATCAGTTCAGTTCAGTTCAGTCGCTCAGTCATGTCAACTCTTTGCGACCCCATGAATCACAGCAGGCCAGGCCTCCCTGTCTATCACCAACTCCTGGAGTTCACTCAGTCTCACGTCCATTGAGTCCGTGATGCCATCCAGCCATCTCATCCTCTGTCATCCCCTTCTCCTCCTGCCCCCAATCCATCCCAGCAAGAGTCTTTTCCAATGAGTCAACTCTTCGCATGAGGTGGCCAAACTACTGGAGCTTCAGCTTCAGCAACTTTCCCTCCAAAGAAATCCCAGGGCTGATCTCCTTTAGAATGGACTGGTTGGATCTCCTTGCAGTCCTAGGGACTCTCAAGAGTCTTCTCCAACACCACAGTTCAAAAGCATCAATTCTTCGGCTGTCAGTTTTCTTCACAGTTCAACTCTCACATCCATACACGACCACTGAAAAAACCATAGCCTTGACTAGACGGACCTTTGTTGACAAAGTAATGTCTCTACTTTTCAATATGCTATCTAGGTTTGTCATAACTTTTCTTCCAAGGAGTAAGTGCCTTCTAATTACATGGCTGCAGTCACCATCTGCAGTGATTTTGGAGCCCCCAAAATTAAAGTGTGACACTGTTTCCACTGCTTCCCCATCTATTTCCCATGAAGTGATGGGACCAGATGCCATGATCCTCGTTTTCTGAATGTTGAGCTTTAAGCCAACTTTTTCACTCTCCACTTTCATTTTAATCAAGAGGCTTTTTAGTTTCTCTTCACTTTTTGCCATAAGGGTGGTATCTTCTGCATATCTGAGGTGATTGATATTTTTCCCGGCAATCTTGATTCCAGCTTGTGCTTCCTCCAGCCCAGTGTTTCTCATGATGTACTCTGCACAGAAGTTAAATAAGCAGGGTGACAGTATACAGACTTGAGGTACTCCTTTTCCTATGTGGAACCAGTCTGTCTTTCCCTGTCCAGTTCTAACTGTTGCTTCCCAACCTGCATATAGGTTTCTCAAGAGGCAGGTCAAGTGGTCTAGTATTCCCATCTCTTTCAGAATTTTCCACAGTTTATTGTGATCCACACAGTCAAAGGCTTTGGCATAGTCAATAAAAGAGAGCTAGATGTTTTTCTGGAACTCTCTTGCTTTTTTGATGATCCAGTGGATGTTGGCAATTTGATCTCTGGTTCTTCTGCCTTTTCTAAAACCAGCTTGAACATCAGGAAGTTCACAGTTCACGTATTGCTGAAGTCTGGCTTGGAGAATTTTGAGCATTACTTAACTAGCATGTGAGATGAGTGTAACTGTGTGGTAGTTTGAGCATTCTTTGGCATTGATACAGATTGATAATTACCTTGAATGTAAATGGATTAAATGCACCAACCAAAAGACATAGACTGGCTGGGTGAATGAAAACGCATGCATGTATGCACTTCCACTTACCACATCTTTCTGCTTAACCACCCCCCTCAACTTGCACATAATTATTTTATATTATTAAATTAATCATGTTCCCATTATGACTTGCAAATGTAATTATCTTTTACTTTGTGGCTGGCTATTGATTGTGAAAACTGATAGACATATTTCACTATTGTGATTATGTAACTATCACTCACTTAATACCATTGTATCATGATTGGTCAACAGAAAAATAATAGAACTCTATATCACCAAAACTAGCAACTAAAAAACAATTTTAAAAATACCTATAATCACTTTTTAAAATCCAGATGCTTATCAAAATTATCTTGAAGATTTTTGAAAAATGCTAATGTCCAGAAACTGTTTTTTCTTTTTTCCTCCAGAGCTCCAGATATGTTTCTAACGAACAGTCATGTCTAAAAACAACTGGACTATATGAGGATCTTTTACTTTTATCTAGTTTGCTTCACTTTTCCTACTTCATATTTAATGCTCCCATTTCATTTAGCTTTTGTTCTCTAATTTCTCCATCTCTTCTTTTTCTTTATTTTTTTCCTCAAGACTTTATCAAGTGTAGTAGAAAAGCTTTTGTATACATATATATAAATATGTATTATATATATTTGTTATAGAAACATATAGAAAACTTACGAATTTTTGCCTAACTAAATAAATTATAACATTTTGATTCCACTTGTTTGACTTAGTATGAATAGAATGCTAGATTTCTAATTAAAAATAGATATGCAATAAAGGTTTACTATATAGTATAGGGAACTATAGTCAATATATTGTAATAACCTATGATGGAAAATAATTTCAAAAATAATATGTGTGTATTCGTATAACTGCATCACCTTGCTGTGCACCTGAAACATAGTAAGTCAACTATACTTCAACAATATATATATATATATAGTTTTTACATATATATATACATATAGACACCACTATATGCTATTCTTGTGGATAGAACATGATACAACATAGAAAATCCCTGTCTTTATTGAAGTATACATTCAGTTAAAGAAGAAATAAATAAAAATGAATAAAAATAATGTACAACTCTGAGCTGTGTTTTGGCTCCATTTTGTACTTAATAACTTTGGGATGCCTATTAGACATCCAAATAGGCAACTGTGTGTGTAAGTGCATGGCTCAGAGGGAAGGTCTGGACTGGAGATATAAATTTGGAAATCATGAGTATATAAATGATATTTAAAGCCCTGACATTTTCAGGGAACTTAGTGAGTGAGAATATACAGAAAAAAAAAGAGATGGTCTGGGAACTCCAACATGAAGAGATCTGGAAGAGAAAGACAGACCAGCAAAAAGAACTGAAAGGGCGTGGCCAGTGAGTTATGTGGAAAACTATGTTTCCAGACAAGACAATACTCTGCCAATGACAGGGCATGGTAGGGGTGCCAACATGAACCCGTTCCTGCCTCAATGGGCCACTCCGCTTGGGGACCCTCTATTAGCCTGGCTGAGGTTTTCTCAGGACCGTGCTACTCTGAGGCTCTTCCTACCTGGTCCTCTTTCCCCTTCTTTCCCAAGTGTCAGATGAGTCATCTGGTCTGAAAGTTTTCCCTTCCAGCTTCTGCTCACACTCCCTCAGTCCATTCATAGATGTTTGCCTCAGTACATCTCTGGTGTGTCTGTTCTCATCAAGCGCCTGCTTTCCAGATGAGGATAATTCTGAGGCTTGCACTCAACGCACTTCAGTCTCCCCAGGGAAGTGTGCCCCAGCCCCCCGCTGTGCCTCTGGACTAATGGCATGCCCTCTGTTGGCTGCCGTCCCTTCCCCATATCACTTCCCTCTCACTGATCCACTTCCCTTCCACCTTCCAGTACACTACTTGCATTTGAAACTTTGTCTCTGAGGAAATCCATACTAAGCTAGATATTATAGAGACACAAATAATCAAAATACTTTAAGTATTCTCCAGCAGTAACTTTAGGGTGTTTTGTTTCTGGGGTTCCATTCCAGTAGATGGAGACTCTCACATACCAGCTATGTGAGGAGACAGGTAAAAGGAAATTTCAAATGGCCCTGGACCCACATGGTCACAAAGCAATTCACACAGTGTCTGGGATTTCCATGTTCCCAAGAGCCACAAGAACAACAGATGGCAAAAATAGTCTAGAGTTTATTTATATGCAGAGATTGTACAGTTAATGGGAAGAGGCTTAGCAAGTGAGCCAAATGCTAAAGCACACATCTGGGTGGATGTTTTGGGCAGCTGGGCATAAATCAAGAAGGTTATTGTTGTTGTCAAAGAACTGAGGGCTGTGATAACCTTCTCACAAGGCACCCATAGAAGGTCCCTGCTTCCAAAAGTGTGGCCTTGATCAGCCCTGGACCTTGAGCTCTGTTTGTCATACTTGACCTTCACTAACACTCCCTGTTGCCTAAATTAGGGCCTGAAAGCCTCCCTCCATTGGACACTGCTGCTAACTCTTTAAAGCTGTGAATTTTAGCCAACTCTTCATAACCCAGCTGCGCATTCTCTGTGGCTAATACCTTTCTCATACCACTGTGCTCCACCTCGAGGTAATTTGTTGCTATGGTCTGAATACTTGTAATTCCCCCAAATTCATAAGCCTGAAGGTGATGATATCAGTAGTTAGAAACTTTGAACATCAGGACAGAGCCTTCATGAAAGGGATTGGTGCTCTTATTAAAGAGTCCCCAGAGAGCCTACTTATCACTTTACCATGTGAGGAGTCAACAAGTCTGAGCTCCAGAGGAAGGCCTCCACACAACCACTCTGGCACTCTGATGTCAGACTTCCAGCCTCCAGAACTCTAGGAAATGAATGCCTGCTTTTTATAAGCTACTCAGCCTATGCTATTTCGTTATAGTAGCTTAAATGGACTAAGACACTTGTTCAACTGCAAAGCAATTTTAAAAGAAGATCAAGAAGCCTAGTTTTAGGAAGCTAAATCTATCCCTTGAGCATCTCCTAAAGGACCCAGCAATTCTACAGCTAAAAATTTACCTAAATAAAATATAATCAAAGAGGAGCACTATTCTTTACATAGTCAAAAGAAACTGAAAGTGAAAGTTGCTCAGTTATATCTGACTGTTTGCGACTGCATGGACTATACAGTCCATGGAATTCTCCAGGCCAGAGTACTGGAGTGAGTAGCCAAAATGGCAACCTAATGTTTAACAACATGGTATATGTCAAATAAAAATGCAGTGTGTCAATATGATTAAAATACTACACAACCTTTGAGAATCATGAAGGAATGTTCCTGGTATGATGAAAAGAAAATTACAAATATATGGATAGAATTATATGGAAATTATTTTTAATGTATGTTACATATATGTATACATGTGTAATATGTAAATATATGTATATATTATGTGTGCATATATATTTACATTTATATGTCCTAGTGTATAGGAAAGAGCCTAGAAGGATGTCTCTCACAAATGGTAATTTCTGAATGGTAAAATTATCAGTGATTTTCTTCTGCTTGTTTTTCTGCAGTTGACAATTTTTCTGAAAATGAGTAAGGTTTCCTTCAATATCAGGAAAGAAACATTGATAAATACTAGTTAATAAAAAAGAAGGAACTGTCATTATACTCCAAAGACAACCAGCATCCCTTTTGATGAGGGTGGGGTGGGGTCAGGGGTCAGGCATTGCACTGCTGCTGCTGCTAAGCCGCTTCAGTCGTGTCCGACTCTGTGCGACCCCACAGACGGCAGCCCACCAGGCTCCCCCGTCCCTGGGATTCTCCAGGCGAGAACACTGGAGTGGGTTGCCATTTCCTTCTCCAGTGCATGAAAGTGAAAAGTGAGTGAAGTCGCTCAGTCGTGTCCGACTAGTAGTGACCCCATGGATTGCAGCCTACCAGGCTCCTCTGTCCATGGGATTCTCCAGGCAAGAGGACTGGAGTGGGCTGCCATCGCCTTCTCCACAGGCATTGCACTGAATCAGCCAAAGGAAAGTAGTCATTCTTTTTCTTTCTCTCTCTGTGTCCTGAGCTGTATGAAGAGCCTGAAGGAAGCTGTGGTCACACTGCCATCAGGAGAATTTGTGACTGGTGTAAAGGATCATCGGGCATCTTCTAAGTTAGTGGGAAAGCAAACCCGCTAAAGGGAGCTCGTGTGAACCCCTGACCCTGCAATCAGAGGGCATCACAGAAGGATCCAAGGCAACTCCCCTAGCACTTTCTTCAGAATGAAGGAGCTTTACTTCTTCAAAGACACAAAACTAAGGTCTTTGTGCTCTTACTCCACAAATAAATGTAAAATTCCCAGAGGTACACACACCTATAAGCCAGATGCCTGACTTTTAAAATCTTGGATTAAGAAACAACTGGGGCTTCTCTGGCAGCTCAGCTGGTATAAGAATCTGCCTGTAATGCAGGGGAGATCCCAGTTTGATTCCTGGGTTGGGAGGATCCCCTGGAGAAGGGATAGGCTACCCACTGCAGTATTCTTGGGCTCAGTATTCTTGGTGGCTCAGATGGTAAAGAATCACCTGCAGTGCAGGAGATCTGGGTTCCGTCCCTGGGTTGGGAAGATCCCCTGAAGGAGGGCATGGCAACCCATTCCAGTATTCTTGCCTGGAGAATCCCCATGGACAAAGAAGCCTGGTGGGCTATACTCCATGGGGTCACAAAGAGTCAGACACAGCTGAGCAACTAAGCACAAGAACCAATAGGCTCTAGGGTTTGGGTTTCATCACTTAACCTTCCAAGACCCCCCTTTCTCATATCTGGAAAAGCATGGTCATTATCCTGCCTTGCTCCGAGGGAGGTTATTCGGCAAGCATCTTCTCAGGGACCCAGGAAAAAATTGCTGCAAAGACAGAACTCCCTGGGAGCTTGTCAACATCCTGATCTCATAAGGAAGGGCCTGATGAGTTACCTGATGTTGCTCCCCTCACAGAGGGACAATGTACAGCTTTGGGTGGACAACCAAGGATCCTTGAAGTTCTTGGTTGCAAGGAATAGAAATCTGTTTTGAATAACTTAACGTAAACAGGATTTATTGGAAAGTTGTCAGAGTTCAAGAGAAAGGAAAAAGTGGCCAAGGCACTAGGCTTCAGAAGAACAGGGCTGTGTTATGTCTGGATGTCCAAGGAGGATGACAACTGCCTTACAGCCAGAGAAGCTACAAGGTGAGATGGATTCCACTGCAGTAGCAGTGGAATGATAAATCCTCCGACATTCCCTCTCATCCCTGGGTCATTCACTCAGGGTACAGCACTCCAGGTGCCAGAGCATCGACGAGGAGCCTATCTGATGATTTCATGAAGGCAAGAGGGAGGATTTGCCTCCTTTGAAACTGCAATAGAAACTGGTTTCTGGAATCACCCTGCCAACAGCCGCAGTCACAGTGAGGACTAATCTTCCTTAACCTGGATGGATCTCATGTTCACAACCACAAAATGTCAAACATCGAGCCCAGATACCTCACTATCAAGTCAAATGAAGAAAGTATAGGCAATCTTATTCACAAAGAAGAAATACAGGCACAGACGTAGAGAACAAATGTATGGATAACAAGGGGAAAGAAGGGGATGGAATGAATTGGGAGATTGGGATTGACATATATACACCATTAATACGATGTATAAAATCAATAACTAACAAGAGCCTACTGTACAGTACAGGGAATTTTACTCTGTGATGATCTAAATGGGAAGGAAATCTAAAACAGAGGTATGTATGTGTATCTACAGCTGATTCACTTTGCTATACAGCAGAAACTAACACTACACTGAAAAGCAACTATATGCCAATATATATATATTTTTTTTTTGATATGTTGTGACAACAGTCAGTGTTGTGTTAGAAGCTGCTTCACTGATATCTACCTTCAACCAGCTTTTCTGGTCTTATTTCATTCAGTTCAGTTCAGTTCAGTTGCTCAGTGTGTCCGACTCTTTGCGACCCCATGAATTGCCCCATGCTTATTTCATTACTGCCTATTAAACCCAGAGTACTTGCAACAGTATCTCCTAAAGACTTGTTCCAGCTTGCTATTTTGTATTAAAAGTGCCCCCCTGCTCACCACACAGTCTCTCTGTAGACTCCTTCAGTATATAACAAAATTCATCCATTTTTTTTTTTCAGGCCCAGTTCAAAAGCCATCAACTCCATTGCGTTTCCCAGCCATCCCTACCAGAAGAACCCTTTCTCCTCCAGACTCCACTGTGAATCCATGTCTATAACCCTCTGAAGAGGATTCAGTCTTAGAGTGCTGCTGTGTGAAAAAGCAGAGCCTGTAAAGGCAAAAAAAAAAAAAAAATTTCTCTCATTCCCTATATCCATGGAGCCCTCAAATACCAGACTCCCTCCCGTCACAAAGCATCTCTTTATCCCAGCCCTTCATTACTTTATTTCCGGCTTTCCTCTCTCCCATCTTCATTATGTAAGTAAGACAAACTTCTCCAGCAAGTCTTTGTTTTGTCCTTCTCTGCACATTTTCTGATTCTCTCTTTTTCTCTTTTGCTTTCCTTCACCCCTCCCTTCTGTGTCCCTGTCCATCTCTCTCACAAACACACACCCACATACATACACACACTCCCCAGGGGACCGGAGGAAGGAAATTAAGGTGGACGTAAAGGGAAACGCTATGAAAGGGGAGATGCTATAAGCACCTTCAAGTTAATAAACCTTATCCTGTTACATATTTATTACACATTTGGAAAATTACCTCAAAATAAAGTTATCTGTGCACATGCATTTTCTTTCCAACTGAATTTTGAGAAATTCCAGGGCAGAGACCAAGCCTCAGTCACCTCTTTTGCTCTCATAGAGAGCATACCTGATACTTTTTAACCACTCAACATACATATAATGAATTAATGAGCACATGCATTAGCTAATTAATTAACAATAATCAGCGGGTCACCTGTAGCTATGGTTGTGCTGACAGTGACACAGGAAGCAAATTAATGATTTTCTAGCTTTTGATCCCTAGAAGTTTTATTTCTGCCCTATCTGTACAGATATCATTAATGAGGACTTCAAATAAATGAGATCTATCTAAGAGACAGGCTTACTACCAAGAGGAGCTGCAAACCCATTTTGATCTTTCACAGAAAGAAGGGCAGATGGGACTCACAGCATACTCACTCTTTTAAAACGAGCTTTAATTTAATTTCCTTGCCTCTGGCAGTATCTCTTAGAAGCAGCAGAGTGAATGGCTGTGACAGGATTCAAAAGAGGGTGGAAGCTGAGGGGTCATCAAAGCTGGGAGGTCAGTGGCAGCAGGCCCCTCACCAGAATGCCTATCACAGGGCCCACCTCTCCCATCACCGCATGTTTGAATGCTTCAATAAGAGAGATAATTACTATTTCATTGATGCAGTACTTTCTACTTCACTTTCCCAAGTCCATGACCTCATTTAATCCTCTAAGCCATCCTGAGGCCCTCTTTCCTTTTCCTCAGCTACCCCTATCCTATCTGCCCAAGTCCACAATTTAAAGCCACATTTAATAAAAAGGTACATACCTACAACATCAGTGATGAAACAAAGAGAGGAAAAAAATATTTAGGCCATATTACAGAACATACATATGATGGTTTCATTGTTTAGACTCTTTAAAAGTTGTGATAATGAGGAGCTCAAAACTTATTAAGATCTACTAGATGTCTGAAATTTTCCATGCATTTCATCCACCAAACTATGCTGCAAAGAAAACACGGTTATGGCTCCCAATTTACAGATAAATAAACTAGGGCATAAAGAGGTTAAGAGACTTGCCAAAGGTGAAAGCATAACAGACAACGAAAGTTGTCCGTTCCTGTGCACAGAATCACCACGTTAACTGTTTCCATGCCCAGATCAAGGGAGAAGATGAAGAACTGAAGAAAATTTCTGTACTGTAAGACTTTACAGCTTTTAACATGGTGTTTTGCATTGCAATTCTGTAAAAGCTAGCTTCTGAATTCATTTGCTCATGATACTTTTGTTCTGGTGGAAGTAGTGTGCCAGTTTGGGAAAGATGCCATGAGTTTAGCGTCTACCTTGAATTCAAAGCCCCTGGAAAGCTGTTTGATGGTTCCAAAGAAGGCTCTAAGAGCAGCCTCACAGCACATCATGAAAACCAAGAAGAAACATGACCTGCCATTTTCATCACCCCAGGCTCTTCAGTAAGTTGTTGTGCCCATTTTTTGGAAAGAAGAAACAGGCCTACACAGGCTTGTCTGATTTGCCTAAGTCATGGAATCATGATTCACACCAAGACAGGCTAACCTCAGAAGCAATGCTCTGAATTCCTGGACAGTCATACTGCCACTGCCATGTGGGCAGTGAGCAACAGGAATCCCTGAGCCACGGCATATCACCATGGCAACAGCACAGGCTAAAGGACAGAGCCTGGCTGTGACTTTGGGCTGAGCCAACTTCACTAAATCTCAGTTTTTTCCATCCATAAAATGAGAGCAATAAAACTGACTTTTTAGAGATTGATATAAAGATTAAAGACTTAGTAACTTGCCTACAGTAAATGCTTGATAAATATAAGCAAATTAAGTAATTAATTCCAAACAAAACACATCACATTTTCTAGAAGAGTTTTACTTTTCAAGGTAAGGTGATATTGTCTCCCTGAAATTTCTCCCAAGGCACAGATGACAGCAGACAGGACAGGGAAGACAATACGGAGTCACAAATCTCTGGTTCATTTGTCTGGCTGGGGCAATTGCCACAGGAAGACATGAACATACAGGCTCAATGTATTCTTTTTTGTTATAATCAGCCTTCTTCCTATGCTCTTCTTTATTGTCCTGTACCCACCCTGTTCAGATTCCATTTAGATTCTCCCTCAAAGAAGAACTGCCTCTCTTCATACACACTTCACTTTACTCTTTCTGACTGTTGCCTTCACTTCCATATGGCTTATTTAACAATGTTGTGACCTAGCAGGACCCCTCTAACCTGGGCTCCTGAGAGTGGTGTCTACTCACCTGAGAACCACCAGATCTTCTTCAAACAGTTGAACCTCCAAACGTTTTGTTCACCTCACATTTGGGACACAGGAATGTAAATACTCCGCAGTCTCTTTGGCCTCTCTGGCCTCTGTGTTATATACAAGCAGGTATTCCACGTTCTCCCAAACCTACTAGTATGTTCTCATTCAATAATGTAATATACCGAATGTTTCCAACATCAGTTCAGTTCAGTCACTCAGTAGTATCTGACTCTTTGCGACCTCATGAATTGCAGCACGCCAGGCCTCCCTATCCACCATCAACTCCCGGAGTTCGCTCAGACTCACGTCCATTGAGTCAGTGATGCCATCCAGCCATCTCATCCTCTGTCGTCTCCTTCTCCTCCTGCCCCCAATCCCTCCCAGCATCAGAGTCTTTTCCAGTGAGTCAACTCTTCGCATGTGGTGGCCAAAGTACTAGGGCAAAAGGGTACCTTTGCAAACACACTAGTGCTATATGTATATTTCTTTTTTTACATTTTCTCCTCTGATACAGTAGATTCCTCTTCTGATCAATACTATCCATGAAATAAACAAAAGAAAAAAGTAATGAACCCGAATCTACTAGCACCTAGTACAAGCAACCATGAATGAAACGGCCATCACTAATCCATACAATGCTTTGCTTTGCAAATTAGCAAAAAGGAACTTCTTCTGGGCCTCACAACAACACACAACAGGGCAAGTCTGGGTTGGACTTCAGTGCCCACCTCCCCACCCTTCTGGATGCTCTCAGAACATCCCTAATAACGGTACAGGGTGGCCTTGATCATCTTTTTCTAGATTACTACACTAATTTATGTTCTCCTTTCTGTTTTATCTTGACAACGTATATCCTATTCTCAACATAGCCCTTGAATTGATCTTTTCAAAATGTGCATCAGATCATATGCCCCTCCTACTTGAAATCGTCACCCTTGGAATAAAATTCGAAATTCTTCACATGAGCAACAAGACTCTGCCAGATCTGGCTCCTTCTTTTCTCATTCTGAACACTCTTCTCTTGTTCACTCTACTTCAGCCACAACGACCTTCTTTCTGTTTCCTAAACACTCTGAGTTTGTTCCCACTTCAGGGTTTTTGTTTCTTCTATTAGTCAACTAAACTGCATAATAATCTCCCCTACATCAGTGGCTATCCACAATAAACCTTTATGTATGGGTGTGCCTGTGTTGACAGGTCTGCAAGTCAGCTATGCCTCTGCAGGGACAGCTCTTCCTCAGGCTGCAAGTTGGCTGGGGCTGGTTCCATGCTATCAGTTGGGTTCAGACCTGCCCCATGAATAATATCCTTCCTGAATCACTGCCACCAGCCCTGTTCTTTTCATTGTAAGTGGCAGGAATATGAGACCAGGCTATACCACGTGAATAAGTTTTAAGACATGGAGACTATTCCATTGGCTAGAATAAGTTATATGACCATGCCTCGCATCAGAGGGACAGAAAATCCACTCCACCCAAAATGAGAGTGCATCTCAAAGTTACCTGACAAATATGATGGGTATGTATCCCTGTTACAGGGCAGTGAGATATTTGGACCCATAAGCCTATAGATGAGATTATTCCCCGTACTAGGAATGTTCTATCCCCACATTGTCTCATGGCTAGCTCCTTCTGTCTGAAGATGTCACCTCCTCGCAAAGGCCATCTTGGGCCACTGTATTCCAAAAGTACATGTACCACCATACATACTGGGATACATGCCCAGTGGAGGAGGAAATGGCAAACCACCCCAGTACACTTGCTGTAAAATCTCATGAACTGTATATAAGTTGATATATACAACTGTATATAAGTTGTATGTAATTGTATATCAGTTGTATCCAACTCTTTGTGACCTCATGGACTATACAGTCCATGGAATTCTCTAGGACAGAATACTGGAGTGGGTAGCCATTCCCTTCTCCAGGGGATCTTCCCAACCCAAGGATCAAACCCAGATCTCTCACATTGCAGGTGGATTCTTTACCAGCTGAGCCATGAGGGAAGCCTGAACTGTATAAAAAGACACGAAAAAAAAAATATGATACCAAAAGATGAGTCCTGCAGGTTGGAAGGTGTCCAATTCGCTATTGAGAAAGAGCTGAGGACAATCACTAATAGCCCCAGAAAGAATGAAGGAGCTAGGCCAAAACAGAAACGGTGCTCAGTTGTGGATGTGTCTAGTGATAAGAGTAAAATCTGATGCTGCAAAGAACAGTAATGTATAGGAACCTGGGAAGTTAGGTCCATGAATCAAGGTAAACTGGATGTGGTCAAGCAGGAGACGGTAAGAATAAACATCGGCATCTTAGGAATCAGTGAACTAAAATGAACGGGAATGGGAGAATTTAATTCAGATGACCATTGTATCTACTACTGTGGGCAAGAATCCCACAGACAAAATGAAGCAGCCCCCATAATCAACAAAAGAGTCTGAAATGTAGTACTTGGGTGCAACCTCAAAAATGACAGAATGATCTCAGTTCAATTCCAAAACAAAGCATTCAATATCACAAATATCCAAGTCTATGCCCCAACTACTAATGCCAAAGAAACTGAAGTTGAGTCAGTTTATCAGTTCTCTGAAGTCATAGAAGACCTCCTAGAACTAACACCAAAAAAAAAAAAAGAAGAAGTTCTATTCATCATTGGGGATTGGAATGCAGAAGTAGGAAGTCAGGAAATACCCAGAGTAGCAGGCAGGTTTGGCCTTGGAGAACAAAATGAAGCAGGACAAAGGCTAACTGAATTTTGCCAAGCGAATTCACTGGTCACAGCAAATACCCTTTTTCAACAACACAAGAGATGAGTTTACACATGGACATCACCAAATAGTCAATACCAAAATCAAACTGATTACATTCTTTGTAGCTGAAGATGGAGAAACTATATACAGTCAGCAAAAATAAGACCTGGAGCTAACTGTGGCTCAGATCATCAGCTTCTCATAGCAAAATCCAGGCTGAAACTAAAGAGAGTGGGGAAAACCACTAAGTCAGCCAGGTATGACTTAAATCAAATCCCCTATGAATATGAAGTAGAGGTGATGAATAGATTCAAGGGATTAGATCTAGTAAATAGTTCTCCTGAAAAACTATGGACAGAGGTTCGTAATATTGTATAGAAGGCAGCGAACAAAACCATCCCAAAGAAAAAGCAAAGCAAGAAGTCAAAGTGCTTATCTGAGGAGGCTTTAAAAATAGCCGAAGAAAGAAGAGAAGCAAAATACAAGGGAGAAAGAGAAAGGTACATCCAACTAAGCACAGAGTTCTCAAGAATAGCAAGGAGAGACAAGAAGGCCTTCTTCAGTGAACAATGCTTAAAAATAGAGGAGAACAGCAGAAGGGGGAAAGTCTACAGATCTCTTCAGGAAAATTGGAAATATCGAGGGAACATTTGGCCCAAAGATGGGCACAATAAAGGACACAAATGGAAGAGACCTAGTAGATGCTGAAGAGATCAAGATTACATGGAATAACTGTACATAAAAGGTCTTAATGAACCAGATTACTATGATGGTGTGGTCAGTCACCCAGAACCAAATATTCTGTAGTGTGAAATCAAGAGGGCCTTAGAAAGCACTGCTATAATAAAGCTAGTGGATCTGATGGAATTCCAGTAGAGCTACTCAAAACCCTAAAGCATGATGCTATCAAAGTGTTTCACTCAATATGTCAGCAAACCTGGAAGACCCAGCAGTGGTCTCAGGACTGGAAAAGGTCAATCTTCATCCCAATTCCCAAGAAGGTATTAAAAAATGTTCTATTAAATATCTCCCAGGTTAGTAAGGTCATGCCTAACATCTTGAATGCTAGCCTTCAGCATTATGTAAGCCAAGAACTTCCAGATGCCCAAGCTGGTTTTAGAAAAGGCAGAGGAACCAGAGATCAAATTGCCAACATAGAGATCATAGAGAAAACAAAGGAATTCCAGAAAAAATATCTACCTCTGTTTCATTGACTATGCTAAAGCCTTTGACTGTGTGGATCATAACAAACTGTGGAAAGCTCTTCAAGATATGGCAATACCAGACCACCTTACCTATTTCCTGAGAAACCTGTATGTGGGTTAAGAAACAACAGTTAAAACCCTGTATGAACAACCAATTGATTCAGGATTGGGAAAGGAGTACAGCAGGGCTGTCTGCTGTCACCCTGTTTATTTAACCTTCATGCTGAGCACATCATGAGAAATGCCGGGCTGGACGAGTTACAAGCTGGAATCAAGACAGGCTGGAGAAACATCAGCAACCTCACATATGCAGAATATACCAGTCTAACGGCAGAAAGCAAATAGGAACTAAAGAGCCTCTTGATGAGGGTGAAGGAGGAGAGTGAAAAAGCCAACTTAAAAGTAAATATTAAAAAAACTAAGATCATGGCATATGGCCCCATTATTTCATGCAAATAGAAGGGGGAAAGGGAGAAGTAATGACAAATTTCCTCTTCTTGGGTTTTAAAATCACTGTGGATGATGACTGCAGCCATGAAATCAGAAGACAATTGCTTCTCAGCAGGAAAGCTATGACAAATCTAGACAGTGTGTTGCAAAGCAGAGCCATTACTCTGCCAACAAAGGTCCATATAGTCAAGGCTATGGTCTTTCCAGCAGTTATGCATGATTGTGAGAACTGGACCATAAAGAAGGCAGAGTGCCAAAGAATTGATGCTTTCAAATTGAGGTGCTAGAGAAGACTCCTGAGAGTCCCTTGGACAGCAAGGAAATCAAACCAGTCAGTCTTAAGGGAAATCAACCCTGAATACTCATTGGAAGGACTGATGCTTAAGCTGAAGTCCTAGTATTTTGATCACCTGATGAGAACAGCCAACTCACTGGAAAAATCCCTGTTGCTGGGAAAGATTGAAGGCAGAAGGAAAAGAGGGAGTTGGTAGATGAGATGGCTGGATGGCATCACCAGTGCAATGGACATGAACTTGAGCAAACCCCAGGAGAGGGAAAGGGACAGGGAGGCCTGGTGTGCTGTGGTCCATGGGGCTGGAAAGAGTCAGACGTGACTGGGTGACTGAACAACAACAACGGACCACAGTTCAGTTTATGTGCTTCCAATGACTCTATAATCCATTATTCATTTTTGTTTTGTTCATTGTATGTATAGATTGAAATTCATTTACTTATGTCTTGGCTTACATCTTTATCATATCTCCCCTCACTAGGAATGTAAACAAGGATTTTCTCTGCCTTATTCACTGCTCTAACCACAATTTGGCATGGAGTTACAGTTCAACAAATTTTGGCTGGATAAGTACAGTCTAGAAACCTGTATTCTTATTCCTTAATTCTATGTTAGTCCCTCAGCATATTTTCAATTACTTGCTGTCATACATGAATAAATATGTGAATGTAGGGGTGGGCTTCCCTGGTGGCTCAAATGGTAAAGAATCTGCCTGCAACGTGGGAGACCTGGGTTCAATCCTTAGGTTAGGAAGTTCCCCTGGAGAAGGGAACATCTGCCCACTCCAATACAGGGCCTCCCTTGTAGCTCAGTCGGTAAAGAATCTGCCTGCAATGCAGGAGACCTGGGTTTGATTCCTGCGTCAGGAAGATCCCTTGGAGAAGGAAATGGCAACCCACTCCAGTATTCTTGCCTGGAGAATCCTATGGACAGAGGAGCCTGGCAGGCTATGGTCCATGGGGTTGCAAGAATCGGATGCAACTTAGCAACTAAACCACCAGGCATGGGAGAGTCAGAGAAGATGATTACATCTACAATGTAATATAGATGTAATATTGTATGTAAGATGTAATATAGATGTAATATTGTATGTATGATGTAATATAGATGTAATAAAAATAGAGGATTTCAAATCAAGCTCTGGCATCCTAAGACCAAAGACTCAGTGTTATTGCTATGAAGTAGAAATAAAAATAGTAGATTTTTCTGCCAAGGATTGAATTAGATGATGCGTGTGTAATACTTACCTTAAAGAGAGCAGAGTAGTAAGTAGTGATTTGAAAAGGGTAAGACATAACCCAGACAGTGGAGGACTTATAGGACAATGTGAAAAGTTGTTGATGAGTGGCTCAGATGGCACACGTATTTCTGAGGTTTTTCCAACCAGATTTCCCCAATGATTTCATTGGTAACAAGTAGATTGGCAGACCTCTGTTCCTGTTGTCATGCAGGCCATTCAGGTTGGGACTGGCTGTTGGCTGTATTCCCCAAGTAGCCTGTCTATGCTTCTCTGTGCTGAGGGACTATCAATGGCCATAGTTTGTTTTTTTAACTAGTTTATACTTCCTCAGGCATTGCTTCAGGTCTACAAAACAGTCTCTATATCTATCCTAAATGATATGATCACGTTTTTCCATTAGATTCTCATAAAATTCCATCTTGAGAACATGGAGCTGGATTCAATCTTTTAGCTTTTTAAAGGACTCTACACCCATCATTTTGGAACAGCCTGCTTCTTAGAAGAACTTTGCAAATGAGTTAATTTTCCCATAAGTAGGTAAGAAACCAACCAGACAGCCCTGTTTTGGTAAAAGGATAAATTAAGGCAAAGAGCAGAAACTGACCCCAAAGTTAGTTCTCCTAGTTGCAAAAATATGTGGTTAATTCTCTTATTTTAGAACTGACCTTCAATTCGTATAGGATTCCTAAATAGTCATCCCTCCTCCTTTATAATGATTACCAAAATTTAGTAGTTTAATAATACTTTTGTGGCAAGAGTATAAGAAAACAGTTACTCTTGCTTACTGGAAGTATAATTCTATAATATTTCCCAAGAGTAATTTGGCATTTACATTCAAATTTAAAATGCACATCCACTTTGGCTGAGAAACTCTGTGTCTAGCACTCTAAGCAACAGTTGTTCCTGTAAAAATATGTGTACATATAAGATAATCTATATACACACTATAGAATATGCAGATAAAGATTATATATAGATAACTATATCTAATTCTCAGCATTGTTTGAAATAGTGAAACAAACAAGCCTACTTACACTGTATATGCTAAGAAACACACTGGAAGGCTGCACAAAAGCTATTTGGAACAGTTATTGGAGAGACAATGGAACCAAAGGCACAGAGAATTAGAAAAGCACCAAATGGAAAGAAGAAACTTACTTTTCCATTTATGGGGTGATGATTAAATTTTTATACATGAGTGTGTTTTAATTTTATTTTGAAAATATGTAGATAATTAAAAGAAAGCAAACGTATCTTCCCCTACAGGACTGTGTGAGGTAGACATTTAAAGGCACCCAACTTCTCTTGTCCATGTTCCTGGTTCATTTGCTCCCAACTCAGAGACAACATACACATTCTTCCTAAAATGAGAGAATCGACTTCAGCATCTCAAGGATGCCAGCCTGAGGAGGAAACAAACCAGCAGGGAGTCTCTGGCTTGGGGAAAGGGGCTGGCTTGGGGAAATCAACAGGCAAGATTTCAGAGCACAATCAAGCAATGTCATATTGTGGAAGGTATTAGCTTGTTCTTTGGTCCTTTTGGGAAGTGCCATCTGTCTCTCCACCCTGGAAATAATGGTGCATAGCTGGAACATGAGCCTTAATGAGTTCAAAATCCTCCTTGCAGTCTGAAGGGAGGGTCACTCTGGCAAGGTCAAACACTAGAATTCAGTTATTTTTTAATTTAATTTTTATTGGAGGACAGTTGATTGACAATGTTGTGTTAGTTTCTGCTATACAGAAAAGTAAATCAGTTGCACATATACATATATCCACTCTTTTTTTAGATCTTATTAATATTCCCATATAGGTCCTTGGAGAGTACTGATTGGAATTCCCTGTGGTATACAGTAGGTTCTTATTGGTTATCTGTTTTGTGTATAGCAGTGTGTATATGTCAATCCAGTTATTTCAACAAAAGGGCCATGAAAGAGGTAAGAGATGGAGTGGATGTCATCCATCCTGCACTGGACAGTTCAAGCGCGTGTCGTAGGAAAACTGCTTTGAGCATCTGTGACAGGGGTTGGCCATCCCAACAAGGACAACAGTGGCTTTTTGTTGACTATATGCTCTGAGCCAGGCATTGTGCTAAGCTTGCAATACACACTTTCTCATTAGGCCCTTGCAACAGACTGGCCATGTTGATCTTCCAGATTAAATACTTATCCAACAGATAAGTGGCAGAGCCAGGAATAAAACTACATTGGCCTGATTTCTCAAGCCCAGGCTCTCATCCACTCTCAGACAAGATGCTGTTATTTTTTGCCCTGACATTCTAAGTGGCTTTTTAGAGAAACAGGGTCACTCAGACTGCCCTACACAACAGTAGAAAGGTTTATGTGTCTGAACACCCATTATATAGGATTCCTGGGCCAGGGCTCATGGGCACTTTGCCTTTCCCTTTGGCCATCTCAGCCAGAACCAAAATAACTACTTGTTAAGTGCACAGTCATCATTGTATTGATCGTTTCCCAAGCTTCTCCGGTTTGTCCTGATAGACACCCAACCTTCTATTTCACTCTTCATCCCCCTTCATTCTATGCATCAGAACAACAGAATACTATAAAGGAGATGCTGTTTTCTTCCTTTTATTCTTGCAGAAATGGAGCATCTTGCCCAGAGTTCCCTAACTAATTATTAACATTTCAGAATCTCAAACTCTTTCACTGATGAACAGGAGATGATAATATCTAACCCTCAGAGGGGCAGAGATCAGGTCTCTGAAGTTCAGAATACAAAGTAGTCATGCAATAAATTGCACCTGCTCTCATGTCATTTCAAAGTAGTTATATCACCCTGGGAAGCCATCTACAACCTGTGTGTCCCTGGTCAAGGTATATAACTTCTCCAAACACCACCTGTCCAATGGAAATATTATTAAGCTCACCCAGCTCTAATTTTGAGGATAAAATAGAATAAATACATAAAATAACTCTACCAGTGACTGGCTCATACTCAGAATTGAATATATGAAAACCTCCTCTGGTAAGAATGCTGTTGACATGTGCCCATCTGTGTAACTCCAAGAATTTGATATGTGGTTATAGAAGTAATATGCTCCTTCTCCTTCTCCTTCCCCCTTCCCTCAACCCTCTTTTCCCCAGATTCCTTGGGTAAATATTGAATATTGTTGCTCCTGTTTAATTGCTCATCCATGTCCAACTCTTTGTGACCCCATGGACCGTAGCCTACCAGCGCTCCTCTGTCTAGAGCTTTTCCAGGGAAGAATACTGAATAAGTTGCCATTTCCTTCTCCAAGGGATCTTCCTTACCCAGGGATTGAACCAGAGTCTTCTGTATTGGCGGGTGGATTCTTTACCATTGAGTCACCAGGCAAGCCCGATATTGAATATTATGTGGGTATGTGTGTGTCTGCTAAGTCACTTCAGTCTGACTCTTTGCAGCCCTATGAACTGTAGCCCACCAGGCTCCTCTGTCCATGGGATTCTCCAGGTAAGGGTATTGGAATGAGTTGCCATGCCCTCCTCCAGGGGATTTTCCTGACCCAGGGATAGATCCTGTGTCTCTTATGTCCCCTGTTTTGGCAGGTGGATTCTCTACCACTAGCACCACCTGGAAAGCTCCATATTGAATATTACGCAGTAATTATTCCCTTCCCTTAATGCTGCCTTTTAATAAGACAAGACAGCTCTACCACTGGCTCCAGCTTTTCTTCTCATCCTTCAAGTCTCTGAGGACTCCTCCCAGTGGCCTGCAGCAAGATGCCTCAGAGTGGGGTGCATTTTGGCTGAAGTCTGTTTCAGAGATATAGCCCATGTGATTCTCAGCTCTGGCCATATGCTTGATCACTTCCAGCACAGCTTTTGATGTGAAAGGGAGGAAGTAAGACTCTCTCTTACCCATGGCTAAAAATAATTTCAGAAGGCTGGAGGCAAAGCAGAGGTGATGCCAGCTATCTCCTGGAACAGTTGATAAAACGGCTGCCTCCCGCAGGCCCATTTCACGCATTTCCTTTTCTATCTCTCTGCTTCCCCTACATACTTTTTTTTTTTTTCTGGACATGCTGGGGAAAGCCTCACATAATAAGCTAGGAAAACTGGGTATGCTGTCATTTCATCTTCCACCTGGGGTTGTCACTTCCTCTTTGCTAAGTCTTCTCACTGAACAGCCCACCTGATTAGAAGACCTGTTCTCTCCTGTCCAGCCTTCAGTTGCCCAGTTTTTGGAACTCAGCAGCACTGTATGAAACATGCCAGATCTGTCAAAGGCAAGATGTTTCATAGATGCCTGGAAGCAGGGCAAAGAAGGCTGGCTGGGGTATATGATGCAAGATACAGGCAGATTATGATCCTGGGAGGCTGGAAACTCAAAGGAGACTTCAACCTTGTAGCCCTTTGATTTCAAAGAGTGGTGGCTGCAGCCTCCAACTGCTCTCCTAAAAGCCAGCTCGGTGGAAACTGTCCCTGGCAGCAAGCATGCACATTGTGCCCATCCTCTCGGGGCCTCAGGGAGCTACTTCCTGTCTGCCGTCTGTGATGTGATGATCTTTGTGAAATGCACGTGCACAGGGCCAGCTGGGACCTAAAGAGGCTGAAGAATTCAAACGTTCTGACGACCTAGGGGGTGGGGGTGGGGTGCTGGGAGGGAGCTCAAGTGGTACAGAAGCCACCCGCCAATGCAAGAAACATAAGACACGTGGGCTTGATTCCGGGGTCAGAAAGATCCCCTGGAGGAGGAAATGGCAACCCACTCCAGTATTCTTGCCTGGAAAATCCCACAGAGAGAGGAGCCTGGGGGACTACAGTCCATGGGGTCACAAAGAGACATGATTGAAGTGACTTAACATACATATACATACACATATGTATATGTATGTATGTACAGGTGGCACTAGTGGTAAAGAACCTGCCTGCCAACACAGGAGACATGAGACACAGGTTCGATCCCTAGGTGGGGAAGATTCCCTCAAGGAGGGCATGGCAACTCACTCCAGTATTCTTGCCTGGAGAATCCCCATGGACAGAGGAGCCTGGTGGGCTACAGAATCAGACACAACAAAGTATGTCACAAAGAATCAGACACAACAGAAGCAACAGCACACATGTACACATACACACACACACACACACACACCTATAGCTGATTCAGGCTATTGTATAGCAGAAACTAACAAAGCATTATAAAGCAATTATACTCTAAGAAAAAAGGATAAAAGCAGAAAAGCAAATATACTTTAATAAAAAAATTATTTTAAATTTAAAAATTATTTTAATTTAAAAATTATTAAATTAAAATTTTTAATTAAATTTAAATTTATATAAATATAAATTATATAAATAAATATTATATAAAAAATTTATTATTTATATAACAGAAATTATATAAATAAATATAAATTTAATTTAAAATTTAATTTTTAATTTTTTTAATTTTTATTTTTACTTTATTTTGCTTTACAATACTGTATTGGTTTTGCCATATATTGACATGAATCAGCCATGGGTGTACATGAGTTCTCAATCCTGAACCCCCTCCCACCTCCCACCCCATATCATCTCTCTGGATCATCCCCGTGCACCAGCCCCAAGCATCCTGTATCCTGTATCGAACATAGACTGGCGATAGTATACATGTTTCAGTGCCACTCTCCCAAATCATCCCACCCTCTCCCTCTCCCACAGAGTCTAAAAGTCCATTCTATACATCTGTGTCTCTTTTGCTGTCTAGCATAGAGGATTATCATTACCACTTTTCTAAATTCCATATATATGTGTTAGTATACTGTATTGATGTTTAAATTTTTAAGTTTCAAATTTATTTGAAAGGAATCAGAAACAAAATGTGTGGACACAGACCCAGAGACAGAATTGTGGGCTTGCAAATCCTTTGGAATTAATTGTACATATAGATATATCTTTTATATTAATTTAATTTAATTTTTAAATTAAAATTTAAAATTATTTTAAATTAAAAAAATAAAATAAAAATCACTACCCCTGTGTGTTTACTAAGTGTCAGATATTATTACCTCTTAAACCTTACACTATCATATCTACCCAGGATTTAATATGTTACACTCATTTTTTACAGAGGAAGATCAAGAAATGGATTATGCTCTTTAACTCCTTGTCCAGCGGATCAATTAGGAAAGTGTCTGTAAGGAATTGAAAACCCAACAGACAGTGGCTCACATAAGAGAGGAATTATTATCTTATATAAGAGTGTGACAGAGATAGGCAGCTCTGGCCATTGGTCTAATGATTCAAAAATGATCCCATCTCTGTTGATTCCAGAGATCTTCCTATAAGTTGCAGAATGATAGCTCCAGCTCTGGAAATGATATGTTCATTCAAAGTGGCTGAAAGACATCAAGGGACAAACGCCAGCACCTCTGTGATTTCTGTTAGGAAAACAATGTCTTCTCTGAACTTTCTGAAGTCTCCTCCCCATCCCCAGGAGTGCCTCACTGGTCAGAAATAAGTGACACAGCCATTCCCAGCTGCAACAGAAGCTGGAAGATCAATATTCCACTTTTCCAGGCTCTACCATGGGGGCAGGCAGGCGAATGATGCTGCTGATATGAAATGGGATGTTGGTGGTGGTGATTGTAGTGAGAAGCAGACAGCCTCAAGAGATATTTGGTGGTAAAAATCACCAGACAGAGCTTTCTGACTTCTCCCCCATGGGAGGGAGGAGTCGGGGATGAATCCTAATTTGGTACATACACTGAGACTGAGAGTCACAAAGGAAAAAAAGATTTTGGAAATGGGAAGTCATGAGGGCACTCTTGGACGTATTAAGGCTGAAGTGTCCTTGACAAAGAGGGAAGAGGGGAAATGAATTGGGAGACTGGAATTGTCATATATACACTATTGATACTATGTGTAAAATAGATAACGAATAATATCTGTTAGATATCTATTAGATAGCACAAGGAACTCCACTGCTCTGCGGTGATCTAAACAAGAAAGACTTTTAAAAAAAGAAGATATAGATATATATATGTATAGTTGATTCACTTTGCTGTAACAGCAGAAACTAATTTGACATTGTTAAAGCAACTAAACTCCAATAAAAATTAATCAAAAAAACAAAGACTGATATGTCCTTGAAACATTGAAATGGAGATGTTAGCAGTGAAATACAGAAAACTGTCTAGCTGGACACAGATTTAGATTTGTGGTTATCAATCACTTGGGAGTTCCCATGTTCCTTTATTGACACTACTGCTCTCTTGAATTCTCCACAGCAGTGGTCTGTACCTGGACAGGTACATATTTCCTCCAGGAGATACTTGGCAATGTCTGAAGACATTTTTGGTGTCACAATTGGGAGGCAGGGGGAAGGGGTAGTGCTGCTGGCCATCTAGCAGGTATAACCCAGGGGTTCTAGTAAACATTCTACAATGTACACAGTCTTCATACATTGATCAAGGTACAAAGATTTTTCCAGTCCAGGCTGTCAGTCATGCTGAGAAACCCTGCTCTATAACAACCTCACTTCTGACCTTAAGGCTTCCCTGGCCCACAGGCCTCTAAGTGTTTCATTTTTATCCTCATGAAAGTGAAAGTCACTCAGTCATGTCCAACTCTTTGTGACCCCATGGCCTTTATAGTCCATGGAATTCTCCGGGCCAGAATAATGGAGTGAGTAGACTTTCCCTTCCCCAGGGCATCTTCCCAACCCAGAGATCAAACCCAGGTCTCCCACATTGCAGGTGGATTCTTTACCTGCTGAGCCACCAGGAAAGCAAAAGCACTTCTTGGCAGCAGTGGGACATGAATCCATGTCCCCCAAAGAGACTGGAGCCTTAATGCAGTGCCTTAGACCGCTCAGCCTCACTACCTGGTACTCCCTCAAATCTCTAATGTTACTATCAGCTTTAAATTGCTTTCTAGAACCAGTTCCTAGTAGAAAGACTCATCTGGAGGTTATGCATGCAGATGAGTTACTACCACTGACTTAAGTTATGTTGAAAGTCATCCATGGAAACAAGAGCCTGACATGGTGTATAATTCACAATTCAAGAGTTTCCCAAACATCAAGATCATAGAAAGAGTTCTAATAAATTAATTCAATCATCATTCTTAAGACACTGAATCTAACAGGCTTTTGAATGTGTTGAAGGTAATCCTTCAGTTCAGTCTCTCAGTCGTGTCCAACTCTTTGTGACCCTGTGAATCGCATGCCAGGCCTCCCTGTCCATCACCAACTCCCAGAGTTCACTCAGACTCACGTCCATCAAGCCAGTGATGCCATCCAGCCATCTCACCCTCTGTCGTCCTCTTCTCCTTGTGCCCCCAATCCGTCCTGGCATCAGAGTATTTTCCAATGAGTCAACTCTTCACATCAGGTGGCCAAAGTATTGGAGTTTCAGCTTCAGCATCAGCATCAGTCTTTCCAATGAACACCCAGGACTGATCTCCTTTAGAATGGACTGGTTGGATCTCCTTGCAGTCCAAGGGACTCTCAAGAGTCTTCTCCAACACCACACTTCAAAAGCATCAATTCTTTGGCGCTCAGCTGTCTTCACAGTCCAGCTCTCACATCCATACATGACCACTGGAAAAACCATAGCCTTGACTAGACAGACCTTTGTTGGCAAAGTAATGTCTCTGCTTTTTAATATGCTATCTAGGTTGGTCATAGGACAATGTAAAAAGAATTGCTATTTCAGACACAATGTTTTGCTCTGAGAAGTAACCTAGATTATTGAGAAACCTAAATTGCTGATTACTAGTAACCTCAAATACTAACCATAGATTTATAATAGGAAATCTGTGGCTATTTGAAACACATCCCTGTTTTGGAAGTTAGTGTGATGGGTAGCCACGTAACCCATAAACCACTACTTGTTTTCCTTCTGATGGTCACATTCTTGCACTTTCCTGATTACCCACTTAAAAATGTTAACTTGCTTTTCCTATAAAAGCCACATAGTTGCTTACAATGAGGCTTTATTAACCATATGAATTTCAGAGACACACTCTCAGGATAAACTGACTGAGTAGGAACTCTTTTTAGCAGGAATCTAATCGAGCCTACATATAACTCTTAAGAGCTTATTTAAAAGTTCGGTTACACATCTGAATTCACAGGCTCTGATCCAATGATGTGGAGAGCAGCAGACCATTAAAATTAATTGAATGTGCTGAATCATTTCGAGATTGATTTCTTTTGCATTACAAAAAAATAAGAGGTGCTAGGTTAGCCTCTGCCCTGAAGAATTAGTCTAAAATTACAATCAAAACATCTCAAATGAAATTGTTGTAAAACTCACTAAGATAGATAGATAGATAGATAGATAATCGCTTCCAAATCATGCTTATGCCCCTTATAATTTAAATACTGAGTTACTCTCACTTAGAGGTAACTTAAATCTCAACAAAGAGTGATAAGTGTGAGTTCCAACCCATCTGAGTGCCTGTTGAGCTACTGGAGTATTTCATCTGTGTGAAGCCATCATTTAAGCAAGACTTTTTTTTTTTTCCTTTTAGGAGTAGAAAATATCTGAAGAGGAAAAGTGTTTTCCCCAAACCTAAACTGTATTATTTTAGTGCATTTTGCATTCTTATTTACTGCTGGCATACAGGACAGAAAACTCAAGTGGCCATTTGCTGCACAGCCTACTCAGCAGACAGAAGGAACGTTTAAGGCCTTTCATCCCATATGTCCAAAATGATTTTCAAAAGCAGCCATTTCAGTGTCTCCTGGACTAATTGTAAAGGTGGTAAAAGAAGGAAATATTTCTATGAAAAGCATCCACAAGAAAGAAGTAAAATGAAAAGCTTGAACCCTTGCACTTGCCACTTCCACCCTGGAGGACCTCTCGACCTTGCCTTGTACCCCACCCCTGCTCTTCCCAGACACGTGGGTCTTCTTCAGGTCCTCAAACACACAGCGCTTCACATCACCTGCTCACCTGCAGTTTCCATCATGCATCCTCTTTTCCTTTGCCCCCTCTGCATCCAACCAGCATCCCTTCACCCACTGTATTCCTTTCTTGGGAACTTTCTCCACAATCTCACAGCAGACCTCCATTAGCACATTAGCTTCCCATGATATAATGCATGCATAATTAATTAATTAATAATAGAAATATATTTTAATATCTTTCTCCCCCTGGAAATGGAAGCTGCAAGAACACAAGGATGGTTCACTTTCTGTTATCATTTTATTCCCAGAAACTAACACAATGTCTGAAACATAGTACTCCATCCATGCTGAATCAGTTCAGCTCAATCGCTGAGTCGTGTCCAACTCTTTGCAACCCCATGGACTGCAGCATGCCAGGCTTCCCCGTCCATCACCAACTCCCAGGGTTTACTCAAACTCATGTCCATAGAGTCAGTGATGCCATCCAACCATCTCATCCTCTGTCATCCCCTTCTCCTCCTGCCTTCAATATCTGCTAGCATCAGGGTCTTTTCAAATGAGTCAGCTCTTCACATCAGGTGACCAAAATATTTGAGCTTCAGCTTCAGTATCAGTCCTTCCAGTGATTATTCAGGACTGATTTCCTTTATGACTGACTGGTTGGATCTCCTTGCAGTCCAAGGGACTCTCAAGAGTCTTCTCCAACACCACGGTTCAAAAGCATCAATTCTTTGGTGCTAAGCTCTCTTTATAGTCCAACTCTCACATCCATACTTGACTATTGGAAAAACCACAGCTTTGACTAGACAGACCTTTGTTGGCCAAGTAATGTCTCTGCTTTTTATATGCTGTCTAGGTTGGTCATAGCTTTTCTTCCAAGGAGAAAGTGTCTTTTAATTTCATGGCTGCAGCCACCATTTGCAGTGATTTGGGGGCCAAAAAAATAAAATCTGTCACCATTTACACTGTATCCCCATCTATTTGTCATGAAGTGATGATGGGGCCAGATGCCATGATCTTATTTTTCTGAATGTTGGACTTTAAGCCAACTTTTTAACTCTCTTCTTTCACTTTCATCAAGAGGCTCTTTAGTTCTTCTTCTCTTTATGCCATTAGGGTAGTGTCATCTGCATATCTGAGGTGATTGATATTTCTCCCAGCAATCTTGATTCCAGCTTGTGCTTCATCCAGTCCAGCATTTCTCATGATGTACTCTGCATAGAAGTTAAATAAGCAGGGTGACAATATACCGCCTTGATGTACCCTTTTCCCAACTTGGAATCAGTCTGTTGTTCCATGTCCAGTTCTAACTATTGCTTTTTGACCTGCATACAGATTTCTTAGGAGGCAGGTCAGGTGATCTGGTATTCCCATCTCTTTAAGAATTTTCAACAATTTGTTGTGATCCACTCAGTCAAAGGCTTTGGCATAGTCAATAAACCAGTAGTAGGTATTTTTCTGGAACTCTCTTGCTTTGTCCATGAGAGTTGTTTTGCTTGTCTCTTGTCTTTGTGATGATCCAGTGGATGTTGCCTGGAGGAGGGCATGGCAACCTACTCCAGTATTCTTGCCTGGAGAATCCCATTGACAGAGGAGCCTGGTGGGCTAGTCCATGAAACAGCAAAGGGTTGGACATTACTGAAACGACTTAGCACACACGCACGCAATGGATGTTGGCAATTTGATCTCTGGTTCCTCTGCCTTTTCTAAATCCACCTTGAACATCTGGAAGTTCATAGTTCATGTACTGTTGAAGACTGGCTTGGAGAATTCTGAGCATTATTTTACTAGTATGTGAGATAAGTATAATTGTGCAATAGTTTGAACATTCTTTGGCATTGCCTTTCTTTGGGATTGAAGTGAAAACTGACCTTTTCCAGTCCTGTGGCCACTGCTGAGTTTTCCAAATTTGCTGGTGTATTGAGTGCAGCACTTTCACAGCATCATCTTTTAGGATTTGAAATAGTTCAACTGGAATTCCATCATCTCCACTAGCTTTGTTCATAGAGATGCTTCCTAAGGTCCACTTGACTTTGCATTTCAGGATGTCTGGCTCTAGGTAAGTGATCACACCGTTGTGGTTATCTGGGTCATGAAGATCTTTTTTTGTATATTCTTCTGGGTATTCTTGCCACCTCTTCTTAATATCTTCTGCTTCTGTTAAGTCCATACCATTTCTGTCCTTTATTGTGCCCATCTTTGCTTGAAATGTTCCCTTGGCATCTCTAATTTTCTTGAAGAGATCTCTAGTTTTTCCCATTCTATTGTTTTCCTCTATTTCTTTGCATTTATCACTGAGGAAGGCTTTCTTATCTCTTTCTTTCTATTCTTTGGATGCTGAATAAATGTATACAAATACAAACTGTTCTATGAATCATTACCATGCCCCCACCTCATTCATTCCTTTCTTCTCATGTGTATAGATATATAATCGAGCATAGTTTGGTTCCATTTGAGAGTTTGGCAAAAGAGTCTCCGAGATATTTCCCACGGGGTATAATTAGCTAATGTGCCTATAGATCCTAAGATGACAGGGAGGAAACAAATCTGAAGCCTTCACGGATAAAAACCGTGTTTAATTCACAGAAATTAAAGATGAGAAAAGTCAGTTAGTTAATCCCAGGCCGGGGAGAAAGAAGAATTGCCGGCTGCAGAGATTCAAGTCATTCTTTTGTGGCATGTTTAAATGTCCCAACCATTTATTTATAATTAGGCACAGTGGGGAGCTAAAATGAACTTTCCTGTATAAAGCTTTGCCAGCATTTCTGCAAAATATTGGCACAGCCTCTTGCAAACTCTCAGCTATTGCCTATCACACAGCCACTCTACATAGGGACCGTCTGCTCACATTCCGACAGGGACCAGTTAATGCCAGCGAAGCTGCTGGGGAGGGGCCCCTGCGGCACACAGGTGCACCCAAACCTGGTCTGAAGGAGAAAATTCAGAGTTAGCTATAGTCTACTGAAGCCAAGTTAAAAACAGGAGCCGTGTGTGATATGGTTTTAAAATCTCCGTATTTTTAAATGAGAGCCACTTTTATTTTTTTGTTTCTTTTTTTTTTTTGTTTTGTTTTTTTAAAAAGCAATTTATCACATCCATAGAACTGTTGCTGTTGTTCAGTTGCCCAGTCATGTCAGACTCTGCGACCCCATGGACAGCGGCATGCCAGGCCTTTCTGTTCCTCACTCTCTCCCAAAGTTTTGTGTAAGTTCATATCCATTGCATCAGTGAAGCCATCCAACCATCTCATCCTGATGCCCTCTTCATCTTCTGCCCTCATTTTTACCCAGCATCAGACACTTTTCCAGTGGGTCGGCTATTCACATCCGATGACCAAAATACTGGAGCTTCAGCTTTAGCATCAGTCTTTCCAACGAGTATTCAGGGTTGGCTTCCCTTAAGACTGACTGGCTTGATCTCCCTGCTGTCCAAGGGACTCTCAGGAATAGCTTTATTATTTATCCATAGAATACCTTTATTATTATTTTTTTTTTTGCTAAGTATTATAGTTCGTTGTTAAGCTCTGGATTCATTCTTTGGGGGCGTATATTCTCTAGCAGTTCTTTCAGCTTTCAGAGAGGATCTACTGGGTTATTAAAACTCTGATTTCTTGGATATTTGGGGGGAAAAAAGTCTAATTTCATCCTCACATTTCAATGATATTATGACTGAACATAGAAATTTCGATTTAGACTTCTTTTCCTTTAGCAAACTAAAAACATTGTCCAATATCTTTTTTCCTCCAGTATTACTGATGACACATCTAAAGTCAAATATGATTAGAACTAATTTGAACAGTCTTTTTCTCACCTTCTCTGGAGGAGACCACTTTTACAATCATTGTACAGGCCACACAAAACATATCTCTGAAAAGGATACACTGAGGACCACCTGTTTGCTACTTCTGCTTCCCAGCCTCTATCTTTGTTCTTCCAGGACCAGGAAGTGGCCAGGGTGCGAGATGCTGCCTGCAGTGGACCCAGGTACTGTGGAGGGCAGAGCCTACGCTGTGGTCACAACCAGCTGACATCTTCTTGGCCCAAAATTCAAAGAAAACTTCTCTACTACCCCATTACCAACATCTTCTCAATCTTCACTCCCTCCCCAATCCAGACTGTGGACATACAGTCTGAATTTATGATATGGATGAATGGCAGAGGTTTTAACCACACAAACGTGCCCCAACTGAAGAAAACGTCAGCCTCATTCAACTTGTTTCCTTTCCCAGTACAGCCTGTCTTTCTACCAGTGAAAGAAAATCATCATACTGTTTTCCTTTCTTTTACTCATTCAAATGAGTTGAGACATTTTAAAAAGAATAACAAACACACACACACACACAGAATAAGACATGTACTTATCACCAAGAAGTAAAAACTGTTTAAAGGTTGCCATATTTGCTTCAAGTCTTTTCATTAAGTAAAAGAAATATTATAAATGAAAGTAAAATTCCTTTGACTCAGTTACCAGTCCTATATCATCTTTTCCTTTCCTCAAGACCATGTCTTTGAACTATGACCTACCTGGTTCCTTTTTGCATTTTTACATGCATATATTTATATCAAACAGCACCTATATTACATTATTTTAGGGATTTAAATTAGCACAAATGTCATCATACTGCATGCATCATTCTATGATATGTTTTTCTCATCATCTATGTATGTAAAATCTATCTATAGACAGAGACACACGCACAGAGAGAGGAGATGAAAGACAGAGAGAGAAACAGGTTTTATTCCTTTTAACTTCTGTATATTCATGTGAATAATTCTCATTTTATTGTTTTTCTTTCTCAAATTGTGGCATGTATACCAGAACACAATGCAGAATTTTCCCCTAAAACTATCACTTTACAAAAGAATTACTCATCTGTGAAACTTAACAGTTTCTCATGTTATGGTACAATCTTCCCATTACTTTAGCTCAAACCACACAGCATTATTGAGGAAGGCAGACTATTCCAGAAATAAGCATGCAATGTGGACTCTGGATGCTTATGGAAGTCACTTAATGGAATATACTTAAAAGAAAAGGATAAAAGGGGGGAAGAGGAGGGGGAGGAGGAGGGAAGGAGACAATGGGAGGAGGAAGGGAGGAAAGTAGAAAAAATTTAACATAGATCAGGTAATAACTTGCGAGTATAAGACCTTACAATTGCAAGTGTTGTGTGCCCTTACACATAAACCCTCCCAAGATTCACTTTAAATCAATACAGTAATTGGTTATTCTGGAGAGAACAAATATGAAACTGCAGGCCAAATGAACAAGACAATGGCTCTAATATTAAAGCACGAAGATTCTTGCAGTGGAGAAACGTTTTCCAAAGAAAACATCACTGATTCTTAAACTGCTGGGTGTGATACACCGTGGGACACTATTTCTATTATTCAAAAAGCAGTTCTCTGCTGGTGAGAAAGAACTCTGATTATGAAGGCATATAGGAGACATTTAAGTCAAATCATTTTCTGAAATCTGCAGTTTTGACCCCAAACCTCTCTTTTAATTTTCTCATTGAAAAAATGGGAAGAAGTCACTGTATTTCTGGAATTGCAGGCATATGACAAACTGTTTATAATTTTTCTTTATTAAAAATACTGTAGCCACGAACATCTTGGAACATGTTTCCTCCTGCACATGGCCAGTAATAAGAAGTTCTCTGGCGTATATGCCTAGAAGGAAAACTGGCATATTACCTTCTCACTCTGTAATGTCTTTAGAATCCTATGCTGCTTCTCAAAATATGTTTTGTTTTCCAGGGGTCAAAGAGCCACTGAGAACCAGGCTGAAATCCCAGGGCAGATCCTCAGAAGTCACTCTAACAAGGGAGCCCTTTGCAGCTCCACTCTGTGCCCTGTGAGATAATCTTCCCCAGCTGAGGCCCGCCCCACTGGTTGTGAATTGGGGACCAGCCAAAGTCTCTGTCTCAAAGTGACATTCACAGGAATGGGTCACAGGTCAGCCACAGAGGCTCTGCTATTTACCCATGGTCCATGTCTGCAGAGCGGGCATCCATGCTCGTTATTATGCAGTTCAGATCCAAGAACAAGCATCAGGGTATGGCCTCTGGGCCCTCGAAGCCAAGCGCTTGAAGGTCTCGTCCATTTCCCAAGCACAGGGAGGCCTTGAGAGGAAATGAGGCTCTGGATGAAGTTAAGTGCTCCCCTTATTAAGCTAAAGATGAAACCAACTGGGGATTTGCAAGAGAAGCTATCAGTAACATGAAGAAGCAGCAGATTCAGAAGTAAAGCAAAGAGAAGCAATGTGGCTGAATTCTCCACATGGTGACTCTTCAGGTTTGCTAAAGTGCAGCTAAACTGCAAGCTGACATATATTGAAGTCCCACTAACTTCATCCAGTTCATCAGGAAGGGGCTAAACACACATACAATTAGATCCCCTGGAAAAAGCCTGACATCAAGATTTCTGCAATATATCAGAACTAAGGGGCCATTCAGGGATACAGTCGTGGAATTTGAGCAGCAGTTCTGCTCCTGGACTGCTGTGGGGCAAGTTACTCAACCACTGAGCCTCAGTTTCCTCCTCTATAAAATGAGAATGACCATCCCTGCCTCATGGGGTTATTGTGAATGTCAATACTTCTACCAATGATATCAGTCATTGGACATTTATTATTCTGGGTTACTGGGCTATGTCATTTCATTCATCTGTCACAGGGAAGGTGTCAATATTATTTCATGGTCACTTTGCAAATGAAGGAATTCAGACTTAGGCTAAGTAACCTGCCCAATGTTGATAGTCGGTGAGTGGCCCAACTTAAATATTTGGCCAATTTCAGATCCCCCTTTTTTTAAAATTTTTTAATAAAAGCTTTATGTATTTAAGGTGCAAACATGATGTTGTGATATACATAGTGAAAGATTACTACAATTGATCTAATTAAAATATCTCCTCACATAGTTACCTTTTTTGTGTGTGATGACATCCAAGGACCGCTCCCTTAGCAAATTTCCAGTATTCAATATAGCACTAATAACTATAGTCTCCACGCTGTACATTGTTTCTCAACTTATTCATCCCATGTAACTTTGTACATTTGACAATTTCCCCAATTGCCCCACATTTCCACCCCTGATAACCACTATTCCACTGTGCTTTTATGTATTCAACTTTTTGAAGATTCCATGTATAAGGGAGATGATGCAACTCTTTCCATTTCTGTGTCTGGCTTATTTCACTCAGCATAATGTCCTCCGGGTTCGTCCACACTGATGCAAATGCAAAGCCCTCTTTTTACCATGGCAGACCATCTTGCGCAGCTGTATTTAAATAAACCAGTTTGATGCTGGCTATAGCGAGTGGCTCTTGTTTACCATAGAAATTTTTTCTGACAGAATATTCCATGACTTGGCCTTCTTGATCCCTGACTCCTTCTGCTTATCTGTGGTCTACTGTGGCACCATCCAAGAACATAGGGCCTTGCGATTTACATGAATCAAGGGAGCACAAGCTACTTAAACAGATTCTTAGAGTGCTACAGTCTTGATCTGAAGGTTTCCCAGGATTTCAAAATGACTGTGATCCTACAGTAAAACGTTTTAGGAAAGGTCAATAGATTCAATTCTGTAGAAAAACAAGGACAATTGCTATTATTTTGAAAATCATTTACTCGACTTGGTCAAATATTAATGATTTACCAAGTAATTGCTCTATACAGGGCTTGCCTGGTGGCTCAGATGATAAAGAATCTGTCTGCAATGCAGGAGATCTGGGTTCAATCCCTGGGTCAGGAAGATTCCCCTGGAGGACAGAATGGCTATCCCACTCCAGTATTCTTGCCTGGAAAATCCCATGGACAGAGGGGCCTGGCAAGCTACAGTCCATGGGGTTGTAAATAGTCAGACGCGACTTAGCGACTAACACGTTCACTACTTTGCACTTTATATAGAGCTATCTCCTAGGTGCAATGTAGACTCCCAGAGGGCAATCTCTGGGAAAATTTGACTGAACACATACTACCTCAAGAGTGGGAAAAATTAGAAGTCCCAAATGATACTGGCTTTTTAAAATTTCCAAATGATGTGTAGTTGAGGGGTTTTCCCACCTGAAATCTCTAGGCGGTTGATTCCCTGCATCTCCCCGTTTTACAAACTCTGCCAGCACAAGAGGGAAAGGCCATTATGAAGTCTCTTGTTTTCAGGCATGATTGCAGTCTCCAAATCAGGTCAGCAGTTGCCCCCTGAGACTGTCTGACTCTCTCTCTCTCTCTAACCCAGCGCTTCTTCCCTCAAGCAAAAATGAAGCTTTATTCAAAGACTCGAAGGATTCAGTTTACTCTCAATGATTGAAGAATGAGGATGAGAGTATTAAAAAAAAAGAAAAAAGCCTGTAAGAAATCGATTGTTTCTATTGGGGTTTGGAAAAAGTATGGGGCTTGCATTTAAAGGTGGATTTGCCTAACATACTGAAAAATGACTTGAGGTCAAACAATAGAGTTTTCTGAAAAGAATGAACACTGAAGCAACTGAAGACCTCATCTATTTTCTCTCCCTTCTTGGCTTACTTCGTCCACTCATCTCTTCTAAGCACCTACCCTGTGGAAGGCGCTAGGAATCTAAAGTTTCAAAACACAGTCCCCAGTAGGCTAACACTCACCAGACAGTGTGACTAGTGCAATGCCAGAGAGAAGCACGGAGTGACAGTTTAGTTATAAAAGTCACTAGCTTTTGAGCTCCTCTCCATATGAAGCCCTGGGCCTCACTGTGTTATTTTTTTTAACTATTAAAATCCAACAGAGTCCTTTTTTGTCACAAATATGAAAGTTGAGATTTAGGAGAAGTGACTCATCCAGAATTACACATTTACTAACGGTAAGGATGGAATTTAAGTCGAGGTCAACAAAATCCCAAAACCTGCTTTCTTAATTACTCTGTAATGTTATTAAGAAAGCACAGTGAAAGGGCACAAAAACTGCAACCCAGGAAGTCTTCATGGAGAAAGCAGCATCCTAAGTCTGAAGGGTGTAAGGAATAGTCCAGGGGTAAGAGATGGCAAATGCCTTCTGAGATCAAATCTGGACCTGGCCAGGCTGAAGAGCAAGCTGGCGCCAGGGCCAGGAAGAGCCCAGTGTCAAGGCTAAGAAGATGGAGCTGGGCCTATGAAGCCATGGGAAGCCACTGAATGATTTTAAGCAAAGGAATTGCACACCTAGATTTTTTAAAAATATTCTATATGTTTTATTTTTTCTTGCTTTAAATTCAACAAAGTTAGGTTGTTATAATCAAGTTTTAATATACATTGTATTTGTGAATAGTAATGTCAAATTAGGTAACTTTTTTGTATCAGTATAGTTAACTTTTTATTCATTTAATTTTAGAGAAATTTAACTCTGCCAAGAGCAACTGAAATTGTTGACAAAAATTCTTTAAGGAATATCTAGATTCAAATACAAACTGTGAATTTTGCCTATCATGTTCAAACTCTATAATGAGGTTCCATAGCTTATTATTATTAGAGAAAATAGTACAATAATTTTATTTCATCACATAAATTGATACCATTCATATTGCTATTTTCACCATTTCTTTTTTTAACCAAAGTATAGTTGATATATATACATTAGGTAAGTCACAGATGTACAATACAGTGATTTACAATATTTAAAGGTTATACTCCACTTATAGTTACTATAAAATAATGGTTATATTTCCTGTGTTGTACAATATGTCCTTGTAGCTTATTTTGTAGCTAATAATTTGTACCTTGTAATCCCCTACCCCTATATTGCCCTCACCCCACTGGTAACCACTAGTTTCTTCTCTGTATCTGTAAGTCTGCTTCTTCTCTGTTGTATTCACTGGTTTATACACGGAAGCCATCAACAAAATGAAAAGACAACCTACAGAATTGGAGAGAGTATTTCAAATGGTATGATCAATAAGGAATTAATATCTAAAATATATAAACAACTCCTACAATTAAATATCAAAAAACCAAACAAACCAATTAAAAAGTGGGCAGAAGACTTGAATAGACACTTTTCCAAAAAGGGAATGCAGACGGTCAACAGTCACATGAAAAAGGTGTCTAACAATGCTTGTCACCAGGGAAATGCAAATCACACTTTCAAAACGGCTGTCTTCAAAGAGGGCAAAAATAACAAGTGTTGGCAAGGATGTGGAGAAAAAAGAAGCCTCTTACATTGTTGGTGGGAATGAAAATTGGTGCTGTCACTGCATAAAACAGTGTAGAAGTTTCTCAAAACTCTAACCTTATGACCTACCAATCCTACTCTTGGCTACATATCCAAAAACAAAGGTAAACAAAACACTAATTTGAAAAGATACATGCACCCCAACATTCAGAGCAGCATTATTTTCAATTGCCAAGATATGGAAGGAACTTGACTGTTCAGCAACAAATGAATGGACTAAGAAAATGTGGTTTATACATACACATGATGGAATATTACTCAGCCATAAAAAAGAACAAAACTTTGCCATTTGCAGCAACGTGAATGAACTTGGAGGGTATTAATCTAAGTGAAATGTCAGACAGAGAAAGACAAATACTATATAATATCACATATAGAACCTAAAATATACAACAAACTGGTGAATTTTGCTTTTATAAAGATCACTCTGGCTGCACTGTGAAAATGTATCAGAAAGTGGTGACACTGAATCATGAGAGATATATTGAGCTAATAACAATCCCAGTGATAATAGCAGATAGTGGTCAATGTTACAGTGACTCGAAGGAAAGGATGAGGGCCTGCAAAGGCTATGTAGAGAGCAATGGTCATACAGCTAGTAAATGATGGGTTTAGGAAAGATGACTTCTCTTATTTGAAGAATAACATTTTCTTATTTGGAAACATCTTTACTAATTTTTGCAGTGTGCTACTATATAGGAATAACTAACCAAAAGCCAACTGAGATTATCATATTCATTAATAACTCTTTAAATATGAAATAATTGTTTTGTTCAATAATCCTGAAAAAAATGGCAAGGGAAAAAAAAGATATCTCAGATTCATTTAATAAGGACAGAATAACACATAAATTCTTTTACTATAAAATAAGCTAGACAGGGAAGAAAATTTCTATTGCTATAAAAGAGTAATACAAGAGATCCTCGTGACAGCATTGTTCTATACTTTTATTGTGCTGGTGGTTATGCAAAAACACACATGATAAAGCTGCAAAGAACTAAATTCACACACACACACAAGTGAATACGTGTAAAGTGGGTGAAATCTAAATAAGACTAGTAGATTGCATCAACATCAATTTCCTGGTTGTCATATTGTACTAAAGTTATGCAAGATGTTGCTATAGAGGGAAACTGAATGAAATTTATATAGGATCCCTGTATATCATTTTCTACTACTCAGTGTGAACCTACAATTGTCTCAAAACAAAATATTATTTGAATAGTCAGTGGTTCTCAATTTATTGTGAGTTACAGGGTTAATCCTGCAAAACCTATAGATTCTTTTTCCACAAAATACAGGTAAAAAATTTTCATACAGTTTTATAACATTCATTAAGCCCCTGAAATTCCTCTGGATTTCTATATTTTGCCATTATACAACTCCAGACAGACACCAAGAAAATTGACACTTAGCCATTCCAAGGACAGTGCTGTATTAAGAGCTTTCACTCCAGAGCAAGACTGGGTTCACATCCTGACTCTAACAGTTCCAGAACTCTATTACTGACTTGAACAAATTGTTTAACCTCTCTGTGTCTCAGTTTCCTAATCAGTAAGATGTAATTTATCATTTTACATATGCTTAGTAACTAAGTTAGTTAATATAGTAAAACACTCAGAAGAGTACCATACACTTAATAACAGTTAACATTTCTGTTCAGTTCAATTCACTTCAGAAAAGCTGAATTTGATTTTGCTCCCAGAGTATCCTCAGCATTTATTGCAATCCAAGGCTCACAATAAATACTCAACAACTATTTGTTGAATGACTGAATAAATAAATGTATGAATAAACCTATAATGACAGAACCTACAGATATGCAAGACTTTATAAAGAAAGCTGTTCACCCAACAGAGGGCAGGTTTTCTTCCCTATCATCAGTTCACAAGAGAGAACGATAACACCCAAAAAGATCCTGTACTCCATCTAGTATTTCCATACCTGTCATCTCAAGTCTTTTTCACAGTAAAAGGTATTCTAATTCTCTCTTTGTAAGTTGCACTGGAATACATGAAAAATAATAGAACCATAGACAATCAAAATGCCATTCTGCTTTGGGCCATACCCTTTCATTCCAAACTACACATAAACACACATATGCATAAGCACTCTAGCTCACACACAAAAGAACCCAAAAAAGAAAATTAAATTTCCCTAAGTTTTTTTCAAGATATAGATGCACATCTCATCAATGGTTATTCGTCTTCCTACTGTACTGATTCTCAAGGAAGTAAACGGTATTTAATGAGAAAAAAAGAGCAACTTAGAAAAAATCGAGCCTACCATCAAGCACCCCTCCATCTCCCAATTCCACCCCTAATCTTTCTAGACACTTTGCTCAGTCTCTCCTTCAGTTTTCCCTGCTAAGGCATGTTAGCAGAAAGGGCCCCTAGTTGGATTAATTGGATCAACGCTGAAGTTTTCATTTGTTTTGTGAATTTAACAAATTAATCTGGCATATAATGAAATATTGTGAAACAGTTTCAAAATGGATATTGCAAATACTGCCTTGTTCAATTACTGTCAAAATGTGCATACAGGAAAAATATGAAAATCTGAACATATAATTGCAGACGTAATTACCACTCTGTGCTAACCAGAGGCAATCATACGGAATTTGTCAAAGCATTTAAACTAGTTATAAAGTCTGTATAATTCCAAGAAATGGGAATACATAAATGAACACTAAACAGACTAATTCAGTCTTTCTAATTTTCCTTGAGTTGGGAAGATTGTACAAGAAACAGTGGTTAACCAGAGATGGGGGGCAGGGATGGGGGTAAGGGAAATGAGGAGACGTTGATTAAAGAGTACAAATTTGTGGCTGCATAGTATGAATAAGTTGTAGAGATTCAACATGCACCATGGTGACTACAATTAGTTATACAGTATTATATACTTGAAATTTACCAAAAGAGTAGATCTTAAGTATTGTCACCATATACACACAAGAAATAGTATTAACGAGAAAAACTCCTAGACTTTACTCTTCTTAACTAAATGATCATCCCCAAAATTAACATGTATAATTAACTGCATTGCATTCAACGGGCCTGGTTTAGGTCCTAGCTCCAGCTCTATGGCCTTGGGTCTCTCTGAGTCTCACTTTTCTTAGCTTTAAGGAGGCGTTGAAAACAACTATTTCACAATAGTTCTGTGTGTGTGATAATGACAATAATAGTAACAACAACAGACATAGATGAGCAGTCAGGAGCTGGCCTCACAAACATCACTGTGATGAGACAGCTCTGAAGGGACAGACCAGACGTCCGGGCGGGTGGAGGTGTCTCTATCTAACAGACCACAAACTGCAAGCATATTTAAAGTGCCTGTCCTTCAACTATTTCTTAAGGTGAGAAAAGGATGAACCTTGGGGTGCATGCCTGAAATGGGGGTCCTGTGTAACTCTCTGCACAGCCTCATCAAGAGGCCCTTCTTCGGTAGGGAGAGATCTGATGATGAAATATCTCAGAACAAAGAACCAATTTGGGTGTTCAGTTTGCCAAGCTGGAGTCACAAAACAGACCGGACACTTGAAGATGTCCCCAGTGGAAACAAATGCTGTGTACCGTGGCTTGACTTGAGCATGGTATATTTAATTTATGAATTTAGACTGTTGAAGAACCAAAAGCCAGGAACTGGCTAGGAACTGGTTCTATACCAGTACTTGTCAATTACCTACTATGTGCCAGGAACTCATCATCATATCTTCATCTGTGAAATGAGGATGACAATACAGTAACACCAAACTCTCCGGTTAACTAAATTTTTTTTAAGAAAAGATGGTGTAAGAATGATCAGTCCAGGATTTTTCAATGGACCACAAATATGAATTAGCTCTTCAGCTCAATTCAGTTCAGTCTCTCAGTCATGTCCGACACATTGCGACCCCATGAACCGCAGCACACCAGACCTCCCTATCCATCACCAACTCCTGGAGTTTACCCAAACTCACGTCCATTGAGTCTGTGAAGCCATCTAACCATCTCATCCTCTGTCGTCCCCTTCTCATCCTCCCCTCAATCTTTCCCAGCATCAGGGTCTTTTCAAATGAATCAGCTCTTCACATCAGGTGGCCAAAGTATTGGGAGCTTCAGCTTTAGCATCAGTCCTTCCAATGAATACCCAGGACTGATATCCTTTAGGATAGACTGGTTGGAACTCCTTGCAGTCCAAAGGACTATCAAGTGTCTTCTCCAATACCACAGTTCAAAAGCATCAATTCTTCGGCACTCAGCTTTCTTTATAGTCCAACTCTCACACCCATACATGACTACCAGAAAAACCATAGCCTTGACTAGATGGACTTTTGTTGGCAATGTCTCTGCTTTTGAATATGCTGTCTAGGTTGGTCATAACTTTCTTTCCAAGGAGTAAGTGTCTTTTAATTTCATGGCTGCAATCACCATCTGCAGTGATTTTGAAGCCCCCCAAAATAAAGTCAGCCACTGTTTCCACTGTTTCCCATCTATTTGCCATGAAGTGATAGGACTGGATGCCATGATCTTAGTTTTCCAAATGTTGAGCTTTAAGTCAACTTTTTCACTCTCCTCTTTCACTTTCATCAAGAGGCTCTTTAGTTCTTCTTCACTTTCTGCCATAAGGGTGGTGTCATCTGCATATCTGAGGTGATTGATATTTCTCCTGGCAACCTTGATTCCAGTTTGTGCTTCTTCCAGCCCAGTGTTTCTCATGATGTACTCTGCGTAGAAGTTAAATAAGCAGGGTGACAGTATACAGCTTTGAATGTACTCCTTTTCCTATTTGGAACCAGTCCATTGTTCCATGTCCAGTTCTAACTGTTCTCAAGAGGCAGCTCAGGTGGTCTGGTATTCCCATCTCTTTCAGAATTTTCCACAGTTTAATTGTGATCCACACAGTCAAAGGGTTTGGTATAGTCAATAAAGCAGAAATAGATGTTTTTCTGGAACTCTCTTGCTTTTCCGATGATACAGAGAATGTTGGCAATTTGATCTCTGGTCCCTCTGCCTTTTCTGAAACCAGCTTGAACATCTGGAAGTTCACGGTTCACCTATTGCTAAAGCCTGGCTTGGAGAATTTTGAACATTACTAGCGTGTGGGATGAGTGCAATTGTGTGGAAGTTTGAGCCTTCTTTGGCATTGCCTTTCTTTGGGATTGGACTAAAAACAACCTTTTCCAGTCCTGTAGCCACTGCTGAGTTTTCCAAATCTGCTGACATATTGAGTGCAGCACTTTCACAGTATCATCTTTAGAATTTAATATTTGACACAGCACATAAATGTACATTATCTCATTTGAATTATCATTTCTCATATTGTTTTAATGAATGAAATTTTCTTTAAATTCTATCTGAAAGTGTTAGTCACTCAATCATGTCTCTTTGAGATTCCATGGACTATAGCCCACCAGGCTCTTCTGTCTGTGGGATTCTCCAGGCAAGAATACTGGGCTGGGTTGCCATTTCCTTCTCCCAGGCATAGAACCCAGGTCTCCTGCATTTCAAGCAGATTCTTTACTATCTGAGCAACCAGGGAAGCCCAAGAAAACTGGAGTGGGTTGCCATGCCCTCCTCCAGGGCATCTTCATAACCCAGGGATCAAACCCACGTCTCTAATGTCTCCTGCATTGATAGGCAGATTCTTTTTTTTTAATTTTTATTTTAACTTTATTTTACTTTGCAATACTATATTGGTTTTGCCATACATTGACATGAATCCACCACGGGTACATGAACCCCCCTCCCACCTCCCTCCCCATAACATCCCTCTGGGTCATCTCCGTGCACCAGCCCCAAGCATGCTGTTTCCTGCATCAGACACAGACTGGCAATTCTATTTTTACATGATAGTATACATGTTTCAATGCCATTCTCCCAAATCATCCCACCCTCTCCCTCTCCCTCTGAGTCCAAAAGTCCGTTATACACATCTGTGTCTTTTTTGCTGTCTTGCATACAGGGTCGTCATTGCCATCTTTCTAAATTCCATATATATGTGTTAGTATACTGTATTGATGTTTTTCTTTCTGGCTTACTTCACTCTGTATAATCGGCTCCAGTTTCATCCATCTCATCAGAACTGATTCCAATGTATTCTTTTTAATGGCTGAGTAATACTCCATTGTGTATATGTACCACCGCTTTCTTATCCATTCATCTGCTGATGGACATCTAGGTTGTTTCCATGTCCTGGCTATTATAAACAGTGCTGTGATGAACATTGGGGTACATGTGTCTCTTTCAATTCTGGTTTCCTCGGTGTGTATGCCCAGCAGTGGGATTGCTGGGTCATAAGGCAGTTCTATTTGCAGTTTTTTAAGGAATCTCCACACTGTTCTCCAAAGTGGCTGTACTAGTTTGCATTCCCACCAGCAGTGTAGGAGGGTTCCCTTTTCTCCACACCCTCTCCAGCATTTATTTCTTGCAGATTTTTGGATCACAGCCATTCTGACTGGTGTGAAGTGGTACCTCATTGTGGTTTTGATTTACATTTCTCTAATAGTGAGTGATGTTGAGCATCTTTTCGTGTGTTTGTTAGCCATCCGTATGTCTTCTTTGGAGATTGATAGGCAGATTCTTTACCACTAGTTTCACCTCAGAAGCCCTATAAATTCTATAGTGCTTTAACATTTTCAAAAGTTTCACATATGGTTTCATAAATCCCATTAAAAACTTTTTTTTTAAGTAAAGCTTTTGATAAAGTTCAACATCCATTTAGGATAAAACTTCTCCAGAAAGTAGGCATAAAGCAAACACACCTCAACATAATAAAGGCCACATATAAAAAACCCACAGCTAACATCATACTCAATGGTGAAAAGCTGAAAGCATTTTATCTAAGACTAGGAATAAGATAAGGATGTTGACTCTCCCCACTTTTATTTAACATAGTTTTGAAAGTCATAGCCACAACAATCAGAAAAGAAAGAGAAATAAAAGAATTTATATTAGAAAAGAAGAAGTAAAACTGTCACTGTTTGCAGATGCCATAATGCCATACATGAAAATCCTAAAGACACTATCTGAAAACTACTAGATCTCATCAATGAATATGGTAAATTTGCTGGATACACAATTAATATATGAAATCTGTTGCATTTATATATACTAACAAACTATCAGAAAGAGAGAGTAAGGGAAAAAATTTCATTTGCCACCTCATTATAAAGAATAAACTACCTAGGAATAAACCTATCTAAATAGGTAAAAGACCTATTATTTGGAAAACTGTAAGACACTGATGAGGAATTTAAAAATAACATAGACAGAAAGATATACCATTTTCTTAATTTAGAAGAATCAATATTGTTAAAATGACCACACTACCTCAGGAAGTCTATAGATTCAATGCAACCCCTATTGAAATACCAAAGGCATTTTTTACAGAACTAGAAGAAATAATTCTTGAATTTGTGGGGAAATGCAATAGACTTTGAACAGCCAAAATGATCTTCTTGAAAAAGAATAGAGCTAAGGAATCACACTCTTTGACTTTGAACAATACTACAAAGCTACAGTAATCAAAACAGTATGGTACTGGCACAAAGACATAGATTAATGGAACAGAATAGAGAGCCCAGAGGTAAACCCACACACTTACAGTCATCTATTCTATGACAAAAGAAGCAAGAATATGCAATGGAGTGAAGACAATCTCTTCAATAAGTAGTATCTGGGAAAATAGGCCAGCTACATGTAAATGAATGAAATTAAAACATTCTCTAATACCATAGGGGCTTCCCAGGTGGTGCAGTGGTAAAGAATCTGCCTGCCAATGCCAGAGATGCAGGGAATGTGGGTCTGATTGCTGGGTCAGGAAGATCCTCTGGAGGAAGGCGTGGCAACCCACTCCAATATTCCGCCTGAAGAATCCCATGGATAGAGGAGCCTGGCAGGCTATAGTCCACAGGGTTGCAAAGAGTCAGACATGACTAAGCACTCACACATGTACTAATACCATACACAAAAATAAACATGAAATGGATTAAAGATCTAAATGTAAGACCAGATATTATAAAACACCTAGAGAAAAACATAGGCAGAACACTTTTCGACATAAAGTGCAACAATAGTTTTTTTGGATTCACTTGAATTATCTTGAGAACTATGATTATATGTGAAATTTAACAGTTCTGTCACTTTTCCTCAATGACAGATAATTCATTTATGAGAGTATTAGTTGAGCGCCTACTGTGTGTCAGATACTGTTCTAAGCATGAGAATATAGTTGTAAACAGGACAATGTTTCTCTTCTAGAGAGACTGATATTTCAGTGACAGGTAAAAACACAAACATATGAGCTACACAGTCAAAAAAATAATGTATCAAACAGAATAACTGTGTCTACTTTAGACTGAGTGTCACCAAGAATTCTCTGAGAGGATAACATTTGAGTACAAGTCCTCAAGTCCCATGCTTGTATGTCTGAGAATTGTCTTATTTCCTACATGCCTAATACTTTCTTGATTAAACTCTTGGTCTATGCTTTACTCAACAGAGAATAATCAAAATACCTGAAGTGACCATGTATTTTAACCTTCTTCCCACTCACACCTTCACCAGAGCAAGTCCTATATAAACACTACAATCTGCTTAACTAAAAGCAATAATTTGCAGTAGAATATTACTTTCTTGTCTCAGATATCTTGACATCTGTTTTTCCTCTGATGCTGAGAAGAGGGTAGTATTCTCTCTGTTGAGCTAGTAAGGAAGCCATGGCTTGCCTCAGGTCACACAAGTGGGTTATGCAAAACCAAGGTAGCTGACTACAGTGCCCTTTCCCGAATATATTTCTAGTAGTGAGAGAGATAGAGAGATAGAGATAGAGATAGAGATAGAGAGAGAGAGAGAGAGAGAGAGAGAGAGAAACTTCATTTAATTTAATCAACACATATGAAGTTTCTACAGTTGTTCTGTCCACTGTGAGTTGATGGAAATTATTCAAAGTGGGAAAGACAGGATCTTTGACCTGATCAAGCTCCCAGTCTAGTTGGAAACACATTTAAATTACTAAATATAAAGTCATTAGGAAAGTATAAGACACTGGGGAATAACGAATAGAGTTTCACAGAACAGTGTGTAACCTGGGCCTTGAAAGATGAGTAGGGGTTTACCAAGGAGAGAATGAGGCCAGGAGGGTTAGTCTAAAGGAAACTGATCAAATAGAAATAGAAAGAAAAAGAGTGTGGTGTGTTCAGAAATCAGCCATCAGACTCTTATGACTGAGGCAGAGGATAAGTCTGTAAACTAAGCAAGAACCAAACTGTCAATGACACTGGCTGGTAGGCTGCAAAATGGGGACTTTGTTTCATTCAAAATGGAACTCACTGGAGCATTGAGAGCTTGTAAGTAAGAACATACAATCAGTACCTTAGAAAAGGCCTTCTGGAAGTAGAGAATGAGCTGAAGCCAGGCAACAGCTGGTGGCAGGAGAGCTGTATAACACTGAAAATCATCCAGGGAGAAATGCAAAGGTCCAGATCTAGGGCAGTACCAGCTTTTAAGGCAGCTAACCTTCCATCTTGGATGGAGAAATAATGGGCAGAAGAGAAAGCAAGGATTCAGATGTCTTCCCTTTATCCAAGCTCTCCCCAAGTCCCAGCATAGTCTTGAAAGGTGAGTACTATTTTCTTTTAATTGGAATTATTAAAGAAGGGGCTTCCCAGGTAGCACTAGTGGTAAAGAACCGGCCTTCCAATGCAGGAAATGTAAGAGACTCGGGTTTGATCCCTAGGTCAGGAAGATCCCCTGGAGGAGGGCATGTCCACCCACTCCAGTATTCTTGCCTGGACAATCCCATGGACAGAGGAGCCTAGAGGGCTATGGTCCATAGGGTCAGAAAGAGTCAGACACAACTGAAGCAACTTAGCACACATGCATTATTAAAGAATACTGAAGCCCAGAGCTTTAATTCTGCTATTGCTTGAGAGTCCATATGTATGAATATACACATCCCCTGAGAGACTCTCTGATCTCCTTGTTATGTGGATCATGGTCACTTGTGCCCTGCCTCCATGGTGTTACAAAACACCTCCCGTGCCAGGAGTCATCCTGCGGGGCAGGCACATGCACCCTGCAGTCTCTTGCACGTTGAGGAAGAGTGGGAGTCAGACAGGTCCAGATTAGAGGGGTGGTGCTGGGGCTCTAGCCTTTGCCTCTTCTGACACAGACTGAAAGGCATTGCTCACTCCTCCATTTGCATTCTCACTCCTAAAAAAGACTGTTTTGACAAATGAGGGTAATTGTTGTTTACTTGTGGCTAGTGTCAAAAGTCGTGTTCGGTGTGAACATGTAGTTCAGACATGACCCCACCAGAGGGTGAAGGGTCTAAAACGCCAATCTTAATAATTGAAGAAAAGGGCTAGAAAATGATTTGGCAAGTCCCATCCTGCACTAGGAATGTGAGTCACCTCCAAGCAGTTTTCACTGAGCTGAAACCAGGAAGAGAGCAAAGCGGAAGAATCTGGAAGGCTTACTGCTCACCATGGATCAGCGTAAACTATGCATCAGCAGAGATGTCTCCTCAAGCTCTGAAAAACCTCTGTACTGGGTATGGAAACACCCATGCAAATCACTGGTGCAAATAAAAAAGGGATCAATGGGGCCTGGTTCAACAAAAAATTTAGTCGGTTGTAGAAGAAGTCTAACACCTAAACTAACTTGCTAACCAGCATCTACTGTGCAAGTTCTGCTGCGACATTTTTTATACAAAAAAAAAAAAAAAAAAAGCCCTAATCCTTAAAGGATCATGGATTCAAATCCTAGCTCTGCCACTTACTAGCCATGTGACTTTGAGAAAGTTACTTAGGGTCTTTAAATTTGTTCCTAAGCAAAACGGTATTAACAGTAGAAACTATCACCAAAAGTGATTTTAAAAATCAGACAACAAAATGCTCATAAGTTAGTACAGTGTTTGGCACATAGTAAGTGTTCAAAAAAGGTTGCTGGTGAATTACCAGCCTCACCATCGTCCTTCTCTTTCTTGCCTTATGCTTCTAGTATGATAGATAAAAGCATCTGTGGTGGGAGTGGCATTCTGACCCCACCTAGATCATTCATTCAGTGTGTGATTAGTCTTTTTTCTCAGCAACAAGATACAGATATTGATAACAGTACTTATTCATAAGGGGAAGAATTGAAAAATATAAAGGATGTAAGTCTATTAGAATATGTCTTGACACATGATTTATGTTCAATATATGTCACTGTGATTATAATCCTAATTGTCATCATCACTAGTTTTAGTCATACCACGATTTAATTGCCAGCACTCCAGTGATATGCACCATAATGTGAGGGGTGTGAATGAGACAACATAGAAGGTATCTGATTTTTCTATAAGTGACACCTTGGGACCCTCTGTCCCTAAGAATATGAAGGGTTTAGGGCTAAGGTGGAGTTCCTGTACTCAGTTCTAATGCCTTCACAGAAAAAGGAACAGACTCTTAGGCATTTGAGCCCACTATCTTCAGCTCAGAAGAACACTGTAAAAGAATCAGGAAAGCAAGAAAGACAATATCAAAGTAACTATTGATGTTTTCTTTAGTATTATGATTTGTGAAAACCAAGGAAAGCATGTCAGGTAAAATATCTCTCTATGGGCAGACTAGAAATAGAACTTTTACAAGGCATTTCACACTTTGCTCAATGTTTTACATGCAGCATCTCATTATCTCCTTTACTTCTTATCTCAGCCCTGAGGGGAGCATGCAGTTATTAGTCCCATGTGTGACTGAGGCTTGGAGGGTAAGTGACTTGCCCAAGGTCATCCAATTATAAGAGGTAGAACTAGCATAGATATCTTCCACTTGGAAACTATATTCTCTTTCTTCTTCTTTTGCATAATTTTGTTCAAGCCATGTATTATCAATAAAACAGTCAGATAAAAAGTAGTGGTAGATTAATAAATAATGCCTCCTGGACTTTTGTATTTAGGATTCCAAATATTCATATATTGAGTAATACCTGACCTGTCTAATGTTGCTCAAAGCAAGTATCCAAATTACCAACTGATTTAATGTTTCTCTTTCTATTTGTGTATCTTAGATTCACAAAAAGTGGTTCAGATGGCCTTGTCAAGGCAGCCAAGCATCAGTTGATGGATTCCATGATTGAGGAGATTCTACACTGAGTGGGAATTTGGACTCTAATTTGTTTAATTTAACCTTCCAATATTTAAGAATATTTATTATAGTAAAAGGAAATGGCAATGTTAATTATCATGAACAAAGGTGAAAGTGTTCATGAAAGTGTTAGTCACTCAGCTGTGTCCAACTCTTTGCAAACCTGTGCAAACCTGTGGACTGTAGCCCACCAGACTCCTCTGTCCACGGAACTGCCCAGGCAACCAAGGTATACAGTTAGAAAAGAAAAGAAACAAATTCAATTTGGGACATCTGATTCACCCACTTACACTCATGTGTGATAAGACTTTTACACTAAACACACATATAGTCAAGACAGGAAGAGGCAAGCACTTCTCAAATTGTGTTCCATGGTACACAAGCACCAGTTCTTCAAATGTGTTTCCTGAGAAACACAGGAAATGACTATTTTATGACTATAAATAGGAAAAGAAAAACTAAGTGAATATACTTTTAACAATCTCTTAATCATCTGATTTTGCTGAGCATTTTCCCTATTAACCAGTATTGTGACTCTCTGAGGAGTGACAAGAGCATGCACCATGAACCCAAATTATTTGATCCCAGCGTGTTTCTGCAGAATTCAGTTTGGGAAAACATTGATGCACCAGGAAGTACACAGGCCACGGTGTAAGGCTGGTCCCCCTGCCACCAATTCACTGCTAAACTTCAGTCCTCATTTGCTCATTTGCAAAGTGATAGATAATTAAATGAACCAAGTGACTTTGACTAAACAAGATATCAAGAGCCCATCATGGTAGTTGCCTGAAAAATGTTAGTTTCTTTCTTTGTGCTGATAGAGTTGAGATGACCAAGCCAACAGATACTGTGGAAGTGCTTGAGCATCCCACACCCTATCATTTTAACTACAGAGAAAGCCTCTGAAATGTGACAAAATATCTCCAGCCTGTAACTGGAGTCAGCTCATTATGTGAGGTCACTGTAAAAGACTTTCTCCCTATAAGAAATGTCATTCCATCAGTATTTTGCTATTTCCCCATTCCAAGACTAATATTTGATATTTTTCTAAGATATTATTTGTCAGACACAGTTTACAGAGCTCCTTCAATGTAAGACCTTTTCTTTGGGCAGCACTTAGCAAGTTCATCTCTGCCATTTTACAGAATTATAGACCATGGATGGCTTCAGGACTCCCAGAAGAGGTCTTATTTCTCATATAGACACATGTACCATTTCCACCCACCACGCGGCCTGGCACATATCTCTAAAAGCAATTGATTCGATCATACTCATTGAACGTGCTAACATTTCATTCTTAAATGGCTCTCTCTGAATATCAGTTTTGTCTTTTTTATTTACACCTTATACTTTCAAAGAAGTTTTTGGTGATCATGTCCTTAGTCACTCCCCTCATACCTGGTAGATACTTTTAATCATTATTTTACCATAGCCCAAAGAGTTTAAGTGACTTGCTCAGGGTCACACAGCTAGTTAAGAACACAGTGAGACTCGAATCCATGTCTTCCCAGCTGAATAATGTCTCCAGTCGTCAGCAGAACTCAATTCAACTCAATAAACATTGATTTAGTACTTCATCTAGGTTACTGTTCTATGGCTAGAGTTTATTGCTCTCTCCAATATAAGGAGATTTTATTATTATTATTTTTCAAAGGGCAAGTCCTGAACTCATTTGCAAAAAGGTGCTCTCACAGTTATTTAATTTCAAGGAAAAGCAGTCCTCTGGGGCGTGAGAAGAAGTGTGGTGGAAGGAACAATGAGGCATGTGTGTCATTCCATAGCTGCCAAAGTCCTACAGACCTCAATTTGGCTCTGACTTTCACAGGAAAGATTTACTCTAAAGATGAACCAATTGGCCGCATCCATTCATCATATCCAATTGTTTCAGTCAGTTCTTCCAGAACAAGAGTTTATTTCATTGCTTCCCCCTTTAATTCTGACATGTGACATAGCAGAATCTGAGAATGGGCAGAGTTATGTTCACATCCATATGCCTGCATGGTATTTAAAGGTTTGATATTTAAAGGGCTTGACATTTCCATTACAACCAATTCCTCTGAAACCAATTTTAGGGGCTAAGATGGCAGACCAGACCCCGCCTTACATCTAATCAAGGTTAGTTAAATGTGCAGTGAAAAAACACTACAAAGTTTGTGTTGGCCTTGTTTCCACAGTGTATGTCTCATTGACCGAAACAAAGCTCTTTAAAAATGAGGACAGGAAAAAGACCCATGGTTCTCTCCACTGCTCTGTTAAGGGAGGCTGAGGGATGGTTCCACAAAAGGAAACGGATTCGAAAATTGCTGATGCATCCTTTATCACTGCAATTTCCGCAAGGTTATAAAAGTCATGCTTGGATAAAATCTCGAAAGTGCCAAAGCAATGATCTAAGAAATGAATGCAGATAAGCCTTCTCCATTTTAAATTATGAGCAGGGGAACTGAAATAGAGATGATCATTGCTGAAGAACCTAAAATTAAGTATGTGATTTTGCTCATTTGTATACAACAGGACAGTAAATCATTTTATGGACCCAATGAGTTTGAAATGCAGCTGCCAAGAACTCTCAACCTTGCTGTTGTTGGCTGGCACTGCTGAGTATTATTTCTTCCTGATTTTGCAAAATATTGTAAGGTACACACTGTTTTCTGTAAGGCACTCTCTTGTTAATTTCACGAGGAGGCTGAGGGGTGGCGGACTGGGAAGGGGGAGCTGGAGTTTGTGTTCTGTGTTTTTAAAAGACCAGGAAAGGGAAGAAAAGATTCAGTGTCCTCTGTCTTAGAGTCCACAGGGAACAGGCTTTTTCTGTGGAGTTCAAAGCAATTAACTTGGTCCTGGCCTCTTAGAAACTATAATGAAATGTCTGCTTTAATGCCCATAGGAAAATAAGGACACCTCTAATTTCTCAAAGCCTAAAAGATGACAAAGTGATTCAAAGGGTGAATAAAAGAAAATTTAGTATACTTGTATCTCTTATCTAGTTCTGTTTGGTTTCTATTTCATAAGCACCTGGTTCATGGAGGACACCTGAGAGTATGCACATGAAGCCTTGATGAAAAAGACAGTCAAAGTTCTAACAACTTTCCTGGGGAGGGGGAGAGTTAATTTTTTTTTAACTTAAATTTTTTAAATTATGAAATAACACTAGTATTACTACAGAAAATGATAAAAAGGAAAAATAATTAAAAACAACTGGTCCCTTTGTAAAAGAAAATTTTCTGTGCATGGTTTTTACTTCACAAAATTGAATGAGTCCATCCATATGGTTCTGTGATCTGTGTGTTTCATTCAATAATACATGTTGATCCAAGAGGAATAGAGAAGCTAAAAGTTCTGAAGGTAGTGTGGGACAGGAAAAAGAAAGAAAGGAAACCAGGGAGGGTGAATTCTACAGACTAAGGGTTATTAAGTGGAAAGCCTTGTTTATAACACAGGGAACTCTGCTCAGTGTTACATGGCAGCCTGGATGGGAGGGCAGTTTGGTGGAGAATGGATATATGTATATTTATGGCTGGTTCCCTTGCTGCCACCTGAAAATATCACGTTGTTAATAGGCTATACTCCAACATGACTAGACTAGGCTAGATTAGACTATTCGCTCAGTCGTGTCCTACTCTTCGCGACCCTGTGGACTGTAGCCCACCAGGCTCCTCCGTCCATGGGATTCTCGAGGCAAGAATACTGGAGTGAGTTGCCATTTCCTTCTCCAACACTGCAACATAACCACAAAGTTTAAAATAAAAAAGAATAATTTGGAAGCATGTTTTGGACTTACAACTACTTAATAGATAGTTTCTTCAACTTTGGGGGGGCATAATTAGAGGAGAGAGAGAAGTTACATATACAAATAAATAAACTACATTTATTTTAAAACATTCCATCTAGCTGACCTTTTCTCTAATTTAATTCAAAGCTGTGAGGAATATCCACTGAGTAGCTTACAGGTACACTTCCCAAAATGGCATGTGCTTCCCAGGTGGCTCAGGGGTAAAGAACCCGCCTGCCAATGCAGGAGGTGCAGGAGACACAGGTTCAATAATTGAGTCGGGAAGATCCCCTGGAGGAGGAAATGGCAACCCCCTCCAGTATTCTTGCCTGGGAAATCCCATGGACAGAGGAGCCTGACTGGCTACAATCCATGGGGTCACAAAGAATTAGACATGACTTAGCAACTGAGCACATTGCAACCACATGTAGCTATTTACATTTCAATGTATTGAAATTAAACTTCAGTTCTAAGTCATACAATTTAGTCTTTCAAGTGTTCAATAGCCACATGTGGCAAGTGGCTACAGCATTGGTCAAGACTGATTATAGAATATTTCCATCAGCACAGAAGGCTCTATTATTCAGTACTAGTTTAAAGCATTCAGCTACTGAAATGCCTGGAGGACCAGAAAAGTGTGTCTATTCATGTATGTTACCCTGTCTGCCATCATTCACAAGACTTTTTAATTCTGAAAATAGTTGGTGTTGGATGATTCCTTCTTTCATTTATCCCTGCTTATAATTCACAGAGTTACCTGGAGAAATATGAAAGCCTCCTTGCCTGGATGGATGGATTGTCCTCTGTTTAGTGGCATCCAAAGACAGAGGAGTGCTTCAAGCAACCAATCTTTCCTGGGCAAAAGTTTATTGATATGAGGACACAGTTATGGGCTTCAATGAATGAAGCAAATTTTTGAAGCCCTTGTTAAAGAAAAGATTTATAAAGGCCATTTTCTGCTCAAAAGCACATACTCCATCAGCAGAGAACCTCACTGCATAACTCAGAATGTGTGACAGCATCACCACAAATCATCTTGACCAATCATGTAAGAAGCCTCCAGGGTGCCAAATAGCAATCTTACCCACAGGAAACAAAAAAGCTGAATGCTGGACTTCCAACGGATGTAGAGGCAACGAGAGAAGAAAACCAGAGACAGCGAGAGTGAGCAGTCACCCATGTAGAAAGGACAGTCATGCCAACGGCCTCTTTCTAAAAGAGAGGGGGCTCCCTGTAACCCTCTCTCCATGGGAGTAGGGCAGCTTGACACTAATAGGGCTCTCCAAATCCCCTGATATTTGCTCCTCTGCAAACTAAAAAAGAAACCATCTTTCAGGCAGAGATTAGCACCTTGCCTTTCACAAAAAGTCAGCACTGTGTTATAGTGAGTGAGGTCTGCATGGTAAACAGAGCTGGGCTATTAGTTATGGAGGACTTATCACCAGCCCTAACCAGTTTCGTTTTGAGGATGCACACGCAGCCAAGGCTCATTAGTGCACGAAGTACTGACTGTGGCATCTTTTCCCCACGGGTGTGCCACAAAACGCTCGTGTCAGAAACATCCACAGATCTGTGTAAAAACAAAATCATGGGGAAAATTGGGAGAGTAGCACTGACATATATGCACTACCATATGTTAAACAGATAGGCAGTAGGAAGCTGCTGAGTAGCACAGGGAACTCAGCCCCGTGCTCTGTGATGACCTAGAAGACTAGGATCAGGCAGGTGGTGGGAGGGAGGCTCCCGAGGGAGGCGACACACACACACACACACACACACACACACACACACACATTATGGTTGATTCACGTTGTACAGCAGAAACTATCACAACACTGTAAAGCAATTATACTCCAATTAAAGAAAAAAATCAGGCTTATCATCCCAACCAGATTTGTTACATCAGCATCTGGGGGTGGAGGCAAGAATCTGTGATTTATAAACATCCAAGGGGACTGGTACACACAATGAAATCTGAGGACTGCTGGACCAGATAAATTTGCTCCCTCCTACACCTGCCCACCCTGCCTTTCTTCCTATTCTACCTCATTTTCTTCTTCCCCTTTCTTGGATTATGAACAGACTCCAAAACACAGGAACATTTACATCTGGTGCAAATACACTCTAACAACTAAAGCATTAACAAACATTTGTTGAATCATAATTCTATGCAAAAAAATGTTTGTAATATTGGATCTCTAGTAAATCATAAATACCTCCTCCTCATCATCATCATATGGTAAATTGTGATAAACACACTCTGTGGTCTTCCATGCATTTATTAAATATTATGTTTATAGAAAGTTCTTAATAATGAGGGAGAACGTATACTGTGACATGAAAGAACATTTTACCTTATTATATGTTCACAACTATGAAAACTTTTAATATTATATGAAAAAATGGTACAAAGAATAAACCAAAATATTAATAAAAGCAGTTGTCTCCAAGTAATGAAATTATAGGATATTTTTTCTTTCTACTTTTCTCTAATTCTAATTATTCAACTAACATGTAAAAAACTTATAATTAGAAAAAAAGGTAAATGAAAATTACATCACTTTAAGAATCTACAGCGGTTTCTCTTTTATTGCATTGTACATTTGGATCAGACTAACTTGTATCTCAGCCTTAACTTGTATCCACACAACTTACATGTTTTTTACTTGCAGTTGTTGGCAAGATACTCCTAGCTTTAATATTCTGCAAGCTGGATTCTACTCATTGCTTCTTCAGCTGAATTTACCTATATTCTCCTCCATCCATTCATAAATAATAATAAAAAAAGAATTAGAAACTTAATAAGGGGAAGAGGCCTCTCACATTGATGTCTTATAAACAGCATCTGCAGTCCACCATTTGACACAGATTTTCCACTTCCAGTAATACACAAGACTACAAAGACATCTTGTCACAGCAGGTCCTTGTGGCCCTGTCCACCGAGCAACACCTAAATGAAACATGTCACATATACCCAAAGGAACTCCCTAGGATGTTCAGAAAGATGAGTCTTATGATGGGTCAGCAAAAATATGACACCTAGAAGTACAAGTAAATAAGAATCTTGATCTCACTACCTAGTCACAGGAAATATGAGAAATATAAAATACAAGTGAAATGACACCATGAGGGAGCAATTAGCCAACTGCAAAACATGGGACATTAAATGAGACCCTTACTCCAGGAAGTTGATGACATAAACACAAGGAGGGTAAGAGAGACAGCAGACCATCTGGGGGCAAATAGAGAATAAAAAGCATAACAACCAAATGCAAGGTACAGATGTGTTTGAAATCTAATTTGAACAAACCTACTGTAAAAAAAGAACAAAACTGTTTGGACCAGTCAGAAAAATCTGAATCTGGACCAGATTTTAGAAACTATGAAGGAGTCAGTTATGATAATGGCATAGAAGTTTTGTTTTTAAAATTTATCTCAGTTTTAAACTGTGAAGTATTTACAAGTAAAATGAAAGAATACTTGGGGTAAGTGTCAAACCACTCCATTTAAAATGTAGAGAAGATAGACGAAATAAATTTGCAAAAGTGTTGATAATTTTTGAAGCTGGGTAACAGACGTGTGAAGATTTTTCATCCTCTTTTCTCCATTTTTGTTTGTTTAAAACTTTTCATAACACAAATTTTAAACAAAATGAAAAGGGATGATATAGATCTCTACATGTTGTCATAAGAATAAAAATAGTATTATCCTTTTTTTTTTTTTTTTTTGCTGTCTACCTGAAACTAACACAGCACTGTTAATTGGCTCTGGTCCAGTATAAAATAAAAAGTTTAATAAAAAATAGTGTTAACTAGCATAATGAAATGATGTAATTGTACATGCTGGTACAATGGTAGCTGCTACTGCACATAGTTTACTGTGTACAAAGTACTGTTGTAATTATACTTTGTAGCTTAACTCAGTCCTCACAGAACATTATAAGGGAAGTCCTTTACATGCTCATTTTAGAGACAGGGGAACTGAGGCCCTCATTGTTGTGTTACTGACTCAGTCACGTCTGACTCTTTGCAACTTCACGGACTGTAGCCTGCCAGGCTCCTCTGACCATGGAATTCTCCAAGCAAGAATACTGGAGTGGGTTGCCATCACCTTCTCCAGGGAATCTTCCTGACCCAGGGATCAAACCTGGGTCTCCTGAATTGCAGGCAGATTCTTTACCATCTGAGCCACCAGCGAAGGCAAAACTCTCACTGGTCAAACAAATAACCTAACATCATAGAGCCGATAAGTAGTAGAGCTGGGGTTTAAACCCAGACTACATAGAACTAACTAAACCTCTACAACCATTGTACACCCACTGCTACTCACAAGCTTGCAGAATGATTCCAGGACATTTTATTAAGGGAAATAATCAGGATGCAGGTTACTAGGCAGGGTATGCTCCGCTTTTTGCTCTGTGTGTATCATATACACCTTAGGAGGCTTTTATGTAAGTATGCACAAGAAATTATAAAGATGATTTGCTTTGGAAAGAGAACCTGGAAGTGGCAGACATTAAATTTTTGTATGAATTCCTGTCTTTATTGTGTGTGTGTGTGTTTTTTTTTATTACCATGTGTATACATGGCTTTTTTATACCAGGAAGAATAATTTGGGTTTTGACATAGTGGACCATTTCTGTTATCTTGCTGATAATTCTCTCAATAAAAAAGAAAAGAAAAAACATGGAAACATTATCATAATATTTATAAGAAAATAAAATTTTCAAATTCTATGCAAAGATACATCAGTCAGAAAAAATGGAAAAGATCTGTATATGTTTTTGTCATGTTTTAGAAACTAATATACAGTACAAAAGTGAAATGTTTGTGTTTTTGTTTCATGACCTTTTAGGATACACAGTAAATGGGTAATGGTGCTTACTTCTGACGGTAGCCATCCTTGCTTTGGTGACCCTAAGCTGTCCGCCTCAGTCCTGCCCCAACCAGGCTAAGCCCACCATTTGGTCTGTTGGCCCTGTATTCTCTGCCATCCTTTCCCAACACTGCACCGCAGTGTGGCCAGCCTTACTGAAAAGCCCCCCCAGAAGATGTCTACTCCATGAGCCGAAATTAAGTGCTCCACAGTGGCAGTTAGGAACGGATAGGGTGCTCCCAGGTACAATTCTATTTCCAGTTTAAGAGTGCAATATGGTAAGGATTCAAATGGGAAAATGGGGTTTCCTTTAACTTTTGCATATGTTTTTTCATAAACTATTGAGGCATTTGACAGTCACAGGGGCTCTAAGAGTGAATGCATCTGACCTGGCTCCTGCCCTCATGGTGCTCTCAATTCCACTGCTCTAAGAAGCAATGATTCTTCAATCCCCAAGTCTTTGGGAACCGGGACGCAAATGAAGATGTGGGTAGCTGTGCCAAAGAAACCTATGAAGAATGAAAGCAGCATGCTGGGTAGCTTTAATTCCTGACACTGGCCTCCTGCAACAGTTTGTAAACCACTTTTCCCCTCTTCCACTAAAAACTTTTATTATAGAAATGGTAAATACACATTGCAAGTCCTCTGTTTTCTGTTTTCACCTTATTATTTTTCATTCTCCTTTGCACATGATACACCTTTGTGTGTGTGATCCTTGTGTCAGTGGTGCAAATCCTATCAGACTAAGGAGTAAGGTCTCTGACTGCCCATCCTAGTCACCTGTCTTTAGAACCTTGAAATCACCTTTTCTTGCCAAGTGGGCTCTGCAGAAGCTGTTCACTTTCCCTTCCTGCTCTACACTGTTCTATTCACATTTTACGTCTTTGTTCACGTGTCACTTCCTTGGGGAGAGTGTTCCATGACATTTTTCTCCAGGTCAAATATTCCTGCTAAACACTCACCTAGTATCATGGCTGCCCCCCTCCTAACATGTATCCCATTTGAAATATCACATTTGCTCATGGGATCACTTGAATACTATGTGACTTCCCCTAGGCTGTGCTCTTCATGAGGACAAGTCAATTTTTGCTCACCACTGTCTCTCCAGTGACTACCACAATGTAGGCACTCAGTAAATGAACCTTGAATAACACAGAGAGGTTAGGGGCACTGACCCTGGAGCAGTCAGAAACCCCAGTATAACTGAACAGTCAACCCTCCATATCCACTTTCTTTTCCATGGATTTGACCCATCATGGGCTTCCCTGGTAGCTCTGATTTAACATGTACTTAGAGAAAAAATCCAGGTATAAGTGGACCTGCAGTTCAAACTCAAGGTGTTCAAAGGTCAATAAACTAGATATATATCTGTTGAATGTATGAAGATGATGGGGGCACTTATTTTAATGATCTGTAGCTTTTTTACCTGAATTTCAGCGCTTTCTATCTGGACCTAAGAGAAATTAATCAATTACAATATTTTTCCTGGACTTTCAATTGTGGTGCTTTATCCCTTTGGTATAATTGCTGCCAAGCAGGTCTTTGATTCCTGAATGTTTAGGGTGGTTGTTTACTTGCTTGTCAATAATTTTAATTGCCTTATTCAGATGTAAGTGATTTGCTAAGATAACCTAAGAGAACTGAAGCTTTTATTTCCTTCTCAATCTTTCTTTCTCTCCAAAAGAATAGTAGCCAGTAAAATTCCAATTTAGAATACCAACAGCTTCATGTAGCATCCACAGGAAACATGGAGAGATTAATGAGGTCTTGAGAACAAGTCACTGAGTTGAAATTGGTGTTTTTTTCCCCCTTCCAGAAGCCCTTCTCTATGAATAATTGACTATCAGTAATTGTCACATTTGGAGGTCATCAAGAAAGAAATGGGGCACTAAGGCTTCACTTTTCTCCCAGAAGTCAAACAGTTCATAAAGTTGGTCATTGGGTCCTTTTTTATGAGATAAGAATTTTCTTTCAGTCAACTTATCTTTCTTAGAATTGGAAGGGCAGTGAAACTTCAATTTGAAGTTTGAGTCTACAGGAGGTTGACACTGAGATGCACTCCAAAAACCAGGAAATAAGGAAGATTGGATTTTCTACCACAATTTAAAATCTACAAGAAGAATAGAATGAAGGAGAGCAAAATTTTACAGAAGATGAAGGTCAGCGCAAGAAAGGTATCAAAATCATGCCAGCAAATTTCAGAGTGAGACTGGCCCCAGGCAGTCAGTGTGCCAAGTTCACACCCATTACCACTATGATAAGACCCCATCTAAGTCCATGAAGCTAGCTCACTATGTGTCCATAGATGGGTGCATCTTACTGTCCTACTTTAGTGTCCTGGAAACTCTCAAGGTCATCCAAATTAATTTCCTGCTCAAACCCCATGCTCACCAAGCAAACTGTGGATAATAATTTCGTTTCTTCTACACATTTAAATGATGAGGTAAAAAGTACAAAGATATACATACTTAGCCTCCTTATGATTATAAGATAAGATGTGATCTTATACATCAATAACTTGTGAACTTAGTTTAACAGGGTCCATTCTAGAGACTGGAGTCTCATTGAAACTTGGCTTTTAGGACCACTGTTACTTATTGCCACCCTCTGGAGATGTGTCTGAGGGATCAGGTGGCTTCTTGAAAATGAAACAACCTTATGTGATGATTTTTACCTCTTCTGCTCCCCACAAAATTTAATAGAGTTCATATTAAGTTCACTGGGTGTATACTGGAACCTTAGTGAGGTCTTCTTACAGAAAAAAACTAAATTCAAATTGCTTAATATTTTTGTCAAATCATCTTTCTAAGAGCAAAGAGGTCAAAACATGTCCAATTTGGAGGAATCATTAGTGACCAATGAGTTCACAGAGAGGTGATTTGAGATACAGAAAGATCAATACATTTAATGAGGGTGACAAAGTGCTCTCAACAAATTTTAGTTGCATTCAATTCCAGTATGGGTGTTCATGTCCAGTTGAATTTCTTTTCTTCAACCCCACATGCTGATAACTATTCACAAGTACAAGTTCAATTTCAGGCCAACAAATTCATACAGAGCTCAAAGTGAGTTTAGAGAATCACAAAATCCTTTGTGAATCAGGGCAATAAATTTAGCACTGGATTGTTTACATCAAAATGACAGTCACCTTTTAGGTGAGTAATTTTTTTCCTTTAGAACACTTTCCTACTCCCTAGATGTCAGAGAACATCTGATTTGGAGGTAGAGAACAGTGCATTAGGTGGTATATTTACTTAAAGAATGTTCTTAGATCATAGAATCAGAGAGCTGGTAGGAATCCTTGGGATCATCTGCTCTATTCTTAAACTCAGGTATAGAACCCCTGAGATGTGAGGCAGCAGGAAGGGAAGCCATGGGTATTTCAGTTTTACTCAATGGTGTTTAATTTTAAACATTACTTTTACACTGAAAGGAGCACGCATATATGATGGAATAGAGGGCATTTTAAAAAAACTTACTTTTTAAAGTAAGACATATTCTTTCTAAGAAATGTTAGTCATTAGTGCCCTACTTCCAGCTATGGTCTAAGCTCTTTGAGGACCTGAACAAAATTCCCCGCTCTGTATTGGTGGAAGAGTCTAACAAACACTGATCTAGTCCTAATCTAAAATGTGGAAACAGGCCCAGAGAGGAACGGGACCGTGGCCAAGGTCACACAGCCAGCATGAGTACTGGATTCAAGACTAGAACCTGCCTGTCCAATGCGCTTTTCTGCAGTCCAGCTGACTGCCTCTGAATTTCAGTAGCTATTCTGCACTTGCTCAGTTTCCACATCCAAAAAGCACCTTTCTGCAGATGACTGGTTGTTTTTAGAGGAATTGAATAAACTTCAATGTCATGATAAATAACTTTCACTCTATGCACTCAGTGATTCTCCCATTTCTTAAAGTTGTTAAGGTTATTCGTGTGCAGAAAAGTAAAAGCATAGCTGGTTCGGAGAGAAAGAGGAAACTGCTCATCCATGAAACAGAAATATGGCCCCGTAGAGCAGCGTTTCCCAACATATGCTCCCCTGATCTCCTGGATCAGAATGACGTGTGACTTCAGTAAATATGCAGATTACTGGGACTCACCCTACTTACTGATTCAGAACCTCTGAGGACAGAGCCCAGGAATCTTCATGTTTAACCAGTTCCCTTAAGTGATTCTCATATGCTCTGAGATTGTTTTAAAACAATCTTACATGCGTGAGGAGAAGAAAGGGCAAGGAATGGGAAAGTGACATACTAACATCTCATAAGGCTCATATGGAAAAGCTCTTCCATATTCAAGATCTCTTTGCTTAGTTAACTACCTGTGCTACCCAGTAGCTAGCTATTTGACACACAGTAGCAATTATACTCAAATTAAATTATTTTAAAAAGATGATATATATAAAAAGAAAACTGTCTTTGATAGGTAGAGTGAGGGAAACTATCTTGGTTTGAAAATGAATAAATTGAAGGTCAGCTGATCAGATAGGTTTTAACTACACATGAAAATAGAGAAAGAAAAAGCATCCAGACAAATACCCATAAAACAACACGACAAGTATAACATTAAGAAGGAAAATGCACCAGATGGATGGAAAGATGGGGATAAAACATCATGTCTCTGCCAATCCCATTCAGTGTATTTTTTCCTATATATATTGAATAACTTAGGGATAACACTGCTTCAATTTCTTTAAAAAAGGGGGGTAGGCTTCACAAAATACAAAGTAAATAGTATAAGTGAATGATACTATTATTATCATTATACTTTCAGTTTTCTGAGGCATTCTTTAACTGTTGTAAGTTAGCAAGATATTAAGGAAATTACATAAGCAGAAAAAAACTGATTTCTATAAGAAACTAAATGGGAAACAAAAAAAATGGACTGAGAAGAATTATTTTAACACTTAGTATCTTTAACACATGGGAATAAAAAGAGTCAGTCATCAGCAAAAACTCAAAATTAAAGCAAAGGTGAGTAAACATGATCTCCAAATTTTAAACAAGACCTGGAGGGAGGACAGTGCGGACAGCACAGCGGGGATGAAAGGGTATATATGTCTCGTTTCAAGACAGACTTGTGTGGAGGGACACAGGAACAGCCATTGTGGAAATCATGCCCTTGAAACAGAATTGCACTGGACAGCAAGTGGAGAGAGGAGGATTTGTTATCAGGGCACATGTAGTGCATGGCCAGAGTCAAAATGAGTGGTCTCCTCCAGCTCCAGTCCCTCATGTGGCTCAGCCTCAGGCAGAGCCCAGATGAAGGGTTTCACCTCCCTCCCCACCACCATGATTCTCTTAACTGCTGGATCTCTCAGTGGGGTTGTCTAGGCGTCCAGGAAGTACATGCTTTTTCATCTCAGCTATTTTTCCCTGAATCCTGAAGAAATAAATGCCTGTTCTAATTTAGATGAGGTGGATCCATGCTCATGCTGGAAAGGAGAAACAACTTAGTCTCTTGGTGAAGTGGGCAAGTTTGTGACCTGGAACAAGTTCATTTCTCTGTACTAGAATTTTCATTTAGTTAAAGAAGGATTAATACCTATCTTGTGGGCTATTCATGAGAATGAAATAAAACACACGTGAAATACTTAGCACAATGTCTGACACACAGCAAATGCCGTATCACTGGCAGTATGCTTTTTAGACCTCAGGAAGGAGATTTCTTAAATAAGGATACAATTTCCTTTGCTCTGGATTCTCAAAATTTGACAACAAAGTCCACTTATCACAGCCACTGAGAAAACTGGAGAAGACACCCTTATGACCTAAGTTTCTTATCCTCATGAACAAGTCCACACAGGGTTATTGACATGGCTTTTCTGTTGTAGATCCACAAAAATCTCTCAATGTAAGATACCCAGGCCAGTCAACAGTGCCCCTTTTATCTCCTGTAGCTTTAGACTCAAATGTCATTCATAGAGATCAGGTCTTTCCTCAGACAAAGACAAATTTAGGTGAAAATATTGGCTTCTATTTTCTGCTATCTCTATAATAAACTCACATCAACTGTGCAATAAAAAGTTGATTTTAAAGTAATATAAGAAAAGACATAAAATTGGCTTCATATTTAAAAAGTAGTTTTTTCTATCCATGTTTTCCTCAGAGAAGTGTTGAATAAACTTTAAAAATGGGTACCAGGTATGTCTGATAAGATTTTTGTACTTGTTTGCAGGGTTGCAAGAGATGGAAGTCTCTCATCTAACAAAGTGGATATAATTATATGCTCAAATCAGTATGTGCTCTCTATGGCAAATTCTGCTCAGTCTTTTCCCTTTGGTGCCTCATGTTGGTTTGGTTTTATTACTACTTATAAAAATTTATCTGAATAAATTAAAGGAACCAGACAACCTTTCATCAGAGTATAATCATACACAGATCATCCACCAAATGCAATGTTCCTTCCTTCCCTGAGACCCTAGAAACATTTTCACCATTTGACATGCAAGAATCTTTAATAATCAGTGCAGAGAGAACACATCGTAATCAAGGAAAATGCCTACCAAATTGACTCCCTCCTAAAAGCCATCTGTGTTCAACGACTCCCTGTAGCAACTGTAAAGTCATAAGCAATTGGGAGAGTTGCTCAAGCTAATAAAAAACACAACATACAGAATTGAGAATTATAGGACAATACAGTCAGTCTGGCCACAGAATATCTAAAATCATCCAAGTTATAAAATATGGAATGATAAATTCTATGTTCCCTCATGATTATGAAAGCTAACATATTTACCAGCTTCTGTCACCTCCCCACTGCTTTTCTTTTGTTTTGATTTAAATACTAAGCGATAGAAACATTTTCTGCTTCCTTAGCTTAATTGGTAAGTAAAGGCTGATTGGTTAGGTGCCTCAATAGCCGGAGGAAACGGAAGATACTCAGAGAATCCCTCTGCAGTTCCCAAATGTCTCTGTCTCTGGCCACAGGAAGACAAACAAGATGACCACAGAACTTTGCTGTTGTGAGTCTAAGCCTCTCTTGCCACTGGGAAAGAAAACTTCTCATATCCTCCTCTTCATCCTTGCAACCTAAACCTACTCACACAGCCACGTTCCCTATTTCGGGAAAGAGCATTGCTGACACCAAAGATCTGAGCATCATTTCTGTTGAGTTCATCTCTAAATATCTCTTCACATACGTCTATTGCCACCTACCTCCGCAGTCCCTGCCTACGCCACATCTTCATCATCTCTCCCCTGCTTGACTGCAGCTGAGCTCTGGCTTTGCCTCCCATCTAACCAGTAACCCCCATTCTCAGCTGAGAAGTCAGAGCAATGCTTCTAAAGAGTTAATTCACCACTCCCATGTTACATTCTGTAGTAATTCCTCATCACACCCTAAATAATGACTAAGACTCATAAGAGATTCACAAGACCCCTCATAACCTCTCTATTTCTCTTCCACGTCTCCCATGCTCCTTGTCTGCACTACATCAAATTTCTTTTAATACCTCAAAGATAACATGCTTCCCCCTCGCTCTCTCATTTTCCTACCCACTGTTTCTTCTACCCAAAATACTTTCCTCCCTCCTCTTCTCCTGGCTAATGCCTACTCATCATAAAGTTGCAATGGAACTATCATGTTCTGTAGGAAACCTTCTTGGCTACTCCTTCAGATACAGCTCAGTGCTCCCATAATGCACTCTCAAAACTCTGCTTCTGTAACAAAGCACAAGTCCTGCTTTATCACTACTGTATGTTAGGTGTTTGTCTTCTGAGCCAGATTACAACATGAATATAGGCCCAAGTCAATTGTGCTAATTCTTATATCCCTGGATCATGGGACAGTTTTTGGAACTTAAAAGATGTTTAAATTGTACTTCTTAAATTAATGAATGGATAAAGCATTTGTTCAAGTTCTTAGTGAACTGGCAATATATTTAGGGCTAGATACCAGGTAACTCTTTTGACTCTACTAAACCTGGGGGATATTTTATTATCCATTTCAGTCTATATATTCACTCAATGATTATTACATTGTTAGGGTACAGTAAACCATTGACAAAGCAAAAATTAGAACCAAACTGGACAGTGGACAGGTTCAAAATTGGGAAAGGAATATGTCAAGGCTGTATATTGTCATCCTGATTATTTAACTTATATGCGGAGTACATCATGTGAAACATCAGGTTGGATGAATCACAAGCTAGAATTGCTGGAAGAAATATCAATAACCTCAGATATACAGATGATACCACTCTAATGGCAGAAAGCAAAGAGGAAACAAATGAAGGTGAAAGGGGAGAGTGAAAAAGCTGGCTAAAAACTCAGCATTCAAAAAATGAAGATCATGGTATCTGATACTATCACTTCATGGCAAATAGATGGAGAAAAAGTGGAAATATATTTTCTTGGGCTCCAAAATCCTGCAGATGGTGATTGCAGCCATGAAATTAAAAGACGCTTACTCCTTGGAAGAAAAGTTATGACCAACCTAGATAGCATATTCAAAAGCAGAGACATTACTTTGCCAACTAAGGTCTGTCTAGTCAAGGCTATGGTTTATCCTGTGGTCATGTATAGATGTGAAAGTTGGACTGTGAAGAAGGCTGAGCACCAAAGAATTGATACTTTTGAACTGTGGTGTTGGAGAAGACTCTTGAGAGTCCCTTGGACTGCAAGGAGATCCAACCAGTCCATTCTGAAGGAGATCAACCCCTTTGGAAGGAATGATGCTAAAGCTGAAGCTCCAGTACTTTGGCCACCTCATGCGAAGAGTTGACTCATTGGAAAAGACTGATGCTCGGAGGGATTGGGGGCAGGAGGAGAAGGGGATGACAGAGGATCAGATGCCTGGATGGAATCACTGACTCGATGGACGTGAGTCTGAGTGAACTCCGGGAGTTGGTGATGGACAGGGAGGCCTGGCGTGCTGCGATTCATGGGGTTGCAAAGAGTCGGACACGACTGAGCGACTGAACTGAACTGAACTAACACTAAAGAAAGGACTCTAAGATATTGACATAGTCACCCTTACAAACCTTAATAACATCAGACATATCCAAATAGGAAACTGGTAGACAGGGGAACAAAATTCAATCCAGTCAGCACTGAATAAAATGGCTCCCACTAATGAACCAATTGGTATCTTCACTTCTAGAGTCATTATCTAAGGCTTGAATCCCAGCAGAAAAAAAAAAGTGTTACTCTTTTTCCTAGAGAGGATTTTAACATGACTTTAGGTAATCTGCTCTTAGGGTTTCCATTTATATTATGATATATAGATACGAGGTGATGGAATTCCAGCTGAGCTATTTCAAATCCTAAAAGATAATGCTGTGAAAGTGCTATACTCAATATACCAGCAAATTTGGAAAACTCAGCAGTGGCCACAGGACTGGAAAAGGTCAGTTTTCATTTCAATCCTGAAGAATGTTCTACTACCAAACAACTGTACTCATTTCACATGCTAGCAAAGTAATGCTCAAAATTCTCCAAGCTAGGCTTCAACAGTACGTGAATCAAGAACTTCCAGATGTTCAAGCTGGATTTAGAAAAGGTAGAGGAACCAGAGATCAAGTTACCAACATCTGTTGCATCATAGAAAATGCAAGAGAATTTCAGCAAAACATCTACTTCTGCTTCCTTCCCTGACTATGCTAAAGCCTTTGACTGTGTGGATCACAAAAAATTGTAGAAAATTCTGAAAGAGATGGAAATACGAGACCACATTACCTCCCTCCTGAGAAACCTGTATGCAGGTCAAGAAGCAAAAATTAGAACCAGACATGGAACAATGGACTGGTTCCAAATTGGGAAAAGAGTCCATCAAGACTGTATATTGTCACCCTGCTTATTTAACTTATGTGCAGAGTACATAATGAGAAAATCCAGCCTGGATGAAGTACAACCTGGAATCAAGGTTGCTGGGAGAAATATCAGTAACTTAAGATATGCAGATCACACCACCCTTGTGGCAGAAAGTGAAAAGGATTAAACAGCTTCTTGATTAAAGTAAAGAGGTGAGTGAAAAAGCTGGCTTAAAACTCAACATTCCAAAATTGAAGATCATGACATCCAATTCCATCACTCCTTGGCAAATAGATGGGGAGAGAGTGACAGACTTTAGTTTCTTGGGCTCCAAAATCACAGCAGATGGTGACTGCAGCCATGAATTTTAATGATGCTTACTCCTTGAAAGAAAAGCTATGACAAACCTAGACAGCATATAAAAAGCAGAGATATTACTTTGCCAACAAAGGTCTGTATAGTCAAAGTTATGGTTTTTCCAGTAATCATTTATGGATGTGATAGTTGGACCATAAAGAAGGTTGAGCACTGAAGAATTGATGCTTTTGAACTGTGGTATTGGAGAAGACTCTTGAGAGTCCCTTGGACTGCAAGGAGATACAACCAGTCAATCCTAAAGGAAATCAATCCTGAATATTCATTGGAAGGATTGATGCTGAAGCCAAAGCTCCAGTACTTAGGCCACCTGATGTGAAGAACTGACTAATTGGAAAAGACCCTGATGCTGGGAAAGACTGATGGCAAGAGGAAAAGGGGATGACAGAAGACAAGATGGTTGGATGGTATCAATTACCCAATAAACATGAATTTGAGCAAGCTCTGGGAGATCATGATGGACAGGGAAGCCTGGCAGGCTGCAGTCCATGGGGGTCACAAAGAGTCAGACGTGACTAAGCAACAATAGACAGGAAAATTTGATTTGAGTGGCAAATACAATTTTCATAACTATCAAACTATATAAATAATATTTTTTTGTGGTTGTAGTGCTGATTTTGTCACTAAGTTGTATCTGATTCTCTATGACACAATGGACTGTAGCTCACCAGGCTCCTCTGTCCATGGCAAGAATACTGGAGTGGGTTGCCATTTTCTTCTCCAGGGATCTTCCTTTAGTACTTAAAAGCTGCACTAATACTATTGAGAGTCAGTATCCCTACTAAAATCATATAAAAGACAAAAATATTAAATACTAAATTAAATTTGCATTTTTATCATTTGTTGGTGAAAGAGTCTAGAAAAATCATGTCCAATTTGCAAATGCACCTGAAAACTGAAAGGTTTTAACCTTTCCTTAACAACTGTTATAAAAATTCTATGCATTGCTGGGGCTCGAGTGGCCAGTGGCAGTGGTGTTGAGGGGCTCCCATTCCACCAGGATGTCCGTCTGCTGGACAGCAGCTTCATAGAGATTGTGCTGCAAGTCACAAATTGAGTTTCCTTAAAAATAGCTATTTCAGAAAGAATAGGATGGCGGAGGAGTAGATGGATGTGGAATACATCTCTCCCCACAGATACATCAGGAATATACCTTCAGACACAGAAGGGCATGCAGAACACCAAATGAGAGCAGACAGGAATACCTGACCAGCAGAAAAGAATATATAGACTTATGCAAAACTCGAGATCAAGCCCTGAGCCTTTGGAGAGGGGGCACTGAATCCAAGATTCTAGAATACCAGAGAACTAACCCTAAGGGGTATCAAATAGTGAGAACTCACACAAAGGAAACCACTGTAATACAAGACCAGGCATCACCCAACCACCAATAGCACCCTGGGCAGGACGCTTCATCTAAACAACAAACAAACAAATACAAACCCAATCATCAGCAGACAGGATTAGCACCTCACTCAGCCTTGCCCATCAGAGGAAAAACAAACAGACAAAAATTCAGCAAAAATCTCACCCTATAAGAAGCTTACACAAACCACTGGACCAAATTTATAGGGCAGAAGCCAAAAGGAAGAAAGAATTCAACCTTGAAGCCTGGTAAAAGGATAACTCAAACATGATAAGTTAAAAAAATAATAATAATAATGAAAAGGCAGAGAAATACTACACAAATGAAGGAACAAACTAGAAACACAGATGGTCAAATAAATGAAGAGGAAATAGGCAAACTACCTGAAAAAGAATTCAGAATAATGATAGTAAAGAATATCAAATACCTTGAAAGCAAAATGGAGAAAATGCAATAATCAAATAACAAAGACCTAGAACAATTAAACATAAACACGCAGAGACAAAAAACACAATTACTGAAATTAAAAATACTCTAAAAGGAATCAATAGCAGAATATCTGAAGCAGAAGAATGAATCAGTGAGCTGGAAGATAAAATGGTGGAAATAACGTCTGAAGATCAGAATAACATAAAAAGGATGAAAAGAACCTGAGGATAGTCTCACAGACCTCTGGGACAATATCAAACACACCAACATTTGAATAATAGGGTATACAGAAGAAGAAGATAAAAAGAAAGGGTATGAGAAAATTTTTGAAGAGATTATAGTTGAAAATTTCCCCAACATGGAAAAGGAAAGAGTCAATCAAGTCCAAGAGTCACAAAGAGTCATACAAGATAAACCCAAGGAGAAACATGCCAAGACACATACTAATCAAACTAACAAAGACTAAACACAAAGAAAGAAAATTAAAAGCAGCAAGGGAGAAGCAACAAGTAACATACAAGGGAAACCCCATATGCTTAACAGCAGTTCTTTCAGCAGAAACTCTGCAGGCCAGAAGGGAAGGGCAGGATATATTTAAAGTACTGAAAGGGGAAAATCTGCAACCAAGATTACTGTACTCGACAAGGACCTCATTCAAAATTGATAGAGAAATCAAAAGATTTCAGACAAGCAAAAGTTGAGAGAATTCAGTACCACCAAACCAGCTTTACAACAAATGTTAAACAGACTTATATAGTCAAGAAATACAAGAGAAAAAAAAAAAAAAAAACATTTATAAAATCAACCCCAAACAATTAAGAAAGTGGCAATGGGAACATATATATCAATAATTACTTTAAATTTAAATGGATTAAATGTTCCAAACAAAAGACACAGACTGGCTGAATAGATATAAAAACAAGACCCATATATATATGCTGTCTACAAGAAACCCACTCCAGACATCATGACACATATAGACTGAAAGTGAGAGGATGGAAAAATACATTCCATGTAAATGGGGAGCAAAAGAAAGTTGGAGTAGCAATCCTCATATCAGACAAAATAGACCTTAAACTGAAGAAGATAACAAGAGATAAGGAAAGACACTACATAATGATCAAGGGATCAATTAAGAAGAAGACATAACAATTGTAAATATCTATGCACCCAAAATAGGAGCACCTCAATACATAAGACAAACACTAACAGACATAAAAGGAGAAATTGACAGTAACACAATAATAGCAGGAGAATTTAACACCCCACTCACACCAATGGACAGATCATCAAAACAGAAAATTAATAAGGAAACACAAGTCTTAAATGATACATTAGAGGAGATGGATCTTACTGATATCTTTAGGACATTCCAACCAAATGCAGAAGAATACACCTTCTTCTCAAGTGAACATGGAACATTCTCCAGGGTAGACCACATCCTGGGTCACAAATCAAACCTCAATAAATTTAAGAAAGTTGAAATCATATCAACCATCTTCTCCAACCACAATGCTATGAGACTAGATATCAATTACAAGAAAAAATACTGTAAGAAACACAAAAACATGGAGATTAAACAACACATTTCTAAATAACCAACAGGTTACTGAAGAAATCAAAAGGGAAATAAAAAAATTTCTAGAAACAAATGACAACAAAAACAGGACAACTCAAAACCTATGTGATGCAGCAAAAGCAGTTCTAAGAGGGAAGTTTATAGTAAAATGATCCTACCTCAAGAAATAAGAAAAACATCAAACAGACAGCCTAACTTTACACCTAAAACAACTGGACAAACAAGAACAAGAAACACCCAAAATTAGGAGAAGGAAAGAAATCATGAAGATCTGAGCAGAAATCAATAAAAAAGAAATGAAAGAAACAATAGTAAAGATTAATAAAACTAAAAGCTGGTTCTTTGAGAAGATAAACAAAATTGGCAAAACTTTAGCCAGACTCATCAAGAAAAAAAGAGAGAAGAATCAAATCAACAAAATTAGAAATGAAAATGGAGAGGTTACAACAGACAATGCAGAAATACAAAGGATTATAAGAGACTATTATGAACAAATATATGACAACAAAATGGATAACCTGGAAGAAATGGACAGGTTCTCAGAAAAGTTCAATCTTCCAAGACTGAACCAGGAAGAAATAGAAATTATGACCAACCCAATTACAAGCACTGAACTTGAAGCTGTGATCAAAAATCTCCTGAAAAACAAAAGCCCAAGACCAGATGGCTTCACAGGAGAGTTCTATCAAACACTCAGAGAAGAGCTAAAGCCTATCCTTCTAAAACTATTTTTAAAAATTGCAGAGGAAGGAACACTTCCAAATACATTCTATGAGGCCACTATCACCCTGATAGCAAAACCTGACAGACAACACACAAAAAAGAAAAGTATGGGCCAATATCACTGATGAACATAGATGCAAAAATCCTCAACAAAATTTTAGCAAATAGAATTCAGCAACATATCAAAAAGCTCATACAACATGATCAAGTTGAGTTTATTCCAGGAATGCAAGGATTCTTCAGTATATGCAAATCAATCAATGTGATACACAATATTAACAACTTGAAAGATAAAAACCATATGATCATCTCAATAGATGCAGAAAAGGCCTTTGACAAAATTCAGCAGCCGTTTATGATTAAAACTCTTCAAAAATGGACATAAAAGGAACCTACCTCAACATAGTAAAGACCATATATGATAAGCCTACAGCAAACACTATTCTCAGTGGTGAAAAACTGAAAGCATTCCCCCCTAAATCAGGATCAAGACAAGGGTGTCCACTATTATTCAACACAGTTCTGGAAGTCCTAGCTACAGCAATCAGAGAAGAAAAAGAAATAAAAGGAATCCAGATCGGAAAAGAAGAAGTAAAGCTCACACTGTTTGAAGATGACAGGACACTATACATAGAAAACCCTAAAGATAGTATCAGAAAATTACTAGAGCTAATCAGTCAATTTGGCAAAGTTGCAGGATACAAAATTAATACACAGAAATCACTTGCATTTCTATATACTAACAATGAAATATCAGAAAGAAAAATTAAAGAATCAATCTCATTCACCATATCAACAAAAAGAATTAAAGATCTAGGGATAAACTTACCTAAGGAGACAAAAAACTGTACACAGAAAAGTATAAGACACTGACGAAAGAGATCAAAGATGACATAAACAGATGGAGAGATATTCCATGTTACTGGGTAGGAAGAATCAATATTGTGAAAATTACTATAATACCAAATGCAATCTATAGATTCAATGTGATCCCTATCAAATTACCAATGAAATTTTTCACAGAACTAGAACAAAAAATTTCACAATTCATATGGAAACACTAAAGACCCCAAATCGCCAAAGCAGTCTTGAGAAAGAAGAATGGAGCTGTAGGAATCAACCTTCCTGACTTCAGATTATACTACAAAGCTACAGTCATCAAATAGTATGGTACTGGCACAAAAACAGAAATATAGACCAATGAAACAAGATAGAAAGCCCAGAAATAAACCCTTGCACCTACAGGTACCTTCTATTTGACAAAGGAGGCAAGAATATACAATGGGGCAAAGAAAGCCTCTTCAATAAATGGCACTGGGAAAACTGGACAGCTACATGTAAAAGAATGAAATTTGAATACTCCCTAACATCAAATGCAAAGATAAACTCAAAATGGATTAAAGACCTAAATTTAAGACCAGAAAATATAAAACTCTTAGAGGAAAACATAGGTAGAACACTCAATGACATAAATCAAAGTAAGATCTTCTATGACCCACCTCCTAGAGTAATGGAAATAAAAAGAAAAGTAAACAAGGGGGACCTGATGAAACATAAAAGCTTTTGCACAGCAAAGGAAACTATAAGCAAGGTGAAAAGACAGCCCTCAGAATGGGAGAAAATAATAGCAAATGAAACAACTGACAAAGGATTAATTTCCAAAATACACAAGCAGCTGATACAACGCAATACCAGAAGAACAACCCACCCAATCAAAATGTGGGAAAAAGATCTAAACAGACATTTCTCCAAAGAAGACATACAGATGGCTAACAAACACATGGAAAGATGCTCAACAAATCACTCATTAATAGAGAAATGCAAATCAAAACCACAATGAGATATCACCTCACACCAGTCAGAATGGCCATAATCATAAAGTCGACAACAATAAATGCTGGAGAGGATGTGGAGAAAAGGGAACACTCTTGCACTGGGAATGTAAATTGATACAGCCGCTATGGAAGATGGTATGGAGATTCCTTAAAAAACTAGAAATAAAACCACCATATGACCCAGCAACCCCATTCTGAGGCATATACCCTGAGGAAACCAAGGTTGAAAAAGACATGTGTATCCCATTGTTCATTGCAGCACTATTTACAATAGCTAGACATGGAAGAAACCTAGATGCCCATGGACAGACGAATGGGTAAAGAAGGTGTGGTACATATACACAATGGAATACTACTCAGCCATAAAAAGGAATGCATCTGAGTCCATTCTGATGAGGTGGATGAAACTAGAACCTATTATACAGAGTGAAGTGAGTCAGAAAGAGAACAATAAATACTGTATTCTAATGCACATATACGGAATCTAGAAAAAATGGTCCTGAAGAATTTATTTACAGGGCAGCAAAGGAGAAACAGACATACAGAACAGACTAGGAAATTAGGGTTAGGGTTAGGGTCGGAGAAGGCAATGGCTCCCCACTCCAGTACTCTTGCCTGGAAAGTCCCATGGACGGAGGAGCCTGGTAGGCTGCAGTCCATGGGGTCACAAAGAGTCGGCATGACTGAGTGACTTCACTTTCGCTTTTCACTTTCATGCATTGGAGAAGGCAATGGCACTCCACTCCAGTATTCTTGCCTGGAGAATCCCAGAGACAGAGGAGCCTAGTGGGCTGCCGTTTAAGGGGTCGCACAGAGTCGGACACGACTGAAGCAACTTAGCAGTAGCAGCAGTAGTAGGATTAGGGTTAGGGTTAGGGTTAGGGTGAGACACAGGGAGAGGGTTGGAGACATAGGACATTGGTCATTGGACATAGGGAGAGGGAAGGAGAGGGTGAGATGTGTGGAACAAGTAACATGGAAACTTACATTACCATATGCAAAATAGATAGCCAATGGGAACTTGCTGTATGGCTCAGGAAACTCAAATGGGCTCTTCAACCTAGAGAGGTAGGGATGGGGAGGCAGATGGGAGGGAGGTTCAGAAGGGAGGAGATATATGTATACCCATGGCTGATTCATGTTGAGGTTTGACAGAAAACAACAAAGTTTTGTAAAGCAATTATCCTTCAATAAAATGATAAATTAAAAAAAAATTATATGCCCTTCTAGCTATTGCTTTTGTCCTCAAGTTGCAAATCCTTTAACTTTCTGACTGAATCACAAATGATCCAAGTTGACTGGGGAAGCTTTGCTTTCTTCCAATTAAAGAAAATTTACCTTTGGCTGATAGCATGATCATTCTATTTTGGAAAAGTGTTACTGGAGTAATTGAAAATATGTTAGAAGAGAGATGATTACCCACTGTATTGGTAAGGATCTTGGCAGAAAACAGATGGCATACTCCAACTGGGTGATTTGAGACAAGTTTAATAAAAAGAATCTTCACAAAGGTGTAGGCAGAGTTTAGAGAACTCAACAAGCAGAACCCCAGGAATAGCAACAGCATGAAGATGGAGAAAGGCAAAGAATGGTTTAGAATCCCAAGAAAGAAGGGATGTAGAGAGGGGGCTGCTTGGCAGGAGCAGCAGCAGCAATACAGCCAACCCACAGCCTCACAGGGAGGGAGCCAGAGGAATAAATACCCTGATCACACCCTCCTCCTGCCGTCTGGTCTTCCCATTGGCCAAACTCTCCAGAACCTGGAGCTCTCACTGATGCAAACCATGCGAGTCAGCATTCCCTGGCAGAGAGCAGGGAATAGACAGCACATCTCCCTTTGTGAGTATCAGATCATGTAGGAAAGTGGCGTGTTGTATCCACTTCCTCCTCCACAGAAACAAGACCAAGCTGTGTCTGTCGTGGAAGGCATGGCCATCACATTCACATCACACGTTCCCCCTGTCTTTTGGATCCACTGCAGATGGTGACTGCAGCCATGAAATTAAAAGACACTTACTCCTTGGAAGGAAAGTTATGACCAACCTAGACAGCATATTAAAAAGCAGAGACATTACTTTGCCAACTAAGGTCCATCTAGTCAAGGCTATGGTTTTCCCAGTGGTCATGTATGGATGTGAGAGTTGGACTGTAAAGAAAGCTGAGCACTGAAGAATTGATGCTTTTGAACTGTGGTGTTGGAGAAGACTCTTGCGAGTCCCTTGGACTGCAAGGAGATCCAACCAGTCCACTCTGAAGATCAGCCCTGGGTGTTCATTGGAAGGACTGATGCTGAAGCTGAAACTCCACAACTGTGGCCACCTGATGCGAAGAGTTGACTCATTGGAAAAGACCCTGATGCTGGGAGGGATTGGGGGCAGGAGGAGAAGGGGACGACAGAGGATGAGATGGCTGGATGGCATCACCGACTTGATGGACATGAGTTTGGGTAAACTCCGGGAGTTGGTGATGGACGGGGAGGCCTGGTGTGCTGCGATTCATGGGGTCGCAAAGAGTCGGACACGACTGAGCGACTGAACTGAACTGAACCGAGAGGGCGTTTCACTGGTTTTGACAGTCCAGCATCCGTTTTGCCCTCCACTGGTGTCAGCACTCAGGTTCTCCTACTGCAGCCCATTTGTTTAAGAAAATCTGGTACCACTCCAGACTTAAGGATGGGGTATGTCAGAGGACTATCAGACTGTGTAATCATATCCCTCAAGTATGGCTGATATTAGAGAAGGGTGTTACCTAAACGGGGCTTTTCCAGTGGCTCGGTGGTAAACAATCTGCCTGCAATGCAGGGGCTACAGGAGACACAGGTTCAGTCCCTGGGTCAGAAAGATCCCCTGGAGGAGGGCATGGCACCACTCTTGCCTGGAGAATACCACACAACTGAAGCGACTTTGCACGCATGTATGTGACATAAAATGATCCAAACAAGCTGAATCCTGTTGATTAGTGGGGCAAGAGATACATTCCTCTCCCAATGTATGAATAAGCAGGCATGTCGCCTGTAGGGCCACAACAGAGAAGTTTGCTGAAAACGGAAGCAACACCAAAAATAAAGGAAAAGTGCATCCTACTCTCACCAGGTCAAGTTTCATCATGCCACTCTTCTTTTCTATGACAAGACAATAAATGCCCTTTATTGTTCAAGTCAGGTTTTCTGTGGTTTACAGATGAGAGGTACCTCATCATATGACTGTGTGTATCATATGGTTGGTTGACTGTATCAGGGCTCTGGGTGCTTCATGTAGAAATAACTGCTTCCTAGTGAGTGAAGTGAAGTGAAATCGCTCAGTTGTGTCTGATTTTTTGCCACCTCATGGGCTGTAGCCTACCAGGCTCCTCTGTCCATGGGATTTTCCAGGCAATAGTCCAGGAGTGGGTTGCCATTTCCTTCTCCAGGGGATCTTCCCGACCCAGGGATCGAACCCGGGTTTCCCACATTGTAGACAGACGCTTAACCGTCTGAGCCACCAGGGAAATCTTAGTCTCAATTAATGCTCTTGAAAATACCTGCTCATAGCACATCATGAATAAACTCTGAGCAGCCTACTGAGAAAACTTTATGCCTATATGTTAACACCTAAAACTACTTTAATTAGAAGAAATGTTTAGATGATCCAATAACAACTGAATGGATTATGAAAACACTCCTCCTTCTGAACATCCTGAAGATATTTACTGAGTATTTACTGTGTACTAGACTCTGGGGACCTAAAAATAACTAAGACATAACATCACCAAAGAGTTCACTGAAATGTAGCACTCGGCAAGCAGCAATCATTTTTAATCCCAGAGAGAGAAGTCTAAGGGAGATGACAGCAGAAGAAGCCAGACTGCATTGACCGAGGCCAAGGAGAAGGGATAGTACCTGAACCAGGCGGAAAGGCCCACTCTTTCAAGGAGCTGGCTGGCAACTCTCCCAGGCTTCCCTCACTTTGAAATTCTCTGACCTTAGAGCCAGACTCCGTTGTCACAAAGCAATGAGTGTATTGAGGCTGTCTTGTTGGCTGGCACTCCTCAAAATGGATCTTTTGTGATTAGAAAGGCTTGTTTTTGAAAAAGCAGGCAATTACAGACAGCGTTTTGTCTGACTTTCCAAGATCTTTCCTCTAGTCCCCCTGTAAGAACTGCACTCAGGAAAAGCAGCAGTAATTTAAAAGTTACATTCCCAGTTCCGGAAAGCAGACAATAAAACACTGATGAGGCCTTATTCATTCTTGGGTCATCATCAGGAAATAGTGAGCAGCTAAGAAGAATGTGATGTAATTCAAACAATACAGAAGCTATTCAGATATATATTAACACCATCTTTCATATTTATAACTCCATGAAAGGAAGGTCAAAGTTTATTTCCAAAGTTATCTTATTAACGTTCAACTTCACTCTTGAATATAAGAAAGAAATAGTTGGCCCATTATATAAATCAAGAAACAGAGGTCCAAGATCCAAAATGAATTCAGTGTCCAGTGCTTACAATAGAGGTTTCTGGCCATGATTCACCGAGTTCAAAAAATGGTGCATGGTCCATGGACCACTTGCATCAAATTTATGTTGGGCAGTTTTTTTCAGAAATGTATACTCCTGGGGCCCTCTTCAGACCTATTGATCTGTTCCTCTAAAGGTGAACATCAAAATGTCATGGGAGATTCTTAACGCATTCCAACTTTTCCAAAATATTGAAAGATCACCAATGACTCAATAAGGACAATATTTATTGAGCAACTACTAGATGCAAATTATTTGCTGCTCTCTACAAAAATCACAAAAGAGCATAACATTTTTCTTGCCTTCAAGGAGTTTTACCAGACTTGTATACCACTGACTTCCCTGTTCACAAACTCTAGATTTGGGTTGGCAGTAACTATGGGCTTCTGTGGTGGCTCAGGTGGTAAAGAATCAACGTGAAATTCAGGAGACTGTCTGCCAGGCAGGAGACCTGGGCTCAATCCCTGGGTTGGGAAGATCCCCTGGAGAAGGAAGTGGCAACCCACTCCAGTATTCTTTCCTGGGAAATCCCATAAACAGAGGAGCCTGAAAGGCTACAGCCTATGGGGTTGCAAGAGTTGGACATGACTTAGCAACTAAACCGCCACCAACTGTGCTGCATCCCTGTTGATTGGGTCAGGGACACATACCAGACAGCTGACCGACAATTCTCTCTCCATGCTTTCTCTATCAATAATGTGAAGTAAGATATGGAAATTATAGGCAGTTAGTGAGGAATGCTACTGCTGATATATTAGGATTAGATTTTAGGGTGGTAGCCATGGTGAGTCATGTGCAATAAGAGCCAGCAAAAGAATCTGGTCAAGAAAAACAAAAGAGCTTCCCTAGTGGCTCAGTGGTAAAGGTTCCAATTTGCAATGTAGGGGACACTAGTTCAATCCCTGGTCCAGGAAGATGCCACACGTCACGGGGCAACTAAGCCCATACGCTACAACAACTGGGGTCCTGCATGCCCTACAGCCTGTGCTCCGCAACAAGAGAAGCCACCAAAATGAGAAGCCCACGCACCATACCCAGAGAGAGAGCAGCCCCTGCTCTCTGCAACTAGAGAAGCCCTGTGTGAGCAAAGACCGCCCAGCACAGCCAATAATAATAATAATAAATAAATAAAACTAACTTTGAGAAGAGTAAAGGAGACTCATGTTTAAACAGAAGCAGAGACAAATGGGCCTTGAGAGCCAGAGAAGTAGATCATAGTTCCTGATAACGTCTCAGCTTCCCCAAAACCCTTCTACTACTGCTTCCACGCGACTCCCTATACCCTTATGCAAAAACTTCTACTCAAGCTAGTTTGAGTGGGTTTCTACTCCCAGAGATTTTAAGAACCTTATCTGGAATAAAATATTTATCACTGAATAAGCCCAGTATATTCAAAATTGTATTTTTCTCCCACCCCAGTAAAAAGAATCACCCTCTGGACAGCTGTACAAGCCAGGAAACTTGAGGTCATCCCTCTTTTTCCTATATCATCTCAGATATCACCAAAAATTACTATTTGACCTCTGGTATCTCTCCATACCATTAATTTCTTCTCTCTACAACTGCTATCCTAGTCAAAGCTACTGACATTCCCTGCTCGGGTATCTTCTAGCTGCCCTACCCATGGTCCACTCCTGTCCTCTCCAGATAGACGTGTGCAAAATGAAAATCTGATCATGTTCCTGCTGCCCCGCTGCCATGCTTATCACCATCGAATGACTTTCCATCACACTTGATATAAAGACCAGAATCTTTAGCATAGCCCAGAGGGATCACCCCTGACCTCACTCATCTTGCACCTTTTCCTCTTCTGCTCTCTTTGCTTCAGCCTCACTGACCTCCTTTCAGTAACTAGCACACCCCATGCTCCCTTTCTGCTGTATAAACGCTCTTCTCTCAGCCCTCACCACTCTGTTCTCCCCATTTGCCTAGTTAATTCCCACCCACCCTCTGGACTTTATCTCAGCTTCATTTCCAAAGGCTTTCTTGACCTTCCTGACAAGGTAAAATACTCCCAGTATAGACTGGTATAATACCGTATCACTCACCTTTACAATATTTATCACAATTGCAACTTTATTTTTTTTTTCACAATTGCAACTTTAAATTTGTGTGACTTTTGATAATCTGATAATTATCTAAAGTCTGTAAGTTCTGTGTGTCTCTGTTTTGTTCACATTTGCCTCCCTAGCACCTGATTTTGTGCCTCATACACTGTAGGTCTTCCCTGGTGGCTCAGATGGTAAGGAATCTGCCTGCAATACAGGAGACCAAGGTTCGATCCCTGGGTTGGGAAAATTCCCTGGGGAAGAAAATGGCAACCTACTCTGGTATTCTTCCCTGGAAAATCTCATGGAGAAAGGAGTCTGTCAGGCTATTGCCCATGAGGTCACAAAGAGTCAGACACAACTGGGCGACTAATACTATACTACATACACAGTATGTTCTCTGAAGTATTCACTGAATAAAGGTTGATTAACTGGAGCAGGTAAGCAAAAATCTGAAACAGTACATGGGAACAAAATTTTTCATTCACAAAGCATAGGTTTGTCCAAACTGAGGAACAGACAAGTCAAAAAGAAGTTGGAAAAATCGGGAATATTTATGAAAAGTACTGATTCAGGGCAGATTGAGACAACAGAGAACATCAGCTGTCAAGAGCTTGGTTAGCTACTAGACCAAAATCATTAATTTGAGTTGAAATAGTAGGACAAGAAATCAGGGTCAGGAGCCAAAGCAGGAATATTGGAAGATCACCATCTGAGAGACCTATTTCAGATAAAGATACAGGTAACTGAGTGACCGCAAAGTGGATGAACTGGGTTATCAAGGAGCTGGATAGAACCCCAAGAGGAGATGCTGCTGATGAAACCAAGGGAGTCAACTTGGTAATGACAGCAATAAAGCAAAACCTACGAATTATACTTAGTATGCACCAAATAGCCTTCCCAGTGCTTTCATAAATTATTTCAGTTTAATTCAAAATAATCCAAGGAGGTCAGCAAACCTACTGTACCAGTCTTATAGATGAGAAACCTGAGATTTAGTAACTTGCCCCAGGTCAACAATTAGCATGTGACAGCACCAGAGTATGAAACTGGGGAGCCTGACTAAAGCTTTAACCAGGATAGTGCACCATTTCTTTATGAGATCTGGGACAAAAATGGCTTATTAATAATGTGGCCTGTCCTTGTGTTAGCCGCAAGATGAAATCCCAAGAGGATTAATCAGTGAGAATCAAAATAAGATGAAGGAAGCATCTTACCAAATGTATCAGATGTCCCTAAACAGATCATCAAAAGGTATTATTTAATGTCACTTTGACTAATGAGCAGAAAGATATAGTGGTTAACAATGAGGGATTTGGAGTCAAAGGGATATGGTTTCAAATAACGGCTCTGTCACAGTCTAGCTGCAAGGCTGTCATTTAAACTCTCTGACACTTGGTTTCTAATTTTAATAGGAATGTTAATGCCCAGCTCATATAGGTGTTTAAAGGTTAAATAAGATCTATTTGAAAGTCCTTAGTACAGAACTAACATATGCACTCAATAATTAACCAAAAATGGTATTTTGCAGAGCTACGACATCAGAGTTGAAGAAGGAGGAATAAAGAACTTCATTGCTGTTATTGTTATAGACCTAGTGTTGCTCACTCAGTCCTGTCTGATTCTTTTGTGACCATATGGGCTGTAGCCTGCCAGGCTCCTCTGTCCATGGGATTTCCCAGGCAAGATTACTGGAGCGGATAGCCATTCCCTTCTCCAGGGGAATCTTCCTGACCCAGGAATTGAACTCAGGTCTCTTGCTTTGCAGGCAGATTCTTTATCATCTGAGCCAGCAGGGAAGCCATTATTGTTATACCTGTGGACTAAATGATAGATATACATGTGGCATAGATAACTGTCCTATCAGTTACAGGTACTCCTGCAGGAAGACTAAAAATCTCCCAGTAATGACTGTTGAGTGAAGTTAATAACTCTATAGACACATTTTGCCCCTAGAAGTGCTGACAGTCTAAGAGAGCTCAACTTCTATGCCACTCAGAATTCTCCAAGCTGCTTTAGAGCTGGCTTTAGAAGTGTGAGAAGTCTGAGAGTCAAAAGCTTCAGTGCCTCCTTATCTGAGACATGTCTTGGAGCACATCCATAAGAGTTGATCTTCCACAAATAAGAGAATCTGGCTTTGCAAGACAATGTGCATATCCTTATTAAAAAAAAAAAAAAAAACAAAGAAAGAATTTGAGGATTTTGAAGGAAATTCATGAGTGACACTGTAGTTCTTGCATTTAATGACAGAGTCGATGGGGATGTGAAAAACATTCACTCTCAATCCCTTTGTAGAGTAACATGACACATTTTTAGAGGACATTTTGGCAAAGTTTATGCAAAAAAATATAACGCACATTCTCTATGATCCAGAAAACCAATCTTTAAGATTCCATTCAACAAAAATGTTTAAATAAAGAGACATATGTAAAAAGATGCTCTTGGAAATATTGTAAAACATTCCCATCAACTGAGAAATTGCTTTATATAGAGAGCTGCTGCTGCTGCTAAGTCACTTCTGTCCGACTCTGTGCGACCCCATAGACAGCAGCCACCAGGCTCCCCCATCCCTGGGATTCTCCAGGCAAGAACACTGGAGTGGGCTGACATTTCCTTCTCCAAGGCATGAAAGTGAAAAGTGAAAGTGAAGTCGCTCAGTCGTGTCCGACTCTTCGCAACCCCATGGACTGCAGCCCACCAGGCTCCTCCATCAAGAGTACTGGAGTGGGGTGCATATCAAATAAAATGCCATGGAGCTCATCAAAAATGAGATAAATGTCTACGGAACTGAAAATATGCTGTTATATATGAAGTCTAAAAGATTATAAAACTTTAAAATATAGTCTCTTTTGTTTAAAATATGTTATATGTATGCATATGCATATATATTACTATTTATATACTATTTATAGGTACATGATCTGCAAGTAAGCTAGTATTAATGATAGTTACTTCTGGAAAATGGCACTGACACATGGATTGAGGAAATGGGAAGGGGGAACAGGAAGCTTTTATCTACCATTGTATCCTCTTTGGCATTGCTTGAATTTAAAATAACAAACAGTTATATTAATAACTTTAATAAAATGAATTTTTTTACTAAAAATCATTAAGTTATAAGGAAAATCCATAACAATAGATCTTAAAATCTTCTTTCCTCTGGAATCTACTTCATTCCCATTGTCCCTTTCCCCTACATAGTTAGGAAAACTTTTATTCTAGCCTGGGTGCTTGTGTGAATATCTCTTGCCCTTCCCAAACTATCTTCATACTTCTTTGCTGTCTGCCTCTTCCCTTTTTCCCAGGTTCACTAACAACAGCAAAGAATCAAATGGAAAGAGAAGACACTGAGTATCTTTTCTTGTTCCTTCCCTGGCAGCTCTGACGGTAAAGAATCTGCCTGCAATGCAGGAGACCCCGGTTGGATCCCTGGGTCAGCAAGATCCCCTAGAGAAAGGCATCACTACCCTCACCAGTATTCTTGCCTGGAAAGTCCCATGTACAGAGCATCTGGTGGGCTACAGTCCATGGGGTTGCAAAGAGTCATACATGACTGAGCAACTAACAATCACTTTCCTTGTTACAACAAAACCAAAAACCCTCTTACCTGAACAGAAGTCTGAGGACACTAATATACTAAGAAATGTTCTATCAGGCCTGTTTCTCGCTTTTCCTTTTTCTCTCTAAGCTTCAGTACCCATGACAACAGGAACTGCAGCTTCAGTATTATATCCCCTGAACCTACCACACACTCAAAACATAGTAGGTGCTCAACATTGTTTGTTAAATATATGTTGGAATAAGTTATACCCTCAAGCAGCATATATCATGTTTGGGAGGCACATAATTTCAGTAATTCCTTCTTAATGTCACATGTGCTGCCAACTCACTATTACCTGAGAGGCAATAGCAGATTTAAACAACCAGCCGTTGATAACTGAGCATTTGCCTCTGCAAAACCCTGCATGCTAATATAGGCTGTCAGCCCAGAAACCCAGCAGAGCTGTGCTTAGCAACCAGTCCCTTTGCTATCTATTTTGGTTAGCTATGTCAAAAGTTATTCTAACTTCATTCAATCCATGGCTTCATGTAGTGAAAGACAGATACTGCAAAGAGACGTGAAAACAGAATCAAAGATTTGTATGTTCAGCACCTCTAAAGGGTGTTCTAAATGTCTCTCTTCTTTTCCAATGCAGTCAGGGCTGCACTGCGGTCTTGTTTACAACCCATTTGGGAGGGATCTGCTAAGCAGGAGGAAGGTGTCTTTGACCTTCATCTCCCTACAAGGAGAAACACAGAACAGCTGTCTGTCTACCATTCTGACCTCATTTCCATGACAGGGAACCACTCATTTGGGAACCATGAAAAATAGGATTGATTCATTTTTTTTTTGCTCTAAGATGTTCCAGAAGACAGTGGACTCTTGGTGAGTTGAAGGATGATTGAAATTGTAGGGCCACAAATGTTCATTAGGTGGAAATGGAAAGATGCTCAGCCTCCAAGTCATGAATAATACAGTGCATAATTTGTTTATTTTGGCTTTTCTGTGCCATTACTTCTGTGTGGTATTTTGGCTCATAATTTACAGAGAGAAGACTTTGAATGCAAATAGACATAAACTTCCCCCCAAATAACTAAGGTTAAGTTGAGACCTTGACTGAGAACAGCATTTTTCCGGGATTGGTGCATTCTACCTTGGTCTGTGCACACGTGCTAAGTCACTCAGTCATGTCAGACTCTGCGACCCCATGGACTGTAGCCTGCTAGGCTGCTCTGTCCATGGGATTTCCCAGGCAAGGATACTGGAGTGGTAGTCATTCTCTCCTCCAGGGGATCTTTCCAACCCAGGGATTGAATCCACATCTCATGTGTCTCCTGGATTGCCAGGCAGATTCTTTACCACTGTGCCACCTGGGAAGGCCCACCTTGATCCAACTGAACCCAAACGTGACTGAGCCAGATCATGTTACCTTCCCAAACTGGGTTCCCAGAAAGGAGCTTTCTTATTTCACAGATCCTGCAAAACCCCAGTGAAGATGGAAAGAGACCCTGCTGTTATGAGTCAAAAGACTGTCTTATGTCTCAAGTCAGTCTTGACCTCAAAATTAACAATGTCTGATGCCAATTTGAACTGGGAAGGTAACAGAGAAATCATAGAGACCACGCCCCCAAAGCAGAGGAAAATTAGGCCTAAAGAGATGGGAGGAGTTATCTAAGGACACAGTTGGGAACAGAACAAAAAGGAAAACTGAAGCAGACTTTCTGCTCAGTATTCTTTCCTCTCTAGCACACAGCCTCTTCATCTTGCCTTGAATTGAAACAGCAATCAACATAGAGAGGGAGCAGTTCAATACATTTCTGTCAATTCCTTCTATGGCCCCAGAACTGGGCTGCTGTGAGAGACAGGCAAAACAAGTGCAGTCTCTGCCACTGCCCTCAAGGAGTGGACAAAACTCATGCATTTCTGAGGAATGAATGGAGAGTGACTGCTAATGAGTACAGATTTTCTTTTTAGAGAATAAAAGATTCTGGAACTAGATGGTGGTGGTGGTTACACAACTTTGTGAATACACTAAAACTAAACCCACTGAATTGTACATTTTAAGGGGTGGAAGCTGTAGTATAGAAATTAGGTCTCATTTTTTGGTAAGGTCATGCAATTCAAGTAATTAATAATGAACAAGAATCTAGTAGCAAAAGATGATTGGTACTAAATGGAAACCAGAGGCAGACTAGCAGTTGCCCATATTTCAAGGAAAAGCAAGAGCTTAAAGGAATGCAATGTTTCAGTAGGTAGAAGTAACAAGAACAAAAGTGGGAACATAGCACTAATGGAGAAAGTTGAGTTATATTAACGGGTTGTCTTCACACTCATTGTGGGAAGAGATACTATAACAGGGAATACGTGGTGTTTTTTAAAGCATTTTTCAAGTCTGTTAAAATAACTCCAGAAGAGTGCTGAACAATAAGCCCATTGTGATTTTTTCTAGCACTTCAACAAACAATTCTATCTGAAAAACATAAATGAGGAAACAAATTATGGCTTTGGATACTTGCACAGCCGGGAAGTTGATGGCTGTGCCAAAGCAAAGCTCTTTGCACAGTGTTATGAATCATGAAAAAGGAATGCTGGAGATAGTCTAGGTAACTGAGTAACTGGTAACTCCGTTTAGAGACATGGTAACTGAGTTTAGAGACACAGAGCTGAAACTGAAGGACAGAATTGGTGATTATACCATATGTTACACAATGTAAACATATAATTTTAGCCTAAAGTGGGCATTTTTGGTAGGATCAATGGTTAATATCAACTAAGAAGAGTTTGTACAGAACTGACTCCCATTGCAGGTTTCATGAAATTGTTAACGTCAAAAAGAGGATTCATGGACATGTCTTGCTTGCCTATCCAAAATCCATTCCCTCTTCTGTTTTCATGTGGGGGAACCATGCCTTCCTTACTCTAGGTTCATATGGTTCAGACTGACTCAAGCGGTGGGCACAAGATCCAGGCTTGGCCTGTGATCTAATTCTCCACATTTGGACCACCAGTTCAGCCATGCACATGACCCAAGTCAGCATGCCATCCTGGAACTTTTGATAACATAATTTAGATGGATATCTAACCCTACTAAGGATGCTAGTCTGGCCCTGCTGGGAACCATCCATAGAAAAGACTTCTTGGTGAGTAAAGCCAATACAAAGCCAAGAGATGAAGAATCAGATCCTGGTGATCTCCTAGGTCCAAACGTATCTGAAGATATTACTCTTGGAGCATCTGGACTGGGTTTCTATCACTTTCAATAAAAAGTCATGACAAATGCAACATCCAACTCAACCTTATAATTCTCCAGATGAGGAACTGAGGTCCTACAAAGTGTAAGAACTTACCCAGTAATCAGTGACAGAATCTAGGTATAAATGCAGATACCTTAGATCTTAGTCTAATGACTTTTCCCTATTTTGTCATTAAAGATTCACTTTGGAACCAATTAGACATTTGGATGTCACCCATAAGCAAAGGTTGTTTGATAGAAGCATTGGTTTTTTAAAAAAATTACACATTTGCTTTCAGAGCAGCAAAACCCATCAAGCATCAGCAAACATCCAGTGACTCTTCATTTTATTAGAATGAAATTATAATTCCTTTCTACAGTCTTCACATACCTGATGGATCAAACTCCTAGCTCTCTTGCAATGTCATCTCATATCATGCTCTCCTTTTTCACCAATGCCACAGCCACTCTCCCTTTCCTTCAGGCCTTTGAATGTTGCTCACTCTCGTTTCATTCCAACCTTGGCATGTGTTCTTCCCTCTGGCTTGGTTGCTTGTCCTGTACTCTTTGCATAGCAGACCCCTTCTCAACTTCAAGAGAGCTTCTCAGCTTCACAGTCACTACTTACCTTCCAACAAAGCAGATCCGTCTTCCTATAACTCTTTAACTCAAAACTACATTAAAAATTTTTCTATATCATTTTATTCCTTTTAAAATATATTTACTATCTTTCCTCTCTGCTGGACAGTGTGTGAGCTGAGATGCCTCTCTATAGACCACTGTTCAAGTCCAGTGCCCAGCATTCAGAATACATTGGATAAATATTCAAATTGAAGGAAGAAATATTTTGTAAAGTTCCTCTTTCCTAATTTGAGCTCAAAGCTCTCTCTCAAACATGCCTTCATCTTCTTTGTCCCCAACACTTGAAAGCTGCCTGGTGCATTCTGTTATCTCTCAGAAAATCATTACAAGAGCATTTTTTGCCAATAATTCAGCAGTGATTTCCCAAAGTCATTTTTTTAAAAAAAATCTAAATCGGTTGGCAGTTCAGCTTCATGCAAACCTGTGTCTAGCAAGGGAAAGCAGGTGGCTCAGTGTTCCACTGGCCAGTGATGATAAGGCCTAAGTGATTAAATTGCCCTTCCAGGTGATTTGCCTTTTATTGTTTTGACATGGAACTATTTTATTAATTCTGACATTGGCACTGCTTGCTACATCAGATCAAGTGTCTCTGCTGCCAGCTTGAATAGCTAAATATTATATTTTAGTTCAATTCAGTTGTAAATCTCAAAAGCTGAGCCTTCAGAAAAGGTGTGTTTAACCTCTCATGTATTGTAGACAATTGATAAATCAGTAATGCAGGTATCTATAAGCCAAAAAGCCTGGTCACTTCTAGTCTGCTGGTAGATACATCAACTCTTTAGCTCACTCAGACCTTGTTAGGACCTTTTTGGTTGTAAGAGACAAAAATAAATGGTTCAGGCAAAAATAGAAATTTACTGGGTCACTTAACTAAAAAAAAAAAAAAAAAAGAAAAAGAGGACCCAGGAGTATATCTGTCCCTGGATTCAGGATTTCAGATGATGTCATCCTCAACCCTGCACATTCACATACTTCATTGGCAGGCTCCCTGTGGTGGCAAGAGGGCTGACAGCAGATTCGATATGCTAATAGGCCTTTGTCTAAGCATGTGTTTCTATGAGTCCCATTGGCTTATACTAGGTCATATGCTCATTCCTGAAACAATCCCTGTGTCCAAGGGAATATAATGCTTTGAAAGCCCAGACGTAATCACATGGTGCATAATCACCTTGGAGCTCTGGAATGGAGTCAACTGCACTTGAATCTTAGGTCAAAGAACAGGGAACAGATTATTTCTCTGCAGAATAAGGGTGCTGTTATAAGAAGAAAGGTAAAGGGGAATGAGGCAGCAAAGGCAACAGACATTGGCTATATTCCTCAAGTCACCAGGTTTCCAAAATATTCTGTCAACAGAGCAACAGCAAAATAACTCTAGTATACCCAGCAAGCCTGGACCAAACAATGAGAATTAAGAGGCAAGAAACTATGGGACACAGAAAACTTTAAGTGACATATTCTTAATGCTTAACAAACTATCAATTGTTCCTACATAGGTCACTTCTTTCTTAGAATGAAAGGTAAGCTACACACCCACTTGGAATGAAATTACAATTCCTTTTTATAGTCCTTTTTAGGTCATGAAAGAGTTGGACACAACTTAGCAACTAAACAACAGCAATCTCTTTCTCTGGCCAGAGCATATGTATCATTTTTGTATATGAAGTGTGTTTTAATAGCAAGAACAGTAACAACATCTCTTTATTTCTCTGACTAAAATTCAGACCCATCTAAGAGATAATCACAAGAATCAAGACAAGGAAGCCTAGTGGGCCAGCACAAGCGTCAGGATGTCCCAGGCACCATGGCCAGCCGCACTAGTACATAGCACTGTGATCCCCGATGAGCATCAGCCACAGGACCCCTGAGTCATGTGACCAACCATGCCAGGACCCAGTCCACTGAAGAAGGGTCAGCAGCTATCAAAAGAGGAGGGGCTGACAGCCAACCAAGCCAGGAGCCAGTCTCACCTACCAGTGTGCCCACGCTATTCAGCCTGTTGCAACAGAAGGGCACACACAGCCCACATGGGGAGCCCTCTAGAGTATACGGCTTTTGTGACCAAAGGGAAGTACATTACTGAAGCCCATGGAACATCTCCTATGTAAGACTACTTCTCTAAGATCAGGAAAGATAGTTGACCTACCTAATACTCTTGCCTGGCAAATCTCATGGACAGAGGAGCCTGGTGGGCTGCCGTCCATGGGATCGCGAAGAGTCGGACACGACTGAGCAACTTCACTTTCATGCATTGGAGAAGGAAATGGCAACCCACTCCAGTGTTCTTGCCTGGAGAGTCCCAGGGACAGGGGAGCCTGGTGGGCTGCCGTCTATGGGGTCGCACAGAGTCTGACACGACTGAAGCAACTTAGCAGCAGCAGCAGCAATATGAAGAAATAAACACAGAGAATTAGGTAAAATGAGACAGAGGAATATGTTTCAAATGAAGGAATAAGATAAAACCCCAGAAAAACTAAGCAAAGTTCTATGCAAGATGAAAAATGCATTTACACACACACACACAAAATCAAGGTAATGATCATGCAGATGCTAACAAACTCAGGAAAAGAATGGATGATTACAGTGAGAAGTTTAGAAAATATAAAGAACTAGACAGAGATGAATAAAACAATAACTAGAATTTTAAAAACACTAGAAAATCCCCATCATGCACCACCCACGTGTGGAGAACCCGCTGCTAAACCATTTGTATATGACTTGCTTCTGGGTCAGAATTTTGTATGAAGCAGAGAAGCTCCCTTGCTGTGATCTATTAAAAGTCAGCCCTCAACAAAAGGGGTTTGTAGAAAAAATAAAAACTAGAAAGAATCAATAACTGATTAGATGATACAAAGAAAATGAACAGGAAAACACACTAGTAGAAATCACCCAAAATGAACTGAAAAAAAATTTTTTTTACTGATAATACTTTAAGAGACCTCTTGGAGAACAACAAATGCACTGACATTTGCAATACAGGATCCCAGAAAGTGAAGAGAGAAAAGGAGGCAGAGAACTTATTTTAAGAAATAATAGCTGAAAAATTCCCTAACCTAGGAAAGGAACCAAGATGCACAGAGAGTCCCAAATAATATGAACCCAAAGAGATTCATGTCAAGGATTACTATAACTAAAATGGCAAAAAAATAAAGCAAAAGAGAGAACCTTAAAAGCACCAAGGGAAAGGCAACTAGTTATGCACAAGACAGCTCCCAAAAGACTATCAGCTGACTTTTCAGCAGAAGTTTTGCCAGCCAGAAGGTGTAGCATAATATATTCAAATTGATGAAAGGAAACGGCCTACAGCCAAGATTACTCTACCTGGCAGGGTTGTCATTCAGGTTTGAAGGAGAGATAAAGATTATTAGGGATTAGCAAAGGCTACAAAAGTTCAGTACCACTAAATGGGTTTTGCAAGAAATATTAAGGAGACTTCTCCAAATAGAAAAGAAAGACCACAACTAAAAATGTAAAAATTGTGAAAGGAAAAACTTCATTGGGAAAGGCAATCATATAGTAAAGGTAGTAGCTAACCCACTTGTAAAACAAGTAGAAAGATTAAAAGACAACAATAGTAAAATTATCTATATCCACAACAGGTAGTTAAGAAATACACAAAAACCAAATGATGTAAAATATGATGTCAAAAACACTAAATGTGAGGGAAGTAAAAAAAGCAGAATTGTTAGGCTGTGTTCACACTTAAGAGCTCATCAACTTAAAATGATCATTCACAAACCAAAATCTGAAATAAACATGAGAAAGAGAGAAGAGATATCCAAACACAACAGTAAAGGCAGTTATTAAATCACAAGGGAGGAGATTGCAAAAGAAGAAGAAAAAATACAACAGGAAAAACAACAAAATTCAGAAAACAATTAGCAAGATGGCAATAGTACATACCTATCAATAATTACTGTAAATATAAAAGGTCAGACTAAATGCTCTGGTCAGCCTATGCTCTAGAGCCTGCAAGCCACAACTGCTGAAGCCCATATACTCTACAGCCTGTGTGCTGCAACTGCTGAGCCTGTACATGTGCCCAGAACCCATGTTCCACAACAGGAGAAGTCACAATGAGAAGCCTGAACACTGAAATGAAGAGTAGCCCCCATTGGTCCCAACTAGAGAAAGTCTGCATGTAGCAACGAAGACCAGCACAGCCCAAAATTAATTAAAAAATTAAAAATATTTTAAAAATTACAAAGTGGCTGAAGGGATAAAAACAAAATCCACATATATGCTGCCTTAAAGAAGGTCATTTCAGATCTAACAACACATGCAGACTGAAGGTGAGGGGATGAAAACCAGTACTCATGCAAAGAGAAGCAAAATGCCAACTGGAGTAGCAACACTTATATCAGACAAAACAGACTTTAAAACAAAGACTGTAACAAGAGTCAAAGAAGGACATCACAAAATGATCAAGGGATCAATACAAGAATAGGATATAGCATTTGTAAACATTTACGCACCCAACATAGGAGCAACTAAATATATAAAGCACATATCAAGAGACATAAAGGTAGAAATTGACAGTAACATAGTAAGGGTAGGGGACTTTAACACCCCATTTATGTCAATAGATAGATCATTCAGACACTGGCCTGAAATGACACATTAGACCAGGTGGCCCTAATAAATATACAGAGACCTTTTCATTCTAAAAAAAAAAAGCAGAATACATCCACTTTTCAAGTGAACTTGGAATATTTTCCAGGATAGATCACATGGTGGGACATAGAACAAGTTTCAGTAAATTTGTAAAAGGTTAAAATCATATCAAGCATCTTTCCTAAACACAAAAATACAAGGCTAGAAATCAACTGCTAGAAAAGCACTGTAGAGGCTAAACAATATGCTACTGAAAAACCAATGGTTCACTTAATAAACCAAAGAGGAAATCAAAAATAACTGGAGACTAGTGAAAATGGAAAGATAACTTTCCAAAATCTAAGGGTTGCGGCCAAAGCAGCTCTAAGATGAGAGTCAACAAACAGCAATACAAACCTATCTCAGGAAACAAATCTCAAATAAGCAATCTAACCTTACACTTCTAGGAACTAGAAAAAGTAGAACAGCAAAACCTAAAGTTAGTAGGAGAAAAAAAAATAAAATCGAGCAGAAATAAAATAGAGGCTAAAAAACCAATAGAAAAAGTCAATAAAACTAAGAGCAAGTTCTTTAAAAACAAAAACAAAATTGAAAATATTTGGTCAGACTCATCAAGAAAGAGAGAGTGAGTGAGTAAAAGTAGTTCAGTTGTGTCTAACTCTTTGTGACCCCATGGACTATGCAATCCATAGCATCATTGAGGCCAGAATACTGGAGTGGGTAGCCTTTCCCTTCTCTAGGGGATCTTCCCAATCCAAGGATCGAACCAAGGTCTCCCACATTGCAGGTAAATTCTTTACCAGCTGAGTCACAAGGGAAGCCCAATAATACTGGAGCGGGTAGCCTATTCCTTCTCCAGCAGATCTTCCTGACCCAGGAATCAAACCAGGGTCTCCTGCATTGCAGGCAGATTCTTTACCAACTGAGCTATCAGGGAACCCCTAAGAGAAAAGGTCTAAATCACCTTTGGACTGGTTGAATCTCCTTGCTGTCCAAGGGACTCTCAAGAGTCTTCTCCAACACCACAATTCAAAAGCATCAATTCTTCCACGCTCAGCTTTCTTTATAGTTCAACTCTCACATCCATACATGACTACTGGAAAAACCATAGCTTTGACTAGACATATATCTTTATTGGCAAAGTAATGTCTCTGCTTTTTAATATGCTATCTAGGTTGGCCACAACTTTTCTTCCAAGGAGCATGCATCTTTTAATTTCAAGGCTGCAGTCACCATCTGCAGTGATTTTGGAGCTCAAAAAAATTAAGTCTGTCACTATTTCCCCATCTACTTTCCATGAAGTAATAGGACCAGATGCCATGATCTTAGTTTTCTGAATGTTGAGTTTTAAGCCAACTTTTTCACTCAATGTGATATACCTTATTAACAAACTGAAGAATAAATATCATATGATTATTTCAATAGATGCAGAAAATCCTTTTGGAAAAATTAAATATGAATTTATGATTAAAAACTCTCAACAAAATGGATATAGAGGGAACATACTTTAACATAATTAAGGCCATATACCACACACCTATAGCAGACATCATCCTCAAGGGTTAAAAGTTGAAAGTATTTCTGCTAAGATCACGAACCAGATAAAGTTGGACTCTTATCACTTTTATTCAGTATAACACTGGAAATTCTAGTCACAGCAATCAGACAGAAATAAAAGAAATCTAAATTGGAAAAGAACTAAAACTGATGCTATTTGCAGATGACATAATACTATACATGGAAAATCCTAAAAATGCCACCAAATAAAAAACTATTAGAATAAAGGAATGCAATAAAGTTTAGAAGTCAAAATTAATATATAGAAACCTGTTGTATTTCTAAACAATAACAAACTATCAAAAAAAGAAATAGAAAAGAATACCATTTATAATTGCATCCAAAAGAAGAAAATACTTAGGGATAAATCTAACCAAGGAGGTAAAATACTTATACTTGGAAAACTGCAAGACACTGGTGAAAGAAACTGAAGATAACACAAATACATGGAAGGCTATCCCATGCTCATGGACTGGAAAAGTTAATATTGTTAAAATGACCATACTATGTAAAGCAGTTTACAGATTCGATGAAATCCCTATAAAACACCAAAGAAATTTTTTACAGAACTGGAACAAATAACTATAAAATCTATGTGGAAACCAATCAGCCAAAAAAATCTTGAGCAAGAAGAACGAAACTGGAGTTATCATAGTCTCCAATTTCAAGCAATACTATAAAGCTACAGGTAATCAAAACAGTATGGTTCCCCAAAAATAAGACACATAGATCAATGGAAGAGAATAGAGAGCCCAAAACTAAACCCACATTTATATGGTTGATCTATGACAAAGGAGATAAGAATATCCAATGGGGAAGAGACAGCTTCTTCAATACACTGTATGGGAAAATTGGACAGCTACATGTAAAAGAATCAAACTGGACTACTTTACCATGCCATGCACAAAAGTAAAATGGATTAAAAATGTAAATGTAAGAACTTACACTGTAAAACTCCTAGATGAAAACATGCAGTACACTTTTTGGCATTGGTCTTAGTCATATTATTTTTTATGTCTCCTCAGAGAAGTGTGGCTTCCCAGGTGGCTCAGATGGTAAAGAATCTGCCTGCAATGTGGGAGACCCAGGTTTGATCCCTGGATCAGAAAGATCCCCTGGAGAAATTCATAGCAACCCACTCCAGTATTCTTGCCTGGAGAATTCTGTGGGCAGTGGAGCCTGGTGGGGTACAGTCCATGGTGTCGCAAAGAGTTGGACATGACTGAGCAATGAACACTTTCCCTTTCAGACAATGAAACAAAAGCAAAAGATAAACAAATGGAACTACATAAAACTAAAGTTTTTGCATATTAAGAAAACTATCAACAAAATGAAAAGGCAGCCTACAAAAATGGGAGAAAATATTTGCAAATGATACACTCAATAAAGGCCCCAAATACACAAAGAACTCACAAAATTCAACACCAAAACACAAAAGTGGGCAGAGGATCTCCACAGATATTTTTTCAAAGATATATAAATATCCAACAGACATAAAAGACACTCAACATTACTAATCATCAGGGAAATGCAAAGGAAAACCGCACTGAGATATCTCCTCACACCTGTCAAAATGGCCATTACCGAGCATTTGTGAGAATGTGGAGAAAAAGGAAAGCTCATGCATATTGGTAGGAATGTCAACTGATACAGCCACTGTGGAAAACAATATTGAGGTTCCTCAAAAAAGTACAAAATAAAACTATGAAACTAATCCAGCATATTGACTTCTGGTTACTTACCCAAAGAAAACAAAAATGCTAATTCGAACAGATATAATCACCTGTATGTTCATTGCAGCATTATTTACAATAACCAAGATATGAGAGCAACATAGGTGTTTACCAATAGACAGATGGATAAAGAAGTAATATACACATAAATAATATAATTACTGAACCATTAAAATAAATGAAATCTTGCCATTTGCAAAAACATAGATGACATGGAGAATATAATGCTAAGTGAAATAAGTCAGATAGAGTAAGACAAATAATATATGATTTCACTCATGTGGAACCTAAAAAAAATGAATACACATACCAAAATAGAAATAGATTCAGACACACAGAACAAACTGATGGTTGTCAGTGGGGGCAGGAGTAGGAGGATGAGTGAAATGGTAAGTGAGATTAAGAGGTATAAACTTCCAGTTTTAAAGTAAATCAGTCATAGGAATTAAGAACACATGGAGAATATAGTCAATAATATTGTAATAACTTTGTACAGTGAAAGATGTTAACTAGATTATGGCGATCATTTTGTAATGTATAAAAATATCAAATCATTTTGTTGTACATCTGAAACACATTGTCACTCAATTACATTTTAATTTTTTAAAAAAGACAAGCAAGATCTTTTTTTTTAATCAGCTTTAATTAATAATAAACCTAGTAGGGGAGAAATCGCTATCAGTTTTGCAAGACAATTGGGCTCACTGATACTTTGCCCCTCATTTAAGGAGATCTGCTCCTGTAGTACCTATTATGGCATATAGGAGAAACATGGAAAGAATGCTTCAAGTGGGCAGAGTTCCTCCCTAAGACAAAGAAGAGGGTTGAGCCATGGATGCTTCAATACTTTTCCCACAGTCAGCAATCAAATCACTCAATCCCCTGAGAAAAAGTGAGCAATTGCGTGAGAAAGGAGCAACTGTACACAGTAGTGGAGATCCATCCATAAGGAGCATACACCCAAGAGACAGTGCCCTCCCTTTGCCCTGAAATATAATAATAATAATCTTCTGCAAACCTACCATCCTATTGTCATTATATATCAACTACTAGCCCTATCACTGGAATTAAGAGTTTAAAAAAATGTTATTCAAGATTTGGTTACCCAAACTTATTCTCCATGACTAGAAGCCAACAATAAGAAGGAGTTCCTCTAAAAAATCAGTTTGACCAGCAGTCATGAACAGTAAACTTGTTTCCACCGGAACTTGTAAAGCCTTCGTTATGATTGTGATTTTGTATTATTTACCATCTATAACGTGAAAATGCATATGGCACTGGCTTCTTTTAGAATTCTCCTTCCAGTCAGCTGTTTTCTTGGGGGAAAGATGGTGTTTGCTATTGCACTTTTAGAGCCTTCTTCTCCCAGGCCTGCCTCATAAATAATGATGAAGCCTCAGCTACTTAGACCTTTGTTACAGCCGGCTGCTTTTATTTATGAACAACGTGGGCAGCCAATCATTGTCAGCATGGCCATACAGTGTTACTCTCAAAGAGGAGGCCTCGGGTCACCGAGAAACTGGGGACAGGCTATTACACACTGCCTGCCACCTCACCACCATCTCAGAGCTAAGATTTATTCAGCTCACTGGAATTGGCATATATTTTATTGCTGCTATCATAAAGAAACATGGCAGTCTGCTTCTCCTGGTCTATTGCTGTTTGGAACTTTTCCCATTTGCATACTTCCTTCACGAAGCTTCAAAGAAACACTGTAAAGATTTTACAAAGGTTATCAATTACATCATCACCCAGAACATCAAATAGCATCCTCACCAGTTATGACCTATTGAGTGATAAAAAGTGCAGGCTGAAAAACTGTCAAGATCAGCTTGTACCTAAGCAATGAAATTTAATAAAATTAAGTTCAAAATAACTTAGAGCAAACAAATCGAAGTAGCGGAAATGTTTCTCTTCCCTTATGGATGAGTTAGTAAAAAGAAAATGATGGAAGGTCATAAGAAAGTGTAATTTTACTAAAGCAGCAGTTCTAAACTTAAACTTCTTAACAAGTCTGGGTAGATCCAGCCTTTAATTATCATTTTTAAAGGACTATAATTATGCCGCTCTGATTTTTACTTTGCATTTCTATATTCTCTATTCTCATTACCTGAGCTTCCCTGGTGGTTCAGGTGATCAAGAACCTGCCTGCAATATGGGAGATTCGTGTCTGATCCCTAGGTCAGGAAGATTCCCTGGAGAAGGGAATGACAACCCACTCAAGTATTCTTGGCTGGACAGAGGAGCCCGGTGGGCTACAGTCCATGGGATCACAGAGTCGGACACAACTGAGTGAGTAACACTTTCATTCTCATTACCGTGGTCCGTGAGGATAGAGACTTGACTTCAGACTTCCTAAAACTTCTACTGTTATGCTGGATTATAGCACCTTGACATAGTGACTCAGTGGAAGAGAAACCCAGAGGCCAAGAGTTGGCAATAGAATCTGACTAGCTGACACTGCCTGGAAAATCCCATGGACAGAGGAGCTTGACAGGCTGCAGTCCATGGGGTCGCGAAGAGTGGGACACGACTGAGCGACTTCACTTTCACTTTTCACTTTCATACATTGGAGAAGGAAATGGCAACCCACTCCAGGGTTCTTGCCTGGAGAATCCCAGGGAGGGCAGAGCCTGATGGGCTGCTGTCTATGGGGTCGCAGAGAGTCAGACACGACTGAAGTGACTTAGCAGTAGCAGCTAACACTGGAACAGCTGCTTCCAATTCTGGTTTCCTCTGAAAGAGCTCAGAATTTCAGTGCTCAAGCTAACTGTTCAGGAGAGAAAGAAAGTAGTATTTGTCAAATACCTATAATGTTTCAGGTGTCCACATATACTGGGCATTCTGGTGGCGGTGGTTTAGTCTCTCAATTGTGTCCGATTCTTGCGACCTCATGGACTTGCAGCCCGCCAGGCTTCTCTGTCCATGGGATCTTTTCAGGCAAGAATACTGGAATGGGTTATTCCCTTCTCCAGTTAGGCATTCTATCAGGCAACAAATGTTCACTGAGGACTTACTGTGGGCTGGAAACTATACTGGGTGTGCAGTGGTAGTACTTCCTTGGTGATCAACCCACAAACACCTCACATTAGTCTCAACATTATTCATCATTGGCAGCCCCCTAATCTTCCCTCTAGCCTTCTATCACAGCTCAATTGTGACTTGAGCATCTTTATTCAGAAACTCTGTATTAGTTTGCTAGGGCTGGCATAACAAAGTACCACAAACTGAGTTACTTAAACAGATCTATAGTCTTATAGTCCTGAAGGCTAGAGGTTCAAGTTCAAGATGCTGTCAAGGTTGGCACCTTCTGGAGGCTATGAGACACTGTCTGTTCCATGCCTCTCTTTGGGCTTCTGGTGGTTTGCTGGCAATTTTTGGCATTCCTTGGCCTATACAACCATCACCCAGATCCCTGCCTTCATGTCCATTTGGTGTTCTCCAGGCAAGCTCATTTGCATCCAAATTTCCCCTTTTTATAAGGACACCAATTATGTTGCTTTAGGACTCACCCTAAAGACCTTGTTTTAACTTGATTACCTCTAGAGAGACCCTATCTCCAAATAAGGTCACATTCTAAGGCACTGAGAATTAGGACTCCAATATATTTATTTTTAGGAATGCAATTCATCCCATAACAACCCTCCAAAGCAAAGGTTCTCAGTATTTCTTCACTCTGACATGTGAAAATGACATTCATATGAGGTATGTTTTAATAAAATCCATTTCCACACATTTGCACTCTATCTTTGCCATCTCTCTTAACAAAAAAAAAAATTTCATGAGTAATTTTTTTCAAATACCATAAAATTACATTTCACAAGTATTATAATAATGAGTACAGCCCCAACCATTAAAGGCTCTGGTGCCAAAACACTTCAGGTTGTGAATTATTGTTAGAAATGGTAGTAACTTCATGCTTTTATCCCAGATCTCAGAATCAATCCATCAATAAACTGTATTAACCCTACCTTCAAAATATATCCCAAGTCTGTCCATGTCTCATTCTTTCCTTTGCTACCAGTGGTCCAGCTATTACTATTAATATGTCTTTCCTGGACTGTTACCTCCTGACTCTTGGGCTATTATAAACACAAAAACCAGAATAATTCTTTGGGGAAAAAAAAGTCAAATTATCTCATTCCTTTGCTGAATATCTTCCCAAAGCTCTCTATCTTACTGAGAGTAAAGCTAAAAGCCTTTCAAAAGCTCTAAGACATCACATAATCTGGCTCATTTCCTCTTTATCTCCTATGAGTCTCTCTCCTGCTTACACTGATCCAGCTGTTCCCTGAACATGCTGGGCTCTTAACACATATTTGTTGAATGAATGAATCAAAAGCACAGAACAAAATTCAAGTGACTGGGAAAAACATTTTTATACTAATTACCCATGAATGTACTCTAATGTTCTAGAAAACTTAAACCATTGAAAACATTAATAGTTCAGCATCATTTCCCAGGGTTCAAATGCCAGTTCTACCACTTCTAACTATGTGATGCTGGGTACATTATTTATCCTCTTTGTGCCTTGAATACCTCATCTGTAAAATGGATATAATGAAATTATATAACTTGTAGAATTTTTTTGAGGATTTACTGAGTTAAACATAAAAGTACTTTGTGTTTCACATCTGAATGTTATGTGTTAGCTAGTATTACAATTATTTTAACTATGAGAAGTCTTAATCTTGGACTGATTCAAACATTAAATGACAATATTTTTTCTAATAATTTCCTCATTCTTTCTAACTATTCCCAGTGCTAAACAAACATTCATGGTTCTTCTTGTTTAGCTTGTAGGAGAAGCATGTAGTCTATTTATCACCTGCCTCTGTACTGAAGCCTTTTCTCTGTGATATTGGGAGGAAAGTAGATCTTAACTCCTATGCAATTTGTCTGAGTAAGGTTCCCCTATCACCAAGCTGGTTGTCTGTCTTCCCTAAGGCTATCGGGAAGTCAGCACCTCCGTAGAGAAGGGATTCAAATTCTTGTGGGGATACTTTTTTGTTGTTGTTCTGTTTTTAAATGAAATTAAATTTACATAATATCAATTGGCCATTTTAAAGTGAACAATCCAGTGGCACTTAGTACAGTCAAAATACTGTGCAATCACCCCACATCTACCTAGTTCCAAAACATTTTCATCACCCAAAAGAAACTCCATATCCATTAACAATTACTCCCCATTTGTCCCTCCTCCAGTTCTGGCAACCAACAACGTGATTTCTGTCTCTATAGATTTACAGATTCTAGATATTTCTAATATAGAACTACACAATATTGTTAGCTATTGCATCTGGCTTCTTTCACTTAGCTTAGACATGGAGGCAGGTCATCAGAAAAGATGAGAAATTGGGTCCTTACAGAGAACTTCTAGATGGGAACACAGCCCTACTGACACCTTCACTGTAGCCCAGGGATACAGACTCATGTGACACTTCTGGTCTCCAGAATTGTGAGATGAAATTTTCATGTTTTTAAGCCACAAAGTTGGTGGTAATTTATTGCAGTGGTAATTTATTGCAGTTGCAATAAGAAATCAATACCTCCTTCAAATGCAACCCTCTATCCACCTTGTTATCACTCTGGGGTTGGTACACAGGACCAGTCTCAGCAGCAGGATGAGAACATGGCTGTCCTCACCAATAGGCAATTCTCTAAACTTAGAATGTAGGGCCTTTACTGACCTTTGTTCTCAACTGAGAGCTTTCTCCATCAAGCCCAGCACTCTTTGCTTAATGCCATCGTGCTATACTGGTAATGAGTTATGATACACCTCATGCTTGATGACTGAAACCTCCAACAAATAGGAAATGGTACCAAATCTTCCTGTAGTGATGCCCTTAGCCAGCCATGATCTCTTTCCTGCTATTGATTCATTATGCCTGACTTAGAGCAAATGCCTGGTCTATAATTTCAGAATGAGGGCCTGTCTGACTCCAGGGCCCATGCCTCAGGTCCCTACACTTTACTACCTCCTAGGACCCAGATCAATAAAGCCTCAGAATATGTCTTTTTTCAACAACGTTATATGAACGGGGAGATAAGTAAGGGACTCCATGTTCTGTCCCACTCGAGGCAGTTAATCATTGATCGAAAAATGGATTGAACAGAGGAGCTGTGGTTCATGCATTTGGCAAATCATTCTTACATTGCATGTGGGACACACTTTACAAATAGCTCTATTTCTACATGCTGTCCATCCACTGATTCTGTAAAATAAATAAATAAATAAATAACAGATTACAAAGAAAAGCTTATAGGGGAAACTGACTATAATCTTCTCTTCCAGGGCTTAAGTTTTCTGGCCACTTCAGGGATATTTAAAATACAAACCTTATGTCTCTCCTGTGTCCTCTTCATTGCCCTCCAGTCAAATACTTCGGACAAAATATGAAGCTCAAGATTATCTGCCCCTGCCTATAATTGTTCCTACTCATAGGATCATGGTGCAAACTGAGTTGGATAATATATACGTTGCATCTCAGAGGGGTCTGCCCAGAGTGAGTGACCATGATGCAGCTCTCTCTGCCCACCTTGTAGCACTCTTCTTCTCCCTTGTAAAGCTTCTGCTGCTCTGGCCTTCTTTCTGCTTCTTCTCTACTTCACAGATCTTATTCTACTGGGAACACTCTGCCCTCATCCTCCTAACCATCTTCTACCTAAATAATTCCCAGCCCATCCTGAATAATTCCACTCAAACATCACTTCTTCAAGGCAGCCTTCGCTGGCTCTGCCCAACAAACCAGACTGCCTTCTGTGCTTTCATAGGTCTTTTTGTAACTGTCACAGCTTTACTGTGATATCATTCACATACCATTCAATTCACCCATTTAGGGTATACAACTCAATGGTTTTTAATACATTCCCATAATTTTACAACCATTACCACATTCAATTTTAAAACATCTTCATTACCCCAAACAGAAACTCTATACTCATTAACAGTCTGTCTCTTTCCGCTCAGCTACTCTAGCCCTCAGTTCAGTTCAGTCACGGAGTCTTGTCCGACTCTTTGCAACTCATGAACCACACCACACCAGGCCTCCCTGTCCATCACCAACTCCTGGAGTTTACCCAAACTCACGTCCATTGAGTCAGTGATGCCATCCAACCATCGCATCCTCTGATGTCTCCTTCTCCTCCCGCACCCAATCTTTCCCAGCATCAAAGTCTTTTCAAATGAGTCAGCTCTTCACATCAGGTGGCCAAAGTATTGGCGTTTCAGCTTCAACATCAGTCCTTCCAATGAACACCTAGGTCTGATCTCCTTTAGGATGGACTGGTTGGATCTCCTTGCAGTCCAAGGGACTCTCAAGAGTCTTCTCCAACACCACAGTTCAAAAGCATCAATTCTTCTGCACTCAGCCTTCTTCACAGTCCAACTCTCACACCCATACATGACCACTGGAAAAACCATAGCCTTGACTAGATGGACCTTTGTTGGCAAAGTAATGTCTCTGCTTTTCAATATGCTGTCTAGGTTGGTCATAACTTTCTTTCCAAGGAGTAAGCATCTTTTAATTTCATGGCTGCAATCACCATCTGCAGTGATTTTGGAGTGCAGAAAAATAAAGTCAGCCACTGTTTCCCCATCTATTTCCCATGAAGTGATGGGACTGGATGCCATGATCTTAGTTTTCTGAATGTTGGGCTTTAAGCCAACTTTTTCACTGTCCTCTTTCTCTTTCATCAAGAGGCTCTTTAGTTCTTCACTTTCTGCCATAAGGGTGGTATCATCTGCATATCTGAGGTTATTGATATTCCTCCCGGCAATCTTGAACCCCGTTTGTGCTTCATCCAGCCCAGTGTTTCTCATGATGTGCTCTGCCCTAGGCAAATACTAATATACTTCTGTCTCAATGGATTTGCCTATTCTGGATATTTCATATAAATGGAATTATATAATATGTGGTCTTGTGTGTCTGACTTCTTCCACATATTAACATGTGTTCAAGGTTTTTCCATATGAGTAGGTAACAACACTGCTTCATTTTTTGATGAATAACAATATTCCATTATGTGTATGTGCCACCATTCATCAGTTGAGGGATATTGGGTTCTTTTCCATGGACATTTAAATTTAGGAAACAGTAACTATATATTTATGTGATTATTTCTGTAAAGTCTGTCTCTCATACTAGGAAATAAGTATCGAGGTGATGGAATTCCAGTTGAGCTATTTCAAATCCTGAAAGATGATGCTGTGAAAGTGCTGCACTCAATATGCCAGCAAATTTGGAAAACTCAGCAGTGGTCACAGGACTGGAAAAGGTCAGTTTTCATTCCAATCCCAAAGAAAGGCAATGCCAAAGAAGGCTCAAACTACTGCACAATTGCATTCATCTCACATGCTAGTAAAGTAATGCTCAAAATTCTCCAAGCCAGGCTTCAGCAATACATGAACCGTGAACTTCCTGATGTTCAAGCTGGTTTTAGAAAAGGCACAGGAACCAGAGATCAACTAACATCCTCTGGATCATGGAAAAAGCAAGAGAATTCCAGAAAAACATCTATTTCTGCTTCATTGACTATGCCAAAGCCTTTGACTGTGTGGATCACAATAAACCATGGAAAATTCTGAAAGAGATGGGAATACCAGACCACCTGACCTGCCTCTTGAGAAATCTGTATGCAGGTCAGGAAGCAACAGTGAGAACTGAACATGGAACAACAGACTGGTTCCAAATAGAAAAGGAGTACGTCAAGGCTGCATATTGTCACCCTGCTTGTTTAACTTATATGCAGAGTACATCATGAGAAATGCTGGATTGGAAGAAGCACAAGCTGGAATCAAGATTGCTGGGAGAAATATCAATCACCTCAGATATGCAGATGACATCACCCTTATGGCAGAAAGTGAAGAGGAACTAAAAAGCCTCTTGATGAAAGTGAAAGCGGAGAGTGAAAAAGTTGGCTTAAAGCTCAGCATTCAGAAAACGAAGATCATGGCATCTGGTCCCATCACTTCATGGGAAATAGATGGGGAAACAGTGGAAACAGTGTCAGACTTTATTTTGGGGGGCTCCAAAATCACTGCAGATGGTGACTGCAGCCATGAAATTAAAAGATGCTTACTCCTTGGAAGAAAAGTTATGACCAACCTAGACAGCATATTTAAAAGCAGAGACATTACTTTGCTGACTAAGGTCCGTCTAGTCAAGGCCTATGGTTTCTCCTGTGGTCATTATGGATGTGAGAGTTGGACCGTGAAGAAGGCTGAGCACCGAAGAATTGATGCTTTTGAACTGTGGTGTTGGAGAAGACTCTTGAGAGTCCCTTGGACTGCAAGGAGATCCAACGAGTCCATTCTGAAGGAGATCAGCCCTGGGATTTCTTTGGAAGGAATGATGCTAAAGCTGAAACTCCAGTACTTTGGCCACCTCATGCGAAGAGTTGACTCATTGGAAAAGAGTCTGATGCTGGGAGGGATTGGGGGCAGGAGGAGAAGGGGACGACCGAGGATGAGATGACTGGATGGCATCACGGACTCGATGGACGTGAGTCTGAGTGAACTCCGGGAGTTGGTGATGGACAGGGACGCCTGGAGTGCTGCAATTCATGGGGTCACGAAGAGTCAGACACAAATGAGCGACTGAACTGAAAGACAAGTTTTGTCACTACTTTTTGCTCACCACCGTGTCCTCATCAACAAATATTAGTTGAATGAAACAATAAATGAATGTATAAATAAATGAATGAACTACAGGAGACTGAATAAAAATGGGAGTTACCAAAGAGGGGTGACTCTTCTTCTCAGTATAGGGATCCTCCTCTCAATTTATCCAGAAAACTTTTCTCACTAGTTGCTCCAATATCCTGCAATTTCAACTTTGTACATAATACATGTCAGGCACCATATCAGCTTCACCAGACTCTGGACAACTTGACTTTGCTGCTATTAGGAGCCTCCTCCAAGGGGAGCAGAATCCTGAAGATATGCAGTAATGTACCAACTTCCACTTAGAAAATGTATGAGCCCTTTTAAATAACAGAGTTGGTGGAGCTACAAATGATAGGAGAACAAAGCAAGTACAACTTGAGTTTCAGGCTGCCAGCTTTTCAAGCATGCTCCAGGTGGTCTAGCTCTCTTCAGTTTTTTGGAGTTAAAGGAAAAAGTGGCCAACTTGGAAGAATCACCACCGCCTGCTATGCTGAAAGATACATGAAAAGCAAAACCTTTGCTAGCGGAAAAGGTGACACCAACCATCCTGAGTAGTCCCTGGTGGGGATAGCAGTCTGGGTAAATAAGAATCATCGGCTGTCCAGTGCAGACATAGTTTTAAGACAGTAAGTCTTAGTTATTCATTTTATTTGCTGAAGTTGCAATACTTCGTACTTGTAATGCAGACCTCAGTACAACATAGAGTGTACTGCAGACCAGGTACTAGTCCTGGTGATACCTAACCTTGTCTGAGTGCTTACTATGTGGCAGTCAGAGCACTAAGCATTGTATACTGTCCTGGCCAGATCCTCAAAGTGATGCTAAGAAGTAGATTTTATAATTAATCCCATCTTATAAATGAGGAAACCAAGGTTATGAGAGGCTATAAACTTTAACACTATGTTTGTAACTGGTAGTGGTAGGGCTGAGACCTGATCTCAGCCAAGTCCATGTTGTTAATCACCATGCTAAACGTGTGCTCATCAGAAGCCCTGATTCCAGCTCTAGCACTGATACTCACCAGCTATAGGGACATGAGTGTGTCATCTCACGACTCTGTGACTGATTTTTCATTTGTAAAATGAGGAAAGTACTGTCTGTTCAGTATTACAGGAGTATGAGGATCAAGCTGACACAAATGCATTTGAGAGTGCTGTGAAAAGTGTGGAAACACAAGAGAAATATATATAACTGAAGGAAATATATATAACATGGTTATTATCATGCATAATATCTTCGCTAATTGATAACTTGCAAACTTACATGGGGGCCTTGTTGGGGGGGCCATCAAGAACCACGTATCTGATCCATAAATTATCAGTTTGGATGGGGTGGGTTTGCAGTAGTTAAACTTAGGGAGAAAAAAGGGGTAGTACTCATGGGTGCTATATGGTTGTGATTATGTCATCTTAGCTAATCCTTATCATTCCATCCATCAATTTCATTGTTCTCAGTCAGAGCAGTAATTGTGCAATTGTATTTTCTGGTCCATTGAAGTTTAAGGATACTGTCAAGCCGTGACAAGAGGAGTCAAGTATCAGGTTTACTGAATATATAATTTAACTCTGTGGCCTACCTTCATTTAAAATCAGAAAAAGCAAATAGAGTTGGCAGCGGCAGGCCGGCGCACTAAGCGCAGCCGAGAGCTACCCACGTCCGAATTCAGGGACAGCGGCCCAGAGTGCCAGGCTGCAGGAACGGCCGGGAAGAGCCACCCCGTGTCCGAGGTCAGGGCAGCAGCCGGGAGGAGCAACCCGAGGAGTGGTGGCTGAGCAGGCACAGGAGGGCCTAGAGGAGCTATCCCACGTTGATGGTCAGGAATGGCAGCGGTAAGGAGATACACCTTGTTCAAGGTAAGGAGGAGTGGCTGTGCTTTGCTGGAGCAGCCATGAAGAGATACCCCACACCCAAGGTAAGAGAAACCCAAGTAAGATGGTAGGTGTTGCAAGAGGGCATCAGAGGGCAGACACACTGAAACCATACTCACAGAAATCTAGTCAATCTAATTACACTAGGACCACAGCCTTGTCTAACTCGATGAAACCAAGCCATGCCTACGGGGAAACCCAAGACGGGTGGGTCATGGTGGAGAGATTTGACAGAATGTGTTCCACTGGAGAAGGCAATGGCAAGCCACTTCAGTATTCTTGCCTTGAGAACCCCAGGAACAGTATGAAAAGGCAAAATGATAAGATACCGAAAGAGGAACTCCCCAGGTCATTAGGTGCCCAATATGCTACTGGAGATGAGTGGAGAAATAACTCCAGAAAGAATGAAGGTATGGAGCCAAAGCAAAAACAATACCCAGTTGTGGATGTGACTGGTGAAAGAAGCAAGATCCGATGCTGTAAAGAGCAATATTGCATAAGAACCTGGAATGTCAGGTCCATAAATCAAGGCAAATTGGAAGTGGTCAAACAAGAGATGGCAAGGGTGAACATCGACATTCTAGGAATCAGTGAACTAAAATGGACTGGAATGGGTGAATTTAACTCAGATGACCATTATATCTACTACTGCGGGCAGGAATCCCTCAGAAGAAATGGAGTAGCCATCATGGTCAACAAAAGAGGCCAAAATGCAGTACTTGGAAGCAATCTCAAAAATGACAGAATGATCTCTGTTCGTCTCCAAGGCAAACCATTCAATATCACAGTAATCCAAGTCTATGCCTCAACCAGTAACACTGAAGAAACAGAAGTTGAATGGGTTTATGAAGACCTACAAGACCTTTTAGAACTAACACCCAAAAAAGATGTCCTTTTGATTATAGGGGACTGAAATGCAAAAGTAGGAAGTCAAGAAACACCTGGAGTAAAAGGCAAATTTGGCCTTGGAATGTGGAATGAAGCAGGGCAAAGACTAATAGAGTTTTGCCAAGAAAATGCACTGGTCATAGAAAACACCCTCTTCCAACAACATAAAAGAAGACTCTACAGGTGGACATCACCAGATGGTCAACACCGAAATCAGATTGATTATATTCTTTGCAGCCAACGATGGAGAAGCTCTATACAGTCAACAAAAATGAGACCAGGAGCTGACTGTGGCTCAGATCATGAACTCCTTATTACCAAATTCAGACTCAAATTGAAGAAAGTAGGGAAAACTGCTAGACCATTCATGTATGACCTAAATCAAATCCCTTATGATTATACAGTAGAAGTGAGAAACAGATTTAAGTGCCTAGATCTGATAGATAAGAGTGCCTGATGAACTATGGAATGAGGTTCGTGACATTGTACAGGAGACAGGGATCAAGACCATCCCCATGGAAAAGAAATGCAAAAAAGCAAAATGGCTGTCTGGGGAGGCCTTACCAATAGCTGTGAAAAGAAGAGAGGCGAAAAGCAAAGGAGAAAAAGAAAGATATAAGCATCTGAATGCAGAGTTCCAAAGAATAGCAAGAAGACATAAGAAAGCCTTCTTCAGGGATCAATGCAAAGAAATAGAGGAAAACAACAGAATGGGAAAGACTAGAGATCTCTAAGAAAATTAGAGATACCAAGGGAACATTTCATGCAAAGATGGGTTCAATAAAGGACAGAAATGGTCTGGACCTAACAGAAACAGAAGATATTAAGAAGAGGTGGCAAGAATACATGGAGAACTGTACAAAAATGATCTTCACGACCCAGATAATCATGATGACGTGATCACTAATCTAGAGCCAGACATCTTGGACTGTGAAGTCAAGTGGGCCTTAGAAAGCATCACTACGAACAAAGCTAGTGGAGGTGATGGAATTCCAGTTGAGCTGTTTCAAATCCTGAAAGATGATGCCGTGAAAGTGCTGCACTCAATATGCCAGCAAATTTGGAAAACTCGGCAGTGGCCACAGGACTGGAAAAGGTCAGTGTTCATTCCAACTCCAAAGAAAGGAAATGCAAAAGAGTGCTCAAACTACCGCATAATTGCACTCATCTCACATGCTAGTAAAGTAATGCTCAAAATTCTCCAAGCCAGGCTTCAGCAATATGTGAGCTGTGAAATTCCTGATGTTCAAGCTGGTTTTAGAAAAGGCAGAGGAACCAGAGATCAAATTGCCATCATCCGCTGGATCATCAAAAAAGCAAGAGTTCCAGAAAAACATCTATTTCTGCTTCATTGACTATGCCAAAGCCTTTGACTGTGTGATCACAATAAACTGTGGGAAATTCTTCAAGGGATGGGAATACCAGACCACCTGACCTGCCTCTTGAGAAATCTGTATGCAGGTCAGGAAGCAACAGTTAGAACTGGGCATGGAACAACAGACTGGTTCCAAATAGGGAAAGGAGTACGTTAAGGCTGTATATTGTCACCCTGCTTATTTAACTTATATGCAGAGTACATCATGAGAAACGCTGGGCTGGAAGAAGCATAAGCTGGAATCAAGATGGCTGGGAGAAATATCAATCACCTCAGATATGCAGATGACATCACCCTTATGGCAGAAAGTGAAGAGGAGCTAAAAAGCCTCTTGATGAAAGTGAAAGAGGAGAGCGAAAAAGTTGGCTTAAAGCTCAACATTCAGAAAACGAAGATCATGGCATCTGGTCCCATCACTTCATGGGAAAAAAATGGGGAAACAATGGAAACAGTGTCAGACTTTATTTTGGGGGGCTCCAAAATCACTGCAGATGGTGACTGCATCCATGAAATTAAAAGATGCTTACTCCTTGGAAGAAAAGTTATGACCGACATAGATAGTATATTCAAAAGCAGAGACATTACTTTGCCGACTAAGGTCTGTCTAGTCAAGGCTATGGTTTTTCCTGTGGTCATGTATGGATGTGAGAGTTGGACTGTGAAGAAGGCTGAGCGCTGAAGAATTGATGCTTTTGAACTGTGGTGTTGGAGAAGACTCTTGAGAGTCCCTTGGACTGCAAGGAGATCCAACCAGGCCATTCTGAAGGAGATCAGCCCTGGGATTTCTTTGGAAGGACTGATGCTAAAGCTGAAACGCCAATACTTTGGCCACCTCATGCGAAGAGTTGACTCATTGGAAAAGAGTCTGATGCTGGAAGGGATTGGGGGCAGGAGAAGAAGGGGACGACCGAGGATGAGATGGCTGGATGGCATCACGGACTCGATGGACATGAGTCTGAGTGAACTCCGGGAGATTGTGATGAACAGGGAGGTCTGGCGTGCTGTGATTCATGAGGTCGCAAATAGTTGGACACGACTGAGCGACTGAACTGAACTCAACTGAACTGATGAGTACTGTCTATGGAAGTGAATCACTGACTTACCTACATATTATGTTTTGAGGTCGAATAAATAAAACAAGGACTTCTTAAAATCTCATATACAGGCATATGTGAAAGAAGCTGAGCCAAATTTTCCTTTGTCTAAGGAGGCGTGCTGAGCAAGTTTCCTGATGCTTGCCACTCATAAGCTGTTGGGTCCTAGCTGAGGAAAGGGAATGTCATCTCTCTTATATTATCACCCCTTGGCTCCTCAAGCTTTAAGCACAGAGCCTTACCTAGTTCATCTCCAAGCATACACTGCACTGAGGAGACAGCTCTGCATAGAATAGGTATTCAATAAATCATTAATAACTGACCAAGTTGAGTGAATACTTTTCAAAATATCAATTGTCCCTATTCTTCTATAGAGCTGAATCTGTTGATCAATCCCAAAACATTTTTTCGTAGGCTCAGAGTCATTCTGAGATCTTGGGAAACCTTCAGATCAAGACTGTAACACTTCAAGAATCTGTTTTAGTAGCTTGTGTTCCCTTGTTTCATTTAAGTGGCAAGGCCTATGTTCTTGGATAGTGTCACAGTGGACCACAGATAAGAAAAAGCAATCAGGGTATAAGAAGGCTAAATTATAGAATATTCAGTCAGAAAGTCATGTGGTGAACAAGAGCCACCTCCATAAGTTAAGGCCCATTAAACTGGTTTATTTACAAGCAGGAGTGAAGTCCACTCCTCTGCCTATTGGTGGGCATAATCTAAGACACTCACACAAGAAGTCAGTCTGACTCGGCTAAGAGTCTCAACTCTGGACAGCTAATACCTCTACACAAGTCACTAGGCCACACTCAGTGTGTATGTGTGTGCTCAGTTGTGGCAGACTCTTTGTGACCCCATGGACCATAGCCTTCCAGGCCCCTCTGTGCATGGAATTTTCCAGGCAGGAATACTGCAGTGGGTTGCCATTTCCTACTCCACAGGATCATCCCAACTCAGGGATCAAACCCACATTCCCTGCATTAACAGATGGATTCTTTACCATTGAGCCACCTGGGAAGCCCAGGACATGTCTCAGAGGGCTATGCAAACCTTCTTAGGCCACATTCTATGGCACTGACCCTATTTAGTCTAATACTGAGTTGAGTTGAGCCACTTCACACCAATCCCTCCTTGGTAGAGTTTAAGGAACACATTTGTAAGACTGCTAACTCAATGGCCAAAGACAGAGTTGAAAACACCCACACCACACATGAACCAAACCCTCACTTCTATTTCTGTCATGTTCTAGTCACCTAAACTAGTCAGATTCCTGGGTTCAGAAACATTCGGTGAACCCAGGGCCATCCTAAGCATGTAGTGTTCTGCAATTACAGAGGGAAAGTAATGCAGGCAGATGATCCAAGAAATCCATCCAAGGATAATTAATGCTGGACTTGAATTAGTGGAGCTAGCTATTAGCATAACCACCAGCTGAAACTGACTTTACAAGATGCCTACTTCAAACCCTTCAATGACTTCTCATTTCCCTTAGAATAAAACTCCAATATTCTTAGCACAAATTACAAAGCCCTCTATAGCCTGGACCACACCTCTCTCTGCTGCTTCCTCTCTTGTCCTCCCCCTCCTCCCGCCCCCAAGTCCTCTTCCTAATACATACCACAACCACAACAGACTTTGGTCTCCTGGCCTTCACATAGCTCTTCCCTGTTTTGTATACAAACCCCTTCTCTTGCTTGGCCAACTCATCTTCAGTTTTCAGTTTGAGTTTAGACATCCCTTCCTGAGTCTGGCCTTCTCAAGACCACCTCCACTCCTCTCTAAGTGCCAAGATAACACCCTGACCTTTTACTTTCTTAGGAGCCAGAATATAACGTCAATGCCATCACACACTTGCCCTGCCACATCATAAGCCTTAAGTGGCTAGAAAGCTCTTTACGTGTTCTTTCCGTATGTTTTCCTAGTATCTAGAACAATGCTTTGTAGTCTATAAACCCTGCATAAATATTTTATGCTTCTTTGGTACTTGACTAAGATGTGCAGGTAAGTTTTTCCCAAGTTGATATAATGTTTAAGCAAGGAAGAGGAAGAATGATTGCATCTCCACTCACAGGCATAGTAGAGACTGGCACATAGTCAGACAAGCCTCTTCCATTTTTTCAGTCTCCTAAAATCCATTCATGACCTCTTTATTGCACAGTGGATATTTGGTGCCTACCAGGTCCCATCCTTTCCTTCCCTGAGTTCACAATGTGTGCATTGACAGGTGTTGAAATCTTTCATTCCATCCATGTGAACATCACATCCCAACATTTAGAAAGAAAGTGCTTAATCAAAAGTTGTGTTAATCATTCCGCATGTGCAGAACAAGGCCCCTAACCAGATGGAGGAGACTAAGAGTCATTTGGGAGTAATCCTCCTATGATTTTACATTAACCTGAGGGCGCCAGGCAAAACTGAGTGCATCACCTGTGTTCTGCACAAGATAAATTGAGGGCCAGTCATGCACCACAAAGTCAGGGAAAATATCATTATTCTAGTCATTATTCCAAACAGCAAATACTTTTGCTCAGCAAGGCATGAGTGTCCTAGTATTATCGGCTATGGTTTTTTTAATCCCCAAATTGCCTGGTTTCATATTAGCCATATTCAGTACAATTTAAAAGAGATCACAGAAACCAATCCTTCATCCTAGTATTTCTCGACAACGGAGATAGCCCTTTTCATAGGTTATGATCCGTTGTCAGAGGTGCTACGGGTAATGTTTTAGTCATATTATTATGGTTAAAAAAAACAGTCTCTGAGATCATCAAGGCTTAGCATAGGTCCCAACTCTATCACTTAAAACCAGAGAAACACTTGTGCAGGTTCCTTCCTCTCTCGGAGCCTGTTTCCTCATCTATAAAATGGTGATAACAGTAAACATTTTACAGTGCTGTGAAAGAGAAAGTGAAAGTCACTCATCCGTGTCCGACTCTTTGCAACCCCATGGACTATAGGGTCCATGGAATTCTCCAGGCCAGAATACTGGATTGGGTAGCCATTCCCTTCTCCAGGGGATCTTCCCAACTCAAGATCAAACCCAGATCTCCCACATTGCAGGCAGATTCTTTACCAGCGGAGCCACAAGCAAAGGCCACAATGCTGTGGTTAGCACTAAATAAGCTGAAGTATGTAAAATACCTGATATGGAGCCAGGCACATAGAAAAGGTGAATATAACGGCCCTTGCCTTAAGAGGGTACTGTGACATTTAAGTGACTTAATTGTTCTACAGTTCTTGGCTTGATGCCTGGCATATACTAAACACTCAATAAATGAAATTGATCATTGCTACTAACTATGAATGATTATATTACCCACATTTGCAAGAGAAAACTTTTTTTAACTCTTTATTTTATATTGGAGTATAGCCAATTAACAATGTTGGGATAGTTTCAAGTACACAACAGAGTACACATACATGTATCCATTCTCCTCCAAACTCACCTCCCAACCAGTCTGCCACATAACATTGAGCAGTGTTCCCTATACAGTAGAACCTTATTTGTTATGCATTATAAATATAGCAGTGTGTACATGTTGATCTCAAACTCCCTAACTATCCCTTCTCCCCACCCTTTGCCCCAGTAATCATAAGTTTGTTCTCTAAGTCCGTGAGTTCATTTCTGTTTTATAAGTAAGTTAATTTGCATCATTTCTTTTTGGATTCTGCATATAAGGGATATCATATGCTATTTTAGAGAGTACTCTTTAATGAACTAAACTAAGGCAGTTCCTAGAACAATGTCATCCCTGATTACTTGCATTCTAATGTACATATTTTCTTTGGTGGGAAAGCATGGGGTGGAATGCTAGCCCAGGGGCTAAGGACATCACAAAACCCTGGTAGACTCAGAAGAAGAGCACACAGCATGTGTGAACTTGTCCCCCCTGAGTATCATCACAGATGAAAGGCTGTAAATTCATGAATCACCACTGTGGTCACACAGTGAATCTTGTTTGAACCTAAAGAAATGCTAGGTTTATCTAGAGGTTCCAAGTTCATTGTTCCAGACTCTTGATGACCTTTCTGTAGAACTCTGAAGGAAGAGAAGGGAAAATGAGAGTAGATTCACAAAAGCAGATTTATTATAAGCAATATCACATGGAGGAAATGCAAAGGCCAGAAGGGGAGACAGAAGCCACACCCTGACTCCTTTGCCAGAAATGCACTTTGCCACTGTCCCCTGCCTGCTCATCCTCAATATCTCCTACTCTGTAACTCCTGCTTTCTGCATGAAACTTCCCTGTCAGTGCCGTCCACCCTAACCTGCCCTCCCCTGACTGCTACATGTTCATTAATAGCGTTGCTCGAAGAGCCCCTAACTCAGTGCCTAACACATACTTTCGTATCTGCTGACAATTATTTTAATCACATACCATCTCAGTTTGTTATCATTTCCTTCCTCTCTCAAGAGGAATGTAAGCTTCCTGTGGGCAGCCACTCTCTTATACTTCTCTTCCATCCATCTCAAGTCCCCATATATCCCACATCTCTGAGCATGAGACAGATCACATTCATGAAATTTTAGTAAAGAAAGAAAATAGATCACTAAATCCAACCCCCTAATATTACTGATGAGAAATATCAGATTCAGAGAACTTCAACTGATCAGTTTCAAACATATATATGATTACAGAGCCAGGACTGTGTTACAGACCTTCTGAAACACTACCCAGTGATTCTCAATAACCCTTGCTGTCTGTAAACTCTGTGAGAGAGTTTAGAAAGAAACTATGACAAAGAAACAGAGAAGGAACTAAATACAAAATACATACACACACACACACACACACACACACACACACACACTTCAGTGGAAGCCATTGGTGAAAGGACAAACCAGTGGGCAAGAGGTTAATATGTTGAATGACTGATTCAACAATTTTTGAATTGTTGAATTTCCCACCATTGGGTAATTGTGGTCGTAAAAGGAACACAAAGCATGGAACCAGGGAAACATAGATCCAGCCACATCATCATTTGTTAACACCAGCCAAGAGCTCTATGCTTGACAGGTTAAACTTGACCTCTCCCTGTGGACAAGAAACTTGGAAAGGAGGGTAAAACTATCTACAACTTGGTGTGTGATGTTTTTGTGGAATCACTTCCTCCAAAGCTTGGAGAACACAAAGACTCACTTCCATCATTCTTTGGGGCAACACGATTTACTTTCCATCCTCAGCCTCCAGCAGCTGGAATGTTATAGTGAACACCAGCAAGCATTAGAAAGAAGGTAATGCCAAGCTGACTTTCTCCTCTTCATGCATCTTCAGTTAACTTCTGCTGACAGAGCATATACCCGTGAAAAGAGAGCCATAAAATTCAACTCTAATTTTGCAGGAGATACTAAAATATATCTTTGGGGGCAATATAGAAACTATCCTTAATGATGTTTACATAGAGGCATGGATAGTAAAATTTGGCTTTTCAGTATCACTTTGAAAAGGCATGATACATTATATTCAATTTTATTACCTATTCCTTATGGGGTTTTATTACATTGCAATAAGGTACACAAAGCAAACTTTACAAACAGCCCAACACGTCCTCCTTATTCAGTTGCAACCTAATTGTAAAATGTCATTTCCATTTCCTTGGTTTCCTAGTAATTGACTCAGATTCTCCTTGGATGACTCAACTACTCCCTGGATAAAAACAAGTTCTGAAGATAAATTAATTTTTTCAGGTCACTCGGGTACTACTGAGTAATTTACTTTGAAGTCAGACAGCACATGAGTGACATGCAAGATTTTGTTTCTGCCACACCAGCAGGCAGCAATTTAGAGAGGGAGAGGCAGAAAAGTTCTTACACTGATGATTCTTGCCTGGTGTCTGTGTTTTAGGTGCAAGAAGCTTCAAAGTGCCAGAAGGATAACGAGGAAAATTTTGTTTTCCTTCCATCAGCCCCACTGATGTTTAGTACCTTTTCCTTCCTTTGGAACTACCCTTACAATCAGCATCGGTGTTATCAACATCATTATCTCCATCACAACCATTTACTGAATGCTATGGTGTGCCAGGCATTTAATATCTAACTTACCCTCACTCTGTCTTACCCTATGAAAGAGGCATTTTTCCCATGATAGAAATAAGAAAACTGAATATTAGTGATGTTAGGAAACTATCCAAAATGTTCCAGTCCTTGATCCAGAATGCAAGCCCAGGTCTGTCTGAAGCTAGACTTTGAGATTCTAACTGCTCCTCCCCACACATTCTCCAGCTACCCAGAATCACAGAGTGTTCATGTCACCTAAGCCCTCCTATACAACATGACTTCAAACAGGCTCCTTATCCACCAAAGAACATCAGTTGCCAAAAGCCCTGCCTTTTCTTGTCCTTGGAAAAACTCCTATTTCCTCAAATGTATTCAGTCCAATCGCTTTTATCCAAAATCATATTCAAGTATGGATGATTTGCTGCTGCTGCTGTTAGTTTGCATCCCTACAGACTGTAGCCCGCCAGGCTCCTCTGTCCATGAGATTCTCCAGGCAAGAATACTGGAGTTGTTTGCCATGCAGGAATCTTCCCAACCCAGGGATCAAATCCGAGTCTCATGTCTCCTGCATTATAGTGCCACCTGGGATGCCTGTAGATGATTTAACAGGCTCTTAATCTACCCAAAGATAGTCATTCTTGTGTTTACACTCATATCCCCAAATAATCTCTAACTAGTATGATTTTAAGCAATGAATTAAGGTGGCATTAAAATAATTTAGGGAGTTAAAATTGGACTATGTGGCAGGTGACCACATGGCTCCCCTGAAGTACTTCCTCTGCCCAATCTTTACCTGGATTCTCCCTCAAAAATAATAATTGTGACTCCTTCCCATCCTCCCTTGTGGAACAACCCAGCAGGAGCAGGTTTAGAAGGGATAAGGTGCCCTGTGATCACTATTAGACATGGACTGATTCAAATCTACATACCTATGCTTCAAGGAATGCCTTTTATTTTTAAGATGATAGTCATTTTCTCTTGATGATAAATGTAATATATGCTCACTGTAAAACATTTGGAAAATACAGAAAATAAGAAAATAAAAGCCATCTATAATCTTACTTCCAGTTTATTACCATGTCAACTGTTGGTTATATTTTCTTCCAAGAGAGAGTGAATGAGCTATGGAAAGCTGTATAAAAACAAAATTGGCAATTTTTTGTGTTTTCATGAACTACCTACTGCATAAATAGTTTAGAATCCTGTTTTCTCATGCCTAGCCTTATATCACAAGTATTTCCCCTTATCCTTTAAATATCCAGAAAAGGTGCACTGGCAATGGTTCTGTGATCTGCTGTTGTCACCTTCCTTATTATTGAGCATTTAGGTTACGACCCATTTTTTTCTTCTTCTAAACCATGCTCTGGCAAATGTCCTCGCATTAAGTCTTTATCCTCACCTCTGATTACTCCTTCTAAAAAGAAAGTTGTTATTGTTGTTGTTTAGTTGATAAGTTGTGTCTGATCCTTTGTGACCCCGTGAACTGTAGCCCACCAGGCTCCTCTGTCCATGGGATTTCCCAGGCAAGACTACTGAGCGGGTTGTCATTACCTTCTCAGGGGATCTTCCCAATCCAGGGATCAATTCCAGGTCTCCTGCTTGGCAGATGGATTCTTCACCTCTGAGCCACCTGGGAAGGCTTTAAAAGTGACTTCACTTTCACTTTTCACTTTCATGCATTGGAGAGGGAAATGGCAACCCACTCCAGTGTTCTTGCCTGGAGAATCCCAGGGACGAGGGGGCCTGGTGGGCTGCCGTCTATGGGGTCGCACAGAGTTGGACACAACTGAAGCAACTTAGCAGCAGCAGCAGCAACAGCAGGCAGATTTTAAGTAGCTCTATCCAAGTTGAATTTTAATATTAATATTTTTGATACATATTCCTCAAAAGTAAAGATTAAAAGTTGCGTTCATGCTCAGTCACTCAGTCATGTCTGAATCTGAACCCTATCAACTGTAGCCCACCAGGCTCCTCTGTCCATGAGATTTTTCCAGGCAAGAATACTGGAACAGGTTGCCATGCCCTCCTCCAGGAGATCTTCCTGACCCAGGGATTAGATGTTAAAAGAAAACAATTTACATGAAAAGGACCTGAATATTTACAAATTACCCCAAGTCACAATCATTTATTTTTGACCACTATAATGGACAAAAATCTCATCACTCTGTTTTCAATAAAATTTGTTTTATTTCTAGTAAGTTTGAATATTTTTAAAATTCAGAGAGTCTTTGTTTATTCTTATGTGGACTGCCTCTTTCTCACCATCTTATTAATTGAGATGTCAGTGTTTTCTTGCTTATTTTATGAGCTTTATATGCATTACTATATTTATTGCAGACATGTTTTCTAATGTTTTCCTTTGTGATTTCTTTCATTGCTTTTGTATCTTGAAATTCCTTCCCATCTCAAGATCACATACATATTTATGTTTCCTTCTAGTATTTCATGATTTCAGTTTTCATGTTAAAAATTGCAAATCACTTGTAGTGTATTTTGTCTATAGTTTGATGTAAGAATATAATAGGTTTTGCTCAAATAATAGATTTATATAACACTGCTTTTTGAATGGACTATAAGTTCCTCATTGGTTTAAGTTGACTTCCTTAATACATATGAAATTCTGATATATACTGCATATGAATTTTGTACTAGGATTATGGGGAGGTAGTTTTGATCACACTCACTAGAGCTCTAAAATCTGAAAGGTTATCAGAGGGTTTTTAATCAAAGTATAGTTGGCTTACAGCATATTAATTTCAGGTGTACACTATAGTGATTTTATATTTTTACACATTATGAACAAAGGTTAGTAGAATATTCTTGTCCACATTCACTGTGATGTGCATTATATCTCTACTTATTTAACTTATAACTTATTTACCTTATTTACTTATATAACTTACTTATTTCATAACTGGTAGTTTGTACCTTAATCAGCTTCACCTACTTCACTCATCCTTCTATCCCTCTCCACTCTGGAACCACCAGTTTGTTCTCTGTATCTGTAAATCACTTTCTGTTTCCTTATATTTGTTCACTTGTCTTTTTAGTTGCCACATATAAGCAAAAATACACAACTCTCCCTCAAAGGCCAGCATACCTTCTTACCAAAACCAAACACTACCAAAAAAAAAAAAAAAAACCAATTACCTTAGTGAATTGAGTTGAATATGTGCCGAAATATCCTAAAGGAAATCAGTCCTGAATATTCATTGGAAGGACTGATGCTGAAACTGAAACTCCAATACTTTGGCCACCTGATGCAAAAAACTGACTCATTTGAAAAGATGTTGATGATGTGAAAGATTGAAGGCGGGAGGAGAAGGGGATCACAGAGGATGAGATGGTTGGATGGCATCACCGACTCAGTGGACATGAGTTTGAGTAAACTCCAAGAGTTGGCAATGGACAGGAAGGTCTGGCGTGCTGCAGTCCATGGGTTCGCAAAGAGTCGGACACGACTGAGCAACTGAACTGAACTGACTGATCCCTAGTGAAAACAGAAGCAAAAGTCCTCAACAAATATTGGCAAACTGAATTCAACAGTACATTTAAAGGATCATAAAACATAACCAAGTGGGATTTATACCAAGGATGCAAGGATTTTTCAATATCCACAAAGCAATCAGTGTGACATGCAACATTAACAAATTGTAGAATAGAAACCATATGAGCATCTCAATAGGTGCCAAAAAAACTTTTGACAGAAATCAACATCCATTTATGATAAAACTCTCTAAATAGCACAGAGGGAACCTACCTCAACATAATAAAGGCCATATGTGACAAATCTGACATCATACTCAAAGGCTAAAGGCTGAAAGCAGTTTTTCTTGTCAGAAATAAGACAAAGATCACTCGCCCCACTTTTATTCAACATAGTTTTGGAAGTCCTAGCTATGGCAATCCGGAGAAGGCAATGGCACCCCACTCCAGTACTCTTGCCTGGAAAATCCCATGGATGGCGGAGCCTGGTGGACTGCAGTCCAAGGGGTAGTGAACAGTCAGACACGACTGACCGTCTTCACTTTCACTTTTCACTTTCAAGCATTGGAGAGGGAAATGGCAACCCACTCCCATGTTCTTGCCTGCAGGATCCCAGGGACAGTGGAGCATGGTGGGCTGCTGTCTATGGGGTCACTCAGAGTTGGACACAACTGAACCGACTTAGCAGCAGCAGCAGCTATGGCAATCAGAGAGGAAAAAGAAATAAAAGGGATCCAAATTGGAAAAAAAGAAGTAAAATCGCCACTGTTTGCAGATGACATGATGCCATATGTAAAAGATCCTAAAGACACAACCAGGAGACAACTAGAGCTCATCAATGGATTCAGTCAAGTTGCAAGATACAAAATTAATACACAGAGATCTGTTGCACTTCTGTACACTAACAGTGAAAGGTCAGAAAGAGAAATTAAGGAAACAGGCCCATTTACAATTGCATAAAACATGCCAAGGAAAAAACTTACCTAAGGATCCAAAAGATCTATACTCTGAAATCTATTAGAGGCTGATGAAAGAAATGAAAGATGACAAAAAAAAAAAAAAGATGGAAAGATATACTATGCTCTTGGATTAGAATAATGAATATTATCAAAATAACTACTCAAGGTAATCCATATATTCAATGCAATACATAGCAAATGACCAATGGCATTTTTCATAGAACTAGAACCATTTTTTTTTAATTTTTATGGAAACACAGAAGAGTTCAAATACTTAAAGCAATCCCAAGAAATAAAAACAATGCTGGAGAAATCAGGCTCCCTGACTTCAGACTATATTACAAAGATATAGTCATCAAAACAATATGGTCCTAGCACAAAAATAGGTCAATGGAACAGCATAGAAAGACCAGAAATGAACCCATGCACCTATAGTCAATTAATCTATGACAAAGGAGACAAGAATATATAATGAAGGAAAGACAGTCTCTTCAATAAGTGGTGCTGGGAAAACTGGATAGCTACATGTAAAAGAATGAAATTAGAACATTCTCTAACACCATAATAAAAATAAATTCAAAATGGATTGAAGACCTAAATGTAATACTGGATATTCTAAAACTCTTAGGGGAAAACATAAGCAGAACACTCTTTGACATAAATCTCAGTAATATCTCATTGGATCCACCACCTAGAGTTATGAAAATAAAAACAAAAATAAGGACTTTCCTGGTGGTCCAGTGGTTAAATTTGCCTGCCAAGGCAGGGGACACAGGTTCCATCTCTGGTCTGGGAAGATGCCACATTCTTTAGGACAGCCAAGCCCATACACCACAACTACTGGAGCCCACTCGCTCTAGAGCCTGTGTGCTGCTGCTACTGAGCCTGTGTGCTACAACTAAAGACGTGTGCCCTGGAGCTCACGCTCTGCTACAAGAAAAGCCACTGCAGTGAGACCTCCATATACCACACCTTGAGAGCCACTCCTCCTCACAGCAACCAGAGGAAGCCTGCGCAAAGACCCAGCACAGCCAAAAGTGATGAGTAAATAAGCAAACACAAATTAAAAACCTGAAGATAAATAAATGGGACCTAACTAAACACTTTTGCATAGCAAAGGAGACCATAAACAAAATGAAAAGACAACCCACAGAAAGGGAGAAAATATTTGCAAACAAAGTAACCAAGAAATGTATCTCCAAAATATATAAAGAGTTCATGCAGCTCAATATCAAACAAACAACCTAATCAAAAACTGGGCCAATGATCTAAATAGACATTTATTCAAAGAAGACATACAGATGGCCAAAACACATGAAAATACATTCAACTTTACTAACTATTAGAGAAATGAAAATCAAAACTATAATGAGATACCACCTCACACCAATGAGAATGGCCATCATCAAAAATCTACAAACAATAAATGCTGGAGAGAATGTGGAGAAAGGAAACATTGTTGCACTCTTGGTGGGACTGTAAATTGATATAGCCACAACGGAGAACAGTACAGAGGTTCCTTAAAAACCTAAAAATAAAACTACCATATGACCCAACAATCCCACTACTTGGCATATAATATGAGAAAACTATTACTTCACAAAGACACATGTACTCCAACCATCATTGTAGCACTATTTACAACAGCCAGGATGTAGAAGCAACCTAAATGTCCATCAACAGATGAATGATTAAAGAAGACGTGGTACATATATGCAATGGAATATTACTCAGCCCTAAAAGGGAACCAAGCTGAGTCATTTGCAGTGATGTAGATTAACCTAGAATCTGCCATACAGAGTAAAGTAAGTCAGAAAAAGAAAACAAATATCCTATATTAACACACACACACACATATATATATTCTAGAAAAATGATGCTGACGAATCTATTTTCAGGGTAGGAATAAAGACACAGACACACAGAATAGACTTGTGGACACAGCAGGGGAAGGAGAGAGTGGGACACATTGAGAGAGCAGCACCGACATGTATACATTACCATGTGTAAACCTGATCGCTAGTGGGAAGCCGCTGTACAGCACAGGGACCTCGGCTCGGTGCTCTGTGATGACCTAGAGGGGTCAGATAGGGGTAGGGTGGGGGGAGGCTCAGGAGGGAAGGGATATATGTGTACATACAACTGAGTCACATTGCTGCACAGCAGAAACCAACACAACATTGTAAAGCAATTATACTACTAATAAAAAAACTAAGAGAAAAAAATCTACAATAAGCAATTCACCTCACATTCTGACCATCATCCAAAAGTCTAAAAACAATAAATGCTAGAGATTATGTGGAAAAAAGAAAGCCCTTGTACACAGTTGTTGGGAATGTAAATAGGTGTAACCAGTATGAAGGTTCCTCAAACAACTAAAAATAAACTATCATATGATAATGGGATAGCAATCCCATTCCTGGGCATGTATCTGGAGAAAGCCATAATTTGAAAAGACACATGCACCCCAGTTCATTGCAGCACTATTCACAACAGCCAGGACATGGAAGCAACCTAAACATCCATCAACAGAAAAATTTAGATGTAGGAATTTCACTCAGACATTAATAAAAACACTGAAATAATGCCATTTGCAGCAACATGGATGGACCTAGAGGTCATCATACTAAGTGAAGTTTGCTAGACAGAGAAAGAAAATATCACAAGATATTGCCTATATGTGGAATCTAAAAAAAAAATGATACAGATAAACTTATACACAAAAACAGAAATAGACCCACAGACATAGAAAGCAAACTTACAGTTCAAAGGGAAAGGGTGGAGTAGTGATAAATTAGGAGTTTGGGATTAATATATACAGCTTCCCTGGTAGTTCAGAGGTTAAAAGTGTCTGCCTGCAATGTGGGAGACCTGGGTTCAATCCCTGGGTCGGGAAGATTGCCTGGAGAAGGAAACGGCAACCCACTCCAGTATTCTTGCCTGGAGAATCCCATGGACAGAGGAGCCTGGTGGGCTATGGCCCACAGGATTGCAAAGAGTCGGACACAATGAGCAACTTCACTTTCACACATAAAATAGGTAATTAACCAGGACCTACTGTACCAGGGAACTCTATTCAATATTTTATGATAACCTATATGTTGAAAGAACCTGAAAAAGAATAGACATATGTATAACTAAATTACTTTGCTATACACCTAAAACTAACACAATATGGTAAACTAACACAACATGGTAAACTAACTATACGCAATATAAAAGAAAGACTAAATTAAAAAAACGATCATATATCATGATCAAGTGGGATTTTTTTCTGGGGATACAAGGATGGTTGAATATCTGCAAATCAACATGATACACCACATTTACAAAATGAAAGATAAAAATTACACGATTATTTCAACATATGCAGAAAAAGTAGTTGACAAAATTCAGTATTCATTCATGATAAAATCTCAAGTTTACTCTTCCCACTGTCGTCCATTCCAAAAGTCACTTTCACAAGATGTCTTTTCTGATCACCCAGTGAAAATCACCCCTCAGGAACTCAGATATTTTTTTATTCTTTTATACTATTTCTCAAAGTATTTATCATAATCTTATACTTGCTTACTAATGTTTTTGCTTGTTTATTGACTATGTCTTTCACTACTACAGAAACTCAAGGAGAACTGGAACCTTGTCTGTTAGAGTCGCTACTATGTTCTCAAAGCCTAGAACATGATGCATAATCAATCAATATCTATTAAAAGAATAAATAAGCAATCCCAGGAAGTTCATCAATGTCAGTCTACATTTGAATTTCCGCCAGTCTTGCTAAAGTGCTATGACTCTAAAAAAAAAAAAAATCTTAGTTTTTTGGACAAATTCCCCTCTCCTAATCATTGTCAAAATTATCTTTGTTTATTATTCTAGATAATTTTTAGAATCAGCTTGTCAGATTCTTTGCCTCACCTACACTTTGTTTTATATCCCCCCTCCTAAAGAAAACACAGACATTAAATCAAACCATAAATACATTAGGGAAGAACTGATACTGTTCAAAATGAGGAGAATATCGAATTGCTCGATGTTCTCATAAGACTGTAGAAAAACATCTGATACTCAAGCCTCTAAAAACATGGATTCTCAAATCTGAAAAGATCAACTTGCTTCTTATCCAAATAAGAATTTGAGACCCACATCGATTTGTCCATAACATCACAGCTAGCACTGACCCTATCAAAAAAAACTTATAAATTATTATCTACATCAAAATACAGTGATGAGAATAATAAAGCAAAATTTCAAATATTTTCCTACACTGGAGAAGAGACCATTTCACAGTACAAAGGAGGAAGCAGAATTTCAGCAATTTCCAGGGGAATTGAACTGTGGAGAGTAATAATCTATGTAATTGTAGTGTTGGAATGAAATCAGTATGTTCATGGCAGTACTGTGCACTGATTTCAGTGCACTTATGCTGACAAAGTGCTCAGGCCTCACTGATTACACAGAAGCTCTTGAGAATTTTCTTCCATAGAAAAATCACAAGTATCACATACTAAATCAGAGTCTCTAAGATAGAAAAGCCTGCTGTGTGAGGGACCCTCCCAGGAAAACTGTTCTTAACCAGAGTCATTTGGCGTTGGTTTGGGGGATGGGGGTTTCTTTATTGAAGTATAGTTGACTTATAATATTATATTAGTTTTGGGGTGTACAAAACAGTGATTCAAAGTTTTTAAGATTGTACTACATTTACAGTTATTATAAAATGCTGGCTATATTACCAGAATCATTTGGATAAGCCACCAACTTACTTTACTAACGCTCACATGAGCATTTACTCCCACACTCAAAACCTTTCCCTCTAGCTTCTTTCCCTCTGAAATAGAGACTGAGCTTCAGCTTGACATTAAAGATCATTTGGTATTAAATGCTGCTGAGCTACAGATCTACTACTCCATCTCACTGTACAGTCCATGGAGTCACAGAGTCAGACACGACTGAACAACTCACTTTCCCTTTTCACTTTCAGGGCTTCCTGGAGAAATGACTAAATATAAGGTCTGTGTAGGGAGAAGGCAATGGCAACCCACTCTAGTACTCTTGCCTGGAAAATCCCATGGGTGAAGGAGCCTGGTAGGCTGCAGTCCAAGGGGTTGCTAAGAGTTGGACACGACTGAGCAACTTCACTTTCACTTTTCACTTTCATGCATTGGAGAAGGAAATGGCAACCCACTCCAGTGTTCTTGCCTGGAGAATGCCAGGGACAGCGGAGCCTGGTGGGCTGCCTTCTATGGGGTTGCACAAAGTTGGACACGACTGAAGTGACTTAGCAGCAGCAGCAGCAGCATGATCTCAAATTGGCTTTGAAGAATTCTGCTCACTTCAAAAAACTACCATGAAAAGGAAATATTTTGAACATGTTGATTAAATATATATTTTATATACATTATATATAAAAAGGTATAATACATTTAAGTACATATCTTAATAGACTCTTCCTATTCCCTTAAATATGTATATATGGGTTTCAGCAATATGTGAACTGTGAACTTCCAGATGTTCAAGCTGGTTTTCCAAAAGGTAGAGGAACCAGAGATCAAATTGCCAACATTTGCTGGATCATCAAAAAAGCAAGCGAGTTCAGGAAAAACGTCTATTTCTGCTTTATTGACTATGCCAAAGCCTTCGACTGTGTGGATCTCAATAAACTGTGGAAAATTCTGAAAGAGATGGGAATACCAGACCACCTGACCTGCCTCTTGAGAAACCTATATGCAGGTCAGGAAGTAACAGTTAGAACTGGACATGGAACAACAGACTGGTTCCAAATAGGAAAGGAGTACATCAAGGCTGTATATTGTCATACGTCAAGGCTGTATACTGTCATCCTGCTTATTTAACTTACATGCAGAGTCCATCATGAGAAACACTAGAAGACGCACAATCTGGAATCAAGATTGCCAGGAGAAATATCAATCACCTCAAATTTCAGATGACACCACCCTCATGGCAGAAGATGTAGGAGACCCAGATTCAATCCCTGGGTCAGGAAGATCTCCTGGAGAAGGTAATGGCAACTCACTCCAGTATTCTTGCCTGGAAAATCCCATGGACGGAGGAGCCTGGTAAGCTACAGTCCATAGGGTTGCAAAGAGTCGGACACGACTGAGCAACTTCACTTTCACTTATGGCAGAAAGTGGACAAGAACTAGAGAGCCTCTTGATGAAAGTGAGAGAGGAGAGTGAAAAAGTTGGCTTAAAGCTCAACATTCAGAAAACGAAGATCATAGCATCTGGTCCCATCACTTCATGGGAAATAGATGGGGAAACAGTGGAAACAGTGGCTGACTTCATTTTTCTGGGCTCCAAAATCACTACGGATGGTGATTGCAGCCATGAAATTTAAAGACGCTTGTTCCTTGGAAGGAAACTTATGACCAAACTAGACAGCATATTAAAAAGCAGAGATATCACTTTGCCAACAAAGGTCCATCTAGTCAAGGCTATGGTTTTTCCAGTGGTCATGTATGGATGTGAGAGTTGGACTATAAAGAAAGTTGAGCACAGAAGAATTGATGCTTTTGAACTGTGGTGTTGGAGAAGACTCTTGAGAGTCCCTTGGACTGCAAGGAGGTCCAACCAGTCCATCCTAAAGGAGATCAGTCCTGGGTGTTCATTGGAGGGCCTGATGTTGAAGATGAAACTCCAATACTTTGGCCACCTGATGTGAAGAGCTGACTCATTTGAAAAGACCCTGATGCTGGGAAAGATTGAGGCCAGGAGAAGAAGGTGATAACAGAGGATGAGATGGTTGGATGGCATCACCAACACAATGGACATGTGTTTGGGTGGACTCCAGGAGTTGTTGATGGACAGGGAGGCCTGGCGTGCTACAGTTCATGGGATCACAAAGAGTCGGACAACTGAGCAACTGAACTGAACTGAAAACATTGAGTTATTGTCTCTCTCTCTCTCTACATATATATAAACACAGTCTCTTAAATGTGTGTGTGTATATATATATATATATATGAAATATTGAGTTATTATCTCTAGGTGATAGGTTTATGAGTTATTTGAGGTTTTATTTATTGTATTTTCTAAAACAGTGAACATGTTAGTTCTGCAAGTAGTAAAGTTTAAGAGTCATAGGGAAACACATACACACATATATACAAATTAAAACCCAGAATCAGTCAAAGGCACATTACATGTCAACCATGTTACCTTACTGTACCATTTACTCCTTGGGCATAACCTTCCAGTGACAGGTTCATTGATAGTGACACCAAGGGAGAAATCAGTCTTTTAAGTCTCTGCATCCAAAGGGGAGTGGTAAACATGGATAGTAGGTTGGAAACAGTAAATCAAAAAGATAAAAGTCCTCACAGAGAGCATAAATCAAATTGCAAAACCTGCAAGGCTCCATCTTTGCCAAATCCATAATTTATCTACCCATCCATTCATTCAACAAACTCTCATTTAACACCTCAAAGTGCCAGGCAACAGACTGCTGCTGCTGCTGCTGCTGCTAAGTCACTTCAGTCGTGTCCGACTCTGTGCGACCCCATAGACAGCAGCCCACCAGGCTCCCCCGTCCCTGGGATTCTCCAGGCAAGAACACTGGAGTGGGTTGCCACTTCCTTCTTCAGTGCATAAAAGTGAAAAGTGAAAGTGAAGTCTCTCAGTCGTGTCTGACTCTTAGCGACCCCATGGTCTGCAGCCTACCAGGCTCCTCTGTCCATGGGATTTGCCAGGCAAGAGTACTGGAGTGGGTTGCCATTGCCTTCTCCGAGGCAACAGACTAGAACACACTATTATTATATACGACACTCTCTGGCCCTTAATGGGTTCAGACTGCTAGTTTAAAAAAAAAAATTACTTGAGATTATCAAACCCTACTTAGCTTCAGGTTTCATGAGTTACAGTCCCTGCCTTGCTAAAAGTAAACTATTTATAAATCAGATACATCTAATGTCTCTGTCCTCCCTAGAAAAAATGTCATCAAAGTTGTGTTCTTCTTTCAGGATAATCAAAGTATTCAATTCAGTTCAGTCACTCAGTCGTGTCCAACTCTTTGAGACCCCACAGACTGCAACACACTAGGTTTCCCTGTCCATCACCAACTCCTGGGGCTTCCTCAAACTCAAGTCCATTGAGTTGGTGATGCCATCCAGCCATCTCATCCTCTGTCATCCCCTTCTCCTCCTGCCTTCAATCTTTCCCAGCATCAGGGTCTTTTCCAATGAGCCAGTTCTTCTCATCAGGTGGCCAAAGTATTGGAGTTTCAGCTTCAGCATCAGTCCTTCCAGTGAATATTCAGAACCAATTTCCTTTAGGATGGACTGGTTGAATCTCCTTGCAATCCAAGGGACTCTCAAGACTCTTCTCCAATGCCACAATTCAAAAGCATCAATTCTTTGGCCCTCAGCTTTCTTCATAGTCCAACTCTCACATCCATACATGACCACTGGAATTTATATTAATAATTTTTTAAATTTCCCCTATTTTCTAATTTTTATACATCTACTTTCTCATGTTGCCCTGGTTATTTACTAAAAGATTAATTCAGATAAAATGAAACTGATAGTTAGCCTTTCCAAACATTCCTTCTCATCTCTCTCAAATGTCCCTTTGGGCTCTAGAAAACAAAAGAAAGAAAAAGAGAATGAGAAAAAACAGAAAGAAGAAATGAAAGGAAGGGAGGATAGAGAAAAGTCAGAATGAAAATATTTAAAAGATTTCAAATATAGTTCTCTGAATTAATTACTTAATTTATTTAGATGACTCTAACTTTTATATTTGGTGAAGTTTACCTGAAGGGAAGTTAACTAGTGCACAGTGGAACTGGTAACACAGTTTTATCTCCTTTAACAGGCAAGAAGCCTGAGGATACACTAATTAGAGTTGGCATTTATCCTGGAAGGAGGTCTCAGAACCACAGTTCAGGGTGGTTCCATCAGATTAAAGCTCAACTGAAATTTTAGAAGATTCTTGTTCTCCTTAACTCTAAAATCCAATTCTTCTCATTTGAAAGTTAAGTTGTGTGGTTTCTTTCCTGTTCAGATTCTAAAATTAAGTCTTCCTACCTGCAATAAATCACTATTCAGAAGGATTAACAAATGCAAAATACTTCCTCCAGACAAACCCTCAGCCTTCTTAGTAAAGACCTCTAGGCAGCCAGAAACTAACCATCAGAATTAGCAGACAGAAAACCCTGACTTCAAAACAAGTTTTCAACGTGGAGGTTTACGGAAAATATAGGGTACAGTGTGCTGAACAACTTTTGAATTTGTCTACACATTTAAGTCTTGCTTGAGAAACTGAATGAAAATGTTTCAAACTAAAGAAGCTATTCATTAATGCCTTGTCCTGGCTTGAGACCTAACATTTCTTCCCTCAGTGAGTAGTCATTTGTCACTGTTCTGTAGTCCACTGAGAAGATGAATGGCAAACACTACATGCAAATTAAGGGCTCCATATGGTCAAAAAAATACTACATAGCAGAAAACACCAGCACATTAGTAGAGTCAACTTTGTTGAACAAAAATCATTAGAAACTATTGCTACCACAAGACTAAATATTGATATAAAAATTAAACAGCTGAATTTTGATCAAAGATTCCTAGATCTAAGAAAATTGGTGACATCTTATTAACATATAAGTGAAGTGAAGTCGCTCAGTCGTGTCCGATTCTTTGCGACCCATGGACTGTAGCCCACCAAGCTCCTCCGTCCATGGGATTCTCCAGGCAAGAATACTGGAGTGGGTTGCCATTTCCTTCTCCAGGGGATCTTCCTGACCCAGGGATCGAACCCAGGTCTCCCATATTGCAGGCAGATGCTTTAACCTCTGCACCATCAGGGAAGCCCATTAACATATAAGGCTCCTAGAAATAACATTTAAATAAACAAATTAACCTATGTGAGTGACTGAAAATAATTTAATATACCACCACTTAGTACCAGAATTTATTTTCATTTATTCTCCTTAGAAAAGGCAGTACTCAGTTTTATATACACGTGGATTTCAAGCCATGTCTGGTGGTAGCTACACTACCTAACTGATCTGGATATTTACCAACTATTTGATGATGGATGCACACCCAACTAACTCATCAGTATGAATTCTGATGGGCAGGGGGGGTCACCAAGATTTTCACATGGTAGGAAAAAATTCAGATTGGAATAATCCGTAATTCAAGATCACTAAGTATTAGGTTGAACAATATGAAGTTGCCAATATATGATTTTTTTACCTACAAACAAGGTAATTTCATAGGCTTTTCAAAATTGAAGTGTAATTGGCTTACAGTGTTAGTTTCAGATGTACAACAAAATGATTCAGTTATACATAATACATAAATTAATAGATTCTTTTCCCTTATAGATTAGTAAAAATACTAGAGTTCCCTGAGCTATACAATAGGTCCTGGTTGGTCATCATTTTTTTTAAATGATTACTTTATATTAGAGAATAGCTGATGTACAACATTGTGTTATTTTCAGGTGCATAGCAAAGTGATTCAGTTTTATATGTGAGTGTATATATATGTATATATATATACACACCCACACACATATCTATTCTTTTTCAGGTTCTTTCCCATTTAGATTATTACAAAATAGTAAGTAGAATTCCCCAGGAGGTCCTTGCTGATTATCTACTTTATAAAGTCAAGTGTATATGTTAATCTCAAACTTCTAATTTATCCCTCTCCCACAATTTCCCCTTTGGTAACCATAAGTTTGCTTTCTGTCTGTGGGTCTATTTCTGTTTTGTATACAAGTTTATTAGTATCATTTTTTTAAGATTCTGCAAGTAAGCAATATCATATGATATTTGTCTTTCTCCTGGCTAACTTCACTCAGTATGATAATCTCTAGGTCCATCCATGTTGCTGCAAATGGCATTATTTCAGTGTTTTTTATGACTGAGTAAAATTCCACTGCATATATGCTCCACATATTCTTTATGTATTCATCTGTCAGTGGACATTTAGGTTACTTCCATGTCTTGGCTATTGTAAAGTGTTGCAATCACATTGGTCATCAGAAAGTTACAAATAATAAATTGTTGGCTAGGGTTGAGAGGAAAAAGGAAACTTCCTATACTGTTGATGGGTTCCTTAAAAAAACTTAAAACAGAGCTATCATATAATCTTACAATCCCACTCTTGAGCATATAGCCAGAGAAAAAACACAATTTCATTCACTTTCAATGAACTGATGTCATATAGCCTGCCACTTCCTCTGCCCCACCTGGGCAAACAGTACTCTTTTCGCTGAACAAATCAACATATCCAGTATCAATCAATCACCCTCAGAAGAAGAGAAGAAGCTTATCTGACAGGTCAGATCTAGGTCCCTCTTTTAACACACTGTTCTTATAAGACTTATTTATCAATCCATTTATTCATTTAGCAATTACTTCTGAGTATTTGCCCTGTGAACACACTGAGTAAAGAGCTAGGAGAAACACAGAGAGACCATACCTGGGAATCAATAAGTTGCTTGTATGTGTAGATTATGTATATTAGCAAATGCATATACCAAGATCAGGTAATAAACCTAGGATGCTATTGGGGAAAATAAAAGGATATTTGAGCTTTGAGAAATAAGGAGAGAGGAACAATTCTATGGGCTAGATTTATCTGAAAGTACTAACACATATATATGGAATTTAGAAAGATGGCAATGATGACCCTGTATGCAAGACAGGAAAAAAGACACAGCTGTGTATAACGGACTTTTGGACTCAGAGAGAGAGGGAGAGGGCGGGATGATTTGGGAGAATGGCATTCTATCATGTATACTATCATGTAAGAATTGAATCGCCAGTCTATGTCTGACGCAGGATACAGCATGCTTGGGGCTGGTGCATGGGGATCACCCACAGAGATGTTATGGGGAGGGAGGTGGGAGGGGGTTTCATGTTTGGGAACACATGTAAGAATTAAAGATTTTAAAATTTAATTAAAAAAAAAAAAGAATCCAAAAAAAAAAAAAATTTGAATTTTTAGATAGATAGGATTTCAATAGACAGTGAAAAATGGATGATGTATTAGTCAAAAAGAACTGTGTGATCAAAGTGGAATGTTCATGATATATCTGAAGGGAACAAAGAGTGGTAGGAGAAGAGAGGTTTAAAGTATGAATGAAGTAGAAACTTCACCAAGAGAATCTGAGCGGTAAGGTTGGAGAAAAAGGTTGAAATGACAGTGCAGGAAGCAGCCTAATGAACATTTTATAGTATTCTCTAAATAACCTGTGGATGATGCTGTTGAGATATGACAGGATAGAATGTTCTAGAAAAAAACTTTTTCTGACATCTCTCTTTCGGATGGATTGCAAGAGAGACAGTTAGAAATCTGTTAAGAAGGAACTTCTCTGCCTTAGAGAAGAATGGAGGTAACAAAAATATGTGTAATAAGTTGCAATCAAAAAATGTAAAAGGAGGTTACTTATAAAGTGAAATGAATAATTTGGGAATGAATTTGTATTCATTTCACCAGACACTAATTCAGCATTCCACACTGTTGTAGCACTTTAGTACTTCACTTGTTCAGCAAATATTTAACAAGCACTCTGTTTCAAACATTTCTAGGCTCTGGGGATGTAAGGATGAACTAAGCAGGCACAATCTATTCTCTCAAATAGCTACAGCCTAGGGAGAGAGAGAAACAGTACACAGGAAAAAAAAAAAAAAATATATATATATATATATATATATATATATATATATATATCATTACAACCTGTGCTAAGTGCTATGAAGGAAACAAACTTACTGCAATGACAGAAAATAAGAAAAGGATTTTCTCCATGATAGTAGTAAGAAGGTGCACTGAAGATGTCCATTAAGCTAGAAGCAGAAAGAGTTATTAGAGTCCTAGTTCTACAACAGCAAATAAACTGCAACCATATATTTCAAAGGCAGTATAATTTCCTTTCCTTGTCCTTTTCTTCTTCTAGCTCTATGTCAAAGCTTGGTTCAGCCTATAGGTTGTTACTCTTTCCAACTAATGAACTGAAATAGTTAGGGGACTGAAAGTGCAGCTGGGGTGGCCGTTAACTTACTAGCAGAGAATCAACATGGAGATGGTATTTGCTGCCATAAATCCAAACCTTAGTAGTAAATATTTATTGGCAGGAAGTTATATTTCCACCCCTGACAGTTCTATTACTGCACAGCCATTCAAGGCTGAAAGCCATTTTTAGCAGCTATTTAGCAAAGTCTAAAATGATAGAGTATATTGCTATACCGTTGGAATTCCAGGGAATTCAAACATCTGGTTAAATCAACAGAAAATTCTTGTTCTCATCATTGAATCTCTGTTCAACTGACCCCAATATCCCAGAAAACATTTTTCTATGTTTCTTCTGACCCCCCCATCTTTAGGCTTTTAGTCAGGAAGGCCTCAGCTACTTACATTCACTAGCTATCCTAATGAATACTGAAGAAATTCCCAGGGTCACTCACTTCTCAGCACTGGACCCTTTCTGTCTTATGCTTATGATAGTGCAAATATCTTATACAAGACATCTGAGTGTGCACCTAATCCTATCATATAGACTATAAACATCTTGAAGATGTTTTATTAATCTTATATTCCCCATAGCACTTGGTATGTGCCTAATAAATATATCAGGCAAAAAAGAATGAGCAAATGAATGTCTTGGTAGATGAATTTCAGGAAAGAACCCTTAAAGTATCTCTCATTGGCAAGAGAAAAGCAGACATTTTCTAGATAAATGGCTTCTAAACCTGATTGTACATTAGAATAACCTAGTAGCTTATTCAAAATGTAAGTTCCTGGGCTCCACTTTCCTTGTCCCTCAACACCCAAGAATATGACTGAACTAATCTAGGCTAGAATTAAGAAATCTGTGTTTTAGAAAGTCCTCCTAGGTATTTCTAATGTGCAGTAGCTTTGAAATCTACTGATTGAGCAACCAATTTCAAAACAGAAAACCACATTTAGTACCAATAGAATGTGGTCCTATGGTAAACAAGTTTAGGAGCTCACAAAAAAGAGTATTTTACATGTTGTTAACTGTGATATTTTAAGGTTCTTACAAACACTGACTCTAAATGACCAGAAGAAAATGAATATGAACTCAAGTTTATCTTTCTAAATAGTAAAGTCAAAAATTTTATCCAATGAATATTTTTACCACAGACCCTCAATGTAATATAATTAAATTTCTATTTAAAAATGTATTGGAATATAGTTGAGTTACAATGTTATATTAGTTTCAGGTGTATAGCAAAGTGAATCAGTTGTACATATACATATGTCCACACTTTTTTAGATTCTTTTTCCACATAGGTTATTAGAAAGTGTTGAGTAAAATCCCCTGTGCTATACAGTAGGTCCTTACTAGTTTTCCCTTTTATATGTAGTAGTGTGTGTATGCCAAATAGAGTTTCTGCTTCTTGCAGTATGCCACATCAGCTACTCTGAAGTTTTTTTGCATGATAAAGTAACTAGATCCCTGGCAATATCTCATTTTTATTACATGATTAGAATTTTAGAAAATAAGAGAAATCTCCAATAAGATGGGAAAAGTGTGTGGATAGCAGAGTGATGAAGAGTAAGTACATCCAAAAAACATGGGTTGCTTGGAAGAAAGAATTTATATCATAGCTATGATGGGTAGACTAAGCTTTGACCCAGAAGCAAGATGGAAAAACTGAATCTAATCAGTGGTGTTGGGATGATTGGACAGCTATATGCAAAAGAATCAAGCTGAACTAATTTCTTATATCATACATAAAAAGAAATTCAAATTGGATTAAAGTCAAGTGAAACCATAAAATTTCCAGAAGACAACTTAGGCAGTAAACTCTGACATAGGTCTTCGCAATATGTTTTGGATAAGTTTCTTCAGTCAAGGGAAACAAAAGCAAAAATAAAGACCACATCATACTAAAAGTTTCTTTTTCTGTGCAAGTCTGTCAACAAAATGAAAAGGCAGCCTACTGAATGGGAGAAGATATTTGCAAACTATTTATCCAATAAGGGGTTTAATATCAAAAAAATGTCAAAAACATTAGTCAAAATCAGAAAAAAACAAACAGATTTTAAAATGGGCAAAGAGGAGACTTTCCTGGCAGTCCAGTAGTTAAGGCTCTACACTTCCACTGCAGGGGCATGGGTTTAATCGCTGGTAAGAGAACTAAGATCCTGAATGTGGCAAGTGTGAGTTCAGTTCAGTTCAGTCGCTCAGTCGTATCTGACTGTTTGTGACCCCATGAATCGCAGCATGCCAGGCCTCCCTGTCCATCACCAACTCCCGGAGTTCACCCAAACTCATGTCTATTGAGTCGGTGATGCCATCCAGCCATCTCATCCTCTGTCGTCCTCTTCTCCTCCTGCCCCCAATCCCTCCCAGCATCAGAGTCTTTTCAAATGAGTCAACACTTCGCATGAGGTGGCCAAAGTATTGGAATTTCAGCTTCAGCATCATTCCCTCCAAAGAAATCCCAGGGCTGATCTCCTTCAGAATGGACTGGTTGGATCTCCTTGAAGTCCAAGGGACTCTCAAGAGTCTTCTCCAACACCACACTTCAAAAGCATCAATTCTTCAGCACTCAGTTTTCTTCACAGTTCAGCTCTCACATCCATACATGACCACTGGAAAAACCATAGCCTGGACTAGATGGACCTTTGTTGGCAAAGTAATGTCTCTGCTTTTCAATATGCTATCTAGGTTGTTCATAACTTTTCTTCCAAGGAGTAAGCATCTTTTAATTTCATGGCTGCATTCACCATCTGCAGTGATTTTGGAGCCCAAAAAAATAAAGTCTGACACTGTTTCCCCATCTATTTCTCATGAAGTGATGGGAGTAGCCAAAAGAAAAAGACAATCAAAAAAAAAAAAAAAGACCTAATTAAAAAAATACAATTTAAATTTAAAAAATAAATAAAATGGGCAGAGAATCTGAATAGACATTTTTCCAAAGAAGACATGCAGATGGCTAAGAGACACATGAAAAGATGATCAACATCACTAATTATCAAGGAACTACAAATTGAATCCACAATAAGATAGTTATTATTTGTAATCCATCAGAATGGCTATTACCAACAAATCACAAACATTGGTGAGAGTATAGAGAAAAGGAAACCCTGGAGCATTGTTGGTGGGGATATAAATTGGTACAGCCACTATAGAAACAGTATGGAGATTCCTCAAAAAGTTAAAAGAGAGGCACCACATGATACAGCAATTCAACTCCTGAGTATTTATCCGTAAAAAATGAAAACACTAATTGGAAAAGATATTACGCACCCTTGAGTACATTGTACCATTTTTACAATACCCAATATATGGAAGCAACTCAAGTGCCCATCAATAGATGAATGAATAAAGAAGTAACATAAATAGGAGGGAGGTAGGAGGGGGGCTCATGATGGAGGACACATGTACACACATGGTTGATTCATGGCAAAACCACTACAATATTGTAAAGTAATTAGTCTCCAATTAAAATAAATTACTTTTTTTAAAAAAAGAAGCAGCATAAACATACCATGGAATATTACTCAGTCATAAAGAAAGAATGAAACCTTGCCATCTGTGACAACATGGATACATGCCCAGGGTATTATGTTAAGCGGAATGTCACATAAAGAAAAACAAATAATACTCCACAATTTAGTATAATGTGGGGTTTAAAAAATAAAATATATGAACAAATATAACAAAATAGAAATAGAGTTATAGATACAGAAAACAGGTGGTTGACAGAGAGGAAGAGGATAGAGGGAAAAGAGAAATAGGTAAGGTCAATTAAGACGTATTAATACAAACATTCAGTTGAAAAATAAATGAATATGAAATGTACAGTGTGAGGAATGTAGTCAATAACTATATAGTATCTGTGTATAGTGACAGATGGTAACTAGACTTGTGATCATCTTGAAATGTATAGAAATATCAAATCACTATGCTGTGCGACAGGAAGTAACATAGTGTCACAGGTCAATTATATTTCAAAAATAAACAAACACACTCCAAAAGAGATCAGATGTGTGATTATTAGAGGGAGTGTAGGAAGAGGGAATTGGATAAAGGCAGTCAAAATGTACAAACTTTCAATTATAAGACAAGTCCTAGAGATGTAATGTACAACATGGCAAATATAATTGGCGCTGCCATATGTTACATATGAAAGTTGTTAAGAGTAAATCCTGACAGTTCTCATCACAAGGAAGATAACTTTTTCTATTTATTTTTGTATCTTTGTGAGATGATGGATCTTTACTAAACTTGTGATAAATTTCATAGTGCATATAAGTTAAATCATTATGTTATATACCTTAAACTTGGGGATTTCCGGGTGGCTCTAGTGGTAAAGAACACGGCTGCCAATGCAGGAGACATGGGCCGTGGGTTTTATCCTTGGGTCAGGAAGATCCCCTGGAGGATAGCATGCAACCCACTCCAGTATTCTTGCCTGGAGAATCCCCGTGGACAAAGGGGCCTAGCAGGCTATAGTCCATAGGTTGCAAAGAGTTGGACATGACCGAAGTGACTTAGCACACACATGCACATATACCTTAAATGTATACAGTGCTGTCTGTCAATCATACCTCAATAAAGCTAGAAGAAAAAAACAAACCAACAAAACTGAACCTGAGACTCACATATAAGGTCGAGGACCCCTGGACTGGGAGAAAAAAAAAAAAAGTGATGCCTGTTCAATAGCACTTGCTGACTTTCAGCAGAATCAAAAATAATTTCTCACTGGAGGGGAAAAGTCTCACTTTAGAGTCCCAAGTTTACCACAGATGAACGATGACCAAATCTGAGTTCACAATCAAGGACAACAAACACACAAGGAAATAAAACACCAGAAGAAACAAACAAACAAAAAAAAACAGACAACCTCGGGTTTCAGATGCTGGACTCATACTATAAACCACTATGTATGAAATGTTAAAGAATGTGAAAAAAAAAAAAAGGCAGAATTATTTGTTTAAAGAAGAAGAAAACACAACTGTGAAATAAAAATTCAGAATATTTTCATGGCAGGTTAGAAACAGTTCATAGAAGAAATGAAACACTAGAAGACAAAAATGTATGCTTAGTCGCTCAGTCATGTCTGACTCTTTGTTACCCCTTGGACTATAGCCTACCAGGCTCCTTTTACAGGAGATTTTTCAGGCAAGAATACTGGAATGGGTTGATATTTCTTTCTCCAGGAAATCATCCCAACCCAGGGACTGAACCCATGTCTCCTGCATTGCAGGAGATTTTTTTTTTGCCCACTGAGCCATCAGGGAAGCCCTATACTGGAAGATAGAAGTAAATAAACTGTTCAGATTACAATACAGAGAGAAAAGAGATGGAAACTATGGAGGAGAGGTTATTCAAGATATTCAAGGTAGAATGAGAAGGTTTGAAATATGTTTAATTAGGATCCCAAAGAAAAGAATAAAAGAAAAAATGTTTGAAGAGGTAACAGTTGAAGTTGCCACACTTGTCAATGATGGAGATTTGAACGAACCCTCACAAACTTTTTAAATTAATAAGATATTAATGGATAGGTTAAGAAGAACTTCTTCATAGTCTCAAGGAGTTAATAAGAGAGTAAGAAATGACTGAACAAGTCCCAGTAGAAACTGCGAATCTAGACAAGTGAATCCAGGACTCAGGTTCACACTCACATTGAGAGAGTTTACTGATCCAGACAAGGCATCTGAGACTGAGACATACCTGGGCTCAATGACTTTCATTCTCTGAGACAAAACTGAGTGCACTGAGAGCTGATCCTAGAAAACACACAGGAGAGTGAGGAAGTTAAAGGAATGGCACCAAATTACAGCGCCATTAAAGAAGTTCCCACAGTAGGTAACTGAACTTTAGCTCTGCAGCATAACTCTGTCACGTGTAGATCATGGGACTAAAAATTCCTTCACACTAGGGAAAAGGGAATTGGATGTTTATACACCAGCTCTCAAGAATCACTGGTTAAGTGTGACTCCAGGGAATTACTCCTTGTCTGGCATTGCTGGCCTGTGTGCGGCTACTAGGGAAAGCCCTCAGGCAAAGAGATGCAGATGCTGGCAGCTGGAAGTCAGGCTAGTGTGTAATGAGATATATCTCATTACATATCTCAGTATGTAAGGATAAGATAATATAAGTGCCTGCTTTAGGTGATTTCACAGAGCTAGAGGGAAAAAGCCTCAGCTCAGCATGCACCACAGATGAGGGTAAAATGTTCTTTACTGCTTCTGAGACCCGAAAGGAATGGATCTTATTAACAGAGAGGAAAACGAAAATCTGCACTGGATAAAAGGCAATATCCTAGAACTTAAGTTATTTCTACATATAAATTTTCAAATATAGTTTTCAGAAAACAATAAAGAAAAACAAGATATAAGCAGGAGACATAAAAGAGAGCTAGCAAAAGCAACAGACAGTTGAAACAGACCCACAACACTTAGGGTAATGGAATTAGCAGACACAGTCCAAGTATGTTTATTACAGTTAAGGAAATAAAAGCCAAGCATTACCATTTTGATAGAAAATTGGAAACTATAAAAACTACTATAACAGAAACTTACAAAATAAATAAATTGAAGTTCTGTTACTGAAAAATATAAATATGAAATTAAGAACTCAATGGAGCAGATCAGACAGAAGTGAAATCAGAATCACTGAAGTGAAAGACATTTAGAAAAAAATCAAAATCAGAAAGAGAGCACCGAAAGTGTAAAAATTTACAGTGTTAGAGACACAGAGAACACACTGAGAAGACTTAACATACATACAGTCAGACCAAAAGGAAGAGAGAGAAAGCAAGTGGACAGAGTCAGCATTCAGTTCAGTTCAGTTCAGTCCAATCGCTCAGTCGTGTCCGACTCTTTGCGACCCCATGAGTCGCAGCACGCCAGGCCTCCCTGTCCTCTCCTGGAGTTCATTCAGACCCACGTCCATCGAGTCCGTGATGCCATCCAGCCATCCCATCCTCGGTCGTCCCCTTCTCCTCCTGCCCCCAATCCCTCCCAGCATCAGAGTCTTTTCCAGTGAGTCAGCTCTTCGCATGAGGTGGCCAAAGTACTTACTGGAGCTTCAGCTTTAGCATCGTTAAATACTGTCTGGATTTACCAGAATTGATGAAATACAGCAAGCCGCATATTCAAGATCAACAAAAACTAAATAGAACAAGGAAAGAACACTTAGTTATATCAGAATAAGACTCCCTCCCCCTCAAAAAACCCAGAGGAAAAAAATCTTAAAATTAACTTAAAAAAATGATATTTTCAAAGAAGTAGAATTTAAACTGGAAGCTAGCTTCTCAATAGCAACAGTATTTAGATGATTCTTCAGTGTGGGAAAGAAAAATGACTGTCAAGCCAGAACACTCTACCAAGCAAATGTATACTTTAACATGGAAGGATTAATAAAATAAAGACTTTTCAGACAAACAAAAACTGACAGTTCACCATCAGAATATGTACAAAATAAGACAATTATCAAGGGATATCAGACAGAAGAATGATTATTACAAACAGAAAATCTAAGATGCAGAAAAAAAGTGAAGGGAGAATAAAAGATAAATGCACAGGTATACTTAAATAAGCACTGATTCTGTGAAAGAATAAAATAATAAATTGAGGTTTTACACACACACACACTTTAGAATTTAATTGGGAGGGGATAAATAAAGTTAGTGTTCTAAGGGGAATTGATTTTTGGGTGAAAGGATAAAGTTGTCATAATTAAAAGATTTTCATAAGTGAAAAATACAAATGATAATTTCTAGAGTAATCCCTAAAAAACAGACAAAGAGTGAATAACCACTAGTCCTACTAGAAGATAAATAGGATAATTAAATAGTAAAGTATTCAAACCAGAAAAGGAAATGAGAGAAATGGTGATATATACACAGGATAAATTAAAAATACTTAACAAGATGCAGATTTCAAATATCAATAATGATACTGAACAGAAATGAACTAAATATCTTCAAGTTAAGAGAAAATACTATGTTTCATTAAAACAAAGAAAAAGATATTTCAAGAGAATTATCTAGAACATAAGGACACAGAACCACAGCCTGAATCAGAGCCACGCTAGTTAATCTACAGGCTCTTGAGAGATGCAGACTCTGTTGAATGATGCTAAGATTTTGTGTTTTCTTGTTGTCCATTAAAATCTAGCTGAGACAAAAATTGTAGCACTCCACAACTAGGTGCCAATAATAAAAGCTAAAAATATTATCTTATTGGCTTTGAGATTGAGTAGCAGGTGTAGATAAACAACTGTAAAAATATTCAGCTTTCAAGATGGGTATTTTCTCACATTCTCTTCAGAAGTGGTCAAATCAGAAATAGAAAGACCTTCAGCCTATAAAGTGAAGTCGCTCAGTCGTGTCTGACTTTTTGCGACCCCATGGACTGTAGCCTACCAGATTTCTCCATCCATGGGATTTTCCAGGCAAGAGTACTGGAGTGGGTTGCCATTTCCTTCTCCAGGGGATATTCCCAACCCAGGGATCAAACCCAGGTATCCCACATTGCCAGCAGACGCTTTACCCTCTGAGCCACCAGGGAAGCCCTCTGCTTATAAAGATTAGTTATAAAAATATACACAAAGATCATAGTTAATGAGGAAATGTCAAAATTCTTCTCTGTGAAATCAGCAAGAGACAAGGAAACTACTCTCACCAAATTTATTCAGCAATGGACAAGAGATCCTAGACTGTGCAGTAGAGCAAAAAAAAAAAAAAAAGACAATAAGGATTATAAATGAAGAAATAAAATAGTCATTGTTTGCAGATAATATGTTTCTACACAGTGAAATCCAAGCACTTTACAGATACATTATTAGAATTAAGAAATGAGTTTAACAAGGTTGATGGATACGCTGTGAGTTTTCAAAACTCAGTTGCAATGCCTTAACCAACAACAACTGAGTTTTAAAAAACTCATGGTGTATCCATCAACCTTGCTAAACTCATTTCTTAATTCTAATAATGTATCTGTAAAGTGCTTGGATTTCCCTGTGTAGAAACATATTATCTGCAAACAATGACTATTTTATTTCTTCATTTATAATCCTTATTGTCTTTTTTTTTTTTTTTTTGCTCTACTGCACAGTCTAGGATCTCTTGTCCACTGCAATGCCTTAACCAACAACAATGCAGAAGGCGATGGCACCCCACTCCAGTACTCTTGCCTGGCAAATCCCAGGGACGGAGGAGCCTGGTAGGCTGCAGTCCATGGGGTCGCTACTAGTCGGACGCAACTGAGCAACTTCACTTTCACTTTTTCTTTTCATGCACTGGAGAAGGAAATGGCAACCCACTCCAGTGTCCTTGCCTGGAGAATCCCAGGGACGGGGGAGCCTGGTGGGCTGCCGTCTATGGGGTCGCACAGAGTCGGACATGACTGAAGTGACTTAGCAGCAACCAAAAACAAATTTAAAAGGAAAAAAATTTAATATATAATAACTTCAAAAACACCAATACCTAGGATAAGTCTACAAAAATTCATGTTATAACTCTATATAAAACAGTATAAGTATTATTGAGCTAAACAAGACAATTGAATAGAAGGATATACTATGATTTGATACAGGAAAAATAGAACATTTTAAATTAATTTTTACCAAATTGATACATATTTCAAAACAATATTGTTATCATATCCCAGAATATTTTGCTTGTTTTGATTGTTATGGTCATTAACATGCTGACTCTAAAATTAGTATGCAATTGCAAAATGCCAAAAATATCCAAGACATACTTGAAGATTAATGAAATATGGTAGAACTTGCTCTATGAAAAATCAAGACATTAAAAAGCTACAATTACTAAGAAAGTGTGACAGTGGTACAAGCATAAACAGACCAATGGAAGAGACCAGAAGAAAACAGAGCCATATATAAACAACACTATGCCAAAGATGGGGGGTTCCTGGTGGCACAGACAGTAAAGAATCTGCCTCAGATGTGGGAGACTGGGGTTCGACTCCTGGGTCAGGAAGTTCCCCTGGAGAAGGGAATGGCTGCCCATCCCAGTATTCTTGCCTAGAGAATTCCATGGACAGAGGAACTTGGAGGGCTATAGCTCATGGTCAAAAACAGTCAGACACAGCTGAGCAATTAACACTTCCACTTTTCATGACAAAGATGACAGTGCAGAACAAGGGAATCAGACTTTTTATTTGATGATACAAAGACATTACTTTGTCCACAAAGGTCCGTCTTGTCAAGGCTATGGTTTTTCCAGTGGTCATGTATGGATGTGAGAGTTGGACTGTAAAGAAAGCTGAGTGCAGAAGAATTTATGCTTTTGAACTGTGGTGTTGGAGAAGACTCTTGAGAGTCCCTTGGACTACAAGAGGATCCAACCAGTCCATCTTAAAGCATATTAGTCCTAGGTGTTCATTGGAAGGACTGATGTTGAAGCTGAACTCCAATACTTTGGCCATCCGGTGTGAAGAGCTGACTCATTTGAAAAGACCCTGATGCTGGGAAGGATTGAGGGCAGGAGGAGAAGGGGACGACAGAGGATTAGATGTGGTTGGGTGGCATAACTGACTCAATGGACATAGGTTTGGGTAGACTCTGGCAGTTGGTGATGGACAGGGAGGCCTGGTGTGCTGCAGTTCATGGGGCCGCAAAGAATCGGACATGACTGAGCAACTAAACTGAACTGAACTGAACAGAGAACAACTGAATATCTTTATGGAAAAAAAAATAAAATGTTTAATTTGCTTCTCACCTCATTGAATACACAAAAATAAATCCTAGGTGGATTATAAACTAAATATATAAAGGAAAATACTGATTTAAAAATAAAACAAAATAATATAAGTGAACATATTTTGTGACTTAAAGGAAGATTCTGATTTATCCTAAAGGAAACAATTGTATTCTTTGAAAACATTCACATTTAAAACTTTTTATTCAAAAAACAAAAGGCAAACAACAGAAGACATTTGAAGCATGTATAAATGACAAAGGAATCATACTTATTATTATAATACATAAAGAAATCCTACAATAAAGTAAGAGAAAATTCTTTTTTTTTTAATGGGTAAAATACCTGTATAGACAACTTGCAAAACAGGAAACAAAAATGGCCACTAAGTATATGAACACTCACTATTAATCTAGGAAATCAGTAAATATATGAAAACCCATTAGTAATACAAAAATTCAAATTAAAAACCACAATGAGGTTATAACACATACCCACCAGATTAGCTAAAATTTAACAATCTGACAATACCAAATATTTGTAGAATGAGAAGCAACTATAAATCAGTTAAACTCTGGAAAACAGCTTGGCATTCTATAATAAAACTGAAAATATATATACTAGATAGCAAAGTTATTCTTCTCCTAGTTATGTATGGAAGTATACTAACGATATTCCATTATTCAGATAGAAGTAACAAGCTGAATACTGAATAATATAAATAAAAAGAGAGTCACATCTACCAACATCATAGTGAAGAGAAAAACATAACACTAAAGCAAAAAGAACATTTGAAAAGTGTCCACAGGAAAATAATTTACAAGAGAATGATTAGACTGATGTCTGATTTATCAAAGTTAACACCAAAAGCCAAAAGACATTGGAATCACACGCTCAAAGCAATGAGAAAAAATAGGCTAGAGTTGTATACCAGAGAAACTAACTTCCAAAAATCAGAGTGATACATCTGTTAAGAGACTTGTAACCAGAATACAAAAATAACTTACCACTCAATAAAAAGAAAATTAACCTCATGCATCAGAAGGCATGTACAAAGACATTCATAGCAGCATTGTTTCTAACAGCAAGAATCTACAAACAACTTAAACGACCATTGACAGGAAAACTAATTATTTGCTATATGTGTGTTTATACATAGAATTATTATTCAGCAATGAAAATTAAAGAATTTTAGCTGTATACATCATCACACTTTGATTAAAAACAAAGTAATCAATTAAAAAACTAGTCACAGTAGATCACATAGAGCATATACCATTTTTACAAAACTTTCATTTCTTTCCAAAGGTAGGAAAAAGAAAATCCAGTTTTTAAAGATTCCAACAAAAACCCAATGTCTTTTGTTTCTCTAATCAGAATTATTGGAATTGGCTGTGTACAAAAAAACCCCTAACGGACATAAATGTTATTCTTTTGGCTAGTTAAGCAAATCTTTAGAGTGAGCCAATTAGTGCACTGAAGGAAAAATTCTCCAACACTGTAACTCTGGTAATATCAGAAAATGGAGACTCTTGGTTACCTGAAATGAAGAATTTAAGTAGAAGTACCATTAAAAGCATATGTGGATTACAAAATTAAAAGGCATATCAAGTTTTAAGTCTTGACTTCCTTCCACCTTCCTAACAACTCTTGCAGGCTCTATCTTCAGACTGCAAAATCACTCATCTCTCATGACTGCCAACACTACTTCTCTGGTTCAAACAACTGCCATCTCTCAGCTGAACCATAGGAAGCACCCATTAACTGAGCCCCCGCATCAATCCGTGATCAGCTCTTCCCCATATCAAGTTCTTTCAAAGTAGCAATAACAGTGGTCATGTGAAAATGCAATTTATACCACATCACTCCTCTAACCAACCCCTCAATCCCTGTCAATGACTTCTCACTTCACAGTGAAATCCAAGACCTTCATGATCCTCAGCCCAGGCTACTTCATCTTCTAACATTCACTACTCTTGCCAAGCTAGCTTTTTTTTTTTTTTCCTGGTCCTTAAAAACATGAAGCAGGCTTCCACCTTGGAGCCTCAGTATCTATTGTTAGATCACTAAATTTCTAAAGATGGGTCCCAGAAGACAAATGACAAAAGTTGCAGCATGACCCGCGTTTATGAATGATCCAATTCTATGCAGCTGTGAGTCAATAAATCCAGCCTATCGGGCCTGATGCAGAGGAAGCAACGTCTTCCTTTTGAAGAATTTTTAGAAACATTTCATATGCATGACTTGGAAGCCATTTACACATTGTGTTTTATTCAGAATTATCTAATTGCCCAAAATATACTATCTCTACAGGCAATCTGCAGAGGTTCTATTAAGAATACATAGGTATCATCCTCTCATACTCCACTCATAACCTACCCATAATCACCATCACCCCTGCCTGCCCGTGAGGAAATGTGTTTTCTTTATTAAATATTATTTCTCAGGAAATATGAAAGATTCTCTAGAAATATATTCTTAATGAGATTTTGAATGATCACCTGAACTTGGAGAACTAGCCGCTTTATCAGAGCCAGCTCCTCCCAGTCTTTCGGGAAGAACTATGATCTCTGGTTATTAACTGAGCATTTTATGAGCAGAAAATGGAAATGGAAGACAGGAGAACCATAATTTAAGTCATGATCTGACTTCTCAATTAAAGCGATATTAAAAAGCAATACAATCCTTCACCAGCCACACATGTACGAGGGTTACAGAGCGATTGGAATTCCCTCCCAGAAGAGTAAGATAAAGGATAATTTAGCCCAGCCCAGCTTGTAGCACATACAGAAAGCCAAGAGAAAATCAGGAAAGGAGTAGAGAGAATGGAAGGTGGCTTCAAACTTTGCTTTACTTGTGCTGGCTGGAATTCATTCCTGGTCTCAGAGGAGTAAAAGCCAGTGCTGTCACGTGTCATCTGTCAGAACCACTAGGTTGGCTGGACTTTGGTGGCTTTTGCTCAGTATGGCTGCTCACACAGGTAGAGCTCAGGATGGCTCCTCCAGGAACTTGGAGAGGGCAAGGCTGTGGTGGGGCCCCAGAGGCCCTTAATTTAAGCGTCAGTTTCCCTGGTGGCTCAGAGGTTAAAGTGTCTACCTGCAATGTGGGAGACCCGGGTTCGATCCCTGGGTTGGGAAGATCCCCTGGAGAAGGAAATGGCAACCCACTCCAGTACTCTTGCCTGGAGAATCCCATGGAGGGAGGAGCCTGGTAGGCTACAGTCCATGGGGTCGCAAAAAGTCGGACACGACTGAGCGACTTTACTCACTTAAGAGATTCTAGAACAGAAAGGTCACACTTGATGAGGAGAGTGGTGTGAGTTAGTGTAGTGTGATGTCTACATCTGTCTTCCAGCCCAAAGGCAAGTTCATCCAAGTCCTTTTTACTTTTAAGGGACATCCTGACATTTTTTCAGTACTACTGTTTTTTGTTTGTTTGCTTTCTTGTCTTTTTTTAGTAACAGATGAAGACGGCTGGGCCCTGACCATTGATGTGAACAGTGTGCCTGCCTCTAGGAATGTGGAGGCAGAGGAACCATTCAACAGGCAGGCCTGTGACAGGTAGATCTAGACACTCACTATGTGATGTTGATTACAATGGTAACAATTACAGCAATTGTGTCAATTTAATATATGCCAGGCATTTTACTAAGTTCTTTATCAGTTCAGTTCAGTCGCTCAGTCGTGTCCGACTCTTTGCGACCCCATGAATCGCAGCACGCCAGGCCTCCCTGTAGATCTTTATACAACTCTCGGATAAATATTGCTGTACTATTATCATCCTCATTTTACAGAGGAGAAAACTGAGACATAGAGAAGTTAATGATTTGTACACTACAGCCTTCCTAAAAAGGATAAAAAGCTATCTGACTCTGCTCTTTAAAAAATGGCTACTTCCTGATGTTTTTCTACATATTTACATTAAATAAACCCTTTGAGTTGAAAACCCTCATTAACTACAGTTAGCACTTCCCAGGTGGCTCAGTGAGTAAAGAATCTGCCTGCAATTCAGGAGGATTCAATTACTGGGTCAGGAAGATATCCTGGAGGAGAAAATGGCAACCACTCCAGCATTCTTACCTGGAAAATCCTGTGGACAGAGGAGCCTGGTGGGCAACAGTCCATGGGGTCAGAAAAAGTCAGACACGACTGAGCATTGAGCACAAGATTAACTACAGATATTATCTAGAAAGCACAACATATAATCAGCCATTAAAATTTTAACATAAATTGTTTTCTCAGACCAGCTAGCAGAAAGAAGAGACCTAATTAAGAGAGACATAAGGCATTGGCAACTCACTCCAGTACTCTTGCCTGGAGAATCCCATAGATGGAGGAGCCTGGTAGGCTGCAGTTCATGGAGTCGCTAAGAGTCAGACACAACTGAGTGACTTCACTTTCACTTTTCACTTTCATACATTGGAGAAATAAATGGCAACCCACTCCAGTGCTCTTGCCTGGAGAATCCCAGGGACAGGGGAGCCTGGTGGGCTGCCGTCTATGGGGTCGCACGGAGTTGGACACGACTGAAGTGACTTAGCAGCAGCAGCAAGGCATTTAAGCTTTAATAGGGATGGAAAATTCAAGACCTTACTGAAAAATGTCTGCTCTTTGAGGTCAAGGACTGTAACTTTTGTCTCAGCATATCCAGACTCTATCATAGTACCACGTACACAGTAAGTATTCAAAAAATTACTTGTGCATGGGGGGATGGATGGATGAATGAATTGTTCTCACTGTTCTCCCCATGAACAGACAGTGGGAAAATTGAAGGCAATGGAGCGAAGAGGGTGATCCTCAAATTGGGGAAAAACAAAACTGATTACCTGGGAGCTAGATGACTGGGAAGGGAGATCTGAAAAAGTCTCCCTTTTTACCATTTACCCTGTTGTGCCTTTCACATTTTGTGCCTTTGTGTATATCTTATCCATTCCAAAATTTAATTAATTTTTTTTAAGCTGACTTATATGCAGAGTGTATCATGAGAAACGCTGGGCTGCATGAAGCACAAGCTGGAATCAAGATTGCTGGGAGAAATATCAATAACCTCAGATATGCAGATGACACCACCCTTATGGCAGAAAGTGAAGAGGAGCTAAAAGGCCTCTTGATGACAGTGAAAGTGGAGAGTGAAAAGGCTGGCTTAAAGCTCAACATTCAGAAAACAAAGATCATGGGATCTGGTCCCATTACTTCATGGCAAATAGATGGAGAAACAGTGGAAACAGTGTTAGACTTTTGGGGGCTCCAAAATCACTGCAGATGGTGATGGCAGCCACGAAATTAAAAGATGATCACTCCTTGGAAGGAAAGTTATGACCAACCTAGATAGCATATTCAAAAGCAGAGACATTACTTTGCCGACTAAGGTTCGTGTGAGAGTTGGACTGTGAAGAAGGCTGAGCGCTGAAGAATTGATGCTTTTGAACTGTGGTGTTGGAGAAGACTCTTGAGAGTCCCTTGGAATGCAAGGAGATCCAACCAGTCCATTCTGAAGGAGATCAGCCCTGGGATTTCTTTGGAAGGAATGATGCTAAAGCTGAAACTCCAGTACTTTGGCCACCTCATGAGAAGAGTTGACTCATGGGAAAAGACTCTGATGCTGGGAGGGATTGGGGGCAGGAGGAAAAGGGGATGACAGAGGACGAGATGGTTGGATGGTGTCACCAACTCGATGGACATGAGTTTGAGTGAACTCCGGGAGTTGGTGATGGACAGGGAGGCCTGGCGTGCTGTGATTCATGGGGTCACAAAGAGTTGGACACGACTGAGCGACTGAACTGAACTGAAACTGATACATAAAAGAGCAAGGAAAAGCCCACAAGACCATTTTCTTCTCCAGGAGATCTTCCCAACCCAGGTCTCCCACATTGCATAGTTATTTCACTCTTCCTGTGATTACTATAATTTTAGAGTTCAACAGATTTTTGAAAAAGAAAAGCATACAAAGAAAATACAAACTTAGGGTTTTACCTCTCTCCATCATGACATTCTGCCAGTGATTAAACATGAAGTCTGAGCCAACTCACTTAACTTCTCTATGACTCAATTTTCCTCATCTGGGAAATGGAGATAAGCACCAATTCTGCTTATCTCTCAAGATCATAGAGATGAGTGACAAGAAATGACTACAGATGTGTTTTGTAAATGAAACTCCACACAAGTGTAGTGTAAGCAAGTGTAAGCACACAATTATTCCTTTCCCATTATTCACCCATTACAGGACTTCTCCAGAAAATTCTTAGTCCAATACTCCTCCCACTACTGCCTATGGAATATTATTATACCACAAAGTTTCCTCCAAGAAAGTAAATGCTTGAAAAATCTTAGGCATACCAGTTGATAAGTCACTGTATCAGGACATCACTCAGTTATTTGTGGGTGGGTAACTCAAGAATCTAGTGGCTCTGTACCTGCCTGGTTCCCAAGAATACGAAATATCAGGTCCTGCAACTCTCCCCTCTACGCACCACGTGGCCTTGGATAAATTCTACAGTCAATCTGATTCTCAATTTCACATTTGGAAAATGCAAATAATACTTCCCTTTATTCTACAGGCTTTACAGGATGTGGATCAAAGGCAATATATCAAGATATTTCAAAAACACTAAGACTAAAGTCTTTACCATGGCATATAATGTCTCCCTCTATAAAAATGTAAGTACCACGAGAAGAGGAGGTTTGGGCTGTTTAATTCATTTATGTATCTTCTGCATCTAGAATAGTGCTTGGCACATAATACATATTTAATAAATATTTGTCAATTAATGAATGATTAATAAAGTAAGAACTCCCCATTGTCACCAGTATTATTTTTCCAAATGTGCACACAAAATTTAAGGCCTGAAACTCAAATACTGTTTTTATATCCATATTAATTTATGAGTAAATTAACCCCACAATGTACATACTATAGAAGCAATTTTTCTCTTAAATACACAAAGAAGCAGAACATAGAAAACCATGCCCTGCAATCTATAGGTTCAATTCAATCCCTATCAAAAGGCCAATGACATTTTCACAGAACCAAGACAAATTGGAAAGATAATTTTCGAGATAATTGGAAAACTTGTGTGAAAACACAAAAGACACCAAATAGCCAAAACAATCTTGAGGACAAAGAATAGAGCTGGCGGAATCATGCTCCCTGACTTCAGTCTGAAGTCTGTTTCAAGCTACAGTCATGAAGATAATATGGTACTAGCACAAAAACAGTCATATAGATCAATGGAAACAGTAGAGAGCCCAGAAATAAGCCCATGCACTTACAGTCAATTAATCTTACCACAAAAAAAGTGAGGGGGGAGAATATACAACAGGAAAAAGACAGTCTTTTCAATAAGTGAGACTCGGATAACTAGGCAACTACATGTAAAAGGATGAAATTAGAACACTCTCTAATATATATAGAAAAATAAGGTCAAAGTGGATTAAAAATCTAAATATCTTCATCATACCATACAGATACCGTAAAACTCTTAGAGGAAAACATAGTCAGAACAATCTTTGACACAAATCATAGCACTATTTTTTTTTTTGATCCAGCTCCTAAAACAAAGGAAATAAAAGCAAAAATAAATGAATGGAATCAATAATTAAAAGCTTTTGAATACCAAAGAAACCATCAACAAAGTGAAAAGACAACCTACCAAATGGGAAAACATACAAGCAAATTACATAACTGATAAGGGATTAACACCCAACATATACAAACATCTTATACAACTTAACATCAAAAACTAAACGACCCAATTAAAAATGGGCAGAACTGAATAGACATTTTTCCCAAGAGGAGATGCAGATAGTCAAGAGCCACAGGAAAAGGTGCACAACATCACAAACCCAGGAAATTCAAATCAAAACTACAGTAAGATACCACCTCATACCCATCAGAATAACTACCATCAGAAAGACCACAAATAAAAAATGCCAGCAAAGATATAAAGGGGAACCCTTGTACACTTGGTGGGAATGCAAATTGGTGCAGCCACTGTGGAAAATACTATGGAGGTTTCTCAAAACACTAAAAATAGAGCTATCATATGACCCAGCAATTCTACTCCTGGTATATATCTGACAAAATCAAAAACACTAATTCAAAAAGACAAATGCACTGCAGTGTCAACAGGAACATTATTTACAATTGCTAAGATACAGAGTCAACCTAATTGTCCATTATCAGATGAATGGATAAAGAAGATGTGGTATCTGTATACAATGGAATACTACTCAGCCACACAAGAATGAAATTTTGTCATTTGCAGCAATATGGCTGAACTTAGAGGGTATATGCTAAGTGAAATAAATCAGACTGACAAAAAACAGAAGACAAATACTGTATAATATTTCCTATATGTAGGATTTGAAAAATACAACAAACTAGTAAATAGTAGCAAAAAAGCAGCAAACTCACAGATACAGAGAAATATTAGTGGTTGCCAGTGGGAAGAGGGAAACAGGGAGGAGCAATAAGAGGTAGGACAGACTGGTTCCATATCAGGAAAGGAGTCCATCAAGGCTGTATATTGTCGCCCTGCTTATTTAACTTCTATGCAGAGTACATAATGAGAAACGCTGGGCTGGATGAAGCACAAGCTGGAATCAAGATTTCAGGGAGAAATATCAATAACTTCAGATACGCAGATGATACAACCCTTACGGCAGAAAGCAAAGAAGAACTAAAGAGCCTCCTGAAGAAAATGAAAGAGGAGAGTGAAAAAGTTGGCTTAAACCTCAACATTCAGAAAATGAAGATCATGGCATCCGGTCCCATCACTTCAAGGAAAATAGATGCGGAAAAAATGGAAACTGAGACTTTATTTTTTGGGGCTCCAGAATCACTGCAGATGGTGACTGCAGCCATGTAATTAAAAGACGCTTGCTCCTTAGAAGAAAAGCTGTGACCAACCTAGACAGAATATTAAAAAGCAGAGACATTACTTTACTAACAAAGGTCTGTCTTATCAAAGCTATGGTTTTTCCAGTAGTCATGTATGGATGTGAGAGTTGGACTATAAAGAAAGCTGAGTGCTGAAGAATTGATGCTTTTGAACTGTGGTGTTGGAGAAGACTCTTGAGAGTCCCTTGGATTGCAAGGAGATCCAACCAGTCCATTCTAAAGGAAATCAGTCCTGATTATTCATTGGAAGGACTGATGCTGAAGCTGAAACTCCAATACTTTGGCCACCTGATGAGAAGAACTGACTCATTTGAAAAGACCCTGATGCTGGGAAAGATTGAAGGCAGAAGGAGAAGGGGACAAGAGAGGATAAAATGGTTGGATGGCATCACCAACTCGATGGACATGAGTTCGAGTAAACTCCAGGAGTTGGTGATGGACAGGGAAGCCTGGCGTGCTGCAGTCCATAGGGTCGCAAAGAGTCGGATATGACTGAGTGACTGAATTGACTGACTGAATAAGAGGCAGGAGATAAGCTCAGTTCAGTTCAGTCGCTCAATCTTGTCCAATTAAGCCAACTTTTTCACTCTCTTTCATCAAGAGGCTCTTTAGTTCTTCTTTGCTTTCTGCCATAAGGGTGGTGTCATCTGTGTATCTGAGGTTATTGATATTTCTCCTTGCAATCTTGATTTCAGCTTGTGCTTCTTCCAGTCCAGCATTTCTCATGATGTACTCTGCATAGAAGTTAAATAAGCAGGGTGACAATATACAGACTTGACGTACTCCTTACCCAATTTTGAACCATTCTGTTGTTCCATGTCCAGTTTTAACTGTTGCTTCCTGACCTGCATACAGATTTCTCAGGAGAAAGGTTTCCAGTTTTTTGTGATCCACACAGTCAAAGGCCTTGGCACAGTCAATAAAGCAGAAATAGATGTTCTTCTGGAACTCTCTTGCTTTTTCAGTGATCCAGTGGATGTTGGCAATTTGATCTCTGGTTCCTCTGCCTTTTCTAAAACCAGCTTGAATATCTGAAAGTTCACAGTTCCTGTACTGTTGAAGCCTGGCTTAGGGAATTTTGAGCTTTATTTTGCTAGTGTGTGAGATGAGTGCAATTGTGTGGTAGTTTGAGCATTCTTTGGCATTTCCTTTCTTTGGGATTGGAATGAAAACTGACCTTTTCCAGTCCTGTGGTCACTGTTGAGTGTTTGAAATTTGCTGGCATATTGAGTGCAGCACTTTCACAGCATTATCTTTTAGAATTTGAAAGAGCTCAACTGGAATTCCATCACCTCCATTGGCTATGTTCATAGTGATGCTTCCTAAGGCCCACTTGACTTCGCTTTCCAGAATGTCTGGCTGTAGGTGAGTGATCATACCATCTTGATTATCTGGGTCATGAAGATCTTTTTTGTACAGTTCTTCTGTGTATTCTTGCCACCTCTTCTTAATATCTTCTGCTTCTGTTAGGTCCATACAATTTCTGTCCTTTATTGTGCCCATCTTTGCATGAAAGTTTCCCTTAGTATCACTCATTTTCTTGAAGAGATCTCATCTTTCCCATTCTATTGTTTTCCTCTATTTCTTTGCCCTGATCACTGAGGAAGGCTTTCTTGTCTCTCCTTGCTATTCTTTGGAATGCTGCATTCAAATGGGTATATCTTTCCTTTTCTCCTTTGCCTTTCACTTCTCTTCTTTTCATCTGTTTGTAAGGCCTCCTCAGACAAACATTTTGCCTTTTTGCATTTCTTTTTCTTGGCAATGGTCTTGATCACTGCCTCCTGTAAAATGTCACAAACCTCCATCCATAGTTCTTCAGGCACTCTATCAGATCTAGTCCCTTGAATCTACTTGTCACTTCCACTGTATAATCACAAGGGATTTGATTTAGGTCATACTTGAATGGTCTAGTGGTTTTCCCTACTTTCTTCAATTTCAGTCTGAATTTGGTAATAAGGAGTTCATGATCTGAGCCACAGTCAGATCCTGGTCTTGTTTTTGCTGACTATATAGAGCTTCTCCATCTTTGGCTGCAAAGAATATAATTAATCTGATTTCGGCATTGACCATCTGGTGATGTCCATGTGTATGTCCATGTCCATGTCCAACACAAGTCTTCTCTTGTGCTGTTGGAAGAGGGTGTTTGCTATGTCCAGCACATTCTCTTGGCAAAACTCTGTTAGCCTTTGCCCTGCTTCATTCTGTACTCCAAGGCCAAAGTTCCCCATTACTCCAGGTATTTCTTGACTCCCTACTTTCACATTCCAGTCCCCTATAATGAAAAGGACATCTTTTGGGGGTGTTAGTTCTCAAAGGTGTTGTAGGTCTTCAAAGAATCATTCAACTTCAGCTTCTTCAGCATTATTGGTTGGGGCATAGACTTGGATTACTGTGATATTGAATGGTTTGCCTTGGAAATGAACAGAGATCATTCTGTCATTTTTGAGATTGCACCCAAGTACTGCATTTCGGACTCTTTTGTTGGCTCCTCCATTATTATGATGGCTACTCCATTTTTCCAAAGAATTCTTGGTATAAAATAAACTGCAAGGATATACTGTGCAACACAGGGAATAAAACCAATATTTTATAACTATAAATGGAATATAACTTTTAAAATTTTCATCACTACATTGTACACCTATAACTTACATATTATTATCTATCAACTATACTTAAATTTTTAAAAAAAAAAAAACAGAAAACCATGCCCTTGACTCCACAGTGACCATGGCTTCAAACAAGAAAGTCACTCTGAAAAGCCACTCGTGTCCCTAGATGTGTTCAGAGCTAATTAACTCATTGCCCTGTTCTAAAGTAACATTTAATCAATAATAAGGGGAATGCCAAAGTAAAAGAAGTTAGAAGCCACTGCAAAGGGTCAGACATGACTTCGCAACTAAAAATCAAAGCAAACACTTAACAAAGCAAGAATTGAGGTATCAGGTCTTTGAAGAATTGTTTAATGGTAGAAGTCAAATCCCATGTCCTGCCTCATCCCATTCAGAGAGGCCACTCTCTCTCACCCTTGAGTAAACACAGTCCCAGACCCCTGAAACTTTCTCTTACACAAGGTAAACTGTGAGCAGTTCAAAATGGTCACCACTGACACCCTTCTTAAAATCTAATTTTGCAATATCTATCAAAGACAAATAAACCTTAAAATTGTGCCCCTTGACCTTATTAATAAAAAAATTATAAACCTTGTAAACATATGACAATAAAACAGTGATAATTTTTAAAATTTAAACAATTTTTAAAACATGTTATTACCTTTAAATGGTGACCTCTAGAAAAGAACTCACATCCAGAAGCCTCCTTGGCTCCAAGGTTACCGTCTTTCATGTACACACAGCACTTAATTTACCAACCACAAATATCATATCATCTGAGAGTCAACCTGATCAGGGATAGACTGAGAATACACCTGTTTGCAAAGTAGAAAATAATCTCCATAGGTTTTGGGGGGCTGCCTATGAATAAAAGCTGGTAGGTAGTTGTGGCAAAATGCTAAGGTAATCCTAAGATTCCCACTTCCTGGTATACACATCCTGAACAATCCCCTCCCCTTGAATGCAAGTCCAACTTGTGAATATGATAGGATATTGACCCATGGTTATGTTATGTTATGTTATATAGCAGAAGATATTTTTCAGATAGAGTTAAGATCCCTAATCAGTTGACTTTACGTTAAGCAAAAGGGAGATTATCCTGGGTGGGCCTGACCTAATCAGGTGAGCCCATAAAAAAAGACTGAAAAATTCAAAGACAGACATTCAGCTCCTGGTCATGTGTGGCCAACTCATGGTGCAGAAGGAGGGCCATGTGGCATAGTATGATGGGTGGCCTCTAGAAGCTGAGATCAACCCGCACTTGGCAGCCATTAAGAAAACAGAGGCCTCAGCCCTGTATCTGCAAGAAAATTAACCCTATCAACAACCTCCTTGATTGAAGGAGTTTGCAATCAAGTTTTTCCCTAGTCGATCCTCCAGATGAGAACACAGCTGAACAAGACCTTGCTTTCAGCACTGTGAAATCCTGAGCAGAGAAACAGTTAAAGCATGCTGAATTCCTAACCCACAGATACTTTGAGGTAATATGTTTATGTTCTTTATCTTTTTTTTTTGGCTATGCCACAAGGCTTGCAGGATCTTAGTTCCCTGACCAGGGATAGAACCCGCATACTCGGCAATGAAAGTACATAGTACTAACCACTGGACCACCAGGGAATTCCCCAAATTTGTGTTCTTTTAAGTGAATAAGTGTGTGGTCATTTGTTCTGCAGCAATAAGAAAGACTTAACATAGTAATGAGACGGGTTCTAGAATCAAGTCACATACAAGCTAGTAACCAATTTCCAGATCCCAATGTGCCTCCTGCCTGCTCCCAGGTCTTATATCTGAGTCAGTCTTAGCATGAATAGCAAACCATGATTCATATTTTCCTCTCACTCTCTCTTCAGCCATAGCAGAAGCAAACAGCCAGCAACAGAGAAGATAAACTACACATTCACCAGATCAAGAAAAGCAGCTCTGATCATCTCTCACAACTCTATGAGACTGATCCATCTGACAAGCGGATCAGACAAGCTCTGATTTGGAAAGCTTTGCATCAGCATACTTTAGTACTATGTTTGCTATTCTGATTTCCTAGGAGAAAAAAGGTTCACAAGGGCACTCAATCACTGTCAAATCAGCCACCCTACTTGTATCTTTCTAGAGTAGATGCTGCTGGTTTTGGGTGTCATTAGAGTAAGTGGGCACTGTTTCTTCCTGCTTGTCGCTCTTGTAGACAAATGGGGGTCTCTTAGAGAGTGATGCAACCACTTCTAGAATACTTCTGTGAGATGGTTTCTGATTGCCAAGAAACATTGCCCTAGTATGCAAAGGCCACCTTCCCAATGTCCCCATAGCAGAAGATAGGATGCCTTTCCTGGCAGAGCACAGATGGCTCAGTTCCTCTCAACAACTGCTAGAAATACTGCCTAATATTATAAAAATCATGAAACTGCCCCCCATGCAATCAACTACATTATGCACGTCAGCAGAGTGAGGATATGGATTCAGGGAAATGGGTTGCCTTCCTTTCTCTCATATTCTGCTAAATTTGGGGAGAGGTAAACACAGACATTTGCCTGGGTGGCTTCAAGAACCTCAAAGTCAGTCTTCTCGCTTCCAGTCTTCCTTCATCCAATTCCTATTGTTCAATCAGCTAAGAGTTCTCTTTCTAAAATACATACTGTCCTCAGGTCAAGTGCACACTCTGCCTCTGCACACACAAGGCAAATATTGCTCAAAATTATTCTGGGGCCCCTAAATAAAATCCAGATTTTTCAGCATGATTTGCAAAGATTCTAGGATTCCTACATCCATGCAATCTCTACCATCTCGCACCAATTTTGAACTAATATGAAGTTCATGAGACCCACTTACGATCTGTCTCACCTCTACATTATAAAAGATGCCATTTCTTCTGCTCAGAATGTTCTTCCTCTGCCTCCTTCACCTTATTAACTCTGATTTATTCCCTTGGATCTCAGCTTAGAGTGTTTTCCCCTGAAAAGTGCCCCTTGATCCCTTAATCGTGAGCTAGGACAAACTTGAAACACGCTGCACCTCCTCCCTGGCTATGGAAGCACTCAGCACACCCTAATGGAATCACTTATTCGTGTCTCTCTCTCTCTCTCTCTCTCTCTCTCTCACACACACACACACACACACACACACACACGTAAAGTTGCCTTTATCCAGTTCACAGCTTTACCTTCATAATAGTATATGCCAGAGAGTAGGTGTTTTGTGTGTGTGTGTTTTTTAATGGTGCTGAATAAAGAAAGGAACAAGTGAATGAAGTCATTCTTTTCAAAGATATTTTTGCAAAAATTGTACTTGCATATTCAAAGCCCTTCAGGATCAAACCTCAAGCCAGTTTCCCAACCTCTTCTACAGTGTCCCTGCAGAGTAAACCATCTGTTACACTCCCCCACACACCCCACACAGTCCTACCTCTGAGCCTTTTTTCACACTGTCCCTCTCACCAGAATCCTACTATCAAGACATTTCCTCCATAAACTTACTTGGTTTTCAACACAGGATTAGATTCTGGTTCCTCCTTTTGCCTTCTGCTTAGCACTTTGGAGTTTTTGTCTTGGGTGTTTGTGTGTCTGTCTCTTTCCAACTGAAATACAAATTCCTCAAGGATAGCAACAATGTTTTAGTCATCACAGAGCCACAAATGGTTCTCAATAAATATTTATAATATTATGTAATACATAGTCCCTTTATGTAAGATAACTATGTGGTTTAATGTGGTTTTAGAATTAAAGGGTATGTAAATGGGAAGGAAATCCAAAAATGAAGGGATACATATATACATAGCTGTTTCACTTTGCTGTACAGCAGCAATTAACATAACATTGTAAAGCAACTATACACCAGTAAAAAAATTTTTAAAGAATTAAAGGGTATAATGGTGACTTCCCTAGTGGCTCAGTTGGTGAAGAATCCACCTGCAATATGGGAGACCTGGGTTTGATCCCTGATTTGGGAAGATCCCCTGGAGGAAGAAACGGCAACCCACTCCAGTGTTCTTGCCTGGAGAATCCCCATGGACAGAAGAGCCTGGGGGTTACAGTCCCTGGGGTCACAAAGAGTCAGACATAACTGAGCGACTAAGCACCACACAAAGGGTATAATAATAATAATAATATAATATCTACTAGATATTAACTGCATATCATACACCAAGAAGTGTTTTATATTCATCCCTTATAATGTACTCAAACTTGCATGATAGGTTAATATTCCTACCTTACAGATGAAGAAACTGAAAATGAATTCACATAAACTGGCAGAGATTACATAGTAAATGGCAGATCCAAGATCTGAACTCACATCTGTTTGAACCCTATGCTAAGTCACTTCAGTCATGTCTGACTCTTTGCGACACCATGGACTATAGCCCATCAGGCTCCTCTGTCCATGGAATTTTCCAGGCATGAGGGGATCTTTCTGATGCAGTGATCAAACCAGCATCTCTTGTACCTCCTATATTGCCAGGTGGGTTCTTTACCACTAATGCCACCTGGGAAGCCCTTCTGGGCCCAATACCTGACCTTTTTCCACTAATACTGTATTTTCACTCTCAATGTACCATGTGACTAAAAGTTCACATCATCTGAAAAGCATAAGCCTCCATAGTGAAGCCTGGTATTACTTTTTCCATGGGGTCTTATTGTGCTTGTGACAAACCAGGCCTACAAAGTTTCACAAAATTTTTTCTGGAGTCAGGGTCATATCTACTCCAGCTCGCAGGCCTTATGCCATCAATCATCTGTTAGGCGGAGATTTGCTCCATTCACACATATGTCCATCAGTTGATACCCATTAAACAGGCAACATTAGTTTCTACCTGATCAAAAATCCAGCATCCAGCTTACACATATCTAAATCCACATACAAGAGGTAAAACAAACACCCTGCCCTCCACATGGGGCAACTAAACCATGAGTGTATACTCTTTGCAAGGGAATTTCGAGGACTGGGAAGGAGAGCCATATCAGGACACATGACAGCAGTTAAGGAGTGGGCTTAGCATTTTTATCACATTCTGCTATTTTTCCACATATCCGGCACTGCGCTAAATACTTAATATTCATTATCTTATTAAAGCCATACAACCCTATACAAGTGTTATTATACCCAATGTAGAAATGAAAAACACTGACACTGAGTAGTTAATATTGCCTAAGGTACCCAGCTAAGAAGTAGAAAAGCAGAAATCAAACCCAGGTCTAACTCCATAGCTTACACTGATGATCACTTTTATACAGTGCTTCCAATATCATCTATCTCTGTTCATAACTTACACCAACAACCAGCATCACCCAACCTCAGCACCTAAAGACCACTGTCAGAATTGCTCTCTTTCTGCATAAGTACTCAGAGCAAAACAAAGAGAGCCCCAAGGCACACCAACAAATGACTTTTTCACTCCAGGGGCATTCGAATCCCAAAGCTGCTTTCCCAAGCATCTGGGTGTTTGTCCCAGATCCTGACCTATTTCCAACTTGTGTAATTATATTGTTTTTCTAATTGCCCTTGGCTGTTCCACTGGGTGAAACCATCGCCTAGCCTGTCCTGAGCCACTGAGTAATGTTGCTAGACAGCCATTAGACAGCTGTTTCTATCCACCAGCAGAGGTAGTCATATCTAAAGGGAACGGAAATATGCGTTTAGAGTTTCACAGCTTCAAGAGAAAATTGCCCAGGAGTTCTTTTGAGGGCAAAGATTCCAAACTTTGAAGATGTATATCCTTCAAGAATTAACCTCATGATCAAGCTATAGCCTTTGGAGAAATATTATTGAATTACTATATTTTTTAATGTGAATAATTCCTTTGAAGATGAGATAATCATTTGTTTTCCCTTTTCAAGTTATTTCCACTATTTTTAAATACTATATTCTCATCCAAACTATTCCATTAATGGAAGGAAGAAGTGAACTGCTCAAAGTAGGAGATAATTAAGCAGGAAAAAAAAGTCTCCATTATTTATGGGGTTGGAACAAAGGTCACTAAATCTGAAGTTTAGATCCAAAGACTCTTCCAGGTTGAATTATTTCACATTTGATTCAGATCAGAAAGTGTTCATGAAAAGATATTCAGTTTTTGGACACACTGAAGGTCTTCAGATACACTGAAATAACGATAGTAATAGCAACACTTATTGGGAACTACAAAACAGACATTTTACATTTATGATTCCATATAAACCTTATAAAAACCCAATGTAGTAGATCCTACCATTGCCAGCATCTTACAAATATGCAAACGAAATCTCAAAAAGGTCAAGCTATTTGTTCAGTGACTCACACTTGACAAATGGTGGAACCAGGACTCACACCCAAGCCTCTCCGACTCTGAAACCTAACTTCCTCATTTCTACTTGCATTGTGTCTATACATTTCCAATTCTGTGTTAGCTCTTTGGCAAAGTCTCAAGGACCTGTCCAGAACTGGGATGTCTTTCTGCCAGAGAAAGTACTTCTCAGAACTGATTCACACACTTACTTGTTAGAAGAAAACTTGATGAAGATGAAATGAATAATGAATAACCAATTAGAAGGAAACCCAATATAAGAATGTGATGGTACATAGAACTTCAGAGGATTTATTGCTCTTCCTTTCTGAAAAAAGAGTGGAAGGAACCACAGACCTCATCTGTTCCAGTGGCCTCTTGGAACAGATAAGGAGGAGAAAAGTGATTCTTTCAAAGTCTCAACATTACTTTCCTGGTACAAATGTGAGAGCACTGGTAATGTACTTCACAACAGCCATATTGCCATTTCTAGCATTATTCTTACTATTAGTATTATTACTGCTGCTACTAGATGATCAGGAGACTACAGCAATATTATTAGAAAACCTATAAGATACCTGACTCAAGCTGTTCCATGCTGTGTTCACCACTAAATGGGCTCTAGGCAATAGTCCAACACTTGTGCTTTATGTACACACTACCATGCATATTCAAAGCAGCTTCCAGTCCCCTACCCTTGACCTATAATGTAAACTCTAGGAGAGCATGAATTATACTTGTCTGGAATCTCACTTATTCCCAGAGCCTTGAATTAAGTATTTAGTGATTGAATGGAGATACCATTGACTTGAGTCAATGCAATGTGTTCCTTTTATTTCTTTTATGCATTTTCCTACAGCTTGTCTGAAAGAAGATGGGGGTCTGTGAATGAATGAATGAACATATAAATAACGCTTGTAAATGCATAAATCCTTTTTAGAATCCTCTTCTAGGAATCAGAGAAGAGAAAAGCCTTCATCGGTTGTCTTATTTCGGTTTTGTTTTGTTTTCTGTGATGAAAACAAATGTAGCCATTTTTCAATACCTGTTAATTCTTGGCACATGAGTGCACGCCAGGCGGAGTTGAAGCCAGTTTAAGCCAGGCTAAGGTAATATGTTATATATTAGATAATGGTTTAGAACTGGATTAAGTAGTGCTTTAGTCCTAAGAATCTATATCCTTCAAGAGAATCAATCATCAAATGAACAACAAAATGATTAAGAAATAGATTGGTCTTTCTGAAAACATGTAACTCTGGCTTTGAAAGACTACTTACAAAGGTCTCTACATAACAGGTTTGAAACTGTATCTGTTAGAAGGAAAACTACTATCTCCTACATAAAATTCTAAGAAGACAACTTTGTGTCATATTACACTGCTAGGGCACAATCTTGGAAATATAAACACTGTACATGGAATATGGTAGGGATATGGAAAAGAGTGAGTTAATTACTACAAAATCAGTTTTTAAGAAAACCAAGTCCATCTTAAAAACCAGAGGGAGAAGTGCAAAGTTGGAGTGGGCTATAATCTATGAGCATTGGTAGAATACATTTCTTCTGCATCTTGTTAAAATCCCCCATGCCAATCTCCTTGAGAACTGTCTCAAGCATTCAGAGCCAATAGATTCATCATTGTAATAACTGTTTTGGGATCATGGGGACCATACCTTCAATCCACTGGGGTTACAAATATAGTACCTAATGCCTCATCATGGTTCCAAGATTCCTCACCTCAAATTTTAGTCTTCTATATTCCTTTTTCATGCTTAAAGTGATCCAAAAACTATTCAAATCTGATGTCAGGAAAGTGACTGGGATTTGCCCTCAGAGATGTTTTCTTCAGCTCATACAACAGTTTATAAAAAATCGAACCAATATTTAATAAATTGAAAATTCTATATTGCAAGAAAAAAGTCAGCTTTTCAGATTCTCTTGAATTTCCTTTCTTTTTGGTATAAGTCTATAGTCCCAGGTGATAAAAGTAAGCTGAAGCTAAAGAGAATCTGCCCCCTTTGGACAGAGCATGTGCTCTCCAATTTTCCATAGTCTCCACCAACTTTTATTGTATCCAACCTTAAGGTCTGTGCTTATTGGCATTTACCATTGCACTCACATTTTTTAATAGCATGCAAATATTTCTTGGAATCAGTATCTATCAAAAAACAGAAATCAAAAAAACAAAGAGAACTGTATTTTTCAAGAGGAATCAAAAATTCACTTGGAAAAGGCAAAGCCAGGAATATCCAAGACAACTTTCAAGAGCAAGTTAAAGGATTCATCCGCCAGACAACAAAGTTACAGTAATTAAGACAGTGTGATACTGGCACATGGAAAACAATCAATAGACTAGAATCCAGGAATACTTAAATAGAAAATTTATTGATGATAGATAGATGGTGACATGATACATAGCATTACTATTCAAGAAAGAAAGATGACATCAATATAGTGGATATCAATATTACAAAATAAATTAAGATTTTATATTACTTTATGCCAGTACCTCCTGTGTTAGAGCCCTATATACAAAGACAAAATTCTGAAACTTGAGAGAATATCGAATAATATATTTATCATAGTGAGTTAGGAAAGGTTTGCTTAAGCAATGTATATAAGTACAAGCCATAGGGAAAAGATAAATTAGACTTTCTAAAATATAATGGTTTTTCTCAACAAAAAGACACCATAAGTAAGTTAAAATGTAGGCCACAATCTGGGAGAAGATATTGGCAAAACATATATCTAGCAAAGGAATAAGTTTGACAATACCAAATATTGGTTCTAATGTAGAGAAATGGGGACTTTCATATACTACAAGGGGAACTAGAAATTGTTTCACTACCTACTTTGGTATGTAACTGGGTGAAACTAGTAAAGTTTAAAATGTGTATACATTTTTTTTTAATGTTGTGGTAAAGAAGATGTGTATATGTGTTAGTTCAGGAAGTCCACTTACAGGTGTATCCCGAGACTCTTGTATAAGATGATGTGTTCAAGAATGAGCTAGTACCTCATGTATCAACACGAATGCATCCTAAAATATAATACTGGGGCTTTAAAAGGTGTACTGAAATATCATTTAAAGAGTTAAACACTAAATAAAGTTTGTAAGTATTCAAACAATACTATATTTGTAGTAGACCCATGCATATATGGCATGACTTCCCTGGTGGCTCAGACGGTAAAGCATCTGTCTACAGTGCAGGAGACTGGGTTCGATCCCTGGGTTGGGAAGATCCTCTGGAGAAGAAAATGGCAATCCACTCCAGGACTATTGCCTGGAAAATCCCACGGACAGAGGAGCCTGGTAGGCTACAGTCCATGGGGTCGCAAAGAGTTGGACATGACTGAGCGACTTCACTTTCACTTTCTTTCACTTTCGTGCATATATGGTAAAAGATTTTTTGTAGTCATGAAAATTCTTCAAGATAGTGATTGTCTTCAGTAAGGGAAGATGACTACAATTGAGACTGTCCATTGTTTTCACTCAAGAGTCAGTTGTCAATTTTATTGTTGATTTTTTGAAGGCAATCTTTCATTTCTGCTTTTAATATTTTCTCTTTGTCCTTGGCTCACTTTAATTTATTATGATGATTCTGGGTACAATCTTCTTTCTATACTCCTGCCTAGAGTTTATTATAACTATCCATCAATTACTTGAATCAATAACTTCAGAATTTTTGGCAATTTAGAAAAATACTTCATCGATCATTGTATCTTCAAATACTACTTCTTCAATACCCTTTGCTTTTTTTCTGGTCTGCCCATTACATTTTTTTAATATATTTTACCACATTTCATTTGTCTCCTACACTCTTGTGTATTTTTCATCTTTTTCTTTCTTCATGGTTAAGTCTGGATATTTTCTTTCTCTTATCCTCCAGTTCACAAATTCTCTCATCAGCAGTATCTAACCTGCAGTTTAACCTTTAATTCTTCATTTCAATTATTGTATCTTTTGGTTACAAATTTGCTATTAGATTCTCTTTTGTAATAGTTTTCAAGATTTTCCATCTTGTCCTACTTCCTTGAACATATTAATTGTAATTGTTTTAGCTATAACATTTAGATCTCCTAGGGAATGGTTTACATTATCTGTTTTTATCTCTCTTGCTTGTTTGCTTACTGTTGTTTTAGTCAAATCTCACTTCTACTACTGAAATTTTTATTGAACATTTTATCTATAGATATATATAGATAACAGAGATATCTGAGACTGAATGATGATTGTCTTCCTAATGGTGTTCCAAATAATACTGATCTAATCATGAAGAAGTGATGCTTTTGAACTGTGGTGTTGGAGAAGACTCTTGAGAGTCCCTTGGACTGCAAGGAGATCCAACCAGTCCATTCTGAAGATCAGCCCTGGGATTTCTTTGGAAGGAATGATGCTAAAGCTGAAGTTCCAGTACCTTGGACACCTCATGCGAAGAGCTGACTCATTGGAAAAGACTGTGATGCTGGGAGGGATTGAGGGCAGAAGGAGAAGGGGACGACAGAGGATGAGATGGCTGGATGGCATCCCTGACTCGATGAACGTGAGTCTGAGTGAAGTCCGGGAGTTGGTGATGGACAGGGAGGCCTGGTGTGCTGTGATTCATGGGATCACAAAGAGTCAGACACCACTGAGCGAACTGAACTGAACTGAATCACAAACTGAGATACTTCAAAGTTGGGTTTGAGTTACCGTGAGAGCTGATCGATTTCCAATTCACTTATTCCTAAGATCCTTACTGAAACATGATTTTACCAGGGAGTTTCTTCCATAGCAAGATCTGAACTCCAGTTTTCATCCCTCATCCTGATTAGTATTCCAAACACAACATTCAACTGGACTTTTCAACCACTGCTTTTGAAATCAACAATCACCCCCAAGGAGAGAAACAGCACTGAATGCCGTGATCACCACTAAGAGATTCTCTTCTCTCTTAGCACTTTGTCCTTCAAACCTTTACTTTCTTGGTAGCTCTCTGATGCCTTCAGCTGCTGCGGCTGCTGCTAAGTCATTTCAGTCATGTCCGACTCTGTGTGACCCCATAGACAGCAGTCCACCAGGCTCCCCTGTCCCTGGGATTCTCCAGGCAAGAACACTGGAGTGGGTTGCCATTTCCTTCTCCAATGCATAAAAGTGAAAAGTGAAAGTAAAGTCACTCAGTCCTATCCGACTCTTAGCGACCCCATGGACTGCAGCCTACCAGGCTCCTCTGTCCATGGGATTTTCCAGGCAAGAGTACTGGAGTGGGGTGCCATTGCCTTCTCCAGATGCCTTCAGCTAGAATTTTTAAATATACTATCCAGCTTTTTAAATTGTCCTTATCCAGAGTTTTAGTCATAAGTAGCATAATCTGGCATTATCAGAAGCAGAATGCCTCTAAGATGAATTTTGAGCATGTCAGATAGCCTGGGTTTACATCTTCGTAGACCCAAACATATTCATTGAATTTGCTTAAAATTCACTCATCCATTTCATACAACCACATGATGTAACAATAGGCAAACAGAAAGAAACTTATTATTTATGTTAGCATGGAAGGTTTTCCCAGGAAAAAGTACAGAGCTTTTAGTCTACCCTGTCTTGGCTTTAACTCATTTGTTAAACAAATGAGTTAACATCCCAGGAAAACAACACAAATTCTCTGTTCTTAGTCTCCTTGTCTATAATATGGGGATAAGAGTACTACCTTAACTACCTCACAGGTTTATTTAGAGGATTAATTAGAACAAATAGACAAAAGTACCTAGTACAGTGCCTGGCCCATGGTAGTTCAGTCCAGTTCAGTTGCTCAGTCGTGTCCAACTCTTTGTGACCTCATGGACTGCAGCACGCCAGGCCTCCCTGTCCATCACCAACTCCTGGAGTTTATGCAAACTCATGTCCATTGAGTCAGTGACAACATCCAACCATCTCATTCTCTATCACCCTCTTCTCCTGCCTTCACCAACATCAGGGTCTTTTCTGATGAGTCAGTTCTTTGCATCAGGTGGCCAAAGTATTGGAATTTCAGCTTCAACTTCAGTCCATGGCCCATGGTTATTATTCAACAAATACCAATTTAATCATAACTTGTAGAAATGAGATTATTTATCATTCCTCTAGCTATTCAGAGGTTATTGCTTTAAGGAAAGATGTCTAATACACAACAATTATAGTTGTCTATCCTACTGAAGTTCCAGCATTCAAGAGAGAGAGTCAATTCCTAGGTAGGTTGATAAGAAGTCTGGGGTCCCCAAGGAGGAGAGAAGGGTCTGGGGCTCTCAAAAAGGAGATAGGGGTCTGGAGTTCTCAAGGAGGAGAAAAGGACAAATTTTTTTCTACATTCCTTAGTTTTAGTCATATAAAACATTTTTGTTTTCTTTAAACCCAAAGCTGATGATTACACAACAAAACAACTCAGCTTAAACTCTGTACTAAGGATTATATAACAACAATGTATCCTACTTGAGGACAGTTTATCCTTCTTGAAAACCTTCTGACTAATCCTCCTATCTTAAGATGTAAATTGTGGGAGTAGGTCTGGTAAGATCTTTACAACCTTGAGACATTCTTTTGATTTACTGTAGTAACCAATTGAAGAAGTATATAGCTCCCTTGCTAAGACTAACGAGGGGGACACTCTCTTTCCCTTTTCTGATATCTATGTCAGAAGATTTCCCTATCCCTTTTTATACTTGAATAAAACTTTGCTATACAAAAGCTCTTGAGTGATCAATCCTGGTCCCTGATCCCAAAGCTGTCTTCTTCAGAGATCAAAAATCCAACATTGTTAATGGTAAGCTATCACAAGCAAGGATTTGGTGTTAGCTGGAGGATTCTGACACATATGCTATCCTTTTCCTTAAAATGGATCCAGTTGTGAATTTTGTTAAAATAGGGAATCAGTGTAGAAAAGGAAAGCTTTCAAATTTAAAAGAAGGACAAACTCAGACCAGGCAATTACTGGGTTACTCTACACTCTGGCCTCATCAAGGATACATTAGCTGAAAGTGAAGAGAGCTCTTGAGCACTGGCAGATGCATCAGGCATGAACTCTGGACTCCCTGAATGCTGACTGTGCCTCAGGGGCAGAGCATCTGAGGTTACTTCCCCAAAAGAGAAACAGAGGTTCACAGGGTCCCCTTTGGCTTGTGACATTTCCATTCTGCCACCCATGGCATGTTAAGCACTTTGCATTCTTTATCTTTCTGCCTTCTCTGGGTAATTGAGGCGCCATTATTTCCCCCTTTCCTTTCCATGAAAGAAAGTGAAAGTGTTAGTCACTCAGTCATGTCCAACTCTTTGCAACCCCATGAACTGTAGCCTATCAGGCTCCTCTGTCAATGGGGATTCTCCGGGCAAGAATACTGGAGTGGGTTGCCATTTCCTTCTCTGGGGGATCTTCCTGACCCAGGGATCGAACCCAGGTCTCCTGCACTGCAGGCAGATTCTTTACCATTTGAGCTCCCCAAGAAGCCTCTATAGGGTGGATAAATTGATTGCTTGAAAAAGTCATATAACATGCCAAAGTCACACAGCCAGTATGTGGCAGACAATTCAAGTGACGTTTACTGAGTACCTGTTGTGCGTTGGGCAATGTGCTAGCCACTGAGGCAAAAACAAATGAAAAAAACACCCCTGCTAAGATTCTAAGCTAAGGAAGGAAACAAGAAGACAATCCTGAGCACATGCTCTGAAAACAGCTTGTTTTACATTAAGATGTCAATGGGACAAGTGTTAGGACTGTCAAGAAAAGATGTCAGAGGAAGAAGAGTGAAAGCAAAACCACAGGGCAGCTAGACATGGCGGTCAAAGGGTGGCTGTGCAACCCACTCAGTCCCAGCCCCGGACTCCTCCTGGAATTAGTGCCCAGCTCCACACAGCAGGGACTTGCATTTTCATGATAGTGAGGGCAGAACATGTAAAGCAATAAAGAAACAAGATAGTTACAGGTTAAATGCTAAAAAGGAAATAGAACAGGGTAGTGGGAGAAAGAACAACTGGGAGAGTTCTTCGGTAGCGTATTGCAGAAAAGCCTCCATGCAGATGTGGTGTGTAAACTGAAAGCAGAAAGGGAGGGAGTTAGAGGTAGACACACTGGGACTTGAGGCAGGAAGAGCTCAGCATTTTGAACTGTGTCTATAGTCATGGAGGAAAAGTGGAGGCCAACATAAGCTGAGGCTGCAGTCAGGAGAGGCCAGATCACTCAGGAAGTGCGAGGGTCATGGCATAGCCTGAGATGGAGCCTATACACATTTCACTTCCCAACTGGCAATAATGTACTGTTACTCCTGGGATCGCAGAGAGCAGTCACCAGCAGGGCAGAGAAGATTAAGCCCAGCACCATCACGTCATGGTTTCCATCTGGACCTTTACATCTGATTCTGTTCAGCATCAGTTCACAGTGAGAAACCTTATACAGTTCACTGAACACAGACAGTAATGTTGTATTAGAGGTATGTAATGTGATAAATATCATTACAGTGGCAACTGTATCACCATATATAAATGTATCCAAGGAACACAATGTACATCTTAAATTTATTGGTACAAATGTCATGTTTATCCAATGTAAATACACATGTACATACATGCTTGCATATATACATACCAGGATAAGCCAAAAAAAAAGAATGAAAGAAACCTCCTTGTTCCTATTTCACCTCCTCATACATTATGCATGCACTTTTCTCACCCTACTAGACTATAATTTTGTTCTAAGGCAGAGTCTACAGAAATTATCACAATCCTTTGCACATAGTAAGCGCTCAGGGCTTCCCAGGTAGCTCAGTGGTAAAGAATCCACCTGCCAATGCAGGAGATACGGGTTCAATCCCTGAGTCAGGAAGATCCTCTGGAGGAGGAAATGGCAACCCACTCCAGTATTCTCACTTGGAGAATCCCATGGACAGAGAAACCTGGTGGGCTACAGTCACTGGGGTCACAAAGAGTCGGATATGACTGAGTGACTAAGCAAACACACGCACAGCAAATGTTAGTTAAGCTGATCTTCAAAAGCAGGCACAGACCTCACACTAGAAAGTTTGAGCGTTCATCACTGAAGTCTGGCAGGAGTCAAGAAGAAAAGGACTCTCCCACCTCAGAATGAGGGGGATGGAGGGCATGGCAAGAAAAGAAGCCACCAGCCAGTCTCTTGCGTCCCTCCTTGAAACTGCTGCTCCAGCCACTGGCACTTAACCTTTGGGTGGACACACACAGACTTCAGAGAGTGGCCTCTGAGAACCCAGCCTCATGGAAGCGCACTATCGATTTTTCCAGGCAGAGCAATACAAAGGAAAAGAAAAAGGCATTTTTAAATTATGCTTTTCAGCTGGGACAAGAAAATAATAGTTGCCATATTTTTGGATAATGTCACGCTGATGTCTCCGGGCCTCTGCCAGCATCTCTATCAATTGCACGTCATGAGTAAGAGCAGTAAGACACTGCTGATTGGAGCTCCAACGATCAGCTTTTATCAATATCTATAACATAGTGCTTCTGTCAGGAGTTGGGCTCATTTGCTCAAACAAGGAAGATTAAAGAGTGGGCTTTGAGATGTCCTGCTACTGCACTGCAGAAAAGAAAATGCCCCCTTTTCTTCTGTTTCAAGTCAAACTGTCAAGTATTTGTCAGTATTTGGATGATATTTTTTGCTATGTTCTGCCTTTGAATTCACACACACACACACACACACACACACACACACCATCTCACCATGTTCTTACCATTCAGAGCATCACTACCTCAGTTTGACATGAATAGGGCAGCTTCCTAAAAAAGATATCACTTGATCTCAGTCATAAAGAATCAACAAGAGTTCTAGTAAAGCAAAGTGAGCTGTTGTGAATAATAGAAAATAATTTCATTTAACACTGTAAATAAATTGCTTTTTTTTAAATTTTCATTATATGTTTAGTATCAAAGTATAGTGGATCCATGTAGGAAGAAATTGCTTCTTTTTTATTTTTTGGCCACAACACATGGCATCGGGAGCTTAGTTCCTCAATCAGCGTTCAACCCTGCAGTGGAAGCCTGGAGTCCTAACCACTGGATAACCAAGGAAGTCCCTAGTGGGAAGGGTTAGAAAAGGGGAGCAGGAGCACATCTTATACCTAGAAAAAGACCTAAAAATAATAACTCTAGTGGGAGGAGGAGGAGGAGCTACTGTCTGTTGAGCTGTGTCAGTAGTGATGAGCACTTTCCATATACTAATTTCATCTCTGCTCACAAAATCACCATGGGGATTATCACCCCATTTTGAAGAAAATAAAGCTCGGGTTCACAGAAGCTAAGTCTCTAGCCTAAGGGTTCATAGTTAATAACAAGCAAGACTAAGAATCACACAGATTCCTCTGGAGGACAGAGAACCATGTTAAGAGTATGAGCTTTAAAGAAAAATTTTTAAAAAGAACCGAATTCTGGGACTCAAGCCTCCCCAAGTGTGTTCCTTTTCTAAATTGTGAGAGTGTTGAATTCCTTCATCTCCACCACGTCTTCTAGCTCTGTGCCCCAAAGTCTAAACAACCCAGCCCAAGGCTGGGCTGTGCCCCCCCCAGTTTGCTTCCCTGTCTAATCTTCCTACACCAGCTCCCAGCCCCTCCTCCTAATTCTCCAGACAGAATAGAGCCCCAAAGTGAATCCAACAAGAAAACTTCTGGTTAGATTCTATGACTGATGAGGAAGACCAAGAAAAAATTGTGCTCACTTGATGTCTCCAGCACTAAGAGCAGTGCTTTCTAAACCACCACAAGGAGTCTTGAAATAAAAAATTAATGGATTCCAGAACTAGCATGATGCTGATTGGTGACAAAGGGATTCTACATAATGTAGTGTTACACTGCTGACTGCGAAATATCTCTGGTCCAACAGCCTAAGCCTCCTTTGAACAATGTGAGTCATCAGAAGGCATAAGAGTAGGAGAAGGAACAATGCCAAAGACACTAATATCAAAAATGCATCTGGAGAGTTTGAATAAAATGGGCTCAACAAATTTAAAGGTGGGAAAAAAAGGAGTACTTCTAAATTAATGTTACCTCCTGACTTATGTATGTGTGATGATCTAAATGGGCTTCTCCGGTGGCTCAGATGGTAAAGAATCTGCCTGAAATGCAGGAAAACTGGGTTTGATCCCTGGGGTCTGGAAGATGCCCTGGAGAAGGGCATAGCTAACCACTCCAGTAGACTTGCCTAGAGAATTCCATGGACAGAGGAGCCTGATGGGCTATAGTCAATGGGCTCACAAAGAGTCAGACACGACTGAACAGCTAACACTTTCACTATAATGACCTTAATAACATAATATTATTTGCAGATCAGTAACTATTTCACCCCTAGACTTAGAAGTAAGTATCCTCAATTGGACCAAAAATCATTTTTTTAATCATATGCTTATTGAAGAAAATGCAGGATTATAAAACATTCAAGATTGCTGCATAACACTATATAAAATAGGTAATTAGAACCTACTATATAGCACAGGGAACTCTACTCAATACTCTGTAATGATTTATATGGGAACAGAATCTAGAAAAGAGTGTGTGTGTATATATATATAATATATCGCCCATGCTGGACAACAAGAGAAGCCACCACAATGAGAAGTCTGCGCACAGCAATTAGAGAGTAGCCCCTACTCTCCACGACTAAAGAAAATTCCTCACAGCAACAAAGACCCAGCACAGTCAAAAATTAATTTTTTAAAAAAGGAATGCAGTTAAAAAAAAAAAGATCATATAGGTGGATCTGTGCATGTAACTAGCAGAAAGTAACCTCAGTCTTACTCCTTAGATTACAAAGCCACTAGAGTACCTTCTTAATGCCAAGCATCAAGCTAGTTTCTGGAAGTACAGAAAGGTATTGTACATCATACTCTGAGATAATGGCTTTCAACAGGTTGTTTGAGTGAAACCACTTACTGCCTTCACCCCACCTTTCACATATGCACACAGGGTCATTTTTCTATGTGTTTCAGTAAACACACAGCTCCTTTCAGCACCAGCTCAATGGTATATATTATGTGTCTTTTCTTTTCTTAGCACCCAGTCATACTCAATTCTCTGCAGCAGTGCATGACCTGCTTAACTCTACAATCCAACAGGCATGACTTTAACCATAGGAAAAAAATCAACTCAAGCATCATTATTCATCATTTGATAGCCCACTTCAACTAGGGTTGCTGGTTGAGATCCATGGCCAGAGCATTCAAAATGAAAGAGCTGCTGCACTATCTGATTCAATGGAAGCCTCTGGATCCTAAAGTACCTCCTCTTTTGGTGTGTCTCATTGCCTGGGAGTCAAGATTCATATTCAACCAGGAACATCACTCCCGTCCTTCGAGCAAACCATCAAAAACAAAGCATTATACTTAAAAGCACCAGTGAGAAAGGAAAATGCATGAGCTATCTTAGAATTACTTATTCTAAATTGCATATAGTCATCAAGTTAAAAACAAAGACTTTGAAGAAATGGGACCCAGCATGTTGGGTGAGTTTGCAAAGGAGGAAATAATGTTAATGGGAGGAACATATTGTATTTTCCTCAGGAAAGAAGGCAATAATAAGCATCTGAGGATAATAAACATCTCAAGAGAACAAAGAGGACAGGCAGGGCAGAGACAAGGGAGAGATGAGTGGAGCCTTCACAGTTAGTTCAGGGAGTGAACCTAAACTAAATGAAAATACAGGATTCCTTGTGCACTTCATTTTTACTCCAGTTATGATGTGATGTCTGGGTCTGGTGCAGGCCCTTGTCTAGATCAATATCCCATTGTGAACAGCTCTGGCAGCTGCTGTTTTTCATGCTACCATGCTACTGATGAAATCTCATGGACAAATGACCAGCAAAACAACCATTCCTACTTGCTGGCCATCCCTTCTTGGAAAGAAAGAATGAAATCACAGAGAAAACCAGAGAGATGTTAGATCACAGAAAAATGATTAACCACCCAATATGCTACTGGAGATCAGTGGAGAAATAAATCCAGAAAGAATGAAGGGATGGAGCCAAAGCAAAAACAATACCCAGTTGTGGATGTGACTGGTGATAGAAGCAAGATCCGATGCTGTAAAGAGCAATATTGCACAGGAACCTGGAATGTCAGGTCCATGAATCAAGGCAAATTGGAAGTGGTCAGACAAGAGATGGCAAGGGTGAACGTCAACATTCTAGGAATCAGAGAACTAAGATGGACTGGAATGGGTGAATTTAACTCAGATGACCATTATATCTACTACTGCGGGCAGGAATCCCTCAGAAGAAATGGAGTAGCCATCATGGTCAACAAAAGAGTCCAAAATGCAGTACTTGGATGCAATCTCAAAAACGACAGAATGATCTCTGTTCGTCTCCAAGGCAAACCATTCAATATCACAGTTATCCAAGTCTATGCTCCAACCAGTAATGCTGAAGAAACTGAAGTTGACGGTTTTATGAAGACCTACAAGACCTTTTAGAACTAACACCCAAAAAAGATGTCCTTTTCATTATAGGAGACTGGAATGCAGAAGTAGGAAGTCAAGAAACACCTGGAGTAAAAGGCAAGTTTGGCCTTGGATTGCGGAATGAAGCAGGGCAAAGACTAATAGAGTTTTGCCAAGAGAACGCACTGGTAATAGCAAACACCCTCTTCCAACAACACAAGAGAAGACTCTACACATGGACATCACCAGATGGTCAACACCAAAATCAGATTGATTATATTCTTTGCAGCCAAAGATGGAGAAGCTCTATACAGTCAACAAAAACAAGACCAGGAGCTGACTGTGGCTCAGATCATGAACTCCTTACTACCAAATTCAGACTTGAAGAAAGTAGGGAAAACCACTAGACCATTCAGGTATGACCTAAATCAAATCCCTTATGATTATACAGTGGAAGTGAGAAATAGATTCAAGGGCCTAGATCTGATAGATAAGAGAGCCTGATGAACTATGGAATGAGGTTTGTGACACTGTACAGGAGACAGGGATCAAGACCATCCCCATGGAAAAGAAATGCAAAAAACCAAAATAGCTCTCTGGGGAGGCCTTACAAATAGCTGTGAAAAGAAGAGAGGTGAAAAGCAAAGGAGAAAAGGAAAGATATAAGCATCTGAATGCAGAGTTCCAGAGTATAGCAAGAAGAGATAAGAAAGTCTTCTTCAGCGATCAATGCAAAGAAATAGAGGAAAAAAATAGAATGGGAAAGACTAGAGATCTCTTTAAGAAAATTAGAGATACCAAGGGAACATTTCATGCAAAGATGGGCAGAAATGGTATGGACCCCTAACATAAGCAGAAGATATTAAGAAGAGGTGGCAGGAATACACAAAAGAACTGTACAAAAAAGATCTTCACGACCCAGATAATCATGATGATGTGATCACTAATCTAGAGCCAGACATCTTGGAAAGTGAAGTCAAGTTGGCCTTAGAAAGCATCACTACGAACAAAGCTAGTGGAGGTGATGGAATTCCAGTTGAGCTGTTTCAAATCCTGAAAGATGATGCTGTGAAAGTGCTGCACTCGATATGCCAGCAAATTTGGAAAACTCAGCAGTGGCCACAGGACTGGAAAAGGTCAGTTTTCATTCCAATTCCAAAGAAAGGCAATGCCAAAGAATGCTCAAACTACTGCACAATTGCACTCATCTCACACACTAGTAAAGTAATGCTCAAAATTCTCCAAGCCAGGCTTCAGCAATACGTGAACCGTGAACTTCTTGATGTTCAAGCTGGTTTTAGAAAAGGCAGAGGAACCAGAGATCAAATTGCCAACATCCGTTGGATCACGGAAAAAGCAAGACAGTTCCAGAAAAACATCTATTTCTGCTTCATTGACTATGCCAAAGCCTTTGACTGTGTGGATCACAATAAACCATGGAAAATTCTGAAAGAGATGGGACTACCAGACCACCTGACCTGCCTCTTGAGAAATCTGTATGCAGGTCAGGAAGCAACAGTTAGAACTGGACATGGAACAACAGACTGGTTCCAAATAGGAAAAGGAGTACATTGAGGCTGTATATTGTCACCCTGCTTATTTAACTTATATGCAGAGTACATCATGAGAAACGCTGGGCTGGAAGACACACAAGCTGGAATCAAGATTGCCGGGGGAAATATCAGTCACCTCAGATATGCAGATGATACCACCCTTATGGCAGAAGGTGAAAAGGAACTAAAAAGCGTCTTGATGAAAGTGAAAGAGGAGAGTGAAAAAGTTGGCTTAAAGCTCAACATTCAGGAAACGAAGATCATGGCATCCGGTCCCATCACTTCATAGGAAATAGATGGGGAAACAGTGGAAACAGTGTCAGACTTTAGTTTGGTGGCTCCAAAATCACTGCAGATGGTGATTGCAGCCATGAAATTAAAAGATGCTTACTCCTTGGAAGGAAAGTTATGACCAACCTAGATAGTATATTCAAAAACAGAGACATTTCTTTGCCAACTAAGGTCCGTCTAGTCAAGGCTATGGTTTTTCCACTGGTCATGTATGGATGTGAGAGTTAGACTGTGAAGAAGGCTGAGCAGTGAAGAATTGATGCTTTTGAACTGCGGTGTTGGAGAAGACTCTTGAGAGTCCCTTGGACTGCAAGGAGATCCAACCAGTCCATTCTGAAGGAGATCAGCCCTGGGATTTCTTTGGAAGGAATGATGCTAAAGCTGAAAGTCCAGTACTTTGGCCACCTCATGAGAAGAGTTGACTCATTGGAAAAGACCCTGATGCTGGGAGGGATTGGGGGCAGGAGGAGAAGGGAACGACAGAGGATGAGATGGCTGGATGGCATCACGGACTCGATGGACATGAGTCTGAGTGAGCTCCGGGAGATGGTGATGAACAGGGAGGCCTGGCGTGCTGCGATTCATGGGGTCTCAAAGAGTCGGACACGACTGAGTGACTGAACTGAACTGAACTGAACTGAATGACTCACTTCACAAATAGGAAAAACTGTCTCCCAGTGTTTCTGTGCAGGTTTGTTTCGGCCCAAAGGCATTGCTTTCCTGAACCGTTCTTTCCCTGGCTCTTCCCACCCACTCCTATCCTTAAACCTTGTCTTCAGTGTAGGGAAAAAGAAAGGGAAGTTACTGCCTGATAAGCCGCACCCTGGGCTTCCCTGGTGGCTCAGATGGTAAAGAATCTGCCTGTGATGTGGGAGCCCGGGTTCGACCCCTGGTTTGGGAAGATCCCCTGGAGACAGGAATGGCTACCCACTGCAGTATTCTTGCCTAGAGAATTCCACGGACAGAGGAGCTTGGTGGACTGCAGTCCATGGGGTTGCAGAGTTGGACACAGTGAGCGACTAACACTCACTTTTTTCCCCAGGTGGTGCTACGGGTAAAGAACCCACCTGCCACTGCAGGAGATAAGAGTTTGATCTCTGAGTCAGGAAGATCCCCTAGAGGAGGGCATGGCTACCCACTCCAGTATTCTTGCCTGGAGAATCCCAAGAACAAAGGAGCCTGGTGGGCTATAGCCCATGGGCTCACAATGAGCAGACATGGCTAAAGCAACTTAGCACACACACACATGCTAGCAGCTGCCTTGTCTTCAAACCAGAAGGACAGATTCTACACCTGCTATCTACAGTGAAATTTAACATAGTGACTTCTGATTCTCATTGAACTCCAGATTCAGTCTTCAGGGGAAGAGAGAAACAGTATTAGTGAACATGCCACATGCTGAGAGAACTGCAATGCATGAAGCAACCATGGATCATTTCCCCAGAGAACCATCATTTAGCTGGAGACTCAAGAATCAGGGATGACAAACATGAGGCACGTTTGCTTCTTCTCACCTAACCTGCCCACGACAGACATTACTAATCCATTCTGGTGTCCTTTTCTACCAATCTCAAATATGCATTCTCAAAATCCCCTCTGACCTACCTCCTAGAGTAATGGAAATAAAAAGAAAAATAAATAAATGAGACCTAGTTAAACTTAAAAATCCTATCCAAGGCAGCCCATCAATAGCCACTATCCAAGTTTCAGAGTTTGTACCTGATCTGAAATATATTTGTCATTTCTAGTCACAACAGAGTAACAATAACAGCCCATTATCTTCCCAAACCAGGGATTGAACCCAGGTTTCCCACATTGCAGTGGATTCTTTACTGACTGAGGAAAACCCAAGAATACTGGAGGGGGTAGCCTACCCCTTCTCCAGGGGAATTTCCCAACCCAGGAATTGAACCGGGTCTCCTGCACGCCAGGTGGATTCTTCACCAGCTGAGCTACCTGGGATGCCCTATTACCAAATAGTACTGTGGAAAGCCCAGTTTGGGGGTTCAGACAGTTAAGGCAGTAGGGATTCCAAGGAAAACTTCCTAGAGGAGGATGGACTTAAATGGACTGTGGACATTCGAATCTAATTTAAAAAGTGAAACAAACTAAACATGGACACCCACCCACAGGATGGAATAGTCAGTTGACCAAGGCAAAGAGCTAATGGGGAGACCTGCATTTCCTTTCAAGAATTCCCAGGCAATGGGGCTCCTCTTGACTCTAGGGAGGCACTCCCCTCCCTGGGATAGGACCAGTAGCCCCACACTGCATTGCATCTCCCACTCCTCAGCTAGTAGCATGCTCAGTCACCCCTGAAACCCAGCTTAGCACACTGCAGTGATCCCCAAACCTCAGTCTTTCACAAACCACCTTGCCCATTTTTTAACCACCTCCATGTGCCACTTTATTATTCTCGTAACATTTTGTTTAAATCAACAAACTTTTTAATTTAAATAAATTCATAAAAAATAGAAATACTGTATCCTTGCCACTGGAAAAGGCAGCCTCATGTGCATTAATTTAATTTATTTAATTAAGGTATTTGTTTATATGCCCCCTAAGATAATCTCATGTGTATCTATTAATAGGTCTCTGCACCACATCAGCATCAGTAGTTAAGAGTATGTGCTTTGAGATATAAAATATCCCATATAAAATAAACAAGGTCCTTTTGTACAGCACAGGGAACTATATTCAATATTTTGTCATAAACTATAATGGAAAAGAATCTGAAAATAAATATATATATATATATATACATGGAATCTCCTTGCAAGGAGATCCAATCAGTCAATCCTAAAGGAAATCAGTCCTGAATATTCATCGAAAGGACTGATGTTGAAGCTGAAACTCCAATACTTTGGCCACCTGATGCGAAGAGCTGACTTATTTGAAAACACCCTGATGCTGGGAAAGATTGAAGGCGGGAAGAGAAGGGGACGACAGAGGATGAGATGGTTAGATGGCATCACTGACCTAATGGACATGACTTTGAGTAGGCTCCAGGAGTTGGTGATGGACAGGGAGGACTGGCGTGCTGCAGTCCATGGGGTTGCAAAGAATCGGACATGACTGAGTGACTGAACTGAACTGATATATAGAATCTAAAATATGACACAAATGAAGCTAGTTATAAAAAGTGAAACAGACTCATGGACGCAGAAAACAGACTTGACCTTGCCAAAAGGGAGGGTACTGGGGGAGCCATGGATGAGAGGTTGGAGTTAGCAGATGTAAGTTATTATATATAGAATGGATAAACAACAAGGTCTCACTATATAGTTCAGGAAACTATATTCAATATCCTATGATAAACCATAGTGGAAAGAAAAATTTTAAAAACCAATATGTGTGTATGTATATACATAAAATCAAATCACTTTGCTTTATACCAAAAACTAACACAATTTGTAAATCAATTAAACTTCAATTTAAAAAAAAAAAAACAGAATATACACTTTGGAGTAAAGTGGATGGGAATTCTAACCCCAGCTCCATCACTTATTATCTGAGAGGCTTTGGAAATTTACTAGTCTCTAAATTTCCTCATCTGTAGAAGGGGTAAGTAATAGTAATAGCAATGCATAATTTTATTCAGAGAATTCATTCAGGGAATGCCTGTAATGTGCTCAGCAGAGTACCTAGTGCCCAGTCTTTTTAGATACTTATATCATTCTATTTCATCCTGGTTAGGTACATCTGTTCCAACTATCCCAAGGTTATAAAGTAGAGTGAAACAGCAGAGAGATGTTTGATTAAATCCAGCCTTCATCACTTCAAGAGGGTAGCCTAGTTATGTTACTTCTTTAAACTCTCAGTTACTTCATTTGTAAAATTAAGGAAATAGTGGTAAGTACTTCTCACAGCTAAGGAATGTAATAAATGAGGTCACACATAGAGAGTGCTGGTCTGCTGCTCTTGTTTGATAAATGGTCATTCTTTTTATATATATTACACAGAGGTCTCCTTTGAATTTCTGAAAACACAGATACTGTTGGGTTTTTGAAATCCCCAACCGTTCCTCTGCTTTGGATCCACTTTTCTTTATTGAAAAACACTGGATTCTTCAAAATAATTGTGTATTCTCCTGTCCACATGACCAGCAACAACGAGCCTATCCTAAGAAGCAGAATGAAGGAAGCCTCCCAAAATTTCAAACCTTTGCACCTAAGACCCAGATTCCTTCTTACGTGGCCTCTAGTTCTGTCAAAACGAGCAATTTCTCTTCTGTCATTAGAATGTAAACAGTGTGAGTATAAAGATCTTTACCTGATGGATCAGATCCTCTCTGCTACCTGGTGGGCAGGCCATTTTTCTTAACTACAAAACCATTCAGGTTTCTGCTTTGTGAACTTATGTCTCCACTGCCTGGCACAGTCCTTTCTCCAGTGAATACTCTTACTGTGGCCTTTAACCCAATGGGCCTGGAGGTGGCTGCGAGAAAATCTCTTTGACGAGTGGATGGAGAAGCTCTGTCTCCATTTATTCCTTGGCCTTTCAGTTTAGCACTCCCTCTCCGACAGTAACTCCAGAATGGCTTTGCTCAAGTGGACTCATGCTACTAGAAATGGTCCAGAGACCCATAATTCATTTCACAGCAGCTGCCAGGGAGCTGTCAGACAGTGGTTCTTTTGGCCACAGGTCAGATTTAAAGCTGTGACCTCAAGGAAATGCACATGCTTCACATCCCATTAAGACTAGCTGGAGACAGACAGTGGCCCCCATGGAGACCATTGACTTTGTTTTGGTTGCTAGGCCAGAATTGTTGTCTGCATTGAGAGAAGAAAAGTTGCAGCTGCAGCCTCCCTTAAAGGCTAGAATTCACTCCAAATGTTTTTCCTCCTGGACAAATACTCCTCCATTTACTTTTACAAACCAAGGAAGAAGAATTCTAGTTCTAGTTCTATGATACAACCCAAAGAACCTAAAGCAAGGGTCAACCCAAGAGAATTCCAATCTCATTACAGCAACCATATCAACTACGCCTGCCAGATGGTCTGGAATAGGATGTAGGTTTCTAATTGAATGGCAGTATCAATAAATGATTGGGAATGCCTGTCTGCGACATTGTGCTGAGAACACTAAATTGGGAAGGGGGAGGTGGTCAATTAGCAATGTCTGCATTACACAGGGGATTTGGAAAGGAAAGCATTATGCCATGTATTTCCTGACTTTAGCTGTGACTATTTTATTTCTTTCCTGAGCTTTTGTCATAGTCTCCAAATCAGCTTTCCTGCCTACAGGTCTCCACACACCAGTGCACAACCCCCATCCTGCCATAATCAGTAATCTGCACCTAACACCTCATTCCTCCTATGAGTCACATGGTCCAAGGTCTCATCACAGTGAATAACTGCCTAGGCAATCGAGCTCCAGCCCATCTCTGCAGCCGCTTCTCTCATCACTCCTCACCACAGTAACTTCTCACATTCCTTGAGATGTCCTCTCTCTGGCTCGTGTTACTCTTTTTCTCTGAAATGGTTTCTCCTACCATCCTCCCCTTTTGCAATATTACATATTCTTCAAAGCTCGATTCAAACATCACTCCTTAGTCTCTTCCTCCAGGATGCCCAAGACCTTTTCTTCATATGACTATGATGGTCCTTTTTATATCATAGTCTTATTAATGAGTACTCTTTCATTGCAAATGATAGAAACCAATTCAAACTGGCTTAATAAACAACAAAAATACCAAATTAATAGCTTTAAAGAAGGAATGTACTATTATTCCCATGTGTGTGTGTTCAGTCATGTCCAACTCTTGGTGACACCATGGACTGTAGGCAACCTGGTTCCTCTGTACATGGAATTTTCCAGGCAAGAATACTGAAGTGGGTTGCCATTTCCTACTCTAGGGGATCTTCCTGATGCAGGGATTAAACCCATGTCTCTCACATTTCCTACATTGGAAGGCAGATTCTTTACCATTGCATGGCCAGGGAAACTCAATTCATTAATGAAAAGTTTGGAGACAGAGTCTTCTGACAGGACTGGATTAAGATGCTCAGTGGTATCTTTACAGATGATTCCTTCATTTCCAGGCATTTTTTCTCTTTGAGCTGCCTCAATTTCAAGCAGTTGGAGAATCAATAGGGAGTTTTCTCCCCTAATAGTTCCAAGAGAAGGCCCAGAATTGAGTTTTATTGGCCGGTCTTAGATCACCTGCCCAGCTCTGGACCATGCATTGTGGGCAAGGGTACAGAATTTGCTGACTGTCCAGGTCTGAGTTAGATGGAGTGAACCAACTCCACCCAAACCATATGGACTACAAGTGGGGAAGATTAGGTTCATCAGAGGAAAATAGAGGTGTTATTTCCAGAAAAATGAAACATCTATCCCAAGAAGGGAAAATACACCACTCACACACACACTTGAAATGATGAATTTGGAGCTTATATATCTCTTTTCCCCATCAAACTGAGCCCATTGCACCTCTTCATGGTGCCCAGTGGTGGAGCTTTTAAGGATAGTATAAGGACAAGCACTTTTCCTTAACTCTTTGAAAGTGTATGGGAGCTCCATTTCACTCTCTTGGGAACATAGTTATTAATTGTCTGTGTTTACTGAATATTTCTGCATCCTATGAAGCAATTTATGAGTCTTGGTGCAGCTTGCACAGATAAGCATTTCTTGAGTCCTTGCTTGACAAGTACAGAAGGGAATTTATGTGAAGTGTTCTGTGATACACATTATGTTTACTTGCTAATGAAATTTATTCTGGTTTTTGTGCTTATTTATAGCATACTGTTTCAGAAGTGATACAGTCATTTAAAAATGGCTTATATGTGACCAATTTAAAATATTTAAAATATCTTCTTTTAAAAACAAAAGATAAGGGAGTTAAAATGATTAAGAAAAGAGAAGCTTTTGTTAATGGTAAGAGACAAAAAAGGAAATGAGAAATCTCTAGTGAATACAGATATATGTGCATTGTCCCTGGACTTTTATTTGAAATCATATTTGATTTTTAATTCTCATACACAAAGAAAATCCCTAATCACTCATGGGTAATCCCTGAAAAGTCTAAGAAGCTTGTGTGAATGTTAACCTTAGTGTTAATACTTTTAGTGAGTTCTTCTTTCTCTGTAACTCCCAAAAGTATACCATTCTGTACCTGATATATAGTAAGAAATGGACTGGCTTTACAGTTTTAAATTTCTATATTCAAATTCAAACCTGTAGGAATTATATTCAATATCTTGTGATAAACCATAATGAAAAAGAATATGAAAAACAATGTATATATATATGTAAAACTGAGTCACTTTTCGGTACAGTAGAAATTAACACAATATTGTCAATAAACTAGCCTTCAATAAAATAAATTTTAAAAAAATTCGAACCTGTCATATTCTGGTTCTATGATCAAGAAAAAGCAACTGGCTCAAAAGTATTTTTACATCCATTATGAAACCCACATGACATTGATTGCAAAGTAGAAATATGGCAATTCAGACACATGTATCTAATGCTGAGACACACATGATATTTATTTATTTAACAAACACATGCAGCACTTACTTTATGCCAGACATTATCCTGGGTATTTCATATATATTTACCCATTTAATCCTTATAACCAGCCTTTGACATAGGTACTAATACGATTCCCATTATACAGGTGAGAAAACTAAGGCACAATGAAGTTAAGTAGTCTGCCTGGGATTTCATAGTCAGTGAGTGTTAAAGCCATCAGCTGGACACGGGCACCTGACACTGCAGTTTGTGCTTTTGACCATGGACTAATTGCTTCTCCAGTAAAGAGGTTTTGGAGTGAGAAAAGCCAGGTTCAAACTATCTCCACCACCTACTAACTAGTGACTTGAACAAGTTATTTCATCTGTCTGATCCTAGATTTTCATCTATTATATGAAGATATTATCATATAAATCCCCTAGCACCATACCTTGTACTCAAATGTGAGTACACAATATGCTAATTGTATTAGCATATACAAGTATGCTAATTATAGATAAACTTAGCCTCTAACTCCAGCCAGTGAGTTGGAATGACCTTGAGGAACATCTCAAAGGAAGGCACAATTCTAGAAACCACCCAGTGAATTGAGATAGAGACGAAGAGGAAAGAAAAAACAATACTTCAGGCTTAATGCTCAAAACCAAGTTCTGGCTTTCAATTATCCAATTCATTTTGGGAGTGTCAACCTAGCTCGTGAAATGCTGCCAGTAGTCCAAAAGTCTTATTAGGCTTTCGAGAAAGAAGAACTAGGCTATTGATCTGCACACTCAAGAAATATCAGAGTTGATTCAGTGTTCCCCAGTGACAGAGTCAATGAATAGGTATTGCCAAAACAATCCCCACATACTGGTTATAATGTGTGTGAACTCCTTCAACAAAAGACAGGGAGGCCACAGCCAGAGGAAAGATTTTTCGCTTCAGTAACCACTCAGCTGGTATTTCCTGACAACCTATTGACCAGATGGAATCATCTTTACAACTAATCTCAATGCTTATATTAAGTGGAGCATTAAGGTTACAAAAAAAGAAGGATATCCAGAAAGTCTAAGGTACACTTACAGGCCCTGACAAAACCTCAAGAATCAAAATAAATCTGGGTAGAAAAAGAAAGTATAGCTATTTATTTGTTCTCAGTCGGCTAGTATATAACCTGCAGACATGGGGCCATAAAGTCTATCCTCATTGACTCAAATGTGACAAAGGATTATCATGCATCTCCATAGCAACAACTTCAGTTCAGTTCATTTCAGTCACTCATTTGTGTCCGACTCTTTGTAACCCCATGGACTTCAGCAGGCCAGGCCTCCCTGCCCATTACCAACTCCCAGAGCCTACTCAAACTCATGTCCATTGAGTTGGTGATGCCATCCAACCATCTCATTCTCTGTCATCCCCTTCTCCTCCTGTCTTCAATCTTTCCCAGCATCAGAGTCTTTTCAAATGAGTCAGCTCTTCGCATCCGTGGCCAAAATATTGGAGTTTCAGCTTCAGCATTAGTCCTTCCAATGAGTATTCGGGACTGATCTGGTTTAGGATGGACTGGTTGGATCTCCTTGCAGTCCAAGGGACTCTCAAGAGTCTTCTCCGACACCACAGTTCAAAAGCATCAATCCTTCGGCACTCAGCTTTCTTTATGGTCCAACTCTCACATCCATACATGACTACTGGAAAAACCATAGCCTTGACTAGATGGACCTTTGTTGGCAAAGTAATGTCTCTGGTTTTTAACATGCTGTCTAGGTTGGTCATAACTTTGCTCCCAAGGAGTAAGTGTCTTTTAATTTCATGGCTACAATCACCATCTGCAGTGATTCTGGAGCCCCAAAAAATAAAGTCTATCACTGTTTCTACTGTTTCTCCATCTATTTGCCATGAAGTGATGGGACCAGATTCCATGATCTTTGTTTTGAGCAACTATTTGTTAGGCATTGGTCTGAACATGGAAGCTTCTTACATGACACTAGGTGGAAAGAACTCTCCTACCAATGAAGGAGACATAAGAGATGCAGATTCAATCCCTGAATCAGGAAGATCCCTTGAAGGAGAGCATGGAAATCACTCCAGTATTCTTGCCTGGAGAATCCCATGGACTGTGGAGCCTGGTGGGTTACAGACCATGGTGTCACAAAGTCAGACACAATTGAAGCAACTTTGCATGTACACGGGCTAAGCATATAAGTGAGTAAATTCTTCACAAATATATTTCAATACAGCAAGTATGACTATTATCCATATGATAGAAAAGGTGACTCTAAGGTGCTAATTAGCCTTCCCAATTTTACACAGTTTGTTTATTGGTTTCAATACTTTTATCTGCAAATAGAAGTTTAGACTTCAATCTAAATCTAAGAGGCAAGAATGCTCTCTAGAGCCTCTCTTGTAAGAGCACTAGCTCCATTTGTGCGGGTTCCACTCCATGATCTAATCACCTCCCAAAGACCATACCTCCTACTACCATTATACTGGGGGTTAGGTTTCAACATATGAATGTGGATAGGGACAAAAACATTCTGTCTCTAGCAGTCTATGAAAGTGAAAGTGAAGTAGCTCCTTCGTGTCCGACTCCTTACGACCTCATGGACTCTAGCCTACCAGGCTCCTCTCTCCATGGGATTCTCCAGGCAAGAGTACTGGAGTGGGTTGCCATTTCCTTCTCCAGGGGATCTTAACCTGGGTCTCCCACATTGCAGGCAGATGCTTTAACCTCTGAGCCACCAGGAAAGTCCATAAGTTCCATGAAAACAGGGATTGATTCTGTGCTTGCTCATTTGTAGCCCTGGTTTCTATCACACTGCATGGCATATGGCAGGACTCAGAAAATACTGGTTGAACTAAAAAACAAATTAGAGAAACCAAGAGTTCTATTCTGTTCTCTTAACCTCTTTTCTAATGCTCCACTTACGCAGATTCACACAGTGATCCATTATCTCCTGACTCCCAACTTCTGTCTATTTCCTTCAGCTCCACAAATTCCATGGAGGTGGACTCAGCACTTTGTAATAAATGCACAGTGTGCCCTGATCTCTTGGGCTAAGTCTAGAAAACAACTATAGTTTTCTTAAGGTTTTAAAATGTACCATGGATAATAAATAGGCAAATAAGTAAACAAATTAGCAGTACGGTGTATAATTAACAGCTCAAGTTCTGTAATATACAGCAGAGAGATCTTCACATATTAAATTTGTACCTGAGTTGGTTACATAATCTCTTTCAGCATCAGTAATCTCAGCAAAAAAAAAAAAAAAATGGGGATAATGATATTAATGTCTAAAGATTTTTTTATTTTTTGGTTAGTATATGTAAAGCATTTAGCCCAGAAATAGAAACTATTAGTAATAAACCAAATTCCTGTAACTATAGAAATGTTCTTCTCAGAAATGTTGCTTCTACAAAGAGCCAAAGTCTTTAATAAAATGATGGGCTGACTTAAGGTTAAGGGGTTAAGAACTATTGCTGTAGGGATTCCAGGTAGTTGACGTACTTAGTATAAAGAATTCATACAAGAAAGTGCCTGACTTTTTGAACTCAGCCTATGTTGATCTCCAATGGAACTTATAGGTCCAACAGAGTAGTGAAACCAAGGTCAATTCTGTTTTGCAGAATCCAATCATAGATTAGATTCCTTCCACTAAAATCTTTGTTATATCAGTGAAATACATTAGATGGAGAAAAACAAATGCTATATTTAGGATGTCCCTTGCATAACAGGCTTTCCAAATGGCTCAGTGAAAAGAATTTGTCTGCAGTGCAGGAGACATGGGTTCAATCCCTAGTTGGGGAGATCCCCTGGAGAAGAAAATGGCAATACACTCCATTGTTCTTACCTGGGAATTCCCATGGACAGAGAAGCCTGGCAGGCTACAGTTCATGGAGTTGCAAAAGAGTTAGACACAATTTAGCAACTAAACAACAACAACAACAATCCCTTATGTAAGGGATAAAAAAAAAAAAAAACTAAACATACAAAAGAGATTCGAATGGTGGTTTCCATGGGCTGGGGGACATGGAAATAAGGAGATGTTTACCAAAGGATACAAACTTTCTACTATGAGAAGAATGTGTCCTGGAGATCTAATGTAGAGCATAGTGATAATAATAATACTGTGCTCTATACTTGAAGGATCTGAGAGTAGATCTTAAACATTCTCACACACAAAAAAAAATGGTAATTATGAAGTGTTATGCAGATGTTAGCTAATGCTATGACTGTAATCAGATTGCAATATGTAAGTGTATTTAATCAATACATAGAGCTCCTTAAACTTACATGATGTTATACATCAATCATATCTCAATAAAGCTAAAGGGAAATCCCTTTGCTGTGTGAATTAACTCACTCCATTTTGTTCTATTTAAACTCAATATTATTCTACCACTTAGTTTTAACGACAAAAGGAAAAGGTAAGTGAAGTCGCTCTGCCATGTTCGACTCTTTGCAACCCCATGGCCTGTAGCCTACCAGGCTCCTCAGTCCATGGGATTTTCCAGGCAAGGGCACTGAAGTGGGTTGCCATTTCCTTTTCCAAGGGATCTTCCCAACCCAGGGATCAAACCTGGGTCTCCCACACTAACAACAAAAAGCAGTTGCAAACAAGAGTGCTGCAGTTCTTCTTTCTCATGTTAGTTTTCTATCACAAGAAAAATCAAGAAGAATGTTTTCCAAAGCTTGTGGCAGAGTCTATGGTATACGAATCGTTCACCAGTATCTCACACCCATGCAGACATTACTAATCAATCCAAGTGTTCTTTACCACTAAAGCCCACACTCAGTTTCTTAATCCTTGTCAACACAGAGCTCCAGAAACTATACCACTCGGTCAGTGGTGTAGCCTCTTCTCCATACTAGAAATGTTATACCTGAAATCAGAAATCAAGTTACTATAATAAGAAACACAAGTTTAAACCTTATGATGGCACCATCTATGAGGATTAGTGTTAAAATATGATTGCAATCAAAGAACTACAGCCCTGAAGCAAAACAATAATTTTTGAATAATTCAAATTTTTTACTCGCATTCTCAAATACCATGAGTGAGATATAGTGATTTCAGGAATAACTTCTTTTAAATTTTCACTTTTTTCCCCCTCCATTTCCTTTTTATACAACTTCTGCCATGGCTCACTCATCAAACTCTTCAAAATATTTGTCATCCAACCTTGTTACAGGCCCTACTCACCCTTCTTTCCTTCATTTATCATTGTTGCTTAGTTGCTAAGTCATGTCCAACTTTTTGCAATCCCTAATTTCCTTCAGTATTGTATTATCAAAATTCAAAAAGCCAGTCTGGAATGACACAAAAGGGGTGAATACTGAAAGGGTAAAATCATCATCATCTAAAAACAAAAGGAAGGAGGAAAGATTGGGAATGCTCACACTTTAGAAATTTTGGATAGATCTAAGCTATGGTTTTAGGCTATTACATCATCCCTCCACCATTTCAAGAATCAACATCTCCCATTATTAATACTGGAGTTCACAAAAAAAGGTCTCAACAAGTCAAATCTAAGAACAGCTTTGGCATAAGGAATGGCTTTTAAAATTTTATTTCTAACTGGAGGATAATTGCTTTATAATACTGTGTTCGTTTCTACTATCCAATGTGAATCAGGAATGGCTTTTTTGAAGCTAATGCTCAGAATTCCCCATAGAGCCTGTGTTGGGGCAGGAGGAACAGTTACTTCAAAGGATGAGAGCTTATTTCTGCCTGTATAGCTACTTCTCTCTCACATTTCTCAAATAATAGAAAATGTGGAAGAAGGAAAAAGAGGCTGCTCAAGAAAGCCAGTCTTGATTTCATTCATTAACAGCACCAAAAATTAAGGACAAGTAAAAATCCAGTTAACTTTTACCTCATCTCAAAACAGAAATGCTCTGAGCAATAGAAGATTTTTAAAAACAAACAAACAGAGGGATGGAAAATATAACCCAAAGCCATCATTTCCATAACTTTAAAGGAATCTTGATCTTTCCACTGATATGCAGAATTTGTCTTCCAGCTTTGGGTCATAAAAATTTTCACAGTGACATCCAATTTTATTTGAATTCTAAAACTTTTCTGGAATATGTACTCCACACAGTTGTGAGCCCCAGGATTAAGCATCCTTCACCAGGGTCATTTCTTTAGTTTGAGACACCAAGCACTCATACTCTGATACTGTGAGAGATGAGGAAGATAGAGGTCTGGGGTAAACAGAGCACCGAAAAGCTCACACAATGTCAGAAGCAAGACTTCAGAGGAGACAGAAATATTTAAGTTTAGGAAGGCAATGTGCAGAGATTCTGAAGTCCACGAGACAGACTTGTGGCTCTACTGAGCCACATGCTCAGTAGATCTTCACCCACCCCGTGTGGTAGGCACCCAACACAGGACTCCACAGTACACTCCGCTATTTCTGAGGATAGCTCCAGCAATGCTTTATCTCCCATCCTGAACCAGCTTGCTGTTCTGATACCGTAAGGTTTCATTCCATCATTTCATACACACGTTATGAGTTTACTCCATGTGTGCATACATTCTCAGTCATGTCCAGCCCCACAGACTCCTCTGTCCTTGGGATTATTCAGGCAAGAATACTTGAGAGTGCTGCCATTTTCTACTCCAGGGGATCCTCTCAATCCAGGGATCAAATCCACATCTCTTGCATCTCTTGTACTGGCAGGATTCTTTACCACTGTGCCACCTGGGAAGCCCCTTACTCCACGAGATGAGGTCAAAAGTTTATCCCATAATACCAAATAAAAAAGTTGGCTTAAAATTCAACATTCAGAAAACTAAGGTCATGCCATCTGGTCCCATCACTTTGTGGCAAATAGATGGGGAAACAACGGAAACAGTGAGAGACTTTATCTTCTTGGGCTCCAACATCACTGCAGATGGTGACTGCAGCCATGAAATTAAAAGACGCTTTCTCCTTGGAAGAAACGCTATGACAAACCTAGATGGCATATTAAAAAGCAGAGACATTACTTTGCCAACAAAGGTCTGTCTAGTCAAAGCCATGGTTTTTCCAGTAGTCATGTATGGATGTAAGAGTTGGACCATAAAGAAAGCTGAGTGCAGAAGAATTGATGCTTTTAAACTGTGGTGTTGGAGAAACTCTTAAGAGTCCCTTGGACCGCGAGAAGATTCAACCAGTCCATCCTAAAGGAAATCAGTCCTGAATATTCATTGGAAGCACTGATGCTGAAGCTGAAGCTCGAATATTTTGGCCACCTGATTCAAAGAACTGACTCATTTGAAAAGACCCTGATGCTGGGAAAGATTGAAGGCAGGAGGAGAAGGGGACGACAAAAGATGAGATAGTTGAATGGCATCACTGATTCAATGAACATAAGTTTGAGCAAGCTCAAGGAGTTGGTGATGGATGAGGAAGCCTGGCATGCTGCAGTCCATGAAGTTGCAAAGAGTCAAACACAACTGAGTGACTGAACTGACTGAAGATCAAAAATGACACTTATTAACACAGTAATAATAACACTTCAAAATTCTCATGATGAAAACTAGAGAATGTTTTGGAAAAACACAAAAGTAGAGTTGAACAAATAGAAAGACTTTCCATATTCTTAGCTAGGAAGAGCCAACCTCATAAAGTTATCAGTCCTCCCAAAGTTAATTTTTAGCTTAATGAGCTCAAATAAAATGCCATCAGGTTTTTATTTTCTTGGAGATAAAGTTGATTGTAAAGCTAATTTGGGAAAACTATGAAAAAGGTAGAACTGTAAGAAGTAGGAGGGGTGAGTTTGATACAAAAACATTTTTGAACCTTTTATTGGTGCATGAATAGACAAAAAGACAAATGGAACAAATAAAAAACCCAGAACTAGACCTAGTAACATATGGAAATTTAGCATTTAATAATTGAATTTATATAATTGAACTTTTTTATTAATTCAAATTCAGCATCTCAAATGAGTAGGAAAAGGATGGATGTCTTAATAAGTTGTATGGGAATAACTGGTGAGGCATATGGAAAAAGACAAAATTAGACCAATTTCTCACTCCACACACCAATATAAATTCTCAGTGGGTCAGAGACTTATCTATAAGAATAATGAATATAAGTAATGAAAGAAAACATGGATGGATTCCTCTAAACTTAGAAGTAGAAAATGCTTTTTTCTATGACTCCAAATCTAGTTACAATAAAGGGAAATTTTGGTAAATTTAACTCCAAACTAATTTAAAATATAAATATTTTATACTTAAAAATATAAAACTTCATAACTAAAAACAAAAAATGACAAACCAGAGAAAAGCAGTTGCCACTTTTTGCAAGGGTATGGCACCCCACTCCAGTACTCTTTCCTGGAAAATCCCATGGACAGAGGAGCCTGGCAGGCTGCAGTCCATGGGGTCGCTAAGAGTCGGACACAACTGAGCAACTTCACTTTCACTTTTCACTTTCGTGCATTGGAGAAGGAAATGGCAACCCACTCCAGTGTTCTTGCTTGGAGAATCCCAGGGATGGGGGAGCCTGATGGGCTGCCATCTATGGGGTCGCACAGAGTTGGATACGACTGAAGCGACTTAGCAGCAGCAGCAGCAGAATGAGTTAATATTCTCAAAGTAGAGAATTAATAGATCAAAAAATTCCCAAAAAATAGACAAAAAATATAAAATCAGTTCACCAAAAATGTGACTCTTAACCCCTACAAAAAGAAGCTTAATCTTTCTTATAATAAAAGAAATGCAAATTAAAATTATACTTACCACTCAATGCCAAGTGACAAAAATCTGACTATTCAACCTCTTTAAGCAAGGCTGGAAGAAATAAGCATTCTCATACAATACTGGTACAAAAGTACAAATGGAATGAACCCATGGAAAAGAAACTGGCAGTATCTAGCAAAATTCATCAGTGCTTACCTTTTGACTCAGCATTTCGAGAGCTCCATTTCAATGGCAAACATAGCAGAAGATGTATACAAAAGGCTATGAGTTTCACCACAATTTAGTACAGTAAAATTCTGTAGACAAACCAAAAAACTATCAATCAAGAACTAGCTCAGACCAGATCTACAGGCCTGTTTTCACACAGCCTCCAAGTTAACTGTGGTTTTACACTTTTAAATAGTTGCAAGGAGGAGGAGAAGAAGGAAAAAGAGGAGTGGGAGTGAGAAGGCGCAAACATATTTCTACTGTATCTTTATAGAAAAAGTCTGTTGAACCCTTGACTGGATGAATGACTATGGCAGGTCCACACAATGAAGTACTGCACATATGAAGAAAAATGTGTACATATGTGCTGTGTCCTTTCTGACTCTTTTCAACCCCATGGTTTATAGCCCACTGGGTTCTTCTGTCCATTGAAGTTTCCAGACAATAATACTGGAGTGGGTTGCCATTTCCTACTCCAGTGTTAGATAGCAATCACAGATAAATGCAAAAACTGATACATGAAAACTTATTCCCATCTAAGTTTATCCCAATTAAGATTTCCTAGAAGGCAAGAAGAATGAGGACTAAAAGTAATAACTGCAATGGATTGAAGCACGTAAAATCTGCTTAAGCAAACAGTTCATGATAACATTAAAGGAACAGAAAAGAAAACAGCACACTGGTCACTTTTGGAGGATGTGGTTACGGACTGCTTCTGTCCCTCCAAAATTCTTCTGCTGAAGCCCCAGTGTTATCACATTTGGAGACAGGATCTTTAGGAGATATAAAGAGGTCATAAAGGTGGGGCCCTGATCTGGCAGGAGTGACATCCTTTATAAGAAGAGAGCTCAATCTATCTCTATGCCAGGCATCCAAGAACAGTCATGTGAGCATACAAACAGAAGGTGCCATCTTCAACCCAAAGGGAGACTCTCACAAGAATCTGAACCCTGTCAGACCTTGATCTTGGACTTCTAGCCTCCAGAACTGTGAGGAAATAAATTTCTGTTGTTTAAGCCAACCAATGTACAGCATTTTGGTACGGCAGATTAAGTTAACTGATACAGAAGTCAAGGAAACAACTTATTTTGAAACTGGCAAAAAAAAAAAAGAAAGAAAGAAAGAATCAAGCATTTAAACTGCTTTTCCTAAGCAATCAAATTATTTACTAGCAGATACCCCAACTAATAAGTGAAGAAGGAATCCTCAAATTAGAGTATCACCAATTCTGCCTTCCCTCATTAAATAATGCTTCTAGGCAATGGGCAGCAGTGGCTACCACCATTACAAAAAGAGTAACATGACATCACAAGCCTTCGAATAAAAATAGACATCATCATTTATGGGGTGATTTTGAAAACACCAGACCTTAAACTTATTAAGCCTTTAAATCTTATTACCGATTTGCAGAGAATACAGGAGAAAGAAAAGTGCTTTTAATGACACTGAAGGAATAAAATCAGCAAAATTCTGACTGTGGGAAACAGTACCAAAAAATAAGCAGACCAGAACTGCAAAGGCAACAAGCAAGAGAAAACTGGGAGGTCAAAAGAGACTTAAGAGACCAGTCCATCAAATTAAAATACATAGGCCTTATCAGGATCCGAAGTCAAAGCAATTTTGAGAAAACGTATCTGAGGCAACTGAAACATTTTGACATTAAGTAGTATTTGAGAAGATGAAACATCACTCATTCACATATTTAGCACATACAATTTAGAAATCCACTAGGTACAAGGCATTATCATCAGTGAGAGACAGTAAAATAAGACAGATACTATCTTCAGCAAATAGCAGTCCATCCAGAGACAAGAGCACACAAGCAAGTATAAGAAAGTATGATAGACTAGAAGCCCAAAACACTTCTTTGGAAATTCGAGAAAGAAAGATCACTTTCACCCTGGGACACCAAAGAGCACTCCCTCAGGAGAGGCATGTGGTACAAAGGTAATTTTAGGTTCCCAGTTACTTGTAGACTTAAGTATCACTAACTGACCTAATTAATTCAAAATAACCCAATCTTCTTTCTTCCCCAGTAGCGAGGTTTTGCCAGAATTCTGTGGATAGCTTCATCAATTCTAGTATTTACACAGCCCAAGTAGAGCCCACTTATTCCAAAAAGAAAAAAGAAATGAACTTCAGCAGATACTGACATCTTATGGATAGTTAGCCTGCTGCATGGATTCCTAAGAAAATATAAAATTATGTCAAATTGTGCATGCTTGTGCGCTCAATCACTAAGTCAAGTCAGACTCTTTTGTGTCCCAGTGGACTGTAACCCAACAGGCTTCTCTGTCCATGGAATTTTCCAGGCAAGAATACTGGAGTGGATTGTCATTTCCTACTCCAGGTGATCTTCCCAACCCAACGATCAAACCCATGCCTTCTGCATTGGCAGGCAGATTCTTCACCACTGCACCACCTGAGAAGTCCGTGTGCAAATACAATTACCTATGGGATGGCCTGTCCCTTGATTTCTCCTTTTTCTGCAAAATGCATCCTCCTCCCCCTACTGAGGCTGGGGTCGGGATCGGGGCCTGAAGTCACATCCACATTACATGACTCCCCACCAGCACAGCTGATTGGATTCAGTCTGGATTAATTCAGCTTGTCTCTCACAGCAGTAGAATCGGGGCACAGTTTGAGTTTCTTGTGCAGCTCAAACTGCAAAGACAGACATTTGAGAGTTGTGAAATGCCTCATCCTGGCATGAATACATGAGAAGAGGCAACTGGTTAGGACACAGAAAAAAACAAACAAATATGAAGAAGCAACCAGAAGCACAAGAAGATAGAGCATTACCAAGAGGGTAACTGCCTTGGTGCCAGAAGATTTTTCTAGTCCTTGGATCTAGTCCCTGAGATTCATACAATAAATTCCCCTTTGTTTGGTTAAGCTAGCTGGAGCATTTCTACTACCTGCAAGCAGAGCACTGATACTCACAAGGGACCAGAGCAGGGGTGGGGGACGTATATAGCAGAGACTGAGTATGGGAGAAATCACTTTGTTCTACTTGACTAAGCAAACAATAGCAAACCCACACAAAAGCAACAGATCACGAGCTGTCCTGTCCCAGCACTCAACAGTAGGCCCTGTGTGCTTTTGCGCACGGCGGGGTGGGGGGGCCTCTGACAGTTTGCACCCCACTAGGTCTGGAAAGGCACTGTGCCTTCCACATGCTGGTGATCACAGCAATTTGACAGCAGAGGCTAATGAATCCCACAGTTGGGGTTGGGATGTTTTTGTCTGCTTCAGCAGTAGAGAAAGCCCAGCTGGCTTCTTCATTCAGGTACTGGGAAAAAAGAACACAGGAGGAAGCTGGTTTCCTGGGTCAAAAACAATTACCAAAAAATTCTATCCAGGAGCCACTTTCAAAAACACAATGTACACAGTAGGTAGGAAACAGGGAGCTGTGAGCAAAAACTTCTGAGCATCTGTCCCCCTCAGAAAATAAATCTTATCTCTGAGATATAATTTCTCTCCCTTTCCTTTGCTTCTACTTCTATGACATGGCCCTCAATCTTGTCTGTTTCCCGAGCTTTCTTAGCTACATATCACAGTTATTTGTCTTCACTCTTCTACCAGAAGATGAACACTCAGAGTAGGATCTAGGTTAAGTTCATTTCTAGGCTTACCAAACGGCATAGCATAGTGCCAAGGACAGAAAACATGCTTGGTGATAAATGTTTAAGGACATAGGCTCTGTCACTGACTACCTGTGTCATCTTGGAAAATTTTCTCAATCACTCCATGCCTTATTTTCCTCACTTATATAAGAGAGCAATAATAATCCCTTGTTCTCTGGATTATGATTAAGTGAAAACTAAGACACATGTAAAATGTCTTGCATGAGATAAACACACGACAAATGACAGCTAATAGTAGGTTCTAGCCTGAGCCTGAGCAGTGCAGAAGCAGACTGCACCCCTTTCTCTTTCACACATTCCATTATCACTGTCACTTGTTATTTAGTTGCTAAATTGTGTCTGACTCCTTGCAATCCCAGGTAGTGCAGCTTGCCAGGCTCCTCTGTCCATGGGATTTCCCAGGCAAGAATACCTGTTTTTTTATTTCAACCCCAGAAGTACCTCCAGTAGCTAGGCTAGGTAGAAAGCAACCACACTTACCAAGTATGCACAATAAATAAACAGTAAAGGATTGCATTGTGCCCGGCTTTGAAATGTGCAAAAACGCTACCTGCTTGTGCCAAGTTAGGGGCGCTTCCAAGTGCCTGATGCTACATTCATCACCACGTCCCAGAAAGATGCTGACTGAAGGTTCTCAAAAACTTCAAAAGACTCTTGCTATAATTGCATATTCATTAGACAAATTAGTTCTCGATTATTTTTAAAACCATAACTTGAAGAAAAAAAAAAGACCAACAAAGAATTCAAGAGAATTATGCAAGAGTGGGGTTTAGAATATAAAAATGTAGAATACTCTTCATTCTCTCTGAAAGAATGGTTTAAAAAAATGAGGAATGGAGAAAGGAAACTAAAAATAAAAAGCCACACAGAGAAAAATAATATCTTTAAGAAGTTCAGCCCTTTGAAACTATACAGAATTTTTCTATTAGTTGGGGCTGGGAGGAAATTTACAAAGTGTTTCCACCTCTGATGAGGAAACATCTTGGGAAAATAACAGCAACTCTCATCATCATATTACATTGGTTAAAGTGGTGATTAACCAGTGTGACCCCCTAAAACAAGTATCTTCTGGGATCTTTTTCACTGAAGAGATGTAATCTGGTAAAACAGACCAGGCTCCATGTTTTTCAGACTCCATTATTCCCGAAATAAGCAGCTGCCACTTCATCCAGATCTGTTAACAGGGTAGAAAGTCAGGAAAAGCAAGCAAAGACATCAATAGCACATCAGATGGGTCACAGCCTCCTGCCTTGAGGTGCATTGCAAAATGGAAAAACAGGTCTTAGAAACAAGGCCAGGCGACATTCTCCATGACAGGGGCCATGAGGAGTGCAAATGCTGGCATACGCCATGTGGGAAGGTTAAGTGACACGCTCCACTCCTGAGGCCACATGGGTGCGATATTAAGGTATAAATTAAAGAGCCCAGCAGCAGTTCCTGCTACTTGCCAGTGCCCACTGAGGTTGATCCTTTCACCATATGCCAAAGGCTGGCTGCCTTGCTACCTGGCAGGAAAATCTTGCAGTCTGTTCCAAAATCAACCCCATCTTCCAGGATTACGAACACACTGCTACATTCTAGAACTAGAGGAGGAGGTGGAAAGTGGAAAAAAATGCTCACAGAATTAAATTTATGATTACAAAGTGCAGCTAGTGCTCCAAGGGATAGAAACGGAGAGCCATATAAAGAAAATAAAGGGCATTATTTACACTGGGGAAATGAGAACAGGCAGAGAATACCATTATTTCCAGGTAGTATTGCATAATGGTTAAGAACCCTGGCACTAGTGTTCGAAAGATTTAGATCTGAGTCCAACCCTGCCTTTTTCTGACTCTGTGACTTTGACTTCAGGCATGTCATTTCTTATTCCAAATTTCAGTTCCCTTGTTTGCAAAATTGGAAGAAGAATACCAAGACAGTATCTCAAGATGAAAGAATGTAATCCATGTTGCCTCTAGAATTTAGTAAGCACTTTAATCAGTAAAATTCTTGCTATTATCAGACATAATAATCCAAAATATATCACACTGGTATGAGAGTTCGTTAGGGCTGTCGTACAGTGCCTCAGACTGGGTGGCTTAAGCCACAGAAATGTGTGTGCTCATGGCTTTGGAGGCATCAGTAGGTTGGTTTCTCCTGGGGCCTCTCCCCTTGGCTGGCAGATGGCTACCTCCTCCCTGGATCCTCACAAGGGCTCTCCTCTGTGCACATCCTTGTAGTGTCTCTGTGGGTCCAGATTTCCTTATCTTAGTAGGACAACAGGTGGACTGGAACAGAGCCCACCCCAGTGGCCTCACTTTAACTTAATCACCTCTTTAAAGTCCCCATCTCCAAATATACTCACCCTCTGGAGTATTAGGCTGTAAGGCTTCAAAAAATTAAGTTAGAGGGTATACAGCTCAGCCCATAACAACCAATGTAACATGGGAGCTGATAATCAGAAAAGATGCTGCTTTACCACTGGCCAATAAGAATAGATGCTGATTGTACAAAATCAGCATAGTGAACGGATGCAAGCAGGCTACTGTTACTGTTGTGATTTGTATCATTCACTGAGTTTTATTAACACTGCCTCTACTCAGGGATAAGTCAGGTTTTTAGGCAGTGGGATCCAGTGTTCCTGAAAGGTGAGATTTCAGGAGATTAGAGCAGTCTTCAACCAACAGGAGCTTCTATACCCTGTCTGTTCCTGGACCCAGACAAATGCCCAGAGCCTTGGAAACTACCTTGTGAGGTGAGGCAGGAATCAACAGTCACAGGGCAAGAAAAGGGAGGGCCGAGGAGACAGAGATTTGAAAGCAAAGACTAAGAGGAAGACATATAAGTAGAGACAGGAAAACTTTCATAAGCTAATACAGCCCAGATGGAGGAAGCCTCAGTAGGCCCATCTCCAGCTTTGTGTCTAGTCTAGGGCTGATCAGCCAGAACTTTCACAAGGACTTTCATATATTCTTCATGGCATACCTCCTGCATGCCATCCTTCTAAAAAAGATTCTTTCCTTCCTCCTTACTCAAAGGGGCCATTGTGTCAGAATAAGGCTGTAGAAAAAGAAGAAAAAAAACTAATATAATTCACCCATCTTATTCTTCTACATTATCTCCTTCTGCTCCTTCTCCTCCTTGGTCAGCCTTTATTCTGTGCTTATCACATGCAACACGGAGTTTCTAACTTCTGCCTTCATCTTGTGGTTCAGGCACTAAGTCATATCCAACTCTTTGCGACCCTATGGACCGCAGCACACCAGGCTTCACTGTCCTTCACTGTCTCCAAGTTTGCTCATCTTCATGTCCATTGAGTCAGTGATGCCATCCAACCAGTTCATCCTCTGTCATCCCTTCCTCCTGCCTTCAATCTTTCCCAGCATCAGAGTCTTTTCTAATGAGGCAGCTGTTCGCATCAGGTGGTCAAAGTATTGCAGTTTCTAATCTCCATTAAATGGGGTAAACTAAGTTACACAAAAACACAACCTACAAACCAGGAGAAAACATTTGCAAACAATGTGACCGACAAGGGCTTAATTTCCAAAATACACAAACAGTTCATACAACTCAGTAACAAAAAAGCAAACAGCCCAATGGAAAAATGAGAAGAATTAAATAGCCATTTCTCCAAAAAAGACATACAAATGGCCAAGAGGCACATGAAAAGATGTTCAGCATTGCTAATTACTAGAAAAATGCAAATCAAAACTACAATGAGGTACCACCTCACCCAGGTCGGAATGATCATCACCAAATTGCTGTAAAGCAAATAAATTAACACAACGTTGTAAATCAACTGCATGCCAATTTAAAAAAACATTAAAAATGAAAGATTACAAATAGCAAATGCTGGAGGGTGTGGAGAAAAGGGAACCCTCCTACTCTGTTGGTAGGAATGCAAATCGATGCAGCCATTATGGAGAATAGTATGGAGGTTACTCAAAAAACTAAAAATAAAGCTACCATATAATCCTGAAAGCCTACTCTCGGGGATATATCTGGAAAAGATGAAAACTCTAATTTGAAAAGATACATGCACCCCAGCATTCATAGCAGCATTATTCACGATAGCCAAGACAATAGAAACAACCTAAATGTCTGTCAACAGGGGAATCATCAATGGAATGTTACACAGCCGTAAAAAGAATAACAATGCCATTTGTAACAACATGGATGCACCTAGAGATGATCATACTAAGTGAAGTCAGAAAGAGAAAGACAAATACCATATGATATCACTTATATGTGGAATCTAAAATACCGCAAAAATGAACTTACCTACAAAACAGAAACAAAGAACAGACTTGTGTTTGCCAAGGGGAGGAGGGCTGGAGAAAGGATGGATTAGGAGGTTGGGGTTAGCAGATGAAAACTATTTTATACAGAAAGGATAAACAAGGTCCTACTGTATAGTACAGGGGACTATATTCAACATCCGGTAATAAATCATAACGGAAAAGAAAAAGACGTATCTGCTACACAACAAATTTCGTATTTAAACCCACAGTCTCTACCTCCCTCGCAAGTAGCATTCTGTGCTTGGCCTTTATAACAACCTCACCCCTACCTCACCTACATTAGATTATAAATACCCTGAGGGTAGGGACCATGTCTGAGTTATTCATTTGCTAAATCCACTACCTAATAGTGCCTGGCTTATCATGGTGTATGTAATAAGCAAATGTGAATAAATGTTTATAACTAAGAAAAAACCACCTCTCTGTATCATTCTCGTCAGTAAGACACATGTGAAATATTTCCCCTCATGGCCCACCCCCACCATGCCTGCATCCTCAAGTGCTAAGTGGGGGTAGGGTCTTCCCCCCCAATGCCACCTAATGGCAGCCTCCTAATCCCACTTTTGAAAGAGCAGAAGAAATGCTCATCTAGAGCTGAGAAAGCTGTGAAAAGGCAGAGTCATTTAGGGCTGGTTTGAAAAACAAATTTTTTTAACATCTGGACCAATTTTAAAATGTCCTTGAGTTTCAGTTCAAGAAATGGGAAGCAGAACAGGGGCTCAGAACACCAATTACTTACCCCTTTGTTTCTCCCATTTCTTTGAGAAAAGTGTATTGAGCTAACTCTAGCATGCCAATGTAATAATGTACTCAACATTTGGGTAAATTATAGATTAGCTGCAGGAACTCTTCAGCTTTTTAAAAGAATCTTCCAAATAATTTTTTTTTCAATTTTAGTGCATTTTGTTCAATGTCCTACAGTTTTGAAAAATACATCATAACAGAACTGATAATGGTCTTATGCATTTTACCCCCATTTAGTCTAATTTTCTTCATGTTTTTCCCAACCACTCTATTAAAGCAGAACAAACTGAGAGATGAAGACAAAAAGAGAGGTAATAAAAGAATTACAGATTTAATTGTCACTCAAACCTGGAGATGGTAGATGACAACCAAGGAAGGTTTACCTGGGAGAAGGTGTTCTCTCTGGTTATCACCATTTTGGTATTGCTGTTATTTAACACCCTAGCTGTGTAAGCAAGGCTCTTCTGGGCATGGAGCTCTGGGGTCTGACCTCCATGTTTCCTGGAAGCTTTTAAGAGGAAAGTGTACAAGATAGAGGGTCAGGCTAAGCCCTGCCATTTGTTGGCTTCACGGCCTTAAAAAGCACATTGTCAGGAAACAAGCAGACAAACCCAAATTGAATCATTCCAAAAAACAACTGGTCAGGACTCTGCAAAAATGTCAATGTCGTGGAAGTCAGTAAAAGGCCGAGGAACTATTCTAAAGTAAAGGCAACTCAAGAGATGTGACAACTGAACTCAATGAGTGATTCCAGACTGGATCCTGGGTCAGGGAGAAAATGCTTAATTTATGAAACTAAATATTAAACCAGCTGACAAAATTATTCTTCTTCTGTTTATTGATATGTTATTTTTTCAAATTATTTAGAAAACTGACCTAATTTTGGAGTCCAGCAAAGCATTTACCCTGCCCTAAGTAGATCGCAAATGTTTCTCATTAGTATTTCCTAAATACCTACTTTTTTTAGTTTTTTAAAATTTATTTTTAATTGAAGGATAATTGCTTTACAGTATTGTGTTGGTTTCTGCCATACAACAATGTGAATCAGCCATAGGTATACATATGTCCCCTCCCTCTTGAACCTCCCTCTCACTCCCCACCCCATCCCACCCCTCTAGGCTGTCATGGAGCAGGGAGTTGAGCTATCTATTTTACATGGTAATGTATATGTTTCAATGCTACTCTGTCAATTTGTCCCACCATCTCCTTCCCCCACTGTGTTCGCAAGTCTGTTCTCTGTGTCTGTATCTCTATATCTGCCCTGCAAATAGGTTCACCAATAGAAAAAAAATGTCCTTTTCTTTATGGAGCTTCTACTGGGAGATGAAAAATCTGAAAAGATAACTCATCAATCAACAAAAGAATAATAATTTTGCCAGTTGATCCTCCAAGACTGAAGGCAGGAGGAGAAGGGGACAACAGAGGATGAGATGGTTGGGTGGCATCAAAGATTCAAAGGACATGAGTTTGAGCAAACTCTAGGTGATAGTGAAGGACAGGGAAACCTGCCATGCCGCAGTCTGTGCAGTTGCAAAGAGTCAGACATAACTGAGCAACTGAACACCAATAATAAAACCTTTTTTTGAAAGCAAAGGACATTTTAAAAAAATTTTTTTCTTATAGATCACTAGTATTTAAGAGATGTTCAATGATGGTTTTTGAATAGATGAAATAAATGAATGAAGCTGAGGTATCAGTTCTGCCAATCTGATCATTTTCCACAAATTACCAATGGTGTTCAAAAGTTTTGGGCTCGAGTCTTTCAATTTCCTCAATTAGTTCTCTTCAAATAAATACAGTGAAATAAATGCTATCAGCTCCATTTTACAGGTTAAGGATCTCAACAAGGTCTGTGACTCCATTGGGAGTTAGGGGCAAAAATAAAGATTTGAACTAAGTTCTGACTCCAAAGTCTTTGTTCTTGCACCACATGGTGCGGCCTCGGGAAAGCAGGCACATGCAATCTTCTCTGATCTGATGCTGCTCATTAGCATCCTGAAATCATCTGTGTAAGGATTTGACAAGGCTTCATTTTCTTCCACCGCTTATCTCTGACACAACGCCTTCAGCGGCTGTGGGCGACGGGAAGGCTTTTAACCCGGTGAATCAATAGCTGATCCCTGTCTACCTCCATCACTGCAGTGACATGTGGCAGCTCAGAGTCATCTCAGGTCTTTAAGGCATCTTGTTTGTTGCCCTTAAGTCCCACTTTGGCAATTTTCACAACATTAGCTTGTCCTTTGACCGGGAGAAGAAACCCCTGGTAATCACTCAGGGTGTAACTTGCATCAGCAGTAATGTTAGCTGGAGGTTTGTCCTTGCTCCAAAAAAGTTAGAAGCGGCATTGAGATTTTCTAAGGAAGTCTTTGTCCAATATTTATTAAGCAACCTTTCAAGTTCCAGGTACTGCTTTCAAGGAGCTTGCAGTCCAGTGGGGAAAACAGACAAACAATAAAATGCATGCCATCATAGGGACAGTCTAGGATGCCATGGGAAAGGGGAACAAATCAGTAAAGGCTTCCCAGTCCCAATGACATCGCTGCTGGCTTCTAAAGGATAAGTGAGAGCTACCCGGACAAAAAGGTAAAAGGTATCAGTGTCCTTAGCACAAGAACCTGAAGGTGAGAGCATGGCGCATCAGAAGCATTAATGGATGTCCCACATGCCTAGAGTATAGGTTCAAGGTTGGGACAGCAAGAGTTGGGGCGCTGCAGAGTTCCACCCATATCTCCCAGGAGAGGACGCTGCCCAGCTAATAATGCTGGTTTCTCAGAAGTTTAGAAGACCTGTCAGAGCTGGGACTTAGACTTCCAAGGAGAGAAGCCGGCTGGCAGGTGCTAATATCTGAGAGGGTGCCATGAGGCAGGTTCTGATTATCAGAAAAACAAACTGCAACCAACTGCTGTAGTAGAAGCAAGTGCCACAGGCAAGGTTAAGAAGCATTGTGGGGTTACATAAACAGAAAGGAGAAAACTCTTCTTCCTCCTCCAGCTTCATAATTTCTTCTGGCTCCCCTGCCCCACTGACAGAGCCTAACAGGAGCCATGGGAGAAAGGTGATAAGCAGAGCAGCCGCAGCAGCAACCCCGGTTCAACACACATGCCCCCTGCCCCCCACCAAGCCTCAGACATAACCATGCTTATGTTTAGGTGTTTGTGAATATTAGCAAAAGGAACATTTAGCCAGCTAGAGACTTTCTCTCCCAGAATAGCACCATGCACCAATCAGAAGAGTCTGAGCTGAAACTTCAAGAGGTAACAATGTTCAGTGTTTTTACCCAAAGGATGACATTTTGTCTAATGATGTTCATTTTGCATCATAAACACTTCACCAAAAAAACCAAAATTAATGCCTGTCAGGTTGACAATTACAAATGGCAAAGGAGAGATAAATTAATTCTTGCAACAGTGAGTTTGAATTATCTAGAAGACAAGTATTTAAAAAACAATTTGACAGAGATGAATTAGGTCTGTGTCTTCATAAAGCATGATCTTTTGTTTGGCTCCAATTTGGCTCCAAATAAACTCCAATTTGCTTGCAGCGTTTAGTATACAGATTCGGCTTACTTGCTCAGTTTCTAACTGAATTTTCATTCTGAACTTTTCACTATCACTTGTAACTCTTGCCACAGTCATAGTATCTCAGTTTTACTTGTACATGGTTGGTTACATGATTTTGTTTATATACCATTGTGAGAAATTTAACCTAAGGAATGTATCATATCAGTGTTCCTTCAAAGATTTACATCTTCAAGCTGCTTTATTGCAAAATTATTCATAGTAGGCAAGAAGGGAGAGAAGGGAAGCAGGAGGAGAAAACAAGGGAGGAATTAGCGAAAGAATGGAGGGAGGGATGTTGACTAAAAGTTCTTTTAAACTAGAAGAATTAGAATAGTCAAGTACAGAAATACTATATAACCTTTAAAACTATGTTAGAGAACATGTAACAGTTGGAAAATGTTCTTAAATAGTGACAATTTAGGGGGAAAAAGCAAGCCACAAGCTATATTTGGAGCAGCGGGAAAAAAAAAAAAGTGGTTAAGAGCATGGATTCTGGAGCCAGACTGTCTTGGTTCAAATCCCAGTTCTACCACTGATTAGCTATATGACTTCAAGCAAGTTAACCTCCTGGTCCCTTAGTTTCCACATCTGTAAAATATGGGTAATACTAGGACCTATATCACAAGGTTGTTGTGATTAATAAATATAAATCAAGCACTTAAAACAGTGGCTAACAGGGAGCACAATATAAACATCAGCTCTTATTAACATTTACAGTATGCTTCTGCCTTTATACACAACATATGAAACTGTTACACACAAGAAAAAGACTTAGAAGACTATGCCCCAAAATATTAGCAATGATTATTTCCATGGAATTAAGGGCAATTCTTAAATTTTTTTTTCTTTCCTTTTTCTTTTCCTTTTCTAGAATAAAGTTGCAGCATTTTTGTAACTTTAAAAGGTAATTTTTAATGCTTTTATATGCTTTCTTTCTTAAAATACTTTATCACTAAAACACCCTTTTTAAAAGTAGACTATATGACCATATAATGTAATAGACAACTACAGATTTTACTTAAGTACAAATCCATTGTAGTTGAATAATTTGAAGTCCATGAAATAAAGTAACATATGACTGCAGTTATACCTTGTTTTCTTTTGCTTTTAATGTTTTATTTCCTGGGATCAAAGATCCCTACATGGCATTTAAAAGTGTCATTCATTATTTACTTAAATATTTTAAGTGCCTACAATGTGAACAGAATACGCAAAAATCTTTGCCCTCCTACAATTTAAATTCTAGTGGGGGAAAATAATAATATTTTAAAAAAACATACAAGTAAGTTATGTATCATGCTAGAAGCCAGTAATTGGGTATGAAATAAGCAGTGTGGCAGGTAAGAGGGCATGGAAGGAGGCTGTTCTAGTTTTTAAAAGAGTGTATCACTGAGCAAGCACTGTATGCCCAAAGTGATAGAAACTCCTTCGATAAATACAAATGTCCATCGACAGATGAATGGATAAAGATGTGCTATATATATCTAATGGAATATAAAGCCATAAAAAAGAATGAAATCATGCCATCTGCAGCAACATGGATGGACCTAAAGATTATCATATTAAGTGAAGTAAGTTAGACAAAGAACAAATACCATGTGATATCACTTCTATATGGAATCTAAAAAATAATATAAATGACTATATATGCAAAACAAACAGACTCAAAGATATGAAAAACAAAATTACAGTTACCAAAGGAGAAGGGAGACAGTGACAAACTGGAAATTCGAGATTAACTGACATACACTACCATATATAAAATAAACAAGGACCTACTGTATAGTACAGGGCACTATACTCAATATCTTATAATAATCTATAATGGAAGAGAATGTAATAGAGATTTACATATACATGTATAACTGAATCACTTTACACTTGAAACTAATATTATAAATAAACTATATTTCAATCAAAATTTTAAAAATAAAAAATTCAGACAAATATTCACTTCATCATTCCACAAAGAGCTGCTGAGCACTTAGAATTTGCCAGGTCCTGTGCTGGGTACTAACAAGGATGCAGGATCTACGGAGTTGTGGTTCTTGCCCTATCTCACAAAGGGTGAAATCTTATGGTCACCATGGTCTTCTACAGAAAAAGTTTCCTAACCCCTGCTCTTCAATATTACCTTATCTGAAAAATTAATTTGACATTTTAGGGGAAGTAACTGCAGTCTGTTTAGACAAGAAAGTCTCTTGGGTGTGGTTGTGCCTGCTTAGTTTAGATCTACAACAAATTGGGATACGCAGACTGTTCCTTTAAGGTTTAATGCAGTTAATGCTTGAGCAGAATTACAAGAAGACATTCTGTGACATTTGAAGCTGTTTCGATTTCAGCTGCCTGTTATCTGACACTCCAAAATAAAATTACTACAGATTTGCAGCCTACTTACTTCAAAGTTCACATATGAGACCTGTGATTCTCCTGATGCCCCTCAAATATGAAAAACCATTTTAGAAATGTTATGGTTTGCAAAGCAATGAACAATATAAATCCAAAACCTTGGGTATTATTATCTGAAAATACCATCTGTGCATCTTTGCAAGCTCCATTATATAAATGTCTATTATAAGTCTAGAGAAAGTTTAGATTCTAATTCCAATTCACAAAATCAAGTATTCACTTGTTTAACAGTTTTTTAGTGAGGACTTACTGTAAGCCAGGCATTACTATTGCTCACAGAACAGTTACTTCTGAGGTATCAGTAGTTGGTCCAGTATGAATACCTCTTTTAAGTGAGATGACATTTTCATCTTTCAATTATATGAAAAAATAAATATGTCCCTATTATGCTGTAGTGTGTAGTCTACTGGAAAACAGAAAATCCAAATAAACACAAATAATAAATATGTATATATGATTACAATTGTGCAGAGTACATGAAGAATAGCCTTCTAGAAAAGAGAGTGACAAGCCACCTCATTCCCATTGGAACAGAGCTCCCTAGAGGAAGTGACATCTCCCAGAGAAGGAGTAGAGCAAAGTTAAGTGAATTTCATGGGAAGAGTATCTTTACCCCTACCACAAGGGTCACATGTTGAAATGCTAAGGATTTCAGGGAAGTGGGACCAGGAAATAATATTTAGCATATGCAAGTATCATTGTTGCCCTCCTATACACACACATACACACCAGCTTTTAAACAGGACCACTGAGGCTGGGAGGACTGCTGATTCATCCTTATGCCAGCAGTAAATGGTGAATCTGGGGATCAGCTGCAGGCTGGTACGGAGACCAGAGCTTCTCAGATGCCTCACCATGAGTATGTCTTCCCTGCTCTGAGACACTAAGGAAACCCAGAAACCTTTGTACCACTTCTAGCTCCCATTTCAGTTCATATGATACTGGGCTGTTTTAAGGAGGATCTGATTTCAAAGCCATGTGGTTTCACTTTAAGATTTTCAACTTCAGGGAGAAGAAATGTCAGATGCTGTCATTTAAGCTAAGCTCAGCCCCATCCTCTCCAGGACTCCAACAACCTGCTTGCCCCACCCTCGATAACAAACTTCTGCACAAATTACTTTTCTAGAAAGAAAACATCACCATCCCTTCTTTGGAGTCTTGGAGATTCTTTCAGAAACAGACCCTGGTGTTCTGGGACATACAATCTCTCTTCACTTGACTTCACCCTTAATGGGGTCCCTCATTTCCTGCGGATACAATATCAAGTTCAGGAAGCTGAGTGTAGGTACTGAACAGGAAACCATTTTTCTTTTAGAGCAAACACAGAAATGGACAGACATAGCCACACATCCCTGTGGTCATTTCATTCTCACTTGACAGGTGGTGAAAATTGTTGCAGTGGAGTGACGTGAGTACTACAACTCTAATAACCATTTCCATGCTTTTTCCAAAGAAGAATTGGAACTCAGGGGTGTTTCTGGTCCTCAGTAGAGCCCCAAACATTCCCTCCCTTTTAGACATTAACCTGTAATGATTTCAGAACCGATATACCTGGATCCAGCAGAGCTATTTCAAACCCTAAAAGATGCTGCTGTGAAAGTGATGCACTCAACATGTCAGCAAATTTGGAAAACTCAGCAGTGGCCTCAGGATTGGAAAAGGTCAGTTTTCATTCCAATCCCAAACAAAGGAAATGCCAAAGAATGCCCAAACTACTGCACAATTGCACTCATCTCACATGCTAGTAAAGTAGCACTCAAAATTCTCCAAGCCAGGCTTCAGCAATATGTGACCCGTGAACTTCCAGATGTGCAAGCTGGTTTTAGAAAAGGCGGAGGAACCAGAGATCAATTTGCCAACATCTGCTGGGTCATCGAAAAAGCAACAGAGTTCCAGAAAAACATGTATTTCTGCTTTATTGACTATGCCAAAGCCTTTGACTGTGTAGATCACAATAAACTGTGGAAAATTCTTCAAGAGAAGGCAATACCAGACCACCTGACATGCCTCTTGAGAAACCTATATGCAGGTCAGGAAGCAACAATTAGAACTGGACATGGAACAACAGACTGGTTCCAAATAGGAAAAGGAGTATGTCAAGGCTGTATATTGTCACCCTGCTTATTTAACTTATATGCAGGGTACATCATGAGAAACACTGGGCAAGATAAAGCATGAGCTGGAATTAAGTCTGCCAGGAGAAATATCAGTCACCTCAGATATGCAGATGACACCACCCTTATGGCAAAAAGTGAAGAACTAAAAAGAGTCTGGATGAAAGTGAAAGAGGAGAGTGAAAATGTTGGCTTAAAGCTCAGCATTCAGAAAACGAAGATCATGGCATCCAGTCCCATCACTTCATGGGAAATAGATGGGGAAACAGTGGGAACAGTGAGAGACTTTATTTTTTGGGGGGAGGGGCCTCCAAAATCACTGCAGATGGTGATTGCAGCCATGAAATTAAAAGGATGCTTACTCCTTGGAAGGAAAGTTATGAACAACCTAGACAGCATATTAAAAGGCAGAGACATTACTTTGCCAACAAAGGTCCAACTAGTCAAGGCTATGGTTTTTCCAGTAGTCATGTATGGATGTGAGAGTTGGACTATAAAGAAAGCTGAGCGCCAAAGAATTGATGCTTTTGAACTGTGGTGTTGGAGTTGAGAGTCCCTTGGACAGCAAGGAGATACAACCAGTCCATCCTAAAGGAGATCAATCCTGGGTGTTCATTGGAAGGACTGATGCTGAAGCTGAAACTCCAATACTTTGGCCACCTGATGCAAACAGCTGACTCATCTGAAAAGACCCTGATGTTGGGAAAGATTGAAGGCCGGAGGAGAAGGGGATGACAGAGGATGAGATGGTTGGATGGCATCACCGACTCAATGGACATGAGTTTGGGTAGGCTCAGGGAGTTGGTGATGGACAGGGAGGCCTGGTGTACTGCAGCTCATGGAGTCACAAAGAGTCGGACATGACTGAGTGACTGAAATGAACTGAACTGAACTGATACCTGGATCCAAATTCTTCACACATTGGCTATGTGAACCAGGGCAACTTGACCAACATATCTGAGCCTTAGTTTACTAATACCATTAGTTCCAAAAACAATTAACTTACTTTCCTATATCCTAGTTTGACTGATATTCTGGTTTTCACAAGCAGGATAGTAGCCCTTTATAAAATATCAAGTATTCTTTAGTTTTAATAAATAGGTGCTCCCTTGAGCTCTCAAAGGAAACCCTCTCCCATTACCCTGAGCAGTATAAGCATTAATAACTGGCACATCCACTACCACCAGAATCCCACAACTGCTATTCTTTTTGATTGGCTGATGCACAAGATAGTCAAAGTGCCCAATGTATCTGTACTTGCTCCCCACCATAGATTCTCCCAGTAATCTCCAAGGGTTAGCCCTGCTTTCTCCATGCACTCCTCCAGGCCCTGGGGATTGCCGGTCATCCTGAAAGCCACATTTAAGAGCAGCCAATTCACTCTGTTCTCATATACAAATATTTGCTCCACCTGCCAGAGTTTGTCCTGATTTGGCAGAAGTTGGGTAGGTGGGTGCCTTTGGTGGTATTGCTCACACCTGATGGGCAAGCCCTCCGTAGACAGAGGCTGTCACTGCCCATCTTGAACTAGCACTCCCTACAATCATCTGTGTGGCCACTTGTGGAAAATGAAGCCACTATAAGCCAGGCCCTGAGAGAACCAGAGAAAGATGGGGACCACAGATGATCAGGCCAGGAAACAGTAAGAGCCCCTACAGAAGAGGAGAGTACTTTGGGGGAGTAATTTATTACAAGTTTAATAATTACTATGATTTCTCCCATTTCATAGATAAGGGAACTGTGGTATGAAGAGGCTATTTAAACACAAATTGTTGTTGTTGATGTTCAGTCAGTAAGGCATGTCTTAGTGACCCCACGGCCTGCAGCACACCAGACCTCTCTAACCCTCACTATCTCCCAGAGTTTGCCCAAGTTCATGTCCATTGAGTCGGTGATGCTATCCAACAATCTCATCCTCTGCCACTCTCTTCTCCTTTTTCTCCACATAAGTGACAGAGTCCAAATATAAACCCAGGCACTTCAGTGACAGCGGGTGTGTACTTACCCTTCACACTTGCCTTCTCTGATTTGGACAAAGTATATTTTCAGCTTAATTAAAAATGACATTCCAGTAAGTGATTTCATGGCTTAGTTGATAGATAATTTGACCATATAAAAATCTTTGGCAACATTATAAAATCTAGGAAAAAGTTTAATATAATTGCTTAGTTAAGCAGAAGTTGAAAAAATTCCTAGGACCATGAAAATTATTACTAATTTCTAAGAAATTCTCTACTTTTTAAGACTGCATACCACCTGACTATCAATTGAATGGAGAGCTGGATAGAAGAGGTGGATGTGATTCAATATCAAACCACATGGTGCTGGGACTTCCCTGGTGGTCTAGTGGCTAAGAATCTGCCTGCCAATGCAGATCTCTGGTCAGGGAAAGTTCCACATGCCGCAGGGCAACTAAGTCCATGTGCCTCAACTACTGAAGCCTGCACACCCTACAGCCCATGCCCCACAGCAAGAGAAGCCACTGCAATAAGAAGCCCTTTCAATGCAATTAGAGAAGAGCCCCCTCTCACTGCAACTGGAGAAAGCCTGCAAGCAGCAGTGAAAAACCCATGTGCCACAACAAAGACCCAATGAAGCCAGGAATTATTTTTAAAACAATGACAACTGACTGAGAAACTATTTCAATTAATGTGATGGTTCAGTAAAATGTCATGTAAAAGAAGGATGCATAATAACATATAAGATTTCCTGCAAGAGTTTTATTGGAAGAAAGATTTGATTACCAATAGCAAAAAAAAGAAAAAGTAAAATATTTTTTAAAAACACACATGGTACGTGTAACATGTGACAATCATACCCAAAAAGATTATACCAAGTGTTCTAAAAAGAAATAATGAATAACCCATAAATCATCACTATAATTTTAGTGAACGGTGTGCACTACAACTTTTGTCACTTGGTAAGCAGTTTTGTAAGTTTAGTTCAGACAATAAAAAGAAATGCATGTTTAATTTTTTATGTATAGCCTGATTTACATATTAACCTGTATTACTGTAATGCCTCAAGGATTTTTAAATACCACCCCTGCATTCACTTATAAAAAGGATGTTTCATAAGTATGAACTTGAGTGAGCTGGCAGATTTATGGTAATCAGTATAGTTCCAGCAACATGACTTTGCACAAAATGCCCCTCCAAATGTGGTAGTCACAGACAACCTTTGTCTGTGGCTGGTGTGAGAGCCATGCACAGAAATTCATGACAACTGGATAAATGTTAAGAGTCTACAGTATATGTACTTTTCTTTTATCTTCCTTCCTTCCTTCCCTCCTTCCTTCATTTCTTTCCTTCTTTTTCATTCTTCTTCTCTCTCTCTCTTTTTTTATTTTGGAGGGGATAGAGAGTGGTTCTTAGCATCCCTCCCTGGGAGAAACAATGCTCCCTTACTTTATGTGGTCCTGGCAGAATACATCAGGATGCTTCCTGTAACATAAATTAAAAAAGAAAAAGAGAGAGAGAAGAAAATAAAAAACCTACACCCGTGGTGGATTCATGTCAATGTATGGCAAAACCAATACAGTATTGCAAAGTAAAATAAAGTAAAAATAAAAATTAAAAAAAAAACCCTAACCACCAGCCTCTCCTAGTAAGACCACATTAAGAACCATGAGATAACAATCTCACAACAGGAGAACCCAGAAGGGAAAGCAATTCAATAACACCAAGGTCCTCTGTTATTCAAAGAGCTAAGGAATGTTCCCTAAAGCCATCTCAGCCCCAGCAGACTTCCTTTCTGTCTCCTTGGCCAGAACTGAGCCACACATATCCTTCTAAGCCAAGTACTCCCATCAGTTCAGTTCAGTTCAGTTCAGTTCAGTTCAGTTCAGCTGCTCAGTGGTGTCTGACTCTTTGCAACCCATGAATCGCAGCACGCCAGACCTCCCTGTCCATCACCAATACCCGGAGTTCACTCAGACTCACATCCATCGAGTCGGTGATGCCATCCAGCCATCTCATCCTCTGTCGTCCCCTTCTCCTCCTTACCCCAATCCCTCCCAGCATCAGAGTCTTTTCCAATGAGTCAACTCTTCGCATGAGGTGGCCGAAGTACTGGACTTTCAGCTTTAGCATCATTCCTTCCAAAGAAATCCCAGGGCTGATCTCCTTCAGAATGGACTGGTTGGATCTCCTTGCAGTCCAAGGGACTCTCAAGTGTCTTCTCCAACACCACAGTTCAAAAGCATCAATTCTTCGGTCCTCAGCTTCCTTCGCAGTCCAACTCTCACATCCATGCATGACCACTGGAAAAACCATAGCCTTGACTAGACGGACCTTTGCTGGCAAAGTAATGTCTCTGCTTTTGAATATGCTATCTAGGTTGGTCATAACTTTTCTTCCAAGGAGTAAGCATCTTTTAATTTCATGGATGCAGTCACCATCTGCAGTGATTTTGGAGCCCAAAAAATAAAGTCTGACACTGTTTCCCCATCTATTTCCCACGAAGTGACAAGACTGGATGCCATGATCTTCTTTTTCTGAATGTTGAGCTTTAAGCCAACTTTTTCACTCTCCTTTTTCACTTTCATCAAGAGGCTTTTTAGTTTCTCTTCACTTTCTGCCATAAGGGTGGTGTCATCTGCATATCTGAGGTTATTGATATTTCTCCCGGCAATCTTGATTCCAGCTTGTGCTTCATCCAGCCCAGCGTTTCTCATGATGTACCCTGCATATAAGTTAAATAAGCAGGGTGACAATATACAGCCTTGACATACTCCTTTTCCTCTTTGGAACCAGTCTGTTGTTCCATGTCCACTTCTAACTGTTGCTTCCTGACCTGCATATAGGTTTCTCAAGAGGCATATCAGGTGGTCTGGTATTCCCATCTCTTTCAGAATTTTCCACAGTTTGTTGTGATCCACACAGTCAAAGGCATTGGCATAATAGAGTTTTGCCAAGAAAATGCACTGGTGATAGCAAACACCCTCTTCCAACAACACACGAGAAGACTCTACACATGGACATCACCAGATGGTCAACACCAAAATCAGATTGATTATATTCTTTGCAGCCAAAGATGGAGAAGCTCTATACAGTCAGTAAAAACAAGACCAGGAGCTGAGTGTGGCTCAGATCATGAATTCCTTATTACAAAATTCAGATTTAAATTGAAGAAAGTAGGGAAAACCACTAGACCATTCAGGTATGACCTAAATCAAATCCCCTATGATTATACAGTGGAAGTGCGAAATAGATTTAAGGGACTAGATCTAATAGATAGAGTGCCTGATGAACTATAGATGGAGGTTCGTGACATTATACAGGAGACAGGGATCAAGACCATCCCCATGGAAAAGAAATGCAAAAAAAGCAAAATGGCTGTCTGGTGAGGCCTTATTGTCTCAATGATGCAGATTCATCAATGACACTCCTGAGATTCCAGGGCACCCCTAATGAAACTTCATCAGCCAAAGGGCAGAGAAGTTATCACTTGGGCTTGAGTCCTATCAATGGATTCATTAGAAAAATTCTTAAAGGCATTGATCTATATTTCTGTCTTTGGGCCAGTACCATACTGTCTTGATGACTGTGGCTTTGTAGTAAAGACTGAAGTCAGGCAGGTTGATTCCTCCAGTTCCATTCTTCTTTCTCAAGATTGCTTTGGCTGTTTGAGGTTTTTTGTATTTCCATACAAATTGTGAAATTATTGGTTCTAGTTCTGTGAAAAATACCGTTGGTAGCTTGATAGGGATTGCATTGACTCTATAGATTGCTTTGGGTAGTATACTCATTTTCACTATATTGATTCTTCCGATCCATAAACATGGTGTATTTCTCCATCTATCCGTGTCCTCTTTGATTTCTTTCACCAGTGTTCTACAGTTATCTATATATAGATTTTTTTGTTTATTTAGGTAGGTATATTCCTAAGTATTTTATTCTTTTCATTGCAATGGTGAATGGAATTTTTTCCTTAATTTCTCTTTCTGTTTTCTCATTGTTAGTGTAAGTCAAAAGCACAATGAGGCACCATTTCATGCCAGTCAGAATGGCTGCTATCCAAAAGTCTACACGCAATAAATGCTGGAGAGGGTGTGGAGAAAAGGGAACCCTCTTACACTGTTGGTGGGAATGTAAACTAGTACAGCCACTTTGGAGAAAAGTGTGGAGATTCCTTTAAAAACTGGAAATAGAACTGCCATATGACCCAGCAATCCCACTGCTGAGCATACACACTGAGGAAACCAGAATTGAGAGAGACACATGTACCCCAATGTTCATCACAGCACTGTTTATAATAGCCAGGACATGGAAGCAACCTAGATGTCCATCAGCAGACGAATGGATAAGAAAGCTGTGGTACATATACACAATGGAATATTACTCAGCCATTAAAAAGAATACATTTGAATCAGTTCTAATGAGGTGGATGAAATTGGAGCCTATTATACAGAGTGAAGTAAGCCAGAAAGAAGTACACCAATATAGTATACTAATGCATATATATGGAGTTTAGAAAGATGGTGACAATAACCCTGTATGCGAGACAGCAAAAGAGACACAGATGTATAGAACAGCCTTTTGGACTCTGTGGGAGAGGGCGAGGGTGGGATGGTTTGGAAGAATGGCATTGAAACATGTATATTATCATATGTGAAATGAATCACCAATCTGGGTTTGATGCATGACACAGGGTGCTCGGGGCTGGTGCACTGGGATGACCTAGAGGGATGGGATGGGGAGGGAGGAGGGAGGGGGGTTCAGGATGGGAAACACATGTACACCTGTGGTGGATTCATGTCAGTGTATAGCAAAACCAATACAATATTATAAAGTAATTAGCCTCCAATTAAATAAATTTATGTTAAAAAAAAAAAACAGTTGTCCTTCAATAAAAAAATAAATAAATAAAAAAATCCTAAAGGCAAACCATAGGAAGAAAGGGAGTCATTTAATAGACTGGTATATAATTTTTCCTTTCTATGAAAAGAAGCCAAATATTGTCAAATAAAGCAATCACTCATCTCTCGACACTGACAAATGTACATTAGCCATGCCAACAGGAAGCTCGGAACAAACTGGAAACTAGACGTGCCATTCCTTTACCAGACTGCACAGCACCCATTGGCCACCAGGTAAGTGTGTTAAGTCTTTGGAAGAAGCCAAATAACCAAGCAAACACTGTCTATTCAAAGTAGACAATTGGTAGTACTACTTCTGGGAGGGATTGGAGGCAGGAGGAGAAGGGGACGATAGAGGATGAAATGGCTGGATGGCATCACCGACTCGATGGACGTGAGTTTGAGTGAACTCCGGGAGTTGGTGATGGACAGGGAGGCCTGGCGTGCTGTGATCCATGGGGTCTCAAAGAGTTGGACATGACTGTGTGACTGAACTGAACTACTTATATCTGATAGGAACTGTTTTTTAACACAAATGATTTTAAACTCAGCTCAAATGTCTCAAGCATTCCACTCAGTATGGCTTTCAATGAAGCTTGCTGATTTAGCAGCTCAGATATGATCACCAAGAACCCTTGGCATCTGGTCTTCTGCTCTTAGCTCTGCCTCCCATGGGGTCAGCCTTATTATCAGACTCAAGATGACAGAAACAACCCACACACTGATTTACTCTTGTGACAAAATGGCTGCTTCAATTTCAGGTCCCATATCTTTAACCTAAATAACATATGGAAAAGAAAATTCCTTTTCCAATAGCACATACCCTGTTCCTGGGATCTTTCATTGTCCTAAAATAATTCATCTGACTGTATTCTCTCATGTCTGACTCCCTGCCACCCCATGTACTGCAGCCCACCAGGCTCCTCTGTCCATGGAACTTTCCAGGCAAGAATACTGGAGTGGATTGCTATATCCTCCTCTAGGCGATCTTCCTGACTCAGGGGTCAAACCTGTGACTCTTGCATCTCTTGCATTGGCAGGCAGATTGTTTACCACGAGTACCACCTGGAATTAAACCCAAATTAATAACTGCAACCCGAGGAAAGAATACATAGGTTGGAGTGGATCCTTCATAGCCTATTTTCTGAACTGACTGTGGGATCAGTCCCACCCCAAAATCACACAGAAATGGCCTATGATCAGGGCATACTCAGAGGGAGAAGGGCAAAGAGAGGAATGGTAATTGGAGTGACAAATGACAAATCCCCACCATGCCTGACCTTCTCACTGGAGTTTCTCTAGATACAGGAATTATTCCAACAAGCCTCCAACCTCCCGGGCTGTTCCAGAGCTTTGTTTTACAAAACCACATGGCTCATTTGACTCCTTCAACTTAAAATCATAAAAATCCATAAAACCATACCCTATTTTATTCAACAAGTGCCCCCAGAGTCACAGTCATGGCACCTGGGGAGTCTTCCTCGGTTGGCACAGGAGTGAGTTTTGTGGCCCATCGCTGATGAAACACCACGCCATGGCGGTTCTTGGATTTGTGTGCACTAGGCTGTAACTATTGCTAATTGAGCTTGGAGATTTAGTTGCTGGCATTAGACACAGGAATGTGAGACAAAAGGCAGGCTAAGGGATGAGATTCATAGGTTGGTATGTGCATTATTTTCATGCAATTTCCCTCTGTGGATAGATCAAAGTACTCTGAGCACAGCAGTCACTTGGGATAAAATCTTAAAACCTGCCCTTGTCCATCCAGCTCCCAGCCTGGAGACAAAGTAAAAGACACCAAGGGAATTCCCAGCTTCCATTAATACATCAAACAATGAGATGAAAATGAGTGAACCACAACTTGCAGCCCAACAGGATGGTACTGTTGTAACATCCCAAGTGAAAAGCAGTTAACCAAGAGTAGTCTGTTGTACAGAACATGCCTGGGATTAGAGTCTGTAAATTTATATTTTAGCAATTATTTTGCTACTTGGGTAATTTACTTGATATCTCTAAAATTCAATTTTCTCCTCTATAAAATGGGACCAATTTAATGGAGTTGATAAATTTTGAAGTAGCTGCATAATTCACAATTGCCCCACCTAACTCTCCCCAATGTATGGAGGTGCAATTTTGTAAATGATTCCTCAGCAGCTGTTTTCTACGAAAGTTTTAGGTGACTGGACCAGGAGTAAAATCTGGCCAATTTCAAGCCAACTACATTTCTCTTCCTCAAAATATTTAGACTTGGGCCCAAAAGGAAACAGAGTCCTTCAGAGTAGTGGGGTGAGTAACTTGGAACCTCACACTGTTAGCAACTAGAGTCCACTTGTACTGACCAGCAGAGGAAGACAATCTATGCAAAGAGATTAGAAGGCAGACTGAAAAAGGGGCTGAGGGGACCAAGAGACTATTTTCCAGGACCTTCCAGCTACAGCCCTGCTCAAGGGTTTCATGGGAAAGTTCCCATAATCTTAAATCAATCCTCCTCAATCCCTTTTTCTTATTTAAAACATTTAAGTTAGTTTCTATTACTTGTAAGCAAATGATTTTAATGAACTCACAATGTCTGTCTCACTGGGAAGCGGTGAGAATTAAATGAGATAAGAATGCTTTGTAAATGGAAAGTACTTATAAAAACTAGTAAGGACAATAAATTTGGTGAGTAAGACATAGATCTGCACAAAACAAATATACTGGTTTTTTTGGTGAAAAACTAAAATTATTTTTGGAGAGGGTAATTTCTTGACATGAAAAGATGTTTAAGATATATCATTACTCAATACTCTGTAATAACCTATATGGAAAAAGAATCTGAAAAAGAAAAAATATATGTATAACTAAATTACTTTCCTGTACCCCTGAATCTAACACAAACTATAAATCAAATATACTCTGATATAAAATTTTAAAAAATAAAATAAAAAGATATATCATTAAACAGGTGATCAGGTTACCAACATAGAAATTATTTATATCAGAGGCAGCAAACTTATGATAAAATGGCAGATAGTAAATACTTTATGCTTTGGGAGCTATACAATCTCTGTCACTATATCACTGTTGGAGATAAAGAAGCAGCCATAAATATTATGCTAACAACTGAGTATGATTGTGTTCTAATATGATTTTTTCATGAATGCTGAAATGTGAATTTCATATAAACTTCACATCACAAAGTCATATTTTTCTTCTGGTTTTTTTAATCCTTAAAAATTATGAAGTGTAAAATATAGTCTTAGCTGTGCACTGTACACACACACATATACAACTTTGAATATATTACTTCAATAAAAGCAAAAACAAACAAAATGGGACCCAATTAAACTCAAAAGCTTTCGCATATCAAAGGAAACCACACACAAAATGAAAAGACAAACTACAGAATGGGGTTAGTCTCCAAAATTTACAAACAGTTCATGCAGCTCAATATCAAAAAAAAAAAAAAAAAAAAGACCTAATCAAAAAAATGGGCAGAAGACCTAAATAGACATTTCTCCAAAGAACGTATACAGACGGTCAAGAGGCACATGAAAAGATGCTCAATATCACATGAAAAGATGCAAACCAAAACTAGTGAGATATCACCTCACACCAGTCAGAATGGCCATCATCAAAAAATCTACAAACAATAAATGATGGAAAGCATGTGGAGAAAGGGAGCCCTCTTACACTGTTGGTGGGAATATAAGTTGGCATAACTACTATGGAGAACAGTATGAAGGTTTCTTTAAAAACTAAAAATACAGTTACCATATGATTCAATACAGGACTTCCCTTGTGGTCCAATGGTTAAGACTCTGCTTCCAAGGCAGGGGGCACAAGGTTTGATCCCTAGTCTGGGAAAGAAAATCCCACCAGGTCACAGCACAGCCAAAAAGTAAAATTAAGGTATTCCCTGGTGGCTCAGGCTGGTAAAGAATCGGTCCGCAATGTGGGAGACCTGGGTTCAATCCCTGGGTTGGGAAGATCCCCTGGATGAGGGCATGGCAACCCACTTCAATATTCTTGCCTGGAGAATCCCTGTGGACAGAGGAGCCTGATGGGTTACAGTCCACGGGGTCACAAAGAGTTGGACACGACTGAGACACTAATCACAGCACAGCACATATGTTGGGATATGACTCAGACATTAAAAAGAATGAAGTAATGTCATTTGTGAAAACATAGATGGACTTGGAGATTGTCTAACTGAGTGAACTAAGTCAAACAGAGAAAGACAAATATCATATGATATCGCTTATATGATGAATCTTAAAAAAAAATGATATAAATGAATTTATTTACAAAATAGAAACAGACACACACCTCGAACAAACTTATGATGACCAGAGGGGAAGTTTGGGACTGACAGGTACATGCTGCTATATTTAAAGTAGATAACCAATAAGGACCTACTGTATACCACAGGGAACTCTGCTCAATGTTCTGTAATAACCTAAATGGGAAAAAATTTGAAAAAATACAAAAAATAATAATATACATGTATAATTGAATCACTTTGCTATACAACTGAAACTAACAACATTGTTAATTAACTATGCTCCAACATAAAATAAAAATTAAAAAAATAAAGTACTACTTTAAGCAGTTAATAGAAAAAAACTGTTAATAGAATTTACCTTAAGATTTTGAGTTTCAGAGTTCTTTATTTTCTTCTTTGTGATCACCTATATTTTCTTCTTTGTGATCACCTATATTTTCTATTTTTCCAGCATAAACATACATGACTTATAAAATTAACTTTAATTATTTTTTTAAAAATAGAAAATGGAGTCATAAAATACAGTTCATGAAATATCAGCAAAGAAGGAGGCTAGAGAATGGCAAGGTTGGAGGCTCCCTGGAGCCCCAGCACTCTCCCTGGGAGCTAAACTGGACACATGCCTCTCTGTGAAGCATGACTGCACCGCTGGCACAGAGCAGAGCATCCTGTGTAAGAAGAACTCCCCCTTATCAGAGAGCCACCTTACCAACCACACCAGCCTCAGCTTTCCTGGCCTCCAGTTTCAGAAGTTATAATAAGAAGCCCACAGCCTGGAATCACAGTGTTTTCCAGAAGAAATGAAACAAAAACTAGTGAGCATCACTCCTCCTTTTTAGACCCACATGATGAATGAGTAGTTGATTTTGCTTACAGAAGGGAGCCCAAGGGACCATCCACTCAAACTCTCACGAGAGCCTGAATGCCTCCAGCAGCAACTGTTTCTGATTTTCAGCCAGTCTCTGCCAACAGGAACATCACATGTGCAGCACAAGTCAACATCTGTGCTTTACCTCCCAAGTGCCAGGCAGTGGACTAGGTTCTATTTAAAAGACATGCTCCTTCCACCTATAGCTGCAAGTCATGTTTTCAATGTCAGTGTTATTAGACTTTGGTTTAATATGTTTAAAATAAAATAGCAAAAATAGGAATGGTACTATATTCCTGGTACCCACTATCTCATTTTAAATCTTCGCTGTACCTGTGATACATAATCACTCCAGTTGAGAAACTGATGTTCAGAAAGTTGAAGGGACTTGCGCAAGATCACCTAGCCAGGGATTGGCAAAGTAAGGATTCATTCACAGGACTGACTCCAAAGTAACAAATTATCCATGTCCCATGGCTTTGTTTGCAGTTACTACTTAGAAATATGCTGGAAATGCAGACTTTCAATCCTCATCCCCAGACTTGCTGATTTAGGTTTTGCATTTTGACATAATCCCCAAGCAAGTCAGGTTCCCAATAAAGTTCAGTTCAGTCGCTCAGTCGTGTCCAACTCTATGCGACCCCATGAATCGCAGCATGCCAGGCCTCTCTGTCCATCACCAACTTCTGGAGTTCACTCAGACTCACCTCCATCAGTCAGTGATACCATCCAGCCATCTCATCCTCTGTCGTCCCCTTCTCCTCCTGCCCCCAATCCCTCCCAGCATCAGAGCCTTTTCCAATGAGTCAACTCTTCACAGGAGGTGGCCAAAGTACTGGAGCTTCAGCTTTACCATCATTCCTTCCAAAGAAATACCAGGACTGATCTCCTTTAGAATGGACTGGTTGGATCTCCTTGCAGTTCAAGGGACTCTCAAGAGTCTTCTCCAACACCACAGTTCAAAAGCATTAATTCTTCGGCGCTCAGCCTTCTTCACAGTCCAACTCTCACATTCATACATGACTACTGGAAAAACCATAGCCTTGACTAGACGGACCTTAGTCGGCAAAGTAATGTCTCTGCTTTTGAATATACTATCTAGGTTGGTTATAACTTTTCTTCCAAGGAGTAAGCGTCTTTTAATTTCATGGCTGCAGTCACCATCTGCAGTGATTTTGGAGCCCCAAAATATAAAGTCTGACACTGTTTCCACTGTTTCCCCATCTATTTCCCATGAAGTGATGGGACCGGATACCACGATCTGGAGAAGGGAATGGCAAACCACTTCAGTATTCTTGCCTTGAGAACCCCATGAACAGTATGAAAAGGCAAAATGATAGGATACTGAAAGAGGAACTTCCAGGGTCGGTAGGTGCCCAATATGCTACTGGAGATCAGTGGAGAAATAACTCCAGAAAGAATGAAGGGATGGAGCCAAAGCAAAAACAATACGCAGCTGTGGATGTGACTGGTAATAGAAGCAAGGTCTGATGCTGTAAAGAGCGATATTGCATAGGAACCTGGAATGTCAGGTCCATGAATCAAGGCAAATTGGAAGTGGTCAAACAGGAGATGGCAAGGGTGAATGTCAACATTCTAGGAATCAGTGAACTAAAATGGACTGGAATGGGTGAATTTAACTCAGATGACCATTATATCTACTACTGTAGGCAGGAATCCCTCAGAAGAAATGGAGTAACCATCATGGTCAACAAGAGAGTCTGAAATGCAGTACTTGGATGCGATCTCAAAAATAACAGAATGATCTCTGTTCGTCTCCAAGGCAAACCATTCAATATCACGGTAATCCAAGTCTATGCCCCAACCAGTAATGCTGAAGAAGCTGAAGTTGAACTGTTATGCCCAAGTCGCGAAATCTCCCAGTGACCACCAGGGAGCCGATATCCGATGCAAAAGCAAGAGAGCTTTTATTACCAAGCTCGAGCTGGGGCTCCCACCATTACTGACTCAGCGGCTAAGGAGAGGAGCCCCGAGTTTTGGGTTACACTGCTTATATAGGGAATATTCAGGTGAAAGGGCAACAAAGGGGGTGTTCAGGCTGAAGGACTACTGATTGGTTACCCTCTTCTATAGGGTTGTGTGTGGATCTCTGATTGGTTTTTTTACTTCCACGGTAAATCATTACTTCCAAGGTAAATCACAAAGGTAAATCATTACTTCCAAGGTAAATCACAAAAGTAAATCATTACTTCCAAGGTAAATCACAAATTCTTGAACTTAAAGTCAGGAAGTTTAACCTAAGGGCTGATTGGCTCGTGCACAGTGGGGCAAGTTTAGGCAATATCCAAAGTCTAAGTCTGTTTGCCCGGTACCTTTGCAAAATGGAGCTCTTTTACAGATGGAGTAGCTTAGGCTCGTCAGAACGGTTCTATGAAGACCTACAAGACCTTTTAGAACTAACACCTAAAATAGATGTCCTTTTCATTATAGAGGACTGGAATGCAAAAGTAGGAAGTCAAGAAACACCTGGAGTAACAGGCAAATTTGGCCTTGGAATGCAGAATGAAGCAGGGCAAAGACTAGTAGAGTTTTGCCAAGAGAATGCACTGGTCATAGCAAACACCCTCTTCCAACAACACATGAGAAGACTCTACACATGGACATCACCAGATGGTCAACACCAAAATCAGATTGATTATATTCTTTGCAGCCGAAGATGGAGAAGCTCTATACAGTCAACAAAAACAAGACCAGGAGCTGACTGTGGCTCAGATCATGAACTCCTTACTACCAAATTCAGACTCAAATTGAAGAAAGTAGGGAAAACTGCTAGACCATTCAAGTATGACCTAAATCAAATCCCTTATGATTATACAGTGAAAGTGAGAAATAGATTTAAGGGCCTAGGTCTGATAGATAGAGTGCCTAATGAACTATGGACTGAGGTTCGTGACATTGTACAGGAGACAGGGATCAAGACCAATAAAGTTAATGTCCTACAAAATTTATTCTTCAGATTTAAAGGAAATGGAGGAAGGAAATAAGATGTATTATGCAACTATCTGTGGGCCAGGCTCTGTGTCATTTTAACAGGATTCTTTGCCTTTTAATCACACAATGACCCTGATTTCAAGCCCATCGTGTTAAAATATAGGTGAGGAGCCCGAGGCTCAAGGAAGTTGAATCACTTGCCCAAGATCCACAGTCAGTGCAGGACAAATTTGACCCCAGTGACACGAACACAGCTCTGTCTGCAGTTTTTGCTTTGTGTTGGATGCTAAAGAGAGGTAGAGGATCACATAGCCAACTTTCAAAAGGCTCCATTAACCTCTGGGACTTGAGTTTACTGCTAATGTCGAAAAGAGGGGGATTTTCTAATAAGCCAGGTTAGGGGACAATTTCCCCCAGAAATTTTTTTTTTAACCTCTGTTAAATTGAGATGTGTGGTTTTCTTACAAAGTTTGTCCCCAAAATGCTGAAATGGCAGCCTTAGGAATTGCCTCTAATATTAATAAAAGTATAAGAGAAATGAGTCTCAAGGCAACTTCTAAGCCCACTGTCAGAGAAATGGATGACTCTGAGTCAACCATGAGGAATGTTGGATATTCTTAGAAGAAAAACCAAACAGTTATTCAAATCAAGTCAGAAAAAAAGATATGACTTTCAGGGTGTTTTAGATCAAGTGTTGTCCCAGATTCAATGATTGGGGGCATCTAAAACTACACAGAGGAATAGAAAAGGCTGCCATGGGCCAGCAGGAGATGGAGCCCAGGAGAAATGGCTGCACATTATACCACTCTGTTTCCCCTGCACACATCCTCTCTTCCTTCTATCTGTTATGTTTAAGACTGTAAGCATTCCCTTCACCTCAAAAGGTGCCAGGCATGTATTAATAGAAAACATTCACTAAATAGTTGATGAATGAATAAATAAATAAATGATAATCAAAGTTTGATTATGACATGTATCAAATGTTGTCAGAAGATCTGAGACATTCTCTAGGGGTGTCTCCAAAGAATTCTGGGGGTCATTGAACATGGGGAGAAGAGACCTGCAGCTCCCCCTCTCCACATGCTCCCATCCGACAAGGACATTCATGTTTTATATGTTGGGCTTCTAAGTAAGATCTGACTTAACAGTCTCATGACTAAAAGGGGGAAAAAAAAGAAATGTGAAAATTCCCAGTATAATATAATCATATTAATCAAGAAAGAAAAAGATTCTGAGTCTTATCATTATTAGCCATGTGACCTTGAATGTGTGGCTTAACTTTTATGAACACCAGTTTCATCATTTATAAAATAGTTTGTTGAGTTTGGTTATTTTACTTCTAAGGTACCTTCCAGCTCTAATGTAATCTTAGTTCATCATTTTCATTACGATCCAATTTTTTTTCTTTCTTTGTATTTTTCCTGATCTGTTCTAATTTCTTTACAATGAGCATGTATTCTTCTGTCAGAAGAAAAGATTTATTTTCAAAGACATATAAATTAAATTAAACTTAAAAAAAAATCCCTCCCCAGTTTTCCCTGCATTTGCATTTGCTTTTAACAAAAGCTAGAAGAGATATTTTCCACATTTTCGCCTGGGAAGAACAGAATTTAAAGTCATGCTGCAGGGAGAGCTGGAGCCTTCAAAAGCAAGTAATGCTTAATCTGTTCTATTTCTGAAGCACAAAATGAAACCAAACAAAAAAGAAAAATAAGCTACTGCTTCACCATTGCCAAGTTTCCTCATGCATAAATAGAGATCCATCCAGAAAAACAGCCCTCTCAGTCGGGTGGGACAAATCCTTGTGTGCTTTTGTGGAAAATTCCCCAGCAAACTGGCATCAAGGACACTGCCTAAGGCTGCCTCTGGGTATGGCCAGAAAACCACACAAAGGTAGTGAGATGCTATAAGCTCCGCCGGGGCAAGTGCCTGAGTGACAAAGTTGCTCTGTCTTGGGCCCCATGGAATAAACATAGCTGACACATTCCAAGTAGACTACAAGACCATCCTAAGCATAACTAGTGTAGGACAGGTCTGATTTTATACCTGCAGTCTCCATGTTTTTGGTGTCTTCTCCTGGCCCAAGAATACTCCACCCCCTTGCCTTCCCCACCAACTGCGAACCTTCACTGTGCTCAGTTCTGCTTCCCCAGGGATGTATTGTGAACACTCTCTCCTCCTTTCTCATTAAAATCTTACTCCAGAAGGGACCCTGGTCACCATCATTCAAAAGTAAAATGATGTGTCTTCCTGTCATCATCAGGAGCAGGAGGAGCTTCTGGGTCCCTTCTTTTCCTTTTTTAGCTACATACTCACTCTAGTGGAGCCCATCCAAACCCCTGGGGTTTTGTATGTTGTTGTTGTTGTTGTTTTCATATTTATTTATTTGGCTGCATCAGGTCTCAGTTGCTGCACACAAAATCTTCATTGTTTCATGTGGGATCTTTCTCTAGTTGGGGCACATGGACCTAGTTTCTCCACACCATGTGGGATCTTAGTTCCTCAACCAGGGAACTCACGTCCCCTGCATTGCAAGACAGATTCTTAACCACTGGACTACCAGGGAAGTCTCCAGTCCCCTGGTTTTAAATACCCCATTTGTATTGAGGACTGACTTCCCTGGTGTTTCAGACGGTAAAGCGTCTGCCTACAATGCAGGAGACCCGGGTTGGACCCCTGGGTCAGGAAGATCCTCTGGAGAAGGAAATGGCAACCCACTCCAGTATTCTTGCCTGGAAAATCCCATGAACGGAGTAGCCTGGTGGGCTACAGTCCATGGGGTCGCAAAGAGTCAGACACGTCTGAGTGACTTCACTTTCTTTCACTTTATCTGTGTTGAGGACTTCTGTATCTCTCCTGGGAATCTACTCTCATATAATCAAGTCTCCATTTGTCATCTCTATTTGCATATTTAATAGGAATCTTTACAACAATCAAAAAAGAGTGTTTTTCCCCCCAGACAGTCCTCAGTTTTCTTCAAAGTGCATAGCATCACCATTCACCAGTTAATTCAAGACAAAATCTAGGAGTTATCCTTGGCTCTTTTACTTCCTTCATGCCCCACAATTCAGTGGCAGATCCAGGTAATTCTATCTTCAAAAGAATCGCAATGACTGTTTCTTCTCCACTGCTCCTACCCTACCCTGAGCCATTAGCATCTCTTGTCTAGACCGTTGCTGTACCTCCCGACTGATCACCCTGATTCCATTCTCCCTAAAGTCCATTTCCCAAAGGGCAGTCATATATTTTTTTGAAACATAGATCCAAGGAAGTCACTCTCCTACTTAAAACCATCCAGTGTTTCACACACTTAGAATAAAATCCAAACTCCCTGCCCAGCTTACCAAGCTCCATGCAATCTGATGCCTGCCTTCCTCTCTTACTCCATTCTGCTCCCACTTCATGCATCACTATCCAGTCACATACTGGCTCATTTTCTATACTTCCCACCCACCAAGATGTTTTCTGCGCTAGAGCCTTCAGGCATTGCCATTGACTCTCCTGAAATGTTCTTCTCCAGGGTCTCCTCACAGGTGGCTCCTTCCTGTCATTTAGTTCTCAATAGTAAACCTCTCTGTAGAGAAATCTTTCTTCACTATCAATTCAAAGTAGTCCCCGTGTCAAAGATCACCACAAACTGTATTGTAATTATCTGGATAGCACTTATGATGGATATTTTCTTATTTATTTGTTGGCCTAAGTCTAAGCCTTTTTTTCTAATACAGAACTCAAGAACTGCACCAGTGCTCACCATAGTCCACTAATGTCCATCTAGTACCTAGAACAGTGTCTAACACACAGTGGGCTCTCAAGTATCTACTGAATGAACAGATTGAGAGTGTTGATAATACTGAGTGGCTGCAACACATATATCCATCAATAATGGGACGCTTAAATAAACTAAGATGCATCTGGTCTGTGAATGCTATATTGCTATTAAAAATAATTACATAGAAATATGTAAGATGATATGGAAGAAATATAAAAAGAAAAAAAGAATCTGAAAGATATGTTTATTATGATCCCATTAAAAGAATTGATGCGTTTGAACTGTGGTGTTGGAGAAGACACTTGAGGGTCCCTTGGACTGCAAGGAGATCCAACCAGTCCATTCTGAAGGAGATCAACCCTGAGATTTCTTTGGAAGGAATGATGCTAAAGCTGAAACTCCAGTACTTTGGCCACCTCATGCGAAGAGTTGATTCACTGGAAAACACTGATGCTGGGAGGGACTGGGGGCAGGAGGAGAAGGGGATGACAGAGGATGAGATGGCTGGATGGCATCACGGACTCAATGGAGCTGAGACTGAGTGAACTTCAGGAGTTGGTGATGGACAGGGAGGCCTGGTGTGCTGCGATTCATGGGGTCGCAAAAGAGTCAGACACGACTGAGCGACTGAACTGAACTGAACTGATGTATATGTGTAACTGAATCACTTTATACATCAAAACTAACACAACATTGTAAATCAACTATCAGTTCAGTTCAGTCGCTTAGTCGTGTCTCACTCTTTGTGACTCCATGGACTGCAGCACGCCAGGCCTCCCTGTCCATCACCAACTCCCAGAGTTTACCCAAACTTATGTCCATTAAGTCGGTGATGCCATCCAACCATCTCATCCTCTGTCATTCCCTTCTCCTCCTGCCTTCAATCTTTCCCAGCATCAGGGTCTTTTCAAATGAGTCAGTTCCTCGCATCAGGTGGCCAAAATACTGGAGTTTCAGCTTCAACATCAGTCCTTCCAATGAATATTCAGGACTGATTTCCTTTAGGATGGACCGGTTGGATCTCCTTGCAGTCCAAGGGACTCTCAAGAGTCTTCTCCAACACTTAAAACCACTAGACCTTTCGGTAAATCACCATACTCCAAAAAATTAATTTTTTAAAAAGATCAACAGATATCATACAAATGAAAGGATTTCAGAGAAATGTTTCCGATCCTCAGTACATGTGACCTTCAGAGGCTGAATATTTTCTCTTCTGTGTTACAAAGAATGACTTTTTTGGATTCATAATGAGTTTTAACATAATACTACACATATATATGTATATGTATATTGAAAGAGAGTTGGGCAGCACCTATAAACATTTATATACATATATATATATATCACAGTGCAAGTAAGAACAATTCAAGTTCATGGACAACAAAGAATAAATCTGACATTACTATATTTTCTTATTTTTATTTCACGCAAGTACAAAATAAAATGCTGAAAATGTAACAGTGAGAAAGCAGAAGCACTACTTACAGATTATATATAATTCTCTACTTAATATTGATTGACCTACAAAAATCAACAGTATTTCCCAATATCAGTAATAACCAACAGAGAATATAATGAGATAAGCAAGAAACATTAAATATTCATGAATTCAGCTAAGCAACAGTTCTTAATACCACTCTAAAATATAATTTTAAAATCTAATAAAGAACATAAAATGTGGTCGGAATATATGACAATTATAATAATCTTCAAATTTAAACTTTCCCATCACTAATCTATAAATTCCCAATAAAATTTCAACTTAAACACCTTTGAGAAATTCATCACATTTACTCTAAAACAGGAAAGGTCAGTTCATAGCTTAGTCAAGTATAAAACAGAAAATTAAAAAGCTGTCCACTATAAATAAAGCTATGATACCAGAAAAATAGACCAGTGGAACAGAATAAATATATCTCAAAAACACAGTCATCTGTACATGAATACCTCGTATATGACAAAATGCAGAAAAAAAAAAAAAAGAAAAAATTGATTGCTCAAGAGAGAATATAAGGAGAACTTCTCTGGCGGCACAAGGATAGGAATCTGCCTGCCGATGCAGGGGACACAGGTGTGCTCTGTGACTGCGGGAAGATCCCACATGCTGAGGAGCAAGCAAACCCATGCACCTCAACCTCTGAGCCAGCGCCATAGAGCCCACCTGCCACAGCTACTGAAGCCTGCGAGCCCCAGAACCTGTGCTCCACAACCAGAAGCCCCCGAAATGAGAAGCCCACACACCACGGCAAAGAGCAGCCCTCCTTGCCACATCTAGAGAAAGCCCATGCAAAGCAACAAAGGCCCAGGAGAGCCAAGAGTAAAATAAATGAATCAAAATTTTTTTAAAAAAGAGAAAGAGTATAAGGAAAACTTATTCACTACATGAGGAAAAATAAAACCAAAATCTTTCGTAACACCATATAAAAAGGGAGAATCTTGATAGGTTTATGAAAAAAGGCAACAAATGGAGTATAATCTGCAAAAAACAGTGAATCACTAAGCTGGAAACCTGAAACTAATATTGTAAATCAACTATACCACAGTTTTTAAAAGCTATAAAAGCAACAGAGCCATTAGGCTAACTGAAGAAAATATCTTGGATTTTACAAATTAATAACAAATTAAATTAAGGGCTATATTATGGAGGGGGGAAGTGATTTATTTTGGTTGCTGCACATTTAAGGATTTCTGTTCCTGAGTGGATTGAGGAAATTAGTGGCACCTTACTCAATCACAAGGGGTTCTCTCCGAGAAAAAGGGCATCCCCAGGAAAAACAAATGCAAAAAAGGCAAAATGGTTGTCTTGTGAGAAGGGCTTACAAATAGCTGAGACAAGAAGAGGAGGTAAAGGCAAAGGAGAAAAGGAAAGATATACACATTTAAATGAAGAGTTCCAAAGAATAGCGTGGAGAGATAAGAAAGCCTTCCTCAGTGATCAACACAAAGAAATAAAGGAAAACAATAGAATGGGAAAGACTAGAGCTATCCTTCAAGAAAATTAGTGATACCAAGGGAACATTTCATGCAAAGATGGGCACAATAAAGGTCAGAAGTGGTATGGACCTAACCAGAAGCAGAAGATACTAAGAAGAGGTAGCAAGAATACAAAGAACTATACAAAAAAGATTTTCATGACCCAGACAACCATGATGGCGTGATGACTCACCCAGAGCCAGACATCCTGGAGTATGAAGTCAAGTGGGCCTTGGAAACATCACTACAAACAAAGCTAGTGGAGGTGATGAAATTCCAGTTGAGCCATTTCAAATCCTAAAAGATGATGCTATGAAAGTGCTGCACTCAATATGCCAGCAAATTTGGAAAATCTACCAGTGGCTGCAGGACTGGAAAAGGTCAGTTTTCACTCCAATCCCAAAGAAATGCAATGCTAAAGAATTTTCAAACTACCATACAATTGCATTCATCTCACACGCTAGCAAAGTAATGCTCAAAAATCTCCAAGCCAGGCTTCAACAGTATGTGAACCATGAACTTCCAGGTGTTCAAGCTGGATTTTAAAAAGGCAGAGGAACTAGAGTTCAAATTGCCAACATCTGCTGGATCATTGAGAAACCAAGAGAGTTCCAGAAAAACATCTACTTCTGCTTTATTGACTACGCCAAAGCATTTGATTATGTGGATCACAACGAATTGTGGAAAATTCTTAAAGAGATGAGAATACCAGATCACCTGACCTGCCTCCTGAGAAATCTGTATGCAGGTCAAGAAGCAACAGTTAAAACTGGACATGGAACAACAGATTTGTTCCAAATTGGAAAAGGGGTATGTCAAGGTTGTATATGGTCACCCTGCTTATTTAACTTATATACATAGCATATCATGCAAAATGCAGGGCTGGATGAAGCACAAACTGGAATCAAGATTGCCAGGAGAAATATTAAAAACCTCAGATACACAGATGACACCACCCCTATGGCAGAAAGCAAAGAACTAAACAACCTCTTGATGAAAGTGAAAGAGGAGAGTGAAAAAGTTGGCTTAAAGCTCAACATTCAGAAAACAAAGATCATGGCATCTGGTCCCATCACGTCATGGCAAATAGATAGGAAAACAATGTAAAGAGTACCTGACTTTATTTTTCTGGACTTCAGAATCACTGCAGACAGTGATTGCAGCCATGAAATTAAAAGATGCTTACTCCTTGAAATAAAAGCTAGACAGCATATTAAAAAGCAGAGACATTACTTTGCCAAAAAAGGTCTGTCTAGTCAAAGCTATGGTTTTTCCAGTATTCATGTATGGATGTGAGAGTTGAACTATAAAAGAAAGCTGAGCACTGAGGAATTGATGCTTTTGAACTGTGGTATTGGAGAAGACTCCTGAGAGTCCCTTGGACTGCAAGGAGATCCAACCAGTCCATTCTAAAGGAGATCAGCCCTGGGTGTTCTTTGGAGGGAATGATGCTAAAGCTGAAACTAATATTTTGGCCACCTGATGTGAAGAACTGACTCATTTGAAAAGACCCTGATGCTGGGAAAGATTAAAGGCAGGAGAAGGGGACGACAGAGGGATGACTGAACTGCACAGCTCACTCACTCTGCAATTCCCCTAAACAAATGACACAGATTCACCAGAAGAACAAGTGCAACCACAGAAAACCCATCCCTTCAGCAAAACTAGAAGTGCCCACTGAAAACATTAGTTCAGTTCAGTCACTCAGTCGTGTCCAACTCTTTGCAACCCCTTGACCCACAGCACGCCAGGCCTCCCTGTCCATCACCAACTCCCAGAGTTTACCCAAACTCATGTCCATTGAGTCAGTGATGCCATCCAGCCATCTCATCCTCTGTTGTCCCCTTCTCCTTCCACCTTCAATCTTTCCCAACACCAAGTTCTTTTCAAATGAGTCAGCTCTTTGCATCAGGTGGCCAAAGTACTGGAGCTTCAGCTTCAACATCAGTCCTACCAATGAACACCCAGGACTGATATCTCCCAGGATGGACTGGTTGGATCCCCTTGCTGTCCAAGAGACTCTCAAGAGTTTTCTCCAACACCACAGTTCAAAAGCATCAATTCTTTGGCACTCAGCTTTCTTTATAGTCCAGCTCTCACATGTATACGTGACTACTGGAAAAACCATAGCCTTGACTAGAGGGACCTTTGTTGACAAAGTCAGCAAAAGTCTCTCCTTTTTAATATGCTGTCTAGGTTGGTCAAACTTTCCTTCCAAGGAAAAAGCATTACTGGAGAGAGAGAAAAGTTCAGGGAAATTGTGGGGGAGAGAAAAGGAGTTGTTTTTCCACATCCTTGAGAGTTCCCCTGAAATTCAAAACTGTCTGGGTACAGAACTTAACACATGAGGCTGTCCTGGGCAGTTGACATGATAAGATCTGCACACTCACCTTCCAGAACCTTAGAAGTGTATACAGAGGCTTAACTGGGTTCAGTCATGTGTACCATCCAGATGTTCTCCCCATAGTGAAGAGGATATTCCAGGGACACTGGAGGGGCAAGGCCCCTCCAGTTGTCTGGATCCAGCTTAAGGATCAGTTGGCAGCCTCATCCTCTTATCCTCCTACAAGGGTGAAATTCTCTAAAAGTGAATGACGATCACCAGAAAGAGAATTTTGCTGTTTTTGTTTAGTCAGTAAGTCATTTCTGACTCTTTTGCGATGTCATGGACGGGTAGCCCCACCATGCTCCTCTGTTCATGGGACTTTCCAGACAAAAATACTGGAGTGGGTTGCCATTTCTTTCTCCAGGGGATCTTCCTGAGTCAGGGATCAAACTCTGGGTCTCCTGTATTGCAGGCAGATTCTTTACCACTGTCCCAGAAAGAGAAAATCTGTACTAATTGTGACAAAACTTAGTAATAGGAATGCTTACAGGGAAGAGACTTAAAGGTGACAAGGACCCAAGATAGCAGCCTCAGAAGGGCACAAAATCTGAAGAGGAAGAAAAAATCACTTTACAGTCTGGGGTGGTAAGGATAAAAGCATGTCAAAGAAATTTGGCATCCTACCTGACAGAGGAAAATTTTAAAATATTTCAAATTGCAGTGCAGGGAAATACACTGCAACTTGGCCACTTTGATAAACAGACATTAGAGAAAATGTATCTCACTTCACAGACAGAAGAAGAAGCTCTTGAATTAAACACTATACAACCTGAATTGCCAAGTAGGTCTACAAAATAAAGATTCAATACACACCACTGTATATAAAATTGATAATCAACAAAGACCTACTATATTAGCACAGGAACTCTACTCAATATTCTATAATAACCTATATGGGAGAAGAACCTGACAAAATGAATATATGTACTTGTATAACTGAATTACTTTACTATACATGTAAAATTAACACATTATAAATCAACTATATCCAATATAAAATAAAACTTAAAAATATAAAAAAATCCAAAATGATGTACATCTTTTGCAAACTTGGAACAATAAAACTGAAACTTAAAATTGAAACAGACTGGTGAAAATTCTCCCACACCACTCTAAAAGCAATAAACAAGTAAAAAACTATAGCATAATGCATCAGACTAAATCCAGTATTTTCCAGCAAGCATGTGGAAATATGAAAAAAAAAAAAATACCTTGAATCAGATAACAAAAATCTAAGGAAGAGAAATGGCCATAAAGCTGGAAGAAATATGGAAAGAAATGGGAAAAAATCATTGTCTCAGAAATGAACAATTAAATTACCAGTTTTCCTAGAAAGATTATATTCAAATGAACAATTAATAAGAGGAAATAGAGAAACAACCAAGATGATAAGAACATTTTTTAAAAGGGTAAAAAAGAAAGTAGTTTAAATGGAAGCTACACAAGGGAGATCCAATTACACAGAACTGGACTTTGGGGGGAGGGGGGGAAAGCAATGGAATAGAACTAATATTTTAAAATATAATCCATGAAAAGGATTGGGAAATTATAGAATATCTAAACCCATATACTAAATAGGCTCAGTATGAATCTGGGAAAACTTACCCAGAATCATCAACTCTCAGATATATCCTAGTAAAAGTGTTAGATTTTCCGGATACAGAAAGAAATCTCAGATCTCAACAGCAAGAAAATTAAGCTGGTATCAAAATTTCCAAGCATGCCATACAAATCAAGGCAAGAAGGAAACAGGATGTGCAAGAAACTCAAGGGAGGGAAAGGTGAACCAAGGATTTTATATCCGGCTAAACTGTTGTTCAATTTCAAGACATAAATAAAAAGTAACACACACATACACACATGAAATAGCTTTACACATTTAAGAACTTGGGGAATACTGTGTTCAGAAGTCCTTAATCTGCTAAAGGATAAATTTCATCCAGCCAAATAATGACTGAGGAAATCTGGGCAAAAGGAGTAATGGTAAGGATTTAATATATTTAATTTAATCAGAATAATATAAAATGCTATATGTTTTGACAAAGTAAATATATGAATAAAAAGTACAAGGGAATGGAGAGGGGTAATGGAAAAAATAAATTCATTGATGTGGCACAAAGGAGTCCTCAAATCTTTTGACCTCCCAAGTCCTTGCACTTGTAAAATTTTTGAGAATCTCAGAAAGCTTTTATTCATTAAGTTATAGGAATCAATTTATTCTACTTTACAAACTAAAACTGAGAAGGTATTTATTTAAAAATAATAAAAAATAAGCCTATTATGGAAACATAAATAACACTTTTTTATGAAAATAATACTTTTCCCAAAAAATATAGTGAGAAAAGTGATATCTTTCACATTTTTGCAAATCCCAAGGTCTGGCTTAATAGCGGACACCTGGACTTTCATAGGGCTTCCCTCATAAGAATCCACCTGCAATGCAGGAAACACTGGTTCAATTCCTGGGTTGGGAAGATCCTCTGGTGAAGGGACAGGCTACCTGCTCTAGTAATCTTGGGCTTCCCTTACATGTTCCACACATTTTGGTAGCTATCAAAGGGATAACAGGCTTCCTTGGTGGCTCATTGGTAAAGAATTCATCTGCCAATGCAGGAAACACAGGTTTAATCCCTGGATCAGGAAGATTTCCCCAGAGAAGGAAATGGCAACCCACTCCTGTACTCATGCCTAGAAAATTCCATGGACAGAGGACCCTGGCAGACTACAGTCCATGGGGTTGCAAAAGAGTCAGACATGACTCAGCAACTTAACAACAGCAAAGGGATAACATCATCAAGTATCATGTAGCCTCTGGATAATGTTTGTGTGCATTCGCAAGAAAGTAAAAGTGAAAAAGTCATGTAAAGTCTTACTTAGTACTATTATGAAAATGGTTTTGACATCACAGACTCTCTGAAGGTTTCAGAGCCTTCAGTGGATCACACTTTGAGAACATCTTTTGTACAGATAAAAAGGAGGAGTCAAACATACATTAAAAAATGACATACTAGTTAATAAAGTTAACTAAGAAAACAGCAGAGAAGGGCAGTTTAAAAGGCATAAGTACAGAGCTTTTCAATAGATACCTAATCCTAATATCAAAATTTTTTTCAATTAAAGACCAAAGCAAATGCATCTCCTAGAGAAACAGAAATTTTAATAAAATGAGATAGTAATTATACTTGAAATGACAGAGACCCAACATAAAAAGTACATTAATATATGTGAGTTAGCTTAACTCATCTTTTAAAAATATTTCCAAAGTGATTCCAAGAAATAACAAATCTTTGCCATACAAGAGCCGCATCTGGGGAAAAGGTGATTCTGAAAGGCTAAACATAAAAGGATTAGATCCAGGCATAACAGGCAAATGAAATCAATACAAAAACAGTGTTTGCACCTGACATCAAATTAGGATGCAAGCCAAAAAAAAAAACATTAATGTGACAAAAAGGACACTATTAATGCTAAAAGCTGCAATTCAAAATAGAGATATAACATCCAGAAATATCTATGCACCAATAACACAGCAGTCTTCTTTATAAACAGCAGAAACTACAGGAGAAGCAAGTAGAAATACACAAAACACCCTGATAATAGATTTCATCAAACCACTCTAATTACAAAATAAGTATACAAAAATTATCAAGGCTACAGAATACCTAAACAACGTTCTCAGTAAAATACAGTAGATCTTATGGAATCATCAAACATTAAACCCTGATAATGGAACATACATTTTCCTCTCAAGCAACATGGGACATTTACAAAACTAATCAACTTGTTAAGTTACCAAAAAAAAGCATGAGTAAGTGGTATGAAGAAGAAATATTACAAACAACACTCCTTAATTATATTTGCAATAAAATAAGCAATAAATAACAATCTAAAAATAAGAAAACTCCTGAAATTGAATTTTTTTCTTGTAAAAAAATACTAAGTGAAAGAAGAAATACAACCCCAAATTTCAAATGTAATAATGATGAAACTACTACAGATTAGAATCTATGGGATACATTCAAGCACTAATCAGAGAAAGAATAATCAATTTATACACTTATTGCAACCTAAAAATACATCTTTTTAACTTTAAGTGAGCCCAGAACCCTCTACAATATTCTGAGGCTTACTTTCAAAAATTATTTTTTAAAAGAACAATAGAGTTAACAAGAATAAAGCACCAAGAAGAAAATAGATAAAAGTAAAAATTAATATAGTAGAGAAGAAAAATACAAGAAATCTGATTAATAAAACTGTTTTTTAAATGATTAATAAACTAGACATATCACTAATTCACCTGATTAAGAAAAAAGAAGGCACACATATATGAAGAAATGATAAGAAATTACTAATGAGACAAAAAAAACAGCTTTCAAATCATGAGATTAATTTACATATTTCTATGCAAATAAATTTGAAAACCTGTATTAAATGAAAAACATTTGATGAGATAAAGCTTATCAAAACTGACTCAAGTAGAGTTAGAAAGCACTTTTTTTTTTTTTTTTTGTCACACTGAGTGGCTTGCAGGATCTTAGTTCCCCAACCAGGGACTGAACATGGGCCTTGGCAGTGTAAGTGCTGAGCCCTAACCACTGAACCACCAGGAAATTCCCAGGAAGCATTTTAAATGGACCAATGCTCATAGAAGAAAAAAAGAGAGAGAGAGAAATTTAGTCAAAGCTAGACCTCACAGAAAAGTTTACCAGGCCCAGATGGTTTTAAAAGGAAATTTTACCAAACTGTCAATAACCACATAGGTCCAGTGCTATAAAAACTGCTCCAAAACATAGAAAATGAAGGAAAACAACTTTCAAATCATTTTATAAAGAAAATATAATATTGATGCCCAAATATGATATAGTTCAAAATTTTTAAAAATCAAATTACAAACATATAATTTATCAAAACTAGCACAAAATATATTTATTATTCATCACTATGCTATGAAAATAATATACAATAACCAAGCAGGATTTGTTCTAGGAATACCATGTGCACTCAATATAGGAAATCCATTACCATAAAATACCATAAATCTGAAAAAAAATTACTGTTATTACTTTGATGAATCCTAGAAACTTTTTAAAAATTCAACATCTATTCCCAGTATATTGACACACACACACACCATGATTCTGAAGCCCCAATCCTACTTACTGTAAAAACACTTCAGACATGTACTTCTGAGATGGTCCCAACAATCCCCATCTCCACATATTCACTTTTTTGAATAGACCCCACCACATTGAATAACACTGATCTGTTTGCCCAAGTATTCAAATTATGGAAATGATGTGTAATATCCAATACTAAATTATATTTTAAAAAATATAGTTTCTACCTCATTCTCTCTGTGTGGTCTTTTGTCCAGTGGAAGCCAGTTACCATGTTGTGAGGAAAGCACCGAGTGGTGAGAGGCTGTGGCCTCCAGCCCCAACTTGTCAGCCACATGAACAAGCTATTTTAGAAACACCAATGAAGCCTCAGGAATCTGCAGCTCCACAGCCACCATCTTGAATACTACTTCAAGAGGGACCCTCAAGCCAGCATCACCCCGCTAGACTACTCCTGAATTCTTGACCTATAGAAAATGTGTGCAATAACAAATGATGATGATTGTTTCAAGCTATTAAGTTTAGAGGTAATTTGTTATGCAGCAATAGATAACTAGTACTGTGTGTATGTGAAACCTTAAAAACACCACTGAAAGGCAAAAAGTTAGATTCTAACAAAGAAGAGCCCTTGTTCTTAGGAAAACTAAGTGTCAAAAGAAAGATCACTTCCTCTTACACTAATTTATAAATTTAAGGCAATAACAAAAATACCAATGAGCTTTTTTTCATGAAGCTGGATAAGTTGTAATGGAAGTTCATCTGAAAAAATAAACATGCATGAATAGCTAGGAAAACACTGAAAAAGCAAAGTTATGAAAAGGGACTAATCCTACCAGATACTAAAACATTGTAGCAAGCTTCTATAATTAAAGCAGCATAATACTGGCACATGAAGAGGCAGACAGACTGTGCAATAGGATAGAGTAAGATGCCCAGATAGAGAACCAAGTACATATGGAAATTTAATACATAATAAAGATGGTGTTCCAACTCCTGGGCAAAGACAAACAATTTTTTTAAAAAGGTACTCAGATAACTGGATAGTCTTTTGGAAAAAGATACAATTAAATGCATTATTCACATCATATGTAAAAATAAGCTCTAAATGTATCCAGGGATTTAAATGTGAAATATAAAACTATACAAATACTAGAAGAAAACATTGTTGAATTAATCCATAACATGGGTATAAAAAGAATTTCTAAACAGGACAAAATTAGGTTGAAAAAATTTTAAGATAAATTTTACTATATAAAAATTTTAAATGTTTCTCACGGGAAAAAAATACCACAATCAAAGTAAAATGGCAGAAGACAAAGTGGGGGGAAAATTTTGCAAAATGTACCACAGATAAGGAGATATCTTAATATATTTTAAAACTGTTAAAATAAAGGGGGAAATGACCAAAACTTCAAAAGAACAATGAATTAAAGGCCCAAGCAAATAATTCATGAAAAAAATATACAATGGTTCTTAGTCATAAACAACTATTTCAATTTTACCCATAATAAGAATAAAAGCAAATAAAATTATACTGGATACCATGTCTCTTCTATCAGGTTGGCAAAAAAGTAAAAAATCTTGGCAACACTTTCTGCTGGCAAGGCTACAAGGCAGTCTCTTTCACTGCTGATGGGAATGCAGATAATATAACCCTTATGCTGGGGAATTTGGCAATCTCCAACAAAATTACATATGCATTTCCTTTTAATTTTGCAATCTCAGTTCTATGAATTTAGCCTGAAGCTAACAAGAAAATACAACCACATTAGGTTATCCATTGCAGCATTATTTGTAAATACAAAATCACTGGAAACAACCTAAGTATCTATATGTAGGAGACGGGTAGAAGAAATGATACACACACTGGCATGCTTTGTAATAAATAAAAGAGATCCCTATATGAGTTATACGAAGTGAGTTCAGCATACTTGATCAGTGACAAAGGCACAGTGCATATATATTTATATATCCATAGTCACAAAGTGTCTACATGAAACTTAAAGGAGAATGGTCATTGATAGAGTCACCTTAAGTAAGTGACCAGAGTTAACATTTTCAGTAATGGTAAAAATCAGTATCATGTACCTTCTGACATGATCCCCTGAGACACAATATTACCTTTGTAGTATTTCTACAAAAAATAATTATAATCATGAGAAAAAATTATACAAACTTGGCAACAGTCTATAAAATAAAATGCTAAAGCCAAGAAAGATAAAGAATTCTGAGGCAGAGAAGGAAAGAAAGGAGGGAGAGGAGGGGAAGAGAAAGAGAAGGAAGGAAAAAGGAAAGGAAGAAAGAAAGATAGGAAATAAGAGATGAAACAGGCAGAATCCTGGACTAGAGGGAGAAAATATTTATAAAGCTCAACTTTGAGAACACTGGCAAAATTTGAAGCTGGAGCGTGGATTAGTCGTGTTCAACTTCCTGATTTAATGATTGTACTCTGGTTATAGTTTATTCCCATTCTTAGGAATGTGTGTGTGCTCAGTCCTATCTGACTGTTTGAGACCCATGGACTAGCCCACCAGGCTCCTCTGTCCATGAGATTCTGCAGGCAAGAATACTCGAGTGCCCTCCTCCAGGGGATATCCCCGACTCAGGGATCAAATCCACATCTTTCGCATCTCCTACACTGGTAGGTGAGTTCTTTACCACTGCGCCACAGAAACAACTAAGGTAAAGAAATAGATGCTTGCAATTTACTTGTAACTGGTTCACTAAAAACAAACTTTGGATTGTGTTTGTGTATGTGTGCATATACATATATATACATAAAACATACAAAGGAATAAGAATAATAAGCTAATGGAGCAAAATATTAAAATTAGTGCATCTGCGCAAATAACATATTGAAGTTCGTATGTATTACTTTTGCAACTTTTCTGCAAGACTGAAGTTCAAAATAGTGTCTTAAATCTGGAATTCTGTTTGGTAAGTGACAACAATGGCAAAGTTCACTTGTGGTTGCAAGCATGGGAAAAGATATTTGGAATGTCTGAAACTCACAAGGCCTTGACTGAATGAAAGGAATTCCTGCAAAGCAACAAGAAAAACCAGAAACTCCAACAGAAAGCAATACAAAGGCTTTCTGACCAGACAATTTACAGAGGAGGAAATCCCCAAAACCCCAGAATCATGGATATTTTAAGATATGCAAATTTAAGAAAAAACAAGGAGATATCACTTAACCCTAGCAATTCACAAATATTAGAGTTCTAAACAAATTTAAGGGTTGGTAGAAATGTGGGGATGTAGGAACCCTTAGGAATTGCTACAAATATGGAAATATAAATGACATGGTCATCCCACCCCTTGGAATAGAATGGCACTCCTTAAAACTTTATTCGACACTTGTTAAAAATGTCAAGGCTTACTTTATTACAATAGAGGAGACAGACTGCACTCAACTCTGCTGAAATAAAAGGCAGGAGAATCTTCAAATGCTGACTTGAACTAATGGAAAGGGACTAAAGAACATTATGGGGAGGTTGGTTGATGTGACTGGGCCACCCATGTTTCCTGTCGCTTTTCAAAGTTAGGATTCTACCCTCCCACTGGTAGCTTTCCATGATTACATTTCAAAGAGATGACTCTCAGGTCCTAGAGAAAGATGTTTCTGGGTGGTAGAAATTTTACAAGTATCAGTTTTCTAAAATTGACGCCCTAAGGAAAGGGAGGAGGGGGCCTCCAATCATGAACAAACTTGCCTCAATTTTAGTGAAGCTAAAGGGAGTGTTTGGGCAGTCTTGATCAACACCTATCAGCAACTCCACACCAGCAGATAGCTGACAGATTGACAGAAAGATGGATAGACAGACAGACAAGCAGATATGTATGAGTATGTCTACTGGAGATTATATTTAGGATCAGGGAGTTGGAACCCAATATAATACCCAAGAGTGGATAGATCACCTATGGCATACACACACACACATATTTAGCAATCATTCTGCACCATAAGCCCTTAGCCGAGTTTTTACATCAGCTATCGCTTTTCACACTGACATCTTTCACCCTTCCACCTATTTTAGACAGGTTTTCTCCCAAAGAGTAGGAATTACTCCACCCACATAGTGTGCGGGGACATGAATGCAAAAGTAGGAAGTCAAGAAACACCTGGAGTAAAAGGCAAATTTGGCCTTGGATTGCGGAATGAAGCAGGGCAAAGACTAATAGAGTTTTGCCAAGAAAATGCACTGGTCATAGCAAACACCCTCTTCCAACAACACAAGAGAAGACTCTACACATGAACATCACCAGATGGTCAACACCGAAATCAGACTGATTATATTCTTTGCAGCCAAAGATGGAGAAGCTCTATACAGTCAACAAAAACAAGACCAGGAGCTGACTGTGGCTCAGATCATGAACTCCTTATTACCAAATTCAGACTTAAATTGAAGAAAATAAGGAAAACCACTAAACCATTCAGGTATGACCTAAATCACATCCCTTATGATTATACAGTGGAAGTGAGAAATAGATTTAAGGGCCTAGATCTGATAGATAAGAGTGCCTGATGAACTATGGAATGAGGTTTGTGACACTGTACAGGAGACAGGGATCAAGACCATCCCCATGGAAAAGAAATGCATAAAAGCAAAATGGCTGTCTGGGGAGGCCTTACAAATAGCTGTGAAAAGAAGAGAGACAAAAAGCAAAGGAGAAAAGGAAAGATATAAGCATCTGAATGCAGAGTTCCAAAGAATAGCAAGAAGAGATAAGAAAGCCTTCTCCAGTGATCAATGCAAAGAAATGGAGGAAAACAACAGAATGGGAAAGACTGGAAATCTCTTCAAGAAAATTAGAGATACCAAGGGAACATTTCATGCAAAGATGGGTTCGATAAAGGACAGAAATGGTCTGGACCTAACAGAAGCAGAAGATATTAAGAAGAGGTGGCAAGAATACATGGAAGAACTGTACAAAAAAGATCTTCACGACCCAGATAATCATGATCACTCATCTAGAGCCAGACATCTTGGACTGTGAAGTCAAGTTGGCCTTAGAAAGCATCACTATGAACAAAGCTAGTGGAGGTGATGGAATTCCAGTTGAGCTATTTCAAATCCTGAAAGATGATGCTGTGTAAGTGCTGCACTCAATATGCCAGCAAATTGGGAAAACTCAGCAGTGGCCACAGGACTGGAAAAGGTCAGTTTTCATTCCAATACCAAAGAAAGGCAATGCCAAAGAATGCTCAAACTACCACACAATTGCACTCATCTCACATGCTATTAAAGTAATGCTCAAAATTCTTCAAGCCAGGCTTCAGCAATACGTGAACCATGAACTCCCTGATGTTCAAGCTGGTTTTAGAAAAGGCAGAAGAACCAGAGATCAAATTGCCAACATCCGCTGGATCATGGAAAAAGCAAGAGAGTTCCAGAAAAACATCTATTTCTGCTTTATTGACTATGCCAAAGCCTTTGACTGTGTGGATCACAATAAACTGTGGAAAATTCTTCAAGAGAAGGGAATACCAGACCACCTAACCTGCCTCTTGAGAAATCTATATGCAGGTTAGGAAGCAACAGTTAGAACTGGACATGGAACAACAGACTGGTTCCAAATAGGAAAAGGAGTACGTCAAGGCTGTATATTGTCACCCTGCTTATTTAACTTACATGCAGAATACATCATGAGAAATGCTGGCTTGGAAGAAACACAAGCTGGAATCAAGATTGCTGGGAGAAATATCAATAACCTCAGATATGCAGATGATACCACCTTTATGGCAGAAAGTGAAGGGGAGCTAAAAAGCCTCTTGATGAAAGTGAAAGAGGAGAGTGAAAAAGTTGGCTTAAAGCTCAACATTCAGAAAATGAAGATCATGGCATCTGGTCCCATCTCTTCATGGGAAATAGATGGGGAAACAGTGGAAACAGTGTCAGACTTTATTTTTTGGGGCTCCAAAATCACTGCAGATGGTGATTGCAGCCATGAAATTACTCCTTGGAAGAAAAGTTATGAGCAATCTAGACAGTATATTCAAGAGCAGAGACATTACTTTGCCGACTAAGGTCCGTCTAGTCAAGGCTATGATTTTTCCTGTGGTCATGTATGGATGTGAGAGTTGGACCGTGAAGAAGGCTGAGCACCGAAGAATTGATGCTTTTGAACTGCGGTGTTGGAGAAGACTCTTGAGAGTCCCTTGGACTGCAAGGAAATCCAACCAGTCCATTCTGAAGGAGATCAACCCTGGGATTTCTTTGGAAGGAATGATGCTAAAGCTGAAGTTCCAGTACTTTGGCCACCTCATGAGAAGAGTTGACTCATTGGAAAAGACTCTGATGCTGGGAGGGATTGGGGGCAGGAAGAGAAGGGGACGACCGAGGATGAGATGGCTGGATGGCATCACGGACTCAATGGACGTGAGTCTGAGTGAACTCTGGGAGATGGTGATGAACAGGGAGGCCTGGCGTGCTGCGATTCATGGGGTCGCAAAGAGTCAGACACGACTCAGCAACTGAACCGAATTGAACATAGTATGCATTGGCGTTTGTCTGGAAGTGACTCAGGTCTCTTCCAATTATATTCCTCTGGCCAAAGAAATTCACTTGGTCATGATGAATCTCAAAGAGGGGAAGAGAAGTACAATTCTACCATATTCCCCAAAGGTAGAGAGCAAGTAACACCTATGAGTAGAACTAAGGACTAGCACACTCTCAAAATGCCCAACTGAGGTGGTTTTGGCTACTCTTTCTTTTTTTTTTTTTGGTTTTGACTCTTATTGAATGACATAAAGATCCATGACAAGCAGTCATTTGCAGTTTTACTGAGCCATGATTTGAATCACATGTTAATGAGGGTTGGAGGTTGGTTGGAGAGAGTACCAAAGCAAGTCTCTTATCCGCAAATGAATCAAGCTAACTTCCCACCATTCATATCACATCACACTGCAACTTGATTGTTCTGTTGCTGCAAATGCACTAATGCTTAACGTACACTTAGGTTTCACAGGAGAATCTAACTGCTATACATTTGAGGACTATCAAAGTGCTTGAGGGGCTCCCCAGGTGGCAGTAGTAGTAAAGAACCCACTTGCCAGTGCAGGAGATGTAAGAGACGCAGGTTTGACCCTCAGGAAGATCCCCTGGAGAAGGAAATGGCAGCCCATTCCAGTATGCTTGCCTGGGGAATCCCACGGACAGAGGAGCCTGGCAGGCTACAGTCCATGGGGTCAAAAAGAGTTGGGCTTGACTGAAGCACCTTAGCACACATGTACAGAGTGCTTGAGACAGGTCCACTCACTGATTTGTCGATCGTGTCTATTAATCATAGCAAATGTCCATGTCAACTACTGTTCTCGGTCATAATGCCTCCCCACTTATAAGAGTCACAGTGACTAAGATGCATACTGACTGGAATTCAGTGAGTCCAGTGTTATCAGAGAGAGACAGTCATGCCTCAAAGTGGACTGGGTACAGTGGAGTTTTTATTCCAAAATGTGGAATGGGACTTTGGAAAGAGCACAAGGTTTGGGGCACGGAGGCTCACTAGCTGTGTAATCACAGCCATGTGATTGAATCATTCTTAACTTCATTGTCTTTATTAGAAAATGAGGCTATAAAACAGAAAATATGACTTTCTTCCTTGCCTCACTTTTTTTCCTTCTACCCCTCCCTCCTGTTGAAATTATGCTGTGAGAAACTGTCAAATTTAGCAGAGAAGGGCTTGCTTGTTTCCATTGGATTATAAATACCTGAGCCTCCTTCTATGAAAGGAGGCAAAGGTTCTAAGGGTCTTCCTTCCCCATCTCAGCAGAGGACCCCATGTCCCTGCTACCAGGATGGAGCCACAACCCAGGGGAGGAGCAAACAGAGAAGGAGATACAGGAAAGTAGAAGCCTCTGAATGACCTGAAGGAAAGGTGGTTGGGTGATGTAGAAAAGATACAAAACCTATTGTACGTCACCTTCTCTGTTTTCTTACCTCCGTGTCTGAGTGGATACTCCATGTATGACCAATGGGTACAATAATAACTCTGTCACTCAAGGCAGCTGTAAATCAACAGCCTTTCAAATTATAAAGTGTTGCATGTAAATATAACACTGAGCTACAAGGGAAGCACAAGAATACTGGAGTGGGTAGCCTATCCCTTCTCCAGTGGATCTTCCCAACCTAGGAACTGAACTGGGGTCTCCTGCATTGCAGGCAGATTCTTTACCAACTCTGCTATCAGGGAAGACCATACATGTAAATATGAGAGATGATAATTTTGAGCTCAAGGATTATAGTGTGTGTCAGTATGGAATTCCTCCAGAGAGAACTGGGTAGGGGCATATTTGAAGTCCTTTAACATGCTGGATCTAGAACCATTACTTAAAGTTTTCATATTCGGAGCCTTTCTTTTGTCTTCTCTTTGTCAAGGACTGTCATTTGAGGAATGAGTTATTCCACACAAGCACAAAGGCACACTTGATACAGAAAATGTCTCCAACTAGAATAATCCACAGCATTAGAACTGAGAGAGTGCTTATAGATCATTTAGGAAAATGTTGTCCCATGGAACTTTATACAATGATGGGCATGCTCTATATCTGCAGTGTGCCATACAGGTGCAGCCTCTAGTCACATACGGCTATGAGGCACTTAAAATGTGGCTAGCACAACTGAGAAATTTCAACCGTACATAATCTTAATTTAAATTTGAATTTTGAGAACAGCCCTCAGAAGATGCATAAATTATTCTAAAATTATATGTGAAATATTGAGTTTGCAAAACAACACTATCTTCCAGTAACATAGTTATCCAAGAATAAGTATTAAATAAACTAGGAAGGGTATCTACAGGGAGGATGGTATAGGGGTGGGAATGAAAATGGTGATGAGAGGTGAAGGTAAAAACAAGAAGATAGCTTTGCACACAAAAATGATAGTTGAACACAAACTGAAGGATTTAGTAAGTCTCTGTACCCAAAGTACTAGAACGAAAGGAAAAAAAAATGTCTGTGTGGATGTTTTTCAAGGTTAGACTTAGCATTCACCAAATTCTCAAAAAGGCTGAAGACTTCCACCAAAATGTCAAGAATCTCTGAGCTAGGGGAGAATAAGCTCCAAACAGATGGGACAGGAATGGAATGTGGACTGATTAAATAATAAAAAGACAATCTTTTAACTGACCATGTGGTTGACAGTTCTCTGGTTAATCAACAAAGGGAGACATTTTATCTTACAGTGGGAAAACATTAAAAAATAGTACTCAAACATTTTAAGGAGAAGGCAATGGCAACCCACTCCAGTACTCTCACCTGGAAAATCCCATGGACAGAGGAGCCTGGTAGGCTGCAGTCCATGGGGTCGCGAAGAGTCAGACACGAATGAAGTGACATAGCAGCAGCAGCAACAAACATTTTAAGTATCTCACTTCAACTTATATAAATTACATGTAAGTGCCTTTGCCAGTCTTCTTGTACGGAACCAAGGACTTTTCGTGAATGCATCCATTGACTCAATTTCTATATTACATTTCTCCCATAAATAAACATAATGCATTTTCTGACTCCCACTCTTTCTCTAAATGAAGCAAGAGCATAGGAACTCTTCAGAAGCAACCCGAGTCCAGAATCCTTCTTGACTTTCTATAGTATCTGCTGCTGCTAAGCTGCTAAGTCACTTCAGTCGTGTCCGACTCTGTGCGACCCCATAGATGGCAGCCCACTAGGCTCCCCCGTCCCTAGGATTCTCCAGGCAGGAACACTGGAGTGGGTTGCCATTTCCTTCTCCAGTACATGAAAGTGAAAAGTGAAAGTGAAGTCCCTCAGTCGTGTCCAACTCCGTGCAACCCCATGGACAGCAACCTACCAGGCTCCTCCGCCCATGGGATTTTCCAGGCAAGAGTATAGAGCGGGGTGCCATTGCCTTCTCCCTATAGTATCTAGCCCACATCTAACTCAAAAGCAATCTTTTTTCAATTTAATGCAATTAGTCTTTCCAATGGAAGAAATTAGGTTTCATAAAAACACCCCCTCTCTGCTCCCTAATGTTGATAGCTATGGGATGCAGAATAATGATCCCCCAAAGATGAACATGAGCTTCTCTGGTGGCTGAGTGGTAAAGAATCTGCCTGCCAATGCAGGATATGTGGGTTCGGTCCCTGCATGGGGATGACCCCCTGAAGTAAGAAATGGCAACCCATTCCAGTATTCTTGACTGGGAAGTCCCATGGACAGAGGAGCCTGGCAGGATACCATAGGGTAGCAAAAGAGTATGACATGACTTAGCAACTAAACAACAACAACAACAACAAAAATGACCATGCTCTAATTCTCAGAACCCACGAATATAATACTGTTTGGCAAAAGATGGTAGCAGATGTGATTAAATCAAAGTTCTTGAGCTGGGGAGATTATGTCAGCTTACCCAGTGAACCCAGTGTAATCATAATGTTCCTTGTGAAAGAGAGAGGTGATGAGGCAGAGAGAAATTTGAAAATACTGTACTGGTGGCTACTATGGAGGAAGGAGCCAGTCACAAGTCAAGGAATGTAGGAGGCATTTGGAAATCGGAAAAGGCAAGGGAACAGCTTCTCCCTTTGGGCCTCAGGAAGGAATGGAGTCCTGCTGACAAGCCAGTGAAACTCATTTCAGATTGACCTCTAATGAGATAATACATTTGTATTGTTTTACTTTGCCAACAAAGGTCCATCTAGACAAAGCTATGGTTTTTCCAGTAGTCATGTATGGATATGAGAGCTGGACTATAAAGAAGGCTGAGTGCCAAAATATTGATGCTTTTGAACTGTGGTGTTGGAGATTCTAGAGAGTCCTTTGGACTGCAAGGAGATCCAACCGGTCCATCCTGAAGGAAATCAGTCCTGAATATTCATTGGAAAGACTGATGCTGAAGCTGAAACTCCAATACTTTGGCCACTTGATGCAAAGAACTGACTTATTGGAAAAGACCCTGATACTGGGAAAGATTGAAGGAGAGAGAAGGGGATGACAAAGGATGAGATGGTTGGATGGCATCACCGACTCAATGGACATGAGTTTGAGTAAACTCCAGGAGTTGGTGATGGACAGGGAGGCCTGGCGAGCTGCAGTCCATGGAGTTACAAAGAATCGGACACGACTGAGTGATGGAACTGAACTGAAGCCACTAGGTCTATGGTTGTTTGTTAAAGCAGGAATGAGAAATGAATACACCTATTTACATATTTAATTAAATAGTCATAACTGCAATGAACATAAACTGCTTTGGGATAAAACAAGTCTTACAAACATGTAGTTCAATTTTTGAGGACAGAATTCTTGAAGTAAATGATTGGGGTATGCTAGCAGTGATTATTCAGGATACTGCAGACATCAGTCACCATGTTTTAGGGGAAAACAGAGAGTGTTCCATTAATCCAGCCAACCAACCTCCTAATCTAGAAAGAAAGCTCACTTTTTTTGATCGGTCGCTAAATGCCAGGCACTGTGCTAATTACTTTACAACATTTCTGTCAGTAAATATAGTTTCCAATTACATTTCACCAATGAGAAAAAATTCAGAGTGCTTAAATAACTTGTCTCAGACTATGCAGTTAATAAATGGAAGACTTACTAACCAACACTTGATCCATGATCCATCCAGTTTGACAGTTTAGGCTCTAAAAGCCCCTTCTAAACATGAGTTTCTACATTCCCCAGATGCTAACCCAAACAGCTTATTTTACTGGTGAAAAAACTACAATTAGTATAAGTAAGTCTGGCTCTATCACCATAGTAGTCAAAAGCACAGCAAGAAACAATAGTCACACAGGGTAATTTGAAAGGAACTAAAAAAAGGCCTTTTCACAAGATGTGTTTTTATACACACTCAGAAACCATCACTGAGGCAAAGTGGAAGTTTATTCCACATCAAGGAAAGAAGGCAAATAAAATTCACATGAAAATGACATGACAAAATGCAAATAATAGTTTTTGATCAGGAAATATCAAGGGATATATAGACATTTCTCTTTGCTGTTTCTAGCGTCACATGGCATTATCAAGAAATTTCATTTGCAATATGATAAATATGTAGCCAAACAATGAATCCAATTGAGCCGCTTACTATCTATGGGCTCTCAGGCAAGTCACTTACCCACCGAGAGCCTCCGGTTCTCATCTGAATGTTACCTCCTACCACCTCCACATGGCTGCTTCAGGGATTATGCATGATAATGGATACGGAAGTGCTTAGTAAATAAACTGACATGGCCTCTACAGATATGAGAGATGATTACAACATGTGAAATAAATGCAGTGGATGATCAGCGTGACAAACTGTGTCATTAGACTAACGCGTGCCAACTCAGGCTCCCTCTGAAAAGAGTAGAACTTTAGCTCAGAGAAATGCTGGGTTTTGTTTAAAACCTTGTTGATGTTACAGGCTTTGTCATCCAGGACCTTTCATCACTGCCTCTGACATCTGAGAAATGCCAAATCGAATAATCATCCTTAAGTAAAGTAAGATGACAAATTAAAATCCAGGCAGGGTCCTTTGCAATTACAACCTACTACCGCAATTGGCCCTTGTTTAAAATGGTTTCATTAAATCCAACTGCTCAATTCCCTCTTGCAATGTATAGTATTAAATTGCTGCTACACAGCGAGGCCACACATTTATTATAAAAATAAAATGCCAAAAATCACAACCATTTTGGCCTTTATTTTTCAAAAAAAATCCTTTTACTGAGTGTACAATATAGTGACAAGTGAGCTGCTCAGACCTGTATTTTGAGAAAAACACTTTTGTTTGAATGTATGAACTGGTGAGGCAGAATAGACGCTAAGTGAATTGTGAAATGGACTATCTTAACTTTACATTTCTCATACTCCTGAGCAAAATATTTATTAAGTGAATGCTGAAAAAGAGGAGAGGGTGGCATGTGGATGACCAACTAATCTGGAGATGCAATTCACAAAAGATATGTAAATAAAAATAATATGAAAAAATTTCAACTGCAAGCTCCATGAGAGCAAAGTCTTTATTTTGTGAACTATTCTATCTCCAACACCTTCTTCCACCAAGTATGGAACACAGGAGATGGTTGACATTTACTGACAGGATGGATGAACTTCCCTGGTATCCAAATAAGTGCAAACCTAAAACCATAAGAAGATGTCATTATTCATCTAACAGATGACCAAAATTTTCATTTTGCTTTTCATGAAAAACAAAACAATGTTGACAAAGCACGGAAGGAGAAGATTTCAGGTGTGATTCTATTTTGGAAACAATTTGGGAGGAGGAGTCAGGGAAAAGGAGAGAGAGAGAAAATAGGGAGAGAAAAGGAGAGATGGAGGATCTCCAAGTTCATTTATTCCAACTCCCTCATTTTACAAATGATGATGTCACTCATTTATTCCAGTGGGACCAAGTCCTTTCCCTCAGAGCTGTCAAATGGAAGAGATAGACCTGAACAAGTTATAGGAAGAAGTGCAGTGTGCTACGTGAAAGGGTAATGCAGAGCCCACCTAGTGAGCTTAGGCTCCCTCCCAGAGCTAGCTTAGGCTCTGAAGGAGCTTCCCAGAAATAACACTTCAGCTGAGACTTGAAAGATAGGAAGGTTTGAAGTAAAGGAAGGAGCGCAATGACTTTGGACTTATAAAAAAAAAAAAAGTCAGTGGTATTAAACTTAAATCCCTGACCATTACAGAAAAAACAAAACAAGAATACTATGACAAGTGAAGGAAAGAAGATAAATCAACTAGGACACTTGAGGCCCAAACAACAATATGACAATGAGTTTCCTTGTAACTCACATGTTTCAGACTGAGTGCTGAAGAAACCAGCAACCTGGAAATGCCAACAGGCACAGACCGAAAAAAAGCAAACCAAAACAATAAAAGCCCTCTCTCTCTAGGCAGGGGACCAGGAAAGGGGCAGCCTAGTAATCACTAAAAGAAGACGTTACCCAGAGAGTCACTCAGAAACGCCACATGATAAACCAAACAAATTTTCTAAAATGTGTTTGAATGACCCCAAGGAAGGCATCCCCCAAAACAGAACAAACAGAATTTTTTTTTAAAAAAAAAGGAAGACTTAAGCCCTAGTAAGTCAATAATTGTATTAAATATAAGTGATCTAAATCACCAATTAAAAGTCAGAGAATGCAAAATAGATTTAAAAACATGACCCAACTGTATGTTATTTATAAGAAATGCACTTAAAATGTAACATTAATTTTAAAAAAATGTAGGCACTCCTATTAGAGGTACTCTAACTAAAAGAAACTTAGGGCAAAGAAAATTATAAAATGATAAAAGAGTAATCCAAAAATAAGACATAGCAACCCTAAAAGTATACGTACAAAAGAACAGAGCTATAAAACATGTAAAGCAAAAATCTACAGACATAAAAGCAGGAACAGACAAATCCACAATCGTAGTTGAAGAGCTCAATACCCTTCTCTCAACAATTGAGAGTACAGCTACGTGGAGCATCAGATAGAATCCAGAACAATTCAACACCACCATCAACCATTAGGATATAATCAACGTTTGTAGAACACTTCTCCTGCCTGCAAGGTTCAATCCCTGGGTCGGGAAGATCCCCTGGAGAAGGAAATGGCAACCCACTCCAGTATTCTTGCCTGGAAAATCCCATGGACGGAGGAGCCTGGTCACAAAGAGTCGGACACAACTGAGCGACTTCATTTCACTTTGCTTCCCCCAGCAATAACATGAAACATATACCAAGATAGTTTATACATTCTGGGCCAGAAAAAAAAAAAAAACCACAGTAAACGTAAAGAGTTGAAACCATCTGAGTGTGTTCTCCAAACATGGGGTAATGAAATTAAAATCAAAAGCAAAAAGATATCTACAAAATTCCCAACTGGAAGACTAAACAACACACTTCTAAATAATGAATGGGTCAAAAAAAAGTCTTGAGAGAGATATTTTTTTAATATATTGAACTGAATAAAAATGAAAATACACCATATTAAAATTTGTGGAGCATAGTTAAAGCAATGCTTGGAGGGAAATTTATAGCACTAAATGTATACAATAGAAAAGAGAAAAAGTCTCAAATGGAGAATCTAAAATTCCTACCTTAAGACCTATAAAAGAAAAGCAAAATAATCCCAAAGCAAGCAGGAGACAGAAATAATAAAAATAGAAGTCCATGAAACACACCAGAAAAGCAATACGGAAAAATCAGTGAAACAAAGAGCTGGCTCTTTGGAAAGATCAATAAAATTGACAAACAGAGCGTATGATTAAATACCAGGCAGACATCAAAAAGATAATATGAAAATGCTATGAACAACTCTACACACAAAAATTTGACAATGTATACAAATATGCAGCAATTCCTCAAAAAACACAAGCTACAACAACTCGCGCAGTATGAAATAGAACATTTGAAGAGCTCCATAACATAGATCACATTTGTAATTGAAAATCTCCCTAAAACAAAGATCTTCAGTCTTGGATACTTCCACTGGCAAATTCTACCAAATATTTAAAGAATTAATACCACAGTCTCTTCTAGAGATTGCTTGAGTGTTTACTATGTGCCAGGCACTCTTCCATTCCAACTGTTTTTACATGTCTTGAGCTCATCTAATCCTTTCAACAACCCTATAAAATAGGCCCTATTACTACTCCATGCTATATGAGGAAAATGAAGCCCAGAGTGCTTATTAGGCACACAGCTAGCACAGAGCATAACTAGGATTCTAGTTTAAACGTCTGGGGTCTATTTGAAGCCAATCAGATTTCTTGTATTTTAATCTAATGCCAAATTTATTGTCAAATTTCACTTTTGTGAAGGGAAATTCAGATCTGACCAGGAAGTGTTATTTCAACAAAGAAGTTAGGGTAATAGCAAAGCTGGCATTCTCAATAGAAACATGTGTTTTTTAAACAAAAATAAAGGTTATTCCTGCTAGCAGCTGCCATACAATTTCCATCTACATGACAGTTAAAATATATCTATAAACCAGAAAAGAGCTTTCTTATTGGAAATGATCAGAGCTTCATGATAGCAGAAACAGCCACACCACTATAATTACAAGAATCAAAACACTGCTTCATTAGTTTTTCCCTGTGTTTGTTATTTTACCCCATCAAGACTAATTACACCCCTTCCCATTGATTTTAACAAGCACCCTGGGTTAAACACTATAGACAGCCCAGTTAGAGAAAGCTGTGGTTTATAGCTGCATCTGAACTGCCTCTGTTTAGAAGAAAACAGTATGCTTAAAGCATTATATTGACAAATAAAATTTTCTTGACATGTTTTCTCTGAATAAAAGTGGAAACATGACTGCTCCCCTCAAAAAAAAATATAGAGAAAAATAATTTAAATTTTAATAGTCAGTAAAGGCTCTTTCCACTTATGTACTTCCTTCTCAACAACCAAGAGCTCTACATTAACTCAGTCCTCAAAATAATCTGTGGTGCCCCCTGAAGGCAAGCCTTGCCCCAGTTTCCTGGGTATTTGACACGTTTTCTATTACAAGACATTGGCAGGCAAAGGCCATGCTGCCAGGAGGGAAGGCTGACTCAGGGGCACAGCGGTTCTGGCAGTTTTGGGGGTCGGAGGTGGCTCCCATCAGGTTTCTCCAACTTTTCCAGAAAGGGACCTCTAACCAGCAGAACAGGGCCCTGCAGGATTTGTTGTTGTTTAGTCGCTAAGTCGTGTCCAACTCTATTGCCACTTCATGGACTATAGCCCACCAGGCTCCTGTGTCCATGGGATTTCCCAGGCAAGAATACTGGAGTGAGTAGCCACTTCCTTCTCTAGGGGATCTTTCAGAGTCAGAGAACGAACCCACATCTCCTGTATTCGCAAGCGGTTTCTTTACCACTGGGCCACCAAGCTTTGAGGATGTACTAATTGCAAGTGTTTCTATATGACTGAGCATATATAGCTGCCATTCTTCAGTATTTCCATTATATTCAACCTAACATAACACCTGCTATGTACAATGCAGCTTGCGAAGCAGGGTCCCAAGCAAGACGTCTTTTATGTCTCCTTTTGTTAAAATTAAGAATCCATTGCAATCTCACACTCCATGAAGTTATACATTCAAGAAAAACGTTTTTCCTGCAAATCTTTGAGAGCAATTTGCTAAGAGGAGCATTTTGCCCATCTATCTTTCAGCTCCACACATCCTTCAGAGAGATGGCCGTATTTTCCCAGTACAAATACATACACTGCTTTGAGAATTGCTGGTGATACCCATAGGAAGAGGTTTCAGAGGTAGATCAGAGGGACTGGCTGGCACTTTGCTATTTCCCATTTCTTCGCTGCAAAATCTTTGCCTTTAATAAGGCCCCCAAACCATTGTTACCATTTATTGTTTCAGGACAAAATGGTTCTCATAGCCCTTGACAGAACAATTAACACCTAAGGAAACAAGTTATAATGCTGGCTTTAACTTCACACAACTGAACTGAACTTCACACATACAAAAAGACTACTCTCCATACTGGAATGGTTCCAACTGTAATCTGATGCATAGTTTAATCCAATTTAAAACTGTAATTAAAAATCGTAGCCATCTAGTTTCAAAGCTTTAGATCCAACCACCAAGACACCAGAAGAGCTGTACTGAACTTTTTTCTGCTGTATCTGAGGATACGTTCAGAAATATTTTTAAACAAATGAATTAAGGCTCTAAACCTCCACGCTATATTCCCCAGCTTTAAAATGTCATTTGGGAAAGAAATTAAGACAGTAAAATTTTCCTTGTAGTCACCCTAACCTAATCAGTGACTGGTATGACCTTGTACATTTCTCCCCTCCTTGCCCCAAATCCTGTTTCCATTTACTATAATGTTACACTGGGATCATTCATTTATTGAATTTTTTCTGGCTGCTTTTTGGAGACTTCATGTCCTGAGGACCACAGAAAAAAAATTTTTGACCAATTGACAAGAATGACTTTGGTTTTGACTAATGACTCCATCCTTAAACTACACAAATAACAGAGGAGCTGCAGCCCAAAATATAATTTCCCCTAAACCTCTAAAGGAACTGGCAATGCAATCATTTCAAAGTCTGAATAACTGATGGACTCCTGAATTTAAGGAGACACCTAAACTCGAAACAGGAAAACAAAAGCATACAACTGAACAGTTAGCATTTTCTCCTTTGTCATCGGATCTAAAAGTTCATCCTGGCACCGACACAAAGCAGTAATGATTCCATCAGCAGCTTAACAGATGGCATGCACTAAATGGCTCTAACCTTCTCGTAGAATGCTAGAGAATAGCTCCGTGGAGTTTAATTTAACAGGATGGTGACTGCTATTTTCTCTCTGCTGTCTCCTGCACAGCATGACTGTCCATAGCTTAGAGAGCTACATCTTAAGGTCCGGCAGTGCAGTCACTCAGTTTAACCCTTTAGGACAAGTAAGGGTCTTGAGTTGTTAGGGGATCCTTTTTCTGCATGGGATTCTGTTCCACCAAATACAACCCAAAGTTTTGAGTTAACAAAGCAGGCTGTGCATGCTGGCATATTTTTAGGCTCTCTTTTTCTTCTATTAGCATTTAAGAGACACTAGATCATCTTTTTCTTAGACAATGAATTATATTTTTCTGAAGGACTAAAATCCTGGGTGGCGCAGTGGTAAAGAATCTGCCTGTCCGTGCAGGAGACACAAGAGACATGGGCTCAATCCCTGGGTAGGGAAAATGCCCTAGAGGAGGAAATGGCAACCAAATCCAGTTTCTTGCCTGGAAAATTCAATGGACAGAGAAACCTGGTGGGCTATAAAGTCCATGGGATTGCAAAGAGTCAGACATGACCAACCACACACACAGGCAAAATATTAGGAAAAAAAAGTTTTCATATTGCAAACTCCTTCTCGCAGCCAGCTTAAGGGTAACCACATTACTTAGAATCCTGATAGAATCACTGCAGCTGTTCATGATCAGCTGGGGAGCTTGATGCCACCCTGAGGCAGGCGCTGCAGCCTAGAATCTCTGGGGGTGGGATCCAGGCATCAGAATTTTTGAAGCTCCAAGGGGAATCCAATTGACAGTCAAGGAATGTAAGAAATATTGCATTTTAAGTTAAATCTCTCAAGTGTTTCTATAAGTTAATTTTTATTTGGAGTCCTTATCACACTGGGTCTGTCCTTCTTAGGACTCTACCCCTTTACCTGCCTCAGTCTCTCCAAGGCTTATGTGAAGGCTCCAGGGTTTTCAAGATGAGCCAGAATTAGTTAGTATGACCTGCCCAGACATCAGGGAAACCAAATACTGAAACTGCAGCCCTGAATTCAGGGATGTCCTCAGAGCAGGTTGTAGTAGTTAGAAAGGTCTGAAAGCAAAAGCCTTCCATGCTTCATATTGCTCCCTGCAGTTATGGTGCACTCCTGACCAGGGTAGGAAGTGGTCCCACACAGGGCAGCTCCACCTTTCTGTGTATAAGGCTGAGCCTGGAGAGAACTCATCTTCCAAAACATATGATGTGCCCTGCACCAATTCAGACACGATTACACAACTGTGCAAGCTGCTGGTGAGGCTGTGGGACCATCGAGCTAAACATTTTGTGCTGAGCTCTCCACTATGCATCCTGTGCTATTTTCTGCATCTTTTAATTAAATAAGCAATCATGGCGTGATTAACCCAGGTGATAAGTGTATCTGGTCTTACCATCAATTAGTGCCCCCCTATTGTCCTCTCTTAGTAGAAGGAAGTGGTAAGCCTCTTGGAAATCCACTGATCAAGTCAAAAGAGAAGACAAATCCCGCCCTTCTATTGCACACAGTAGGTGTTCAATAAGTGCTGGATGAACCAATCAAGGACTCTACCCCACAAGGGCCCCAGGCTTTAACAAAGGAAGGGCACCAACCGGACTTGGACAGGGCACTTTGGAAACAAAGCACTGAAATCTACTTGCATACATTCAAGTAAAAGGTGGACCAATACAAGGACAAAAGCCAATCTCATATAAACAAAGTACAGAAAGTATAGCTGAGCCTCACAAACAGGTCAACAAGCAGCTGCTCTGTCTCTGCCTCCCCTTTAGGACCACATGACTTCATGTCTGCTTCTCATGCCTTCTTGCCCTGCAGAACCTTGCCCTTTGTTCCATTAGCACAGGGCCCATTTTCTCATCTGGTAAGAGCAGCCTCTGCTTGCTTCTGGGAGAAACAATGGCTCAGCTTGGGAGAGGCAGGGAACTAACATATCTGACTGGCCTAAAACTCTTCTCTGTGATTGCTAAAAAGGACTAGATTACTACATTAGATTATCATTGCTACAAATGATACACACAAGCTCTGCCGGGTGGTGTGATTCCCTCAAGAAATTAAAATTCACACATAAATATTAGTTGTGACACCTTTATTTCAGGAGGATGACAGGATCAAATTTCAAAGGGATACAACTAATTTGTAGCTCTAAATCACAGTAACACTGAATCAAAAACACTTTATCCCAAACAGACAGTTGGCACAGAAAAGTTCATTTGTAATCTACTTACGTTTAACATTATAAAACTGTATATCTAAGAACACTAACACAGTTGGGGAGACAACAGAGTACATATTGGTACCAATATTTCAGTTATCTTATGGTCACAGATCGACAACTGCAGTTGAGGATCAGGAAGTAAGTCAGAGGAAGTAGCAGAGCCACTAAAATAACACAGCAGCACTGATCCACTTCACTGTTAGAAACGCCTCCCAAAGACTTGCTAGGCTCCTGTTTACTGTTACTTGACACAGTATGCAAATTAACAGCATTAGCCAACCCCAGGTAGCAATGGACAGGGAAGTTCATAGAGATACGCAGAGTTAAGGCAGCAAGACATGACAGGGAACAGTGACAGAAAAGAAGAAACTTGGAAAATCGTGGTAAAACTCAAGGAGGAGAGCTGTTCAGCAGGGGGGTTTTAACAAACCTGAACAGAACCTGAAAGAAGTCAAAACATAAATGAACACCAGAAATGAGATTCCTATCTTCAACAGAGTCTGTTTACAAAAGCAGGGAAATCGATACTAAATTAAGTGTTCCACGTAAATGGCTGAATTAGAGCAAAAAAGATGTGCGACTTAAAAGAATAACCTTACTGAGAGAGTGGCATTGACATATAAACACTACCACATGTGAAACAGCCAGCCAGCTGAAAGTGCTACACACAAGGAGCTCAACTAAGTGCTGTGATGCCCTAAAGGGGTGGGATGGGAGGGCGGCTCAGAGGGAGGGGATATACGCATACATACGGGTGACTCACAATGCTGTACAGCAGAAACTCACGCAACATTGTAAAGCAATCATAGTCAATAAAAAACAAAGGATAACCTTGAGTCGGCTATACCATGTGCCCATGATGTCTGATAAATAAGATATTACTACACAATACTGCTTATAAAATACACAAAGCAATTTATATCAAAAGAATATAGCACCTTTTGTATCCACATAAAACCTGAAACCACAAAAGCTCACTCTTGGTGAAAGCACCTCAATCATGTAGGGATAGCCTAAGTCAGCCCCTCTGTGCGTGAGAGCTTGACACTGTGTCCTGAGTGATCACCTGTATTAATCAGTGGGCCCAATCGACTATAAAGCCTTCTTACATGATAGACACACAAGCCACAAACACTTCCCCTATATCACTGTTTCTCAAAATCTGGTCTGTTGAACAGCACAACCAAATCTCTTGGTGAACTTGTTTTAAAATGCAGATCCCTGAGTCCCAGTTGAAATTTCATGAATCACTGGGGCAGACCCTAAGAACCTGCTGTTGAGCCCACCTCCTCAAGGATTTCTGGCATAAGCAGAAGCCTGAGAATCACTCTGATCCAGCCTCACCTTCACTTGTAGGTTCAGCAACCAGGCCAGGAGCAGACTGGCCAGGTCTGGGAGTTAACCCTGCCCACTCATGTTCCTAATGTGCCCACAAGGCTATACTCCTGGTTTTGACATTTAATAGATAGTCAGGTTAGATGTGGACTTCTAAATGTTGTATCACAGGAAAAGGGTTCTGACATATAATTTTTAAAAAATTAACAAGCCCTAATTAATTTTAAAAAGAGCATAAGATTTCTAAGCCATATATGTAAGCTTGAAGTAATGGATGCCCACAGAGAAAAAAACAGTGAAGAAAAATGTCTGATGTGAGTTCAGAGGACTGCTCGAGAAAGGGGAGGAAAATACATGTGAAAGCAGTCTTGGAGGAGAGGCAGAGAGCAGCTTACATCCAGAATCAGGAAATGCAAATCTCTCAAAAATTGGCTGAGATGTTTAAGCTGGTCCTTAACACTTTTGAAGCAAAGGCTGGAAACTACCAGCAAACATGTTTTGTTTGGCTGGCACAATGTTTTAAACAATTCTGAATTCGTTGCCAATACATAAAAATTGGAAGTTTGTTTGTTTTTTTTTTTTTTTTTTAATTTTATGCTTTCCCTGGAAATTGGAAGAACAAGAAAAACCAGCCACTTGGCAGCACTGTGCTGAGCTGGGTGGCAGCTGCCCACCTTTGGCAAACCACATATTCCTGGGGTCTCCCTAGGGTCCACCAGCCTGCTTCATGCACCAGATCACTTGCTAGACCCTGCAGGCATTTGCATCAGCTGCCCCAGCTTTAAGGAATTAAGCCCAAAAGTCAGTCTCTCTGTGCTTTACTCTAACAGTAATTCCTGCTACAAAGATGCTTTCCTACCTTGGAGGTGTTAAAAAAGGAATCAGATAATACCTGCAAATCACCTAGAAATCCCTGTAGAGTTCGTGTCCTTAGCTGTTCATTGGAACCACCTAGGGAGCTTTATTTAAAAAAAAAAAAAAAAAAAAAAAAGCTGATGTTCAGGATCTACCCTGGAGACTCTGACTTATTGGTCTGGGATGAAACCCCCGCAATAGGATTGCAGAAAGCTCCCATGTGGTTCTAATGGACAGCCAAGGTTGAGAACTCCTGCCTTCAGGGAATGCAAGTTGTTGAATGTGAAGGGTTAGATTTATTCTTTTTTTTTTTTTCCTGGCCAAACCGTGCAGCTTGCAGGACCTCAGTTCCCTGACCAGGGCCTGAACCCAAGCCATGGCAGTCAAAGCGTGGAACCCTAACCACCAGGCCACTAGGGAACTCCCAAAGTAATGATTATTCTAACATCAACTTCCAAATACTGGTTTCCCACCTCTCACCTCCATGATAACTCACATTACCTTTTACTTTTGGAAATGTGCCATTATTCCAAAAACCTACATTTACAAACTGGAAAAGGAGGTCAAAGCATGTTCAGATTTCCACCATTCATTTTCCCTCTCAACCCAACCAAAGGATGAAACACTAAGGAAATGAAGGGAAATTTTCCTGAGATACAAAACTCAGGCAGCACAAACAGCTCAAATACCATAAGAGGAGCTCACAGTGGCTGGCTTGTATTTAAAAAAAAGAAGAAGAAAGAAAAATACAATTCCTCTGAAATTCATCAGTGCACTAAATGGAACATTTTTAAATATTTTTTTAAAAAATGATTTGCCCAAGACTTTCCAGAAATGGCCCAATTTTTATCTTCAAATGAATTGCAAATTATTGCCTCTCTTCAAGCTTTCGGTTAGGTAGTGCATACTAACTTTTTGGCTTCCGATCATAGGAAATGCAAACTACCATTATCTAATTTTCAAACAGTAATACTACATTACATTACACTGGAAAAGCACATTTCCAAAACAGTATCACATAATAATAATAATGGCTTCTATTTACTTCTGTGTACCAAAAAGCATGCTAGGCACTTAATCACATGTTGTCCAATTGTTACAACAACCTCGTAAGGTTAACTCTATAACCCCATTTTACAATTTTAAAAATGAGTATCAGAAAGACTTTAAACTACATACATGATCATGGAGCTGCTAGGAGCCGCACATATGTTCAAACCCGGTTCTGTCTGTTTGGCTCCCAGACCTGCGCTTTTTACACCAAACACCCTGGTTTAATCATCACAAGTAGAAAGATCTGTGCCCGATTATCCCTATTTGCCCAGCGAAAAGAACCAAGAGGTCACGTGATCTGCTCCACATCCCAGAATGAGTTAGAAGGAGCCAAGATGACAGCCCACAGGCCCCCTACCCGCTCCAGGTTGTGTTAAGGACCAATCACAGTTCACATTATAAAAGCTATGCTGGTGGCAGTTACGTTGTATTGCTGGGTAGAAAAAATCAAGTGCTCCTGACTTCTGAGACTCTTCAACATTACTATGACTATGGCTTAACTTCAACACAGGTCTGGTGTATTTCTTTCTGTTTCAGGCCACCCAAGAGTCAGGTATCGGGTTTAGCTCCTTTATTTGCCTCAGCATCCTCTTGTGAATTCTATGAGCCATGATGCAGAGAACAAGCAGAAACACACATGATTTTCCAGGCCTCTGGCCCATCCCTGGCTGCCCTGACACCATCACCAGGCAATCAGTAGGATGTCCTGATGAAGGACGGACATCAGCTTTTCCAGGATTTTTTCTTTGGACATCACCTTCTCCGGGATTTTTTCTTTATTTGTAAAATTGCAGAGCTTGTGCCTTAAGAATCAGCCAGAAGATGTCAGCCCCACAAGAGCCTCTCTCTGGGGCTGACTCCCAGGGGCATGGATCATGTCAAGTGCCAGCAGGAAAGTCTCCTCTTCTGTAAGCTGCCAACACTACATCCTTAAACCTGTATCTATAAACCCGTGTCTTTGGATGTGTTGTGTCCAAGGAAAGATTCTCGAGCAGAAGTTGACACAACACGGCTTCCCTGCAAGAGAAAGCAAACAGGCTTTATCACCTAATAAACATGTCTCAACAGTCAATACTTACTTGCCCGCTTTTTCTGAAGCAACTCTTAAGAGTCACTTGAATTCTATCACTATGGATAATTCTTGAAGAAATTGCATTTCTGCCTCCTAATGATCTTCGAACAAAGCAAGCACCTCATTTTATTAAGTCCAGCTACCCAGAGGAGCTGGTTCAAAGGGAAGTTAAGATATAGCGAAAACTGAGGTCTTACTCATTTCGATGTGAAAGAAGGTGACTATGTTATCAAACCTCACCAGGCCCGGCCTCCCAACTGCCAGCAGCAAGAACAAACAGATGTCAGGGCTATTTGTTTTCTTCAAAAGTGACAGGAAATCAAAAGTCTATCAGATGGATGTGTCAGCAGCACACCACAAGCAGACTGGTTAGTGAGATTTATGCACCTCCCTCTTGGCTCAGGACAAAATCACCTTCTAACTATCAACACCAACTAGAATACACATGCCACTGAGATATGGAAGCATCGTTAGTGTGAGGTGGTAACCCTGCACAATGTGGTCAGGTTCTATGTGTGATTTTAAATTATGCACATTTGAAATGTATAGTAGAATATAAAAATATTAAGCAACACCTCCTTGGACACATTTGTACAGACCCCATGGAATGCTTTTTTAAAACACTGTTAAGAACTGCAACATTCCAAAGCTCAAAATCTGAGTACACTGTACATGGCACCTAAAGTATCGCCCCATCAGAGGGCTACTGCACCTGCTAAACAAAACGCCTGTATTTCTACCCCACTATGTATGTGCACTAGAACTTTATGAAGCAATTTTAATGATCACTATTGCTGGTGTCTTAGCTTCATCGTTGTGATCAGTTTAATGCTTTTTCATGCCTTAAAATAACACCCTCCAACTGGTGGTCAGAGTTAACGCCCATGCTATTATTAACTTTGGACTAGAGGCAAGATGTGATCAAATGATACATTTAAAACAAAACAAAGACCATACCACCACCAGGAGGCCACCTCATGTCAATTTAGGAGCCACCAAACTCTAATCCAGGGGAGAGACAACTTTTCTTAAAGGGCCAGATGGTAAAAGATATGTCACAGCTCTATGCTTCTGCTTTAGCTGGAACATGACCAGGAACAAAGCTGTGTTTCAATAAAACTTTATTTACAAAAGAGGCCACCGCTTAGATTTGACCTCTGGGTTACAGCTGGCTGACTTCTACTCTTTAGCTATGGAGCTAATCCCTACCCCTCACCTCCCCTCAGCCCTTTCTTTTAATGTAGCATTTTATTGCACATAAAGGAAGTTTCCCTACCTACATTCTCCCACTCTGGCAAATGTAATTTTGAGAAAATAAAAAGTTCCATTAAGATAGGCATATTTCAAACTTGCCAAAATTTTGTAAAAAGAGTCCAAAAAATGAGGTAAAAGGTGGGAGCAATAAGCTGGCAACAGCACTACAGGAACAGCAATGCCTCAAAATGTTCCATATCGTGTTTTTCATGATGCTTACATAGCTGTATACATTTTGTTAGGTAAAGACGATCAAGACACCAAAAGGAGTGTCTAACAGGCTTTTAATGGGGAAGCGCTCCCGGGCGGGGTTCCCAGACCCGAACGAGGCAGGTGGAGGAAGTCCGCGCCCGGACGGACCGTGCTGGGGGAGGCTTTTATACGTTCCTTGCGAGGGATGGTCAGGCTAGATGGACGGGGGTTCAGATAGGTCGCCAGGCCAAGGCGTCGCGGGCTGACAGGTCCTTCTGCGTGGCTGGGGTGGGGCGGTTTTAGCCGGGGAAGTGTGCTGCCATTGGTCCCCGGGATCTGGGAGGACCCTTCCGTTAGGGACCTTCCGTTAGGGACCTTCTTGCTGGTGGGAGAGAGGAGGGGCAGCTCATCATGGCAGCCGGCAAAGTGTCCTATCATTGGTCCCCGGGATCTGGGAGGCGCCTTCCGTTAGCTGGCGGGAGGGAAAGGAGGGGCGGCCCATCATGGCCCCGCGGTCTGGCCTTACACATTTGTCAAAACTTACGGAGTCATACACTGAAATTAGTCAATTTAATTGTGCTGATGAAGGCAATTCAACTGAGCAATGAAGCCAATTTTGAAAAAAGCATAAAGCCTTAGCCATAGCCCCTAATTTGCAGTGACTGTAGACCCCTGTGGTAAGAGTATACAGTCCTTAATTCATATTTGCTCCTGCGAGAACTGGTCATAAATGATGACAGTGTGAACTATGTAAATCCTTCAGGAACTCTGTTGCATTAAAGGCATTAAATGCAGCTCTCCTGCACCCAACTCTTCATAGCATCCAGACCTCAACTTCTTCACTTCAGGGAGGAGAACTGGTTGCTTTTTAGAAACAACAAAAAGCCTCGGGATCATGACTTAGCTTTCCACCACAGTAAAACCAAAACCAAAAAACAAGAACATGGATCATTTAAGATGGGAGGTAATGCTTATTAAATTTCCGCTTTTTCACTATAACCCTTTAAATTAAAGCCACAAGCTGATGATTTCAAACACGAGGTGTTGTTGAGTCTCAACCCTTTTCAATCATCTTTGCTCCACTGTGAAGCCTGTCAACCTTCAAGAAAGGGGAAGGAAAGATAAAAGTGGCAAACAGGAAGAGGCTGAGATGCTAAAATCAGGAAAAGCCACACACAGATTACTCCTCCTCTGATTAAAGTTGATGGAAGATCTACACAATAATTTCAAAATGCCAGCTATCAGCTTTTGCAGGATCCTTGCATTTCAGCTGTCTCCAACTCCAAGATGGGAACTTATTTAAAGCAATCATTCTTAAAGTGTGGTCCCTGGACCAGCCTCACCAGCATCCCCTGGACTCTGGTCAGAAGCACAAAGCCCCAGGCTCCACCCAGACCTCCTGAATCAGGAACTCAGAGTGGGACTCACCACTCTGTGTTTACCAAATTCTCCTCCTGATTCTGACACTCACTAAAGTTTCCAAATCGCTGATTTAAAGTCTGAAAACCGATATATACTTGTAAGAGGAGTTCCTCATTCTCTAATTAACCTGACTTTAGATTCCACCCTGCAGGGTAAGATGGGCTCTGTGCCAAGTGCACAAGCACCAGAGGTCCTTGGTAAGCCTCACAAAGAGACCAGTCTGGAAAAACAGGGGGATGTGGCTGAGTTACTCTCCACAACGTTCCCAAGAACCGAGCAGATGTGGGAGCACACCACATGTTGATTCCTTGCCAACATTTTTTGAGCACCTGCCATGTGCCAGGCTTTCACTAGATGAAATTATCTTGCTTAGCCCTTCCAGTAATAAATAGATGTATCAGTATGTGTTAAGTATACAGAGGTTTAATATTCATCAGAATGGAGTCAAACTTGCTAACAAGCAGAAACCCTTTATAATTCTCCAATCCTCATGCCCAGGCCATGCTTTGAATGCTGAGGTTCTTGTATACAAATATTCATTTTGCTTCTCCTTTGGTTAACTGTTCTCAAACTTTATTGGATATCAAAGTTAGAGACCAGGTCATTTATACAAGACCATGTATACTCTAGTTTAAAGCCAACATAAGGAACTTTGAGGTAATTCTGAATTACCCGTGACAATGTTTGCTCTACTCAAAGGTTTTACCTTCTCTCAGATGTTAAAAATTGAAGTTAGATAAATTGTGTAAGATGCAAATCCACTAACTTATATTAGGCTTTTAGTCTCTCAGATAACTTTGTTCTGCCCTTCCCAGCAAGCATGTCATTCTCCTTGATGCAAATAATAAAAACTTAAGGAACTGAAAAGGAAATGCTTCTGGAATCCCCCTGCTTATCTGTTAACCCAACATCACTTGCCCTGAAAGTGGCGTGCGCTCCAGCACAAGTACTATCTCTTCCGTCCTCTGCCCACGGCAGGCATTGCTAATCAATCACAACACTCTCATCCAGAGCCCGAGGTTATTCTCCAGGCCTTGGAATCCTCCTCAATAGCATCTCAGACAGCCACCCCCAATCGGCAGGAGTATACATGACTGATGAAATATCTGTATTTTACTGATCAATCAACATGCCCCTTTCTTATTTTTTTCCTACTCCAAATACAGCTTTAAACCCCTGCTTTCACTGTTCTTGGGACAATAAAATTAAGCGTCAGTTAATTGTGAACTGCAGTCTCTACAACCTATGCTATCTTGAGGGTGGCAATCACAGCAGATTGTATTGAGCAGTTTAAACAATCTAAGAGCAGTTGTAACCCAGCACGTAGTACAAAACTGCTCTGAAAATCAAAGAACCAAGCAAATAAAGGTATATAGAACAGATAACAAAAACACTTGCAAGAAGCATCCTGTGAGTATAACTGGGAAACATACAGCAAGAATAGCCCAGGGAGGCTGAAGCATAATACTTGGGCTTATAAGCATGAAGACATGGCTTGAGTAAATAATTCTGATTTTGCTTTTGGTACTCACTGGTGATTCTTTATTCGGCTAAGGGGGCACCACACTGTTCCTCTAGCAGCATCTCCATTATTCTAATTCCCTATGGAGAGAAGAAAGAAACATCAAAATGCCACATTTCATGGACAAGCACTTTTACATTTGTCACAACCTTTCCCTTCAAAGAATCCAAGCAATGGCCATGTATTCATTTCAGAAAAGTAGGCTTGCAGTCATATCTCACATTTTTATAATATTCCATTCAGCAATTTTATATACATTATCTCCACATGTGCTCAGAACTACTTGGGGAAACAGAGCAGAGCTGTGAATCTTCCATTTTAAACATAAGAAAGCAATTCAAGCGACTTACTGTGATCCAGCTACTAAGTGGCAGTGCCAGAGCTGGAATAATCATGGTGATAGTTAACACTACACTAGTGACATCAGAGATCACAGATCACTGTAACAGGTATAAAGACGACGAACAAGTCAGAAATTACTGAAATGAGACACAGAATGAACAGATGCTGTTGGGAAAATGATGCCAAAAGACTTGCCTGGGGATTTCCCTGGTGGTCCAGTGATTAAGAATTTGCCTTCCAATGCAGGGGACATGGGTTTGATCCCTGGTCAGAGAACTAAGATCCCACAAGCCACAACCAAAGAAGCTGACATGCCACAACAAAGACCCAGCACGGCCAAAAAAAAAGACTTGCTTGATGTAGGGTGGCCACGAGCCTTCAGTCTGTAAAATGTGCAATATCTGCGAGGTGTGATAAAAGGAGCTATGCCTATGCTTACTCAATACTTACACAAGTGCTAGACTCGCTGCTAAGGTCTGCATGGGCGTTATCTGGTGCACCGTTATCTGGCGCTGGGTACAAGGTGCGTTACAGAGATCCTCCCCCTCTGCCAGCACCACAGGCTGCTGCCAGCACACAGCCACCTTCAGCCAAAGGGAGCTGCGGTACCCGAGGTCATGCCCCTCTCCAGGAGTGGCCCACATCGGATGGCTGGCCAGTATAAGGTAGAAAGACCCAGTCCCCTGTGTAAATTTGGGACAACTCGGAAGGGCATCCCATTGCCACAGTTCCCCATGGGATTGGCTGAGACCTTCATCACACCTGCACTGCAGTTCACGGTTACCTTCTTTCTGCCTGCTTCCCTCACTCCCTCACAAGCATTGCTCCCAAGAGCCCACTCCGGCAACCCTCTGCACAAAAATCCCCATCTGAGCCTGTGTCAGAGAGCCCAACCTTGTTTAATACACACAAAATTCCTGAACAGACACCCTCATTTTACAGATGAAGAAAATAGAAATTCAAAGAGGGTTTAGTAATTCCCCCCACATTATACAGCTATTAAATAATAAAGCCAGAGGAAGAACACAGACGCTGAATTCTGGTTTCAGGGGCACCCCTTAACATCACAAGGCTCACACCAAGGCTGAACACATCAAGTTGCCGGCCCACCCACCTCAGCTGGTCAAGTTCTACCCTGAAGGAAAGCAGAGAGCAGGTACTCCCTCTTTCCTTCTTGAAGGACAAGTTCTATAGATCAGAGGCTAAACCTTAGATGGAAAGGCAGGGTTTTGATGTATGAAATGGAGTGTTAAGGAATTCAAAGCTGGGTTATCAGAAATGGGACACACTGCACTCGGGGACAGGACAGAGGATAACAACACTAACTTAAATTGCAGGCCTCAGGCCCCACGCAGTAAGGCTTTGATTTCGGAGGACTCTAGTGGACCCCACAGTGCTGTATTTTTAACTGGTGCTTCCCACAGTCCAGCAGGGCTAGGAAACACTGAGTGGACCTACAGGAGACAGAAGGGACTTCCTACCCGGGGTTTGTTCTGAGCCACAGGAGGGGAATGCATCTCTAGAGAAGACAGCATAATATACTGAGTACTAAAGTACACTGAGGGCTTCCCTGGTGGCTCAACGGTATGGGTTGAGTACACGGTATGGCTTCCCTGGTGGCTCCACCTGCAATGAAGGAGACATGAGTTCGATCCTGGGGTCAAGAAGATCCCCTGGAGAAGGAAATGGCAACCCACTCCAGTATCTTGCCTGGAGAATCCCATGGACAGAGGAACCTGGTGGGCTACAGTCCATGGGGTTGCAAAAGAGTAGGACACAACTTAATAACTAAACACTACCACCAAAGCACACTAAACAAAAGTTAACATTTCCTTGAGGCTCCTTGAGGTTTCCAAAGGTCCTTCAGATTTCCAGCTGTTGTTGTTGTTCAGTCACCCAGTCATGTTCAACTCTGCAATCCCATGGACTGCAGCACGCCGGGCCTCCCTGTCCCTCACCATCTCCCAGAGTTTGCCCAAGTTCATGTTCATTGCTTCAGTGATGCTATCCAGCCTTCTCATCCTCTGATGCCCTCTTCTCCTTCTGCCCTCAATCTTTCCAGGCATCAGGAACTTCTCCAATGACTCAGCTGTTTGCATCAGATGACCAAAATACTGGAGTTTCAGCTTCAGCATCAGTCCTTCCAATGAGTATTCAGGGTTGAGTTCCCTTAAGATTGACTGGTTTGATCTCCTTACTGTCCAAGGGACTCTCTGGAGTCTTCTCCAGCACCACAAATATAGCCACTATCTTGAAAGGAAGAAATATTAACTAAAGGATCTTGTTGATGCCAAGAAGTATGGACTATGGGGCGAACCAAAACATCAGACTATAGGGCCAGGCGCCCTGCTGAGTATCCTGCTGGGTACCTCGGGCTCCTCACTTTTACCAAGGCATCACTTAGACCAGAGAGTTCAGGGCACCCGGAGGCTGACTAAACAGTGCAACTGCACACCAGAATTACTAGGGGAACCCACAAAAGCAAATACAGATTCCCAGCCCTACCCGGACCCCTACAATCGGAACTTCCAAGGCTGGAGCGTGGAGTCTGCAGACAGCCCTCTTGTGGTTCTGAAGCACGACGTGTTCAAGTATGAGAATTTGTTTAAAAAAAAAAAGCAGCTGGATACCACCTCCGGACACTGATGAAACAACTGTCCTTAATCATTTCGGAAGATACAGCACATACTCTTAGAGCTATTTACCATTTTAATTAGACAGGAAAGGAGGAGTTGGGAACGAAACAAGTGGAATGACATTTAAACTAATTCTGCTCTCACTCATTCAACAACAGAACCAGTTCACAAATATTTACTGGGCACCTGCCCATGTGCACTGGAGAGTAAATGGTGAACAAATCTAAATCCTTGCCTGCGTGGAACATATGGACTAGTAGATTTCATTCCCCTTGTCTCGGGTTTGTTTTTTTTTTTCTTTTCCCTTTGGTTCAACAAACCCCTGGGCAATAATTAAATGCCTTCCTTCTCTTTTCAGAATGAATAAAAACAGCCATGTTAATTCTGTTGCAAGCTTCTTTTTATAGAGTGGGCCCCAAACTCTAGTCAGTATGTCTTTAAAACCAGAAAAGCAGACTCCTTCCTTAGAAGTGAGCACCAGTGAACTCTTCCCATCTGTCTAAATTAAGAACGCCACCACTTACTGAGCCGAGAGCTAGCTGACGTAAGTGAAGGCTTTGGGGTTTGCCTTGGGAATTGAAAGACATTATTTATTGAATCAATTAAGCTTACAATGTGACAGTTGATTTTCTTTCCCTTTTGCCCCCTCTTTCACATCACTTCAGTCTTTTTAAGCAGAACAGTTAGAAATAGAAGGTGGAGAACAAGGGCAAATAGAGAGACCCATAAAATGAATTAAAAACAAAAAAAGGCCTACTAGGGAGGCCCAGCCATTATTTAGTACTCTCTTTGGTAAGGAGGGACCAAATCAAAACCCAATCGATGGAGTCCTTTCAAATAAAGTCTCTTAAAATCCAACTCCCAAGAGATCATGCTTAAAGGGGCTAAATTTACACCACTTATCACACAATGATGCCTGAAATGCAAAACAAACATTACTTGGACCCACCTTTATAGGTAGAGCTTAACTCAAAAGCTTTCTGGACTGAGAAGCCATAAAGCAGCTGGATTTTATTATTTCCTTCCCTCTGAGCATTTTTCCCCCGGTTTCCAAGTCATCTTTCTCTATTTGCCAATGTACAGACATGGGAGCCCTCCCACTCTCATCTCCTTCATTCCAGGGCTAAGCTGGCCAGATGGGTCCCCAATGAGGAGACCCAGAGTCGCATTTTTCAAATTCAAAACACTTCACAAATTCCCCCATTCTCAGAGCATATGAGAAAGCTAATTATTACAGAAAATGAAAAGCTTGCCTGAAAAGGAGGCAGAGAAAGTTATTAAAGGTGGCTAGATCCAGACAGTATATTTATTTTATTATCAAACAGATGCTTCCTTAAGAAGCTCTGACTTAAATCCAGGAAGTCCTGAGGAGCCTGGCATGAAGGAGGACTGTAGAAGCTGCAGTTTGAGTAAGACCCAAGCCTGGCTGTGAGTGTGACATACAGAGAGAGGAATATCAGACCTTACAAAAATTACAAAGTCCTTAGGGAATTCCCTGGTGGTCCAGTGTTCAGGATTCTGCACTTCCATTGACAGAGGCCTGGGTGTGATCCCTGGTCAGGGAACTAGGATCACACCAGCTAAAAAAAAAATTACAAAGTTCCAAAGCAGTTCTAAAAGACACATCTGTAGAGCGCTCTTAACAAAAGAGCTGCTCACCTAATTATCACAATAATACAAGATTGGTCATAATTAGATGAAGAATAACTATTTGTGTACTTAGTGTTTAACCAGAAGCTAGGTATTGTGATAACCAGCTTAAGCACTGGAAGACTTCTCCTACTGTGGAAAAGAAAGCTTTCTTGTGCATCATGGCTTTGGAATAAGTACCAGAGACAATATTAGCGCCCACTGTGTATAAAAGACTGCACTGATGCTGTGAGGAACGAGATGCATGTAAGGCATGATGCTTCTGTTCAAGGGGTCGTCGATTTCTTGGGAGGAATTATGAGGAATGCAAAATAAAAACTGAAAAACAAGACAGCCTCTGAGAAGCATTATCATGTTTGAAAAAAAAAAAGTTCAATGGAAGAAGGGAAGTACAGACTGATCCTGCATGAAGGGAGGACCTAGGGAAGCTGCTGGAAGATGAATGGTTTGAACAAGACCCAAGCCTGGCTGTGAATGTGACATAAAGAGCGAGGGGAATGTCAAGCAGAGCGGGGACTAACAGCAGCCATGGGGGTGGGAACATCAGCGCTTGTGCGGTTAAGCGGCCGCCTTCCTGAAGGGGGAGGAAGTGGACTGGATCCAGCAGGAACGAGAGTATTACACTTCCCATGTTTCCACGCCCCCCACCGCCACCTGCTCACACACACCCTTCCTCCCACCTCAGCTCTGCTCTTTCCTAGAAGAGACAAAAGCACATACAACATCCCACAAATAGCCCTGTCATTATGCAACAACACTCAGATTTAGGGCCAAGTCCAATTTAACTGTGAAAGTTTGGGCTTTTTACTTAGATTCTCTAATCATCAACTGTCTCATCTTTGAAGGGAGATGATGTAGTAACATAGGCTTTTCGTAAGAATCAGTCCAAATAATGTTTTATCTGGTTACCAGCGTACCCAGCTTCTGGTAAATACTCAGTAAATAAATAGTTGTACATCTAAATCTCTTTCCTGATCATCTAATCTCACTAGAATGCAAATTCCATAAGGCTGGGAGCCTTGTCTGTCTTGTACAAGTTGTGACCCCTAGAAGAACAATGTCCAGTGCACAGAAGGCCTGCAGTGAATGTCTACTGAATGAAGGAATCTATCATTCAACCAATTAATCATCGGTTTACAAGGCTACCACATTAGAGGAGAAGGTGCTCAGAGACAGGGAACAACAGTTACCTACATTTGAATCTTTACTATCTAGTGCAGAATTTGGCACCAAACACATGCTCAATATTTATGAACCATAAGGCTGATCAACTGATTAGTTCTGAATGCCAGGCTGATGAGTGTTTTGGAATTATAGTGCGATCAGCCCAGTGGTTAGCAACCTAGAAAGTGTGGTAAAAGGTCAGGATAATACAAGTTGCCATAGGAAATGAAAAAAGCAAAGAAAGAATAGAAGTATGAACGATGAAAGGGAGGGAATGTTGTGGAAAGAGCTGACAGTAGAGTGGGGGTACTGAAAATGGGACCAAAACCATCCGGATCAGCCAAGAGGAGCTAGAAAGCGAGGTCGTCCCAGGTGCCGAGTGTACATTATAAAACCACTCACCTCCTGATAAGAATGTATGCAGCAAGTTTACTTTAAAAACCTCACTTCTTTTGATTCTCAACTTTTTTAAGTTGGTTTACATAAAACTTCCCCCAGAATCTTTTTATTTACTTTATGTAGAATCATAACAGTACCAATAAGAGGCAGAATAAAAAAATGTTGCTTTCCCTGCTTCAGTGTTCCACCGCTTTTATAGTAAAATTCACCTTCTTTACCATGGTTAGAAGGCTCCAAGTGACCTGCCTCTAGCCCACTTCAACTGTAGAAAGGAAGGAAGGAATGAGGAAGGGGGACGGGGAGGGAGGGAGAGACAGAAACGGAGGAATCCACACTCAGGAAGAGAGACACTGCTCAATGCTTCTCGAGGAAAAGATCTTTTCCACAATAAAGTGTCTTTTATTCTGAGGATTTTATATTTGGCATTTCTCATTTATTAAACTGGGATAACACCAGACTACATTAAGAGTTAAAATGTCCTGGCACACACTGTGTGCCAGGCACTATGCTGAGTGTTTTACCTGCATTGGCTTATTTTACCCTCCTATCTGCCTTAGAGATGATTTTTTTTGGATGAGCCCCAAGGCTCATCTTGATTTCACCCAAGACAATCAGGATTAACTCTGAATATTCATTAGAAGGACTGACACTGACACTTCAGCTTCAGTGCAATACTTTGGCCACCTGCTGCAAAGAACCGACTCACTGGAAAGACCCTGATGCTGGGAAAGGTTGAGGGCAGTAGAAGAAGTGGGTGACAGAGGATGAGATGGTTGGATGGCATCACTGCTTCAATGGACATGAGTTTGAGTAAACTCCGGGAGATAGCGAAGGACAGGGAAAGCTGGTGAGCTGCAGTCCATTGGGATGCAAAGAGTCAGACACGATTTAGTGACTAAACTACAACAACAATCAGGATTAAGAGTCCAGGATTCAGGTCCCTAGAACACGGGAGGGCTGTGGGGTTTTAATGAGGCTGCACGCATTAAAGCACCTAGTGTGACGTTGGGTACACAGCAAGAGTTTTTCTTCCTTTCCGTATTGATCTGCTCAAAAAGCCTGATATATACATAAATCAGATATTTCAGCCCTGCACCCAAACTAAGTGACAAGATTCTTAATACACAAATCAATATTTAATCACATCTACAAATTATTTTAAATACAACACTTTTCAAGTAGGAATATCCTAACAGACTGTATGACTTCAGTATCATTTTCCCACAGGGGCTAATAAACTCTTGAGTAAGATTCATTTATATTTTGATAAGTAACTCAAAATTCTTAGGTGTAACTGCAGAACATTAAATTGATTCAATAATTCAGATGTCTCTGCTTCACATTATAAATCTTCCTCTCTTCTTCAGGAGAATATTTAATCTCAGATTTGTAAAGGAAAAGAATATATCCCCAAATAACAAAAATCTAAAAACTTGTAAAGGACACTATATTATTTAGTCCAGATAAGAAACTCTCAGGAAAGAAATGAAAGTGGCCCATCCAGTTTAGGGAGTTGTCCTGGGATCAAATATCACAATGAAAGATGACAGAACCTTTTCCATATTGCCAATTTGTAATGATCCTTGACTTGAAATCAACCTTTTAGTGGCTAAAGGCCTTTAGTCATTGGTCTCCCACAATCCAATGTGACTCAGTAAGTGTATTTTCTTTTTTAATTTTTTTAAATGTGACTTGTATAAAATTTCAGTTTTCCTTAAACTTCGTGCAAAATATGCCTTGTTCATATGTATCTATTGGACAGAATTAGCAGTAATTTTTTTACTTAGTTGTGTTCGACTCTTTGAGACCCCGTGGACTGTAGCCCACCAGGGTCCTCTGTCCACAGGATTTTTCAGGCAAGAATACTGGAGTGGGTTGCCATTTCCTCCTCTAGGGGATTTTCCAGACCCAGGGATCAAACCTGCATCTCCTGTGTCTCCAGCACTGCAGGTGGATTCTTTACCTGCTGAGACATCAGGGAAGCCCAGTGATTTTTTCAAACATCAGGCTACCCTCCCATCCAGTGCCACATCCACCTATGACATTTCTGACAACTGATCATCTTGCTTAGAAACCTCCATTGATGGGATGCCCTGTACTCCTTATTCCTTCTATCTCAGGCCTCATTACAACACAATCTTCCTTACACTGAAGCAGCACTGGCTTGGTGCCTGGCACCAAAGGGTCCCAGTACCAAGTCTTGTGCCAACTCTTATCCTACCAAACTAAAAGACAACAGGGTTCCTATCAATTCCCTTTATTAGCTTTTTTTTTTTTTTTTTTTTTTGCTATTCATCAGGTTTTTTGCTCAGTCATAATTTCCTCTTATTTTTCCCCCATTCTGAGAGAAACAATGGCTAACAGCATGCTTGTACATTTAATCAGTGAACTGTCCCTAAAAGAATAAATAAATCCGTCGCCTAGATAATAGATAAATCCAATGGATGCCCAGACAATTTTCTTTTAATCTTTTATCTCACTCTTCTCCTTCCCCTAAATTCTCAAATTTCTATAATAGCCTTCTTTACAAGCAGGGCCAGTCTGTTGACTTTGAATTATGTATTTTCTTTGAACAAAATATAATTTTCCAAAGCCTTATTTTGGTCAAAACCATATCCCACCAAAGCCTGTGACTTCCCTGGTGGTCCAGTGGTTAAGAATCCACCTTGCAATGCAGGGGGCATGGGTTCCACCTCTGGTTGGGTAACTAAGATCCCACAAACTGTGGAGTGACTAAGCCCACTCACTGCAACTACAAAACCTGTGCACCCCAATGGAAGATCCCCATGACATAATGAAGACCCCTTGTGCTGCAGCTAAGACTTGACACAGCCAAAAAAATAAATAAATAAACCAATCAACCCATCCCACCAGACCTCAACAATACTGAGGCTAACAATTTATCTGAGGCATACTCAATGCTGCGGGGCTTTGCCTACATTATCACATTTAATCCTCTCAACAGTCCTACAAGGTGATATTTTTACTCTCATCATTACAGGTAAGGAAACTAGGCCTGAACACGTTGCTCAAGGTCACATGGGTAGTAAGCAGCCACCCTGGGATTTAAACCTGGATCTCTCCCACTTTTTCCACAGTGGGTACTCACAGTGCATCTGTGTCTGTGAAATGGGAGGAGGGAAGAGAACATACACATACACACACACACACACACACACACACACACACACATCCTTGTAGGATCGCTGTGAGGATTCAAAGAGGCAAGACACAAAGCTGCTGACACATGACAGTGTCATCAAACATTATTTTCCATTCCCCCTATGGCCCGGAAAGTAGCTACCGACTTCTTTATGGACCTAAATCTGACTGGAGGGCCTCACAAGACTTAGAGAACTTTTGCATCTCTATGTGCTACCTGGTGTTGTGGGACGCCCACGACAAGGGACCCTCCCTCAGTTGGTGGTCAGTGACCTGGAGGAACCGTAAGCAGGGGCTCTCCTTGTGCTTGTTCATTTTTTATGAACACAGAGCATATTTCACTTGCTCCCAACATCACCTCTAAGAGTTAGTAATACTGCTGCCTGATAACACTGAGCTCAGCAGGGTAAACCAGCCTTCCTAGGTCACAGAAGTCATCTGCAATAGAGACAGAACTAGGTAGAATCTAAGCCTTTTGACAGAACTTATCACTGAGAGGCTTGGGTCCAGCGGGCTGTGCCGAGCACTTCACAGGCCTTGTCTTATTTAGCCCTCAAACCCAACCTATGAAACAGAAATGTGTGTACTTGTGCTCAGTTGCTCCGTCACGACCGACTCTTTTTGACCCCATGGAATGCAGCCCACCAGGCTCCTCTGTCCATGTGATTTTTCAGGTATGAATACCGGAGTGGGTTGCCATTTCCTTTTCACGGCATCTTCCTGAACTAGAGATCGAACCCACATCACCTGCATTGGTAGGCAGATTCTTCACTGCTGAGCCACCTGGGAAGCCCTGAGGAAAGCGAAATTCAGATGGGGGCAGAAACTTGATCAAAGGCTCCCAGCTAGTAAGTGCAGAGTCCAGATTCACAGCCAGGTTGTGACTCTAAGCCCTAAACACACCACCTCCCTAGAGAGATTTGTTAGCTTTCCTGTTTGTCCTTTTTCACCTTGGGCATAGTCCTTCCTGCCATCACGGAGTTATTTCTATCTGTATCTGGGTGGTTTTAATCTTACAAATTTAGGGGAGGCAGGTGAAAACAAATTACATACAGTTCTTGGAACTGTCCTAAGAATAAAAGCACCTCACCACAGCTCCAAATCCATTTCGTGTTCTGTTGATAGCAAGTGAAACTCCTTCATGCACCCTGCAGAAATCAGAGGACACACTTGGGCACTGGAAGCGCTTCTGTTTCAACACAGCATTTGCTGATTAGAACTCCTTGCTTGATTGTCAAATGTCAATCTGGAGAGCCCTTACTTCCCCTGAAAGGCCTTTCAGTGCTAATCATGATCATTGCTTCTTGGGGACAAAACCGGAGGAGGGCGAATAAGGAATCAAGTTACAACTTGGCCGGCGTCCAAGGGAACATGAGCAACAGAGATGTAACAGCTCACCTTCACTGCCCATCCTTCACATGGCCTGGGGAGTGACAACACAGATGCTTTTTTTAACAGCATTTAATTTCACAAAACAAGAGCAGCCAGGACAAAAGCTACATATACAACCCTAAAAGAGAAAAATCTCTACACACACACAAAAAAAATCTAAAGATAGACCACCTGCTGTTTTTTAAGCATCAATCATTTGCAGAGGTGGGGGGAAAATACTGGGTAGCACTTACAGATGCAAAAGTTCTTTAAAATTCCCAAGCTCTGTAATGAAATGATGTGGGGAAAAGAGAGACTGAAGAAATGGAAGTAATAACATAGCTGATACTTTTAAAAGTTGCTCTAATATTTCAACTGCTAACTAAACAGGGCTGCTGCTGCTGCTAAGTCACTTCAGTCATGTCTGACTCTTTGCGACCCCATAGACGGCAGCCCACCAGGCTCCCCCATCCCTGGGATTCTCCAGGCAAGAACACTGGAGTGGGTTGCCATTTCCTTCTCCAACGCATGAAAGTGAAAAGTGAAAGTGAAGTCACTAAGTCGCGTCTGACTCTTCAAGACCCCATGGACTGCAGCCTACCAGGCTCCTCCACCCATGGGATTTTCCAGGCAAGAGTACTGGAGTGGGGTGCCATCGCCTTCTCCATTATTGGTTAATCCTTAGGCTCATACCCTTTTTACTGTTCGGTCCCAGATACTCCTGTGTGGATTAATAACCCCCATGTGGATAATGTTCTAACTCTAACAGCTGTCTTGAATGTTAATAAAATCTAATAAAATTCTTCCCTTCAATTAAAAAATCTGAGGCTTGTAAAAAAATGTATTCAAACACCCTTCACTCGGTGAACTGCAAGGGTAGTATTCCTCTTAAATAAGCAGGGTGGTAAGTAATTCTGCTTCTTGTTCTGAGGCTGATGCAAAATGCTCAGGGCTGAGGGACAACTCTGATTCACACCTTGTTTGAGATTTGGTCAACAAAGTCAGGCTCCTTGGGAAATCATTTGTTAGACTGGCTGGAGTGTAAAACGGTACACTGTAGAAAAAGTAAGATTAGCAGGAATATGCCTGGAGAATCCCAGGGATGGGGGAGCCTGGTGGGCTGCCATCTATGGGGTCGCACAGAGTCAAACACAACTGAAGTGACTTAGCAGCAGCAGCAGCAACCTAGTCATCCAGTGTTCGGGCTCAGGGTCCAACTGCCTGCTTTGAACAAGGATTCTACCACTCACTAGCTGTGTGATCTTCGGCAAGTCAACTCACTTCTCTGAGCCTGCTCATCTATAAAAATCATACTTATCTCAGAGAATCGTTGAGCAATTTGGAGGAGCCAATGCATGTAATGTATTAAGTATGATGGCCGGGGCAAGAACATGTTCAACAAAATATTACTTGCTACTGTTTTCTTTCCTGTTGCCCTAAGAGATAAAAAGCTTCTCTGCTTTTAAGATTTTTTAAAAGATAATACAATGGAAATATTAAGCAGTCTTACTACTTTTGGAAAATAATACACTAGGATATACATTTGTTCACTAATTCACTAAATATTTATTGGGCACTCACTGTGTGCTAGATACTGAAGATAATGTGGTAAGATCCACTCAGAAGCCTATCGTTCAGTGAGGGAGACAAAAAATATATTCAAAGAGTCATGAAAATACTCACAAACCAATATGGATAAAAAAAAATATGGCACATATATACAGTGGGATATTACTCAGCCATAAAAAGGGAATGAAATTGTACCACTTGCAGAGATATGGAGGGACCCAGAGACTATTATACAGAGTGAATTAAGTCAGAAAAACAAATATTAGCATATATATATAGAATTAGAAAAATACTATGGATGAACCTATTTGCAAAAGCAGAAATAGAGATGCAGACACACAGAGAACAAACGTATGGACACGAAGGGGGAAGAGGAGGGCCTGGGATGAACTGAGAGACTTGGACTGACGTATATAGACATAGACTATTGACGCTATGTCTAAAGTGGATGACTAATGAGAACCTGCTGTATGGCACAGAGAACTCTACTCAGTGCTTGTGGTGACCTAAATGGGAAAGAAATCCAAAAAGGGGCGATACATGTAAACACATTTATTCACTGTGCTGTACAGCAGAAACTAGCACAACACTGTAAAGCAGCTGTTTTGTTGTTCATGTAATCACTAAGTCATGGACCTCTCATGGTCTCCTTTGAGACCCCATGGACTGTAGCCAGCCAGGCTCTTCTGTCCAGGGACTTTTCAAGGAAAGTATGGCGGAGTGTGTTGCCATTTCCTTCTCCCTGGATATGGGAAGGAAATCCAAACAACAGGTGATAAATGTAAACATATCTGATTCACTTTGCTGTTCAGCAGACATTAACACAATATTGTAAAGCAACTATACGCCAATAAAAATTAACTTAAAAAAAAAAAGTGAATCCAAGAGATGATATCCTCATCTTTCAACTGTACAATTCAATAATAAACCTTATTCTAATGGTTTCATAAAAAAGAAAAAAAAAAAGAAAATACTTACATACCAGTAACATTTAGGGAATTTTTCTAAGGTAATGACATAAAATAGGAAGGACTCTGTATAAAGATGTTTCACATGGCCTTGTTTACAATGGTAGGACGCAGAGAGAACTTTAGTGCTCAATACTAAAGAAACGGTGAAATCAATTGTTATACAACTACTTAATGAAATATTATGCAGTTATTTTGGGGGGCTCCAAAATCACTGCAGATGGTGACTGTAGCCATGAATTTAAAAAAATCTTGCTCCTTGGAAGAAAAGTTATGACCAACCTAGATAGCATATTAAAAAGCAGTGACATTACTTTGCCAACAAAGGTCCATCTAGTCAAAGCTATGGTTTTTCCAGTAGTCATGTATGGATGTGAGAGCTGGACTATAAAGAAAGCTGAGTGCCAGTGAACTGATGCTTTGGAACTGTAGCGTTGGAAAAGACTCTTGAGAGTCCCTTGGACTGCAAGGAGATCCAACCAGTCCATCCTAAAGGGAATCAGTCCTGAATATTCATTGGAAGGACTGATGCTGAAGCTGACACTTCAATACTATCTGAAAAGACCCTGATGCTGGGAAAGATTGAAGGCGGGAGAAGGAGACGACAGAGGAAGAGATGGTTGGATGGCATCAACCATCCATTAGTTGGATGACTCAATGGATATGAGTTTGAATAAACTCCGGGAGTTGGTGATGGACAGGGAGGCCTGGTGTGCTGCAGTCCATGGGGTCACAAAGAATAGGACACGACTGAGCAACTGAACTGAACTGAATACTGTCGTTAAAATGATGGCTTCACTGAGAGCTCTAAGCTGTGCACTGCAACTACTGAAGCCCTGGCAACCCAGAGCCCATGCTTCACAAGAGAAGCCACCTCGATGAGAAGCCTGCGCACTGCAACTGGAAAATAGCCACCGCTCGCCGCAACTAGAGAAGGCCCACGCAAAGTAACAAAGACTCAGAGTAGCCAAAAATAAAGTAAACAAATCAGCCTATAAGATATAAAGAATGAGTTATATTTTCCAATGAGGCTATGTTATGAGACCATGAAATGTAATACTCTAGAATTCATTGAAAAGAAATGTTTCTGTTAAAGGTCAGAGGATATATTAAAATTGCTATAAGCAAAACATATATTAAAAAATGATGGCTTCAAAGTTTGTGTAGTTACTGTGAAATGCATTTGTGATAAAATAGTACTTGAAAAAAAGCAAGACATAAATTGTACTTATACTATAATTATGAGTGCTTGAAATCTGCACATAAAAGACTGGAAGGAAATATGCCAATTTGGGTTATAATGGAAAGATAACAGTTATCATTTATGGAGTATTTATTGTGTGGGAAGGTATTATGAGCACCTGTTTATGCTATTTCCCTTAATTCTCCTACTCACAAGGTAGGTACTACTTTGATACTTTACCTAGAGGTTAAATTCGTAACCACCCTATAAAGGAGGGCACAGACATTTAAACACAGGTTGAGTTGAGCAAAAACAGGCTCATTGTAACCACTAAACATCTGTCTATCGTGTCATAATGAAAATTTCAGTTTTTGCCTATAAAATCCTTGCATTTTTCTTTTTAAATAGTAGTAACAACTGATCATCTACTGTATTCCAAGTCCTCTCCTAAGCATTTGATGTACATAACTCATTCACCTTTCACAAGTACTATCTGAAGTAGGTTCCTACATTATCCTCATTTTACAGATGACAAAAATAAGACTCAGAAAATGAAGTGGTGTGCCTAAGGTCCCACAGCTGGTCAATATAAGGTATGCTGCTGCTTTCAAAGAAAGCCAGGGCAAAAGAACATATATGCCTCTGCTGGAAATATGGTTTAAAACATTTATGCTCAGGTAATACTTACTCAAAACATTTTACATAAAATGTTTTTTAAAATTTTGTTTAAAAACTGAAAGTGTCTTCTGGAGGGAGTGCAGCAGTTTTTTAAATTATGAAATATTTCAAACATATCAAGAAGTACAGAGAATATAAAAACTAGTGGGCTTTCACAAACATTCATGTCTTAAAAGTAATAAAAGCTACATCCTCACCAAAGGTGAGTGATTGAGAGAAATTTTAATTATAGTCTTTTAAATTTCTTAAACCGGGTGTCAACATGAAAGGAGTTAATTAACTCTCAAAAACCCACCATTTTTCTTTACCAAGAAAATTCACAGAAAAGCTGTTTAGCTAGAATCTAAGAAAGAAAGCTAGACAAAGAATAAGGCAGCAAATCCCAAGCAGCAAATGCAATGCCAAGGCAATTGAAAGAAATATCACCACAACAAACCTGGGTTTCTGAGATACAAGGTTCCTTTTCTCCTTAACAGGCAGACACCCCAGCCTGTCCCCCAACATCTACCTCGGGTTCTGCCTGATGTCCCCAGGCCCACAAAGGGTGGGCACAGCACAAGGAGCCATCAGCAAGAGATGACATTCTACTGCAGAGTGAGATAAGATAAGAAATGACCACCGACAGGGGGATAGAGAATGATCAAGACGAACAGCTGGACACATTGGGGCACTCAAGGGGCATTTAATTATCACACTCCAGGACTTGAGCACAAAAAAAGTTTCACTGTTAGATGTACCTTCAAGAAATTAACTTATCTTTGCAATTCAAGTTATTCTACAGAGAATTCTGTATTAACCCCTGATCTGAGATGCCTGAGTGACCTTTTCCTGGCCTTGTTGGTCAGAGAGGCTTAATTTAGCACCAAGAATCTGGCTGAATCCATTCCCAATTCTACAACAGACTTGATCCACCAAAGATCGGCAACTAAAATGCACTCAGTCCACACATGCTGTGGGGGCAGCCCCTAGTTTCCGGTATTTCAACACAGCCCGGTCAGAGCTGTTTCAGTTTTCAATTTTGCCCCTATCTTAGGTGTACACAGTGTATGTAGAGATTGACAGTGGCCCCAATTCATATTTTCTCACTGTCTCTGAACTCACCACAACAGAGTCTGAGAACAGACTCAGAAAAGTAATAGATTGGTTGGAAATTCCAACCAGAACAGTGAGGAGAGCAAGACTTCAAAATCTCCAAAGATTCTGGTTGGGTGTGAGCATAAAAGAGCAACAGAAAAACAAGTGCCATAGTGCACAGTTTAAGGTTTAAGTTTCTAGTTCAGAGTCAGGTGTGTACCAAGCTCTGGATACTGGCTGATGACACTGTGCGTGTAATTTAATCTCCATGTGCCTCTGTTCCTTCATCTGTAAACTGGATAACTGGCAATAACAACACCTCTCTCTTAGAGGATTCTTGGGAGAACTCAATGTTCATAAGACAGGGTAGGACCTGCCTCCTGATGAACACTCAACTAATTACAGTTACTAGTAGTATTATTGTTATCTGGCTTTCTCCAAATTTTCCAGAAAAGTCTGTGTTTATAGAGGCATGGACTGAACACAAGCCAGCATATCTATCCCTGGATACCAATACTCAAAGACAGATACAAGGGGACTTTCCTGGGGGTCCAGCAGTTTAAGAAACTGCTTTGCAATGCAGGGGACATGAGTTTGATCCCTGGATAGGGAACTAAGATCCCACATGCTGTACAGCAATTAAACCCAAGCGCTGCAACTACTGAGCAAGTGTGCCACAACTAAAGAGTCCATGCCCTGCAACAAAGGATCCCACATGACAGACACAACAAACATCTTGCATGCTGCAACTAAGACCTGACACAACCAAATAAATATTCTTAAAAAGATAAATATTTATAATATGGAGTGACATGAATAAGATTATAAAATGACATTGCAACATCCCTACCACAAGCTTACCACCCTCTCTTGCCAATGAGTATTTCTAAAAAGTGCCTTATTTTTAGGCCTTCCCTGGCGGCTCAGTGGTATAAGAACCTGCCCGTCACACAGGAGACATAGGTTCGATCCCTGGTCCAAGAAGACCCCACATGCTGCAGAACTGAGTCTGTGCACTCCAACAATTAAGCCTGTGCTCTAGAGCTCTAGAGCTGCAACTACTGAGCCCACATGCCACATCCTGAAGCCTGTGTACCCTAGAGCCTGTGCTCAGCAACGAGAGAAGCCACTCGATGATGGCCCACGCACCAGTAGCCCCTGCTCACAACTACAGAAAAGCCTGTGCAGCAACGAAGACCCAGCACAGCCAAAAATAAAATCAATAAATAAAAATGTTAAAAAAAAATTAAAAAGTGTTTTATCTTTAAATATTTTATTGCTGTCACCTCAACCCTCAACTCTCATTGTATGAATCATCTCTGAAGTTCTTGGGTCTCTACTTGGCTTCAACTCCTGAATTTTTATGCAGACTTCAGGACTATTTGTCAGACAAATTTTAAATTCTTGGTATTTACACACTGAGGGGGAAAGGAAGTGTGACACTGTTAGGCACTCAGTCATGTCCAACTCTCTGTGACCCCATGGTCTGTCCATGAAATTCTCCAGGCAAGAACACTGGAGTGGGTTGCCATTCCCTTCTCCAAGGGATGTTCCTGACCTGGGGATCAAACCCAGGTCTCTTGCATTGCAGGTCGATTCTTTACCATCCGAGCTACCAGGGAGACCAGGGGAAAGGAGGGACGGCTCAAAACAAACAAACAAAAAACCATACAATGTCAGAACTGAAAACAACCTCCTAGTCTAATCCCTGATTTTACAAAAAAAAAAAAAAAAAGATAAATAGATAGACAGACAGACAGATAGATATATATATAATAGTGAAGTTCAGAGGAACTAGTCCAAGCACATGGCCAAGAAAGAGCAGTCAAAGCAGGGCTGAAGCCCAGGTTCCTGATTCCTGGCCCCTGGGCTCCATACTGCACTGTGCAGAGACATGACTTCCAATCACTATGCAAATAATGACACAGTGAAGCATCCTGAGCTCAGGAACCCACTTTCTATCATTTCAGGAAAGAGCTTAACTTCCCAGGTTTCATTTAGTTTCATAGACAGTAAAACCCCAGAATTCCGGCTGGCTGATTCAAGGGATTCCCAAAAGCTTTACCACTAAGTAGTCTATTAGAACCCCAGTGAATTCAAATGAGCCATGGAGGGATTTCTGAATTCTTTAGTCTAACAGTCAAGGTAGAAGAATGGATTTAAACTCCAGAGAAGGAATAAAAACTGCATCACTGACAGAATACTCATTTTCACTAAGATGTTTTCACTGAGAAGGTTACATTTCTTGGAACTAAAAAACCAAAGGTAAGAGCAGGCTGAGAGGAGTTGGTGGGGAGGGGGTATACAAGGAGAGTGCAGTTACCATTATTTAACTGATCTAGAAATAAGTGGCTAAAAATCAGAATCCTGGCAATATTCTCACACCATCTAATGAATAAATATCAAGTAAATCAATCTATCTGAGCACTCAAGAGTGGGATTAAAAAGTATTATCAACAGATTTAAATTGAAAGCTGGGAAATAAGATGGTCAGAATATATTTCATCAGTTCTTCAAGTGATTCCAATAATGCAAAGAATCTTAAAAGAATTCACATAACCAAATGGGAAATACATGTCTCCCATATAGTCAGCAGAACATTACACTAGGGTTCTTGTTTTATTTGTTAGTTTATACTTTAGAATGACAGTTTTATTTGCTCTCTTCTATCTTGGAATCATTATTGGGTTTGGAAATGGTCATTCTTTTTGAGGACTGTGACTGCCATGCATGTGTGGATAGGAATTGAGCAGTTCAGGGCAACTCGCCCAAAGACACAGTTCAAACCTTGGAGAACTGAGGTCACACAACTAGTTAGTGACAGAAGCATTAACTCTCACTGTCTTTAGAGTAAGAATTAGAAGACTGGAACTAACAATTTCATTTCTTCTTCACAACAATCCTATGAGGGTGGACCAATTAGCCCTTCTTTCCTACTAACAAATGGAACTTCTAAGAAGCTGTCCTTCATTCAAGTCATACAGAAGGAAAAATGATAATACCCAGAGCCAGCTCATAGTGGAAGCTAAAAATAGGCAGAGTTCTTCTGGAAGCAAATCAGTGATACACATCAAAAGTCTTTAAGCTGTGCACACTCGTTAGCATAGAAAGTGATCAGAAATAAATATAAGCATTTACATTTATGGATTCATTACAATATTATTGACAACACTGAAAAAAACAGAAACCAACAATAAGGGCTATTATGCCAGTGACATATTATGAAAGCATCAAAAATCATGTTTTCACAGAATATGGAAAATGTGTCATGATATAGAGAAATGTTCACAGTATCTCCAAGGTCAGAATCTCAATTTTGTTTCTCAAAGAAACACGTATACATACATACGTTAATATACACAAAGACACATAGAAGGATCCATATCAAAAGTTAAATGTAGATACACTGAAAAATATAATTATGAATTTTAATATCATTGAAATATGTGCATTACCATATGTAAAACAATGACCAGTGCAAGTTTGATGCATGAACCAGGGAACTCTAAGCTGGTGCTCTGTGACAACCCAGAAGGATAGGGTGGGGAGAAAGGTGGTAGTGGGGGTTCAGGGCAGGTGGGGCACGTGTATACCTGAGGCTGATTCATGTTGATGTATGGCAAAAGACATCACAATATTGTAAAGTAATTATTCTCCAATTAAAATAAATTAATTAAAAATAAATACAATAGATAACCAACAAGGACCAACTGAATAGCACAGGGAACTCTATTCAATATTTTGTAATAACATAAAAGGGAAAAGAATTTGAAGAAGAGAAATCACAGCCTTGCAATGAGTAACTGAATCACTTTGCTGTATACTGTAAATCAACTATACTCCATTATAAAATAAAAATTTTAAAAACTCAAATGAAGACACACATAATGAAAAACTTTCCTGGGAGTTTACCATAAAAAATAAATAAATTTACAGACCAAAAAAAATGATTGCAAAATAGTATTTAAAGAAACAAAACCTTACCCATACTGCTGCATCTAAAATTTTTGTTTGGATAAATATTTTAAGGACTTTCCTGGTGGTACAGTGGATAGGAGTCTACTTGCCAATGCAGGGGACATGGGTTCGATCCCTAGTCTGGGAAGGTTTCACATGCTGTGAAGCAACTAAGTCGGTGCACCACAACTCAGCTCGTGCTCTAGAACCCGAGAGCTGTAACTATCGAGCCATGCAGGCCCTACAGCCCAGGCTCCTCAACAAAAGACGCCACTGCAATGAGAAGCCCTTGAATTGCAACAAAGAGTAGCCTCCACTCGCTGCAACTTGAGAAAGCCCATGCCCAAAATGAACATCCAGTGCAGCCAAAAACACATAAATAAAATTCTAAAAAATATGTAAAAGGCTATTTACTTATTAAAATATACTTCTTATCAGAGAATTTCTCTTAATGCTAGTAATTATTTAAGCTTTTCTATGTGGCAGGTATGTTTCATATATATGCACTCAAACCTTGAAATAACCCCATGTAGAACTATTATCACTCCATTTTAGAGGTGAGAAAATTGAACACCCAAGATGTCAAATGTGACATCTGAGAAATAAGAAAGCCATTTACTAAGGGGCAATTCTCTAAAGCTTAACATTTGTTACATACACACACAAAACCTTGTTTCACACCAAATAATCTTTCTAAAGGCAGAACATACTAGGTTTTTAGTTCAGGAGTTGGCATCCTGAACACGATTATTAGGATGTCTATAATTTGCTTCAAAATATTTCGGCATGTGCAGCATAATATTATGGTGCATGTGTTATTCAAGTTACACACCAGGTAGTAAGTTGCCCTATCTCAGGCTTCACCCTCCAGGCGTTGGCTATGAGTGTTCTAATCAGCAGTCTCACTCTACAGAAACCTCAGTTACCTTTATCTGAAAACACCAGAGGCTTTGATAATTAGCAAAAGAAATGTTACATCTGAGAATTTTCACTGTTAACATTAGTGGCTTACTAACTAGGCATGATGGATGTTAGAAACGGACTTCATTAACTCAATTAATAGAACTTGAGATGTGGGGATTAGCTCAAAACTCTAGAGAAACACTCAATGTTGCAATGAGGATTTGAGACTATTTAGCAAGGGCTTCACCAGCCAACCTTAGGGATGGCACCCACAGCTTATGTCTAAATGGCCCTGTAGCCAGACACCGGGTTAAAGATTCTGGCTACCTGATGTTATCTGTAAAACAGCTGAATCTTGCTTGCCTTAGGAATATCATCAGCTCCGTCTTCAGGGAACGAAGCACCCAGAAGGACAGAGATGTAATAAAACTTACAGAACAGGTAAAGTTACTTGGAGCTTACTTGTAAATGATTAACAAAGGGTCTGCACGTATTACAGAACTTTTTTATGAGCTGGTAGCACAACTGTGAGGGTGCAGCTGACCCTCACCAATCATCTTTTTCCAATAGGTACCAAAGAGACCTTAATTGTACATACAAATCATTGAAATGACTTTTCAAATGCCCATCTGGACTGTATATATAGTACCTCAGTATACTATACTATATACATACACACACACACATGTGTGTGTGATTTGTATCTGTATATATGTGTGTGTATATATATACACACACACATGTGTATATATATATATATATATATATATATACACATACACACAACTATATAGTATACAACGGGCTTTCCAGGTGGCACAAGAGATAAAGAATCCGTCTGCCAATACAGGAGACAAAAGAGATGCAAGTTCAATTGCTGGGTTGGGGAGATCCCCTGGAGTAGGAAATGGCAACCTGCTCCAGTATTCCTGCCTGGAAAATTCCCTGGACAGAGAAGCTCAGTGGGCTCCAGTCCATGGGGCTGCAGAGAGTCGGACAGGACTGAGTGACTAACCACACCCACGTAGTGGACAGTGTATCAGTTCAGTTCAGTCGCTCAGTCATGTCCAACTCTTTGCAACCCCATGAATCGCAGCACGCCAGGCCTCCCTGTTCATCACCATCCCCCGGAGTTCACTCAGACTCATGTCCATCGAGTCCGTGATGCCATCCAGCCATCTTATCCTCGGTCGTCCCTTTCTCCTACTGCCCCCAATCCCTCCCAGCATCAGAGTCTTTTCCAATGAGTCAACTCTTCTCATGAGGTGGCCAAAATACTGGAGTTTCAGCTTCAGCATCATTCCTTCCAAAGAAATCCCAGGGTTGATCTCCTTCAGAATGGACTGGTTGGATCTCCCTGCAGTCCAAGGGACTCGCAAGAGTCTTCTCCAACACCACAGTTCAAAAACATGAATTCTTCGGCGCTCAGCCTTCTTCACAGTCCAACTCTCACATCCATACATGACCACTGGAAAAACCATAGCCTTAGCTAGACAGACCTTAGTTGGCAAAGTAATGTCTCTGCTTTTGAATATGCTATCTAGGTTGGTCATAACTTTTCTTCAAAGGAGTAAGCGTCTTTTAATTTCATGGCTGCAGTCACCATCTGCAGTGATTTTGGAGCCGCCAAAAATAAAGTCTGACACTGTTTCCACTGTTTCCCCATCTATTTCCCATGAAGTGATGGGACCGGATGCCATGATCTTAGTTTTCTGAATGTTGAGCTTTAAGCCAACTTTTTCGCTCTTCTCTTTCACTTTCATCAAGAGGCTTTTTAGCTCCTCTTCACTTTCTGCCATAAGGGTGGTGTCATCTGCATACCTGAGGACAGTATATAGTGTGCGTGTATATATAGATTGTGTATGTATCCATATATAAAATAAAATATATATATACACACCAGTGTATATAGTATACCAGATCTGTGGTCTCAGAGAATTATTTTCCACTACTGAAATGGATTTTGTAAGGCTCAAATAAGCTCACACCCTGAGGAAGCCACATATTCAGATCTCTTCAGCTGTAGCATGCCTAGTCCAGACCTTCTTCAAAACGACGCACAAATTGTTTGACTTGCCCACATTGTTTCAGTGGCAAATATTTCACAGGCTTTTGTATTCTACCTCTCTCTGCTTCAGCCTCCCGATCAACACAATAAGAATAATGATGAAACCAATAATGGGGCCTTGCCAGGAGAGTGGCTAAAATAACTAATTATTTTATCACGTAGTGAAAACGTATTTCACAAACTTAAAAAAAAAACAAAAGAAAAAACCCTCTGTGCGGGTGCATAATGAAGGCCTTGCATTTCACAGCATTGGTATCATCCTAAAGTACTCAGACAACTGGACTAAAAAAGAAAATGTGCATGACAACACTGTCATCTCCTGTATTATCCCCTGCGCCTCTCCCAGAAAAGAGTGGGGTTTACAAGAACCACGTGCGAGTTCACTGAAAAGTCCCTTTGATTTTTGTTTGGAATTGGAGGGGTTTGGGGGGAGGGGACATTCAGAGGGTGGGAGTGGGGGAGAACTGGTGATTGTTTTGTTTTGATTTGGAGAGATGGAGGCAAAACTACAAAAACTAGAAAAGGTAGTTACACTCATTGCAGTACAAAGTATGCTTTCTCAGTGGGGACAATACTGAAATAATTTGTTCATGGGAGTGAATAAAAAATATCTTACACTTATTAAATATCTAGCAAAGATATAATACAGTACATACACAGATCATTAGGATACCTATGGTAGTTAACATTTCATGAAGTGAGGGACAACTAGGAAAAAAATGCCTGAAAAGGATTAGATGGGGCTGACAACAGAATGAAGACTGAGCAACACTGGCGGAGGGATGCCTTCTCAGGGCTGAGGATCACCTGCAAAGCCATGCCTGCCCCAGGGAATACCCTTATCTCTGATTCCTGTTCTGAGGATTACTGAGGTTGAACTTGACTGGCCGGGGTTACTTCCAGCTCTGTGTCACAGTTGCCGGCCTTTCCCCTAGGCAGCAGAAATGTGTATGAAGACTTACAAGTGTCCCAGATTTCCACCAGCCCCTATTTTCCCTCAGATCTTCCTGTTTCCTTGGTTTTTTGAGTGTGCTTGCTTCCCTGGAGGTATATGTATTTGGCATGCAGCATACTGCCTGTCCACAGCACTTTTTCAACACTTCCGGCCCATCCTCTGTTGGCCATCTTGGGCCAAAATTCTCCACCAGAACATGAAATCAGGGCAAAGAGACAGAAACAATGGCAGAGTCAAGAGACAGGTGAGCGCCCTCCAGAATGAAGGAGGTACCTGCATGGCATGCTTGCTAGTGTCATCGGCCAAGAGTGTAGTATAAAGAGCACTCACTGTCCTGAGAAAAACACAGTAATGGTGCAGGCTACTGCTGTCATGGATGAAGACGTATGGCAAAACCAATACAGTATTATAAAGTAAAATAAAAAAATAAAAATAAATAAATAAATAGTTAAAAGAAACAAAACTTTTAAATAAATTAATTAAATAAAAAAAAGATAGACTGCTATCTCACAAAGACACTTTCAAGCAGTTTCTTGACAAATTAAACCCAGAATTACCATATACTCTGGCAAAGAACTGAAAGCAGAGATTTGAACAAATATTCACTTGCCTTTGTTCACAGCAGCATTTGTGTCAGAAAGGCACCCCCCAATTTCAGATCTCCAGGTGGTGAAGGGAAGAGAGAAAAGATATCAAACAAGTGCCCAGAGGCAGAAAGAAAAAAAAAAGAGACCTCATCTTGGGGGTGCATATCTAGTACTAGGTTTTAATTTATACACACAGAGATAGATACTTCATGAGCACCTAGTTTTTCTCTTTCTGGAGGAAAAAAAAAATCCCACCTTCACCATTGTTACCATGTCTGTTAGCCTCAAGCTCTAACCCACCCTCTTCCTTGAAGAAAGATAAATGCTATTTTTGTCTTACAGGAAACCACCAGAACAGAAAAACAAGAGGCCAACAGAATTGGTTAGAATCAGCCAAACCCAAGATGGCAGAAGACCTCCAGTAGACCCCGAGCCTCATGATATGCTCATGGTAACATCAGCATGCTCAACGACACACCTACTCGTGCCACAACAGGGATTACCAGACCACAGAGGGAAGAGAAAGAAGTGAGACCCCAGTTGCAGGAAGAAACTCACCCTTTCCCGAAAAACCACTGCATGTGCTCCCTCTACCATTAACCCTGCCTTTAAAAATCTTGCTTTGATCATCCTCCACTCCCAGAAGTTGATTTGTGAACTAATTTCCCACTTCTCCATTCTCTGGCCATCAAAGAGTTTGTGCTGTTTCAGTCTCAGCATCAGTTTTGTTATTGGCTGTGTGAATCCAAATGGAAAAAGACCCTTCACCACGGAGGCAGGGGATTTCCAACAAGCTAGGGTCCAACAGGGAGTCCTTACAACCAATTTGCAAACACCACCACACACCAGCCTCAGGAATAGTTATAAAGGGAAAATTAGTTACCTAAAACACTCTAATGATGACTTCTACAGAAGCCTTTTATGCTGGCTCAGCTGTGAAGGTTTATCAGGAAGACAGGCTGATATGGGAAAACATCACTACTTGGATAAAAGACATTTAAGCATGAGTGGATCTTAGAACTGAAAAGCTAACTAATTAAACTAAGCCTCTTTTAGAAAGTCCAAAAAGGCAAAAGCCAGCAGGAAAAATACATTTTTACTTTTGGGCATAATGAGAGGGAATTCAGAGGAACCACTTGGTTCCTCACTTTAAAAGTGTAAAGTCACTTGACTTCTAGATAACAGTCCAGAAGCCAGCTGTGGACCTCCCAATGCATTCTATTGCCTTTTCACTCATTTACGTACAGATGCACTGAGCACTGGCCAAGGTACCACGGTCAGGGAGGACTGGGTTTAAGGTGAATGAAACAGTCGCTCTGCCAAGTGTCTAGTACTACTGTGAGCACTGCCATCAAATGGCAGAAGCCTTGGGGGTATTCACCCATTCTACCATCCCCTTCCCTGGGAAATGACTCTCCAACCATGATCCATGTAGTCATGACAGAGGATTAGCCATAGTTACCCAACCTGGCTTCTACCCTCCTGGCCATGCATGACCCATGGAAGGCCAATGAGAGTCTCTTCCAGAGAATCTGGAAATGAAGAAATAAGCAGATAGCCTTTCTATCAAGCCAGGAATCTACATAAGAGGTACACTTGGACTGTGGAGGCCCATGTCACCCTATACAGCCGATGAAGCAGAGAAAGCCAGACTACAAAGGAAGAGAATCAAACAGATGCACAGACTTAAGGGCAAGAGCTGAAGAAGGAATATCACCTGGTTCCTGGCAGCTCTCAGTTCCAGTGCAGACCATTCTGAACGCTGCCAGCCTCACCACCCTTGTTGCTCTGTATTGAACTAGCCTAACGTAAGTTTCTATTATTCAAAACCAAGGAGCTCTAATAAATACACAGGGAATTGAACAACAACACAAATTCATCTAATACACAACACAGTGCTGAGGAGGCCATGTTCTGCTCCATTCATCTGAACACATTTTGTATAGTAAATGGCAAGGGGTAAGACTTGTTGATACAAGATGGAAATTTGAGTCCCAGTCAGGTGGTGCAGTGGTAAACAATCTGCTTGCCAATGAAGGAGATGCATGAGACACAGGTTTGATCCCTGGGTTGGGAAGATCCCCTTGAGGAGGAAATGGCAACCTGCTAGAGAATTTCTGCCTGGAAAATTCCATGGACAGAGGAGCCTGGTGGGCCACAGCCCATGGCGTCTCAAAGAGTTGGACATGACTGATCAACTGAGCATAGCACACTCCACCCTTTGCTAGTTCTGTGATCTTGAGTAAGTTCATTCAACCCACACTCAACAGTTTCTGCCACAAAACAGGTGCTCAATGTATATATGCTGCTGCTGCTGCTGCTGCTAAGTTGCTTCAGTTGTGTCCGACTCTGTGCGACCCCATAGATGGCAGCCCACAGGGCTCCCCCATCCCTGGGATTCTCCAGGCAAGAACACTAGAGTGGGTTGCCATTTCCTTCTCCAATGCGTGAAAGTGAAAAGTGAAAGTGAAGTCGTTCAGTTGTGTCCAACTCTTAGCGACCCCATGGCCTCCAGCCCACCAGGCTCCTCCGTCCATTGGATTTTCCAGGCAAGAGTACTAGACTGGGGTGCCATTGCCTTCTCCGAATGTATATATATATATATATACACACATATACATGTATATATGCAAAAGTAAGGAACATGGGCAAGCAGCCACCTACATGCTAGGTGCACTTACCTCTTCAAAATAATTCTCATCAATAAAGTGGGGATAATAACGTCTACTTTATGTGTCTCACAGGATAACAATATATGCAGTCACTCTATCAGTCAGTTTAGTTGCTCAGTTGCATCTGATTCTTTGGGACCCCATGGACTGCAGCATGCCAGGCTTCCCAGTCCATCACCAACTCCCGAAGCCTGCTCAAATTCATGTCCATCAAGTTGGTGATACCATCCAACCACCATATCCTCTGTTGTCCCCTTCTCCTCCTGCCTTCAGTCTTTCCCAACATCAGGGTCTTTTCCAATCAGTCAGTTCTTTGCATCAGGTAGCCAAAGTACTGGAGTTTCACCTTCAGCATCAGTACTTCCAATGAATATTCAGGACTGATTTCCTGTAGGACTGACTGGTTGGATTTCCTTGCTGTCCAAGGGACTCTCGAGTCTTCTTCAACACCACAATTCAAAAGCATCAATTCTTTGGAGCTTAGCTTTCTTTATAGTCCAACTCTCACATCTGTACATGACTACTGGAAAAACCATAGCTTTGACGATATGGAACTTTGCTGGCAAAGTAATGTCTCTGCTTTTTAATATGCTGTCTAAGTTAGTCTTAGCTTTTCTTCCAAGGAGCAAGAATCTTTTAATTTCATGGCTGCAGTCACCATCTACAGTGATTTTGGAGCCAAAAAAAAATAAAGTCTGTCACTGTTTTCCAATCTATTTGCCATGAAGTGATGGGACCAGATGTCATGATCTTTGTTTTCTGAATGTTGAGTTTTAAGCCAACCTTTTCACTCTCCTCACTGTATGATTAGGTTTTTAATAGGCTCAGAATGATGGGTGGGTCAAATTGAGACTCACTTAGAATAACCAAACAGTATTTATTTATCTAAAGCAAGGGCTGGTAAACTATAGTCCACAGGCCAAATCCAGTCATGACCTGTGCTTGCATGGTCCACAAAAGTAAGAATGGTTTTTATAAATGAACATTTGCAACCAATTTTATTGTAGGGAACACTAATTTTTAACCTCAACTCAGGTAAACAGCAAATTTGCCAGCAAATTTGGAAAACTCAGCAGTGGCCACAGGACTGGAAAGGGTCAGTTTTCATTCCAATCCCAAAGAAAGGCAATGCCAAAGAATGCTCAAACTACCACACAATTGCACTCATCTCACACGCTAGTAAAGTAATGCTCAAAATTCTCCAACCCAGCCTTCAGCAATACATGAACTGTGAACTCCCTGATGTTCAAGCTGGTTTTAGAAAAGGCAGAGGAACCAGAGATCAAATTGCCAACATCCGCTGGATCATGGAAAAAGCAAGAGAGTTCCAGAAAAACATCTATTTCTGCTTTATTGACTATGCCAAAGCCTTTGACTGTGTGGATCACAATAAACTGTGGAAAATTCTGAGAGAGATGGGAATACCAGACCACCTAACCTGCCTCTTGAGAAATCTGTATGCAGGTCAGGAAGCAACAGTTAGAACTGGACATGGAACAACAGACTGGTTCCAAATAGGAAAAGGAGTACGTCAAGGCTGTATATTGTCACCCTGCTTATTTAACTTCTATGCAGAGTACATCATGAGAAACACTGGACTGGAAGAAACACAAGCTGGAATCAAGGTTGCTGGGAGAAATATCAATAACCTCAGATATGCAGATGACACCACCCTTATGGCAGAAAGTGAAGAGGAGCTAAAAAGCTTCTTGATGAAAGTGAAAGAGGAGAGCGAAAAAGTTGGCTTAAAGTTCAACATTCAGAAAACGAAGATCATGGCATCCGGTCCCATCACTTCAGGGGCAATAGATGGGGAAACAGTGGAAACAGTGTCAGACTTTATTTTTGGGGGCTCCAAAATCACTGCAGATGGTGATTGCAGCCATGAAATTAAAAGACGCTTACTCCTTTGAAGAAAAGTTATGACCAACCTAGATAGTATATTCAAAAGCACAGACATTACTTTGCCGACTAAGGTCCATCTAGTTAAGGCTATGATTTTTCCTGTGGTCATGTATGGATGTGAGAGTTGGACTGTGAAGAAGGATGAGTGCCGAAGAATTCATGTTTTTGAACTGTGGTGTTGGAGAAGACTCTTGAGAGTCCCTTGGACTGCAAGGAGATCCAACCAGTCCATTCTGAAAGAGATCAGCCCTGGGACTTCTTTGGAAGGAATGATGCTAAAGCTGAAACTCCAGCACTTTGGCCACCTCATGAGAAGAGTTGACTCATTGGAAAAGACTCTGATGCTGGGAGGGATTGGGGGCAGGAGGAAAAGGGGATGACAGAAGATGAGATGGCTGGATGGCATCACGGACTCAATGGACGTGAGTCTGAGTGAACTCCAGGGGATGGTGATGAACAGGGAGGCCTGGTGTGCTGCGATTCATGGGGTCGCAAAGAGTCAGACACGACTGAGCGACTGAACTGAACTGAACTGAACAGGTAAACAGACTGGATCCAAATAGGGAAAGAAGTATGTCAAGGCTGTAGATTGTCACCCTGCTTATTTAACTTATATGCAGAGTGAGTGAGTTGTTCAGTCATGCCTGACTCTTTGCAACCCCATGGACTATAGCCTGCCAGGCTCCTCTGTCCATGGAATTCTCTAGGCACGATCACTGGAGTGGGTTGCCATTTCCTTCTCTATATATGCAGAGTACACTGTGCGAAATGCCAGGTTGGGTAAAACACAAACTGGAATCAATATTGCTGGGAGAAATATCAATAACCTCAGATATGCAGATGACACCACCCTTATGGCAGAAAGCAAAGAAGAACTAAAGAGACCCTTGATGAAAGCAAAAGAGGAGAGTGAAAAACTGGTCCCATCATTTCATGGGAAATAGATGCAGTAACAGTGGAAACAGTGGCAGACTTTATTTTTGGGGGCTCCAAAATCACTGCAGATGGTGTTTGCAGCCATGAAATTAAAAGACACTTGCTCTTTGGAAGAAAAGCTAAGACAAACCTAGACAGCATATTAAAAAGCAGAGACATTACTTTGCCTACAAAGGTCTGTCTAGTTAAAGCTATGGTTTTCCAGTAGTCATGTACAGATGTGAGAGTTGGACGATAAAGAAAGCTGTAACTCCAAAGAATTAATGCTTTTGAATTGTGGTGTTGAAGAAGACTCTTGAGAGTCCCTTGGATAGCAAGAAGATCCAACCAGTCGATCCTAAAGGAAATCAGTCTCGAATATTCATTGGAAGAACTGATGTTGAAGCTGAAACTCCAATACTTTGGCCACTTGAAGCAAAGAACTGATTCATTGGAAAAGACCCTGATGCTGGGAAAGACTGAAGGCAGGAGGAGAAGGGGATAACAGAGGATGTGATGGTTGGATGGCATCACCGACTCGATAGACATGAGTTTGAGTAAGTTCTGGGAGCTGGTGTTGGACAGGGAAGCTGGCATGCTGCAATCCATGGGGTTGCAAAGAGTCAGACACAACTGAGCGACTGAACTGAACAGGTAAATATTATCTCTCCCAAAAAATAGTTCCATTTTTTTAAGAATTATATGCTTAGTAGACTTGTATTATAAAAACTATACTCAATCACCATCATTATATTTTAATGTTTTCAATTAAAAATATGTGCAAATTTATTTCTCTTGTTACAAAGCACCTACACAGTATTTTGATGTTGCCTCATGGCCCATAAAGTCTTAAGATGTTGACTATCTGGCTCTTTACAGAAATGAATTAGGAAAAGGTGACCCACTCTAGTCTTCTTGCCTGGAAAATTCCACGGCCAGAGGAGCTTGGCAGGCTACAGTGCATAGGGTCGCATAGAGTTGGACAGGACTCAGCACACGTGCACTTTACAGAAAAAGTCTGCCACTTCTAATCTAAACAGTGTCCAAGAAGTCAACTCAGCCAGAGACATGGCAACAAAGTTATTTTTCTCATCAGCACTATTATTCTTAGAGAGCAATTTTGGAGAACATGGAGCTGTTTACAAATGCATTATTTTGCAGTATAGCAGGAAAAATCTGCCATAATGTCTGCCAAAATGACATAATGTCATAATAATCACAACAGCCCTTCCAGAAGCTCAACTACCTGCTTCAAGCCCAGGCTTAAAAAGGCAGGGCCAGTCTGGCCATGTGCTCACCAGGGTCAGGAACATATCATTAATCTCAACAGTATGTCTGTGTAGTACAGTACAGTACCAAATACTCATTCATCACCCTCAGCCTCTCAGACTAACACGTTGTGGTCCAGGTTCATTACTGAACCTGGATCTGCAAAACAAAAACAAGGTTAATTACCCAGAAATTCTCTGGGGTCATAATGATAGATCTGTAGACCAGCCATTAAGTCTGCCCCAAAAACAAAACTAGGCAACATGCGTCAGACCTGAGCAAACCCTGGAAATAAGTAATTATGTCCATCATCATAATTAATAATAATAATGACAATTAAACAATTTTTAATATAATAAGGGCTTCAGATGGCAGAGACACTTGCAATGCAGGAGACCCAGGTTCAATCCCTGGGTCAGGAAGATTCCCTGGAGGAGGGAATAGCTACCCACCCCAATATCCCTGCCTGGAAAATTTCATGGACAGAGGAGCCTGGTGGGCTAAATAATAATAAAGCAATTCTAAACTATTTACACCTGCAGTAGGCATGTAAAGGTGCATGAGAAATGGACTTTCCTAGGCAAGAAAATAGGATATAGCAATCTTAGCTGTAATGCTATACAGAACAGGTGAAAAACACAATAGTTCAGGACTTCCCTGGTGGGCCAGTGGTTAAGACTTTGCCTTCCAATGCAGGGGGTGTGGATTCGATCCCCGGCTGGGGAACTGAGATCCCACATGCAGCAGGGTGTGGCCAAAAATTAAAATATAAATAAATATATGAATACAACATTGTAAATCAACCAAGAAAATTCAAAACAGAATTGTTCTACTTAAAACAGGGTTACACAGGACCACAGATCTCCAAGGTGGCCTCTGAACACCATTCATGGACACCTAAGCTCACACAGGTATAGGGCTTGAAAACCATAATAAAAGATAATCAGGAGCTCCAGAGGTACATCTTCTTCATCCACAACATCAGGACAAGAATAACAGCTATTTCCAAAATTTGCAAGCATTAAGTGAATTAATGATTAAATATTCTTTTTAGTGAGTAGCACATGGTAAGCACCCCATAAATATTAGGTATTATTTTCTTTTTTACTAAACAGTTGTCATCATATTATATATACTGTAAACATAATTATTCACTTTGATTTATTTCTCTTCATTAGACTGTAAGTATTCCCATATTATTACATATTCTTCATTGGCATATTTTTAATTTAATGAGACACAAATGGCACTTTAGTTTCACTTTGATTTGGATTCGTGTAATAATTAGTGAGGGTAATTATCTTTGTATATATTTATTTATTAACTATATTTTTTCTTGTTATGTCTGTTTAGGAATCTTGTTCAAGAACCCAGTGGGCATATTAGTACACTGAAAAAAAAAAAAAGAACCCAATGGGAAACTGCACAATTTCTTAAAATTAATATTGATTAAGAGTGAAAGGAAGCTTACCTTCTGGACACCCTGTCTTAAAAACGCACTAGCAAAAGACTCCAAAACACAGTTGAGAAAACCAGCCCCTGTGATTGAAATCCTGCCTTTCTGAATGAACTCTGTCCTGCAAAAAACAAAAATATAAACCCTTGCTGTCATTTCTATATTTGAATATTTAAGTTAAAGGCATTTCCAACAGCATAATTACCATTTATAATCAACACAAAATAATATCCATAGTAATTCAATAATTGCCTATTAGGACAAAAGATCTTATTAAAAAGAGACTTCCAGTTTATATAACATAAGCAATGTATTATACTCAAATTAAAAACTATTCATTTCAAATCGCTAAGAAAGTATATCTTTAAAGTCTTCACCATGCACAAAAAGAAACTATCACTATGTGAGGTAATGGATGTGTTAACTAACCTTATTGTGTTTATTTTGTAATATATACATATTTCAAATCATTACACCATACATTTTAAACTTACACAATATTACATGCCAATTGCATCTCAATAAAGCTGGAAAGAAGAGAAAATAAATGGGTGCATTATTCTGATAATAAAACCGATATAAAACATAAGTTTTATTTATACCTAACAAATCAAACGATGCTTACTCCTTGGAAGAAAACTTATGACCAACCTAGATAGCATATTCAAAAGCAGAGACATTACTTTGCCAATTAAGGTCCATCTAGTCAAGGCTATGGTTTTTCCAGTGGTCATGTATGGATGTGAGAGTTGGACTGTGAAGAAGGCTGAGCACCGAAGAATTCATGCGTTTGAACTGTGGTGTTGGAGAAGACTCTTGAGAGTCCCTTGGACTGCAAGAAGATCCAACCAGTCCATTCTGAAAGAGATCAGCCCTGGGATTTCTTTGGAAGGAATGATGCTAAAGCTGAAACTCCAGTACTTTGGCCACCTCATGCGAAGAGGTGACTCATTGGAAAAGACTCTGATGCTGGGAGGGATTGGGGGCAGGAGGAGAATGGGACGACAGAAGATGAGATGGCTGGATGGCATCACTGACTCGATGGACGTTAGTCTGAGTGAACTCCGGGAGTTGGTGATGGACAGGGAGACCTGGCGTGCTGTGATACATGGGGTCGCAAAGAGTTGGACACGACTGAGCGACTGAACTGAACTAAACTGAACAAATCATAATGATTAAAATCTGACAGGACGGTCAAAAAGCTTTAAGAATCTCTATTACAATAAATCTGACTGATTCTAAGTAAATATATCATGGAATGTGAAGTCAAGTGGGCCTTAGGAAGCATCACTACGAACAAAGCTAGTGGAGGTGATGGAATTCCAGTTGAGCTATTTCAAATCCTAAAAGATGCTGCTGTGAAAGTGCTGCACTCAAAATGCCAGCAAATTTGGAAAACTCAGCCGTGTTCACAGAACTGGAAAAGGTCAGTTTTCATTCCAATTCCAAAGAAAGGCAATGCCAAAGAATGCTCAAACTATCACACAACTGTACTCATCTCACATGCTAACAAAGTAATGCTCAAAACTCTCCAAGCCAGGCTTCAGCAATATGTGAACTGTGAACTTCCAGATATTCAATCTGGATTTAGAAAAGGCAGAGGAACCAGAGATCAAATTGCCAACATCTGTTGAATCATCAAAAAAGCAAGAGAGTTTCAGAAAAACATTTACCTCTGTTTTATTGACTAGGCCAAAGCCTTTGACTGTGTGGATCACAATAAACTGTGGAAAATCCTGAGAAAGATGGGAATACCAGACCACCTGACCTGCCTCCTGAGAAATCTGTATGCAGGTCAAGAAGCAACGGTTAGAATAGGACATGGAAAAACAGACTGGTTCTAAATTGGGAAAGGAGTACATTAAGGCTGTATATTGTCGCCCTGTTTATTTAACTTCTATGCAGAGTACATCATGTGAAATGCTGAGCTGGATGAAGCACAAGCTGGAATCAAGATTGCCGGGAGAAATATCAATAACCTCAGATATGCAAATGACACCACTCTTATGGCAGAAAGCAAAGAAAAACTAAAAAGCCCCTTAATGAAAGTAGAAGGGGAGAGTGAAAAAGTTGGCTTAGAACTCAACATTCAGAAAACTAAGATCATGGCATCCAGTTCCAACACTTCATGGCAAATAGATGGGGAAACAATGGAAACAGTGTCAGACTTTATTTTGGGGGGCTCCAAAATCACTGCAGATGGTGACTGCAGCCATGAAATTAAAAGACTTGCTCCTTGAGAGAAAAGTTGTAACTAACCTAGACAGCTTATTCAAAAGCAGAGACATTACTTTGCCAACAAAGGTCCATCTAGTCAAGGCTATGGTTTTTCCAGTGGTCATGTATGGATGTGAGAGTTGGACTATAAAGAAAGCTGAGCTCCGAAGAATTGATGCTTTTGAATTGTGGTGTTGGAGAAGACTCTTGAGAGTCCTTTGGACTGCAAGGCGACCCAACCAGTCCATCCTAAAGGAAATCAGTCCTAAAGATTCATTGGAATGACTGATGCTGAAGGTGAAACTCCAATACTTTGGCCACCTGATGCAAATAACTGACTCATTGGAAAAGACCCTGATGCTGGGAAAGATTGAAGGTGGGAGGAGAAAGGGACGACAGAGGATGAGATTGTCGGACGGCATCACTGACTCAATGGACGTGAGTCTGAGTAAACTCCAGGAGTTGGTGATGGACAGGAGAGGCCTGGCATGCTGCGGTTCATGGGGTCACAAAGAGTCTGACACAACTGAGTGACTAAACTGAACTGACTGAAGTAAATATATATACATATCCTCATCCCATGCTACAAAATGTCTTGCAAAAATTAAATCTGAGACAATTATTAGCTTGAGTAGATCACTTAGATTCTCTTAACTCAGTATCTTCCCCATATAAACTGGAAATAATTATAGCATCTTACATTTACAACCAGTGCCAGAAATAAATAAACACATACATACAACAGGAACATGAACAGCTCCTGACACACAGTAAAGAACTTATTAAATGTTAGGCAGCCACCATTCCTAACAGACAGAAATAGGAAAAGAGCCTGGAATGACTTCTTTAATCTTTGATTAGAAAAGGAGGTGAGGGACTTCCCTGGAGGTCAGCAGCTAACATTCTGTGCTCCCATGCAGGAGGCCTAGGTTCAATCCCTGGTCAGGGAACTAGATCACCCACACTGCACCTAAAGATCCCACATGCCACAACTAAGACCCAGCAGAGCCAAAAAAAATTATAAAAAAGGAGGTGAGATAGATTATATATGCCACTGATCTATTTAAAGTCTTACCAATATTATCTCCATTTCATAAAATAAAGATCTAAACAACACTTGAGAGTCATATCAGAAAGATGACAGAATGGTAAGCCCCAGGCCCCCATTTCCTCATCAAGAACCCAACTTAACAACATATGACCAGTGAAAAGACTACAGCACCCATGTGAATATAAAGCCAAGCAGAGCCACATCAGAGTGAATAATAATGTGCTGCACTGACCTACTCGTAGCCCCATGCATCCAGCACAGTGCAGCACAATCAGGAGAAAGCTCTTAACTCCTGGCTTCTCTGGGAGAAAAGGAAAGAGTGGAATGTATGGCTAACATCCTGGCTTTATGGGTGTGCTGTCTGAAGAACTGGTTTCTGTCTTGCCTGACTCAGAATGCTGAAGGAAACAGCAGCATATTCTGGATATCAGGGGGCTGCTAAGAATAAAACCAAGGTGGCTTCTTATAGCGCCAGAGAATCTGTAGTACCACAGACAGACACTGTGAGCACATATTCACCAAGAGAATATGAGCTCTTGAAAACAGGAGCAGACCTTCTAACTAGCGAATTAAACACACAAGCCTAAAAAAGAAACATCCTAAGACTTGAGAGGGCCCCCCACCCCAAATCCCTATTCAGACTGATGAGTGAAAGTGTTCCCCTGTGCAAAGCAAACATGCAGGGGTTGGGAGAGTTGGCTGTCTCTTTAAATGCCCAAGTCTCGGGTCACAAAGTAAACAAACAAGGAAATAGGCGTAACCAAAATAACAAAATAAATCTCTAGAAACGAATCCTAAAAAACCAGAAATTATGAATTACCTGACAAATTCAAAACAATCACCTTAAAGATGCTTGATAAGCTAAAAGAGAATAGAAGTAGACAACTAAATGAAATCAGGAAATGAGGCATGGACAAAATGAGACTATCCAAAAAAAGATAGAAACTAGAGAAGAAAAATAAGGGGGCAGGAGGTCAGGAATCAGGAGCTAAAGAATAAAATACTTGAAAACTTCACTAGCACAGTTAACACCAGATTTGATCAAGCAGAAGAAAGAATTAGCGACCTTGAGGATATGTCATTTGAAATTACTAAATCAGAAGAGAGAGAATGGGGGGTAAAAGGAAGTGAAGACAGCCTTGTGGACTTATGGAACACCATTGAGTGGTCAATGTATACATTATGGAAGTGCCAGAAGGAGAAGAAAGAGAGAAAGGAGCAAAGAGCCTATTTAAAGAAACAATGGCAGAAAACTTTCCAAATCTGAGGGAGAAAATGGATATCCAAATTTAGGAAACTCAGTGATTCCAAATAGGATAAATTCTAAAGAGACTCACATCAAGACTTTTATAATCAAATTATCAAGTCACAGAAAATGAGAGAGAATCTTAAAAGCATCAAGAAAAATAAAACAAAGGAGCCCCCATAAAGTTTTCAATGATTTCTTAGGAGAAACTAAGAAGGCCAGAAGAAACTGGGATGATATATTCAAAGGGCTCCCTGGTAAAGGAAATGCCAACCCACTCCAGTATTCTTGCCTAGAGAATCCCATGGATGGAGGAGCCTGGCAGGTTACAGTCCATGGGGTCTCAAGAGTCAGACATGACTTAATGACTACAGGGAGAAAGATATAAAGGGCTAAAGGAAAAAAAGAAAAAAAAAAACAAAAACACCTGAAAACCAAGGATATCATATTTGATAAAATTATCCTTCAAAAGTAAAGGCGAAATTAAGGTTTCCCACATAAACAAAAGCTGAGGGAGTTCACCACCACAAGAGACTGGACTCTGCCTCATTCATTCATTTGTTCAACACACACTGACAGTGTGGTTACAATACGCTGAGCACCTTACTGGGTGCAAGAGTCATACAGAGAAGGACAGGATCTGTCCTCCAGAATCCCACTGACTAGTGGGAAAGAGAGACAAGATGGTGAGTGTCACCCAGCAAATGGAGGCAAAGAGTTCCACCAGCGGAAAACTACAAGGATCCAGACAAGGTGTGAAGGAGCAGAGAATGTCTGAAGAGCTAGTTATCAGTAAATACCCAGTACTTAGTGAGGGGCTGATAAATTCTTTCCATAAAAAAGTATAAGGTAGGCATGGGAGATGCTAGGAGATAAGGCTATCAGGGCAGATGGAGACCAGACTGCAAATGGTCTTCCCAGATTGAGGAGTTTAGACTTTACATTGAAGACAAGGGATTTATCTGAGGCCACCAAATAATAGGTACAGATTAACAGTTACATGTGCACCATTAAATAAAAGGCTTGATGCCTTTGCTTAATGCTTTTAGATGAGCCCATATCCTCCATTTTCAGCACACTGCCTACACTCAGTGAGTTCAATGAGTATTTGCTAAATGGATAAACATTTAATTTCTTTACAATCAAAACTATTCAAGGGTTTCCCTGGTGGTCCAGTGGGTACGATTCCATGCTTCTCAATCGCTGGTCAGGGAACTAGATCCCATATGTTGCAACAAAGATCAAAGATTTCGTGTGTCACAACTAAGACCAGGCAGGCAAATAAATAAACAAAAATGAATACTAAAAAAATATTGCCCCTACTTTCTCATATCTCTAAGAAAAGGAAATGGGAGCCGGATCTCCCATAGGTATACTTGGGAGTGTGTGTATATGTATATATGAGCACATTCACTAAGAAACATATTAAGAAAATTATGAAACCAAAAAGCTGTGATTTGGGTAAAAATAGTTACTACAACCCTTAATTAGATCTCTCTAAATGTCTAATAGCAGTAGCCTCCACATTTAGATGATGCAGACTAAAAGGAAACCTTCAGAACACTTCTCTCCCCGTCCCGCCCTCCATCTCTCCCTCCTCCTCGCTCTCACATACATGCACAGCTATCCTAGCCAATCTCACAAATATTCTAGGCAAAGCAGCTTCCACCTCTTAGATCTAAGCCTATTTAGAATGATTTGCCCATGTAAAACTATATCCTAGTGACATTAATCTTTCCTGTCTTTGTTCCAGATTAAGTCAGAGTAGAATTTTAGTGATTTTAATATTTAAAAATGAAAAGTTGAGCAGTCCTACACTCTAGGGAGAAATGTACTCTTCAGTCTGCAAGGAAAATGTAGGTGAGGGATTAATATAAGTCTCACTTACATCATATTCTAACCAATATTTCTTTCCACCACTTTCAGGAGAAGTAAATGCTCAGAAAAGCACTCTCAGGCTTATCCACATATCAGAGAATAACAGGGCAGTAAAGCAGGGTCATGCCCTTGCCATCAGTGAGATGCAAGCTTATCCTATTATATTTTAAGACTTTCATAGAAGGAACTGCTGTATTTCCTCTCAATAACTCATTGGCAAAGCATATCAGATATATTCTTCTTAATACACGTAGCTAATCTAAATCCCTCATGCTAGGTAAGCCTCCATTTAAGTTCCAACACAAAACACAGTAGCTTACACAACAACTTATGGTTTAATTTCAGCTCTTTAAAAAGAGAGAGAGAGAGAGATAAGATGGATGGATGAGCATATGAACAGACAAGTGGACAGAGCTAAAATATGAACAGACTCTCTGGGCATTAGAATTATAGGTGCTATGTATTTACTTTGTTCTTTTTACTAATTTTCTGTAATAAAGATGTATTACTCGGCAATCAACAAAAATATTACTAATAAATCCTTAAGCATCATTTTCATATAAACAGTCATCTTTAACAGGCTCTGTGCAACCATGAACCATTTTCAGCATAGGGACATGCTAACTTCTGACTTAACTCCTTCATTTAAAGTCTCATTAAGTCAACTCTCAGCTTTCCTTTTCCCACACTACATAACTCCAGTTCTTTGTGCTTTTTGTCCTATGACTTTCTCCTTGACCCCAAGCTTAAAGCATCTGATGTTTGACTCAAGAGATATAAAGATGATTCAAGTTTTCCTACACCTGTCTCTATTCAGCCTAAAGGAATGACTGCATCCATTCACAATGTTATATACTCAGGGTCACACGCACTCTTCAAAAAACTGTACAGTAAAATTGTGTATTATATATCAGACACAGTATTACCTTCTAAGGTTGTCACTCTTAATATGTTTTCTTTCTTTTACACATGAGGAAACGGTGGTAGAAGTTAAATAACTTGCCTGAGGTCATAGCCTGGCATCATGCAGACACATATATACAGGCTCAAAACCCTAGCCCTGCCCCTATCTCAGTGAAAGAGACAACCATCGTCCCAGGCTATGAGATTAGAAATCTCAGCAACAGGTTACATGGCTCTTTTTTCTAATCCATCCAAACATTCACTCAGTCCCCAGACTGTGTTTATTTTACTTCTCAAGTCCCTCAACAGTCCATGCCATTCTCTCTCTTGCTGCTGCTACTGCCTGAGTTTAGCACAGCACTGTCTCTTCAGGACCACAACTGCCTCCTGATGGGGTTTCTGCCTCCCGCATGGGCTCCCCATAATTCACACTGCCCCGTCAGCTTCCTAAGCACATCCTGATCTTATCTCTGTTCACCAAGGCACAGAGAATAAAACTGACTTGCTTAGTGGAGATGCACCCCTACTGTTACATGAAGCTGTTGTTAGTTTTCACTGCTGTATACTGTTCTATTGTTTGAAAATACTCCAGATTATCTATCCGCTCTCCCTAAGATGGACATATAATATGGACTCAGTTTGGAGTTTTGTAAAGGAAACACTTATAACATATCCAGTTACACACGTACACAAGGGTCTCTAGAGTGTCTTTGCTGTTGTTCAGTCGCTCAGTTATGTCTGACACTTTTGTGACTCCATGGACTACAATATGCCAGGCTTCCCTGTCCTTCACCATCTCCCGGAGCTTACTCAAACTGATGTCCATTGAGCCAGTGATGGCATCCAACTATCTTAGCCTCGGTTCATTCCTTTCTCCTCCCGCCTTCAAACTTTTCCAGCATCAGGATCCTTTCCAATGAGTTGGCTCCTCACATCAGATGGCCAAAATATTGGAGCTTTAGCCTCAGCATCAGTCCCTCCAATCAGTCCTTCCAGGATGCCCGCTGACTCTGACTTCACTCTTCCCCCCAGGAAGCTGATGCACATCGCCTTCAACAACATGAACCCCTTTCCCATGAAACAGCTGCACCAGCTATGGGCAGCCCACCAGGAGCGGCTGGAGGCTGAGCTGAACAAACTAGAGCAAGGCCGAGTACCTGGAAACTGCCAGGTCTGATTTTATTTAGGGTTGACTGGTTTGATCTCCTTGCAGTCCAAGGAACTGTCAGGAGTCTTCTCCAACACCACAGTGGGAAAGCATCAGTTCTTTGGTACTCAGCCTTCTTTATGATCCAACTCTCACATCCATACATGACTACTATAAAAACCATAGCTTTGACTATACGGATCTTTATCAGCAAAGTAATCTCTCTGCTTTTTAATATGTTATCTAGCTTTTAATATGTTGCCATAGCTTTTCTTCCAAGGAGTAAGTATCTTTTAATTTCATGGCTAGAGTCACTGTCCACAGTGATTTTGGAGCCCAAGAAAATAAAGTATGTCACTGTTTCCATTGATTTCCCATCTATTTGCCTAGTGGTCAAATACCTGTGTCACTGGACATGTACAGTTTCAATTTTTTTTTTTAAATACCATGGTTTTCTAAATGGTTGGACTGGGTTGGTCAAAAAATCCATTCAGGGTTTTCTGCATGATGATATGGCAAAATCCAAATGAACTTTTTGGCCAACCCAATATCTATATATATTTTTTCTTTATTGTATCATTTCCAATTGCAATGACTAGCACATGGTAGGAAATCAATAATGCATTAGGAACAGAAGAATGGAGAGGAGGAGGGAGGGTAAGGAAGAAGTAGGGAAGAAGAAAAAGGAGGAGAAATTTATAGTACATCTCAATACTTTGGTCAGGGAAATTGAATCAAATGTCTCAAGAGCTCACTCGTAGTTGTCAGGAGGAGGCAGCCTTTACCTGGCTGAGAGATCAGCTAGCCCAATATCTGGAAACTTGTTTAAAAAGGAGGCTCACTCACTCATAGGACAAACATATGCTATGCTAAGTCGCTTCAGTCGCATACAACTCTGTGGAACCCAAAAACGGCAGCCCACCAGGCTCTGCCGTCCCTGGGATTTTCCAGGCAAGAGTAATGGAGCGGGGTGCCATATATAACTGAGCAGTAAAGAAGCCGCCTGCTAACGCAGGCGATGCGGTTGGATCCCTGGGTCTGGAAGACACACTGGAGAATGAAATGGCAACCCACTCCAGCATTCTTGCCTGGAAAATCCCATGGACAGAGGACCCTGGTGGGCTACTGTCCATGGGGTCATAAAGACTCAAACACGACTTAAGAAACTGAGCACGCACGAACCTGAGTCCCATCTATTGCTTTGTCCACTGGCAAACAGAATTCTACACAGAGCACACTGGAATCATGACAGAGAGCACACAGCTCAAAGGTCGCAACTCCTCTGTGACAGTGAATGACAGTTTATACCATCAGTCTCCAAGGTTGGGGTCATGTAAAAATGTGGTTCCTTCTGAACTGGAGAAAATGAAATAGTTCAGAGGAAATATGGATCAGGAATTAATCCCCAGGGTGTGCAGCCACCAGCAAGGAATCCATAAAATGGCTGTTTCCAGGAAAGCAAAAGCTCATAATGAGATCTTGTCCCTGAGTTACTGACTGGCTGGGTATGGCAAATCTGGCCAAATTATTTTCACAATGGGAATTTAATTGAAGTGTCTTTGATGAGAAAAAAAAAGATTCCATGGATACGCTTGTGATGACATCTCAGTTCTAACTGAGATGCTTGTGACATTCTGTAACCAACACAGAGGGGTGGCCCAAGGGACAAGCAGAGTCTGAGGGTCAGGTTGCCTGCCCATGCCCTCCTAACCCTCTGGGCCCGACACTGCTGCAGAGACTGTCCTGCATTCCACCACACGAGGACACGTGGTCCCCCCAAAGTCTTACCAAATCCACCAACAAAACCGTGCTTCCTCAGGGCCCCAGTTCAACTTACAGGGTTCTCAGTAAGCACTAAGCAGTTTTTAACCTTACCACAACCCACATAATTTTATACACATTGCTTACATTTTATATCTATATGTGTATTAAATATATATATACATGTATATTTATATATATTTATACAGGACATGGGTGAGGCATGTGGCTCCTTCAGTCAGATGGCTTGTATTCATATCTCCTCTCTATCACAGAATGGGACTCGTCCACATAGGTAAGTTCCTGAAGCACCGTCTCCTCTGTAAAATGGGGTTAATCATACCTACTCAGAGGTTGTTCCAAAGGTGAATAAGATAATATGTAAGGTAGTACTCAAGGCAATATGGTAAACATTCAATACAAGTTAGTTAATCACACTAACACTGCTAGTAATAATGCTATTAAACTGCTACCACATTTGCAGAAAGAGGGGTACAACGTCTTAGAAAGTAAATGCCCACAGAAGAAATCCAGCGCCAGTAAACTCCAAAGTATTTCCAGTCCATTAGCATCTAGGTGGCACTCAATCCTCATAAACCACCTGGCAGGGAGTCCCTCCCTCCCCGTGCTGGCATTCAAGGCCCTCAGAGCTCCAGACCCTCCATCTTTCCAGCCTTTCCTCCCATGCTGCTGCTGCTGAGTCACTTCATTCGTGTCCAACTCTGTGTGACGCTATGGACTGTAGCCCACCAAGTTTCTCTGTCCGTGGAATTCTCCCGGCAAGAATGCTGGAGTGGATCGCCATGCCCTCCTCCAGGAGATCGTCTCAACCCAGGGATCGAACCTGGGTCTTCTGCATTACGGTCAGATTCTTTACCACTGAGCCACAGGGAAACCCTCTTATCACATATCAAATGCCAGCTCAGCGGTTACAGAGACCAAACAGTCTGCTGGCCTCTATAACCTCCACTCCTAAAGTCTTTCCCCCTGAGCTGCTCTCTTTTAACCTGTTCTAGGAATCAATGGGTTGCTATCTAAGTGATTAGCCATGAGCAGCAGCAGGGAGTAAGTAACAGTGGATTGCAGGAGTGAGTATATATTACAGGCAGGGTGACTCAGCCTCTTAAAATACAGCATTAATTTTCACAATCTGTCTTATTAATAGCCTGCTGTGGAGAAGCACTGTATTAAAACTTCGATACACATGTTTTTCAATTCTCACCATCTATCTTAGGACATAGATAATATTAACCCCATTTTACAGACAAAAACACTGAGGCTCAGAAAGGTGAATTGGCTAAGGTGACACAAAAGTAAGTACATGGCCACTTTTTGAATCCACACAGTTAACATCTGTTCCCACATCCCTTCCCACAACCGTGCGACCTAGGAAGGTGCCTATTCAGTGCAAGTTGACTGGCATCCTGAGTGATGGGCAAAGCTTGACAATATACAAGTTTGTGGACTGGTCTACTGGAGGCTTGTCTTAGAAAACTGGGCCCACCATCACATGCATCCCGCTCAGGCTGGCGTCAAGGCTGTGTGCTCTACTGGGTGGCCCAGTCCTCCGCCATCAGAAGGGCTACGCATTTAGCTGAATGCGCCACTGTCACTGTTTCAAAGTTCCTAACTCTTTTTTAACAGGGGACTCTGCCTTTTCATTTTGGACTGGCTCCTGCAAATTATCTAGCCGTTCCTGATCCCATTTCAAATGCTGGTCTGTACAGCACTACCAAGTCCCTAGGAAGTTTTCTGAGATGCTTAAACATACCTACTTTAGTTTAGCAATACCTAATAAAACCCTCAAACATATGTAAACCTTTGGACCCATAATATCTACCTCTAACAATGGGCTTTGAGCAAAAAAATCTTAGATGAGGGTATAGACCAGCCTACAAAGATTCTCATCACATGATTATCTACAAGAGCAAATAATGTAATTCCCAATAATTAAACACATTAGAATAATTTTATCCAATAAACTGAAAAAGCCATTTTTAAAAATCATTTTAAAGTGACACATTTAATAAGGAAAGACAGTCCCAAAGGTAATGTTAAATTAATGTAAAAGTCAGAATACCACGTGCAGCATGTTACATGTCTGTAAAAATGATTTGTTCTGCAGAATAAGTAAATGAATTATAGCAACTGCACTCTCCTACCACAGAATGCTCCAGAGTAATGGGAAAAGCACAAACTGCTGATCCCTAAAGTCTACCAGGTGGACTGCCATCAGGTTCCTGGCTACAGCTCCAAAAGACCTTCAGGTTGTTCTGCATGGCATCAATTCTTGGTTGATATTAATGAAACACTGTAATTTTTAACACCCAAACTTTTTTTATTTACTAGAGGAGAATGGAGGAAGGGAAAGGAGGAAAGAAAGGAAAAGAAAGGAAGGGAAAGGAAGGAAAGGGATAAAGATAAAAAGAAGAGAAAGAGATGAAGGAAGGGAGAGGGAGGAAGGAGGAAGGAAATTAAACTGGCACCTCTGTTCCATAAGAGATTTCAGAGGAGTTCATTCAAATTTCGCTAAACTTTTCAACAGGGTGTTTCTGCCAAAAAGTGTTAACTGTCTGCTGGAGAGCCAGATTATCAACTGGTCCTGCTGTATAAGATTAACAGGAACTATGCAGAAAACAGAGCTGCAAAACGAGTGCCAGCTGTATGTCTGCTTTCCACTGGAACCACAGTACACTGATGAGTTACTACGGGTTTTTAAATCAAGAGGCTCCACAGACTTACCTGGAAAACATTAAATATACTAATTCCCAGGAGCCAGCCCAGGCCAGCAAAACAAGATCACAATGAATCCACATGTTTAAACACCCCTCAATGCTGCACTAATATACAACACAAAACCAAAGGGCAAAGGAGGAGGGGAGGAAAAATAATCAATAGGCCTTCACTAAGATATTTCAAAAGCCCTTACTAGTAAATGGCATAGAGTGCTCTCCTGGCTAAACTCCATTGTTTCCAGTTCAGTCATCACCTCCATTTTCAATAAAACACTTACTGCACTTGTCAAAGTTAGTACCTTTAAGGCACCACACTACTCTGAAAACAGCATTTATTCACCATTACAACCTATATTATCTAGTGCTTTATACTCTCCAAGTGAAGAGCATTCCCATTTATTATCTTATTAAATCTCTACGTTACTCTTGTGAGGGCATCCCTGGTGGCTCAGCTGGTAAAGAATCGCCTTCAATGCAGGAGACCTGGGTTTGATCCTTGGGTTGGGAAGATCCCCTGGAGAAGGGAAAGTCTACCCACTCCAGTATTCTGGTCTGGAGAATGCTATGGACTGTATAGTCCATGGGGTCGCAAAGAGTCAGACACGACTGAGCGACTTTGACTCACTCTTGTGAGGGAGCTCAGGCCAGCTTGAGCCCTTTTCCTGGAGTCCAACGGCAAGTATATGACTAAGCAGGAAAAAGCGGGAAGAGAAGTATTCTGTATTACTGAGTTCAACATTCCCTCTACACCGAATTTCCCAACAAACCCTTTGAGGCTTCCCTGATCTGCACGTGTCCCTCCTGCCAGTGCCCTTTTTACTCCTCCTCATGTCCCCTTTTCAGCTCATAAGAAGGATTATCTGGCATTCATTCAACAAATGGCTACAGAGCCATCTCTGTGAGCCCTGCAGAGCCAGAGGTGGGGGTTCAGCAGGATGGGAAAGTAGAGAAGACCCTGATTATATGGATGACAATTATATCTATTGCAGGGGATTCTTACTGAGTGAAAAATAAGGCTCCTGCCCAGATGCTATATTTACAGAAAAGGCCTCGGTTTTCCATGTTCAATAACTAGCAGCTCATTCTGCTAATTGTCTCATCACTCACTGATACATGGGAAATTAAGATCAATATAATCAGAGGCATCTTGTTTGGGAGCATGAATACAGTAGGTTTTTTTATTTTATTGTTTATTAGATAACAATACCCTCAAGCCCTTTATCATCACAATCAAGGCTTAGAAATAATTACTAAGTAAAGTTGACAAAATCAGAATATTTTAATATATTTCAGTGAAAACAAGTTTGGAGGTCAACTAAAAAGGCCACTGTCAAACAAACACAAGGAAGTTACCTGTCAAATTTTCTCCTGGTGCGGGGGGGGGGGGGTGGGGGGGGGGAATACATCTGAGTAGGGAAAAAATAGATATACAACAAGAAATGCCCAATAATTAGTCCCTAGAAACATGCAAATTAATTATACTATTTGTATAATTATTCATTTGAATCACCAAATGAATACTTGAGACTTGGGATGTTTTAATCCAGAAACTTAAAAAGTAAAAATGTTATATACCTTATTTAACAGCATGAAGAGTAACTTCAATAGTAACAAAAACTTATTGAACTAAGAATGCTACTCATCTCAGTCTTTTAATCTGTGTTTAAAGTTTTGATTTGGGCTTTTTTGTTTCTTTTACTATATTCCAGGAGTGAAATTTTGGATATTTTATAAATGGTGAGTCAACATAACCAATGTTATTAACACACATGCTACTTGGCTGAAATCTCCATATCTCAGAAATAAGGTTTGCAAGCATCAGTGGACAAGCCAAAGTTCTTAGACATGGACAGGTGAAGACATGGGCCATCACGATGCTTGCTGCTGAGTATGGGATTATGGTCTTGTCACTCAAAAGCAAAAGAAACCCAGCTCTCTACTATCAGGAACAGCATGAGTCTCCACTGACAGTGATAACTTAAATTCTGCTTCACGATAACAGGGGCTTTTTATTTACCACCCAACACACACCGTTATGCTGAAAGGGCAAAGCCCAAGAAAAGTTTTACAAGATGATTCTTTTAGAATTACATTACTTGGATAAAGTAAATGTTATTAAAACCAAATCTTGTGCATATCAATTACATTTCCACATGGTACAATAAAAATCTGTTAATAATAAGAACCAGAAACTGATGGAAGTACATTTTAAAGTCTAGAAGCAAACACAAATTAGCAAGAAATTAATAAGTTTATCCTGGAATGGAAGGTTTCAGAGGGCAGAAACCATGACCTTTCATTCTGAAAAATCATACAGAGTGAAGCAAGTCAGAAAGAGAAAAACAAATACTGTATATTAACGCAATGCGGAATCTAGAAAAGTGGTACAGTATGGACACCAAGGAGGTGAAAGAAAGGGTGGGGTGAACTGGGATTGAATCAGATACACTACCGTGTACAAAACAGCCAACTAGTGAGAACCTACTGTACAGCGCAGGGAATGCTACTCAGCGCTCTGGGGTCTTCCAAACGGGACAGAAATACGAAACAGAGGGGTACATGTATATGTACAGCTGATTCACCATCCTGCACAGCAGAAACTATACAGCGCTGCAAAGCAATTATACGCCAATAACACTTTAAGTTAAAAAAAAATCTAAAACAAAACACTCCATTCTCCACTTCCAAGAGTAAATAAATGCCTGTGCCTGCTTGCTGGGTCACTTCAGTCATGTCCAACTCTTTTGCAACCCCATGGAATGTATAGTCCACCAGGATCTTCTGTCCATGGCATTCTCCAGGTAAGAATACTAGAGTGGGCTGCCACGCCCTCCTCCACGGGATCATCCCAACCCAGGGGTCAAACTCACATCTCTCATTTCTCCTACACTGGCAGGTGGGTTCTTTACCACTAGTGCCACCTGGGAAGCCAGTAAATGCCTGTATCCTACTTTATATAATAAAGTACATTCCCACAAAAGTTGACTTTTTTTATCTTGGGTGGATTCATTTTTCTATTCTCTGATGTGGCCCAAGTGTCACAAGCTGTGCAGTGCATTGCCCCCAGTATCTCTGACTCTGAAAATCCGGGCAGTTCCTTAGAGCACGATGCGGCCTTGGATCTACAGCAGATGGGGTCACAGCATAAGCCAAGAAAAGAACCCCAAATCCAGGGCAATTCAGTTCGAGTCAAACGCCTGTGGGCTTCCCAGATGGCTCGGTGGATAAAGAATCTGCCTGCAATGCAGGCGATGCAGAACACACAGGTTTGATCCCTGGGTCGGGAAGATCCCCCGGAGGAGGGCATGGCAACTTACTCCAGTATTCTTGCCTGGAGAATCCCACAGACAGAGGAGCCTGGTGGGCTGGCATCCACAGGGTCGCAAAGAGTTGGACATGCGTGAAGTGACAGAGCATGCACACACACGTACAAACGCCTGCACCGACCCCTGCATGTTATGCTCTTCACTGCTTCAATCTCACACTGGAGCTAAAAGAGAAGGGTTCCTACTCCCATGACTCTCGAATTGAGGGACTTATAGCCCCAGAGATGGTGAGCCTGCAGAATGCAAAATCACAACATGAAATACCTCCCCGAAATATAATGGGAAACAACCATAATGTTTCAACATTAAAACAGTACACGCTCAGGATTAGAATCAAAAGTTTCATGAATTTTTAAGAAGATGAGGATAATGGCAGCAATAAAAGTCATGATGTTGAGCACTAATATTTACTGACCATTATTGGCAGGCATGGGTTTCCCTGCTATCTTAGATGGTAAAGAATCAGCTTGCAATGCAGGAGACACAGGTTGAATCCCTGGGTCAGGAAGATCCCCTGGAGGAGGAAATGGTAACCCACTCCAGGATTATTGCCCAGGAGGAACTTTCCTGGTGCTCCAGTGGTAAAGAATCTGCCTTCAGTGTAGGGGATGCAGGTTCCATCCCTGATCAGAGGACTAAGATCCCACATGCTGTGGGGCTACTGAGCGTGTGCTCTGGAGTCCTCATGCCAGAACGAAGACCCACTCTAGTATTCTTGCCTGAAAAGTCTCTCAGACAGAGGAGCCCAGAGGGCTACAGTCCATGGGGTCACAAAGAGTCAGACATGACTTAGCAAGTAACACTTTCACTTTCATTTCACTTTCATAGGCAAGCATTACTCTAGCTCTCTGTGTGTATAATCTCATTTGATCCTCACAGCAGCCCTCTGAGATAAGGATATTATCCCCAACATACAGATAAAGAAACTGAGGCTTAGAGCAGCGAAGTACATTTTGCAAGGACATATATTTTGTTTCCAAGGTTGTTTCTAACCCCAGAATCTAGTCATTTACTGTGACACAGGACAGGAAAGACCCTGCACAGGCCTGGAGGAGCCAGGCTGGTTGTGCAATGAAGCAGATCTATAGTATGAACAAAGGATACAGGTATGGAAAGATGAGAGGCTGTGAGGGTACCTTAGGGCTTGCTTTCCAGCTCCGGGTTCCTGTCTCTTGGGAGGCCTGATGACTGGTACAGAGCTACCTCTGTATTCACTTACTGAAGTATGTTTCCATCACTTCCCAAAGCCTAACGAAGACAATGGGTACCATGTTGAAGAGGAAATGTGAAGAGGAAAAAAGGTGTGCAGTGGTCTTTCTTACTACACTCCAGTGGTGTGTGCGCAGGCGCCCTTCCGTCTTCTACGCAGCTCATGTGTTTCAGAGGGAAGAGGACACCCCCTCCCCAACACCCACACTGCAGCTCTAGGGGCAGATGCTGACTGGTGAGGGCCAGTCAGCCCGTATCAGCCTCTGACCACTTTTATTGGTCCAGGAAGGAGCGGGTGATCAAGGCTGACTCAGAGACTCAGAGAAAGGCCGTTTTCCCCACGGTTGGGATGGGTTCTCTTGCATTCACAGGTCTCTTTCCCTCACTTAAATGAGAACAAATGTACGCCCGTGGTGGATTCATGTTGATGTGTGGCAGATACACACAATACAATATTATAAAGTAAAATAATAATAATAATAAAATAATTTTTTAAAAAAATAAAAATAAATTAAGACATGAGTCAGAAGGACCCACAAAAAAAAAAAAAAATGAGGACAAATAAGTGTGCAACCCCAGTTGCTCCTGACAGCTAAGAGCTAACCCAACTTGGAAAAAAATTAGATATACAGGGAAAGGTGGAGCCCAAAGAACAACTATGAAACTGCAGCCCATCTGGTTACAAGGTAACAGAGCTCCTTACTGAGAGGAAGGGTAGTGTCATTGCCAGCAGCATAAATTCGAGAGCCAAACCGCCTGGATTTGAAGCTGATTCTGACACTTACTGGTCATATTAGCTAGTATAAGTTACTTAACTTCTCTAAGCCTCAGGTTGTAAAGGGGGATAAGAATAGTTCTAACCTCATGGAGTTTCTCTGAGGATTAAGTGAATTTACATATGTAAATTCATAAATACATACATACATCAAGCACTTAAAACAGAGCCTGGCATATAACAAAAGTATACAAGTGATGGCTGAGTGAGTCAGGGTGTCTGTAATTTACTGTGGAAGGCACCCTGATTAGAAGAGGGGACAGAATAAGTAAAGAGTAAGTATAAGAGGATATCTCTGAGGCCGGCAGTCCTAAGCTGGACTCTGGAAAAACTGAGATGAATGCAAAATATCACATCACTCCAGGCTCTGGAAAGGATGCCAATTCCATTCCATAAAAACTGCAGGAAGAAAATGTCTTACAAAGTTAACAAAGGAAGAAAGCATATTAGAAATACCCAGTTGTGTGATACACAGACAGGGAAAGACTGATGGAGCTCTGCCCCAGAAGATGCCACAACTGCAGAGACATCAGCAGGAGGCCAAAACTGGATTTATGTAGAGAGACACGGAGCAAGGCTTAGCCAGAGTCTACGGGAGACTCACTGTGCGCCGTCTCTGAATTGAGCCGATAGGCCATGCACAGGACAGAATGACATCTGGTTTCCCATCACACGCCCACACCTGCTACCTAACACACAGCTTGAAGGTCTAATTTTAGACTCAGCAGCCGTGACAGCCTCTTTTTTTTCTTTATAAAAGGACTGTCCACATTTCATCCTCTGGGCGCACTGACTAGTCACTACTCATACACTCTGCCAAGGAGGGGAATGGAAGTAATACTGGGTCCTTCTTTCTTTGATGTGCCCCCCTGCCCCCACCAAGATTATCCAGTCATTCAGAATGTCTGCCTAAAACACCCTTCTAAATCCACATCAAGACCTAAGAAAATGTAAGTTTCCCAGAGCCTGGATCACAGCTATCATCAGCCCTGCTCAGAAACCTTTGTGTGACCACTTGTTGCCAAAGGAACAAAACCCATTCTCCATAACCTGGAACCTAAAGCAACCTACAGTTTGAGATTAAGTCCATCCTTTTATAATTATCCATATTCCTGCCTCACCACTTGGGGTCGTATCTTACCTCCGCGACTTAGTGATGCTATCACTTTGGGTAAGTTATTTAACCTGAGCTTCAAAAAGCTACATGCGAAGGATCTAGCTCTGACCTTGACATAGTCAGAGTCAGTAACCAAAACGAGAGTGTTTTGCAGAGGACAAGAGCATAAAAAACCAAAGAAAGGAGAAAGTATAGTTGGCCAAAGCTTTTTTAGAGAGGAATCTGATAATATGTATCAAAATATAAAATGTACATAATCTTTGACCCAGAAATCCCACTTGCTCCATCTACTCTAAAAGGTCATTGAATAAGTGCAGAAATATGTAAGTTCAATGAATTCATCAGGGCTTCCTAGGTGGCTCAGTGGTTAAAAAAAAATCTCCCTGCAATGCAGAAGATGCAGGAGACTCAACTTGGGTTCGATCCCTGTGTCAGGAAGATCCCCTGGAGGAGGAAATGGTAACTAATTCCAGTATTCCTGCCTGGAAAGGCCATAGACAGAGGAGCCTGGCAGGCTACAGTCCATAAGGTTGCAAAGAGTCGGACAAGACTTAGCAAGGAAACAACAACAAAGTAATTTTATCACACCACTGTTTATAACAGCAAAAAATTCAGAAACAATCTAAATGCCAATTAGGATTGGACAAAGAAAATTATGCAAATAGGCACAACTGTTAGATGATGAAAACTGCTTCTTTTTCTCTTGAATTGCTTAGTATTTTTTACAAGATACATGTATCATTTTTTTTCCAGAATCAGACTATTAAAAAAAAAAAAACAATTTTTAAAAACACACAAAGGAAAAAGGTCCTGAAGGATGTTCTCCCTGGATTATCTGGGCCAATTTTCATTTTATAAAGAATTGATGAAGCTTTAGTAAAGATTTTCAGACTCAGTAGCCCAGAGAGCTGATAACATGAGGCTGAGATACTAATATATGAAATGAAAGACTTCTGTATTTTTTACATAAAATCAGCCAACTCTGTCCTTTTACTACTTCTACCAAAAAAAAGAAAGTGGGGGAGCTCTATTCTTTATCTATAATTTTTATAGTTAGTCCCAAACATCTATGACTTGCATGAAGTTCCTGGTATGAGGGAGACTGACAGGAAAAAAGAAAAAAAGCCAGTGGGTGGTTCAGAGTAAACCCACCTGAGATGCTAATAAGACTTAGCATTCATAATCAGTGTGCTGCTGGAGCATTCTAGAATTGTCACTACAGGACCAAAATTATGGGGAGCAGAAATGATGTGCACAAGTGATGGGGTTTCAGATGGATCTTAGACTTCTGTTTTTTAGTTATTTGGGTTTGGAGGCTTTATTTGCCAACCATACAGAATAGCAAAACATGCAGTAAATTATCCTCTGAAATCAGTTCACAGAAATAATCACTATTAACATTTGGTGCTTGTTATAGTTTGTTTTTGTTTGTAAACCTACCTCAAAGGAATTAATCATTTCTCACCTGTTATACTGGCAAAAAATAAAAAAGTATGTTAAGTCCTGGCAATGTTATAGGAAATGAGCTTTCATGTGCTGTTGATGTGAGTGTAAACACATTAACATATTGGTCATAGGAACTTCCCCTGTGGTCCAGTATTAAGAACCCACTTTGCAATGCAGGAGATGCAGGTTCAAACCCTGATCAAGGAACTAAGACTCCACATGCTGCAGGGAAACTAAGCCCATGTCACAACTAGAGTCCTCACAACTCAACAAAGACTCTGCAACCAAGACCCAGCTCAGCCAAATAAATATTTTTTAAAAGCCATATTGGTGACATAATCTATATAAACCTAAAATACGCATACCCTGAGAACCCGTCACATAACTTTCTTTTATTGAGGAATAATTCATATACCATAATGTACCCCTTTAAGGTATATAGTTCAGTGGTTTTAGTATACTCAAGAGTTACACAACCATCAATACTAGTTCCAGAATATTTGTATCATCCCCCAGAAAATTCCATCTCCTGTCCTCCTTGCCTATGGCAAACACTAAAACTACCTTCTGTCTCTATGAATCTGCCTGTTGCGGACTTTTAAAATAAACTGACTCAAACAATATATGGCCTTTTGTAACTGGCTTCTTTCACTGAAAATAGTGTGTTCAAGCTTTATCCATGTAACATGAATCATTACTCCATTTCTTTTTATGGCTGAATAATATTCCATTGTGTGGATATATCATTTTTGGTTATATATTCATCAGATGGTGGACGTTTGACTTGTTTCTACATTCTGCCTATTAGGAATAATGGTGCTATGAACATTCCTGCAAATCTTTGTGCACAATACAGTGTAGAACTGCTGGGTCAAGTGATAACTCTGTTTAACTATTTGAGGCAGTGAAAAACCATCTTCCACAGCAGTTATGCCACTGATATTCCTTTCAGCAGTGTGTGTGGCTTCCAGTTCCTCTACGTCCTTTCCAGCACTTGCTATTGTGTCTTTTTTATTACAGCCATCGTAGTAGGCTCAAAATGGTATCTCACTGTGGTTTTAACTTGCATTTTCCTAAACACTAAAGATGCTGAGTATCTTTTCATATGCTTATTGGCCATCTGTATACCTTTTCAGTATACAGATGGCCAAAATATCTACTCAAATGTCTTAGCCATTTTTTAAGTGAGTTGTCTTTTTATTACTGAGTTATAATAGTCCTTTATATATTCTGGATACAAACTGAACTGAAACGCTTATCAGATTTTGCAAATACTTTCTCCCATTCTCTGGACTGTCTTTTCACCTTCTTGGTGTCCTTTGAAGCAGAAAAGTTTCAGTTTTGATGAAGTCAAATTTATCTTTTTTTTTTCTTTTGTTCCTCGGGCTTTTGGTGCCATACTAAAAAAACGATTGCCTAATTCAAGATCACAAAGATTTACCCCTATTTTTTTTCTAAGAGTTTTATAGTCTTAACTCTTTGATTTAAGTCTTTGATCCATTTTGAGTTAATTCTGTATTTGACATGAGGCAAAGGTCCATCTTTTTTCTTTTGAAGGTGGATATCCAGTTGTGCAAGAATACTCTGTCCGCATCGAATTATCCTGGCATATAGCTCTTTAAAATCTACCTGAAGCTTGATTGTGACAGTGGTTACACAACTGTATATGTGTGTGTTTGCTAAAACTCATTGAACTGTATGCTAAGAACTTCATTGTTTGTAAATAATAATTCAATAAACCTGACAATTAAAAATTCTCCTTTAACATAATACTGTATGTCAACTATATTTCAATAAAGAAATCAATTTTCCTTCAGAGAAACATTCACATATAGCATATTCAAGGATCATACACTTCACAAATATTATAGTACTGTTTATAATAAAGAGTAGTACTGCTTATAATCAAGAGTAATTAGAAATCATCTGAACATCTGTCAAAAAGGAAAAAAGCTAAAGAGAATGTAGTATAATGATAGGATTGAACATTATGCAACAGTTTAAAGGAAAAAAATCTGGATTTTACAGATATCAAATTGATAAGGCTTAGAAACGTTCTACAAAATGAAAAAGATAAGTACAAAATGATTTGAGCAGAATGAACGCATGTATGTAAAAAGGATAAACAAAACTATATTATACAGGTTTTATGAGTATCTAAAGTTATCTCTTAAGGGTCTAGAATACTCAGTGCATTGAAAACATTCACTTCCTCTGGAGAAGGCAAAAGGACACCAGGATTAGACAGGACAATCAGAAAGGAGTTGAGCTGTCATTTTTCCCCCCAAAGGGAAATCTATTTACTGATTACTTGTGTGATTAAAAATCAATACTATACAATTTATGTGAGTTTTAAGCAAAGGTTGTAAGAATAAAATCACAGCTCTTTAATATGTGTGCTCATTTGTGCTTCCCTGCACCCTACCTACACATACACAAATGCACGCACACATACGCAAATGCACACACACACACGTGATCTTACCAATTTGGATTTTCCATACTTTCCCTGAAGACGGACTCTTCTTTCATGGATGCATATTGTGTCCATGTAAGGCAGTGACTCCTTATAGCCATGTTCCTTTCCTGAGGATTGAACCATGATTCCTCTTCTAACTGGATATTAGGTACCTTTAAAATGTTCACCTGTCCAAAAGAGGCAGAACGGCTTTCTGAATTTAGGAAGAGCAAGCTATTAATGTATAAAGACTCTGTCCAGAGTTGCTTCCAATCTTGGGGAATTAAGAGGACAAGCGATCCTGATATATGGATGATGGTTCACCAATGGCTGTAAGTCCCTGATAATCAAACATACAATGACCTTACTAAAGGCTGGTAGGGACATGCAAATGGCCTAGAATTTATGCAGGCTATACGGTCTCTGGCCGAATTTCCCTAACAGCTAAACACTAAGCAAATTATCAGCCTCCCTCATGTCTCCTCTAGGGCTGGTTATGGCCTTCTTAAATTGACGGATTCTAACTGGGCCCACTTAGGGACTCACATGCAGGATAAAATATTTTCTTCATTTTAAACTCTGTCCAATATCTAGAAATGTATGCTTTCCTGGGTAGAGGAAACATGGAAAACTACAAAGGCAGAATCGTACAAGTCAGAGGTGTCCTTAAATTATTTAAGAATAGAGATACAAGACAAAGTTGAATGCCTTTTTAAATAATAGATTCAAAGCGTGTATATAGGGCAAAGGGAGGGTACACACTCTGTGAAAAAAGCCAGCAATAATTTGCTGCATATACTGCAATATACTGCTATCTGGAAAATAAAAGTTCATTTTCACCGTCATATCAGTCTTCTTTCCAGTAAAGAAAGTGACAGTCTTCATCCATGTTTAGAAAGTGATGGAAGCTGCCATGTTTTCTATATACAGCACAGCTAAACAATTTGCAAGCTACCTGGCAGGAGTCTTGGGTTTTACATCACACATACAATCACTTCCAGGTTGAAAAGATCACATGAAACGTGTTTTAAAATGTGCATCAAGACGTTCTCCTCGTATTCCCTAATGATTCTAAGGATTTTTGTCATAATCACTCTATGGTTAAAGCAATGTGATTAAAATTTTCCACTCACCTTTTTCCAGCAATCATCAGAGTGCTTAAGGATTTCAAAGAGAAAAAACAATTTGCTATCATGAAGATTTCATCATCAACACCACTACTTTATAGAAACACACACAAAAAGACTTACAGAGGGTGCTGAGAACATTATACTACCAAAACCATTCTCTCCGACAGTGAAATGGAAACTGAAGCTTTTCTCTTCCTTATTGAAGATCAGATGAAATATTTACCACCTGCCCAGTTCTGATCATTCTTACCTAAGAGTCGTTATCTAACCATGGACAGATCAGAAAAGATGGTCACTTCATGCAAAATAGCCAAAGTATCTTTTAAAATAATTGCAGTCCATCTCTATGTACACTAAGCGCCCTCCACAAAAGAGAGGCAAAACATACAGGAAAAAACACTATCTCTGGTAGCACCTATCAAAACTGAGGTTGGAGAGGAGACAGATATCTTCCTTTGAAAGGCTAGGAGACAGGAGAACTGGGAAATTTCCAACACTTCTTTACATCAGAAAATGCTATTTCTTTTCATGAATGTTTGAAAATCACCCAGTGTTACACAAAATCTGATTAAATTTTGAAATGCGTTTACCTTCCTTAAAATTTCTGGAACCACATTCTGACAGACTGCAATCCTCTTTCTATAGATGATCCCTGTTGACACATCTAGGAACAGAAAATGTTTACACTCAAAAAAAAAAAAAACTGAAGTAAATGTATTCTTATTTTAATGTCAATAAAATGTTTAATGTCAATCTCAATTTTCTATATGGAGAATTCCTAAGCAAAATGTTTAACTCAAAACCCAGCTTCCCTGACCACTTTCCTTGACCAAATCCCTCCAAATATCTGTGAACCCATCCGGCTCCTCTGTCCATGGGATTCTCCAAGCAAGAACACTGGAGTGGGTTTCCATGCTCTCCTCCAAGGGAATCTCCCCTACCCAGGGATCAAACCCAGGTCTCCTGCATTGCAGGTGGATTGTTTCCCATCTGAGCCACCAGCGAAGCACATTCTAAAGTCAAGGACATGGTGTATGATCTTTTTAATGTGTTGTTGGATTCTGATTGCTAGAATTTTGTTGAGGATTTTTGCATCTATGTTCATCAGTGATATTGGCCTGTAGTTTTCTTTTTTTGTGACATCTTTGTCAGGTTTTGGTATTAGGGTGATGGTGGCCTCATAGAATGAGTTTGGAAGTTTACCTTCCTCTGCAATTTTCTGGAAGAGTTTGAGTAGGATAGGTGTTAGCTCTTCTCGAAATTTTTGGTAGAATTCAGCTGTGAAGCCGTCTGGACCTGGGCTTTTGTTTGCTGGAAGATTTCTGATTACAGTTTCAATTTCCGTGCTTGTGATGGGTCTGTTAAGATTTTCTATTTCTTCCTGGTTCAGTTTTGGAAAATTGTACTTTTCTAAGAATTTGTCCATTTCTTCCACATTGTCCATTTTATTGGCATACAACTGCTGATAGTAGTCTCTTATGATCCTTTGTATTTCTGTGTTGTCTGTTGTGATCTCTCCATTTTCATTTCTAATTTTATTGATTTGATTTTTCTCTCTTTGCTTCTTGATGAGTCTGGCTAGTGGTTTGTCAATTTTATTTATCCTTTCAAAGAACCAGCTTTTGGCCTTGTTGATTTTTGCTATGGTCTCTTTTGTTTCTTTAGCATTTATTTCTGCCCTAATTTTTAAGATTTCTTTCCTTCTACTAACTCTGGGGTTCTCCAATTCTTCCTTTTCTAGTTGCTTTAGTTGTAGAGTTAGGTTATTTATTTGACTTTTTTCTTGTTTCTTGAGGTATGCCTGTATTGCTATGAACTTTCCTCTTAGCACTGCTTTTATAGTGTCCCACAGGTTTTGGGTTGCTGTGCTTTCATTTTCATTAGTTTCTATGCATATTTTGATTTCTTTTTTGATTTCTTCTGTGATTTGTTGGTTATTCAGAAGTGTGTTGTTCAACCTCCATATGTTGGAATTTTTAGTAGTTTTTCTCCTGTAATTGAGATCATACACCATGACCAAGTGGGCTTTATCCCAGGGATGCAAGGATTCTTCAATATCCACAAATCAATCAATGTAATTCACCACATTAACAAATTGAAAAATAAAAACCATATGATTATCTCAATAGATGCAGAGAAGGCCTTTGACAAAATTCAACATCCATTTATGATAAAAACTCTCCAGAAAGCAGGAATAGCAGGAACATACCTCAACATAATAAAAGCTGTATATGACAAACCCACAGCAAACATTATCCTCAATGGTGAAAAATTGGAAGCATTTCCCCTAAAGTCAGGAACAAGACAAGGGTGTCCACTTTCACCGCTACTATTCAACATAGTTCTGGAAGTTTTGGCCACAGCAATCAGAGCAGAAAAAGAAATAAAAGGAATCCAAATTGGAAAAGAAGAAGTAAAACTCTCAGTGTTTGCAGATGACATGATCCTCTACATGGAAAACCCTAAAGACTCCACCAGAAAATTACTAGAGCTCATCAATGAATATAGTAAAGTTGCAGGATATAAAATCAACACACAGAAATCCCTTGCATTCCTATACACTAATAATGAGAAAGTAGAAAAAGAAATTAAGGAAACAATTCCATTCACCATTGCAATGAAAAGAATAAAATACTTAGGAATATATCTACCCAAAGAAACTAAAGACCTATATATAGAAAACTATAAAACACTGATGAAAGAAATCAAAGAGGACACTAATAGATGGAGAAATATACCATGTTCATGGATTGGAAGAATCAATATAGTGAAAATGAGTATACTACCAAAAGCAATTTACAAATTCAATGCAATCCCTATCAAGCTACCAGCCATATTTTTCACAGAACTAGAACAAATAATTTCAAGATTTGTATGGAAATACAAAAAACCTCGAATAGCCAAAGCAATCTTAAGAAAGAAGAATGGAACTGGAGGAATCAACTTGCCTGACTTCAGGCTCTACTACAAAGCCACAGTCATCAAAACAGTATGGTACTGGCACAAAGACAGACATATAGATCAATGGAACAAAATAGAAAGCCCAGAGATAAATCCACACACATATGGACACCTTATCTTTGACAAAGGAGGCAAGAATATACAATGGAGAAAAGACAATCTCTTTAACAAGTGGTGCTGGGAAAACTGGTCAACCACTTGTAAAAGAATGAATCTAGATCACTTTCTAACACCGCACACAAAAATAAACTCAAAATGGATTAAAGATCTAAATGTAAGACCAGAAACTATAAAACTCCTATAGGAGAACATAGGCAAAACACTCTCCGACATAAATCACAGCAGGATCCTCTATGATCCACCTCCCAGAATACTGGAAATAAAAGCAAAAATAAACAAATGGGATCTAATTAAAATTAAAAGCTTCTGCACAACAAAGGAAAATATAAGCAAGGTGAAAAGACAGCCTTCTGAATGGGAGAAAATAATAGCAAATGAAGCAACTGACAAACAACTAATCTCAAAAATATACAAGCAACTTATGCAGCTCAATTCCAGAAAAATAAACGACCCAATCAAAAAATGGGCCAAAGAACTAAATAGACATTTCTCCAAAGAAGACATATGGATGGCTAACAAACACATGAAAAGATGCTCAACATCACTCATTATCAGAGAAATGCAAATCAAAACCACAATGAGGTACCACTTCACACCAGTCAGAATGGCTGCGATCCAAAAATCTGCAAGCAATAAATGCTGGAGAGGGTGTGGAGAAAAGGGAACCCTCCTACACTGTTGGTGGGAATGCAAACTAGTACAGCCACTATGGAGAACAGTGTGGAGATTCCTTAAAAAATTGCAAATAGAACTACCTTATGACCGAGCAATCCCACTGCTGGGCATACACACCGAGCAAACCAGAATTGAAAGAGACACATGTACCCCAATGTTCATCGCAGCACTGTTTATAATAACCAGGACATGGAAACAACCTAGATGTCCATCAGCAGATGAATGGATAAGAAAGCTGTGGTACATGTACACAATGGAGTATTACTCAGCCGTTAAAAAGAATTCATTTGAATCAGTTCTGATGAGATGGATGAAACTGGAGCCGATTATACAGAGTGAAGTAAGCCAGAAAGAAAAACACCAATACAGTATACTAACACATATATATGGAATTTAGAAAGATGGCAATGACGACCCTGTATGCAAGACAGGAAAAAAGACACAGCGGTGTATAACGGACTTTTGGACTCAGAGGGAGAGGGAGAGGGTGGGATGATTTCGGAGAATGGCATTCTATCATGTATACTATCATGTAAGAATTGAATCGCCAGTCTATGTCTGACGCAGGATGCAGCATGCTTGGGGCTGGTGCATGGGGATGACCCACAGAGATGTTGTGGGGAGGGAGGTGGGAGGGGGGTTCATGTTTGGGAACACATGTAAGAATTAAAGATTTTAAAATTAAATTAAAAAAAATTTTGAAATAAATAAATAAATAAATAATTATGGAACACAAAAAAATAAAAAAATAAAAAAAATAAAGTCAAGGACAAAAGAACTGCAAATGGGACTTCCCCAGCAGTCCAGTGGCTATGACTCCTGCCAATGCAGGTGGTGCGGGTTCCATCCCTGGTCTGGGAACTAAGGCCCAACATGCCGCAGGGTACAGCCAAAAGAAAGGTTTTAAAATAATAAAATAAGAAAGTCCATTTCTGAAGTCTCCAATGAGACTTTTAAAAAGACACAAATTGTTCACTGCTCTGGGCTATCAATGTCAACACTCCAGTGGCCACAGCCAATGAGCCTTCTGCTCAGCAACAGCCAATGTTTAACATGTTTTAACAAAACAATGGAGGATCTAATTCTACCACCTTCTGCACCAAATGAGTTTTCAAGCACCAATTTCTGGCTATGAATTTAAACCTATTATTAATTACACTGGGCACACTCTTCTGTCATAGGGAAGCAGACTCTCTGTGGCTGGAACTACTCTGTTCTGGAAAAAAGTTTACCGAGTTGCATTAAGGGCATTAAAAAAAAATGTGATAAATTTGAGTTGAAAAAAAGGAAAGTGAATCAGAGAAAAATATAAACTCAAGTGTTGTCTTTTGCTCTGTGAATTACACGACTCAGCCAAGTTTCTTCACGGTTTCTCAAAGCTTGGACTATAACACTATAACAGTCCTGAACCTTGGTGCAAACACCCTGAACACTCTGAAGTTGTTGGGAGGATGACCCTGGTTCATCTCCTCTGCCCACTGGCACCCTCTGGCCATCTCATCCAAAGTCTGCAGCACACATAGAGAAAATGGATGAGCCACTCCTGGAGGCGAAGATGTCCCTGTCAATGGCAGAAATTATAATTAACCACTTTGGAATATGCATGCTGTTCTATTGCTTGATTCTTCTCAACAACCTAAAGACAGACTGTTTGTTATTACTTCCCCATTTGAAAGATGAAGAAATAGAGCCTCCAAGAAGTTAAGTCATGTAGATAGGAACGAAATCAGGACCTGAAATCAAACTTCTCTAATACCATGTAAAACCTTTCTCCCATGAGTGCAGGTACATGAGAAAATCATTTTTCATCATATTTATAGAGCTATAGAAATGCAGAAAAGACCCTCACAAAGATAGCTCTCTCTTCACCAAGCAGAGAGAAGGCCTCAGAGTCACAAAATGAAGAGCAGCATCTCATGTTTTCCTAGAAGAGGTTCAAGAGCCTGGTAGACCGGACCTGGCTGTCTCCAAAGGTTTATGCTTTGACAATGAGCACCATTATAGCTTCCTTCATTGCCCAACTCTCGAGTTCAAACACTGAGAGTGAAAACACTTCTATCAGAGATGTGAATGACAGAACAGGAAAGACCCCTACACTCCAGTCCAGCAGTCAATAATCTTCTGTAAAGTGCCAGATAATAAGTAAATATATTAGGTTTTGTGAGCTATACAGTCTCTTACAAATCTACTGTTACGATAAGGAAAGAGGCACAGATAACACATTAAAAAAATGGGCATAGCTGGGTGCCAATAAAACTTTATTTACAACAGGCAACACAAAGATAATTTGTCAAGCCAGTCAATACTGAACCATATTGTTAAGCACAGTTCTGACTCCATAATCCAATCACTTTACAGTCACATCTCATATATGTGCTATTAGTCATACCTATTTTGTCATAAAATGATGTGTGAATATATTAAAGGACGTAGCCATGTAACCTCAGTTAAGTTACTTACTCTCTCTATACCTTGGTTTCTTCATTCATTAAAAAGGAATTATATCGTTCTGAGGGTGAAGTTAATAACAATAAAAGTGCCTGGTACACATTAAGTATTGAAAAATGTTAACTGTCACAGCTTGTCATCAATTCTTAACGGGGAAGATGACAAGAATGAACAGCAAGTCTTCTATTGCTGGAAAGGCTGGGTGCTCTTTCTGATCAGCCACCTTGAATACAGACCTATACCTGTTAACAGATGTTTAAAATATCACAGGCGACACACACACATAGACACACATCTTTACAAAACTCAGTAATACTTACCTTTTCTTTCCTCCACAATTTTTACGGAGATGACATTTTTATCCATGGGGTTTGGATACTAAATAAAAACACACAAAGAAAAATTACCATTCATTTTTTGGCAAAATGAATTACTTTATAGCAACCACTTATTTGCACGAACTGTAAATCTTTTCCAAGCAATCTCTAGGGGCTTCCCAGGTGGCGCTAGTGATAAAGAACCTGCTTGCCAATGCAGGAGACCCAAGAGACGCAGGTTCGATCCCTGGGTTGGGAAGATCACCTGGAGAAGTGAATGGATACCCATTCCAGTATTCTTGTCTGAAGAATCCCACGGACAGAAGAGCCTGGTGGGCTACAGTCTATGGGGCCGCAGAGTCTGATGCAACTGAAGTGACTTCACATACATGCACAAGCAATCTCTAAGGCCAGTCTGCAATCAAATTTCTTAATTTTACTATTTCAGAATAGATAAGTGAGATGCTGTTATCGATTGTACCTGTATGAAATCCAGAGAAACCGTCTTTGGAGTCAGCCTAGCTCTGGGTGGAGAAGGGAAGGTTAGGTTAGGTTAAGCTTAATAATAAAACTGGGCTTCCCTAGTAACGCAGACGGTAAAGAGTCTGGCCTGCAATGCGGAAGACTAGGGTTCCATCCCTGGGTCAGGAAGATCCCCTGGAGACGGGAATGGCAACCCACTCCAGTACTCTTGCCTAGAGAATTCTGTGGACAGACCAAGGGGTCGCAGAGTCAGACACGACTGAGCACTAAACAGCAACAATACTACTACTATAATCTTGAACCAGCCTTACATAACTCAGGAGCATTCCTTGCATGAGGCACTGTGCTAAACACTTTACTTGCATGATCTTTTTTTAAAATCAGCCTCTCTGTTGTGACTGGGTCACGGAATATCACTGTCTTTCAGAAACTAAATGGAAGCTAAAGAAAATCAGAACACTTAAGGTCACCCAGCTGGTTAACAGTAGAGCCACAGAATTAAACCCGGCCTGAAACACAGTGCGCTCCTTCACTACTGTCCTTTACTATCGCCTGGTGGGCTGGGTCAGCATCACAGGAATGTAATCACAGGGTTCTATGCCAGGTCCTCAATGAATAAGTGTACACACGTGCACGGCTGAATCAGTGTGCTGCACAGCAGAAACTGGCACAGCACTGTAAATCAACTATATTTCAATAAAGAAAAAAATGCAAAATGCATACCTTATTTGTGGATTAAATTCCCCTGAAACACAATGTGGATGTTAAAAGAGCTGATAATAGCTACCATTTTTGTCCTAGGCAGCTTAATGCATTATTTCAGTTTAATTTTCAAAACTATTCCTTGAGTTACATGCTGGGGTGTCTTTTTTTTCTCCCTTCCACCTGTGAGAAATAAGACTTGGATAAACTAGGTAATTTGCTTAAAATCAGTTAATGAGCGTCAAGACTGTAATTTAGCCACAGACACTTTCCTTTGCCTTCAAGGCCTGCCCACCTAACCTATTTTCAAACATCTCAGTCACTCAAATCCCACCCTTTCCATGCCTTGGATGCAAAAAAGAGACTCGGACCGTAGAAGTCCTCAAAGCTGTAGGACAAGCAGGCTGTCCACCAGGCCTGCTAAGTGCCTCTCAGGTTCTGTTCCCAGAGGCATACTGCTTCATCGTGAGGTCTAATCCAAAAGGAAAATCACATGCAAGTCTCATCCAAAGCAGCATAAGGTGCTGAGGGGGAGACCAGAGCAGCAGACAGGTGCGGGCATGGGTAGGGGACAGGGCCCTCCACTTGGTAAGCTTGAGCTGTAAGCCTTCTGAACCCAGGAAATGGTAAAGGAAATTCAGTGAGCAGGGTTCTCCCCAACCCTGCAGCAGCTGTGTGCCTGTGAGCATCCATGTGTGTATGTATGTGTATATAAGAGGTTGACTGATTTTCAGGGAAAAAGGTCCATCACTTTCACACATTCTTAAAGATATCTGTGGCCCCAAAAGACGAGGGGTTAGAAGACAGACTCTGAAAGAGCAGGGCTTCTCTATCTCCACCACCTAGCAGTGCCTGGCAGGTAGTAGGCACTCAATGAATATCTGCTGAATGAATGAACCATCTAGAAGATAAACCTCACTGACCTCCAGGATCAATGTGAAAACTAAACCTTACCCCCTTCAGGGACCAAGGGCACCAGTTTATGAAGAGGGCAGTGGGCTCCATTCTCAGCATCCTCAAAGCCAAACCAGACCTCAGGCCGTAAACTCTGCCAGTCACACTTCCATCCGGAGAACTGCAATCTTGAGAACTAATCAACAACACTTTTTTGGGGCGGGGGGGCGGGGGGGGGGGGTGGGAGGGTTGAGGGGGCGGCCACACCACAAGACTTTCAGTATCTTAGTTCTGCAACCAAGGATCGAACCCACCCCTGGCACTGAAAGCATCAAGTTCTAACCACTGGACAACCAAGGAATTCCCCAACATGGCTTTTTAAATATTTATCTATTCATTCATTCATTCATGTTTGCCACAGGAAAAAAAAAATGCTCAAAATTACGATGCCTGTTTTCTTGAAGTTTAACTTTCAGTGTTTTTTTGAAGATAATGTTCACCACAGGGATCAGGTTTAACTATTGTGTTTCTCAGGAAGGGGGCCTCACCAACACCCTTGAAGTTAGCCAGATATCTGAGACTCACACAGATGCCCTTAATTTTTAAGTGTGTGTGTATGTATACATCAGAACTTTTATACTAAGGTAAAATCAAAGTATGAGAATACTGCCTCTACTCTAATTCTAGTTTACACAGTGTCTTGTATTCATCAATATACCCTGACTGATGAATATTAGAAATACACTGTAAATAGCAGGAAGATGGCTGAACTAAATTACAAAAGAAGCTGTAAATGTAATCACCAGAGAAGGCTAATGATAAAAATTTCCCAAGTTCTGGTTACTGCACAAAATTAGCAATGAAATTCCTAAAGACTACAAACTCAAAGAAGAGCCGATTCTTTGAGACCCTGATGCTAGGAAAGATTAAAGGTAAAAGCAGAAGGGGCAGCAGACGATGAGAGGGTCAGACAGCATCACTGACTCAACAGTCATGAGTCTGAGCAAATTCCAGGAGATAGTGGAGGACAGGGAAGCCTGTTGTGCTGCAGTCCATGGGGTCGCAAAGAGTCAGACACGACTGAGCAAATGAACAACAACAAACTCAAATGCTTTATTTATGCTTTTCTATAACTTTAATATTTGCTTATTAAGGTAAAGGTGAAGTTGCTCAGTCGTGTCTGACTCTTTGCGACCCCATGGACTGTAGCCCACCAGGCTCCTCCATCCATGGAATTTTCTAGGCGAGAGTACTGGAGTGGGTTGCCATTTCCTTCTCCAGGGGATCTTCCCAACCCGGGGATTGAACCCAGGTCTCCCGCATTGCAGGCAGACGCTTTACTGTCTGAGCCACCAGGGAATCCCCTAAGGTAAAGGGTATCGATTTGCTGCTGCTAAGTCACTTCAGTCGTGTCCAACTCTGTGCGACCCGAGACGGCAGCCCACCAGGCTCCCCCGTCCCTGGGATTCTCCAGGCAAGAACACTGGAGTGGGTTGCCATTGCCTGCTCGATTTAAATAATAGCAAAGATATTCTTCATTTAACAATTTTCTTGACTATGCAGGCACTCTTCCATGCACTAAGGATAAAGGAATAAAACAAACAAAACCGTAGATTCTTAGAAAATTTACATGTTAGGAAAATAAAATAAAATAATGAGAAAATAAATCAGACTAAGGGATAGTAGGATGGGAATTATGAAGAGGGGCCATTGTAAAATATTTCTGCTTAGTCACTTCGGTCATGTCCAACTCTCTACGACCCCATGGACTGTAGCCCGCCAGGCTCCTCTGTCCATAGGGATTCTCCGGGCGAGAACACTGGAGTAGGTAGCCACGCCCTCCTCTAGGTAAAATGCTTAAGGGTCACTAACTAGACAATTCTTATAAATTATAAAGTAATATGGAAGTTGTCTCAGTCAAACACAAGAAGCCCCAGACTATTCACTTCAGTAAACTCATTTACAAGACTCAGGTCATTTTCCTGTGCAACTACTTTTGCAGTTGAATAGATATGGAGCCTCAAGTTCCCTTCCATAGAAGAATGGGAAAAGAAATCAGAGGTCTATTGACAAAAGCTAAATACTGTGACAAGAAAGGCATATATTTTAAGTTTCTTTAAAGATTTATTGTGCTGAGGCTCCCCCTACCTGGCATCACTTGAAATGATCTGACACCATCTTGTGGTAACTTGAACATTCATGATTTAACTCACAAACATTTATCTGAAGTCAGATAACAAGGGACCCAGAGAGGGAAGCCAGCTCAGAGAAGGTCACCACCAGGAATACCAGTTTGGGAAGACAGGAAGCAGCTGACCAGGTTTCTCTGGACACCTCTACAAGCACAGTGTGACAGTGGAAAGGATCAAGCTAGATCGTGACCGAGCGCATCAAAGACTTACTGAGCAACTACTATCTGTGCAGAGGTCGCCATATGTATTATACCTCATTTCATCCTCCTCCAAACAAGTAGATCTATCAAAATGCATTAAGATAAGGAGTCTCATGTTGAAAACATAATGGCATATGGGACTTCTCTGAAAGTCCAATGGTGAAGACTTCGCTCTCCAAGGCAGGGGGTGCTTGTTCGATCCCCGGTCAGGGAACTAAGATCCCACATGACTCACAGCCAAAAAGCAGAAGCAGTATTGTTACAAATTCAATAAAGACTTGAAAAAAAAGTGGTTCACATTTTTTAAAAAAGAATCTTTAAAATAAAACAGAAACAAACAAACAAAAAACCATAATGGCATAAAGCCTGAACATGTGCGGGGCAACCCTGGGATCTTCCAGTTTCTACTTCACACTAACGACATTCATGGAAGCAAAGTGGTCTGATGACCCAGATATCAGCCAAGAACCCTTACCGTCCTTGGACCTGGTACATCCAGTGGACCGCAGACTGCAGTGGCTAAGAACTACCACACAGAGATTTGCACATTTGCCAAACTCTCTGGGTGACACGAGGGATTTTTCAAGGTATATTTGAGATTATTTTGAATTTACTTACAATTTTTACTTTCTTCACAGAATATATAAACTAGTCCTTTACCTTTTCTTAAGATATAAATGTATTGCAAATATCATTGCTTATATTATATGTATGTAAGTCAAGACTCTGATCCTGGGAGGGATTGGGGGCAGGAGGAGAAGGGGACGACAGAGGATGAGATGGCTGGATGGCATCACCGACTCGATGGACGTGAGTCTGAGTGAACTCCGGGACTTGGTGATGGACAGGGAGGCCTGGCGTGCTGCGATTCATGAAGTCGCAAAGAGTCGGACATGACTGAACAACTGAACCGAACTGAAGTCTAACAAGGGTAAAATGTAGACTTCTCCTACATTGTCATATACTTTGCTTTCATTTGTTTTTACACATTAAAAGGCAAGAAGCCAAAAACTGCAAAATAAGAGGTAAAAAACACAATAAACATTAAAATAAACCCTTAGCTATGAAGAGTGAGAGGCCAAGAAAGAGTATCTAACTACAGGAACAACAGTCAATATACTTCTGGGAGTAGATTCATGAAGATAGGGTATATTTACCTTTCTTATTTACATGAGGGAGAAATATAATAAGCTTTCATAAAGCTCACTCTTAAGAGAGTGGAGCTATTACAATATCAACTTTCGGGACTTCCCTAGTGGTCCAAATTAAGACTCCGCCTTCCAATGCAGGGAACATGAGTTCGATCCCTCGCCAGGGGACTAAGATCCCACATGGCACCAGGCAAGTAAGCCAGCAGGCCATAGCTAGAGGGAGCCTACATGCTGCAACAAAGACTCAGCGCAGCCAAAAAATTTTCTTAATAAATATCTAAATAAAATGCCAACTTCCCCAAAAAGTCAGAAGTCAGTGCCTGCCTTTTATAAAACTCGCACCAAAAAAAGTCAATGACCTCCAAAGGAGCCATTGTTTACCAACTTGCAAACAGCATTATCCAAGATAGCACAAGCACAAGGAAGCAGTTAGCTGATATATCTGTATTAGTCCTGCAAAGAAGGCCATAGGGACCTAAAATCAGTCTGGGATGTTAACATATTACTTTTATAAGCATTAAGGGAATCTTTGCTACCCAGGCTGCTGCCAAATGCATGCATGCAGAGGGATAGGGCTGCTGAAAGAGATTTGGCGTTTAGTTACACAAAGAAATCACCGTGGGCTGTGCCAAACTCCCTTTACGAGCTACATGCAACAGTCTATCTTAGAAGAAAAGCACAGTTGATTGTAAAATAAAATATCATAAAATACCAAGATCATGGTATTATGGGGAGGGAGGGGAGGGGGGTTCATGTTTGGGAACACATGTAAGAATTAAAGATTTTAAAATTTAAAAAAAAAATTAAAAAATTAAAAAAAAAATACCAAGATCAAGTGATTAATCAAAATGTCAATATCAAAGACTAAACATAGTGAAGTCAACAGACATTTCAAATGGTTGTTCACTGGCCTTTTCAGTAGGAGGATGAAGTAGAAAGAACAAAGGACAAGAAGCCAGGACCTGCAGACCGTGATGCTGTCACCTGTGAACACCAGCCGATGGACCACCAGATGATCCTCAAAGGCCCTCCTGGTAGGACAAGTTCTGATTTTAAACAATGGCCAGCCACCCTCATTCAGGCCAAAATGTCCCAATGATGGGCAACGACATAATGAAATTCTTTAGAAAGAATCGTTTATACAATTGTACAAAGGAAAATCCTCTTCCCTAAACATTAAAGGCATACACAAACCCAGAGCATTTAGAGATACAATGTCTACCAAATAACTGATAGGTACTGTTCAAAAGCAACCATGATTCAGGAAAGCACTCAGGAACTGAGGAGGAGACAAAGACACAACTAAACGCAATGTGGGATCCTAGATCCCACAGCGTAGGGTTGAATTCTATACTGAAAAAAAATATATTAGTAAACAAGTGCCAATATTTGAATAATGTCTGTTATAAGAGTTAACATGGTATCAGTGATAATTCCCTCAATTTATAAACTATACAGTAGTTTGGGGAAGTTAAGGATACTGGAATTTTCTGGTTCTGCAACATTTTGTAAGCTGATGAAAGCTTAACAAACAAACAAAATTAAAATAAAGATACTCTGGAAAACAGAAAGGATTTTAGAATCCAAGAGACCTGAGTTGAAGCCCACCTATGGGAATCTCATAAAAATTATTTTATCTCAGTCTGCCTTCGTTTCTTCATCTGTGAAATTAGAAAATGAAACAAAACAAAAAGTCCATACCTCAAAGAGCTGTTATAGGAATTCAAGGAAATAACTTTATGTAAAGTGTAACACTGGGCACCTTACTGGTTTGCTACTACTAAGAATCAATATTTCTGAAAACTTCCTTTCAAGACTTCAGTCTTTATCTAGTAATTTACTGTGGTGTGATATTAAGTATATTATTAGTATCCATTTGCAATCCAGATATATTTAAAAGATTATTCAAAAATTAATAGAAGATGTTTCTTATATTTCTAGATTAGTAAAACCTTACAAGCTCATGCTTTAACAAATTCATAATTTGTATGAGTACTCCCAGATACTTTCCTGCCCACAAGCATGAAGGAAAGCACCACAGTGGAGCAGAGAGTACTCTGTACTCTAAAAGCTCTTGTAGATTTGTAATTAAACATCAATCTTGCCCTACAGGGTATGTCTGTGATATGCCCTTAAGAAGGCACTTATCACAAAAAATACAAAATAACTTATCTCCCTTTATCCCCTGTAACAGTAAGCTCCTTGAGTCCAGGGCTATGTTTTACTTAGCTTTTCATCTCCCAGAAGCCAAATGATACACAGATCCATTGTGAATTTCTATTAGAAAACATATCATGAATGTTTAACTATTAGTTCTTTGACAGTTAAAAATCTCCTATCTTTCAGGCACTGATTAAGCCATAATCTCTACTAGGTGACTTACTAAGTATGCTTCGATACCATTTAAATGCCAATTTAAAAATTAATCATAATTCAAGTGCACACCTTTATTCATGCTCACTACTGACTTCCCTGGTGGCTCACTCAGTAAACAGTCTGCCTGCAATGTGGGAGACCCAGGCTCAATCCTTGCGTTGTGAAGATCTCCTGGAGAAGGAAATGGCAACCCACTCCAGTATTCTTGCCTGGAGAATTTCATGGACAGAGGAACCTGGTGGGCTCCAGTCCATGGGGTCAGAAAAAGTCGGACATGACTGAATGACTGAACACTTCCACTTTCTCCCTTTTATTACTCCAAGTTAGTAAATATCTCTGCAGAGATACTGTGTGGCACCTACCATGTGGCTACTTTAAACTATGAATATTGTATGCACTGTGTTCATTATCTAACTTACTTCCTCCCAATGACTCCAGAAGATATTATTATTATTATTTTGGAGATGAGGAAACTGAGGCATAGAAAAGTGAACTGACTTAACCAAACTCACGACTACAAGCTCCCGGACCCCAGCTGATGTCAGAGCCCATGCTCTTCCTTTCTGTAACTTCTCCTTCCGGTTGTGCTTAATTTTCTAACAGAATTGAGGAGAGGAAGTTAAAAGCGAAGAAGGACTATCACAGTGTGAACCAAAAGATAAATAACCACATGTTAACCCAGGCCTATCATTTGTCAGATCACTTATTTTGGAAATACAGGTTCACCTCAAATATTTCAGGAACTCTGCACAGAGAGATGTTCCACACATTTAAGTGCCAGATTTGCAAGGGAGAAAAGACAGGATCAGAAATGGAAACATTATTAATTACCCAATCAACTTTCTACTCTAAATGGAAATAGCCATTCATAAATCTCCTTTATGAGTTTAAGGGTAAACATTCAAACCATTTTGTTCAGAACATCAGGATCCTGGCTAGAATAAATAAAACCTGAAGCCACTGTGTTGAAGCAAAGAAATTATTTTACTCTGTCCATTTTGTTACAGTTCCCAAAGTAAGGACATGCTACTGAATCGCACACCAACTTCAGCCTGAAATTGCATAAGGCTAAATCCCAGAAGAGAATATTTCTCTCATTCATTCAATAAGGATTTGCTGACTATCTACTATGTTGCAGGATCTCTTTGGATATTTGAGATACATCAAGAACAGATGATAAAACCTCGACGCATGAAGCTTATACTCTGTTCACAATGGCTCTTTTTTGCCTATAGCGTAACAAGAAAATCAACCTGAAGGGCTTCCTTGGCAGTTCAGTGGTTAAGACTCCACACTTCCGATTCAGGGGGGTGAAGGTTCCACCCCTGGTCCAGGAACTATTAAGATCCCATATGCCACATGGCATGGCCAAACAATTAAACAGAAAAGAAACACAGACAATGAACCTGAACAACTCGATGGCGAGAAAAACCGTAACTTCTCTGCTTTCATTTGAGAATAAACAAGAAAAATCCAGGCACAATCAATGCTCTCTGAGTCCTTCTTTATGACTTTCAATTCCAAGTAGACAAAATTTAGGACATCTTTTAGAAAAAAACTTTTAAAAAATATAGGAATCCAGTTCACCATGCAAGGCAAGCCCATGAAAGAGCCCACATGAGGTCTCAAAGCTGGGGCAGCCTAGCAGCTGCCATATCTGCCTATACAGTAGTGTGCTGTTTCTGGGTGTTTTAAGTAAAAGAAAGGAAGCAGCTGTAAATGATGAGAAGTACAAAGCTGAGAGTCATACAAAGAAACAAACCAAAACAAACTGTCAAGAGCACTGACACTGTAGTTCACAGAAAGCACAGTTTAGCATCTGATGAATAAACCATTTTGGTTTTCACAGCATTCCTCCATGAAGAGTTCATTGAGACATATTACACTCCACGAACAAAGAGTATTGAGGTGTTTGTTTTCAAGGTGCCACTTAACTTTGAAAGCATGTAGCTAATATATTGCCTGTGGTATCCAACAGGCAGGTGCAAGAAGAGCAAACATTCCTAAGGTTTTAAAAATAGTAGGATATTATAACTTGGAAAGCAAGCTCTAACATACCAAAAGCCAGAGATCAGTCAACTCCGTTTAAAATAGAATTTCCTCACTGCTGTAGCGCCTTCAAACATACCATTGTGCAAAATCAGATTAAATGCTTCCCAGAGATCCTCAGATGATTGTCCCTTCTGCCAAGCACTTTCTTTTGAATCAAAAAATACATAAAGACTAAAAGAAAAAGAAAACTGTATTACACCAAAAGGATCATTCTTACTACCTTATGCTTAAAAAAAATTCTTGTCAACTGTTAGACATTTGATTCTCACAAAAATACTGGGAGATTTGGTGGGGTACATAGCATAACATTTCACATATAAGAAATTAAGACAGTAGGGTTGACTCACACAGTTGTGCATGTTGCTCACGGCACAAGGTTTTCCGGCCAAGCAGGCCAGTGGGCACAGGGCTACAACCACACAGAAGAAGGAGCACTTTTTTCTAACATGCATTAACAGCCCCATATACTTCCCACTAGTCCCATTTACTGCGAGCTTATGGGGTAAACCACCGCAATGATGCCTCTTTCTAATTTGCACAAGGGCACAGTATAGAATGGTGGAAACTCTTTCCCAAGGCCACCCCAAAACTGCTCGTATTGAAGGAAGCACAATGACTGGAATCGAGGTCTACTGACTTCCAGCTCATGACTTTAAATGAAGGTAAAAATTCTCACAGCAAACGAATTTCCTACTTCCTAGAGACAGTCACTTAGCCCCATCCAGGGATCTCTGGAAGGACTGCTTTGTGACTAGAAGAATGTAGTGTCCACTGTGCTAGAAGCGCACTGACCCATCTCTAGATGGGTGTTCTTTTCTACAGGTGCTCTTCTCCTCTTCCCCTGGCCTTACCTTTCAAATATCTTCCTCAGTCTTTATTTACTATGTGCCAGGCACTTTGCTAAGTATTTTATAAGAATTCTTTCCAGGACTTGCCTGGGGGTCCAGTGGTTAAGACTCTGAGTTGTCTTCCGAAACAAGAGAAGCCCAAATGAGAAGCCCATCAATGCAACTAGAGAAAGTCTGGGCACAGCAATGAAAACCCCGCACAGTCAAAAATAAACAAATTAATTAATTTTAAAACAGAATCCTTCCAGATCTTAACTGAACCCAGCTAGATTAAGTGACCACAGCTACAACACAAGGCACCTAGAAACCACCCACCTGAGCCCAGTCAATCCACAGAAACATAGAAACGTGAGAATTAAAAGCTTACCATTGGTTTAGGCCAATAAAACATTTTAGGGTGATTGGTTACACAGCAAGAGATAATCACAAGAAGCAGCAGTTAAAACCAGACATGGAACAACTGACTGGTTCAAAACTGGAAAAGAAGTACAACAAGGCTGTATATTGTCACCCTGCTTGTTTAACATCTATGCAGAGTACAGCATGCAAAATGCCAGGCTGGATGAAGCACATGCCGGAATCAAGATTGCCAGGAGGAATATCAACAACCTCAGATATGCAGGTAATACCATTCTAATGGCAGAAAGTAATGAGAAACTAAAGAGCCTCTTGAAAGTAAAATAGGAGAGTAAAAAAGCCAGTTTAAAACTCAAAATTCAAAAAACTAAGATCATGGCATCCAGTCCCATCACTTCATGGCAAACAGATGGGGGAAAAAATGCAAATAGTGACAGATTTTATTTTTGTGGGCTCCTAAATCACTGCGAATGATGACTGTAGCCATGAAGTTAAAAGATGCTTGCTCCTTGGAAGAAAAGCTATGACAAACCTAGACAGCATATTAAAAAGCAGAGACATCACTTTGCCACTAAAAGTGCATATGGTCAAAGCTATGTTTTTTCCAGTGTCATGTACAGATGTGAACGTCAGACCATAAAGAAGGCAGACCACCAAAGAATTGATGCTTTCAACCTGTGGTGCTGGAGAAGACTCTTGAGAGTCCCTTGCACAGCAAGGAGATCAAACCAGTCAATCTAAAAGAAATCAACCCTGAATATTCACTGATGCTGAAGCTGAAGCTCCAATACTTTGGCCATCTGATTAGAAGAGCTGACTCACTGGAAGAGACCCTGATGCTGGGAAAGACTGAGGGCAGCAGGAGAAGGGGATGAGATGGTTGGATGACATCACTGACTTGATGGACATAAGTTTGAGCAAACTCTGGGAGATGGTGAGGGACATGGAAGCCTGGCGTGCTGCAGTCCATGGGGTCACAAAGAGTAGGACTAGGACATATTTGACCAAACAACAACAAAGAGATAACTGAAACAATGTATTTTCTCCCCCTCTTATCGTCAAAGCTATACCCTTAAACCAGGCATAAGGGGTCCACAGAGATGAATAAACCCTGAGTGCAGACTGCAAGGCAAAGAGAAACTGTTACTGGATACAGGGCGCAGCAAAGCTGAGTCTGCAACACTGTATTCCCTCAATGATTATCTGAGTACCTACTATGTGCAAGGTAGCTCAGTCTAGTGATTAGCGGTATGGGCTTGGATTCAGATGTGTTGAAATCCTGGTTCTTCCACTTGCTAGCTACAAGAACTTGGAAAAGTTACTTAAACTCCTCTGAACCTCAGCTTTTCCAGACAATGGAATGGAAGTCAACCAAAACTATTTCCAGAAGCTGCTGGGAGGAATAAACAGGGTAATGTAAGGAAGCACTTTCTCCCCCTACCCCTAGGAAACTAGGAAATTCCTCTCATGCCTTGGCCATAACTTCACAAACGCCACTTTCTCGAGGAAGTCTTCCCTAATGGCACGCTCCAAACTTCACAACACCGGCGTACCTTCCCTGTGTAAACACACATCATCAGCTGGAGTTATCTGTTCGCTTGTTAATCATTTATTCGTGTTAGTAACACCCACTAGAGACCATCAGCTCCCTGAGAAGAGGGTCTGTCTATGGTGCCCCATACCCAGAACAGAGCCTGCCACCCAGAAGAAAAGTGTCTTTAAACACCTGCTGAATGCAAGAGAAGCATTTAGCCCAGAAGCCTGACTCATGCCAAGTATTCTCTAAATGGGTCTGGCCCTGTGCTATGTGCTTCTGCAGTAAGCTTCCTTCCACTAATAAGCTTCCTACCCCGAGGAAGCTTATTAGAGTCTAATGAGGAAAAAGACACATGCAGAACTATCCAACACTGTCAAAGATGGTCACTGAGGCCCAACGTGTCCCTCCAGCTCTGACAAAGCAGAGATTACTTTGTGATGGGGACAACCCAGAAAGGCTTTCCAAAGGAGCAGTGGCATTGGAGAACTCACATTTCAAAGTGCCAGTCCTAACAAAAAATGGGTGATGGCTTTTTCTCTTTAGGGCCCAGAAGCCTAGTCTAAGGCAAAGTCTATATCAGATCAATAAATATTTGTTTATTCATTCATCACTTATCAGATGTATACTGAGAACCTAGGAAGTGCCAGGTACTATTTTAGATATGAGATCAATTAACAATGTCAACAAGCTGGCATTCCACCCCCAAAAGGCCTCCACAGCAACCCCATCATAACCAGGGTCCCACTCACTCCTCTGTGATCTGGGCCCCCAACAGTATGACCTCTTCTAATGGAGGTCAGGTCTTATCTCTTTTAAAAAAATATACATCTCCAGGAACTTCCCTAGTGGTCCAGTGGCTCAGACTCTAGGCTCCCAATGCAGGGGCCCTGGGTTCCTTCCCTGGTCAGGGAACTAGACCTCACATGCCGCAACTAAAAAGAAAAGGATCCCACACGCCACAACTATGACTGGATGCAGTCAAGTAATTTTTTTTTTTTAATATTTAAAAACCCATCTCCAGGCTTCCAGAGAGTAGTGCCAGTGGCGGCTGCCCAAGATAAAATACAATTCTTGCAAATCTTCCTTAAGATGCGTAAGCTGAAAGGTCTTCTGATACAACACTCTCATCTGTGGACAAAGAATGTCACCTGCCATTTCAGTAAACACACAATGTTGTGGCATAAAATTCCTTCAGCCTCTGAGGCCATCCCTGACGGTGCTCCCTGAGGGCATTCAGGACAGAGAAAAACAGGATAAAGGCCCTAGACAGTTAAGGAGCCTATCAAAGGAATTTCAATTGAGTCCAGATTCTTGAATTATTCCATACACAGAAAAGCATTACTTCCATTAACTTGAGATGTCTGGTTTTCTTTCAATAGCAGTAATCTTTGGACAGTCAACTATCTTTTTCTTTGTTTGAACTTATATACTCTGGCTCCTCCCTAACCTCTTCTGGCCAATCCCTCAGAGCTATGTGAGAGACTATATCCAGGCTTAAGTCCTCAGCAAGTCTGTCCAATAAAAATCTAATTCTCAACTCTTAGGCTGTGCTTTTTTCTTTTAATAGATGAAGAAACTGAAGCCTCAAGAGAGAAGACGACCCTTGACCAACGTCATCAAGTGAATTAACTAAAAGTAGAACCAGACTAGAACCCAGGGGTCCCACATCCTAGGTCTGGATGCTTGATTTTTCAAAGAATTTCCTATTCTACCGTTACAAGCCACAGTTCCAAGAAAAGCCCTTGAGATAAAGAGGGCCACTGACTATTGAGACTAGAGTGGACAGTTACAGTAGCGCGAATAACCATAACATTTCAAAGAATTTACTAGGCAAGTATCAGTCACTGTGATAAGCACTCTGTAGGAAGTATTTCACTTGAATCCTCACAACTCCTAAGTTGGTACTATTATTTTTCCCATTTTACAGATTACAAAACTAAGGCATGGAGGCGCCCAAAGTCCCACAGCTGTTAATAAAAGAGAAAGGGGTGAAGTGGTAGAACGACAGTGCTGAGTAAACTAGGATGGCGGCATCAACGGCCCCCCACTAGCTTTGACTCACTAAATGATGTATTTACTGGAGACATCGAAAAGCCCTGTGCAACTTCAACGGGGTCAAGAACCTGGGCTCCCTGCCTCTCTCCCTCCAGCTGCGGCAGGGTGTGAACGTGATGCCAAGCACCGAGCCTTTCCCTCATTCTGGAGGGGGAGCCTTTGAGGAAATCCACCCCCGCCCTCGCCTGGCACATCCCAGAGACAAAGCCCGCAGCTGGATCCGGACCTCCGCGCGGGCAGCATGGAGCCGAACTGAGAAGGGGAACTTCGGACGACGCTGCCTGGGGCGCAGACGGCCTGGCCACAGGGGCAGCGCGGGAAGACGCGAGCCCCGGCCGAGACCGAGCGGGCAGAATACCTTTCGAAGGAAGCTGGCGACCACCTGCTCGAAGGGGTACTTGAACACCTCGTGCACGTCCACGGTGACCCCCATCCCGGCGCGCCGACCACGCCTCCGCCAGCACACTACCGCTAGAGCTCCGTCTGAGCCCGGCCGCAGGCGTCCAAGCCCGAGAAGCCTAAGGGGCATGGGGATTTTTTCTCTTCCTTTTTCAAACTTTCGAAACTTTATTGTCCACTCGGAAAAACAGACAGTTGGCACACCCCCTTTCCCTTCCCCGTCCACTTCCGCCAGTCTGGGCTGCTGGCGAGGGAGGTGCTGGGTCCCTGGGCGGTGTCGGCTGGAGGCGTCAGAAGCGGCCCCGCCCCGCCCTGGCTCCGGCTCCGCCCTTCCCCGGTCTGATCACACCTCGCCCACGCCACGCCACGCCCCATGGCCTCGCCACGCCCCCACGGCCTCGCCACTGGCGCCTCTGCGGACCCAAGGTTCCACCTCAACGCTGGGGAGTCTTGAACCTTGCAGCTGGGGTTTTTGTCATCACCTCGCCTGGAGCCTTACTTAAGCCGCCACTGGCAGCACTAAAAAGATGAAATAAATACATAAACTACCCTCCCTCCGAGTTTAGGGACTGTAATATAACCCTCCTCAGTGTTGCCCAGCTCAGTGTGACAGAGGCCAACGACTGCATTCCTCACAGGACCTGGGCAGTTGCCTCTGAGGCTCTAGGTTGCATCTCAAGTACTTAAAAATTGCCTATATCTGCGTGTGACTCCATAAAGAAATTCCTACACTCATGAAAGGTTAAACACCATGGGAGGAGGAAACAAGGGATACAAAAAGAATTTTGAATGGTCTTCACTCAACTGTACAGATTTTACAGAAACAAGCCAGTGAATCCATTAATCCAATACCTTATTTAGCATATGAATTCCTGATCACCTACTATGTGCGAAGCACAGTGCAATAAGGAAAGCACAGTCCCTTCTGTCATGTGGGATGAGTCAATCAGATGATTTAACACCCAATAAGTAAAATAGATTGTTGGATGGCATCACCGACTTAATGGACATGAGTGTGAGCAAACTCCAGGAGACAGTAATGGACAGGAAAGCCTGGCATGCTGCATGGCACGCAGTTCATGGGGTGGCAGAGTCTGATACGACTCAGCGACTGAACAACAACAACAAACAGAAAAAGAAATAAGATAATAGGTCAAAGTTACAGGTGACATAATTTTAGCTAGGATGAATCAGAGAGGTCTCTGAGGTAGTGACTTTTACACTATAATTGTGTAGTCTTGCTTACCCCTGACACACTGATCTGGCAAGTTCAGTTCAGTCGCTCAGTCATGTCCAACTCTTTGCAACCCCATGAACCACAGCACGCAAGGCCTCCCTGTCCATCACCAACTCCCGGAGTTCACTCAGACTCACGTCCATCGAGTCAGTGGTACCATCCAACCATCTCATCCTCTGTTGTCACCTTCTCCTCCTGCTCTCAATCTTTCCCAGCATCAGGGTCTTTTCCAACGAGTCAGCTCTTCACATCAGGCCAAACTATTGGAGTTTCAGCTTCAGCATCAGTCCTTCCGATGAACACCCAGGACTGATCTCCTTTAGGATGGACTGGTTGGATCTCCTTGCAGTCCAAGGGACTCTCAAGAGTCTTCTCCAACACCACAGTTCAAAAGCATCAATTCTTCTGCCCTCAGCTTTCCTTATGGTCCAACTCTCACATCCATACATGACTACTGGAAAAACCATAGCCTTGACTAGGCGGATCTTTGTTGGAAAAGTAATGTCTCTGCTTTTGAATATGCTGTCTAGGTTGGTCATAACTTTCCTTCCAAAGAGTAAGCGTCTTTTAAGTTCATGGCTGCAGTCACCATCTGCAGTGATTTTGGAGCCCAGAAAAATAAAACAGCCACTGTTTCCACTGTTTCCCCATCTATTTCCCATGAAGTGATGGGACCAGATGCCATGATCTTCGTTTTCTGAATGTTGAGCTTTAAGTCAACTTTTTCACTCTCCTCTTTCACTTTCATTGGGCTTCCCTGGTGGCTCAGAGGTTAAAGGGTCTGCCTCCAATGCGGGAGACCCGCGTTTGATCCCTGGGTCGGGAAGATCCCCTGGAAAAGGAAATGGTAACCCACTCCAGTATTCTTGCCTACAGAATCCCATGGACAGAGAAGCCTGGAAGACTACAGTCCACGGGGTCGCAAAGAGTCAGACACGACTGAGCGACTTCACTCAAACTCAAACTCTCAAGAGGCTCTTTAGTTTCTCTTCAATTTCTGCCATAAGGGTGGTGTCATCTGCATATCTGAGGTGACTGATATTTCTCCCGGCAATCTTGATTCCAGCTTGTGCTTCATCCAGCCCAGCAATTTTCATGATGTACTCTGCATAGAAGTTAAATAAGCAGGGTGACAATATACAGCCTTGACATACTCCTTTTCCTATTTGGAACCAGTCTGTTGTTCCATGTCCAGTTCTAACTGTTGCTTCCTGACCTGCATACAGATTTCTTAGGGGGCAGATCAGGTGGTCTGGTATTCCCATCTCTTTCGAAATTTTCCACAGTTTATTGTGATCCACACAGTCAAGGCTTTGGCATAGTCAATAAAGCAGAAATAGATGTTTTTCTGGAATTCTCTTGCTTTTTCAATGATCCAGCGGATGTTGACAATTTGATCTCTGGTTCCTCTGCCTTTTCTAAATCCAGATTGAACATCTGGAAGTTCACGGTTCACGTATTGCTGAAGCCTGGCTTGGAGAATTTTGAGCATTACTTTATTAGCGTGTGCTGCTGCTAAATCACTTCAGTCATGTCCGACCCTGTGCAACCCCATAGACGGCAGCCCACTAGTCTCCCCCATCCCTGGAGATAAGTGCAATTGTGCAGTAGCTTGAGCATTCTTTGGTATTGCCTTTCTTTGGGATTGGAATGGAAACTGACCTTTTCCAGTCCCGTGGCCATTGCTGAGTTTTCCAAATTTGCTGGCATATTGAGTGTAGCATTTTCACAGCATCATCTTTCAGGATTTGAAATAGCTCAATTGGAATTCCATCACCTCCACTAGCTTTGTTTGTAGCGATGCTTCCTAAGGCTCCCTGACTTCACATTCCAGGATGTCTGGCCCTAAGTGAGTGATCACATCATCGTGATTATCTGGGTCATGAAGATCTTTTTTGTACAGTTTTTCTGTGTATTCTTGCCACCTCTTCTTAATATCTTCTGCTTCTGATCTGGCAAAACCTTGAATAAATCCATCTCTCCACTTACTCACTGCCTTACCACTGAGAGAGCCTGGAGGAAAAGTGTACACCCAGACTTCTATTTAGATTTGTAACCAACCTCAAGGAGCCTTTTTAGTGGTGCTTAGACCATAAACAAAAACCCTGCAATTTTCTAATCCACTTGGTGTCCCAGGCTCCTCTCTCTTCAAGCCTCCAACACCTCCCTCCCCAGCCTCATTCTCAAGTGATTATGTAGCTTCATTTTTCATTTAGTAATAGGACACATCTCTCTATCATATCTTCCCACCTGTCCATTTGCCCTGCCTTTTCTCCTGTTCTTGTGGACTAACTGCTAACACTTGGTTTGGGGCCAATCTCTGCACTTGTCCACCACATCCAGTTGTGGGCTGCAGATGGTTAACAAACAGCTCTACTTTAAAAATCAAACCAAAACAAGGCCTGATGTCTAATGGCTGCAATTTCTGTGGTGTAAACACTCCCACCACAGTCAATTTCAGACGCCCAATGTGGTGTCATTTCCATCACCCGCACACTACAGACATAACTGCAAGAATATAGACCATGGTAAAGGTAGTAATGGAATTAGGAAGGGAAGCTTTTTGAATATCTATTACCTTTCAAAATATAGTTTAGGAGTAATTTTATATAATTTAATATTTAATAACAGCTGTGTTTAACAACCAGCTGATGAGGTTCAGAACACAGTAGCCCAAAATATGGCACCTCAGCATACAGAATATTTTAAACTGAAGGAATCTGCCCAAACTGCAGAAGCAGGAAGATCTCTCTGGCCTTCGCCAGCCCTCCTCCCCTGAAGCAGATCTTTCCTCTGTACCCAGAGGAAAGAAACATCGTTATCTCCAGGATGAAGGGTCACCAAGAAGAATCTGAACAAACACAGCTTGCCAAGTTTCCCTCAGTTTACTACACTTACCTCATCATACCCTTTGTCCTATACTTCCCCACAACTGCCCACTCTTTATCAAAGCTAGAATAAAAACACTTATGTTTAACCATTCTTCAGGTCTTCATTTCATTATGAAGGCTCCTATGTCACTTATAAAACTTACAGTTAATAAATCTCTATCCTTTTCTCTAGGACTTCTCTGGTGGCTCAGCAGTAAAGAATCTGCCTGCAATCCAGAAGACGTGGGTTCAATCTCAGGATTGGGAAGATCCCCTGGAGAAGGAATGGCAACCCACTCCAGTATTCTTGCCCAGGAAATCCCACGGACAGAGGAGCCTGGAGGGCTGCAGTCCATGAGATTGCAGAGTCAGACATGATTTAGCGACGAAACAACAATGCTTTTCTCCTAATAATCATTGTTAGTTTAATTTTCACATCCAGCCAGGGCCCCTAAAAGGGTAAAAGAAAACTTTTTCTCCTTTACACAATTCTACTATATCCCTAAATGTTCCTTGTCCTCTTTCTGGTTCAAGGACATGTCTCAAGCCTTATCCACGCCCTCTTTTTTGCATCGCCAGTTTTTTTCTCTACTGGTCATTCCAGCCACCATACAAGTACATTGTGATTTCTTCCATCTTAAAAAAAAATATCCACGCACCCTTAACCCCATATCTTCTGCCAGCTCTATTTCAATTCTCTGGTCCATTTTTGTTGCTATAATGTCTTGAACCCACTCCAGCCTGTTTGAGCCCCTGGCACTCCACTGAACCTACTGCTGTCAAGGTCACCAAGAACAAAACTGTGAAACCCACTAGTTAATTCTTAATTCCCACTTTATTAAACCCATGGGTCACGTTTCCTTGAAATATTGAATGAGAAATGAGGTGGAGGGTTAGGTGCCAAAGCTGTTACACATTGAATATACGTATAAAGCAACTCTACTGTGTCACCAACCCACACAGCCCCACAAAGGGAAGATGATGTGCTTGTGGAGTTCACGGCGTCTCTAATCTGCATCTGCAACCAAACAGCAGCTGGAAACTGAGTGTCGTGACAGAGAAGCCCCTGTAAGGCCAGACCCTCGGCTCCCACTCCATCCTGACCATTGGTTTCTTCCAGAACACATCCGTGGAAAGCTGCTCACCCACTCCTGGTGAACGGGCACAAAAGGCCAAGACTGTGTACTGAAAGATTAAAGGACCCAGCACCTGTTGGCTCTACTTGGGCTGATTGGCTAACTGCCTTGTGTAAGAACAAATGCCACCTGCCCATTCCAAGGACATCAGAGCACTCTGAAGGTGAAAAGGGGCCCAGCTAGACAAGGGAGGCCACTGACAAGCAGTCTTATGGCTCAGAATCACAGACAGTTAGCACAACTTGCTTGCTTATGTCCCCAGGGGAGAGAAGAGGGCTGCTGCAAAACAACTTTCCTTTGCTTTGAAATCAGGTGGCTTCACCAGTCAGGGACTCAAGTCTGGAAATTTACTAGCCAGCCTCACAAATTCAGACCTTATCTGGTCTTTAAGATACCAAAATCATCTTTGCATCTTCAAGGAAAGGCCCAGCAGACCACTCTATACATTTGGATGGAATGAATGGATGATTGGCCCTTTACACATTTGTGAGATATAAATTGATGGAGAGATTCATCCTTGCACCTCTATCCTTTTTCATTTACTCACCCTTTTTACACTGGCTTAGTTTCCTCTTCTGACTCTCTCCTCTCTTTTTCACGCTGACCTTTTTTTATCAAGTCTTATAGCTGTCTGTTCATGTGAATTCTCCACTGAAGTATGAGGTTGTCCAGACTGGAAAGAACTATATGTTATTCACTCTTCCCTATCTGGTGTTGAGTAGGAAAAAGCTCAGTCCATCTGTTGTGTTTCTCTTTTATTTTCACATCACTACTACACTCACAACACTTCTGACACCAGGTATGTGGCGGTTTCCCCCACATTGAGAAATTCTGTGACACCAGCTAGGTGTCCTCCAATGTAACTCAATTCTGACACCATCTACCTGGAAAGAGCAACAGACCACACAGGTCAAGGGGTCAGGCCCACAAGACTGCCCCTCCCTTCAGATGTCAATCCCAAGTCCAGGTGGTTCCTCATGCTTCTGATCCATGGGCTGTAAATCAGAGTTTCCCATGGTTCAATTAATTTGCTAGAGTAGCTCTTAGGACTTAAGGAAACAATTTACTTACTGTTTACCAGTTTATTATAAAAGGACATGACAAGTCCATTCTCTGCATCTGTGTCTCTATACGTGCCTTGCAAATAGGTTCATCAGTACTATTTTTCTAGATTCCAGGGAGGGAAAGAGAAGGCAGGATGAACTGAGAGAGTAGCATTGACATATTTACTCTATCATGTGTAAAATAGATAGTTAGTGGGAACCTGCTGTATAGTACAGAGAGCTCAGCTTGGTGTTCTGTGATGACCTAGATGAGTGGGATGTGGGGAGGGGAGGGAGGTTCAAGAGGGCAGGGATATATATATACACTTATAGCTGATTCACATAAATTTACAGCAGAAACTAACACAACGTTGTAAAGCCATTATACTCCGATTAAAAATAAATTTTTAAAAGGAGAAATCTAGTTTCTATACCTTTACTTAATACAATAGTCATTTTTAAATTAAAAAAAGAAAAGGACATGATAGAGAATAGAGATGAACATCCAGGTGGAAGACATGCGTATAACTAGGTGGGAAGGGGCACTGGGTTCCCACACCCTCTCCGGCCAGGACCTCTGCACTTCACCACCCTGGAAGATCTCCAAGCCTCATATTCTGGGGATTTTTATGGAGGCTTCATCACATGGAGGCAAGATCAATCATTAACTCCACTTTCAGCCCATCTCCCATCTCTGGAGCATAGCTGGTAGGGCTGAAATTTTCAAGCCTCTGATCCTGGACTGGCCTTTCTGGTGACCAGCTTCCATCCAGAAGCCCACCCAGAGTTGCCTCACTAGAACAAAAGTCACTCCTATGACCCAGAAATTTCCAGGGGTTTTAGGAGCTTGGTGTCAAGAACAAGGAACAAATATGAGGGGCGGGGGGGAACCATGCTCCTAATGCTTTTTATCACTTAGGATATAACAAAGGTTTTAGGAGCTCTGTGCAGGACAGAATTTAAGGTGTGAAGGAGAGGAGTACAGGGTGGAGGAGGGCAGAGACCAATATATATATTTCTTTCTATTATTTCACAAGTGCCTGGCAAAATACCTGGCATATTGAATAAATTCATGAATGTACTTAGAGAATATGACCTTGAGTGAGTTCCTTCCTGTCCCTGAACCTCAGTTTACCATCAACAAAATGACCAAGAGGGCCAAGATTATCTCTAAATTTCCTTCTAACTCCCTGACATTTCAGATCTGGATTCAGTGCAGGCACCATGGGTACAAGGGCACAAAGTAGAGATTTACAGGGAAAACAAGGCAAAAAATCTCAGAACAAGTTCACAATGTCAGTGTAAGTTAGACCCATGACATCACTGAACCAGACTTCTCTTCCCCCAACTGAGGAAGACATTGATCAGACAGTGTAGGGTCAGGCTGCCCAAATGGCTGTTCTCTTGTTCTCTTTATATCCTCTGCGACCAGTCTCTGCTTCACCTACACCCTACTCACATGACTCACCTTCCCTCTAAATCATAGAGCCTAATCAGTAACTGTCTACTTGCCTCTAGCCCCAGCTAGTGATTGTTCTAATCTTTAAATCAGATCTATCTCCACTATGATAGTTTATCAAAGAAGCATGCCCCTCTGCTGTTCTCCCTGGCCAACACCAATTCCTCCTGCAACTGGTAACACACACCTGTTTCCCACCCGAAGACGGCGCCATGCCCTGTCCTCCATCTGCATACAGTGGGGCAATGGTAGGTTCTCACTCTAGGACCTAACTTCACACGTGTTAAATTCCCTCCGCCTCTACCTATTAAAGTAGTGATCTCTCCATCCCTGACTCCAGGCTCTTCGTTCAGTCTTAAGGCTGAGCAAGTAAAGGGCTTGCAGGCTGGGGAGTACAGCTCAGCACAAAGAAGTTTAAGAATTTTCATCAGGCAGAGAAGTTTCAGGGCAAGGAGCCAGAAGGTCACCATACCATCCAGCGTACTACAAAGGACCTAGAAGCTGGTCAAATTCCAATGCTGAGCAAATGAAATATGTAAACCATTATTGCACAAGTATGTGTGCTAAAGGGGGAAGAGTAAGGTGGAAAAGAAGGATGATGAGTGAATGGGGGCAGGGCAGAAGAGAAATCCTCCCAGACAAAGTGACAGTTAAGTAGAAGACTTGAGCGAGCAGGTTGTGTCCATATATGAGGGGTGATCATGCGAGGGGTGATCATGCCAGGGCTTCCCTGGTAGCTCAGTAGGTAAAGAATCTGCCTGCAGTGCAGGAGAGCGGGGATTAATCCCTGTGTCAAGAAGATCCCCTGGAGAAGGAAATGGCTACCCACTCCAGTATTCATGCCTGGAAAATCCTATGGACAGAGGAGCATGGCGGGCTTCTGTCTATGAGCTCACAAGAGTCAGACAGGGCGACTAAATCACCACCAGGCCAGGCGGAGGGAGTGGCAAATTCAAAGGCCCTGAGACAGCACTCCTCTGCCGGGCATATTTGAGAACAGAGGCCAGTGAGGCTGGCCCAGAGTCCTGGGAGATAAAGTCAGAAAAGTAATAAGGATGAGGGTCACATAGAGTCTTTTATTGATGAAACTTTTGGCCTTATCTCTGTGTGAAATGGGAAGTTACTGAGAACTTTGAGCTGGGGAAGGACATGATATGATCTATTGGTATTATGGAAATCCTGGTGGATAAATTTTTATCAGCATGTTTATTGATTTTTTTTAGAACAGAGTCCTCGAAGGGTAGTCACTGGTTAAAAAGACACGGCCATTTTTTGAGGACCATTTTAATCCTGCCAGCACACCTTGATCTTAGACTTCTAGCCACCAGAACTGAAAGGAAACTGTAAGGAAATATTGATAAATTTCTTTTTTTTTTTTTTTTTTTTGACCATACCACATGACTTGTGGGATCTTAGCTCCTCAACCAGGGATTGAACCCAGGTCCTTGGTAGTGGAAATGCAGAGTCCCAAGCACTGCACTGCCAGGGAATTCCCAGGAAAAAAATTCTATTGTTTAGCCACTCAGTCTGTGGTATTTTGTTATGGCAGTGCCAACAAACTAACACATCATCCTAACTTGCTCATCTGTTAAAATTCTCGTTCCAAATAAGGCCACATTCACAGGCCCCGGGCTTTAGCAATTTAATACCTTTTAGAAAACAAAGGTGTCAACCCACAACACCACACAACAAACAAGCAGAAATTAAAGACAGAGAGCCTTGTGGAACCAGATTTCCAGGTCTAGTCCCTGAATCCCATGGGCTGCCCTGTTTCCTGCAGCTCCTTGAATTTTCTGAGTTTCCCCAGAACCCTTCTAGTAAATATTTTGTGCTTAACTAGAGTTTTCTATTACTTTCAATTAAGACTCCTGCTTAACATAATGTGGAAGAAAATTTTAGTTCATATAAATTCATATGCCAGAGGGATAAAATGAAAAGACAAAAGAACCTTGCCAAGCATTATTCCATCTGCAAAGCAATCCAACTCCTGAGACCTATCAAAGTTGGGCTGTCTTTCACATTTAGATTTTCAACTCTCTTTTAACATTTTGCACTTTGATTGTTTAGAAAGCCAACGAGAATTTTATTCATCTTGTTTGATAAAACTGCATCCTTTAAGGCCAGTTCACCTTTAAGGCCATTCATCCTTTAAGGCCAATTTCAGGGGAAATTTTCTTTGTAATAACAATAGTAATTAGTGATATGCATTTTAAAAGAATCCACTTAAGATATCTCCTGTCTGGGAAGACCAGTTTTAAAAGGCTGATCTCACACTAGACTGAAGACCAGAAGTTATGGAAGGGCATCTGTGTCAAAAAAGAGAACAATAATAATAAAACGAAAGACATACAGAGAGAATTTCAAAAGAAGTGTAACTTAGAAAACTAAGGGGTAACATATTCAGCCTCGATGTGAATTACCAAGTCTTTTCTTCCCACCTATTTTTCTAGCGGAAGGTGTGAGTAGTAGGGTGCTGGAGAATTGGAATGCTTGGAGGGGAAGGAGGTAACCGTGAAGAGCCCTATGGCAAAGGAAGAGTGAGTTTAGGGAGAAATCACAAACTTAACACAACTTGACTCTGCCTTGAGGGAATTACTACTTTTCTTAGAGGACTATCTGATTGATGAGATCAGGCAGAAGTGAGAATGTCAATGGGTGTGCTTCAGGGAGAAGCAGGAAGTTAAGCAGGAAGTTAAGAATGCAGGATTTGGGAAAAAGGTAATCTGCCTCCAAATGTTGCAGGAAGGTGGACCCCTTCCAGGGCCCGAAACTGGGCTCTTGTCTAACACTCTGAAATGAATTGTCTGAGGAGACACATGAGCTGACAAAGCAAGAGATTTTATTGGGAAAGGGCACCCGGGTGGAGAGCAGTAGGGTAAGGAGAACTGCTCTGCCTCGTGGCTGGAAAGGTCAGCTTTTATGGTGATGGGATTAGTTTTCGGGTGGTCTTTGACCAATCATTCTAATTCAGAGTCTTTCCTGGTGGCGCATGCATCGCTCTGCCAAGATGGATGCTAGTGAAAGGGATTCTGGGAAGTGGACGGACACGTGGTGTCTCCTTGAGACCTTTCCTGAACTCTTCCGGTTGGTGGTGGCTTATTATTTCCGTATTCCTTATCAGGATCTCCTATCATAAAACAACTCATGCAAATGGTTACTATGGTACCTGGCCAGGGTGGGTGGTTTCAATCAGTGTGCTTCCCCTAATACAAATATGGTTCCAACTGAGTCTCAGCCAGCCCTGTTAAAGGCTCTGGTGCTGGGTAAGCCCCACTGAGGCCAGGGGCTGGGAGGCAATTCCCTGGCAGTGGAGGACAATTGCCATAAGGAGCAGTGCTTGGGATGGGGGTTGGGGGAGCATAGAACCTGAAGTGGGGATCCAGATAGAGTGCTACCTCCATTATCAATATTATCCACAGTTTACAGATGAATAAATGGAAGCCTGGAGAGTATAAAGGGAGTATAATCCAGTCTCCCCACATTTTTACCTGTAAAAGTGTAAACTAATAGATACAAAGTCACTGGAAGAAAACTGGAATGATTTGAAGGCAGAATACACAAGAGGGCTCAGATTAAAGGCACTGATACTTCTGAAGAAAACCAAACCAATCTAAAGAGGGACTGTGCTGGTGGTCCAGCAGTTAAGAAGCCACCTTCCAATGCAGGGAACCTCGGTTCAATCCCTGGTCAGAGATATAAGATCCCACATGTCTCAGGGCAACCACGCCTATGCCCTGCAACTACTGAGCCTGCACACTGTAGAGCCCTTCTGCTGCAACGAGAGAATCACACGTGCTGCAGGTGGAGAAAGCCCACATGCACCACAATGAAAACCCAGGGCAGCTGAAGTAAAAAAAAAAAAAAAATATTTAATTAAATTTTTTCAAAAAGAGGTATTGGTGACTCATGAAAGCATAAGATAACATAGATAAAACTCAAGAGGTAAACATAGATATTGGAGAAATTACCACTAGAAAATGGCAATTCATGCAAGAACTTTGAACAGTTCTTTCCTGGTAGGGAAAAAAACAAATGTATTAGAATGGTCACATCAAGATTAAGCTAAGCCAATAAGCAACTGCCTTTGTTTGCTCACCAAGCAGGCTGAACTTGCCAGTAAGAGCATGTCTAATTACTACAGTAGTGAAATTTCAGAATAAAGTGGTTCCTGACTTTGCTTTTAGCTCCCCCGAAGCTTAAGTGACTCTTGAGGATATTATGCAGTGGTCGTGTGTACTTGGTTACCCCAAGTCTATCCATAAGACATGGGCTCTTTCTTAGAGATGAGATCAAAGAGATATCGAGCATGGAAATCAAAGGGTTAATTCCTAACACATTTACCAATGTCACCTGCACCTAATATTATTTTTACTTGTGACCAGGCATAAGATTTGCTTTTTTTTTTTCTTACTGTATTACCACTGTCATTATATATGATGCGTAGGAGGCTAGACTAATCTGTTGTTTCTGCATGAAACAACATTCCAGTGAGCCTCTCAGTCTGTCTGGCATAACCAATTAAACAACAGATAAAGGATGGACTTTCCAGGTGGCACTACTGGTGAAGAATCTGCCTATCAATGCAGGAGACCCAGGTTCAGTCCTTGAGTTGGGAAGATCTGCTGGAGAAGGGAATAGCTAACCACTCCAATATTCTTGCCTGGAGGAGGCTACAGTCTATGGGGCTGCAAAAAATTGGGCACTGTTGAGCGATTTAGCATAAAAATGATGATGTCCTTTGTATTAGGTCTAGTCCTCCTAAGATCTAATTAATCCATCAACATCTGCTTCCCTAACCTTAGAGCTGGAATGAAGAGGAAGCTCAAATGGCAATTTCTCTTGGAAGACTAACTCATCCACTACATATGATACACGTGATACCAACCAGTCAAAATATGCCCATGACCTGGGAATGAATGAGGAACATCACAACTTGTAATTAATCAGCGACCGGGCTCCAGAAGAAAGGGCCAATCCAGACCTTCCCTTTAGTACTGCTGGGACGAGGTGGAGTCCATAGTCATGTTGCTCAGGGAGAAGGCAATTAAACAAAAAAAAAACTGGTCATGCTAGTTCTTGGGACAGATGTAAGGTGAATAAGAATTCTTTCTAGGTTCTACCTACTATCCATTCTTTCTGGTAGTATTTATTAAGGATCTTCTTCTTTATATATATACCATATTTAGAATTCTATGCAGCTATTAGAATGTAGAGAAAAGTAAGATACGGTCCCCTCTTCAAAGGGCAGGGAATGGTCGGTTGTTTACTCTGCATTCATTCGGTCCTCTGTCTTCAAGATAAACACTGTTCTTCTTCAAGGATTCACTCTAACCCTAGCTTCATAGGCCTTAGTGGCCTAGGAATGATCTTCATTGCCACAGATTGGCAGTAGAATGGGCATATGAATCAGTATGGACCAGTGAGACATAAAGAAATGTTTATTGGGACCTTCTGTTAATTAACTCCTCCTTCCTTGGCTTTCCTTGTGGCTCAAGACAAGTAAAGAATCTGCCTGCAATGCAGGAGACCCAGGTTCAGCCCCTGAGTTGAGAAGATCCCCTGGAGAAGGGAATGGCAACCCACTCCAGTATTCTTGCCTGGAGAACCCCAGGGACAGAGGAGCCTGGCGGTACACAGTCCATACAATCACAAAGAGTCGAGCACAGCTGAAGCGACTTAGCACACACACTTGCACATGAACAAGGAAATGTCCCTAGTTCTGGCTAGCTGACATTCTATGGGGAGACAGCCTTGGTGTGATGCCCTCCCTGTGTGGTCACACTGCATGGCTTGCAGGATCTTAGGTCTCTAGTCAGGAACTGAACCCATGTTCCCTGCAAAGGAAGTGTGGAGTCCTAACCACTGGACTGCCAGTGAAGTCCCAGGCTTTCTTTCTTCTAAATCCAAGCTTTAAAGTGAACACTATGGAGCCCTTGCCAATTAGTCCCAAACACCACACTGTTTTCATTGCCCCATATATGAGCTAACAGATCTCTTTGTAATCCAAGCCAGTCTGAGCTGGTTTCTCTTACTTGCAACCTAGAGAATCCTACCTGGTAAAAAGCTAACAGTCCAAATTTAGCTCCCCTGGAGAGGTATTTTCTAAAACCAAGCCATAGGATAAAGGACTTTGCTGGAACTCAATTGCAAATTTCTCAATGATGGAACTAGGTCTTACATTTCTTTATATCTCTGGCACCCTGCAAACACTAAGTGCTGAATCTTTCATGCAATTCATATAAGGTAATGTATAAATAAGTCCTCTGGTAGAGGAAATTGCTGTTCAAATAAAATAATAAAGGAACTAAAGCACTAATACAAGCTGCTCATAATAATAGGTAACATTTCTTGGGCACTTAATATGAGCCAGGCACTGTTCTTTGTAATTGCTTTGAAAAATTTGCATGTGTTAACTTATTTCATCCTCCCAGCACAATAGTCAGGTACTATTATTGTCCACAGTTTACAGATGAAGAAGCTAAGGTCCTACACGTTTACTCATACACTTTTAAGAAACTTTCCTTAAGATGAAAATTCTCAGTATTTAAACAACTAATGACTAACAAAAAGAAAATCTTAAAGTCTCCATACTTCAACCAATAGGACTTGCCTAAACCAGTTCATAACAGGATTGTGTTGCATCTTCTTTACAGATGAAAGGTGAAAAACAGAGATTTGCTCAGTGTTATTTTGCTGTTGTTTTTCAGTCAAGTCGTGACCTACAATTTGTGACCACATGGGCTACAGCATGCCAGGCTTCCCTGTCCTTCACTATCTCCCAGTTTCCTCAAACATGTCCATTGAGTCAGTGATGCCATCCAAACATCTCATCCACTGTCATCCCCTTCTCCTCCTGACCTCAATCTTTCCCAGCATCAGGGTCTTTTCCAATGAATCAGCTCTTCACATCAGGTGGCCATAGTATCAGAGCTTCAGCTTCATCAACAGTCCTTCCAATGAATATTCAGTATTGATTTCCTGCTATGTTGATTTATAGATTCTTGGAAACTTGTCATTGTTTGCTTGTTTGTTTTTTCATTTTGCTGCAGTCTAAAAGTCATTAGGTTCTTGACATTGTACAGGAGACAGGGATCAAAACCATCTCCAAGAAAAAGAAATGCAAAAAAAAGCAAAATGGCTATCTGAGGAGGCCTTACAAATAGCTGTGAAAAGAAGAGAAGTGAAAAGGAAAGATATACCCATTTGAATGCAGAGTTCCAAAGAATAGCAAGGAGAGATAAGAAAGCCTTCCTCAGTGATCAATGCAAAGAAATAGAGGAAAACAACAGAATGGGAAAGACTAGAGATCTCTTCAAGAAAATTAGAGATATGATGGGAACATTTCATGCAAAGATGGGCTCAATAAAGGACCTAACAGAAGCAGAAAATATTAAGGAGAGGTGGCAAGAATACACAGAAGAACTGTACAAAAAAGATCTTCACAACCCACATAATCATGGTGTGATCACTCACCTAGAGCCAGATATCCTGGAATGTGAAGTCAAGTGGGCCTAAGGAAGCATCACTATGAACAAACCTATTGGAGGTGATGGAATTCCAGTTGAGATATTTCAAATCCTAAAATACGATGTTATGAAAGTGCTGCACTCAATATGCCATCAAATTTGGAAAACTCAGCAGTGGCCACAGGACTGCAAAAGGTCAGTTTTCATTCGAATTCAAAAGAAAGGCAACTCCAAAGAATGCTCAAACTACTGCACAATTGCACTCATCTCACATGCTAGTAAAGTAGCACTCAAAATTCTCCAAGCCAGGCTTCAACAGTACATAAACCGTGAAATTCCTGATGTTCAAGCTGGTTTTAGAAAAGGAAGAGGAACCAGAGATCAAATTGCCAACATCTGCTGGATCATGGAAAAAGCAAGAGAATTCCAGAAAAACATTTATTTCTGCTTTATTGACTATGCCAAAGCCTTTGACTGTGTGGATCACAATAAACTGTAGAATATTCTGAAAGAGATGGGAATACCAGACCACCTGACCTGCCTCTTGAGAAACCTATATGCAGGTCAGGAAACAACAATGAGAACTGGACATGGAACAACAGACTGGTTCCAAATAGGAAAAGGAGTATGTCAAGGCTGTATATTGTCACCCTGCTTATTTAACTTCTATGCAGAGTACATCATGAGAAACGCTGGACTGGAAGAAACACAAGCTGGAATCAAGATTGCCAGGAGAAATATCAGTCACCTCAGATATGCAGATGACACCACCCTTATGGCAGAAAGTGAAGAGGAACTAAAAAGCCTCTTGATGAAAGTGAAAGAGGAGAGTGAAAACGTTGGCTTAAAGCTCAACATTCAGAAAACGAAGATCATGGCATCCGGTCCCATCATTCCATGGGAAATAGATGGAGAAACAGTGGAAACAGAGTCAGACATTATTTTTTTGGGCTCCAAAATTACTGCAGACGGTGATTGCAGGCCATGAAATTAAAAGATGCTTACTCCTTGGAAGAAAAGTTATGACAAACCTAGATAGCATATTGAAAAGCAGAGAAATTACTTTGCTGACTAAGGTTCATCTAGTCAAGGCTATGGTTTTTCCAGTAGTCATGTATGGATGTGAGAGTTGGACTGTGAACCAAAGAACTGATGCTTTTGAACTGTGGTGTTGGAGAAGACTCTTGAGAGTCCCTTGGACTGCAAGGAGATCCAACGAGTCCATTCTGAAGGAGATCAACCCTGGGATTTCTTTGGAAGGAATGATGCTGAAGCTGAAGCTCCAGTACTTTGGCCACCTCATGCGAAGGGTTGACTCATTGGAAAAGACTGTGATGCTGGGAGGGATTGGGGGCAGGAGGAGAAGGGGACGACTGAGGATGAGATGGCTGGATGGCATCACTGACTCAATGGACATGAGTCTGGGTGAACTCTGGGAGCTGGTGATGGACAGGGAGGCCTCGCATGCTACGATTCATGGGGTCGCAAAGGGTTGGACACGACTGAGTGACTGAACTGAACTGAACTACTCCTTGGAAGAAAAGTTATGACCAACCTACATAGCATATTCAAAAGCAGAGACAATACTTTGCCAACAAAGGTCCGTCTAATCAAGGCTATGGTTTTTCCAGTGGTGATGTATGGATGTGAGAGTTGGACTGTGAAGAAAGCTGAGCGCCGAAGAATTGATGCTTTTGAACTGTGGTGTTGGAGAAGACTCTTGAGAGTCCCTTGGACTGCAAGGAGATCCAACCAGTCCATTCTAAAGGAGATCAACCCTGGGATTTCTTTGGAAGAAATGATGCTAAAGCTGAAACTCCAGTACTTTGGCCACCTCATGTGAAGATTTGACTCATTGGAAAAGACTCTGATGCTGGGAGGGATTGGGGGCTGGAGGGAAAGGGGACGACAGAAGATGAGATGGTGGATGGTATCACTGACTCGATGGACATGAGTTTAAGTGAACTCCAGGAGATGGTAATGGACAGGAAGGCCTGGTACGCTGCAATTCATGGGGTCACAAACAGTTGGACACAACTGAGGGACTGCACTGAACTGACTGAACACATAGGGTTTGTTTGGGTTTTTTTCCAACAAATTAGTACCTGTTTTCATTTTACTGATCTTTAAATCAACTAATGTGGTGGAAAGTTTGTGTTCATTTAGAGATCACTATATATGGACTCAAAAAAATTAAAGTTTGAGTTCTGATTCTGCCCAAACTGTTTCAGTTTCCTGCCCTTTGGTGAGTTATGTATCAATTCCTTTATTTTTTAGGCAGAGATAGCAGTATACGGATTTTTGAATGTGTGGGGTGGGCACCCCAAACTCCACATTGTTCAAGGCTCAACTGTAGTTACTGACCTCAAGGAGCTTGCCTTCTAGGAAGGGAAACAGACATTGAACAAATTATCACACAAATAAATACAAAATTACATATTCTTCCTTGAAAGGAAAGGGCCTCCTGGGAGATAATAAAGAGAGTAAGTAATTCAGTGGGGTATACCAAAGAAAGTCCTGCCGAGGAAGTGACATTAAATATGAGACCTGAAAGAAAAGAGCAGTAAATATCTTTTGTTACTTTCTTACCTAGCATCAATTCACATTCTTCTACAACCATCATCCAAGTCTTTCTGGAGACTATTTGAATATTCTTCCCATGCTCACTGCAATGGTAATTTGGAGACTTTTCTGCCTCCCCTCAAGGCTAGGATGGGGCCAAGACCTAGGCTGTGTACCTCATGTCCCTGGCCAGTGATGTATCCAGTTGCATCAGGCATGGGAAAATGACCTCTGTGAGGGCAATTATAGCAGCAAGACTCTATCTAGGGGCTTTGGTTTAAGCCGTTTTATCCATTGCACTGAGTATTGTGAAGATATGACCTTGAAACTGAAGGAGGGGCGATGATGTATAACAGGGAGATTCATTTCTGTATCAAGAAATGGATCTTCTTGTCATTATTAAAGCTCCAGTTTAGACTGTGCCTGGGCTTCCCTGGTAGTTCAGTGGTAAAGAGTCTGCCTGCCAGTGCTGGAGATGTGGATTTGATCCCTGAGTTGGGAAGATCCCCTGGAGAAGGAAATGGCGACCCACTCCAGTATTCTTGCCCGGGAAATCCCATGGACAGAGGAGCCTGGCGGGCTATAGTCCATAGGGTCACAAAGAGTCAGACACCACTGAAGTAACTGAGCACTGACTATATCCATAACCCAAGGACTGTTCAGATATATGAAACATAGCACATTCCTTTCTGGCTAAAACAATGCGTGGAGCTTTAGTGTTAGTCTTTTTTTTTTTTCTAGTACTGTTCCTTCTGGACATATGGTGGGACTCTACTTCCTTACTCCTTTAAGTCAGACTCCTTTATATTGATTTGGCCAATATAATGTGAGCAGACTCAGTGTATTTCACTTCTAGGCAGAGGTCTTTAAGAGCTGGTACACACCCTACAACATTATCTTCCCTGGTCATGGCAGTCAGATATGTTCCAAATGGTAGAGACTCTTGTCAACCTAAGATCCTGACTGAGCTGGACTGAGAGCAGAGCTCCCATCAACCAAGAGGAAGAAATGAAAGCACTGACATCATGGAGCTGCTCTTCACTGTAGCATAACTTATCCCACACTGAGTTAAATCCACCACTTGAATTGTGTTTTTCTCTTTTGCAACAGAAATGCAATGAGTATAAGGAAGGTGGTGGGAAAAGAAAAAAGATAAAGCATTCCAGTGAACAACTCACGTGAAGGGAAGAAACTGAATTGGAGGCTGAAATAGGGAAGACTTAAGGTTACTGAAGTGATCCAAGTAGGAGGCAATGTTGACTGGAGTATGGCAGTGGTATGGAATACGGAAAACAATGGGGAGATTATATATATAGGACTTTAATTCCTCAACTAGGGATTAAACCCATGCTTCCCCTTCATGGAAGCACCATGTCTTAACTACTAGACCACCAGAGAATTTCCTCAAAATATATCTTTAAAGGTACAAAATGTTAGGAAATTTTTCCCTGACAAGACTGATTGCTTTGTCATTTTGACTTTAAAAGGCCCAGGAGTGCATTAAAAAGTTAATGAGCTGAGAATTAGGAGATCCAGAAATCTGGGGCTAAATCCGTTAAGTAGGGTGTGACCTTGGACAAGTTCTTTGCCTTTGCAGACCTTCACTTCTCATCTCTATAAAAGAAGGGGGAGCCAGAGTGTCTCTACATTTCCCTCTAAGAGCTGACATTCTATGGAGCCTGATCATCTGAAGCTATCATATCAAAATGTTTGAATGGGATAAGTGTCCCTGACTCAATTAAGGAAATAAAGAATGAAAACTCAGAAGACTTTGCCATAGTATAGTCATTTTGTGAATAGCGAAGTCAAAATAACACCCAGTGGCATAAGAAAGGCTGGAGCCTTTTGATTATGATTTCATAATGATAGTTTAACACAAGTGTCTAAAAAATGACCCAGACAGCACATGCACTACATTGTCAATATGACTCACTCTGATTTGGATTCAGACAGACTCTTCTACATTAAATGTGTTCCTCCAAATATAACAAATAAATTGAGAGGCAGGGAAGGTACCCAAGCAATATTGAACAAGGTGAACTTCATAGGCACTTCATCATAACACTGTTCACTACAGCAGCATTTTCCCAAAGCTGTACTTAGAGGCTTTAACTCAATAAATGGACAAACATGTATGCTTCGTAGTTATTTCCCCTGACTTTGTGCTTGATTTACAGAAATATCTATTAGCTGGGATTTCCCTGGTGGTCGAGTGGTTAAGACTTCATGCTTCCAATGCAGGGGGTGCAGGTTCAGTCCCTGGTTTGGGAACTAGGATCCCACATGCCATGTGCTGAAACCAAATTTCAAAAAAGAAGGAAAGAAGAACTATCCATTAGCTTAATATTCCTGGCCCCTCTCTATTCCCTTCCCCATTCCTGCCCGATTAGTGAGTTTGGAGGAAAAAACCAAGTATGGTAGCTCAGTCTTTCTCTCCCTACGCTTTCTCTCTCTCTCTCTCTCTCTTTTACTTCATTTATTTACTTATACGTCTGTGTCTGATCTTAGTTCTAGCATGCAGGATTGTCGTTGCGTCATGGGAGATTTCTCATTGGAACACACAGACTCTAGCTGTGGTGCACCGGCTCAGCAGTTACAGCGTGTGGGCTTCATTACTCCCTGGCATGTGGGATTTTAGTTCCCTGACCAGGGATCAAACCTGTGTTCTCTGCATTGCAGGGCAGATTCTTCATCACTGGGCCGTCAGGGAAGTCTCTCTCCCTACCTTTCTGAATTTGCCCCCTTCAGGGAGAACAACTTGTGTGCTGTCCTTGGCTGTGGGAAGAAATGGGCCATGCTGCAGGGTAGGCCTGCCGGCGGATGTGTCTGTTCAAGCCTGGGGTTTACTCTTAGGGAGCCCATAATTGCCCAGCACCTAAGCAACTCTCATGGCTCAGATGGTAAAAGTGTCTGCCTACAATTTGGGAAACCAGGGTTCCATCCCTGTGTTGGGAAGGTCCCCTGGCGAAGGAAATGGCACCCCACTCCAGTACTCTTGCCTGGAAAATCCCATGGAGGGAAGAGCTGCAGTCCACGGGGTTGCAGAGTTGGACATGACTGAGTGACTTTCACTTTCACCTTCTTTCACTAAGCAGCAGCCTCCAGGGCAGCCTGTATTAGTCACTAACCTCATATTTTGAGCTCCATTTGCCTGACTCTCATCTGCCTCAAGTGAGGAAGATGACATTTATTGAGTCCCCTCAAATTCTAACACTCATATCCATCTTAATGGATACTGGAAAACTATATAGCCTGTTAATGAAACCCTATAATACCACAGATGTTATTGCTTAATATGAATATCATTCTTTTAAGGGTTTCACTTTAATGTTGATCAAACAAAAATATTAAGAAAACATTAATATAAATGGTACAAAATTATGAAATTGGCAACTCTGTAGAAAAAAAGTTATGAATTCTATGACTGAGAGAAGTTTTGGAATTATTGTACTAATGAGCAGAATGTGATATGAACCATGTCTTGGCTCCATCCAGGAGCTTCATCAGATCAAAAAGATTGTCAATTCTGGAGAAAGGCTTGTAGCTGATGAAACCTTATATAAGACAAGAAAAGTATGGAACAGCAATATCATAAGTTAAATTGGAAATATCAGTGTGAAATAATAACCTTCATAAATTTGTTTTCAGCTCTCAGTGGCCCAGTACCAGCAGCAATTCACTGTTGTTCATCACACATTTGCCTGTATTAATACATACCCAGGACACAGCTCCTGGTCTTTAAATTTATTTTCTGTTAAAAAAACAAAAAACAGAATCCTTTAGAAGGTAGCTAATTTCCTGATTTATGATGGAAAAAAAATTTCAGAACATCTCTCCAACATCCAATCATTGCCAAAAAAGCAAGACAGTTTTCAAGACTATCAGAGACAATACATAAAGGATAAAGGAGTCAATATGAAGGGTGCTTCAAAGACCATATGGTGAGCTTTTTAAATAAAATTCTTATTATACAAATAGAGCAGAAAACACATACACACTACACATCAAATGTATGCCCAGGTCAAAAAATAGAACTTAAGCATTAGTTCCAGAAGCTCCTTCCTTGAGCCTCATTCTTATCACACCTCTTTCCCCTTCTGCATATCTTCATTTTTATAATAATGCCTTTCTTGGGGTATTTTATTTGTTTTATTACCCAAATGTTCATCTCTAAACACTACAGTTTACTCTTGCCCATTTGAAAAAGATACATCTCTTGCATTATCATCACCATCATCGTCACCATGGTTTATAGGACAAGATCAATTTTGTGAAATACTATGAATTCAAAATGACTCAGAAGAGTTAATATGAAGCTTGACCAAAAGATTACTGTAATAGAAAGTGGTGACTATAATAGATCATATTTATTTTTTATTGATTTTAATAATTAGGAGGGTTTGATATTTCTTCTAGTATTTCTAATATGAATATGGTATGCTTAAAAGCACAGTCATCTGCCTACCTTATCTATTAAGAATAAACACTTGACAGTGTAAGCTATATAGCCCCAGAAAAAGTAGATGCCAAGAACAGGAAGGACCGTTCACCTTAGGTGGGCACCCCAAATAACCAACCAGATAGAGGGGTCCACAGCATTTGCCAGATGACCTACAGAGGAACGCTACACAGACTTAATCTCACAACTCCTAGGAGATTAAATCTCAGTACTAATAAGGGAGATGTAACTTTTTAATGCTAAGAGACAAAATCAATATTTGATTATGACAAGATAATAGGTTTTATAACAATGGCCAAGCGATCTTTTTTTTTTTAATCAGAGATAGATACTAGGTTGCAAAATTAAAACCCCAGGCATAAGATAAGGCCTGAAATAGTCTCACTGACCTTAACAGATGTAATTTAACTATAGAAAAGCTTACCATAGAAAGGTGATTTGGGTTAGAATCACCTTGAGAAAAACAAACAAGTATGACCAAGAATTAATCAGTCAATAAACCAAGTCCTGCCATCTAGGCTGTTTTGATACATTTATTTTTTCTTCAGGATCTGCTAAGAATTTTGTGACCCAAGGAAAGGAATAAAAATAATAATGCTGAAACTCTGAGGCTATATAAAAACTAACTTAGAAAAATAAGAAGAGAAATAGAGAGGCATTAAATCCTTGATATTGATGCTTTAGAGTAAATTTATATGAAACTGTAAGTTCTATAGCCTTTGTTTTAGATGTTTATAAATTAAGGTTTTGAAGTGTTTAAAATGATCAGCCATTCTAAATATATAATTGCAGTTAGTTTAAACTGTTTAATATGATATGCTTAATAAATCTGTAATCAATGTTTAAAAGCCCCAAGAAAAACTGATTTTCAATTTGGGGTATTAGATTCATGAACTTAATAAATTGAGTTTTAAACAAAGAACAAATCGTTCTGAGTATTCCTCTCCATAGGAAAATCTGTCAAAAAAATGAAAAGGAACCAAAACAAAGTGTTCTGTCAATAAAGACCGAGAGAGAAGGTAGTATTACCTTGTGGTAATTATCTATCCCTATGTAACAAATGGTTCCCAAACTTACTGGCTCAACAACATCTATTTTCTCAACATTTATCATCCCACAGGCAGAGATCTGAGCAGGGCTTAGCCGAATGGCTTGGCTCCAGGTGGCTCACAAGGCTGCAATTAAAATGTCGGCTGTGGTTGAGCCTCAGATTCATGGAGGGAAGGAGACCCTTCCAAACTCACACATGTGTTTGTCAGCAGGATTCAGTTCCTAACAGGCTGTTGGGCTGAGGGCCTCCATTCCTCGTGGGCTCTCAGCCAGGAGACACACTCTCCTGGCTGTTTCTGGCTATGTGATCTCTCCATAAGGCAGTTCACGGCATGGCAGCTGGCTTCATCAGGTGAAGAAGCAAGAAAAGCCAAAAATAAAGTCATAGTCTTTTCTCGTTTTGCTTTGTTTTTTGTTTTTGGCATTTCCTCTCAACATTTTATTATGAAAAAATTCTAATGTACAGAAAAGGTGAAAGAACTATAGAAGGAATAACCCTTAAACCACCTAGACTAGACTCTAGAAGTTGCATTTTGCTGTATTGCTTTATCACATGTTGATCCATTTATCCATATTTCCACTCATTCATTCATCCCTCAGTTCGTCTTTTATAATGTGTTCTAAGAGATGGCATCCCATCATTTTTGCCACAGTCCACTGTTGGAAGCAAGCCACTAAGTCCAGTTCACACTCAGAGAATGACTGCATAGGATGAGTAGGGGGGTCACTGGGAGCTATTTTAGAAGCTGTCTGCAAGTGAAATTTCCCAAGACACTGGCCCACACAACAACACACCAAGGGCCATGTGTGTGCATCCCAAAGTCATGTCTCTGCAAACACCAAATCAGCGGACATTTCTTGAACACCTTCTATGCACCAGGTGCTGTAGGAGATGCTGGGGCCTCAGTAATAAATGAGACACACTTCCTGCTCTTAAGGACCCCATAGCTCAAAGAAAGACGCCTGCAATTCCATGAGAGTTAAATACTCTCTCCTTTCTTCCTCTCCTATAGCACCTTTAACTTTATTTTGCAAATATTTATTTAAATATCTGCTGCCCTGTGAGACTATAATGTCCCTGAAAGAAGGGACTACGTCTGTTTCATCTTCTGGCTGCTTGTGTCTTGCACATGGCCTGCCCTATAGGAGGCATAGCATAACTTTGAACCCTAAAAAGCAGACATGGTCAATAATCTACTAGGTATTCACATCTTAGTATAAATTAATGGCCACAGTCTTCTGAGAATTAATCATTAATAAGGAAACAAAGATGAGAGTTGGACAAAAATGACACTAAGAAAATTTCACAAAGAGGAATCCTGTAGTGTTAAAAGAGATAAACACTGACTGACTGGACAGCAGAGAGAGCAGACGGACAAGCCGGAGAGCTGTGGTGGCACGGGAGAGAAGGGGAGTGTGGGAGGGAAGGGGAGCGTGACAGGCCCACTGGGGGAGCCACCACAGCACACAGAACCTGGGTGCCCCCCAGGCATACCTGTGGGCATGGGGAGCCTGGGCAGCAGCACACAGAGCCTGGGTGTCCTCCAGGCATACCTGTGGGCATGGGGAGCCTGGGCAGCAGCACACAGAGCCCGGGTGCCCTCCAGGCATACCTGTGGGCATGGGGAGCCTGGGCAGCAGCACACAGAGCCCGGGTGCCCTCCAGGCATACCTGTGGGCATGGGGAGCCTGGGCAGCAGCACACGGAGCCCAGGTGCCCTCCAGGCATACCTGTGGGCATGGGGAGCCTAGGCAGCAGGTGGCTGGGGAGACCCAGTGACCGGGGAAGTGGGACGAGGAGCCAGAGCCAGACTGGGATGAGAAGGTGATGCCACCAGGGGCACCACTTGCTTTCTGGGGGAAGATGCTCAACTATTGCATGCAAGATGCCACCATGTGGGACATGGAGAAATGGAGGAAGCCTTCCAAGCACTGTAGATCAAGCCCTGAGCCTTTGGAGTGGGAACACTGACTCCAAGACCCTAGACTACCAGAGAACTAACCCTAGGGAATATCAGATAGTGAGAACTCACACAAAGGAAACCACTTGAATATAAGACCCAGCATCACCCAACCACCAGTAGCACCCTGTGCAGGACACCGCATCTAAACAACAAACAAAACAAAAACACAAACCCAATCATCAGCCAACAGGATTACCACCTCACTCAGCCTTGCCCATCAGAGGAAAAACATACCAAAAAAACTCAGCACAAACCCTATAGGAAGCCAAACAAACCTTATGGCCAATCTTAGGAGGGCAGAAACCAAAAGGAAGAAAGAATTTCACCTTCTTCAAGGAAAGAATTCAACTTTCCTTGAAGCCTGGGAAAAGGAGACCTCAAACACAATAACTTTTAAAAAATGATGAAAAGGCAAAGAAATACTGCACAAATGAAGGAACAAACCAGAAATACAGAGTCCAAATAAATGAAGAGGAAATAGGCAAATTACTTGAAAAATAATTCAGAATAATGACAGTAAAGATGATCAAAAACCTTGAAAACAAAATGGAGCAAATGCAAGAATCAATTTAAAAAGAACTAGAGGAATTAAAGAATAAACATACAGAGACAAACAACACAATTACTGAAATTAAAAATACTCTGGAAGGAATCAGTAGCAGAATATCTGAAGCAGAAGAATGAATTAATGAGCTGGAAGATAAAATGGTGGAAATAACTTCTGAAGAGTGGAATAAAGTGAAAAATGAAGAGCCGAGGACAGTCTCAGAGAAATCTGGGACCACAGCAAATGCACCAACATTTGAACTATAGGGGTCCCAGGAGAATAAGAGAAAAAGAAAGGCTATGAAAAAAATTTTGAAGAGATTATAGTTGAAAATTTCCCCAACATGGGAAAGGAAATAGTCAATCAAGTCCAAAAGGCACAAAGTGTCCCATACAATACAAACCCAAGGAGAAACACACCAAGACACATACTAATCAAATTAACAAAGACTAAACACAAAGAAAGAATATTAAAAGCAGCACGGGAGAAGCAAAAAGTAACATACAAGGGAACCCCATTTGATTAATGGCTGATCTTTCAGCAGAAACTCTGTAGGCCAGAAGGAACTGGCAGGATATATTTAAAGTACTGAAAGGGAAAAATCTCTAACCAAGACTACTGTACCCAGCAATGATATCATTCAAAATTGATGGAGAAATAAACAACTTTTCAGAAAAGCAAAAGTTAAGAGAAGTCAGTACCACCAAACCAACTTTACAACAAATATTAAAAGGACTTATATAGTCAAGAAATACAACAGAAGAATAAAGATCTATAAAATCAACCCCAAACTATTAGAAAATGGCAATAGGAACATCTATATCAATAATTATTTTAAATGTAAGTGGATTAAATGCTCCAACCAAAAGACTCAGACTGGCTGAATGGATACAAAAGAAGACCTATATATATGCTGTCTACAAGGAAACCACTTCAGACCTCAAGACACATATAGACTGAAACTGAGAGGATGGAAAAATATATTCCATGCAGTTCAGTTCAGTTCAGTCGCTCAGTCGTGTCCGACTCTTTGTGACCCCATGAATCGCAACACCCCAGGCCTCCCTGTCCATCACCAACTCCCAGAGTTCACCCAAACTCATGTCTATCGAGTTGGTGATGCCATCCAGTCATCTCATCCTCTGTCATCCCCTTTTCCTCCTGCCCCCAATCCCTCCCAGCATCAGAGTCTTTTCCAATAAGTCAACTCTTCACATGAGGTGGCCAAAGTATTGGAGTTTCAGCTTCACCATCAGTCCTTCCAATGAACACCCAGGACTGACCTCCTTTAGGATGGACTGGTTGGATCTCCTTGCAGTCCAAGGGACTCCCAAGACTCTTCTCCAACACCTCAGTTCAAAAGCATCAATTCTTCAGCACTCAGCTTTCTTCACAGTCCAACTCTCACATCCATATGTAACCACTGGAAAAACCATAGCCTTGACTAGACAGACCCTTGTTGGCAAAGTAATGTCTCTGCTTTTCAATATGCTATCTAGGTTGGTCATAACTTTCCTTCCAAGGAGTAAGCATCTTTTAATTTCATGGTTGCAATCACCATCTGCAGTGATTTTGGATCCCAAAAAAATAGTCTGACACTGTTTCCACTGTTTCCCCATCTATTTCCCATGAAGTGATGCAAATGGGAAGCAAAAGAAAGCTGGAGTAGCAATCCTCATATCAGACAAAATAGACCTTAAAGAAGATTACAAGAGATAAGGAAGGACACTACATAATTGATCATGGGATCAATCCAAGAGGAAGATATAACAATTGTAAATATCTATGCACCCAACATAGAAGCACCTCAATATATAAGATAAACACTAACAGACATAAAAGGAGAAATTGACAATAACACAATAATAGTAGATTTTAACACCCCACTCACACCAATGGACAAATCATCAAAACAGAAAATTAATAAGGAAACACAAGTCTTAAATGATACATTAGATGAGATGGATCTCACTGAAATCTTCAGGACATTCCATCCAAATGCAGAAGAATACACCTTTTTCTCAAGGGCACTTGGAACATTCTCCAGGATAGACCACATCTTGGGTCACAAATCAAACCTCAGTAAATTTAAGAAAATTGAAATTGTATCAAGCTTCTTCTCTGACCACAATGCTATGAGACAAGATATCAATTACAAGAAAAAAAAAGTGTAAGAAACACAAACACGTGGAGATTAAACAACATGTTTCTAAATAACCAACAGGTTATTGAAGAAATCAAAAGGGAAGTCAGAGAAATAAATGACAATGAAAACATGACAACTCAAAACCTATGAGATGCAACAAAAGCAGTTCTAAGAAGGAAGTTTATAGCAATACAATCCTACCTCAAGAAACAAGAAAAACATGGAATAGGCAACCTAACTTTACACCTAAAACAACTGGAAAAAGAAGAGGAACAACAACAACAAACCCAAAATTAGTAAAAGGAAAGAAATCGTAAATATCCAAGCAGAAATAAATGAAAAAGAAATGAAAGAAACTATAGTAAAGATTAATAAAACTAAAAGCTGGTTCTTTGAGAAGATGAACAAAATTAACAAACCTTTAGCCAGACTCATCAAGAAAAAAAAGAGAGAAGAATCAAATCAACAAAATTAGAAATGAAAAAGGAGAGGTTACAACAGACAATGCAGAAATACAAAGGATTATAAGGACTATTATGAACAACCATATAGCAATATAATAGATAACCTGGAAGAAAAGGACAGATTCTTAGAAAAGTTCAATCTTCCAAGACTGAACCAGGAAGAAATAGAAATTATGACCAACCCAATTACAAGCACTGAAATTGAAGCTGTGATCAAAAATCTCCCCAAAAACAAAGCCCAGGACCAGACGGCTTCACAGGAGAATGTCCATCAAACATTTAGAGAAGAGCTAAAGCCTATCCTTCTAAAAGTCTTTCAAAAAATTGTAGAGGAAGGAACACTTCCAAACTCATTATATGAGGCCACCCTGATACCAAAACCAGACAAAGACAACACAAAATAAGAATACTACAGGCCAATATCACTGATGAACATAGATGCGAAAATTCTCAACAAAACTTTAGCAAACAGAATTCAGCAACACGTCAAAAAGCTCATACACCATGATCAAGTTGAGCTTATTCCAGGAATGCAAGGATTCTTCAATATATGCAAATCAATCAATGTGATACATCATATTAACAAACTGAAAGATAAAAACTATATGATAATCTCAATAGATACAGAAAAAGCCTTGGACAAAATTCAGCAGCCATTTATGATGAAAACTCTTCAAAAACTGGGCATAGAGTGAACCTTTCCTCAACAGAGTAAAGGCCATATATGATAAGCCTACAGCAAACATTAATCTCAATGGTGAAAAACCAAAAGCATTCCCCCTAAGATCAGGAACAAGACAAGGATTCCTACTTTTGCCACTATTATTCAACATAGTTCTGGAAGTCATAGCTACATCAATCAGAGAAGAAAAAGAAATAAAAGGAATCCAGATCAGAAAAGAAAAAGTAAAGCTCTCACTGTTTGCAGATGACATGATACTATACACAGAAAACCCTAAAGATAGTATCAGAAAATTACTAGAGCTAATCAATGAATTTAGCAAAGTTTCAGAACACAAAATCAATACACAGAAATCACTTGCATTTCTATATACTAACAATAAAAAATCAGAAAGAGAAATTAAGGAATCAATTCCATTCACCATTGCAACAAAAAGAATTAAATATCTAGGAATAAACCTACCTAAGGAGACAAAAGAACTGTACACAGAAAATTACAAGACATTAATGAAAGAAATCAAAGATGACATAAACAGATGGAGAGATATTTCATGTTCTGGGTAGGAAGAATCAATATTATGAAAATATTGACATCTGTGAAATACCAAATGTAATCTACAGATTCAATGCAATCCCTATCAGATTACCAATAGCATTTTTCACATAACTAGACTAAAAAAATTCACAATTCATCAGTTCAGTTCAGTTCAGTCGCTCAGTCGTGTCCAACGCTTTGCAACCCCATGAATTGCAACACGCCAGGCCTCCCTGTCCATCACCAACTCCTGGAGTTCACTCAGACTCATGTCCATCGAGTCGGTGATGCCATCCCGCCATCTCATCCTCTGTCGTCCCCTTCTCCTCCTGCCCCCAGTCCATCCCAGCCTCAGAGTCTTTTCCAGTGAGTCAACTCTTTGCAATTCATACGGAAACACAAAAGACCCCAAATCGCCAAAGCAGTCTTGAGAAAGAAGAATAGAGCTGTAGGAATCAATCTTCCTGACTTAAGATTATACTACAAAGTTACAGTCATCAAGACAGTATGGTTCTGGCACAAAGACAGAAATATAGACCAATGGAACAAGATAGAAAGCCCAGAAATAAACCCAGGCACCTATGGGTACCTTCTTTTTTACAAAGGAGGTAAGACTATACAATGGGGCAAAGACAGCCTCTTCAATAAATGGTGCTGGGAAAAACTGGACAGCTACATGTAAAAGAATGAAATGAGAACACTTCCTAACACCATACACAAAGATAAATTCAAAATGGATTAAAGACCTAAATGTAAGACCAGAAACTATAAAACTCTTAGAGGAAAACATAGGCAGAACACTCGATGACATAAATCAAAGCAAGATCCCCTATGACCCACCTCCTAGAGTAATGGAAATAAAAACAAAAGTAAACAAGGGGGACCTGATTAAACTTTGCACAGCAAAGGAAACTATTCAGTTCAGTTCAGTTCAGTCACTCAGTCATGTCTGACTCTTTGCGACCCCATGAACCACAGCACGCCAGGACTCCCTAACCATCACCAACTCCTGGAGCCTACCCAAACTCATGTCCTTTGAGTCAGTGATGCCATCCAACCATTTCATCCTCTGTCGTCACCTTTTCCTTCTGCCCTCAATCTTTCCCAGCATCAGGGTCTTTTCAAATGAGTCAGCTCTTTGGCTTCAGGTGGCCAAGGTATTATAGTTTCAGCTTCAACATCAGTCCTTCCAATGAACACCCAGGACTGATCTCCTTTAGGATGGACTGGTTGGATCTCCTTGCAGTCCAAGGGACTCTCAAGAGTCTTCTCCAACACCTCAGTTCAAAAACATCAGTTCTTCAGCACTCAGCCCTCTTTATAGTCCAACTTTCACATCCATACATGACTACTGGAAAAACCATAGCCTTGACTAGACAGACATTTGTTGGCAAAGTAATGTCTCTGCTTTTGAATATGCTGTCTAGGTTGGTCATAACTTTCCTTCCAAGGAGTAAGCATCTTTTAATTTCATGGCTGCAATCACCATCTTCAGTGATTTGGGAAACTATCAGCAAGGTGAAAAGACAACCCTCAAAATGGGAGAAAATAATAGCAAATGAAACAACTGACAAAGGATTAATTTCCAAAATATATAAGCAGCTCATACAACTCAATACCAGAAAAACAAACAACCCAATCAAAAAGTGGGAAAAAGACCTAAACAGACATTTCGCACTGTTGGTGGGAATGTAAATTGATACAGCCACTGTGGAAGACAGTATGGAGATTCCTTAAAAAACTAGGAATAAAACCACCATATGACCCAGTAATCCCACTCCTAGGCATATACCCTGAGGAAACCGAAATTTAAAGAGACACATGTATCCCATTGTTCACTGAAGCACTATTTACAAAAGCTAGAACATGCAAGTAACCTAGACATCCATCTACTGATGAGTGGATAAAGAAGAGGTGGTATATATATACAATGGAATATTACTCGGCCATAAAAAGGAACGCATTTGAGTCAGTTCTGATGACGTGGATGAACCTAGAACCTATCATACACAGTGAAGTGAGTCAGAAAGATAAATATCGTATTCTAAAGCACATATACAGAATCTAGATAAATGGTACTGAAGAACTTATTTACAGGGCAGCAATGGAGAATCACACATAGAGAACAGACTTACAGACCCGGGGAGAGGGGAGAAGAGGGTAAGATGTATGGAAAGAGTAACATTACCATATGTAAAATAGATAGCCAAGGGGAATTTGCCGTATGGCTCAGGAAACTCAAACGGAAGCTCTGCATAAACCTAGAGGGGTGGAATGGGAAGGGAGATGGGAGGGAGTTTCAAAAGGGAGGGGATATATATATACCTATGGCTGATTCATGTTGAGGTTTGACAGAAAACAGCAAAATTCTGTTAAGCAATTATCCTTCAATAAAAATAAATAATTTTTTTTTAAAGAGAGATAAATGTTGACTGGATCGAACCTGGGTCTCCTGCATTGCAGACAGATTCTTTACTGTGTAAGCCACTAGAGAAGTCCCTAGTTTGGTCAAGGCCTGACTTAACTGCCCCTTTCCTACCTCCTACCTCTTCCCCCACTCCCCCACAGACCCCCAAGCAATAAGGAAGTTCTACTGTGTTATGGTTCCAGACGTGTGCTCTAGCAGACAGTAATTAAATGCCACAGTCGGACACTGACATAACTCCATTTCTTTTTCACTTAATTGCAGGAGCATGAACTCTCTATGATTACTTCGTGTAATTAGAAAATGAGGAGATGCAACTAATGAGGACAGGTGATAAAAACAACTGCAAATATTTCTTTCAAATTTACTTTTATCATAAAATTCACTCAGATTAAACTCTAGTGAACTGCAGACATTTTTTATAAATGTTACTGGTGCAGGTCGAAATGAATATTTTACAACTGTGATTCATGTTTTCGGAAGACTTAGAGTAAGAAGATCATCATCTTTCCTGTATATATAAGCTTAATCGATGTCTTTGGAAAGATAAATTATGTGGATTTCAAAAAATATTTTAAATATGCAATATTCTCCATTCTCTCCGAAAGGAATCTTACCTGGAAGAGGGTAGGGAGGCGGAAAGGAAGCCAGAATAAAAAACAGAATAAAGTAGAATTGTTCTAGGTGCAAATGTTTCAGGCATATGGATTCTGCCCTCCCCACCCCACAGAATCTCCTGAACAGGAAGGGAGGGGAAGATAAGCCATTTCAGACCACAAAGGGCTTCCAAGAAGGATAGGGTTTGTGAAAGAAAACCCATGGCCTCTGCCGATCTATTTGTGTGGAGAAGCAGATAGGCCTTGAGGCTAAGTTATGTGTGAGAAAAGGGGCCATGAAGATGTTATTCTACCCAACAGATTAGTAAAAGCAGAGAGTGAACTTGAAAAGAAAGAAGGAATCAGAAGTGGGTTGTAAGTGACTGGCACAGTCAGCAAAATCAGTCTTGCTAAGTTAGGTTGTCTCATTACTATAATACAATACCAGCCCCCTTTTTCATAGTTTGTTCCTTTCACAAAGGCCTAGTAAGGCAAGATATTTGTGAGGATCACAGAAAGGGCCTATATGTTTACAGTCTGGATGGATGTGGAAAGGAGAACCATGTGTGGGATTGAAGCAGAGCAAAATCCTGAGGGGCTCCTGGGCAAGGAAGCCTTTCTGTGTCTCCAGTTTCTTGTTGGAGGGAATGGTCTCCATGACCTTCCCTGAATCCCAAAGGTAACAGATTCCAGCAGTTACCAATCAGGGAAGGGAGGTGATGCAGAGACCATAGAAGAGCAGTCAAGAGACACTAGTGCAGGCTGGGGACAGGATCCTGGTTCTGCCTCAAGGGACACACATAGCAGTATCTTTAAGATCTTCTGCAGAACTAAAACTCCCAAATGGAAGATGTTCCAGAGAGAAGGTCACACCTTGATAACCTCAAGAAGCTCATAAAGAGACCAGTTCAGCTCAGTTCAGCCGTTCAGTCGTGTCCGACTCTTTGCAACCCCATGGACCGCAGCCCACCAGGCCTCCCTGTCCATCACCAACTCCCGGAGTTTACTCAAACTCACGTCCACTGAGTCAGTGATGCCATCCAACCATCTCATTCTCTGTCGTCCCCATCTCCTCCTGCCTTCAATCTTTCCCAGCATCAGGGTCTTTTCAAATGAGTCAGCTCTTTACATCAGGTGGCCAAAGTAATGGAGTTTCAGCTTCAGCTGAACTTCCAATGAATACTCAGGGGTGATTTCCTTTAGGATGGACCACCTGAGGCCAAATGAAAGAAACCAGAAAAGGTCATAAAAAGACCACTTGAGGACAGATTAAAGGGATGCAGGCCCTGCACACACTCATCCTTATAGCAATACTGCCCTTGAAACATTTCTATAAAACTTCTCATCAAATCTTCCCAGGCAGGGACACATAGTTTTAGAGGCTCAAGCCTGCTGTCCCTCCCTTTGACTGGCAAAGCAATAAAGCTATTCTTTATACTTCACCAAAAGCTTTGTCTCCAAGATTCCATATGGCACCAGTGCACAGAGGCCAAGTTTACAGCATCAAGACTAAGAGGTGATCCCTACAATGAATTAATTCCATTGTTAGGACAATTCAAGGTGTTCATAAGTGCGGAGTGCTTAGATAGTGCCTTGCACACAGTACAGCTGATACATACTTAGAATAAATAAGTTAGCTTTGCAATACATCCCCACACTGGCCCAGCTGACCTGGCCAAGCAGAGGAACTGTGAATTACCAGAGGTGTTACAGGAACTACCAACTGAAACCACTCACCCTAGCCAAGCTTCTTAGTAACCACTTGCATGAGTTATCTTACAACAGGAGGTCCTGGTAAGGAAGGTGGAACTAACAAGCTACCACCAGTGGGAAGAATTCAGAAAAGGTCAAAAGGAGAGAGCAGACACCAATCCATATATCCTATCCACCTCCCAGGATCCTCCTTGCTGGAATCCATCTTGGCTGAGTGATGTGTGTGCCACCAATGATAGGGATAGAACAAAGGAACAAAACAGATGATTAGATAGCTAAGACTCCTGTAAGCTAAGGATTACTGGAGAAAGCAGGTTTGCATAATAACAAAACCATGCAACAGAAGCACAGGACGTGCCCCCAAACAATGAAACAGTGGTAATACGAGACCCACATCCTGCCCAGTGAGCTCAGTAAGTAAATGACTCCTGATGCAGGACGTGCTCTCTGCACCCATAAAAAACAATAATTTGTGGATGTAGTTTGACCACACAGGGACAAAAAAACTCCCTTCCACTTTTCCTTTCATTATAAAACTGTAGCCTACCACCACCCCCAAAAGACCCTGTAGCCCACCAAGTTCTTAGGGCACAGCATCTCTCTTGTAAATCTCACAAGCATCCTATTCTATTGATAATAAACCACTTCTTATTTACCACTTTGCTCTTGCTGAATTCTTCTCTGCACTGAGACAAAAAGGGCTGTAGTACAGGAGTTCTTTGGAGCCCCCTGAAATGACACCGATTGATTTCACCAGGAAGGACCCTGAGTCAGAGTGATTGGCCAGAGATAACCTGGAAACTAATCCAATTACCATAAAACCTGAGACTGTGAGTCACGTGGCAGAACAGTCCTCCTGGGTTCCCTTAGCCTACAGCTCTGTGTCTAGGCACCTCTTCCCAATAAAGTCTCTTGGTTTGTCAGCCTGTGTGTCTCCCTGTACAACTGATTTCTGAGTATTGGACAAGAGCCCACTCTCGGGCCCTGGAATGGGGGTCCCCCTTCCTCCAACAGAGAAAGCAGCAGAAGAGGCAACAGTGTCCTCCTCAAGTTGTAAAACCAATTTATTCCTTATGCTGATTGGATGCCCAAGGTTATAATCTCATTAACTACTAAGTGTATTTTCATCTTTGAATCCCCTACTTATTAATTCTTTATTTTAAAAAACAATATACATAAAAGTCTATGAAACTAAACAGAAAATGTAAAACCTCTTAAGACTAAAAATACACTGTGATATTATATTATATATAATATTTTTTTGATCTCAAAATAAGAAAGAGATAAGTGCTTAGACTTTACCTTCCTGGAATCTGATTTTGCTGGAATACAAGTGAACAGATAGTGTGCCTTTTGAAAACAAGTATTCATTTTAAATGTTTTGAGTTTTCAAAATATATAGCATTATTTTTATTTTGACCACAGCATCACTGATATTTTCTAACATTCTAATTTGTTTCTAGTTCTGAAGGAATCCTTATAGACTTAGGAGTCCTGGTTGGCTAACCTTGCCCTAAACTTACCCTTGACACAGCCCCATCCACTGGCAATTCTTGTAATACACAAATCAGAAAGTGGATATTTTTATGCAAACTTATTTCCACTAGTAGGCAAAGAACTTAGATATGATTTGCATGCAGTAAGTCATAAGCAGCATTTCTGGGTACAAAGGACACTAGGCAGACCCTCTGGCTCTACCTTCAATATATATCTGCAATCTGACCCCTTTAACCACTTCCACGGGAACCAGACTGGCCCAGGCCAGCATTAGCTGTACCACGCTTACCGCAGTGGTCTTCTAACTGGCCTCCCACTTCCACTTTTGCCCTGATATGTCTTCTCTCAACACAGCAGCCTGGCTGGCTTGTTAAAACATAAATCAGATGGTGACCCTCCTCTGCTCAAAAGATTTGTATCAGGTGACAGCCAATCAGGAAACCAGAAACCACTCCAGATATCTCAAAGACAGGGAATACATAAGAAATTGATGACAAAGATGAGTAACTGAAGGAAGCCACTATCACCCTTAGGCTAGAGGAAGAAGGAAATATGGTATGACATGGAGCCTGCAGTCAGAGACGCTGAAGGGGCCAGGCTGGAAGGACCTGCCTGAGCCAGCACTGCCAGCTGCCATGTTAGAATGGCTGCCAGGATGCTGAGCCAGAAAAACAAGGAAGGCGCTTCCTGCCTCCCTTCTTCAGTCTTGCCAGCACTTTCCAGGGCAAAGCCTAAGTGGATGCCAGTGGGCAAGGGACCCTGGGAAGTGTTGTCTGCAGGTCTCCTGCCCCAGCAGTAAGAGGAGGGAACTGAAGAGAGGCTGAGGCGCTTCAGAAAACAGCTCCCATTCAGAGCAGTACTCTTTCACAATAACACCCAAGTTCTTGCAATGATTTCAAAGGAAGGCGCCCCCAGGTCTTAACACACGTATACAGATCTTCTTTTCTGGCATGTACTTATCATCTTGCTCACCATGCTTCAGCCACGCTGGCTTCCTTGCAGCCATCGAAACTCACCAAACTATCCTTCCTGTGCTTTTCCTTTAGCTGGAATAGCCCTACCCCAGATACCTTTACAACTTGACTCCATCTCCTTTAAGCCTTTATTTATTTTTATTTATTTATTTTATTTGGCTGCGCTGGTCCTAGTTGCAGCAGGTTGATCTAGCTCCCTGATAAGGTATCAAACCTGGGCCCTATGCATTGAGAGTGTGGACTCTTAAATGGACCACCAGGGAAATCAATAACCCTTTATTTAAATGATATCTTCTCAAGGATACTTCCCTGAGAACTAATTTAAAACGGCAACCCCTCCCAACTCCTGATCCTCTCCACTGTTTTATTTTTCATCAAAGCATTTATCCTTCTCTAAAGCATTATACTGGAAAATCCCATGGACGGAGGAGCCTGGTAGGCTGCAGTCCATGGGGTCGCTAAGAGTCAGGCACGACTGAATGACTTCACTTTCACTTTTTACTTTAATACATTGGAGAAGGAAATGGCAACCCACTCCAGTGTTCTTGCCTGGAGAATCCCAGGGACGGCGGAGCCTGGTGGGCTGCCATCTATGGGGTCACACAGAGTCGGCCACGACTGAAGTGACTTAGCAGCAGCAGCAGCAGCAATGCATTATACATTACATACATACATATTTTTATCAGGTAAATAAAGATCTTTTCATTCTATATCATATTTCAGTTCAGTTCAGTACAGTCGCTCAGTTGTGTCCAACTCTTTGCGACCCCATTGATTGCAGCATGCCAGGCCTCCCTGTACATCACCAACTCCCGGAGCCTACAAAAACTCATGTCCACTGAGTCAGTGATGCCATCCAACCATTTCATCCTCTGTCATCCCCTTCTGCTCCCAACTTCAATCTTTCCCAGCATCAGGGCTTTTCAAATGAGTCAGCTCTTCACATCAGGTGGCCAAAGTAATGGACTTTCAGCTTCAGCATCAGTCCTTCCAATGAATGTTCAGGACTGATTTCCCTTAGGATGGACTGGTTGGATCTCCTTGCAGTCCAAGACACTCTCAAGAGTCTTCTCCAACACCACAGTTTAAAAGCATCAGTTCTTTGACCCTCAGCTTTCTTTATATCCATACATGACCGTCACATCCATACATGACCGTCACATTCATACATGACCACTGGAAAAACCATAGCTTTGACTAGACAAACCATTGTTGACAAAGTAACGTCTCTGCTTTTTACTATACTGTCTAGGTCGATCATAGCTTTTCTTTCAAGGAGTGAGCGTCTTTTAATTTCATGGCTGCAGAGGAACCAGAGATCAAATTGCTAACATCCGCTGGATTATCAAAACAGCAAGAGAATTCCAGAAAAACATCTATTTCTGCTTTATTGACTATGCCAAAGCCTTTGACTCTGTGGATCACAACAAACTGTGGAAAATTCTGAAAGAGATGGGAATACCAGACCACCTGACCTGCCTTTTGAGAAACCTTCATGCAGATCAGGAAGCAACAGTTAGAACTGGACATGGAACAATAGACTGTTTCAAAATTGGGAAAGGAGTATGTCAAGGCTGTATATTATCACCCTGCTTATTTAACTTCTATGCAGAGTACATCATGAGAAATGCTGGGCTGGAAGAAGCATAAACTGGAATCAAGATTGCCGGGAGAAATATCAATAACCTCAGATATGCAGATGACACCACCCTTATGGCAGAAAGTGAAGAGGACCTCAAAAGCCTCTTGATGAAAGTGAAAGAAGAGAGTGAAAAAGTTGGCTTATAGCTCAACATTCAGAAAATGAAGATCATGGCATCTGGTCCCATCACTTCATGGCAAATAGATGGGAAAATAGTGGAAACAGTGTCAGACTTTATCTTTTGGGGCTCCAAAATCACTGTAGATGGTAATTGCAGCCATGAAATTAAAAGATGCTTACTCCTTGGAAGGAAAGTTATGACAATCCTAGACAGCATATTAAAAAGCAGAGACATTACTTTGCCAACTAAGGTCCATCTAGTCAAGGCTATGGTTTTTCCAGTAGTCATGTATAGATGTGAGAGTTGGACTGTAAAGAAAGCTGAGCACCGAAGAACTGATGCTTTTGAACTGTGGTATTGGAGAAGACTCTTGAGAGTCCCTTGGACTGCAAGGAGATCCAACCAGTCCATCCTAAAGGAGATCAGTCCTGGGTGTTCATTGGAAGGACTGACGCTGAAGCTGAAACTCCAATACTTTGGCCACCTGATCTGAAGAGCTGACCTATTTGAAAAGACCTTGATGCTGGGAAAGTCTGAGAGCAGGAAGAGAAGGTGATGACAGAGGATGAGATGGTTGGATGGCATCACTGACTCAATGGACATGAGTTTGGGTAAACTCTGGGAGTTGTTGATGGACAGGGAGGCATGGCATGCTGCAGTTCATGGGGTCACAAAGAATCAGACATGACTAAGCGACTGAACTGAACTGAACTGAACTGAGTCACCATCTGCAGTGATTTTGGAGACCAAAAACATAAAGTTTGTCACTGTCTCCATTGTTTCCCCATCTATTTGCCATGAAGTGATGGGACCAGATGCCATGAACTTAGTTGTCTGAATGCTGAGTTTTAAGCCAACTTTTTCACTCTCTTCTTTCACTTTCATCAAGAGGCTCTTTAGTTCTTCTTTGTTTTCTGCCATAAGGGTGGTGTCATCTGCATATCTGAGGTGATTGATACTTCTGGCAATCTTGATTCCAGCTTGTGCTTCTTCCAGCCCAGCGTTTTCATGACGTGCTTTGCATATAAGTTAAACAAGCACAGTGACAATATACAGCCATGATGTACTCCTTTCCCAATTTTGAACCAGTCTGTTGTTCCATGTCCAGTTCTAACTGTTGCTTCCTGTTTTCTCAAGAGGCAGATCAGGTGGTATGGTATTTCCATCTCTTGAAGAATTTTCCACAGTTTGTAGTGACTGACACAATCAAAGGCTTTGGCATAATCAATAAAGCAGAAGTAGATGTTTCTCTGGAACTCTCTTGCTTTTTTGATGATCCAATGGATGTTGGCAATTTGATCTCTGGTTCCTCTGCCTTTTCTAAATCCAGACTGAATATCTGGAAGTTCATGGTTTATGTACTGTTGAAGCCTGGCTTGGAGAATTTTGAGCATTACTTTACTAGCGTGTGAGATGAGTGCAATTGTGTGGTAGTTTGAGCATTCTTTGGCATTGCCTTTCTTTGGGATTGGAATGAAAACTGACCTTTTCCAGTCCTGTGGCCATTGCTGAGTTTTCCAAATTTGCTGGCATATTGAGTGCAGCACTTTCACAGCATCATCTTTTTATATTTTAAACAGCTCAACTGGAATTCTATCACATCTACTAGCTTTGTTCGTAGTGGTGCTTCCTAAGGCCCACTTGACTTTGCATTCCAGAATATCTGGCTCTAGGTGAGTGAGCATACCATCATGGTTATCTGTGTCTTGAAGATCTTTTTTTTATAGTTCTTCTGTGTATTCTTACCACTTCTTCTTAATATCTTCTGCTTCTGTTAGGTCCTGTACCATTTCGTCCTTTATTGTGCCCATCTTTGCATGAAATGTTCCCTTGGCATCTCTCATTTTCTTGAAGAGATCGCTAGTCTTTTCCATTCTATGGTTTTCCTCTATTTCTTTACATTAATTATGGAGAAAGACTTTCTTATCTCTCCTTGCTATTCTTTGGAACTCTGCATTCAAATGGGTATATCTTTCTTTTTCTCCTTTGCCTTCCTCTTCTCTTCTTTTCATAACTATTTGTAAGGCAAATTTGTAAAGACAAGAATTTTGCCTTTTTTGCATTTTTTTTTCTTGGGGATGGTCTTGATCCCTGCCTCCTGTACAATGTCACAAATCTCCATCCATAGTTCTTCAGGCACTCTGTCTATCAGATCTAATCCCTTGAATCTATTTCTCATTTCCAGTGTATAGTCATAAGGGATTTGATTTAGGTCATACCTGAATGATCTAGTGGTTTTCCCTACTTCCTTCAATTTAAGTCTGAATTTGACAATAAGGAGATTATGATCTGAGCCACACAGCCAGCTCCTGGTCTTGTTTTTGCTGACTGTATAGAGCGTCTCCTTCTTTGGCTGCAAAGAATATGATCAATCTGATTTCAGTGTGGACCATCTGGTGATGTCCAGGTGTATAGTCTTGTGTTTCTCTTGTGTTTTTGGAAGAGGGTATTTGCTATGACCAGTGCATTCTCTCGGCAAAACTCTATTGGAATTTGCCCTGCTTCATTTTGTACTCCAAGGCCAAATTTGCCTGTTACTCCAGGTATTTCTTGGAGAAGGCAATGGCAACCCACTCCAGTACTCTTGCCTGGAAAATCTCATGGACGGAGGAGCCTGGTGGGCTGCAGTCCATGGGGTCACTAGGAGTCGGACTCGGCTGAACGACTTCACTTTCACTTTTCAGTTTCATGCACTGGAGAAGGAAATGGCAACCCACTCCAATGCTCTTTCGTGGAGAATCCTAGGGATGGAGGAGCCTGGTGGGCTGCCATCTCTGGGGTCGCACAGAGTTGGACATGACTGAAGCGACTTAGCAGCAGCAGCAGCAGCAGCCAGGTATTTCTTGACTTCCTACTTTTGCATTCCAGTCCCCTATAATGAAAAGGATATCTTTTTGCAGTGTTAGTTCTGGAATGTCTTGTAGGTCTTCATAGAACAGTTCAACTTCAGCTTCTTCAGCATTACTAGTTGGGGATTACTGTGATATTGAAAGGTTTGTGTTGGAAATGAACAGAGATCATTCTGTCATTTTTGAGATTGCATCCAAGTACTGCATTTCGGACTTTTTGTTGACTATGATGGCTACTCCATTTCTTCTAAGGGATTCTTGCCCACAGTAGTAGATATAATGCTCATCTGAGTTAAATTCACTCTTTCCAGTCCATTTTAGTTCACTGATTACTAAAATGTGTGAAGTTCACTCTTGCCGTCTCCTGTTTGACCACTCCAATCTGCCTTGATTCATGGACCTAACATTCCAGGTTCCTATGCAATATTGCTCCTCACAGCATTGGACTTTACTTCAATCATCAGTCACGTCCACAACTGGGTGTTGTTTTTGCTTTGGCTCCATCTCTTCATTCTTTCTGGAGTTATTTCTCCACTGATCTCCAGTAGCATATTGTCTCTAAATACATATATTTTGCCAATATCACCCCACCAAAGTATAAGCTCCCCAGGGGCCAAGATTTGGCCTGTTTAGTCTACTAATACATCCTCAGTGCTCAATAAATACTTGACTGAATGAATAAATTTAATCATTACTAGACATATTTATTATGAGATGAAACATATTAAAGGTTCCTAAGATCATGGAGTAAGGAAAAGAAGCCAGCAGAGTTCATACCGCTTCCTCTAGAAAGCCACTCTAACCCCACTCAGTCTATTCTAGGTATCCCTTCTATGTGCTCCAAACTCTCCCTGAAGTTCCCCTTTCCAGAACTTGTCACACTGTATGGTAATTATCTGTTTATATATCTGTCTCCTCCACCGAAACTCTAAGTCTCATAAGATACCAAAGCATGGTGCCCATCTGGGTAACTGCACATCAAGCACTGGGTAATACCTTCTTGCACATCCAATAAATAGGATCTGTTGTCAAATGTCCCTGTTAAAAAGCAGAAGAATACTTTAAAGTCTTAGGGTCTGTTGATATCATTCTTTCCTCTGGTATCTGGAAAGACAGGAAGGGCCAATAGCTGTAAGAAAAGATAAACAGTCAGGAAACAGTAAAGTACAGAAGCAAAGAAAGTCGGTGAGCAACAGTTCCATTGTTTTGGCTAAAAGAGAACAGGCACAATTCTCATGTTTTCAAAAAATATTTTAATATTTGTTTCAAGAGGTAATCTTTTTTAAAATTTTTATTGGAGTATAGTTACTTTACAATGTTGTATTGGTTTCTGCTGTAGAGGAAAGTAAATCAGCTGTACGTATATATCCCCTTTTTTGGATTTCCTTCCCATTTAGGCCACCACAGAGGACTGAGTAGAGTTCCTTGTGCTATACAGTAGATTCTCACTTGTTATCTAGTTTATACATAGTATCAATAGTGTGTATATGTCAATCCCAATCTCCCAATTGATCCCATCCCTCCTTTCCCCACCTGGGTCCATACATTTGTTCTCTATGTCTGTGTTTCTATTTCTGTCTTGCAAATAGGTTCATCTGTACCATTTTTTTAGATTTCACATATATGTATTACTATACAATATTTGTTTTATTGACTTACTTGACTTTGTATGACAGTTTTTAGGACCATCCATGTCAATGCAAATAGCATTTTTATAAGAAGTATTTATATTATCTGAAAAGCACTGCACTACTGAAGTCTCTTAACAGCTGAATATAGAGAATAACAAACAAATCTGAAAAAAGTTAAGAAAATCAAAATAATTACCATAGAAAAGCAATGCACCTCAACAGATAATGGATTTCTCAAGGAGGAAGGGAGAGGCTGTTAGAGTTACAAAAGTTCATTAACAAAACTATTTTTCTAATTTTACAACCAACTTTAAGAGGAAACATTATTCTTAGTATGTGTATTCATAGACAGTAGAAACATAATTGCTAAACATCCTTGGCTAGTTTTTTTTTTTTAATTTCCAATAGATACCTATAATATATCCATAGTCTTTTATGAAGAGATCATGGCTATATTTTAGCCTTAAAATAAATTCATTTATTTGGTAATAATTTGGGATCTGGGAGAAGTCATATCACACACACACACACACAGACACACACACACACACTTAAGCACCAAATTTATCATAAATGATTTTGACTTGGCTTATAACCCAGCAGTTCAGAGGCACACGGAAATATCTTATCTCATCTTGTCCTAAGAAGCAGCGCTGGTCGTGCCCACATGCATATTACCCAAGCACATCACAAAGGGACAGACTCAGGACTTTGAAAAAGAGGCCTCCTCAGCTTGCCTGTCTTCAGCAAGAACCGTGTACCTCCTATTTTGTCTTCAGTGCATGCTAGTGCATTCAGCATCGGGCACCCCTTTCCTCTTCTGCTTAATTAAAAAATGAAATTTGACCAATTTGAAATGCATTATAAGCATTTCATTTCCTGAGAAATTCAGGAATTCAGTTCCTAAGAAACCTGTGTTGTTGTTTTTTTAGTTCCTTTCTCATCGCATAATTTTGCAAAATAACTCCCAACCAGAAAATGATTTCAACCTGCTGTCTGAACTGTACATTTATTTGTTCACTTGTGCAAGGAGAAAACTGAGCTAAGTCAAGTGAGATACATGTGCATGGTTCTAGAAGGATCATTTTAGAACAGCTTCAAAACAGACTCTAATTCAAAAATGCCTCTGTCACTTAGACCCACGTGGAGAAGTTACCAGCCTCACAAAATGTGATGGAGTAACTGAGTTGTGTCAGTGGTGGAAGTGCTGCAGCCACCATGGCTTCTTGCTGGGAGATGGAGGAGGAGCAGTTTATCAGAAATAACTTCAGGGAGGATGCCATCAAAGTGGACCTACAAAGCCCACAGGCTATTGATTGCAGACCTGGCAAGGCTGCAGGCCATTCTCATTGCAGGCAGGGCACCGCAGGGCCCGATAGGACTCCTTAAATCTGTTGGCCAGCATCGAGAACTTGCTGCCGTGGCACAGGGAGCAGGTGGCACTGCCCGACCCTTGGCAGTGGAAACAGTTGTCCTCGGGCTGCTCCCCTTCCTGCAAGAGACAGGTCAGGGTTACATTACAGCAGCAGTTTCAGTCCATTGTTCACATGCAAGTCAACACAGCCCTGGGAACCCACAAAGGCTGGGTCAGTTTTAAAGGAAAATGCTTCCCATAAATGCCAGTGAGGGGAACTGGCCAGGGGCACAGAACAGTCATGGCACTTTATCAGAGATTAACCCAGAAGACCTCTCTAAGACTGCAGCCCCAGCCACCAGGCCATGCACTCCCCAGCTGGACCTTCATCTCTCTGTCACTATCTGACATGTTATGTCTGTGCCTGTAAGGGAAGGACTTCCTGTTCCTCATTGCTGAATAGAGGACACCTGTAGAACTCCTAGAAGGTGCCAAGCACTGTTCTGAACCCAGGTTCTTGGCAGTAACGGTGCAGAGTCCTAACCACTGGACAGATAGGGAATTCCCTGGGTGCTGTTCTAAGAGTTCTATCAACAACTCATCTAATCCTCACAATACCCCTGTGAGATAGTGGAAGTAGTACCATTCCTATATTACAGATGGAAAAAAGAGACCCTGAGAGGCTCAGTCATATGCCAGTGGGCATACAGGTTGAAGAGGAGGAAGCAGGCATGGCTCCTTGAGAGTCAGGTACTTGAGATCGTGCTGTGTGGACTCCATATGTTACCCCTCATCGCAGTCACCCAATTGCAGGCGCTCGAGGTTTTTCTGTGTGCCTGAGTGGATGCATGAGTGAATGTTGCAACCCTTCAGAGCTTAGAGCTGAATTCCAGCAGTACTTTATCTTTATTCTCTTTGAGAACCATGACAAGGCTCCATGATTAAAGAGCTTCGTTCTGAAGTCAGCAGCCTGGAACTGAGGCCTGCCTCTGACATCAACTGTGCACCTTGGACAGTTCCCCTTAATCACCCTAAATCTGTTTCTTTAACTGTGATCTGTGGCAAGAATACACAGAAGAACGATACAAAAAAGATCTTAATACCTGGATAACCACAATGGTGTGATCACTCACCTAGAGTCAGACATCTTAGAGTGTAAAGTCTAGTGAGCCTTAGGACGCATTACTATGAACAAAGCTAGTGGAGGTGATGGAACTCCAGCTGAGCTACTTCAAATCCTAAAAGATGATGCTGTTAAAGTGCTGCACTCTGCATGTCAGCAAATTTAGAAAACTCAGCAGTGGCCATAGGACTAGGAAAGGTCAGTTTTCATTCCAATCCCCATAAAAGGCAGTCTCAAAGAATATTCAAACTACTACACAATGGCACTCATTTCACACGCTAGCAAGGTAGTGCTCAAAATCCTTCAAGCTAGGCTTCAACAGTGTGTGAACTGAGAACTTCAAGATGTACAAGCTGGATTTAGAAAATGCAGAGGAACCAGAGATCAAATTGCCAACATCTGTTGGATCATAGAAAAGCAAGGGAATTCCAGAAAACCATCTACTTCTGCTTCATTGACTACACTAAACCTTTGACTGTGTGAATCACAACAAATTGCGGAAAATTCTTAAAGAGATGGTATACATACAACCTTACCTGCCTCCTGAGAAACCTGTATGCAGGTCAAGAAGCAACAGTTAGAACCAGAAATGGAACAATGAACGGGTTAAAAATTGGGAAAGGAGTACGCCAAGGCTATATATTGTCACCGTTCCTGTTTAACTTATATGCAGAATACATCATGTAAAATCCTGGGCTGGATGAACCACAAGCTGGAATTGGGTTTGCCAGGAGAAATACCAAGAACCTCAGATATGCAAATGATACCACTCTAAAGGCAGAAAGTGAAGAGGAACCAAAGAGTCTCTTGATGAGGGTGAAAGAGGAAGTGAAAAAGCTGGCTTGAAACTCAGCATTCAAAAAACTAAGATCACGGCATCCGGTCTCATCACTTGATGGCAAATAGATGGGGAAGCAATGGAAACAGTGACATATTTTATTTTCTTGGGCTCCAAAATCACCACGGATGGTGACTGCAGCCATGAAATTAAAAGACACTTGCTCCTTGGAAGAAAAGCTATGACAAAAACCTAGACAGCATATTAAAAAAGCAGAGATATCACTTTGCCAACAAAGGTCCATCTAGTCAAAACTATGGTTTTTCCAGTAGTCATGTATGAATGTGAGAGTTGGATCATAAAGAAGCCTGAGTGCCAAAGAACTGATGCTTTTGAACCGTAGTGCTGGAGAAGACTCTTAAGAGTCCCTTGATCAGCAAGATCAAATCAATCAATCCTAAAGGAAATCAATCCTGAATATTCATTGGAAATACTGATGCTGAAACTCCAATATTTTGACCACCTGATGCGAAAAGACAACTCATTGGAAAAGACCCTGTTGCTGGGAAAAATTGAGGGCACGAGAAGAAGGGGATGACAGAGGACGAGATGGTTAGATAGCATCACTGACTCGATGAACATGAGCTTGAGCAAGCTCCAGGAGATAGTAAAGGACAGGGAAGCCTGGCGTGCTGCAGACCATGGGGTCACAAAGAGTCGGACACAACTTAGTGAGAGAACAGCAACCTCTGATCTCAGCAGGTATTGCTTACTTCTCTGAGTAGCTGGAATATTAAACGAGGCTACGTAAATGCTATAGTATATTATCTGACATAGGATACGTTCTCCATTTAAATCAGTCGTTTCTAAAACGTGCCAGTAAATCTGTAGACCTTGACTGCCCTCCTCCTAGGGGCATCAGACTGTGTCCCTTGGCTATGGTCATGCTCTTCCCCTAAGACAGCTCAAGGAAATTTGCAATTTTTGCTCTTCCATGCCATGACCATGCACAGACCATGAGCCTTCTAAGAAATAAGGGACAATACCAGGTCAATACCAGGTGGATTCAGCACCAATTCCTATCTATTTCATCTTTTGAACATCTCTCACATCCGTCCCATTTCCCATTTTCCATAACCACAATCCTAATCCAGACGCCTATCAATTCTGGCATGAATTCAGCAGTCTCTGCCTCTGGTCTTGGATATTCTCCCCATAGATGCCAATCTCATGAAGCTACTTACAGCTGCGATTGCCACATGGAAAGCACCCAGGAAACCTTGTCATGAACACCTGCCCACCAGATCAACTTCAGATTAAAACCCAATCTTCTTATATGTACATTCTCAGTTACTTCTTTCATCAGGCTCTCATTCTTGGGTATCTCTCTAGCTGATCTGGAGGGACCTTTTCCCACTCTCAACCCAGCCAACTCCTGCCTGTTCTCAGATGTCAGCTCAGCAGCCCTTCCTCCAGGAAGGCTAGCCCACTCACACTTCCAGACCAGGAGTTCCACCCTCCTTTACTGCCCCCAGCCTGGGAGGTCTCACATCCCCCTGAAAGTTCCTGCTGACTAGATAGGAAGTGCTCCAGGCTTGGTTCCTTTCTCCATCATTTCCTGGGGCAGCACAATGCCTGGCACAGTAAAAATAAATAAATAAATAAATAAACAAAACAACAATGTCTGGTGAGCCCTTTCTGTTCTCAAATTCCAGGAACTAACAAGAGAGCTGAAGTCCACTGGGTGGCTCAATCAGCTAGCACAGCTTTCTTTGGTAACCCTAGAATAAAAATCATCTCTGAAAAGGGAGGCCTAAGTTCTGAAAATAGCCCCATTGCACTGCAAAGTGCCTAAGAAGATACTGAGTTTTATTTTATTTATTCTAGATGTAGGGAATGGAAATGATTATCCAGCTGACAAAAGTCCCAAATGATATTCAAGCACCTTTTATAATACTTTACTGATTGTTGCCATATTCTTATATATTAACAGTGGGGAAATTTGTTTTCTTCCCTTAAAGTATGCAAAAAAAATATTTGTTGTTGTTTAGTCGCTAAGTCATGTCCGACATTTTGTGACCCCATGGTCTACACTATACCAGGCTCCTCTGTCTTTCACTGTCTCCTGAAGTTTGCTCAAACTCATGTCCATTGAATTGGTGATACCATCCAACCATCTCACCCTCTGTTACTCCCTTCTCTTCACACCCTCAACCTTTCCCAGCATCAGGGTCCTTATATATATCTCAGGGTCTTATAAATATGTCTGCCAAAATTAAATTGCCATGCTCCTTTTTTTCCTGCCAAATCCATCATGCTTTTGTTTTGCACTTGATTCCACTGAGATTTATTTATTTATTTATTTATTTATTTTTGGCTGTGCTGAGCAGCATGCAGGATCTTAGTTCCCTGAGCAGGGATCAAACCCAGTCCCCTGAATCTTAACCACTGGACTGCCAGGGAAGTCCTGTGATCTCCATGAGATTTTAATGATATAAGTCAATGTTGTCAAAGAAAATACAGTAAAATCCTACCACAATGCTATACACGCAATCCAAAAATTCATTTGGATAGAATGCCAGGGTAAAAGATTAACTAAATGACTTGGTGAGCAAGTCATGAAGAACAAGAACAAATCTCAGTCAAATCTCATCTTATGTCAATGGTTATATGATGCATTGCTAGAGGTTTCACTGGAGTTTCCACTCTTAGCCTAGTTACCACACTTCTTCCAACTGTTTCTTCTCCATATCCTTTTTAATTATTCAGTTAATTCGACAGGTATTTATTCAGCCTCTGCTCTATACTAGACATGCATGATAGCATCTGTCTACCATTCTTGATATTTTTAAAAATTCTCCACAGAAAATATTTAGTAAAAGAACATAGAGCATAGCTGCACAGCATAGCTTAGGGTCTAGAACCCACAAACCTACCCAAACCATCTCTCACTAGCTCCAGGACCAAGAAAAGGGCTTTCATCAGAGACTCAGCCTTTAAGATGGGAATCAGAGCCACTCTGGGGGTTGATGAGCAGAGTGATTAAGACCAGATGGACCTGAGTTTGCCTACTGACTCTGGTGATCTCTGACAAGTTACTTAATTTCTCTGAGCCCTTATTTCCCCAGCAGCAGAATGAGGCTACAGATAATAACTACCAAACAGAGTCCTTAGAAGAATGAAATGGACTATTACATGGGCATGATGCCTGGCTAACACGAACCCTCCAAAACTGGCAGGACTTCCCTGGTGATGCAGTGGATAAGAACCTGCCTAACACTGCAAGGGGACACAGGTTCAATTCCTGGTGTAGGAATATTCCACACGCCGCGGAGCAAGTAATCCCATGTGCCACAACTACCGAGCCTGCGCTTTCGAGCCCAAGAGCCGAAACTACGGAGACTGCACTCGAGAGCCGGAGAGCCGCAACTACTGTGTGCCTAGAGCCTGCGCTCTGCAACAAGAGAAGCCACTGCAATGAGAAGTTTGAGCATCGCAGTCAAGAGTAGCCCCTGCTTGTCGCAGCTAAAGCCCACACAAAGCAATGAAGACACAGAGCAGTCAAAAATAAATAAATAAATTTTAAAAATTATTTTAAAATTTTGTATTAAAATGGTAGCTATTATTATTATCATTTTGTTTCAAAGGTAAGATCACAGAAAGCATAAAGAAGTCCAGATGACTTATGGTCTCAAGCCCACTGATTACAAGGCCAGATTTTTCCTCTTCTACTTTCCCCTGTGGCTCAATTCAATCATTCCTCTCCTTTTCTTTTGTAGTTAATATAGAGGTTCAAGTTTAGCCTGGCTTTTAGCCTGGCCCTGCTCTTTCATCAAGGAAGACCCTACTGTCTCCCTGTTCCATATAATACAACAAAGAGTCTCTTGGTCAGAATGGGCTCCTTGATGTTCTCTGACCCTGTATTTTAGAATAAAAGTTGTCTGGGCATTTACTGCATGAGAGAGGGGGCAACAAATAACAATTTAAAACAGAGCTTAGAGGACAGACAAGTAAAGCACAAGCTTTCATGGGAACTTTTTGCTACACACCTCTGTCCTAGTTTATGGCATTAGAGCCAAAAAAAAAACAAAACAAACATAGTTCTCTCCAGATTGAATTTAAAGGTAATTGCCATGGCAGGCCTGTTGCTGCTTTTTCATTCGGGCCTGCAGTGTGACCTGCATTTCTGGTCCTCTTCTGAAAATACATGCTCTTACAAGTTACGATAAGGTATGGAAAAAGAACAGAATTAATGAATTTCAAAGTGGGATGGTGATGCATAGTATCGCAAAGTTTAGCTGTCTGCCTTTCTGCTAGGCTAGGTTCTGAATAGTGCTATAGAGAAGGCAAAATATTTCTTATCATTTGGCACTTAGTTCCAAATTCCACAAATATTTACCTACTATTTACTGAGCATCTAATTAGATGCCAGGCTCTCTCTCTCTCTCTCTCTCTCTCTCTATATATATATATATATATATATATATATATATATATATATATATATATATTTTTATTTTTGGCATTGGAACTACTATGTCACACCTGACATAAGCATTCTCCCTGCCCTCACAAAGACCAAATCCCAGTGAGTAAGAGCAAGCATTAACCAAACAATCGCACAAATAAATGTAAGATTACAAATGTGGGGGCAGGGAGCACAGGAACTCAAGGAGTCCATCCTCGTGGATTTTTATCCTCACGGAAGCCAAGAGAAGTCTCTCTGAGGAAGTAATGCCTCCACCGAGATCTCAAGGGGCTGTGGGCAAGGAGATAGGGTGTCCGGAGAATATTCTAGGAACAAGGAAGTAGGCTCCGCTGGGAAAGAACAAACAGCATCTGAGGGGTAAGCAGATGGGCAGCGGGTCTGGGGCAGAGAGAAGGAGTAGAGATCTGTTTAAGTCGTGAGGCTGGAGAAGGCAAGTCCACAGTGCTTTCTAGAACTAGTGAGGAGTTTCAGCTTTATCCCAAGTAATGAGTGGCCACTGAAAGTTTTGGGGTGGGGAAAGGATGAGGAAGGGGGTCACATGATCAGATTTGCATTTCAAATATATCTTATCAAGTATGAGGTCAGGTGTGAAAGAGAAAGGAATGGCTGTGAGCAGAACTGGAGTCTGGTCATGGCCTTCTCCTTCCTCTCCCCTAAACCCTCCCAGGGTGGGGACATCACTCAAGTTATGATACGGTACGGTATGAGGAAGACCCTGGCCCATTTTGTCATGCTAACCCATGGGAGGTTCAGCTTCAAGTTTCAAGAGATGGACTCTAAAGAGGGAAAATTCATTTCTGCTGTCTTCTAAGCTTTTACTCTCTTTGCTTACATTCACCAAAATTGCTTTTCCCACTCTCAACTTCACACTGTGAACTCCTGAATGTCATCACCTTCCTGCTCGTTTGAGCATGTCTAAGCAATGGCTTCTAAGGAATGCACACCTTTGAAAGGTGTGAAGAGAAAAAAACATTTGAACTAAAAGAATGTAAGAAGCTTTAATAATATTTTCAAAAGAAAATGTGATATCCATTTTTAATAAACAAGGTGACACCAGCACCCTCACTAGGTTGGGCTTAACTTAACAAATGTGGCACCCAAGAGACCCTGTTGCATGCATAATGTAGAGTTCTCTCATTTTACATAAAGTGACAATGATAACCCAGCTCTTTCACTCACTTTCAGCATGTTACAGCATGTTACAACATGTTGTGGTTCATGAATTTCTGGTCTAGTGGACTTATAGAAGCTATTGCTTAGTTTTAGCTAAACTAATCTCCATGAGAGAGTGCCTGAAGAACTGTGGATAGAGGTTCATGATTTTGTACAAGATCATCCCCAAGAAAAAAAAGCACAAAAAGGCAGAAAGGTTGTCTGAGAAGGCCTTACAAATAACTGAGAAAAGAAGAGAAGCTAAAGGCAAAGGAAAAAAGGAAAGATACACCCATTTGAATGCAGAGTTCCAAAGAATAGCAAGGAGAGATAAGAAAGCCTTCCTCAGTGATCAATGCAAAGAAATAGAGGGAAACAATAGAATGGGAAAGACTGGAGATCTCCTCAAGAAAATTAGAGATATGAAAGGAACATTTCATGCAAAGAAAGTGAAGTCACTCAGTCGTGTCCAACTCTTTGTGACCCTGTGAACTGTAGCCCACCAGGCTCCTCTGTCCATGGGATTCTCCAGGCAAGAATACTGGAGTGGGTTGCCATTTCCTTCTCCAGGGGATCTCCCCAACCCAGGGATCGAACCTGGGTCTCTTCCATTGTAGGCAGATGCTTTATCCTCTGAGCCACCAGGGAATCCCTTTCATGCAAAGATGGGCACAATAAAGGACAGAAGTGGTATGGACCTAACAGAAGCAGAAGATACTAAGAAGTGACAAGAGTACACAGAAGAACTGTACAAAAAAGATCTTCACAACCCAGATAATCACGATGGTGTGATTACTCACCTAGAGCCAGACATCCTGGAATTTGAAGTCAAGTGGGCTTAGGAAGCATCACTACGAACAAAGCCAGTGGAGGTGATGGAATTCCAGTTGATCTATTTCAAATCCTATAAGATGATGCTATGAAAGTGCTGCACTCAATATGCCAGCAAATTTGGAAAACGGTGGCCACATTAGTGGCCACAGGACTGGAAAAGGTCAGTTTTCATTCCAATCCCAAAGAAAGGCAATGTCAAAGAATGCTCAAACTACTGCACAATTGCACTCATCTCCCATGCTAGTAAAGTAATGCTCAAAATTCTCCATGCCAGGCTTCAATAGTACATGAACTTTGAACTTCCAGATGTTCAAGTTGGATTTACAAAAGGCAGAGGAACCAGAAATCAAATTGCCAACATCCATTGTATTATCAAAAAAGCAAGAGAGTTCCAAGAAAACATCAACTTCTGCTTTATTGACTATGCCTAAAGCCTTTGACTATGTGGATCACAATAAATTGTGGGAAATTCTTCCAGAGATGGGAATACTAGACCACCTAACCTACCTCCTGAGAAATCTGTATTCAGGTCAAGAAGCAACAGTTAGAACCAGACATGGAATAATGAACCAGTTCCAAATTGGAAAAGGAGTACATCAAGGCTGTATATTGTCACCCTGCTTATTTAACTTATATGCAGAGTACATCATGAGAAACACTGGGCCGGATGAAGAACAAGCTGGAATCAAGATTGCCAGGAATCAACAACCTCAGATTCACAAATGACACCACTCTTATGGCAGAAAGTGAAGAAGAACTAAAGAGCCCTTTGATGAAAATGAAAGAGAAGAGTGAAAAAGTTGGCTTAAAACTCAACATTTAAAACCTTAAGATCACGACATCCAGTCCCATCACTTCATAGCAAACAGATGGGGAAATAATGGAAACAGTGAGAGATTTTGCTCCTTGGGCTCCAAAATCACTGCAGATGGTGACTGCAGCCATGAAATTAAGACACTTGCTCTTTGGAAGAAAAGCTATGACCAACCTAGACAGCATATTATAAAGCAGAGACATTACTTTGCCAACAAAGGTCTGTCTAGTCAAAGCTATGGTTTTTCCAGTGGTCATGTACGGATGTGAGAGTTGGACTATAAAGAAAGCTGAGCACTGAATAATTGATGCTTTTGAACTGTGCTGTTGGAGAAGACTCTTGAGAGTCCCTTGGACTGCAAGGAGATCCAACCAGTCCATCCTAAAGGAAATCAGTCCTGAATATTCATTGGAAGGACTGATGTGTTGAAGCTGAAGCTCCAATACTTTGGCCACCTGATGCAAAGAACTGACTCCTTGGGAAAAACCCTGATGCTGTGAAGGACTGAAGGCAGGAGAAGGGTACGACAGAGAATGAAATGGTTGGATGGCATCACTGACTCAATGGATATGAGTTTGAGCAAACTCCGGGAGTTGGTGATGGACAGGAAAGCCTGTTGTGCTGCAGTCCATGGGGTCTCAAACAGTCGGACACAACTCAGCAACTGAACTGAACTGAATCTCCATGAAATCTAAAGACAAGTAGCTTTGTTAGATTTCTTCAGGGAAACTGTGGGTTGAGTATTAACCAATAATAGAACCACAAGCAAACCCATAAGAAAAGGACAGAGGTAACTTTTTTCTTCCATGTCTAGAACAGGCTGCTCTGAGCCACACTACAAAGTGAAAACAATAAATCAGATCAATAGTGAAACAATAAATCAGAACAATAGTGAAAACACCTAATCAGATCTTTAAAGAAATCATTCAAAATAATTCAAATTGTATTTACAGTATGAACTTGTAACTATTATTGCTAACAATAAAATATGAGAAAACACTAAAATAAAAGAAAGTGAAAATTCCTCAGCATCATTAACATTTAGACATCTTAGGTATTCATATTCAACCGTACATTAAAGAGTACACAATCAAAACAATTTGGAGGCCACAGCTCTAGGGCCAGCCCTGCACGGAGCAGTGAACTGTGGGGACACACCTGTGGGTACTGGTTATGGGGGAAGGTGCCTTCCATCTCTGGCAAAGGACCATGGTTCTGGTGTGCACAGATTTCTTCTTTGCTCATCAGAGACTCTTCCTCGGCCTCCTCTTCCTTTCGCAGCATTTTCCTCATGAAATCTCTCTTGTCCATTGGAGTTCGAATGATTTTCAGGTTATTCGTGTAGATGATTATCTTTCCAAAATCTATAATAGGTGGGGACTAGAGACATGAAGAATGAGCTTGGTGATGCCCCAGTCACCAAATACAGAGCTGCAGAACCCCTTCAACATCCCAGGAAAGATATATACCATCCATCCAGCACTCGGGGTCCCATCACAACCCCAAACTATAATTCATTCCCTGGATTCTCTGTTCTGTCTGAAAACCCTGATCGCCAGCTTCTTATTTCCTGTTGATAGTAACCAATCAAAGCTGAACTAATCACATAACTACAATGCAGGGCTCTGCAGGACAAGGTCCTGAGCTTCTGTTCCTACTACATACCATGGGAGCTGGTGCAGGGCTGGGCAGAGTGAGAGATTTATGCACATATAGGAATGCTTTTAAAAAATAAATCTCTCAGAAACCAAATTATTAGTTATGCTTCTTAAACAATTTACCGCTTTATGTAATTAATTAAGGATACATTTTTAAGTTCTAGCTTTTTTTGTTTATTGTATAATACATCATTTGAAAATACCAAGGAAATATCCTTTTGTTGTTAATGATGCATGAGCGGAAGTAATGCTAGCTGGCAGTATTTGATTGTAAGAAATTAATAAGTTGAGTTTTTTTAATAAATAAATCTCTCTCCAAAATTTTATGCATAAGTAATAATGTGTGTGTTAGCCACTCAGTCATGTCTGACTCTTTGCAATCCCATGGATTGTAGCCCGCCAGGCTCCTCTGTCCATGAAATTCTCCAGGCAAGAATACTGGAGTGGCTTGCCATTCCCTTCTCCAGAGGATCTTCCCAACAAGAGATTGAAACTGGGTCTCCCGCACTGCAGACCGATTCTTCACTGTCTGAGCTACCTGGGAAGTCCTATAAGTAATAATAGTAGATACAATTTATTGAATGTACTGTTCAGTTCACTTCAGTTGCTCAGTCGTGTCCGACTCTGTGACCCCATGAATCGCAGCATGCCAGGCCTCCCTGTCCATCACCATCTCCCGGAGTTCATTCAAACTCACATCCATTGAGTCGGTGATACCATCCAGCCATCTCATCTTCTGTTGTTCCCTTCTCCTCCTCCCCCTAATCCCTCCCAGCATCAGAGTCTTTTCCAACGAGTCAACTCTTCACATGAGGTGGCCAAAGTACTGGAGTTTCAGCTTTAGCATCATTCCTTCCAAAGAACACCCAGGGCTGATCTCCTTTAGAATGGACTGTTTGGATCTCCTTGCTATTTGTGGATAACATTTATTGAACATCAGGCATCATGCTAAGCACTTTACAAACATTACCTCACTTCCCTCCCTAAAATCCCTATGATACTGATGCAATGATTTCTATACATTTTATAGAAGAAGAGACTGAGGCTCAGTAAGGTTAAGAGCTTTCCAAACTTGCAGAGTTATTCAGGGTTTGTGGCTGGAATTTAAACTCAAGTCTGTCTCACTCTAAGGTCCATATTCTTAGCACCTACCCTATACTATTCACAAACACCTCCTCCACCAAGTAAGATTATACATATATATGTTGTGTGTGTTCATTATTCATATATGATCAACATTTTTATGTCAATAAAAATACTGTGTGTGCATGCTCAGTCATGTCCAATTCTCTGCAACCCCATGGACTGTGGCCCACCAGGCACCTCTGTCCATGGGATTTCCCAGGCAAGAATACTGGAGTGGGTTGCCATTTGGCTCTCCAGGAATATTTTTGACCCAGGGATTGAAACTTCATCTCTTGCACCTCCTACATTGGAAGGTGCATTTTTTATCAACTGCACCACCTAGGAAGCCTGCAGCATCATTATTAATAGCTTATGTTCCCTTCTATAGATTTATCATCTGTTACTTCATCATTTTCTGAGAAACAATTTGGACAATTCTACAGCGCAGTAGGAGTCTGGGCAGGAAATGTTTAGATGTCAGTTAACTAAGAACACATACTTCTTCACAGATAGCTTAGAGAGGAAACAACGCTGTATCCCAGCCCCACTGTCCACCAATTGTGAGATACAGGAGAGCCATTTGGTCTCTCAGGACCCCAGTATTCTCATGCAAATGGGCTGACAGCCAAATGGTGGGCACCACCACAAATAAAGTAGTGATTAAAATATACAAATATTTCCATACTAGCTGATAATTAGGTGCTGTCCTGAGACTCCTGAGCACCTTCCTGTTTCTCAAACTCCTTTCCCGAGGGAGCCTCTCACACCCACAGACCCAGCGGTGTAGACATTAATGCTCAGGACCCCAGGTATCAGAACCCTGCCCCAACACTCTCCTGATTTCTGTGCTGACCTCAATGTTCCTAACACATTCCTAAGTGTTTTAACTCTCATCCCTGGGGCTAATTTTACCAACATCCAAGGGTGAGGGCACAATGAAAAATACGTTAGAGTATGCAAAAGCTGAAGATACTATCCAAATGATGAGTGTTTTTACTGCAGTTAGTATTAATCATGCTACATAGCTACATTCTCCAGCATGAAATGTTTTGCCCTGCTTTTACAGAACTATATAAACCAAATCTGTTTACATGCCACAGTTAAGCAGTCTCCTATTTAGCCCTCATACATTCAGGCACAACCTGGCTTGAGCAGGACTTCAATCTTCAGATCCCCTTCCTTGAAACACCCACAGAGTTTTCAATAATTATTAATGAAGCCACAAGCTTCCTACCTGGCCTTGTGTCCTCTCCCTCTCATCAAGGGATCATGTGGCAGCTTCCATTTACTATTGTTTGATGCATGCTGGGTTCCTGTTTCACACTCTGGACTATCAGTTTCTGAGCATCAGAAGATAAAGATGGTGGTACCTTTGGAAGGTTCCATTTCTATTTCCAGTAATAGCTGAAGAGGTTCAGTTACTCAGAAGTTTTTTTCATACAAAAGGCTAGTTTTTCAAAATTCTTAACATATGAAAAAAAAAACAACAACCTTCACTTATCTGGCCCGACCTCCTGTCTCTCAGCTGGACAACATCTGAGACACACAGGATAGTAAATTTATTTTTAATATACTTACCATGAGAGCCAAGTTCTTCCTTGCATCTAAAGAAACTCTCTGGGTGTAACTAAAGTTCACATTATCCAGTTGCACTCCAGTGCCTGTGGGGAACACTCACTCTTACGTTACAGAGGGCCAAGATAGAGCCAGGACGTTTTTGGTTTATTCCATAATCCCAGAATGTCAACTTATATAAGATCAAGTATTCATAAATACTCTGATGTCAAAAGCAATGGGACTGAGATTGCCATTCAGGGAGCATGCAACCTTCCACTGCTCTGTGTTTAAATGCAGACATGTCTTGTTGGGGCTAGGAACTCAGTGTGCTTTGGAGGTGGACTAATCTGAGTTCAAACTCTGTTTGACAAGTGTGTGAAGTCTGTAAGTTATTTAACCTCCATGAACTTCTGTTTTTCCAATTTGTTAAACTCTTCCTCCCAAAATTATTGTGAGGATGAAATTGCATAACAGTACAGAAAGTTCATGTTCAATAAATGTTACTTTCCTTCCTCCTCCCCACCCCCACCCCCACCCCCGCTTTTTTGGCTGCTCTAGGTCTTAATTGTGGCATGCAAGATCTTTAGTTGCAGCATGCAAAATCTAGTTCCATGACCAGAGATGGAATCCCAGCCCCCGCGTTGGGAGCATGGAGTCTTAGCCCCTGGTTCACAGGGAAGTCCCTCCCTTTCATCTTTTTTAATGACCATTATACTTAGGGTAAGGGTTTCCCTGGTGGCTCAGAGGTTAAAGCGTCTGCCTGGAATGCGGGTGACCTGGGTTCGATCCCTGGGTCGGGAAGATCCCCTGGAGAAGGAAATGGCAACCCACTCCAGTACTCTTGCTTGGAGAATCTCATGGAGGGAGGAGCGTGGTAGGCTACAGTCCATGGGGTTGCAAAGAGACACGACTGAGCGACTTCACTTTCACTTTGTACTTAGGATAAAGTGTTCAGTGGTAAAGGATCGCCTGCCAATGCAGGAGTCGCAGGAGAGGTAGGTTCGATCCCTGGGTCAGGAAGATCTCCTGGAGGAGGAAATGACGGTCCATTTCAGTACTCTTGCCTGGGAAATCCCATGGACAGAGGAGCCTGGTGGGCAAGAGTCCATGGCATCACAGAATTGGACATGACTAAGCATGCACACATACATACACTTCAGTCAGTTTCAAATCCTTAAGATACCTGTTTATAAGATCTTCTCTATCCATCACATTAAATTTTAAAAGCCTCAATATTTCCTTAATAAGAACCTGGTCATTATCACAGTGGTAGGTAACACATACCGAGCATATACAATGTGTGCCAGGCACAATGCTAAGTACTTTCATGTCTTTTATATTTTTAATCATCACAATAATCTTTGCAACCATGTACTTTTATTATCATAAGGTTAAGTGGCTTGCCCAAGCTCACAGAGTAAGTGGGCTGGACGGACAGGACATCAAGTCCAGGTTTAACTGACATCAGAGCCTTCTTTTTATGATTATTATTTTATTATGATAAAATACACATCACATAAAATTTACCACTTTAACCTTTTGTAAGGTACAATCCAGGGGCATCAGCACTTTTACACTGTTGTACAGCCATCTCCACCACCCATGTCCAGAACTTTTTCTCATTTCCAAACTGAAACTGGACTCATTAAACTCCACCTTCTGCCCTCCCTAGCCCATGGCAAACACCATCCTACTTTCTGTCTTACAAATTTGACTATGTTAGTACCTCATACAAGTGGAATCATACAATTATCTTTTTGTGACCAGTTTACTTCACTTAGCATAATGTCCTTAAGATCCATCTATGTTATAGCATGTATTGAAATTTCCTTCCTTTTAAGGCTGAATAATAGTCTATTGTATGTATATACCATGTTTTGTTTGTTCATCCATCTATTGATTGATATTTGCTTCCACCTGTGGGCAACTGGGCTGCTATGAACACTGGTATACAAATATCTGTTCAAGTTCAGAACACTTCTTTTTAATTGTGCTTAACTGCTACCCAATGTTGCTGCAAAGCCAATATTTACCAAGAGTTATTTCACAGTTGGATTCATTATTGAAAAATCATGACTTCTCAGCTCTCATTTCCTTATTTTTCCCAAGCACCACATTAACAACCTATTTCAGTGGGTGGAGCTGCAAAAATCCAACCTGACCGCTCTCACACCCAGAGACTGGCTAGCAGCAGGATGTGGCATTTGTTCATGCCACAAAGAAACCAAGGATAACTAGACCAGGCAGAAATCAAACCCTGAAACTGGTCTAGAGAGTACTGTGTTTAAAACCACTGTACAGTGCTGCCAGTAAGACTCAGGCGTCTGGTTTTATTAAGTCCATGCCTAATCATACTTTTACATAAATGCCAAGTGGGACACATGACTGATGAAGGTCAAGCAGGCTAATACTATAAACCATGGACTTGTGTGAGGTTTGTATAAACTATGACTTTATAAATTCTAAAGCTACAAATGAGACATGGTTAAAAAGAGGTACCGTAAGTACAAGACATAACCAAGTACCCAGGACATAATAATCACTTGAAAAATGGTTACTATTATAATCATTGTCATCACTATTATTAATGGTCTTATTCTCTTAAAAAGAACATTCCATAGGGCCAAGAACATAGGGAATTAGAAGACCTAAATTCTTGTTCTAAGTCTGTACCTAATGAGTCCCTTACAACCTGGAACTCAACTTTCCTCATTTGTAAAATGGAAACGACTCTACATTTTTCACAACCTTTCTCCTCAAGGTTGTGGAGAAGACCCAATGAGGTAGAATGTGATTTTAATGCAGAAGTGCCTTAATGCGGAGAAGGCAGTGGCACCCCACTCCAGTACTCTTGCCTGGAAAATCCCATGGGCAGAGGAGCCTGGTGGGCTGCAGTCCATGGGGTCGCTAAGAGTCAGACACACACAAAAAAAAACACACACACACACAAAAAAAGAGTCAGACATGACTAAGCGACTTCACTTTCACTTTTCACTTTCATGCATTGGAGAAAGAAATGGCAACCCACTCCAGTGTTCTTTCCTGGAGAATCCCAGGGACGGGGGAGCCTGGTGGGCTGCCGTCTATGGGGTCGCACAGAGTTGGACATGATTGAAGCGACTTAGCAGCAGCAGCAGTCTTTAATGTGGAAGCCACTCCACTAACAAAAGGAATTGTTCATTCCAGCCCCCTTGAATATCAAAAAGAAGCCTGGTATTATCTTTGATAAATGTGGACATGCTCATAATTAAACTTATACTAATGCCAACATGGCCAGTACATTTGTCTGCTATCGCTATATAACCTGTTTCCTTAGGAAAAGAACAATATAAATGATTAGAGAGTAATGACCTGAATTTTGCACTTTAAAGATGAAAGCATATCCTGGTGTGCTATTCATTAGTAACCTGGTACATTATATAATTGTGCTTAAGCTTTTTTTCCCAAGGCATTCATGGTCCTCCTGCAGCAGAGAACATATGCACACCTCCTATTAGTTTGCGGAAACCAGTGAACATGTTCCAGACTCTTCTAGCTTCAAAGAAAATCATGTATGGGCTTTTGATGATCTTTGGTACTGGAGAAAATAACTGAAATTCACAGATAAAATACCTGTTTCTATCTATCTATTAGCTCAAATGTCTTCCACATGTAACATTTCCTCTGGCTGATCTGCTTTTCCCATTTCTTCCCTGGGTTCCACCCAGGATTCCTGCTAACAAGCAATAGAAAGGCAAAAGAAATAAACAAACAAGCATTATTAAAAAGCAGGCAGCAGGAGGGAGGTAAAAAACAAAGCAAGATATGGATAAATCATAAATTAAATAATTGGCTGGAGTAAAGTGAGCACCTTCAAACACTTAGCTCTTCCAGGAAAAGCAACCCATTGCAGCATAATTTTCTAAAACAGCAGTCTGGCAACCTGGAAACCACTGTATCTCTATTTCATTTACTTACTAAGACATCCCAGCTGAACGCCCAATTACAATTTGTTAACCTGGATGGAATTTGAATACCAGCTACGCTTTTTGCACTTTCCAACAAGTAGTCAACAAGAATGTTATTTTTGGCCCAAAAATATTATTCTGATGGCAGCTTTGCATTTGGTGTACCTATAGCTGATTGGGCTTCCCTGGTGGCTCAGCAGTAAAGAATCTGCCTGCAGTGCAGGAGATGTACATCCCTTCATCAGGAAGATCCCCTGGAGGAGGTTATGGCTACCCACTCCAGTATTCTTGCCTGGAGAATCCCATGGACAGAGGAGCCTGGTGGGCTATAGTCCATGAAGTCACAAAAGAGTCAGATATGACTAAGTGGCTAAACAACAACAAAAGCTCTGGTTGGTACTCAAGCACAAGCAAGATACAATCTGAAACATTTAGGTGTTTCTCTAACCACATTTTAGTCCTTAAAGCTTGCACACCAGGGGCAATACCAACCTTATGGTCATTGGCCTTGTAATCATTGAAGAAAGGCTGGCTGCCTGCTAAGGTGTAGGCACTACCCTCTCGAAACACGCTGATCCTCTGAGCAGTCAGCTTGGGAGAGTACGGTTGGGGCTTTGGGACTTCCCCAGATCCGTAAACACCATCCATTGGTTCAAGGGACTCTTGGAGGAAACTGTGAGGGTATTCCTCCTTTGGTGACTCTAATTCCTGCCCGTCTTCAAAGACTTGCTTCAACACACGGCCGCTGTAGGAGGAAGAGATTTTAAATCGGACTTTCCGGGGTTTGCCGTCACTCTTCTGGGCCAGCTTCTTCTCGGGCTCCTCCATCAGCAGAGATTTCACCCTGTGGTTTCCAGGCTTTGGTGTAGCAGTGAAATGTGGGGCTCTGAGAAAAGCATTTTATTTTCACTCCTTCTGCATATAATTAATTCAAGTTGGGTGCTGGGGTGTGCTCGGTTTACAGCAATTGACACCCACATATTAAATATTGATAGACCTCCATGCAAAGGCAGGCGATTGCAGGTTTCTGGAGAGAATGGAGCATAAGACGAGACCGGGTGCCCCCTGAATCCCAAGCTCACCCGTAACTTCACCCCAACCTCAGCTTTATTAACGTGAGCATGAGTAGGTTTATATAGACTAACAACTAACCACTTCAGTAGGGATCAGTTAGCAAGGGTCTTGTTATTCTTACCAACAACCAAGACGCTTTACCGTCTGAGCCACCAGGGAAGTGATAACTATGACCTAGTGAGCATTTAAGAGGTGCCAGACATTTTATATGCATTACCTTACTTTGTCCTCACAGTAAACCTGCAATGAAAGTGTTATTATCTGTGTTTACAGAAGGGAAAGCCAGGCTCAGAGCAGCTTCTTCGTTTGTTTACTCAATTCCAGCCAGTAAGTGATGGAGCGGGGATTCGAACTCAGTTCTTAAGTAACTCCAAAACCCATGATCAGTCCACCAAGCTGAAAGTTTTCCAATCGTGTCTCATGGAGCCCTAGACAAGGAAGCCACAGGTCCCTCTGAACTACATTAACCAACATACCTTTACTTTCTATTTTATTTTTAAACTGTTTATTTATTTAGCCTGCACCAGGTCTTAGTTGCAGCATACAGGATCTTAAATCTTCATTGTGGCATACAAGATCTTTAGCTGTGGTATGTGGGATCTAGTTCCCTGACCAGGGATCGAACCTGGGTCCCCTGCAGTGGGAGTGCAGAATCTTAGCCTCCAGGGAAGTCCCACTTTATATCTATTGCTTATTTACAGTTTCATTTGCGATCATAGCATGGGCCCCACTGCCTACTCCAGACAGCACTAGTAAATGGCCAACACTGAGAAAGTTGCTAGGATGAATATCAAACAAGCACATGACATGGGGCTTGAGAATGATAGTCCTACAATCTAGTTTAGGAAACAGACTTAACACGTAGGAAATAACAGCCTCCTGCTTAGGGAGCAAACTGTCCACTGCTGACTGCCAGAAAACTATTCTGGGAAGACAGCGGCCCCTCAGGAGACAAGGATAGAAGAAGGCTTGTAAAGAAAGGGCCCTTGGATTGGGTCTAAAAGAAGGAGCTGGACTGGAAGAGCTGACATGGTGGAGGCTAAGCCTTTCTCTGTCTTTGCTAATGACATCTTCACTGACTTGGTTGCCCAGACGGACTTCTCTTCTACCCCTGAAGCCATTCCCATGGGCTTTGTCACCACTACTTTCTTCCGTCCACCCGCACCCAGCCAGCCCAAGGTCAAGCCCTTGTCACTTCCGTTTTCAGAACTGTGGCAGCCTCCTGCTGACCTCATCACCATCCAGAAGTCCAACGTCCACACAGATGCCAGAGTGATGCTTCCAAAGCACAAACCTGAAAAGTCCTAACACTTCATGCAGCAAACAAAGTTCCTCAAAACCGAACCCTGCCTTCCTCTCTAGACTGACCCTTGTCTCTCTTTCAGGAGCCACCTGGAATTGGTGTTCCAGGCATACTCTCAGCTCAGTTATTTCTCAAAACCATGGATTTCTGTCTCCTATCCAATACAAACTCTATTTCCTGATTAGGATGTCAAACTTTCATTCATCCTTCAAGTCACAGCTCAAACGTTATAGCTCCTGGGAAGCCTTCCCATCTGCCCCGGGGAGGAGCCCTGGGCCTTTGGACCAACTGCCATTAACTACTTCTTGTTTTCTCTCACCACTCCTGTGTTCCCCTCCACCAAACTGTGAACACTCAGAGTCACAAGCTGTGCGGACCATTCTTCTATTCCTAGTTTTTATCAAAGTGCCCGGGCTTCCCTTGTGGCTCAGCTGGTAAAGAATCTGCCTGGAGTGCAGGAGACCTGGGTTCAATCCCTGGGTTGGGAAGATCCCTTGGAGAAGGGAAAGGCTACCCACTCCAGTATTCTGGCCTGGAAAATTCCATGGACTGTATAGTCCATGGGGTTACCAAGAGTCAGACACGACTGAGTGACTTTCACTTTCCTGATATTTAATAGAACTCAGTAATCAGGATAACTTCCAGCTGAGAGAAATCAAATAAATAAAACTTTGGGAACAGGAGCTAAGCATATTTTGCAGAGGTAGAATCAAAAAGTTAGCAGAAAAACATCTACGTTTCTACTAAGGCAGGGGTTCCCAGTTATAAGGTCTTTGCATAATCAACGCAAGGAATAGATTAAACACACACACATAAGCACACATATACCAACACACAGAGAGGGAGAAACAAGATTTTAAAATAAGAAAGAAGGCTTCCCGGGTGGTCCAGGGGTTAAGAATCTGCCTTGCAACACACAGGACACTGATTCGATCCTTGATCCTAGAAGATCCCACATGCTGGGGAGCAGCTAACCCAGTGCGCCACAACTGCTGAGCCCAAGTGCTGCAGTGCTGAAGACCATGCTCCTGGAGCTCACGCTCCACAAGAAGCCACTGCAATGAGATGCCCACACACTACAACACAGAGCAGCCCCTGCTCGCCGCAACCAGAGAAGGTGCCTGTGTAGCACCGAAGACCCACCACAGCCAAAATAAATTCAGAAATAAATCTCTGAAAAATAGGAAAGAAAGGAAGAAAGATATGCCTTCATAATATCAAATGATACATGACTGTAGAGGCCCTCGGACGCAGAGCTGGCCGTGACATGTCATGAACAGATGACAGGACCCTAGAGCATGGAGCCCTCAGTCCTCAGGACAGGCCAGTGGGACCCCAGGCTTCCAGGTAGTCACCCTGGATTACATCAGCCTCATTTATTTCCTCCAGAGTAAAGAACAAGCATCATTAATTCCCAAGGGTACCATGCCATGAAAAAGACTGGGAAGACCTAACTAGGAGAACATTTTCCCCTATTCCTGCTAGGAAACAAGCTATTAGTAAATGTCTGCCAGCCTATCTTTATCCAGAAGGAACAGAGTGGATTTCCATGCTGCTGCTGCTGCTGCTAAGTCGTTTCAGTCATGTCCGACTCTGTGTGACCCCATAGACGGCAGCCCACCAGGCTCCCCCGTCCCTGGGACTCTCCAGGCAAAAACACTGGAGTGGGTTGCCATTTCCTTCTCCAAGGCATGAAAGTGAAAAGAGAAAGGGAAGTCGCTCAGTCGTGTCTGACTCTTCACGACCCCATGGACTGCAGCCCACCAGGCTCCTCCGTCCATGGGATTTTCCAGGCAAGAGTGGGGAGCCATCACCTTCTCCATGACTACCTGTTAAACAGGTATTTCCCACTGCCTGTGGGATAAATACCATTAAAAAGTTAGCCTTTCTCATTCTAACATGTATACTATCATGTAAGAATTGAATCGCCAGTCTATGTCTGACGCAGGATACAGCATGCTTGGGGCTGGTGCATGGGGATGACCCACAGAGATGTTATGGGGAGGGAGGTGGGGGGGGGGGTTCATGTTTGGGAACGCATGTAAGAATTAAAGATTTTAAAATTAAAAACAAATAAATTAATTAATTAAAAAGTTAGCCTTTCAAAAGGGTAGACTTCTCCAGAGTGTATATGTTGATGCATTTTGCACAATTGTACTTGTACCACACTGAAAATGTGTTAAGCTTAAATTAAGTTAGAATTATGAACACAATGGAATTGGATAGGATCCTGACTATGAAAAATGAATCTTTAGTTATGTGAAAAAATCAAAAGCTGGCAATGAGTATTCCAAGTAACATTTGTTTTGTACATTTTTATGCCCATTCCCATGTTCACAAACAGACTTTTAGAGAGCTAGATCAAAATCATGGAAGTTTGGAAACAATCATGCTTATTTGATCATTTTTAGATGTTCGTGGGTTTTTTTTAGGACAGTCACAACTTACCCCCAGAAAGAGGACACACTGATAAACGGAAAGCAATTTTGGCAGTATTATCCAAAGCCTTAAAAATGTTCATATCCTTGAACTTTACTAGAAGAGAAAATAACCACATGAATCAGAAGAAATCATGTCAAAACATTAACATGAGTTGCCCCCAGGTGGAAGACTCTGAAAGACTATTTTTTCCTTCCAAGTTTCATTATATTTTACTTGACTATGATAAACTTATCTTACCTTGATAATCATGGGGAAAATAAATGAAAAAAAAATTCATTACTTTCAACCCAATAATTTATTTTAAGGAGATGATTTTTCTTTTTAATTTTAGGAGTTTATATGAGCAAAACTGATTTGAATCAGGCAGCATCAATCCAGAAGTGGTTAGGAGTGCTCCACCAACATGAGTTTGTGGAGACAATTCTTTTAGATTTTTTTTTTTTAATGTGGACTGTTTCTAAAGGCTTTCTTGAATTTGTTACAGTGTTACTTCTGTTTTACCTTTTGGTTTTTCTGGCCATGAGGCATGTGGGATCTTAACTCCCAGGGATCAACCCCACACCTCCTGCATCAGAAGGTGAAGTCTTATTAACCACTGAACTACCAGGGAAGTCCCAAGGGCAGAGGCTTTTATAAAGAAGAGACAGAAGCAAAGTAAGGCAATCACTGTTTGGCTAATAGCTCAAAGCCTAGCTGTTTGTGATTCCTCAGCCTTAGGAGTTTTTGATTTTGTGACCGTGAGACATTTACAGGCTTAGACTCTGACTTGCTGACATAGGCCCCCATGGCACTAAAGCCACACCCATTTAACAGCATCCTTGTATAATTAATTTAACAAGCCCCTCTTTTTGCCATCCTCTCACACATGAGAGACTAACCAAACAGTTGCCATTAGTGTCCCTATCGGTCACCATCAAAGTTAAATCATTCTTGTCTCATTGTGAAACTCACAGATTATGTCAGATCCACAGAAGAACTGCTTTTGTTGTTCATCTGGCTTTTGTTTCTCCAAGTGCAGGGAAAAAAAATCTGATGGACTGCTGATGGCTATAAACACACGTGTAAGAACTTTGATAGAAGTTCAGCTAGTAAAGAATCCCCCTGCATTTCAGGAGACCCCAGTTCAATTCCTGGATCAGGAAGATCCCCTGGAGAAGGGATAGGCTACCCACTTCAGCATTCTTGGGCTTCCCTGGTGGCTCAGATAGTAAAGAATCCGCCTGCAATGTGGGAGACTTGGGTTCGATCCCTGGGTTGGGAAGATCCCCTGGAGGAGGGCATAGCAACCCACTCCAGTATCCTTGCCTGGAGAATCCCCATGGACAGAGAAGCCTGGTGGGCCACAATCCATAGGATTGCAAAGAGTTGGACACGACTGAGTGACTAAGTGCAGCAAAGCACAGCACACCAGGGAGACTACCTGGAGAGTAAGAGGATAATACCAAGAGACTTAAGTATACTCCTTAGCCAGGGACCCCATGAGCCACACCAGTCGGTATCTAATAAATCAAAGAATGTACCTGAAAAGGCATCAACCTGTTTTAGCCAAGTGGCTTATTTGTTAATTTCTTGTATTTGTTACAACACCAAAGGTGTTGGTCTAGAGACAACAGGAGATATTTACTATGACATAGACTCCTTGTTCAGCCAACAAGTAATATAAAGCAGTTCTATTATCTAAGACTACCTTCACAAGAAAATCCAGGAACTTCTGTCATGTAGCTATTGCCTTATCAATAGATTTTGTGATAGTTGCCAGAGTTAAGGAATACTGTCTTCCAGTGCATTAACAGAGAAGGAAAGCAAGTAATTTTAAAAAAAAAAAGGAATAAAGCTTTCACACTGGAGATTAAGATCTTGAACTGTGATCTTGAGAGAGCTGGTCACCTCAAGATGTCACCGGCTTCTGGAAAGGAACCTCCCCAGATAATTTTAATTTTAGATCTCCAGCTGGTGTGCCATTCCAAGAGCCTAGAGAAGCCCTTTTTAATTAGAGGTTGTAGATCCAGGGTTCAAGTCCCTGAACTTTGACTGCCATCTGGGTAGTGAGGAGGACCTAGGATGATCCCTTCCAAAGAGGTTCAAAGGCAGTCTTTGTTCTTAATGATTCCAAATCAGAAATGTGGGAGAAAATTGGAAACATTAGTTTGAAGAGTTGTAGCTGATATTTGAGGAAACTAGAACTCAGGATGCAGTTGATTTACAGGTATGTAACAAAACCTCAAAGACAATGAACAGCACTAGAACCTACTATCCATAGGGTTGTGTTATCATTTTCTATGAAGCATAATTATTTCCTCTACAATCACTCTCGTTTCTCTCAAAGATAATCACTATAAGACAAATTTGTCTGCAAGTGTTTAGTCTCATTAAATTTGGCCTGATTATTTATGTGAATGCAGCAAGACTAGTGATTGACCACATAGATTCTCTTTAAATCTGCTTTGCTGGTACTTTTTCATAAGGAATCTTAGATTGGACTTTTAAAAGCCTTTCCAGGCTAAGAAACCAAATCAAAAACTCAACATTAGACTTCACCCGGTATATTTAAAGAGGTGACTGAATTCCTCTCTTTTTTAAAGTATCCTGAGGTTCTGGACCTTTCTGAAAGTAGCCTTCTTTATTTACCTGGTAGGGCTTCCAGAAAGCCTTAAGCAAGGTACAAGGTCAGTTTTTCCAAGGAGCTTTTATTGGCTCCATAGAGTCAACCTGAGTTCCCTAAAAGTATCTGGTCAAATCTTAGGCATAAGATTCTAAGCATATTCTCATATATACCCAAAAACATAGAACTGAAGAAGGTTTGTCATCACTTACTACTTGATAATGCATCCCGCATAATTTAGCATACCAAGTAAACATAATTAATTTAACAACTCTCTTTCACAAGGTGAGAGACGAATTCTTTGAGATTTTCCACGCTTCCTCTGGGAAATTTCAAAGGTATTTTGAAGTCAAAAAGACTGCATTCATAATTTTATTTGGGGAAGTTGTCAAAATGTTTGAACATTTGACTAAATAGGATCTCAGATCATTATGAAATAATACTTAATTATCCATTTAAGTTGACAATAGAAGATTTTAAAGGCAAACAGAAGATTACATAGCTATGAACAAAACTTAGATATTTTAATATTGAGAAGACAGGGTTTTCTTATGTAATCAAAGTGCTGATAAAGACAAAATAAAGCACAATACATTAGTTTGGAAGAGACCAAATCTTTACTTTCCAGGTAGATTACCCAAAAAGTTCAACGACAAACTTTCACAGTCCAAAGCAGACCAACATTCCAAGACAAATTTGTCCTTTTACATAGATAAAGCCAAATTCTACTCCTGTACCTGTGTACTTCTGATATTAAAACTCATTCTTTACAAATCTAAATAAATCCATTCTCATTTTAGTCAGCTTGACCATACATAAAATCCTTTTCCACAAACCTTTTACAACTTTTTTTACATCTATTCCGGTTTTGTCCTATGTTTTTTTCTCTTCCTCATTCTCAAACAACCAGTCATTTTACTTTCTTCATGTAATTTTCACACAATTGTTTCCTTCAACTCTTATTTTTCTAAGTTTTAATTACAAATATTGATTAGAAACCTTGACTCTTAGAATTCTTTATTCTTAATGAAAATAAAAAAGTAAAGTAATTAACCTCCAATTAAAATAAATAAATTTATATTAAAAAAAGAAAAAACACAGTTCAGTTCAGTTCAGTCGCTCAGTCGTGTCCGACTCTGCGACACCATGAATCACAGCACGCCAGGCCTCCCTGTCCATCACCAACTCCCAGAGTTCACCCAGACTCGTGTCCATCGAGTCGGTGATGCCATCCAGCCATCTCATCCTCGGTCGTCCCCTTCTCCTCCTGCCCCCAATCCCTCCCAGCATCAGAGTCTTTCCCAATGAGTCAACTCTTCGAATGAGGTGGCCAAAGTACTGGAGCTTCAGGTACAGCATCAGTCCTTCCAAAGAACACCCGGACTGATCTCCTTCAGGATGGACTGGTTGGATCTCCTTGCAGTCCAAGGGACTCTCAAGAGTCTTCTCCAACACCCAAAACACAACAACAACAAAAAAAAGAAGTAAGCAACTGTGGACTGTTATAGTAGCATTCTGTGGATTGTCATATTCAAAAATAAATTTCACAATTTCTAGAAGTATAGTCTTCCTCATGGTAAAATGTTCAATGTATTACAGAACATGTTTACTAATAGATCCGAGTATTTTTAGCTCCTCTGTAAAAGGAAGTCAAAAGTAGATAAATCTATGTCAGTAATTTATGTTTCACTGTTTTATCTTATTCAGAAATGATTTGGATATTCAATGAACACCCATCATTTAACTGATCTCAGTATAACTTTAAGGCTTCAAGTTATGAAAAATATTTTGGAAATTATGTCTAAGTAAACATATCTTAAAACATTATTATTATTGAAAAGTTTGTTCATAAGCTTTAACCTTACATGTATCTATTTAATTTACTTGGGTTTTTGTTTGTTTTGTTTTGCTTTGCTTTTTTTGCTGGACCACGCAGCTTATAGGATCTTAGTTCCCCAACCAAGGATCAAACCTGTGCCTCCCAAAGTGAAAGTATAGAACCATAACCACAGAACCACCAGGGAATTTCCAAATTTGTTGTTGTTGTGTTCAGTCAATAAGTTGTGTCCAACTCCTGGCAACCTCATGGACTGCAGCACACCAGGCTCCTCTGTCTTCCACTATCTCCTGGAGTGGAGTTTGCTCAAATTCATGTCCACTGAGTCAGTGGTCTTATTTAAGCATCTCACCCTCTGCCGCACCCTCCTCCTTTTGCCTTCAATCTTTCCCAGCATCAGAGTCTTTTCCAATGAGTCAGCTCTTTGTATCAAGTGACCAAAATATTGGAACTTCAGCTTCAGCAACAGTCTTTCCAATGAACATTCAAGATTGATTTCTTTTAGGATTGACTGATTTGATCTTGCTGTTCAAGGGACTCTCAAGAGTCTTCTCCAGCACCACAGTTTGAAGGCATCAATTCTTCAGTGCTCAGCCTTCTTTATGATCCAACTCTCACATCCATACATGACTACTGGAAAAACTATACCATTGACTAACCACATCTTCTCAAATTTATTTGTTCTTAATTCTGTTTAGTTGACTCATAAAAATTTCATGAGACATTAAATAGCTAACCATCATGTTAAGTTATCCTTCTTGCTGACAAATTCTATAACAAAGATAACATGAGCTTATTTGACTTTTAGTAAGTCCAGGTAGAATGAAATCATTATATTTAATGTTGTAGCTCTAAAGACATGCTTCTTTTGATGAAACCAACAAGGTTAAACTAGCTTTTATTTGTCAAAGATTACCCTAGATCACATGGACTTGAGAGGCTTTCAGGTTAGTTTCTATATTTCTGAGAGTATATTTGATTAATGTAAATGTTTATCTTTAAGCCAATTAAATTGAGCTCTTTACAAATTAATTTTGGCAATACTGTTAGGAGGTAGAAAAATACTGCAAATCTCTAACATCCATACATAGACATACAGGAACATCAAAAAAATACAGGCATCTTATAGCTTTAATTTTAAAATTTTATCCATGAGGACTTCCCTCATGGTCCAGTGGTTAAGAGTCTACCTGCTAATGAAGGGGACATGGGTTCAATCCCTGGTCCGGGAAGATCCCACATGTGCCGGGCAACTAGATTCATGCGTCACAACTACTGAGCCCCCGTACACAGAGCACCTAGAGCCCATGCTCCACAAGGGAAGCCGCTGCAATGAGGAGCCCAAGCACCACCAAGGAAGAGTAGCCCCCTCTCGCTGCAACTAGAGAAAGTCCAAGCGCAGCAAGGAAGACTCAGCACAAACATAAATAAACAATTTTTTTAATTTAGCCATCAGACAAGTAGAATAATATAAAATAAACCTGTGTATTCAGAAGAAAAGAAAACAGCCTGAAGTCATTCTGGAAGGATTTACTCACACATTTCAAAGGCACACAGGTCTAAAGCTACAAGGTAGGAATCTCTTGATTTCCATTTTAGTTGGAGATCTCCCTGATATAAACAAGTAAATTTAGGATGACGTAGTTGGGTGGGTGGGTAAACCTCTTGAAGTCATAAGTCAATTCTTTGAGGAATTAAAAGCAACCATACTTGCCTTACAAACCGAGTCTTTACTAAAGCAGAAATTCAGCTCTAGAAACAATTTGAAGCCATCTATCTTTTTTGCCTTGGAGAAGGAAATGGCAACCCACTCCATAGAGGTGGGATACTGTGATCCATGCATGCTGAGTCACTCCAGTTGTGTCCAACTCTGTGCAGCTCTATGGACAGCAGCCCACCGGGCTCCTCTGTCCATGGGATTCTCTAGGCAAGAATACTGGAGTAGGTTGCCATTTCCTTCTCCAAGGTAAAAAAGATCAGGGAGATCTTCAACTAAAATGGAAATCAAAAGATTCCTACCTTGTAGCTTTAGACCTGTGTGCCTTTGAAATGTGTGAGTAAATCCTTCCAGAATGACTTCAGGATGTTTTCTTTTCTTCTGAATACACAGGTTTATTTTAGATTAGCCTAAAGAAAAGTTCCTACCAAGCTCCAAATATCAGTTTCCAATTTGGCCAACTTCTGACCATAGGGAGACTTTAAAAAAAAAAAAAAGCTTTTGAATATCTTGTTAGATTTCAATCAGAACAAATAGCAAAATTTCCTGGCAGTACTGAACAACCCCTGGATGAAGAGACATCCCCAAAGAGGATGCAAAAGAAACTACCCTCCCAAGACCCAGAGTTACTCCCAAAGATAACCAAAAGAAAGAAAGACAGGAAATTCCCTTGAGAGCTGACAGAAGTCAGTAGGACCCTAGCCACAAATGGAATACAACCCACAGTTCTGCGCAATCAAATTTTGGGGGTCCCACCTAACAAATATCAAGGCAATTTCTCAGGACACAAATTAAGATGAACGAGAAGGCAATAGGGAAATGAGGGATTAATAACTGTTTTTTCCTGCCAATCTGGTCTTGGAAAGCAAGCAACAACGTGAAATTTTACTTCCCTCCCTTGACCAGGCCCCACAGAGATCTAGGCAGGCTGACTTTGGTGAGGATTCTTACACTTTGGGGACCTCTGCCATTTTCCTGAGGATGCCATCTGCAGGCTCTGGAGAGAGTGGGGTGTCCCAGCAGGACTCATCCTGGTCACCAGAAACTGAGGCCTCACACTGGACTCAGTTCTGGTCGGAACCAGTCCAACTCTGATGCGAAGAGCCGACTCATTGGAAAAGACCTTGTTGCTGGGAAGGATCAAGGGCAGGAGGAAAAGGAGGCAACAGAGGATGAAACGGTTGGATGGCATCACCGACTCAATGGACATGAGTTTGAGCAAACTCGGGCAGATAGTGAAGGACAGGGAAGCCTGCTATGCTGCAGTCCATGGGGTTGCAAAGAGCTGAACAATTAGCAATTGAGCAATTAGTTCATCCCTGGACCCAGTATGGTTTCTAAAGTAGACCCCGTCCAACTTCAGCAGTTTCCAGAAAGAAATGGTCAAATGAAGTGTAGATGAAGGATAGAGTGTCCTTGCCCACCACCTCCAGAGGCAGCGAGGAGCAGCAACTCAAGGGGCTCCTCAGGTACCTTCGCTGCTGTTGCTCATCGCCCCTGAGGGCCGTCAAAGGTCTCCTTGTTTCCCTCCTCAGTCATCAGGCCTGTGAAAAGATAAACTGAGGCATGATAAAAGTCTAAGAGTTTATCTGAGCAAAAATCAAGTCAAATCTAGCAGTTCTGAACCAGAAGTGGCTACGAGCACTTCTAAGGAGATAATTTCAAGTAGAGAAAAATATTTATACAGGAAAATAATTCACTGTAGGAAAAAAAATCTGCAAACAACTTAAATGTTCAACAGTAGGAATTTCACAAAATGAAAGATTATGTAGTCATGTTTAAAAGGTTTACAGAGCTTGAAATAATATGGAAAAATATTTATGAAACAAATTAAGTGAGAAAAGATGTGATGTAAAACTTTTTGTTCTGTAATTATAGCATTTTCTATGTAAAACTGTATAGGAGAAAAAGACAAAAGTAAATCTATTAAAATGTTAAAAATGAATCTGAGAGGGTAGTTAGGGGTGATTTTTATTTTCTTTTTTATACTTTTCTGTATTCTCTAAATTTTCCATAATTAGCTAATATTAATTTAATATTAGGAAAAAGATTTGTAAGGAAAACTGTGCCTGTCATTTTACAATATAGATGATTTATGCAATTGGCTAGAGAAAATTAAATCTTCAACCTCTGCCATTTTTCCTCTGCATGAATTCAGCTAATAGGAAATCATTATTTTATTGCAAAGATATTTTTTTCATACCATTTTAATACAAGCAGAAGTGACTTTAACCTGAGTCAAACAAAGTAGAATTGTTTTCTCATTTTCTTCTTTTGGCTACTCTGAGCACCAGTAATTGAGATCTCAGTTCCCCAACCAGGGATCCAACCCACGTCCCCTGCCTTGGGAGTACATAGTCTCAACCACTGGACCACCAGAAAGTCCCTAGAATTGTTTATTCATGATTGCACCCAGATGCAGAAAATTTTAATGGGTTATTGAAAGTAAAATGTGTGACGTATAACAAAATCAGTCAATTTACAATCTCATTACAGGGCTCATTACTTTTTAAAAGCTCTGATGGACACCTAACCACATGAATAGACTTAGTGATCCTAATGGCAGGACAAATTGACATTCTATTTCTCCTAATGGGATGCTTCATTCACAGATAGGGTGTCCAAACCAAGACGTTCTTGACACTGAAAGGCACTATTTACAGTTACACCAGAACAGGAGACAAATGGGGGATAAATGATCACCCCACTGATGAGGTATTTAGGCCAAAATATTTAATATTTATATAATCAAAACTTTGACCTAACTTTTGGTTTATATGAAGCACAGGTGATGGAAGAATGAGCTAAATGACCCAAAAGGAAATGGATGGACAGTGGTGGGACCTCCTGCAAGACAACTGGTCTCACCAAAAGGTCAATATACTGAGGAAAATGTTGGGATGAGCAGGACATTCTAGAGTTACAAAGATACAACCAAGTGTAATATATGAACCTTGGTTGGTTCCTGGAGAAACTTGACTCCTGAGTTGGTATCGGGGATTTCTCTGGCAGTCCAGTGGTTAAGACGCCACACTTCCACTGCAGGGGGCACAGGTTCGATCCCTGGTTGGGGAACGAAGATCTCACATGCCTCAAGATGTGGCCGAAAATAAACAAATAAACATTGTAAAAGACAGAACTGATATCAGAGGGAACTTAAGAGTTGTTTTCATTTTCATATGCAGGATAAATCTAAGTGACTATGTGTGAAAATGTCCTTTTTATTGGAGATACATGCTGCTGCTGCTGCTGCTGCTGCTGCTGCTGCTGCTAAGTCGCTTCAGTCGTGTCTGACTCTGTGCGACCCCATAGATGCCAGCCCACCAGGCTCCCCCGTCCCTGGGATTCTCCAGGCAAGAACACTGGAGTGAGTTGCCATTTCCCTCTCCAATGCATGAAAGTGAAAAGTGGAAGTGAAGTCGCTCAGTCGTGTCCCACTCTTCACACCCCCATGGACTGCAGCCTGCCAGGCTCCTCCATCCATGGGATTTTCCAGGCAAGAGTACTGGAGTGGGTTGCCATTGCCTTCTCTGAGAGATACATGCTAGAATACTTAAAGTGAGATGTCGTGACGTCTGCAATTCATTATTTAAAAGCTTATTCCCTCAGTATATGTGCATGGTGTGCTATGCTAAGTCGCTTCAGTTGTGTCCAACTCTGTGTGACCCTATGGACTATAACCCATCAGGCTCCTCTCTCCATGGGACTCTCCAGGCAAGAGTACTGGAGTGGGTTGCCATTGCCTGCTCCAGGTACTCTTCCTGACCCAGGGATCGAATCAGCGTGTCTTACTTCTAACCTGCATTGTCAGGCAGGTTCTTCACCACTAGCTCTACCTGGGAAGCCCACTTTAACACATATGCATACATGAGAAGTAGAAAATGGAAAAATATTAACAATTCTTTATGGCTGTTTATTATACTATTTTTCTAATTTTTTAATGTTTGAAATATCTATAATAAAAATTTGGACCAAAACTTCTCTTAGAAAAATATTCTCAGATATCTAGGCTTGCTTTTATGCATTTTGATTTACACCCTTGGGTATTCTGAGTAGAATTTTTATCCTATTCTGTCTGATGTAATTTACTGGACTTTATTTTTATATGTACTTTGGGATTTGGGAGATTATGTTAAAAATGTGTCTTGATGAAAGAAATGTGCAATTATTGCAAATTGAGTATAAACATTATCCTTTAGTGATCTTTCCACATCTATCTTTTCTAATCAGAGTAGGGCTTATAAATTAAACATATCCTTTTAATCTGCTCATGCATTACTACACAGTGTGTGTGTTTGTGTGAATGTGTGTGTATTTAAATCCATCTGGCATTTTCTTTTGAAACATTGTTTTGGCAGAAGATTATTATAGTTATTGATCATGCCTAGAAAGTTGTGACAATTCATGTAACTTTATAAAAAATGTGAAAAACAAAACCCAAGTTTATAGTCCCCCTTGCTCTATCACCAACCAAAACAGAAATTTCCAAGGCAATGCTTCAAGAGACTATCATATTATCACTACTTTAAAAAATATATTTTTAATTTACAAGGTTGTCTAAGCTCCCACAGAAATGAGTTTTTCATTATAGACCTAGGTGATATGGAACATAGTTCAGTGACTGGTCACCCCCTGCATCACAGAACAGTCTGATGAGACCACCCCAACCAAAGCATGAGATCAAGGATTCAGATTAGAAAGTAAGACATTTTCTTCAACACCATCATTTCCCAAAGTATGAGTCACAGAGCTAAAATTTATTTATTGAAAAAAAAATCCTAATAAAATAAGTTTGGGAAATTCTGGGTTAAATAAAGTTAAACTGATTTCTTTACTGTAGGACTTCTGAGAATGTTAAATATACTAATGTACTTTGTCAACCTCCACCATTTCCAAAATGTTGTGCCCACAAAATTCTTTTTATTGTTGGAATTCTATTCCAGAAAACCAGTGTTCTGAGAAAAAAGTCTCAAAGATGTTGTTGGAAGATGCTTTTCTGCTTAAAAATTCTCCCACCTTTAACTCTCATCCTCTTCATAATGAAAAATAGTTACAGCTTATGAAGCATTTGCTATGTGTGAGAGAGGTATTTCACAGATAAGAAAACTGGAAACTGAAGCTCAGAGAGATCTGCTCAGAGTCACACAGCCAAGAAATGTCAGTTGTTATTCTCACCCAGGTCTGACCCCAAAGTTTATGTTTCTCTCATCTCATCAAATTGACCACTTGGGGGAGAAAGGTCAATTCTTTAAAGATGAGATAGAAAATATTTTAAGAAATCTAGTCATAATCTAAAACCCACAATAGACTCTAGTATATACGATCAGCAAGGTCTCTCTGAGGCTGCGATGGAACTTAAGCTACCCGTGTGATTGGTTCTCTATGCTCTGTCTCAGAGGAGACTGCAGAATTTGCTTTGAAATTTAACCACCTGTATTAACTGTAATTCACTGGAATGGAGAGATAGGCCATCTTCCTCATACTCTGAGCCGTTTCCTCATTGCCTCTGAGGAGAGCTGGCACAAGTCTTTGTATCACAGGCCAAAACCTCCACATCAAAAAGTAATGAGAGGTTTCCCAGAGGACCGAGCAGAGGGTGTGCATAGTGGAAAAACATCAACCCTGCCAGAGCCACAGGCCAAAATCTGGGACTTCATTAAAAAATAATAATCACCTGGGATTATTGTACCATTGCAAAGATCCCCCCACCCCCTCTGCAGCCCCTGGTGGCTCAGACGGTAAAGAATCTGCCTGCACGGATTCATGTTGATGTATGGCAAAACCAATACAGTATTGTAAAGTAAAATAAAGTAAAATTTTAAAAAAAAAGAATCTGCCTGCAATGCAGGAGACCTGGGTTCTATCCCTGGAGAGAATTCCTTGGACAGAGGAGCCTGGTGGGGTCACAAAGAGTCAGACGTGACTGAGCAACTAACACTTTCACCTTCTTTGCTAACTCCTCTCTCACTTCTGACTCACTGTTCATTCCTACCAGACAGAAAGAAAGAACTCTCAGAGGTTGCAAAACAGTCCTGAATTTTCTCCATCTCAGCAGTCTCCAGTAGAAATGCACATGTGTATGTAATGTAACCCACATATATTATTTTTAAATTTGCCAGTAGCAACATTTAAAAAGAACAAAGAAACAAGTAAAAAACTAGAAATATTTTATCACTATTCAGACTTCATAACATTTTAAGCAAGTCGTTCAGTCATGTCTGACTCTTTGCCACCCCATGAAATAACCCGCCAGGCTCCTCTGTCCATGGGATTCTCCAGGCAAGAATACTGGAGTAGGCAGCCATTCCCTCTTCCAGGAGATATTCCTGACCCAGGAATCAAATCCAGGTCTCCTGCATTGCAGGCAGATTCTTTACTGTCTGAGCCACCAGGGAAGCCCTTTCATAAGACATATAGTTGACAAAGTAGATTCATATCCAAGTTGTTCCAATCACACTTAAATTTTTTTCCAATGACTGACTTGAGCATCAGTTTGAAAGTATATGTGTACATTGAATCGGATTAAAAGCTTACTTCTTCAGTCCCACAAGCCACATTTTAAGCTCACTGGCCACATTCGACTGGTGGCTACCCTATTAAGACAGCACAGCTGTGCAAGAGTACTTAATGGGGCCAGCAGTGCCCCCTAACGGGCATTATGGAAACGTGTGGGAACATTTGCTTTCTTAGCACTGTACTCCCAAGAAAGGAATACCAAGGTCAGTGGGTGAGAGGACAGGGATGTGGACATCCTGCAACGTTAAGGGCAGTTCTGCACAACACTGTCTCACACCTCAGACTATCACCGAGGTAAAACACCTGTTTATAATTATCTGAGCCTAGAACCTGTTTGTTGGTTTGTTTTACTGAGATTGGTAAGCTTGGTTTTACTATACATTTTGGGGGACTGAAATGAACATGGATTAAGAGAAGTTTGTACTTTGTTTTATTCAGAGCTCTACCAAAACCTGCCTACCGTTTTGAAAAACTGCTTCACAGATTGAGATGTTGCTCCTACATCAGACAGCATCTGCAGCTGTAGCTTTTCACAGGGGTCCCAGACATGGGTAAAGCATCTGACGACTTCGTGATTTCTTCTAGGGAAATCATAGCCAAGCATTTGCCATTAAAACACACAGTATTTTATTATCAATTACTTTCCTTTTATTTCTCTTTATATGAGAGCAAAGGTGTTGTATGGGTTTTCGAAGTTATTAATGTATTTGTTGGAGGATTATTTAATCTAGTAACTTTATTCCAGGATACTAAAGGGATGTTATGAAGTAAGGGTTACGGGAAGAACACGGCATTGTGCCTGACGGATTGAAAATCATTGCTCAGGGAAAGAGCGTGGCTGGCTCAAGTCGATGAAGACTGCCACCTGCAGGAAGGAGAGGGAATTGAAGCTGCATCCCAGAGCGCACTTGCAAACTTCCGTGCTGTGCTGTGCTTAGTCGCTTGAAAGAAAGTGAAAGTGAAGTCGTGTCCAACTCTTTGCGACCCCATGGACTGTAGCCCGCCAGACTCCTCTGTTCATGGCGATTCTCCAGGCAAGAATACTGGAGTGGGTTGCCATGCCCTCCTTCAGGGTATCTTCCCAACCCAGGGATCCAACCCAGGTCTCCCTCATTGCACAGCGGATTCTTTACCAGTTGAGCTCCCAGAGTCGCCTCAATTAAACAACTGCGTTCTTCGCACCTCCCAAGTCCAAAGCCTTGTGCTGGAAGACACTCACACTGCTACATCAGTGACGTGAACAACCACGGCTCTGCTCCCAAGGAGCTCACAGTCTGGGGTGCACGTGGGTCTGGGGAAGGGGGATCAGTTCATGTGGGCACAGATAATCAGCTGGTCAGAGACACTCCCCACCGCCCCTCCCACCCCCCATCCACTTCAGACCTTTCTGTTAGCAACTTGTCCAGGTTAGTTGATGTGGGAAAATATAAGAAAGAGTGTTAAGTTTTCTGCACATATATTTCATGTTTTTTCCAAATTTATATCAACTTAGAAAAACATACGCAAGTGACACATGAATACAGCCTTTTAGAGGATAAATATTTTAAATTTGAAAGGAATAAAGAAGAAAATTAATGGTTTCCTTCTCTCTACCCAAAAAGTTACCTAAAAAGTAACTGTTACTAATATACCTGGAATATGACCTTCCCAATATTTTATGCATTTATATACACGTGCATGCCACCCAGGTGGCATAGTGGTAAACAATCCTCCTGCCAATGCAGGAGACACAGGAGACGTGGGTTCAATCCCGGGGTCGAGAAGATCCCCTGGAGGAGGAAATGGCAACCCACTCCAAGGGTCTCAACTGGAAAACTCCATGGACAGAGGGGCCTGGCAGGCTACAGTCATGAGGTCACAAAGAGGCGGTCACAACTGAGCATGCATGCATGCACATACATGTATATGCGGATACAAACAGATGGTTTTGTTTTTTAAGCACAAGTGAAGTTATACTACAGATATGCATATGTATACAGATATAATTTCATTTATGTTTAAATATTTTTTCTGAATTTAAAAATATAACATGGAGATCCTTCCATATCAATACAGATAGATTTCCCCTGCATTGATTTTGTGACTCCATACTAACTCACTGTAAAAAATTAATTCATTCTTCAACAAATATTTACTAACCACCTACTATTTGTTTGAAATTATTCTAGGTGCTAAGTATGTAAGAAGAAACAACAAAAGCAAAAAGAAAGGCAAAAATCCTTGTTTTCATGGAGCTTACATTCCAGTGGAGAGAAAGAAACAATATACTTAATAAATGAGTTAATAATATATTACATATGAAAAAGCAGTTATTGCTATGGAAAAAATAGAACAGGATAAAGAAGACTGGGAATCCTAAACTGAGAGTGGGGAGAATTGCAATTAGAAACAGGGTGGACATGGCAGGCCTCATGGGTGGACATGAGAAAGGGAGCTATGAGAACATTGTGGGAAAGTTTTCCAGGCAGCAGGAACAGCCTGTGCAAAGGTCCTGAGGTAGGAATGTGATTAATAGGCTCAAGAAACTGCAAGGATGCTACTGCATTTGGGTAGGGCAAAAGTGGAAGCAGGAAGGCCAGGTTGATGGTGACTGGAAATATCTATGAAAGATGATAATTGTTTAAGATCAGGGTGGTAGCAGGTAATGAGAACTTGCTACATTCTGCATATATTTTGAAGGTAGAATCAACAGAATTTACTGAAGGTATTCACGTGGGGAGTGAGAGGGAGAAAAAAGGAATCGGAGATGATTTATCCTAAGCATGTGGAGGTACTCTGCTGCACTAACTGTGTTGTACCATAGGTAATGTCAACTGCTCCTTATAAACTAACATCTAGGTTATTTCTGAGCTTTCTCTTTTATAAATGATCTTTCAAAGATTATTCTCTTACATGTACCTTTATGCACATCCAATTGGGCTTCCCAGTGAACAGTTTCACTCTTCTCTCACCTTTGAAATGAACTGATCTAACCTGATCCACCAGGGAGGACAATAGTGTGCTCGGGACATGCAAAGGAATCAGTGCGTGAAGTCAAATTAAATGCGAAGAAAAGGTTTCTCTTCTCTTTTATACTTTCCCTTCTTACATCATTCCATCCCCCAATTAATACTGTGCATGATAAAAACCACATAACAGCTCATTTTTTTGAGCACTTAAGTGCCAGGCACAGTTGACTAGCATTATTTCCTTTTTATACTAATTACACTATGGGGCTTCCCTCATAGCTCAGTTGGTAAAGAATCTGCCTGCAATGCAGGAGACCCCAGTTTGATTCCTGAGTCAGGAAGATCTGCTAGAGAAGGGATAGGTTACCCACTACAGTATTCTTGGGCTTCCCTTGTGGCTTAGCTAGTAAAGAATCCGCCTGCAGTGCAGGAGACCTGGGTTTGATCCCTAGGTTGGGAAGATACCCTGGAGAAGGGAAAGGCCACCCACTCCAGTATTCTGGCCTGGAGATTTCCATGGACTGTATAGTCCATGGGGTCGCAAAGAATTGGACACAACTGAGCAACTTTCCGGAGAGGGCAATGGCACCCTACTCCAGTACTCTTCCCTGGAAAATCCCATGGATGGAGGAGCCTGGTGGGCTGCAGTCCATGGGGTCGCTAAGAGTCGGACACGACTGAGTGAACTCACTTTCACTTTTTACTTTCATGCGTTGGAGAAGGAAATGCCAACCTACTCCAGTGTTCTTGCCTGGAGAATCCCAGGGATGGCGGAGCCTGGTGGGCTGCCATCTATGGGGTTGCACAGAGTTGGACACGACTGAAGCAACTTAGCAGCAGCAGCAGAGCAACTTTCACTTCACTTCACACTGATGACCACACTATGAAATAAGGGTTTATGTCCATTATATAGATAAGTAAAATAAGACCTCGTAGGGGACTAACGCACACATACATAGCTGCTGGAACTTGCATTTGAACCTGGCCATGGAGCTCACATCCTCAGCAACTGCATTGGGCAGCATGTAGTATAAATAAACTTCCCCTTTTCCCTGGGATTCTTTTTCCCTGGGACAAAATACCTTGGATTCCATTTACAGTAAGGATTATGTCTGGCCCCCTAAAAGGCAGTGCGGGGTGATGCAAAGGGCACAGGCTCTGGAATCAGCTCCTTCTGACTGTGTGACCTTGGGTGAATGATTTAACCCCACCCCTACCCCACTAAACCTCAGAGAAGTAGGTCAGGACTCTGAGAAAACAAAACAAAGCATGGCTAATTTCCTATGGGGACTTGTGAGTAGAAAAACCTCTTGAAGATTTTAGATCCCCCCAAAAAAATTTTTTTTTAGATCCAGGTGTTCTGTTTGTGGCTAAAAACAGTGAAGTCCAGAGTCTCTACTGGAGAAATGTAGATCATTCTCTCTACTTCCTATGGTCCCCCTGCTACAGCTAAGTTTCCTTGGAAACACAGCATCCTTCCTATCTCCTCTCTTCAAGACCTACTCTCTATCCTATGTTAAAGCTGCCTCCAAAGTCATAAAAAGATTTCAGGGCTGGTGGACAAGTGGTTAAGAATCAGCCTGCCAATGTAGGCAACATGAGTTTGATTCCTAGTTCAAGAAGATCCCACAGGCTGCAGAGCAACTAAGCCTGTGCGCCACTACTGAGGCCCGAGAGCCCAGAGCTCATGCGCCACAAGAGAAGCCGCCGCAACGATGAGTAAGTGGCCCCTGCTGGCAGCAACTAGAGAAAGCCCATGCAGCAACAAACACCCAGATCTGTCCCCCCCCAAAAAAAAACTCATCTACTGACTCAAATCCCAACTCAATCCACAGGACTGCTGTGGGACTCAAACAAGCCTTTACCCCTCTCTGAGCCTGTTTTCCTATCTCTGAAATTATCAGTAGGCCAAATAAACTCCAAATTCTCTCTCAGAATGAACATCCTACAGCTCTATCTCCAGTGGTGATGGGAAGGAAGAGAGTGATGGATACGGTGAACACAAAGAATCTTGCCTCCTACCTATATTGATTGATTTGTCAGAGGCCACAATTGATTGTCTTCCTCTGGAGCAGATGCTCAAGTGCTATTCACACAGCAAAAGCCATTTTTTGCCTGAGGAAACAAAATGTTCTGGGAAATTTCACAAAAATTGATCTTAAATTGTCTAAAGAGCCACAAATTCACATCAAGCAGGGCATTCCATGAAGCCCGAGGTCCCAAATGTTGACTGTAAGTACTTCCTCCCCACCCCACCCCCCACCCGCCGTGAACATTTTACAGCACTTTGGAGACGTGTCCTAGGTGCCTGGTTTAACCATCAGCTGTGTGGGAAAGGCTGAGGAGCAGGGGTGACTGGAGGTGAGGTAGCTCTGACTACCTCCAAATGCAGGCAGCTGATTCTACGTGAACACAGGTCTCTGGCCAGAGGCGCACTGAGTGCTTAACACAGAGCTCTGAGAGTTACATCACCAGACTGAAACCCTCAGCCCAGGGCCCCTCCAGCCCACCGCAGATCAGACTCCCAGAAACACACACCCTTGCCCTACCTGTACCCCGGCAGCCAACCATCACCACGGAGGAAACCTGGGGCAACAGAAAAAGACCCAGAGGAGGGGCTGGGACCCTGGGCTCCTGTCCCAAAGACTGGTGAATCTTGACTCTAGAAATGTCCTTTTCTGGGCCTTAATTGCCCAGTTACTTGCCCATTGCCAGTATCTGGATTTGGACTTGTTCACTCTGACAATCTACAGCTCCCTGGTGTGAAGAAGCTCCATCTGTCTCCCATGGAGCTATGCTGCCTGCTGCAGTCTCTACCAGGCTCGGGGACCTACACTATTTGTCTGTCCTGCACAATTTCCCAGACCCACTTTTGAGAGTCTGTCTTCCCCTGCTCCATGCAGTCCTCAAGGAGCCAAAAGACCCAACCACCCTGGCCGCAGTGATTAGTTCAGGACCAGGCAGGTGAACTTGGAGTAAATCAGATGCTTGCCTGATGCTTCTGTTACCTATTGCTCAAGGCCACGCTGCCCAGAAGCGTAATGGCTTTAAGTGACAGCCACTTTATTCTCCCTGAAGACTCTGTGGCTGGAACTGCAGTCATCTGGGGGCTGGCATGGGCCGGACCACCTGGGACCCTCACTGCACCCAGCAGGCTCCCTCACACTGGCTATCGGTGCTGTGTGGCTGCTGAAGACTCTGCTAGGGCAGTGGACTAGAGGGAACATCTGGTGTCTCCATGTGGCGTGAACTTTTTAGAGCACGTCAGTTGGGTTCCAAGAAAACATTCCAAGTAGGCAAGTCTCAATTAACAGCAATTTATCAAGCCTCTGTTTACCTCACACTTGCAAAAATCCCATCAGTCAAAACATGTCACATGTCCAAGCTCAGAGTCACTGAGGGGTGGCCCCACACAGCAGAGTGAGTACCAGAAAACCTGGTTCTTTAGGGGTCACTGATTTACCAATAAATTTCTTATTGTACTGATGCTGACTTGAGTTGCTCTCACTTATTGCCAAAATATTCATGACTGATAGAGAGTCAAAAGATTTGAATCCAAGTCTTATCCTTACTACATGTAGCCAAAAAGTTAACTGACCTGAGATTCAGTTTTTCATCCTTAAAATAGAGATAATATCCAGTTCAGAATACCATTATAAAAAGTAAATAAGATGAAAATCCCCCAGACCTTTGAAAAATCCTAACATGCTATACATGTAGATGTCCAATACAAATAGGACATTTCATACACGATGATGATAAAGGTGATGATACAGAAAGGGAAACAAAATTTAAATCATTTTAGTTTGCAATTCATTCATTTTACAAACAGTTCCTAGATATCTACTATGTGTACAACACTATTATAACTGGCTAGCTATACAATGGGAGGAGATGTCCAAGCCCCCAAAGAATTTAGAGTCCAATAGAAGAAAAGTGAATATATATACCTATTAATGACTATATGTATGTATATATACATGAATATAATAGGTATAGTATATATGCTTTTATATATATATATATATGCTTCCCAGGTATAACTCAGTGGTAAAGAATCTGCCTGCCAATGCAGGAGACACAGGAAGATCCTCTGGAAGAGGAAATGGCAACCCACTCCAGTATTCTTGCCTGGAAAATCCCATGGATAGCTGAGCCTACAGTCTATGTAGGTCTACAGTCTATGGGATCACAAAGAGTCAGACATGACTGAGCAACTGACTATACATATATATATATTCATTAACCTAAAGCTAAAAAAATGCTGCCTCACAAGAAGAATAAATCTTTCTACGGAATAAATCATTCTAAGTTGAATGGTGGGGGATGAGGGGGAAGAATGAGGACATCTCAGAATATATGGTACTCAATCTGGGCTATGAATGATGTGTTGGCTTTTATACACATAGAAGAGGCAAAAGACATTCAGGAGAGTGGGCAGCAAAAGAACAAAGGCACTTGGTAAGAAAAAGTAGGCACTTAGTAAGAAAAAGATAGACAAATGAATAAATGGTGTTCCAAGGATAGCACAGAACCCAGTGTTTCTGCCATAAAGGGAAGATGGGTGGGAACAGTGAGATATAAAACCGGAGGAATATACAGGGACCATGTTATGAAGAGCCTTGAATGCCAGCCCTAGGATTTCAGCATTTATTTCTATAGGGAGTCAGTGAGGACCCTAGAGAATGATAATAGCAAGATCAAAACCATGTTTTGCAAAGATCAATCTGGTGATAAAGAGAGATGAACCTATACTTCCCTTGATAGAAGCAGTCCTCCACCTGTCTTGGTCTATGGAGTATTGGGGGGCCTGATACGCCTACTCTCTCATTCTGCTCCAAGGTGGGCAAATGAATCAGCTTGACCAATGAGACCATTTCATCCCAGTAGCCGGTTCAGGGAGAGGTTTCTGATTAGAGCTAGGTCAGCTAAAGTTTATGGTCACCAAGAATAAAACTAACAGGGAAGAAAAAAGACAACAGACACAGGAAATGAGTGATGAATGGTTTCATTTGAGCTCCTGGACAAAGCTGTCTGAAAGTAATGTACCTCTGAATTTCCATCACATTGGAAGTGACCCAATCACATTCCATTTGAACTGGTTTTCTGTTGTAATGAAGTGATTCCAGACTTCATACAGTCAGGCACTATGTGAATCCCTTAACAGTCATTCATTCACTTAAGAAATATGTTTAAATGCCTACTGTGTGTTAGACACTATTCTGCTGCTGCTGAGTCGCTTCAGTCGTGTCTGACTCTGTGCGACCCCATAGACAGCAGACCAACAGGCTCCCCGTCCCTGGGATTCTCCAGGCAAGAACCCTGGAGTGGGTTGCCATCGCCTTCTCCAATGCGTGAAAGTGAAAAGTGAAAGTGAAGTCGCTGAGTCATGTCTGACTCTTAGCGACCTCACGGACTGCAGCCTACTAGACTCCTCCGTCCATGGGATTTTCCAGGCAAGAGTACTAGAGTGGGGTGCCATTGCCTTCTCCAGACACTATTCTAGGCAGTGGAAAAAGAGTGGGGGGAAAAAACAGCCAAATATTCCTGTCCTTGTGGAATGTATATTCTAAGGTGAACAAGGACGGTAGGTCAAATGGGATTAGAACAATAACTGGGGAGGGGCAGGATCCCAGACGGCTTGCTGCTGCTGCTGCTAAGTCACTTCAGTCATGTCCGACTCTGTGTGACCCCACAGACGGCAGCCCACCAGGCTCCGCCATCCCTGAGGTTCTCCAGGCAAGAACACTGGAGTGGGTTGCCATTGCCTTCTCTACCCAGAGGGCTTAATGCAATTTTATCTAGTTACTTTTGGTTGTGCTGGGTCTTCGCTGCTGCATGTGAGCTTTCTCTAGTTGTGATGAGCGGGGGCTACTCTCTAGCTGCAGTGCACGAGTTTCTCATTGAAGTGGCTCCTCTTGTTGAGGAACACAGGCTCTAGAGCTTGTGGGCCCAGCAGTTGCGGCTCTCAAGCTTAGTTGCTCCAGCATGTGGGATCTTCCCAAACCAGGGACTGAACCAGTGTCCCCTGCATTGCAAGACTCTTACCTACTGGACCACCACCAGGGAAGCTGAGAGTTTAACAGGCCTTTTTGAGGATTAAACCTTTGTTCTAAGGACAGGAAGCCACTGGAGAGTTTTGAGTAGAGGAGAGGCGCACACTCGTGCTGATTTCAAAGGCCCACTCTGGCTACACACTGAGTTTGAAGAAGGTCACAAGCGAAAGTACGTGGAATCAAGAGAGAGAGGCCTGTGGCTAGGTCCACAGTGACAGCCAGGATGGCAGTAAGGCGTGATCAGCATCAGAACCAGTGTCAGGGCAGCTCCAGCATTTTCACTCGCCTCAAAGGACAGACTCTTTATTAACAGATGTTGGGGAAGGCCGAGAGAGGAGCAAGAATGGGGGTGAAGTTCAAGCATTTGTTGTCATCGAGTTAAACTTGAGTTGCCTGTTAGACTTCTAGTGGACAAATATTTGGGTCTCAACCCCAGAGGAAATGTCTGGACTGGATTACACACCTGCACTGACCTCAGAGAAAGATCAAGGGAAAGATGCTCCAACTGCCTTATTTATCCTCTGTCGTTCCTCCTCCTGCTTGTAACTGTAGTTGCCTGACAAGGCAGTGAGCTCAAATGTGCTTTCCTCCAGTCTCAGAGGATATTGTATATTCTAACAATCCTATTCAAGGAGACTTTTCTTCTTAACTTGTTCAAGCGAAAAGTTCAACTCTAGGTAGGGATCCAAGAACTTAGGAATGACCATGTGCAAAAAACAAAAACACATTCACTCAGGTTCCCATCGGGAACCACGTTTCCCACCTGAGAAGTCTCAGGAGACCTGGAATTCCTGAGCTGCACACAAGGAGGAGCAAGACAGACACCAAGAGCAGTGCCAGGGTGATGGTGGGGGCAGAGGCGGTGCCCGCTTATGATCCCGATCCCGGGGCTTTCATTAGCTGATGAAGACTGAAACATTCGGGTATTTTTTTTTAAGCTTAAAATAGGAACAATGAATATGGAGAGAATCTTTTAAATGTTAATAGAAGCGGTATTAAGGAAGAAAATTGAACCTATTGTTTTGCAAACAGCTGGCTCTGCGGAAGCAAATTCAGTGTGTATTTCTGAGGGTTCCTTTCAAAATATCCTTAATTATAATAAGCAAAAACTCCAGGGAGGCACACCCTGGGGAAAAGACTGGGACTGGGAATCAGAAGATCTGGCTCCCAACTCAATGGCAAATCACTGACTTCTGAATGGCATTTTCTAAAATGCAGATTCTAACTGCTATACAGCATGGGGAGCTCAGCTCCGTGCTCTGTGATTCAGATCCCTACTTGTCATTCACCGGCTGGGTGACTTGAAACAAATTACTCACCCTCTCTGTGCTCAGTTTCCTCACTGGCAAAATGAGGATTATGATGTTAGCATCTAAGCTTATCAAGAGGGTGAGCAAGAAGATTAAGTAGTTTTTGATACATGAAACGCTTAGCACACAATAAGCACTTAATAATTCAATTCAGTTCAGTCCAGTCGCTCAGTCATGTCCGACTCTTTGTGACCCCATGAATCACAGTATGCCAGGCCTCCCTGTCCATCACCAACTTCCAGAGTTCACCCAAACTCATGTCCATCGAGTCGGTCATGCCATCCAGCCATCTCATCCTCAGTCGTCACCTTCTCCTCCTGCCGCCAATCCCTCCCAGCATCAAAGTCTCTTCCAATGAGTCAACTCTTCACATGAGGTGGCCAAAGTATTGATTGGAGTTTCAGCTACAGCATCAGTCCTTCCAAAGAACGCCCAGGACTGATCTCCTTTAGAATGGACTGGTTGGATCTCCTTGCAGTCCAAGGGACTCTCAAGAGTCTTCTCCAACACCACAGTTCAAAGGCATCAATTCTTTGGTGCTCAGCTTTCTTCACAGTCCAACTCTCATATCCATACATGACCACTGGAAAAACCATAGCCTTGACTAGACGGACCTTAGTCAGCAAAGTAATGTCTCTGCTTTTGATAATGCTATCTAGGTTGCTCATAACTTTTCTTCCAAGGAGTAAGTGTCTTTTAATTTCATGGCTGCAATCACCATCTACAGTGATTTTGGAGCCCAAAAAAATAAAGTCTTACACTGTTTCCACTGTTTCCCCATCTATTTCCCATGAAGTGATGGGACCAGATGCCATGATCTTCGTTTTCTGAATGTTGAGCAGCAGGGTGACAATATACAGCCTTGATGTACTCCTTTTCCTATTTGGAACCAGTCTGTTGTTCCATGTCCAGTTCTAACTGTTGTTTCCTGACCTGCATAGAGGTTTCTCAAGAGGCGGGTCAGGTGGTCTGGTATTTCCGTCTCTTTCAGAATTTTCCACAGTTTATTGTGATCCACACAGTCAAAGGCTGTGGCATAGTCAATAAAGCAGAAATAGATGTTTTTCTGGAACTCTCTTGATTTTCCAGTGAATCAGCGGATGTTGGCAATTTGATCTCTGGTTCCTCTGCCTTTTCTAAAACCAGCTTGAACATCAGGAAGTTCACGGTTTATGTACTGTTGAAGCCTGGCTTGGAGAATTTTGAACATTACTTTACTAGCATGTGAGATGAGTGCAATTGTGCGGTAGTTTGAGCATTCTTTGGCATTGCCTTTCTTTGAGATTGGAATGAAAACTGGCCTTTTCCAGTCCCGTGGCCACTGCTGAGTTTTCCAAATTTGCTGGCATATTGAGTGCAGCACTTTCACAGCATCATCTTCCAGGATTTTAAATAGCTCAACTGGAATTCCATCACCTCCACTAGCTTTGTTCGTAGTGATGCTTTCTAAGGCCCACTTGACTTCACATTCCAAGATGTCTGGCTCCAGGTGAGTGATCACACTATTGTGATTATCTTGGTCGTGAAGCTCTGTTTTGTACAGTTCTTCTGTGTATTCTTGCCACCTGTTAGTATCTTCTGCTTCTGTTAGGTCCATACCATTTCTGTCCTTTATTGAGCCCAACTTTGCATGAAATGTTACTTATTATCAACATGTGTAACTCTCATAACACAGCCAGAAAGTGTGTACTCATTATTACTGCCACGTTATGGCTGTTAAATGAGAGTGATGGGTAACTTATCTAAGATCACATGTGAATGTGTGTGTAGTCACTTCAGTCATGTCCGTCTCTTTGCAACCCCGTGGACTGTAGCCTGCCAGGCTCATCTGTCCAGGGATTCTCCAGGCAAGAATACTGGAGTGGGTAGCCATTTCCCTCTCCATGGAAGGTTCCCTGCCCAGGGATCGAACTCAAGTCTCCAGTATTGCAGGCAGATTCTTTACCGTCTGAGCCATCAGGGAAGCCCCATCTAAGATCACCCTGATGGTTAAATAATAAGTACCACTCGTAAGTAGTAAAGAATGTGGACATGTTCATTATTTACATATTTAACGTTGGAGAGACCTTTTGGTTTCTCGCTGATGTTGAGCTCACTTCACAGCTCCCCCACCACCTTGTTCTGCTCCTCAGCTGAGCTGCAGTGAACTTTCATTCCCCAGGCAGCTGCTCCCACCGAACATCCATTTTTCACCCCCACATCACATGTTTAGACAAGTCTTTCCTGACCTTCAACCTAAAGCAGTCCCTACCACCCCCATCCCAGTACCTGCCAATAACTCGACCCTATCTTATTTTCTTTACTGACCTTACTCATTATTTTGCTCATTTGGTTGTTGTCTATCTCTTCCCGACAGAATTTCAGCTCCTTGAGGGCAAGGACTTCGACTGACTTCTTTACACTCAATCCCCATGGCCTCGAGTAGCACCCAGCACATAGCAGATGCTCAATAAATGAACGATGAGTGAGGGACAGTCCCTCTTTGTCTGAGCCTTGAGACTCAGCCTCATTTCACTTCTCCTGTAAATTCTTCTCAATTAGTCTTTTTTCTTAGATCTGCCAACAAATAACCACGAAGTTGAAATGAATGGCCCTGCTCCCTTTACTGCCCCCCATTAATTCCTCTCTCTCACACATTTACAAGACTAACAGGTCAGGATGATCAGACGTGATTTTCTCCTCTCCCTGAGGCTGGCACTAAACTGTGAGGATTAACGAGATTCCCATCGCTCTCACTCATTCTGAGTGTCACGCTGAGGCTGAACCAATACTGGGACTCGTATAGTACATCGAGCTCATTTCGTTTCTATGCTGCTGTCCCTGCAAGCAGAGTTTCTGTCAAGTTTGTTTTAATAACAGGGTTCCAGAGGGAAAATGCCAACTGAATTCATTACTAAAATAAATTGAAACTACATAAGCAGGCTGGAGGGGAAGAGGCATCCAAGAAACTTTATCTTCTCAAGCTCGGGAGCTGGTCATAAATTGACAATCAGTAAAACACATGCCACCTCTCCTTGGGAAATAAGTTCTTTTGACTGGCATGCCCAGACCACAACTTGACCTTTGTGAATCTAAATTACTCTCTCCACTAACCATGCAAAGAGAATCTTGTTGCTCAGAGATTTTTTTTCCTTCTTTTCAAGAATTCCCCACTGCCCATAAAAATAATGTAAGTATAAATAACGACATAATACTATAGCGACTCTATAGTATCTGCTGTTGTGATGTCTAGGATACTGTGTCACCAATTAACTGCAGTGCCAACCTGCACGCTGAAGGCGGAGATAACACCAAACATGTACATCACCTCATTATAAATTGTGATACGTGCTATGGCTGAGGCTGAGGGACCAGCTTTAGATAAAGCAGATAAGAAGATTTAAGGTAAGATTGAAAAGATAAGGTCAGCTACGTGAAGTGTGGGTACGTGAGTGTGTACACATGGGCACACACATGTCCATCAACAGTCACATCGCTGCTCTGTGGATGAGGAGATCGAGGCTCTGGGAGGTTACATTTCCTGCCCAAGTTTACTTACTCATTACAAGACAAGGTTTGGAAACCCATCCAGCCTAACCCCAAGTAACACACTCTTTCCACAGTTCTGCCCTTTTCTTGCATAAACCAGAGACGATGAAGGACCTATATTTAATTGGGGGAAGAGGTTAAATTCCTTCCTCTGCACATTGGTGATGGCTGAGCAAGACTGAGCAAGTCTGCTGGGGCAGCTGTTTGGGGAAGATTTTATCTCAACCACAGAGGGGAGGTAAGAGAGGCTAAAATGAAAGGAAGACGAGATGGCCAATAAAATTGAAGCTGGAGGAAAAGTGGCTCACAAGGGCCCAAGGAAGTACACAGAAGATAAAACACAGGAGGAACTGAATTGAGACCAAGAGAGAATGGAGCAAAGCCCCCAGTTCACTCCTCCTCTGCGTGGGTGTGCTTACTCGCTTCAGCCATGTTTGTGACCCCATGGACTGTAGCCCACCAGGCTTTCCTCTCCATGGGATTCTCTAGGCAACAATACTGGAGGGGGTTGCCATGCCCTCCTCCAGGGGATCTTCCCGACCCAGGGATTGAACCCGTATCTCTTACGTCTCTTGCATTGGCAGGCAGACTCTACCCCTGAGTCAGCTGGGAAGCCTCAGTGGGCAGTACTTAGACACTGGCTGAATTTTCAAGTCCATTTCTGATTCCCCCTAAGGTCCCACAGCTAAATGACTTTTTCCCATGCTCTTTCTTATTCATCAAAAAGTGTATATTTATTGAGTGTGTTCTTCTTTTTAATTTTATTTTATTTTTGGCTGCACTGAGCGGTTTGCACAATCTTAGTTTCCCAACTAGAAACTGAACCCAGGTGCCTGGCAGTGGAAGCACAGAGTCCTGACCATTTCTGGACCACTGGGGAATTCCCTATGCAGTGTATTCTATTTTGGGGGCCGCGGGTGGTGTGCAACGGGGCATTTGGGATCCCACCCACACCCCCTGCTGTGGAAGCATGGAATCTTAACCACTGAACTGCCAGGGAAGTCCCTACTGAGTACACTCTAATATTAGACAGTGATGATCCAAAGATGAATGAAGTGGTCAGTGACGGGTCTTGTCTAAAACAGGGTTCATCTTAGACTCCTCAAGACAACCAGCAAGCATTCAAGCCAGAGGCCCTGTGAGTTCCACCCATGAATGACCCTCTGTCCCAGTTAGGCGCCACCTCTGATAGTATGCAGGTGGATCACATCGTTTTACCCACCTGCCCTCAGGGCCTAGTGAGGGACACAGTTACAACCCAGTGGACTGTTACAACCCAGTCAGGCAAGAGCTGTGGGAGAGAGAATTGCAGGAGTCCACAGGACCAGAACCGGGGCAGCGGTCAGGGAGGCTTCCTATGTGAAATGTCCCTTCTTTCCTTCCTTCAACAAATAATTAGAGAGCCTCTGGTATGTGCCAGACACTGCTCTAAGTGATAGGAATCCAGTGATGAACATAAATTCCTGTCCTTATGGAGCTGGGATTCCCAGGTGGCGCTGCTGCTGCTGCTGCTAAGTCACTTCAGTCATGTCCGACTCTGTGTGACCCCATAGACAGCAGCCCACCAGGCTCCCCTGTCCCTGGGATTCTCCAGGCAAGAACACTGGAGTAGGTCCAGGTGGCACTAATGGTAAGGAATTTACCTGCCAAGGCAGGAGATGTAAGAGATGAGGGTTCGATCTTTGACTTGGGAAGATCCCCTGGGGGAGAGCGTTCCCACCCACTCTAGTATTCCTGCCTGGAGAATCCCATGGGCAGAGGAGCCTGGCAGGCTACAGAGTCAGACACGACTGAAGAGACCTAGCACTCATGGAGCTAATACCCAAAGGCAGTAGGAGACAAGAAACAATAACCAGCAGACACATCATTTAAATAATTTAGTAGATGGTGTTAGGTGTTTTGAAGAACACAAAGCAATGGAGTGAAGGACAGTGACAAGTCGGCAGGGAAGCTACGCTGGACGGGGTGGACAGGAAGAGCGCTGGAGAAGAGCCCTAAGTGTCCGGAGGAGCCAGCATGTGGACATCTGGAGGAAGAGGGTTCTAGGTGGAGGCAGTGGAAAGGCCTAAGGAGGGCAGACTTCCCTGGTGGGTGAGTGGTTAAGAATTCACCTGCCATTGCAGGGGACATGGTTCAGTCCCTGGTCTGAGAAGATCCCACATGCCGTGGAGCAGCTAAGCCCGTGCTCCACATCTACTGAGCCCACGTGCCCTAGAGCCCCTGATCTGAGCAAGAGAGCAGCCGCTGCAGTGAGAAGCCCAAACACCGCCACAGAGTAGCCCCCGCTCGCTGCACCTAGAGAAAGCCTGCACACAGCAACGAAAACCAGCACAGCCAAAAAATAAATTTAAAAAGAAAGAAAGGCCTAGAGTGGGGATAAGTGTGCCCTAGTCAAGAAAATGCAGGACAGCCACTGTGACCAAAGTCATCAAAGGCAGAGAGGAGGGACCAGAGATGAGATGGGAGATACAGGCAGTACTGATTCCCGGATCCTGATGTGGCTGTGGGGTTTTACTTCCAGGGCAGTGGGAAGTCATTGAAAGGCTAAGAAAGATACTGATATGCTCTGGTTTACATTAAAAGGTAACTCTAGTCAAATGGTTTTTAAACAGAAGGAGCCGTGGGTGTGTACTCAGTCACTTCCGTGGCGTCCAACCCTTTGCAACTCTATGGACTGTAGCCCACCAGTCTCCTCTGTCCCTGGGATTTTCCAGGCAAGCACACTGGAGTAGGTTGCCATGCCCTTCTCCAGGGGATCTTCCCAACCCAAGAATTGAGCCCGGGACCCCTGAATTGCAGGCAGATTCTTTACTGCTGAGCCCCAGGGGAAGCCTCATATGGACTGTGAGCATTTTTTAAATGAACTTTTATTTTGGAATAATTTTAGGTACTTGGAAAAGCTACAAAAGCGGTAATGGTGCACAGACTTCCTATACATACCCTTCACCCAGTTTCTCCTATCGCTCACATCTTACATAACCATGGTGTACTCAGCAAAAGGAAAACACTAACAGATGATAGATCACCAGAGCATTAACTGAACTACAAACTTCATCTGGATTTCACCAGTCTTTTCACTAATATCCTTTTTCTCTTCCAGGATCCAACTCAGGATAGTGCCATGCCTTTAGGCCTACCCTCTTTTAAATAGTCTATCTTTGAGGAAATACTTGAGTCAGCTAGAATCCGCTTCTCTGGACTGTAACTGAAAGTCTGGACAGATAAGAGAGGTGAAATAGACTCAGGCAGGTAACCTGTGGAGGCAACGTCAGTCCTCTAGTCAAGAGATGTTGGTGCCTACCCTAAGAAAGGGGATGGGGAGTGAGTTGAGTCAATGCAGTCACATCTCTTGCTATCGCTTCATGGAATAAAGGTAATTTTAACGCCCCCAAATTAAGAAGAACATAGTCTCAGAATAGACAGTCTTCTAAATTTAGCTCCATGCTGAAGCTGAAGCTCCAATACTTTGGACACCTGATGTGAAGAGCCAACTCATTGGAAAAGACCCTGATTCTGGGAAAGATTGAGGGCAGGAGGAGAACGGGGCAACAGAGGATGAGATGGTTGCATAGCATCACCAACTTAGTAGACCAATACAATACAATAGAATTTGAGCAAACTCCAAGAGATAGTGAAGGACAGGGAAGTCTGGTATGCTGCAGTCCCTGGGGTCACAAAGTCAGACACAATTTAGCAACTGAACAACAACCGAAGGTAAAGAATCCGCCTGTAATGTAAGAGACCCAGGTTCAATCCTCGGGTCAGGAAGAACCCCTGAAGGAGGGCATGGCAACCTACTCCAGTGTTCTTGCCTGGAGAATCCCATGGACAGAGGAGCCTGGAGGGCTACAGTCCATGTGGTCACAAAGAGTTGGACACAACTGAGTAACACTTTCACTTCACCTGGTCTCAGAACAGACAGGCTTTTAAATTTGCTTTATGAAACATTTAATACATGACTCAGAATTTTTGTATTTTGTCTGAGAAGAAGAGTAGAACTTAATATGAATTTATACTGACCCAGCCTACAGACTCTCCTCTGGGGACAAATGGTCCTCAAAAAATTGTGGATTTACAGGATTATAGTACTTAATCAACAAACATTTATGGAGCACCTTCTATGTTTCAGGCACTACCTACAGCCTAGGTGAACATCAGAAAAGCTCTGGTTTCAGAAGCACAATATGGACCAAAGAAAAAGAAATAACTAATTGCACAATGACCTGTTCAGAGGTTTATTACTAACCTGATAGAATCAGCGATTACAGGCAACTTGCCGTTGATGGATTGGTTGTTAATTGAGCATAACAATGGGAGTGCTGCAAAGGAGATTATATCTGGGGTGGGAAGGGTGGCCACTCCTCTTCTTGGGAAAAAGGTCTCCTGTGGGAGAGGAGGCCATCAGCACAAGGTAAAGAGGAAAGCAAGTTGGGGGCAACTTCAGCTGTGTCTACACCTAACCCTCACCTACATGCAGCTGTCTTTATAATCTGTCTCTAGCGCAGCATCTTCCCTATTCTCTCCTGATCAATCCAGTTGGTCTAAATGGGGAGTCAAAGGTTAGGGAATCCCTAGGTAGGAGATCTTAGACCAGCAGATAAAAATCTTCATCCAAGTTAAGAAGATTAGAAAATAATAACACATATTACTGATCCCCTACAATAAGCACAGCAGATAAAGATGAACAGCTCCTCAGCTGCATCCTCCCCAGTAACAGAGGTGAAGGATGAAGAGCAGAGAGTGAGGGAAACCCAGCGATGCTGGGCTCCAGGGATTACAGTCATGCTTTCCAGCATCTGTGAGAGATGGCTGAAGACAAAATCAGGTCGCTGATAAACTGGTGCTTTTTGCTTCCTTGTCCCAATGCTACATTCTGAGAAGCAGCATTTACTTTTAAATAGCGGCTTGGGGACTTCTCTAGCAGTTTGTGGTGAACATTTCATCTTCGAACGCAAGGGCTGGGGGTTCAGTCCCTGCTCAGGGAGCTAAGACCTCACATACGCCCGAACCAAAAAAACCATTAAAAAATTAAATAATTTTTAATGAAATTAAATCATTAAAACCAAAAGCAGTTCTGTAACACGTTCAACAAAGACATTAAAAATAATCTACATTAAAAAAAAAAAAAACTCAAAAAAGTGAGTAGTTATTTGGAGACTTCTTGCCTCAGGATCACCAGAGGAGCTTGGAAAATGAAAATTCTAGGTCCCTCTCCCAGGCCTCCTGAATCAGAATTTCCAGAATCTGCATTTTAGATGAGCTCCCCATGTGATCCTGACCCACCTGAAATGGGAAAAACTGCTGTCCTTCAAGCCACCCGACCTACCTGTCTGTAGATGGGGTGCTGACAGAAGTGTGGGGGAGATGCAGATGGCGGGGAGGAGGTCTAGCGGGAGGCGACAGAGGGAGGCAGCCGCAGGGGCATTCCTGCCACCACGCCCGTGCTGTCCTTCCGGGGACAGTGTGGTCAGGCTTCGGCTATCTTAAGCCACCTATCGATATTCTGTAGCCCCCTCTAATTCTTGTTACCGCTTGACTTGACCGTTCCGAGTTTGCTGTCCACCTTGATTCTCTTGGGCCCTTTGGGCTGAAAACTTGAAAAGCCAGAGATTAACCCTCAAGACTCTCTGATTTTCACAAAGAAGTTTCCAGAACAAAACCTAAGCTGATGAGCCCTGCTGGTTAGGAAGATAGGTTCTAGACTCTAGACTCTAGAGGACTGTGTGTCCTTGGACACCTTGTGCCTCAGTTTCCTCATCTATACAGTGGATTTATCACCAGGATCCGCCTCATCGGGATGTTATAAGTAGCAAATGAGATAATTCATTCAAAGCTCTCAGCATGTGCTTGGAACAGAGCTCATGCCTGGTAAGTGTTAGCTCCAACATACAGCCTGTTAGAAATGCCCAGCCCCCATTAGGAGGCTCCCCCAGCACACCCGGCTGACGGGAGTCACCGTGGAAGGGTGGATGAGGTGGGGAGAAAGATGAGCCTATTCATGGAAACAAGAAGCTGTGTGCAGCTGCGTGGGAGTGAGGGAGCAGAGGAGGAAAGGGGAGATGCTGCTCAGAGCCCCTGCTTGTGCTGAGGCGGGAATCATGTGTAACGGGAAAGGGAGAGAAAGAAGGGAAGTGACACACTGGCAGTGTGTCTGTCATCCTGGATGAGCAATAGACATGATATGAATCCTCAAGACCAGGCTGCATCATTAGTTTGAGGAATAAAAAGGCTTATTATTAGGAGAAATTGATGCTCTGTGAAACCAGAGCTTTCAGAACAAAGATAATCTGACTGACACTTTGTGAGGCTGGAGAAGTGTGTTTCATTCATGACTGGTTACAGGCCTCTGGGTCTTTTGTTTAATTTCATTGTTTTCTTGTCCCACTTTTCTCCCCTAGGCTCCAGGCTAAACCTTGGATGGGGAGGGGACTGCTCTCCATGGTATTAGGGAGGGATTAGGAGGCGGAGAATTTCTTGCCAAGGAAATTCACCCAGTCTGTATTTTGAAGGGCTTTATTTGAACTACCTAGAATATACTTCAGAGGCAAGTCTGTACAATTTCATCATAAACTCAACCTTACACTTTTCAAAGGAGGCCTTTCAGGGGGGTGGAGGAGGGCATGGATATAGCTTTCAGGCCAAGATTCAGACATGGTTCAAACTAAGCTGACTGGCTGTGTGACCTTGGGGAAATCACTTAAGTTCTCCGAGCCTCAGTTTCCTCATCTGTAAAATGGGGTCAAGATTATAACTAATCTTATAGAGCTGTTGTGAGAAATGAAACAGGACGGTATAAGCAAATCCTTAGAGAAAAGGCACCATCCTCAACAATGTCACTGCTGTCACTATTCCTAAAAGGTTTGGAGAGCAACAATGGGAACCAATATAAAATCAAGATAGTCCTAGAATCATAGCAGCATCCAGGAAACTCACAGACACCTGTTTCCACCCTAAAACAATGGGAGCCATTGCTAGATGTATTTTGTCAGCTCCCTGTTCTTTTAGAAAAAGCACTTATTTCCAGGGAAGTCTTGGGAGTCCCCATCTCCTTAAAGTCACAGAATTCCCTGGTGGCTCAGAGGTTAAAGCATCTGCCTGTAATGAGGGAGACCTGGGTTCAATCCCTGGGTTGGGAAGATTCCCCTGGAGAAGGAAATGGCAACCCACTTAATATTCTTGCCTGGAAAATCCCATGGACAGAGGAGCCTGGCGGGCTACAGTCCATGGGGTAGCAAAGAGTTGGACACAACTGAGCAACTTCACATTCACTTCACTTGGGAATCCCCATCTCCTTAAAGTCACAGAATAGTATTGCTGCCTCAAGACAGAGAAACTCCATAGAAAATGCCTGCTGGCCCACCCCACTCACCTCCAGCAACCAATTCCCAAATCTCCATTCTTCCCCAGAGTTGATCCTCAAGGTACAAATGGCTCAGAAAAGAAAGTAATTCTTATTGTTCTTTCTCAGGGTTTCCTGTTTTTTCAACCTGGGAATTTGCATCCCCATGTTCCAGTCTCCCCAGAGCTTTGACTTACTTTAAGGACATTTTAGAAAGAGAAGCAATGTGAGAACGAGAGTGAGTGTGCAGAACAGAGACAAGGACCTTGGTCCCAAACCAGAAAATATACCCTCTCAATCACTGATTGAGTTGTTCTATAAACCCTGACAGAAACCCCACCATGGCAGGCCCTGTGTCAGGGGCTGGACGGCAATGGAAAGAGAATGCAGTCCCGGATGTAGACGAGCACAGTCTAGAAGGGGGAAGGGGATAAACAGCCACAGCAGGAGAGAGAGGAGAGGCACCTCTCACATCCTCAGAATGACCCAGTCACCGTTGCCTCCTGATGACATCCATGGACCAGACTCAGGAGTAGGAGTGTCCAGGGGTGTCCCCAAACCCCTCCCATCCTTCACCTGTCTCCACGCCTGAATTAATCCCTCATGAGTCTTCATTGTAGAGTAAGACCATCCCTTGTTTGAATGCCAGTAGCCCTAGGAGCCGTCATCAGCCACACCAAAACCAGTTTCCTTAATTCCCTAAACAGAACTTGACAGTTTACAAAGCACTGTCACATTTATTATCTGGTAAGCAGGCAGGCAATTTTGTCCCCATGTTATAGACAAGGAAGTTAGATAATTAGCCTATGGCCTCAGAGCTCAGAGGTAACAGATCTGGGGCCTGCATCAGGTCTTCCGATTCCAAGCCTAGGGCCCAGCAAATAGTCAGGACCATCACTGTTTCCTAGAAGCTCAGGCCTAAGCTACTCTTTCCTCTCAGGAGTAGATACTTTGTGGTTCTGATGGGGGAAAAAATCACTTTGTATAGACCTAATTCCTGCTCTGCATTCTCCAGAGAGTTCCATAGAAGGAGGGGTTGAGAGCTCTCATGTTCTTCGATGCTCAAGCAGAACTTGCCCAGTCCCATGGGCACAGGAAAAGGCCAGGTAGCAGGAAACAGCTGGGAATAATGACCAGTCCCTGGGCACCTCCCTGGTGGTCCAGCGGCTAAGACTCCAAATGCCCAATGCAGGCTGCCCGGGTTCCGCTCCTGGCAGGGAACTAGATCCCACGTGCTGCAACCAAGAGTTCACTTGTTGCAGTTAAAAGATCCCACATGCCCCAGCCAAGACCCCGCACAGCACATAAATAAATTATCAGTCGAAAGGCCAGTTCCTGGATGGTCACCGAGCGTGCAGCACTGCGGCGGCTTCAGCTACATCACCCTACTCCTCCCTGGCCCCCACCTGCGTGACTGTGGTCCCTCCCACCCCATTATTCAGGGACTTCTCTGCATGCGGAGGGAGCACCTTCAAACAAGTCCCCTCATGCTCTTCATGAATAACTACTACCCACTCACAGGTCCCCATGAGAATTAGCTTGTCATCTCCATGGACTTTGTGGCTTCTGTTAAAACACTGCTTTCCTGCCCGGGATGCTGCCTCCTGGGACCTCAAGCCCTCGAGAGGTGAAGCAGACCTGGGGCCCTTGTGTTCTCATTGCACCCGTGGCGCCACTGTAAGTCCTTTTCCCAACTCTGTATTTTGTCACCTTGGCCTTTGAGTTACTGACGTCTCCCCAGGGGGAGAACAGGTCCTTCAGCTTGTGGCTCTAAGCCCTCCCTTACAGGGGCTGAGCATCGCTTCCTGGCTCCATGCAGGGTCAGACCCCTCACACACCATCCACTGTCCCTGCGCCCCCATTTCTTTCCCCAGTTCCCGTGCAAAAGTCTTGTCTTTCAATACAAAACCATACAAACAAATTGGAGAAAATTGACAATCGAAGCTCCACAAGCCATCTGAACATTGATGGATGATTCTGGAAACGTGACAGTTCGGTGTTGGAGGGGGAGGGTGCATTCAGCAGTTGGCCCAATCCTAAACTCTTAAAAATCCCCTCACAGTAACAATAGCTGTCACTTATTGAGCCTTCGCTTCCCAGGCAGTTCAATGGGTTAAGAAACCGCCTGCAATGCAGGAGATGCGGGTTCAATCCCTGGGTGGTGAAGATCCCCAAGTGGAGGGCATGGTAACCCACTCCAGTATTCCTGCCTGAAAAACTCCCATGGACAGAGGAGCCTGGCAGGCTGCAGTCCATACAGTCGCATAGAGTCAGACACTCAGCAGAGTCAGACACTGAAGCGACTTAGCACGCACGCATTGAGTCTTCACATTCTTATCTAACCCTCCCAAGGCCTCTTTGGAGTAAGTACCACTACTGTCCTCAATTTAGATAAGAAAATGGGTGTTTAGAAGATTACTTATCAAGGTCACAGTCTCCAAGCCGAAAAGTGAAGAGATGGACCCATCTATCTGACCCCAGAACCTAAACTCCTAACCCTAATGTAACACTGAGTCTCCCACCTAAGCTTGAAGGATCTGTGTTTGAAGGATCTGTGATCCAGGTAGGGCTTCATATGATGTGATTGCTTTGAGAAACAATGACAAAGAAGAGTTTAAGTACTGGGTGGGTGGCTGGGTGGGTGGGTGGCTGGGTGGGTGGGTCAGGGAGAAGCTGTTAATTTCAGATCTGTAACTCAGACTGATCATTAAGTGACAGAAATGTCACCATACCCCTGCATCTTTTCCATCCACCTTCTAAAATAAAAAAGCCAGGCCCGATGATTTCCTCAGTGGGAAGATCCATCCTTTATGTGCTTAAAGATCCTAAGGATGATGGGGTTTTTTACAAGTTACCAAAAGAGATTCTGGCCTATGGAAGTATCCTGTCATTTACCAGAATTTCCTTAAAATGCACCCTTAATACCTGGTAGAGAGTCTGGTACAATAAGAGAATGCTACAGAAATGTGTTTTTTAAACCAGCACATCACAAGCAGGGCAGGCTGATAAAAACTGTATTGACACCTGGTCAGTCCAGGCCCCTCACTCCTGTATCTGCATCACACAGATGTCCTTTGGAGCAAAGGTGGACTCTAACCCCCTAGAACACGAAAGTCTTCCTCCTAACCACTTATATTCAAAATTAAACAACTATTTGACACGGCCAAAATAAGAACCCTAAAATTAGAATGATAGCCAAGTGGTGGTTACTAATTATATTTACATGTGCCTGCTCAGTTGCTAAACTGTGTCTGGATCTTTGCGACCCCATGGACTGTAGCCCACCAGGCTTGCCTGTCCATGAGATTCTCCAGGCGAGAATACTGGAGTGGGTTGCCATTTCCTACTCCAGGGGATCTTCCTGACCCAGGGATCGAGCCCACATCTCCTGTGTCTCCCGCATTACAGGCAGACTCTTTACCACTGAGTCACCAGGGAAACCACTACATTATGTTGCTGTTGCTGCTCAGTCGCTCAGTCGTGTCCACCTCTTTGTGAGCCCATGGCTGCAGCACGCCAGGCCTCCCTGTCCTTCACCAACAACTCCCAGAACTTGCTCAAACTCATGTCCATTAAGTGGGTGATGCCATCCAACCATCTAGTCTTCCACTGTCCCCTTCTCCTCCTGCCTTCAGTCTTTCCTAGCATCAAGGTCTTTTCCAGTGAGTCGGCTCTTCGCATCATGTGGCCAAAGTATTGAAGTTTCAGTTTCAGCATCAGTCCTTCCAGTGAATATTCAGGGTTGATTTCCTTTAGGATTGATTGGTTAGATCTCCTTGCAGTCCAAGGGACTCTCAAGGGTCTTCTCCAATGCCACAGTTTGAAAGCATCAATTCTTTGGTGCTCAGCCTTCTTTATGGTCCAGTTCTCACATCTGTACATGACTACTGGAAAAACCATAGCTTTAACTATAGAGACCTTTGTCAGCAAAGTAATATCTCTGCTGTTTAATATGCTGTCTAAGTTTGTCATAGCTTTTCTTCCAATGAACTAGCATCTTTTAATTTCATGGCTGCAGTCACCATCTGCAGTGATTTTAGAGCCCAAGAAAATAAAGTCTCTCACGATGTTCATTGTTTCCCCAACTATTTTCCATGAAGTGATAGGACTGGATGCCACGATCTTTGTTTTTTGAATGTTGAGTTTTAAACCAGCTTTTTCACTCTCCCGTTTCACCTTCATCAAGAGGCTCTTTAGTTCTTCTTCGCTTTCTGCTGTAAGGGTGGTGTCATCAGTGTATCTGAGGTTATCGATATTTCTCCCTGAAAACTTGATTCCAGCTTGTGCTTAATCCAGCCCAGGATTTCGCATGATGTACCCTACATATAAGTTAAATAAGCAGGGTGACAATGTACAGCCTTTACGTACTCCTTTCCCAATTTGGAACCAGTCTGTTATTCCATGTCCAATTCTAACTGTAGCTTCTTGACCTGCATACAGGTTTCTCAGGAGGTAGGTCAGGTGGTCTGGTATCCCCATCTCTTGAAGAATTTTCCACAGTTTGTTGTGATCCACACAGTCAAAGGCTTTGGCGTAGTCAGTGAAGAAGAAGTAGACGATTTTCCTGTAATTCTCTTGCTTTTTCAATGATCCAACGAATGTTGGGAATTTGATTTTAGGTTCCTCTGCCTTTTCTAAATCCAGCTTGTACATCTGGGAGTTCTCAGTTCACATATTGTTAAAGTCTAGCTTGGAAGATTCTGAGTATGACCTTGCTAGCATGTGAAATGAGTGTAGTTGTGCAGTAGTTTGAACAATCTTTGGCATTGTCTTTCTTTGGGATTGGGATGAAAACACCTTTACCAGTCCTGTGGCCACTGCTGAGTTTTCCAAATTTGCTGGCATATTGAATGTAGCACTTTCACAGCATCATCTTTTAGGATTTGAAATAGCTCAGCTGGAATTCTATCACCTCCACTAGCTTTGTTCGTAGTGATGCTTTCTAAGACCCACTTGACTTCACATTCTAGGATGTCTGGCTCTAGGTGAGTGATCACACCGTCGTGGTTATCCAGGTCATTAAGAGTTTTTTTGTATAGTTCTTCTGTGTGTTCTTGCCACTTCTTCTTAGTATCTTCTGCTTCTTTTAGGGCCATACCATTTCTGTCCTTTATTGGGCTAAATTTGCATGAAATGTTCCCTTGGTATCTCTAATTTTCTTGAAGAGATTTCTAGTCTTTCCCATTCTATTGTTTTCCTCTATTTCTTTGCATTGTTCATTGAGGAAGGCTTCTTTATCTCTCTTTGCTATTCTTTGGAACTCTTCATTCAGATGGGTATAGCTTTCCTTTTCTCCTTTGCCTTTTGCTTCTTTCTTTTCTCAGCTATTTGTAAGGCCTCCTCAGACAAGCATTTTGCCTTTTTGTGTTTATTTTTCTGGGGATGGTTTTGATCACTGCCTCCTGTACAATGTTACAAACCTCCTTCCATAGTTCTTCAGGCCCTCTGTCAGATCTAATCCCTTGAATCTATTTGTCACTTCCACTGTATAATTATAAGGGATTTGATTTAGGTCATACCTGAGTGGCCTAGTGATTTTACCTATTTTCTTCAATTTAAGTGTGAAATTAAATTCTGCATTGGCCATAGCAAACACCTTCTTCCAACAACACAAGAGATGACTCTACACACGGACATCACCAGATATTCAATACCAAAATCAGATTGATTATGTTCTTTGCAGCCGAAGATGGAGGAGCTCTATACAGTCAGCAAAAACAATACCGAGATGTCTGTGGCTCAGATTATGAACTCCTTATTACAAAATTCAGACTACATTATGACCCCTACTCAAAAAAAAAAAAAAAAAGCAAAGAATAATAGTAGCTTACTTCCATCTGGTATTGACAGCCTGTCCTGTCATCAAAGTGTAGCCTGAAACCACCATACCAGCCCTACCTGGGAATTGGTTAGAAATGCAATTTCTCAGCCTCCCCCAAGACTTAAGAATCAGAACTCCTGCAGAAGTAGTCCAGCAATCTGTTTTAACAAAGCGACTGTGTGATTCTGGGGCTTCTCTTATGACTCAGCTGGTAAAGAATCCACCTGCAATGAGAGAGACCTGGGCTTGGATCCCTGGGTTGGGAAGATCCCCTGGAGAAAGAAAAGGTTACCCGCTACAGTATTCTGGCCTGGAGAATTCCATGGACTATACAGTCCATGGGGTCACTAAGAGTTGGACACAACTGAGCGACTTTCACTTTCACTGGGTGATTCTGATGCTCTAAGTTTTGGGAACCCTGGCTCACCTCACTGAGTCCTTACAATGACCACGGAAGATGTAGGAAGTGTTGGGCATCGCTGTTCCCGTTTTACAGAGAAGAAACCTAAGTCTCAAAAATATCCAGCGACCTGTCCCAAGTGAGTAGTAACAGCAGGATTGGAATACAGGGTGTTCCCTTCCCCAGGTTCCCACTTCTCTAAACATGTGTTTCCTCACTGGTGAAAAGTCAGCAGGGAGAGAGTCTGGGATTCAAATGGTTATTCCTATGGAAACCAATAAAAAGTATTGCGTTGGTCCCCAAGTTCATTTGGGTTTTTCCCTACCATCTGACAGAAAAAGCTTAATGAAATTTTTGGGCAACCCAACAGTTTTAGTCAAGGGTCAGGAAAGAAGTGAACATCTATTGACCATCAGTTATGTGCCAGTCATTGTACCCAAACATCTCATTTCACTCCATTGTCACAGAAGACCAGGCTGGATAGGCATTCTGAAATGAGGTCAAGTAGGATAAGCCACTTTCCCAGGCTCTCACAGCTAAGTAAGTTGCAGAGTAGCACCTGCATCCTGCTTAGTCTGCCTCTAAGAATCCTCACAGCCTCCCTGAGGCACACTTACACATTCAGCAGATGCAGGTGTCCTCATGGCAACAAGACCAGAAAGCCAGGGTTGAGTGCATAGGGAGCAACGAATGAGATCACCCTGCTCCAGGGGTGAAAAACCACCTCGACAGCAATTGTGGGGCTTTCACAGCATCACCAGCCACCCCGGGCTGCTCCTCCCTTCCCTCCCTTCTCTCTCAAAACCACCAACTTTTCCCTTTCCCCTTGTGGGACAGGGAAGTCACGTTCTTACCAAGTTAAACATGCCTATTCTCTTACTATTAACTGAGTATTCATCTACCTTTCCAGGGAAGCCAAGCCTTTTGTGGGTAATGATGCCAGAAATGGGTGAATTGCCAGTAGAAATTCTAGCAATACTCAGCGAGGATTATCATAATGTTTTGGATGCCTTTAACCAGCTCCCCACACAGAATATATACACACCCTCGAAACTGGTTTGGAATTTACCAGCAACCTTCCAAGTTGATGGCTTAATTAACTTGCAGACAATGTACAACATGTCATGAAATGTCTAAAATCAAGCAGCGCAGGAAGGTAAAAAACCTACTGTTTCTCACCCATCATTTTGTAGCATGTTATTTCTTTTTTAACACATGGCTCTTTCTTTTCACTTCAGAAAAACACACCAGTATTTCCACCCCCTCCCTCTTGGTTCACAGAATCAAGGGAACATAAAATGAAAACTCTGGGTGAAAATATTTGTTGACAGAAATATATTGATATATGTGTGCTGAGCTCAGTCATGTCTGACTCTTTGCAGCCCCATGAACTGTAGTCTGCCAGGCTCCCCTGTCCATGGGATTTCCAAAGCAAGAATGCTGGAGTAGGGTACCATTTTCTACTCCAGATATTGATATAAAACAGCCCCCAATCTCCCTAGCTAAAAACCGATCATTGACTTTCAGGTGCTTTCAGGTTGGGGTCCAGGATTCCAGGCTGCTGTGTCAAGTGTCTGAGATCAGGTAGCTGCCCACGCTGGCCCGAAAGCCTGACATCTCCTGCCACAAACCCAGTACTCAGGCTATACGGAGTATAGGCTGATCCCAGAAGATTCCAGGTCCTCTCCTGCCTTCATGCCTTTACGCCTGTGGGTCTCTCAACAGCCCCCTCCATTCCTTTGCCAGGCTAACTCCTCCTGCTCATCTCTCCCAACTTAGCCCAGGTGCCACCTCTTGAGGGAAGTCTTTCCCAACTTCCACTGGGGTCTCCCGAGGCACCGTGTGCTGACCCTCACCACAGGACTCTTCAGTCTGTTTGATTTGATGTCACCTCCTAAGCCGGGAGCTACGCGCAAATACCTCACTCTCACAGGGGTACAACACAAGGCCAGACACATGGGAAGCACTCAGAAGATGCATCTATGTTGGTGGCAGCAGAGCCTGAGCTATTCTTTCTTTCTTTCTTTCTTTTTTTTTTTGACCTCACCACGCAGCATGCAGGATCTTAGTTCCCAGACCAAGGATCAATCCTAACACCTGCTAAAATGGAAGCCCCAAATTTTAACCACTGGACCACCAGGGAATTCCCAGAACATCTTTGTTGAATGAAAGAGTAAAGGAATGACAGATGATCACTTAGATATCCTTTATCTCACAAGCTCTGGGCACACCATGGAAATGACAGAGACAATCATTCTATCCCAACATTCTTAAAATGTTGCTTCCACCATTGAGGACTCATACAGTCCAACATGACCAGAAGTATCTCGAGGCTGTAGAAACCCTAGTCCAAAGCAGTATCCAGACAAGTCCATCATCATTATGTGGATAAGCCCAGGGGTATCCACCAGACTTGAGATTCTTACTGTCAGTAATACAACCAAAGCTGGACCAAAATCCGGGAACTGGTTCCAGTCTGAAATGGTCTGGAAACTCATTCTGGTTCAGACCTTTCTAGCATAAGGCCAGCAAAGTAGGCATGTTTGTATTTATCATAAAAGCAGTAAAGAAACAAGAAAGCTTCACTGCTCTACAGCCCATCTGATGGGAAGGGGGAGGGTGTGTGCAGTTGCAAGTTCAAGAGCTACCCAGCACCCTGTGTGCACCAGCTCTCTACGCCAGACCATGGCTTCATACCAAGTCTTCCAGCAGACTGCCTTCTGCCTGAGGGGCCCATGGCTGGTGGGGTCAGAAGCAGGGGATGGAACACTATCCGGACAACCAATAATACTGTCAAACCCTAGCTACATGGGGCTGTGCTGAGTTGCCTTGCAGGTGGGGTAGGGGGAGCTATGTGGCAGATCTGAACATCTTCATGGAAGGAAGCAGGAAGCAGACATCTACACCCCATAGTTCTCTTGCAGGCGAGTCATGGCCATGGGACCAGCTGTCCATCAAGAGGCTCCTGGTGGTCAAGGTTGTTCCCATGAGCCTCCTCACGGGAGGAGATCCATTCAGGGGGCAGATCTGATCCACTCAGGGGGCATCTCCTCACTGGGGCATACCTTGGACCTGCACATTTCCAAAAACCACTTACTCTCCTCTACCTTGAAGCAGTCTAAGTCTTATCTCCAAGACCTGTCCAAGGACGTGGATTTCCAGGTCACTGCAGAGGCCCTAGCCCTTGCTCCTCAAGGGTACAGGCCCCTTACCCACTCACCTTGACCAATAAACTGGTTCTGGAACAGTCCTAAAAACTCTTAAACACAGAGCAATGTGTAGAACATGGAAAACTGTGCTCGGATGTTGGCCCATAATATAATTCTTCAGAGATAGCCACTGGTGGGGCTTCCCTGGTGGCTCAGCTGGTAAAGAATCTTCCTGCAATACAGAAGACCCAGGTTTGATCCCTGGGTCAGGAAGATCCCCTAGAGAACGGATGGCAACCCACTCCAGTATTCTTGCCTGGAGAATTCCATGGACAGAAGGGCCTGGCAGGCTATAGTCCACAGGACCACAGAGAGCCGGACACAACTGAGTGACTAAGCATGCACGCATGCAAGAGGATTTTAGAGATTGATGTGCCATAAGCCTGCAAGGCAAATCCAGTTTACAGATGACCTCGTGCAGTATTTTTTTAAATATTTCAATTAGTTGCCATGAATTAAACATCAAAAGGTTCTTGTATCTGAGATATTTTTGTGGAGATTGGAAGGTGGCTGAGAGGGAAATCGAGTATCACACAGTAGCATGAAAAATACCATCACTTACAGCTTCTCTTGGAAAATTCAAAAATCCACCACCCTCCCAGTAATGACTATCTGAAACTGAGTAGTACCAGTTACTTCCACACAGGGTGTGCTCTCAAGGTTGTTACAGTCCCTACCTGACCCATTTATAAAACCAGTCTGGCCCTCATATGCATTTGAGTTTGCAATCATTAATGTCAATCCTTATGAAACCCTTCCATAATATGAGTATTAAGAGGCGCTGCCTATAATTTTCTCTCTTTTAGTATATCCAGATCAATACACACAACTCTACCTATACATTCCTCTGAATGACCACTTTATGGTCCCTTCCTGACAGTTATTTAGGTTAGCCCCATTTATCTTCAGTTACAAACAAAAAATAACAGTAAAAACCCTTGTCTGTATCTTTGTATATTTGGGCATTTTTCATTTTTTAAAATTGTATTTATTTACAAGATAATACAAAATGTACTCTTTTCGGCTGTACCGGGTCTTCGTTTCTGCACGCGGGCTTTCTCTAGTTGTGGCGAACGGGAGCTACTCTCTAGTTGTGGAGCAGGGGCTTCTCATTCCGGTGGTTGCTCCTGTTGTCGGGCCCGGGCTCTGTGCAGCACTGGCTCTAGTAGTTGTGGTACACAGGCTCAGTTGCCGCTTGCAGGTGGAATCTTCTGGGACCAGGGATTGAACCCGTGACCCCTGCATTGGCAGGCATACGCTTAACCACTGGACCACCAGGGAAGTCCTGGGCATTTTTGTCGAATAAACTTGAAAATGTGAAATTAGTGAAAGAGAATAATGCATATTTAAAATGTCAATACATAAGGACAAAATACTGAAGTTGGGTTAGAATCCAAGCCATATTTTGTCCCCAAGCAAGAGCCAAGGAGTGGTTGAGACTGGAGAGAGGTATCAGAGATGAGTTTCCCAACTCACAAACATAGAGAACAGACTTGTAGTTGCCAAGCGGGGAGTGAGAAGAAGTGAGGGATGGACTGGAAGTTTGAGATCAGCAGATGCAAACTATTATACACAGAATGGGTAAGCAGCAAGGTCCTAGTGTATAGCACAGGGAAATATATTCACTATCTTGTATAAATCATGAAGAAAAAGAATATAAATATGTGTCTAACTGAATCACCTTGCTATACAGCAGAAATTAATTTAACACTTGGTAAATCAACTCTACGTCAATAAGTAAATTTTTAAAAAAGAGATGAACTGTCCAGCATGTGAGCCCTCTTCTTGAATAACCACGCTCTTATACTCCTGATCTACCCACAGATGATCACCACAAAGATAATATTGCAAATGGAAAATGCAGGTGCAGCAGGACAAAAATCTTTTAGAGTTCCAGCTAAAAATTATTTCACAGTCACCTCATAAACTAGGCATGAAAACAAAATGATATAATAATTCTGGTTATATTTATGGGATTCTCCATTTGTTGCTATAAGCCAAAGGAATTTTTTTCATTTTTCACTGGTGTACAGCTGCTTTACAATGTTATGCTAATTTCTGCTGTACCACAAAGTGAACCAGCTATCAGTTCAGTTCAGTTCAGTGGCTCAGTCATGTCCGACTCTTGTGACCCCATGAATCGCAGCACGCCAGGCCTCCCTGTCCATCACCAACTTCTGGAGTTCACTCAGACTCACGTCCATTGAGTCAGTGATGCCATCCAGCCATCTCATCCTCTGTCATCTTCTTCTCTTTCTGCCCCCAATTCCTCTCAGCATCAGAGTCTTTTCCAATGAGTCAACTCTTCTCATGAGGTGGCCAAAGTATTAGAGTTTCAGCTTTAGCATCAGTCCTTCCAAAGAACACCCAGGACTGATCTTCTTTAGAATGGATTGGTTGGATCCCCTTGCAGTCCAAGGGACTCTCAAGAGTCTTCTCCAACACCACAGTTCAAAAGCATGAATTCTTCGGCGCTCAGCTTTCTTCACAGTCCAACTCTCACATCCATACAGGACCACTGGAAAAACCATAGCCTTAACTAGATGGACCTTTGCGAACAAAGTAATGTCTCTGCTTTTTAATATGCTATCTAGGTTGGTCATAACTTTCTTTCCAAGGAGTGAGCGTCTTTTAATTTCATGGCTGCAATCACTATCGGCAGTGATTCTGGAGCCCAAAAAAATAAAGTCTCTCACTGTTTCCACTGTTTCTCCATCTATTTCCCATGAAGCGATGGGACCAGATGCCATGATCTTTGTTTTCTGAATGTTGAGCTTTAAGCCAACTTTTTCACTCTTCTCTTTCACTTTCATCAAGAAGCTTTTTAGTTCCTCTTTGCTTTCTGCCCTAAGGGTGGTGTCATCTGCATATCTGAGGTGATTGATATTTCTCCCGGCAGTCTTGATTCCAGCTTGTGCTTCTTCCAGCCCAGCGTTTCTCATGATGTACTCTGCATATAAGTTAAATAAACAGGGTGACAATATACAGCCTTGACGTACTCCTTTTCCTATTTGGAGTCAGTCTGTTGTCCCATGTCCAGTTCTAATGGGTGCTTCCTGACCTGCATACAAGTCATACCCTCTTCTTCTTGAGCCTTCCTCCCACCCACCCACCCCCACCCCGCCCTCTAGGTCATCACAGAGCCCTGAGCTGCGCTCCCGGTGCTGCACGGCAGCTGCCCATTAGCCAGCTGTTTACGCATGGAGTGTGCATATGTCAGCCCTAGAACCCCAGTTAGTCGCACCCTTCCCTCCCCCACCATGCCCACATGTCTGTTTTCTCCATCCGCATCTCTACCCCTGCCCTGCAAATAGGCTCATCTGTATTATTTTCTAGATTCCACATGTATGTCTTAATATACCATACTTGTTTTTCTCTTTCTTACTTCACTCTGCATGACAGACTCTAGGTTCATCCACATCATTAGAAGTGACCCAATTATTTCCTTTCTATGGCTGAGTAATATTCCATTGCATATATGTACCACATCTTTATCCACTCATCTGTCAATGGGCATTTAGGCTGCTTCCATGTCCTGGCTATTTAAACAGTAAAATCAAAGAAATTTTTATACAAATATATTGATTAGTTTTTATTTAGTTCTTTGATACTTCTTGTTGTTTTATCTATTAAAAAAAAATACTCCCTCTACTTTCTCTCTTTATGTTTCAGGCTTATTTCCATTTCTGTTCCTTGTATATTACCCTGATATTACTGTGTGAAGGTTGTGTATGTTTCCAAGTTTTGAGCTTTACTGAGGGGAACTAAAGATTAAAATCTAGGATCAAAATTACAACAAGGATTTGACTAAAATAGTCTCTCTTTATATGATAAATGCAGCAAGTGGGATGACTTGGAGGTTAACAGTAGAGATTGCCTGGACATAAGTCCTGACATCCCTCCAAGCACTAGCTGGGGCCAAACAAAAACCTCTCTAAGCCTGTCTCCTCATCTATTAAGATTGGGGTAAGAACAGGGTTACAGTTCTTTGCATAGAGTCTGTCACAAAATAATGTTTATTGTTAGTATTTATTCTAACACAATGGCCACTTCCACTCCCTCTTAAAGTGTATAAGATGCTACAATGCCCAAGACCACATAAGCCACTGGGCAGCCACTCTGTGAGTTGATAATCATGTAATGACCAAATCAGAATGAATAACTCCTTCAGAAAAGAAGCCAGAAGTTGGGCTCAGTGTTAAGCTGTACTTTAGATACAACATGATAAATAATAAGAGGTCTGGTAAGAGGATAATGGCTAACCTTTACTTAGCACTAACTCTGTATCACACTCTTTGAAGCATTTTATAAGCATCTTCTCAGGGAATGCTTACAGCGATCCTATGGAGTGAGCACTATTATTATCATCCCTGTTTTACAGATGAGAAAACCAATTATATGACGTTTAATCAACTTTTTCTAAGTGAAGTCGCTCAGCCATGTCCGACTCTTTGTGACCCTGTGGACTGTAGCCCACCATCCTCCGTGGGATTCTCCAGGCAAGAATACTGTAGTGAGTTGCCATTTCCTTCTCCAGGGGAATCTTCCCAACCCAGGGATCGAACCCTGGTCTCCCGCATTGCAGGCAAATGCTTTAACCTCTGAGCCACCAGGGAAGCTCCTAAATATTAGCACTTTAAGTGAAGTGAAGTGAAGTCACTCAGTCCTGTCCAACTCTTTGCGACCCCATGGACTGTAGCCTACCAGGCTCCCCCCTCCATGGGATTCTCCAGGCAAGAGTACTGGAGTGGGTTGCCATTTCCTTCTCCAGGGGATCTTCCCAACCCAGGGATCGAACTCGGGTCTCCAGCATTCCAGGCAGATGCTTTAACCTCTGAGTCACCAGGGAAGCCGTAACTTTCTCTAAGTCATCCTCTTAAAAAAACAAATATTGTATAATATCACATATCTGGAATTTAGAAAAAATGGCACAGATAAACTTATTTGCAAAGCAGAAATAGAGACACAGATGTAGAGGACAAATGCATGGATACCAAGGGGGGGAAGAGAAGGTGAGATGAATTGGGAGATTGGGATTGACATATATATGCTATTGTGTATAAAATAAATGACTAATGAGAATCTGCTGTCTAGCGCAGGGAACTCTACTCAGTGCTCTGTGATGACCTAAATGGGAAGGAAAGCCGAAAAAAGAGGGGATCTATATATATATATATGTATGTATGTGTATAGCTGATTCACATTGCTATACAGCAGAAACTAAAAAACATTGTAGAGAAACTATACTCCAATAAAAATTAAAAATATAAAAGATAGCATAGACCTTTCGACTTCAGAACTTATGCTGTTAACCACTATAGTAAGTTAGAAACAATGGCAGAAAAGAGTCAGTTACAGCTAGGGCAAAGTAAGGAGTTTGGCTGCTGTCAACTAATATCTTTCAAGCAACTGCTGTGCACTAGACTATTCTAAGGGCTACCCACACATATTAGGAAGTTTATTCCTAATGTCATTCCTGACAATTACGTATTACTGATAGCACTTTTGTGGATTGGTGAAGCTTAGAACTTTTGAACACCCGAGGACACAGTGCTGTTAGTGACAGAGGCGAGTTTCAAAGCATGTCTGCAGATTCCAAGTGTCAGGCTTTCTTCTTAGGAATGCAGTAAGAATTCCAAGAACAAATGACTCATTCTCACGGCTCAGCAAATATTTATTTGTCCCAGGCACAAATGAACGACACAGACATGGTTCCTGCACCATGAAACAGGGATTATTTGGAAGAGAAACAATTTATAGGGCTGAGTGAGTAACATTTTATATATTGGATAATTAATAAATAATCAGCACATCACAGGGCCCAAAAAAATGTCTAATTGACTTGACAAATATTTACAGTAGTTATAGCAAAATAATTCTAATCCTTTCATTTAGAAAAAGAGGAAGGTATCTGTTTATCATGTATTTTCCTATTATCCTAGAAGACCTACTTATGAAGAAAAGCATGTAGGACTAATCAGGGCATTCAGGAAATTACTAAGTTTTGCAACTTTCCCACCTCTGATCAAAAGGACAAGATTGTGGTTACCCAATAGCCCAGGCAAAGAGTCAACTCTTGCACAGACTTGCCCTGAGTTTAATAAGTATTAAGGTTGGATCCTGCTTATGGTTTTGAATAAAAACATTTACTGATTTCATCAGAAAGGAAACTGTAAAGGAAGAGGAGAAAGACTGGTTTTGAGTGAAATAACTGATCACAGCCCTTTTCTTTTGTAAGTCACAGTATCTGTTACGGATTAATGTGTCTACATACAGCAATTTCAGAGCTTTGGTATTCATTTTTCTTTTCAATGGCTATCTTATCCATTGTAATTCATAGACTATTAGTGTTATAGGATTTAACTATTGTAAATGTTTTCGTAAATCTATGGTGATTTAAGCTATTTTTATTATCTTTGAAAACTTTATTACACCAGTAATATATGTTCATTGTAGAAAAACTACAAACACACCTGAGCAAAATTAAAAAATTAAAATCAATTGATAAGTCCAGTGGGCAGAAGTAACTATCACTGACATTTGGGCTTATGTTCTTCTAGTCTCAATATTATATTTCTATTTAACATTTTTACATAACCTGGGCTCATATGGCTTGTGAGTTTCTATCATCACTTAATTGTGTATGTCCTTTATGTCATTAAATATACATCTCCACTATAATTTTCAAAAGTTTTAGTATGTGTCTATCTTCTACCCATCTACTCCACTATTTATTTATCCATTTATCCATTACCCTATCGTTGGACATTAAGGATGTTTTAAAATACCACAAATAATTATATGAGGAACATATTTGGGTATATATCTGTTCCATTAGTATAAATTTCTAGAAGTGGTATTTCAGAGTCAAATAGGGACATATTTGTAAAACCGTGTCTAATTTTTTACTGGTTTATTTTTTTTTCTTTCTTTCTTTCTTTTTTTTTTTTTTGAAATAATTATAGACTCACGAAAAGCTGCAAACATGGAATTAGTATGGGGAAATCCCTTGGACCCTTCGCCAATCTTCCCTGAGTGATAATATCGTATATAAAAACAATACAGTATAAAAAGAGGAACACTGGCATCATATTAGGTAGGTCAAAAAGTTCATTTGGGTTTTTCTGTAAGATGGTATGGAAAAACCTGAATGAACTTTTTGGCCAACCCAATACAATAACTAGGCTACAGACTTGACTCAGATTTAAACAGCTGAATTATTTTTTTAAATATTAATAGAATGGCAAGATGTATTCTCTCTTTCCTACATCTACAGATGCCTTTAAAACTCTCACACAGCTGCCTTTAGAACTCCTTTCCAACCCTCTGTAGAGGAAAGAATACAATGATGTGTAGTAGACTATTGTCTTTTATTAAAAATTAAGGGGAAGAAATGCAAGTAAGACTCTCTCACCCAATGCAGAGGTGGTTGAATCAACATTTATGGCACAGAAAATGGGTAGGATTCTGTCCTTCTTTTGGTTCTTTGCATCTCTCCAGTTCCTTTACTAGGGTGGTTTCAAAAAGCGGGGGTGCCCCAACACAGAGTCATAACAGTGAGTCACACCGCGAGAAAAGCATCCATTTCTCTTTCAGGCCTTTGAGCGCATCAAGGAGAAAGCCTCAGTTTAGGGCTGCTCTTCAGCGCCTCTCTCATACTTGCTAATTCTCCCTCTAACAAACTGTTTAGGCTGCAAGTTCAGAGGTAGGCAGGCAATATCAGTCAACTGGAATTCAATAGCACTTTATTAGTTTAATGAAATGCACTTTTGCCTTCAAATTGCAGCAGATGAAACTGGTTTTCCATTTACATAGTATTTTTGAAGCTCCTTTTTAAATCAATTTATTTCAACAAAAAAGTGGTTTGATGTAAAAAAAAAAAATGTGATTATGGCTAAAAGCAACCAAACTGGGATCTAGTTCCCCAACTAGTTCCCCAACCAGCGATCCAACCTGCACCCCGCGCAGTGGAAGCACAGAGTCTTAACCATTGGATCACTAGGAAGTCCTGTGAGAGCATTTTGGTCAATAAGAAATTGACCAGTCACTTGGCCTGGCGTATTCTCTTTAAGAGTTGAGCTTGGGAGAGAGGCAGAACAGCCTGACTCCTGGTTCTCTTATAGGATCTGCCTACACAAGTGAAAAAGGTGAAGACAATTCTATAGCTATTAAGCACTTATTCAATACATCATTTCACAGACTCCTCAGAACAACTCAGTGAGATAAGTTTCATTAGTAACTTCATTGGAAACATGAGGAATTCAAGGGATAGAAGAATGGAATAATCAGCCCAAGTAATCCATCTAGGTACTGGCAGGGCAAGGATTCAGACCAGGTGACTGCTGGTTCCTACCATTGTCCTGAAGTTTAAAGACCATTAGTCATCTCTGGGCTTTCCCAGAGGCTCAGCAGTAAAGCATCTGCCTGTAATGAAAGAGATGCAGGAGACTCGGGTTAGCTCCCTGGGTCAGGAAGATCCCCTGGGGGAGGGCATGGTTACCCACTCCAGTATTCTTAACTGGGAAATTCCACAGACAGAGGAGCCTGGCAGGCTACAGTTCATGGGGTCGCAAAGAGTCAGCCACAACTGAGCACGCATTGCATGCACAGTCATCTCAAGAAAATCTGGCGTAACTCTTAGCCTTGCCAGGACTTTGGGTCACTGTGGGTCTGGTGATTGCATAGGAATTCCCTAAAGTGTATTCCTGACCTGCAGACATCCTTCTGATTAGAAAGGAAATTTCAGTTCAAAAAAAGACAAAACATCTAATAGCCATTCAACCACTGCCATTCTGCTTTCCTACACATTTCCACTCTTCGAAAGATGCCCACTTTTCTCCGATCCTTGAATAGTTCCAAAGGTTTCCCAATACCATTAGAAAACCAAATCACAAAAGGCAAATTCAGCATCATGGAAACAGATATTCGAGCTTCATTCAAATATTTAAAACCTATATTCAAATTTATACTACATACTGAGAACAAAGAGCTGGGAATTACAAAGCGTGGGGTCTGCCAACAAGAGTCCAGGGATAGTCAACAGAGTCTTCATGACCCCTTGACATAATACCTCAGATTTCCAGCAACTGAACTCCTTTAATGGACTTATGGATTTGTTTACAAATGATTGCTGCTGCTGCTAAGTTGCTTCAGTGTTGTCCGACTCTGTGCAACCCCATAGACAGCAGCCCACCAGGCTCCCCTTACGGAAAAGCTCCTAAGACCTCCAAAGGGTTAAGAACAGATCAAATGAAAAGAGCACATCTCTAAAATGATAACTCCAATGAGTAAACCAATTTGATTGACAAAACTGTCTGTACACCTGTTTCATGATTTAATTTTAAATTTGAAAGACACTATCTTAGCCTGAGACAAACACTTGCTTGTTTGAAGGTAATTTATTTGGGAGCAAAGGTTAGGGATGAAAGAGTGATACAGGGAATGAAGGAGAGATGACACGAGGATGCATTATTGCATTAGCCACCCAATGAGTGAGTGGTACTCATGCCACAGAACCTTCTGAACGTGCATCTTAGTCACTTCAGTCATGTCTGACTCTTTGCAGTTCATGGGGCTCCATGAACTGTAGCCCACCAGGCTCCTCTGTCCATGGAGTTGTCCAGGCAAGAATACTGGAGTGGTTGTTGTGCCCGCCTCCAGGGGATCTTCACGACCCAGGGAGCGAACCCTCACCTGTTATGTCTCCTGCATCTACAGGCGGTTTCTTTACAACTATCGCCACCTGGGAAGCCACTGAACCTTCTGAAGAGTCTTATGAAATCTCAAGACTTCTCACTCCAAAGGATGAGAGGAAGAAGCCTTTACCATAGACTCACCATTAGTGAAAGGTGGTCCACACTTTTGGATCATGCACTTGTGACTAGAGAACAAGTTCCTATGGTATCCCATGTTGCAAATCAGAGAAGCTCTGGAGCGGGAAGCAGGAGGAATGTGGCAGGGTCCTGACAGTGCCAGGTAGCAACCACTTGAATCTGGCAAAACTTCTTAGCATAAGATGTGAGGCAGAGAACAAAGTGACATTCAAGAGGTCTCCAACATAAAACTATTATCAACAGCCCAGATACATTTTTTTTTTCTGGCCACACCACAAGGCATGCAGGATCTTAGTTCTGGACCAAGGATCAAACCTACACCAGTTGCATTAGAAGCGTGGAGTCTTAACCACTGGACCACCAGGGAAGTCCCTGCTCAGACACAGTTTTTAAAACCATTATGCCATTCATTCATAAATTCACCCAAAAAACATTTATTAAGCATTAACCACATGCCAATGACTATGTTAAGTACAAGGGATAGAGTAGTTTGTCTATTATAAGTGCTTTACTCTCTTGGAACTTGCAGTCTACTGGGGGGAATCAAGGATTCAATAAATTATTACAAAAATTACTGAATTACAATTGTGATAACTGTCATGAAGCATAGGATGATAAAGTTTCTAGTAATGAGAATCAAGGAAGGCTTCCTGGAGGAAGCAGCATTTAAGCTAAAACTTGCAGAGGAGGAGGTGAAGAAAACAAAGTGTGGGAGTGTAACTAGAAGAGAGCAACTAGAAAGCAAGCTGCAGGCAGAAAGAAGAAATATGAGCAAATACCCTATGGCAGAAAAACTTAAACTATCCCGAGTGAAAAGAAAAATCCAGTGGGACTAAGTGGATGAGCGAAGGGGGAGACATGGGCGTAAGTCAATGACTGAGCAGGAACCATATCACGTCTGGCCTGACAGATCAGAAAAAAGATCTCGATTGTATCCTAAGGTCAATGGGAATCTACTGAGGGATATTGCACAGGGGAATATTTACGATCAGATTTAAAAAAAAAAACATAAATCAAGGTATGCTTGTACATACAAGCAGCAGAAACTCGTAAATATCACACAGCAGGTATATTTAAAAAGAGCACAGTCTGTAATCAGTACATAATCGTACAAATATAAACAGGAGTGCTGATGGGGTGAGGGTGGTTGGTGGCCTGAGCCTGGAGTCTGGGAAGCCTTGCAGAGTTCACCTTTTTGTTTGTTTTGGAGGACGGCTTGTTCAGTTGATCTGACGCCAGGTTTGCATTTGGGTAAGCCAGGATGAAATCCCCATTGAAAACTCTTCCCCTGCTTCAGAAGCTTCAAAAGAAAATTTCTCCTTGAATTTCCACTAAGACTAACCTCGTAGGTGGGCGATGGTAGGGACCACCTACAGGGTGTGACCTGAAAGGTGCTAGAACACCACTCCTGTTCAGCGTAAACTTTCTCTGCCCCACATTAGTGTTGGAAATTCTACCATCACCATTTTATTCTGAAGAAATTATAATTGTTAAATATAGTAGCACTGGATCTATTCTGACTTCCTGAAAGGGAATGTTCTCAGGGATGGGAGAATCTGAAGATGGGGTAGGTTACAGGAGGCATCCATAATATTGTGTATGAATCTTCACATAACACTTAAGTAAACATACATGGTGTACTTAGGGCAAATACATAACTTTATAACACGGGGAACAATAATGATAAGGAATCTAGGCCCTGGGATTAGGCCAACCTAGATCACAACCTCTGTCACTCTGGGAAAGTTATAGCATCCACCTTGAAGGGTGGTTGGCAGGAAAAGGAGATAGTCTGTTCAAAGGCTTCACACTGCTCTGGGACATAAATGTTACATTACTGGTCCTTGTGCAAGCATGTGTGTGCCAGTGTGTGAAGGTGCCGATGTGGGTATGTAAGAGAGAGAGACAATGTCCAAGAACAGGAGAGGGGAGCAGGTACAGTTCCCACAGGAGTGGCCCTCTCTGCAGGGTGCAAGGACAGGGGCCGCTCACAGAGGAGGCAGATCAGCTTTACCAAGAGGCGACAGCAAAGGGTCTCAAATGGCAAGGGGCTTCCTGATCAGCACAAAATCTAAACTGGAAATTAATTGAAGGAGACAGGTAATAGAGTAAGGTGTGGTGGTGTTGAAGCTCAAAACACCCTCCATAAAAGGGAGAGGGGGGAAAAAAAAAGAAAGTGATCTCTGAAATTGACACAGATCCAAACTAGGACTCTGCACCCGGGGGGACATATGACTTCATCTGCTCCATCCCTAAGATCTCCCCTGTTTCGAACGTCAAGCATGCTTGCTTTTTCAGAACTGACACGGAAGAACTTTCTAAAATAAACAAATCACCACAATCTGTTTGCTTTCTGCTTGATAAGGAATTGTCAGCCTTATGTCTGAGAGAGAAGACACACTCTCTAGTCCCAGCGCTGCCCCTAGCTTACTGGGCAACTTCAAGGAATCTCCCAACTTCAAGAATCTCTCAGCTGCCTCATCTGCCAAAGAATTTGATCGGTCACTTTCGTCATTATCTCTTGACTTTCTGCTGTCTTAGATGAGCTCCAGCTCACCTCAACCATCTCTCCTCCTCTTAAAACTGTATCACCACAGGACATGGTAGTGAAGGCCACAGATCACCTGCCTCTTGCTCACCGTGTCTCTTGGGATGACTTATCTGATGTCTCAGGTCTCTGTTCCCTTCTTCATAAAATGAGGGTAAGAGGCCAGTGTATCATTGGGCTGATAGAAGGATTATATGAGTTCATGAAGATAAAATATTTACAACAGTACTTGGCACAGATAAAGGCTACACTACTCTGTTGTTAGGTATTAATGATGATTATTATTATTTACTTTATTGGATAACTTTGTAGTGTAGTGTTAAAGTGTTAAATGAAATATACTATTGATAAATCAAGAAATAGAAGTATAAGCATTATTTGGGGCTATAAAAGGCTCCAGTGGGTAGGATAAGGGAAGCTGGAATATTACTTTTTCTTTTTACCTTTTTAAATTTATTATTATTATTTGGACCATGCTACATAGCTTGGTGACTTGTGGGATTTTAGCTTCCCAACCAGGGGCCAAACCCAGCCCTTGGCAGAGAAAGTTCAGAATTCCAACCACTAGACCACCAGGTAATTTCTACTTTCCTTTTTTTTTTAAAGCCCTCCTGTCCTTTGATTTTTCAAGGATGTGTCTGGACTACCACAACACTGTTGTTTTGTTTCGTTTTTTTAATTTCATAAGATTGAGCAAATAGATCGCTCAAGTCCGTCTCAAATCTCACGGTTCAAAGACTGGCTGATTTTATAGAGCAGTACTTTTTAGGTGACCTGTTTATCTTTGTGTTCACAGCTACCTTAATACGTTTGAACTTTTCAGGAAATCCTCATAAAGGTTTGAAATAAACACAATCACCTTGGCATGTTCATAACTTGAGTGTGTTTCAATTTCCGGGAAAGGACAGAAAATGAGGAAGGGGAAGTATAAACTTTGTAAATACTTAACCTTAGAGGAAATTGACTTGTATTTTACCCGCTTGTAATCTTTTCCCTGAAATCGACTCCCACAAAGGAGGGATCGATTGGTAGCAGAGTGTGAGAGCGCAAAGGGCAGAACGGCGGTGAAAGCGTTAACCGGGCTGGGTAAGGCGATCCCCGAAATGAGTTAAGACTCGAGTTAAAGTTTTCAAAGCAGCGGCAGCAGCAGCTCCAGGGGAAACGGAAGCCGGTGGAGGGAGCCTGGCGGAGCATCGAGGACAGTGCTGAGCTGAACTCAGACCCGGGTGGCAAGCTCAAGGTTAGTGGCCCCCACCCCGCACACCTCCGCGTGCTGACATCTTTGGAGCTGTCTCAGAAGGCCGGGCGCCTTCTCCCAGCCTGGCTTGTCCTGTCTGCCTGTCTCCACCAGTGGGGCCACTGGCTCGTGCCAACCCTCCCGCTAGCGTTCCCCGAAGCCCTGGAGCTGAGAGGGACCGGGACCTGTTCCCAAGCCACTTTCCTTAAGAGGGGGACTTCTCAGACACCCACAAGGAAACTGTTTCTGGAACAAGGATAATTTTCAGAATACACACACACACACACACACACACACACAAGGATAATTTTCAGAATACACACACACACACAAGGATAATTTTCAGAATACACACACACACACACACACACACACACACACACACACACACACACCCCTGTATTGGCTGCCCCATCTTGGTTCTCGCAGGCTGTGACCACAATCCCAAATTCCTATCTGCTTCAGTTGAAACAGAACAGTTGTCAAAGTAACAAAACAGGCTGTGCAACTTTATCTATGGGAGGGGTAGTGTCTCTGAGGCTAAGATAATCAAGGTAAGAAGGCGAAAAAAAAGAGGAACGAAAAGAAAGAAAAAACTTTCAAGCTCCGCAGCCTGGAGTTGAGGCAAAACAATTTTTGAAAATTAGGTTCTCGTAGAAATTGTACATTGCTAGAACAAAATAAAGGGGGAAGATGTACTGTGAAGGACAGAATTCTACAACTACGGGAGATTCCCATACACTTATGTAAGCAGCTTGTTATCAGTGTGATGCAGATAACAGATACACTTAAAGAAGAGAAAGAGAGAAAATAGCTTCAGGGAAATTACGTCCTGAGGGGCCTTTCATTTGAGATCCAGACGGAGTGCTGGAAAGCTTCCTCCTCGGAGCCCCGGGTCAGTTCTGTCTCCCTTCTCCCGCCTTGCTCACGGAGAGGCAATGAGTAAGTCAGTCCGGCAAGCAGTCAGAAGCTGTATTAGCTGCTCCCTCGCATCCTCCAGCAGGCAGGAGTCGAGGTCTCTACCTGCTAGCACTGAATCAGAATGAGTCATCTCAAACTTGGGTGCGGAAACAAAGTCCCTGCGAACAGCCTTATGAGGCTCTGCCTCCTGTAGGTGGGATATACCTCTGAAGGCAATCACAATTTTTTCCGTCTTCCTTTCTCCTTCAGACAAGCGGGCCTCCTGACGCTCTCAAGAAGCCCCTTCTCTGCCCCACTGGCTCAGCTGACCAGACCATGTGGACTCTGCCCCTCCAGGTCAGGACTGGAGTTTTAAAATAAAATGGATGACGTGACGTTACTTGATCTTCTGGAGTGTCCCGTGTGCCTTGAAAAGCTCGATGTCACCGCCAAAGTTCTCCCTTGCCAGCACACCTTCTGCAAGCCATGTCTCCAGAGGATTTTCAAGGCCCACAAGGAGCTGAGGTGCCCCGAGTGCAGGACCCTGGTGTTCTGCAGCATCGAGGCGCTGCCAGCCAACCTGCTGCTCGTGCGCCTCCTGGACGGCGTGCGGGCCGGACAGGGCTCGGGGAGAGGGGGGTCCTTCCGCCGGCCTGGCGTGCTGACCCCACAAGACGGCAGGAGGAGCAGGACTCACCCCAGAGGTCCGCAGTGCAGTCCTTTCCGGCTGGTGCCTAACGTCAGAATCCACATGGATGGGGTAAGAAAGATCTCATCTGTTCCTTCGTGTTTCCTTGGAGGTTGGGTTTGTCCGCGCCAGCAGCTGGGGCTTCTCTTCTTTTAGCTCTGTTTCAAAGAGCCGCTGCTGAGGATTCCCTGAGGATAAGTTTCTGTGGGTGGTGATTGTCGTACTGAGACTCAGTGGAACCCTGAGCCTATCCAGTCCAATCAGGAACTCTTAAAATTCTTAAAGCTACCCAGGTCCTCCCTGCTTCTGGTCCAGAAGGTGGTAGAACATGGAAAGCCTTCTTGACTGTTTATTTATTTATGCGTTTATTTTTTACTGCACTGGGTCTTTCTTGTGGTGTGCAGGCTTCTCATTGCAGTGGCTGCTCTTGTTTGGAAGCACGGGCTTAGAGCCTGCGTCAGTAGTTGTGGTACACAGCCTAGTTACTACTGCCATGTGGGATCTTCCAGGACCAGGGATCCAACCCGTATTCCCTGAATTGGCAAGCGGATTCTGAACCACTGGACCACCTGGGAAGTCCTTTGATTATATTCTTGGTCTTTCATTTCTGCTGTTCTGAGGCCAAACCAGGGCATGGGAAATGCACAGAGGATGAGAAAAAGAAAAACAAATCCAACAGCTTGTCACTTTTGCAATCTCAGAGAAGTTACTAAATGTCAGGTTTTGTTTGCATTTTACCCAAATCCATCTTTCCACTCCCAGTCATAAAGTGCCATGATGACAATGCTCGTTCACAATCACTCAAAGTTATCAAGACACTGGACGCACAAAGTTCGATCAGGAAGGAAGCATCTATGTGGGTGGAGTGATTGACAGGAAAGGCTGGGCTGTGAAGTACAACCGACATGTACAGGAGCCCCGAAGATGTGTCTTACTTTACAAAATGAATAAACCATACAGAAAATGCACATCAGAGCCTCCAGGTGAGCCACAGGAGATCACCCAGTAATGCATTTTGTGTTTGGACACGTGAATCATCCTGTCCAGCCTTGTGGGCACATCCTCGGGACTTCATATGACCTGCCTGTGAGCCTCATTCTGGGAAGCTGGGGAAGGGGATAACTCAAGAGAAGATCATGGTCCTGTGGCTCCAGGAGGATTATTGGCTGTCAACCCCAGAGTCAGTGTGTTCAAGTGGGCGTGGCACACCATGGGTGGGTGGTTGGCATACTCAGAAATTCTGTGAACTGCCACATAAAGCAAGCTTTAACCCTGGCAGTTAACCACGACTTTAACCATGACTCCCTGCTGTGAAGAGTAGCAGAGGGTGGGAGGGTCTTCCCCGGACTCCTTCCCAACGAAGGACAATAGGCTCGGGAGTGCATTCAGGACAAGTTTCCAAAATATTCTTCTCAACAGCCTATTACTCCTTGGGCTCCCTGCACCCTTAAGCCACCCATGCACCAGGGTAGTGTGGAAACTTTCCAAAAGGAGAGCAGGAAGAAACCGGGCTTCAGTGAGATTTCTTCACAGCAGACTTTTTATTGCCATTGTGTGAGAACACATTCCACAAAAGGGCTTGGTGCCCTCCTTTAAGGCTCCTTATTAGCCCTAGGTCTAGTCATCAATCAGAATCCACAGGCTTGGAAGAGGAGGGGTAGGGGCTCCAGCTTTCTCAGGCAGGCTGTGTTTACAGAGCATCAGGCTGAACCTTGGGTCAGCAGATCTCCCTTTGAATTCCTGAGACCCAGCAACCTCTCTCCTCCCTCACCCTGCAAAGTCTGACTTGCCTCCCCGCAGGGCGGAGTATCATCCATCACTCAGAGAGTGCTGGGAGACTGGGAGGAGGCAAGTCCCCTGTGATCTTCGCATATTTTTGTGCATGCTTTCTTCTTTTTGATGTGGCTATGTTTCTAAGAAAAGGTAGCAACAGATGGATCCACAGCTACCTACTTTTTGAACCACAGCAAATTCCCAGGTCCCTCCTGGCATGGGGAGCTATAGGAACTAGCGCTCTTATTCTCTTATAGGAATAACAGACAGCCAGTAAGAACCTGCATGTCCCTGGAAGTCTTTCACGAGGACCCATCACTTCAGACCAAGGGGCGGGTGACGGGGTTGTGCCCATCCTCTGAGCTGCACTGGACCGAGTCCCGCCATGAGGCTAAAACAAACCAAGCCGTTGAGGGCACCTGCTTTCCAGCAGCACCTGGTTTAGTGAAGATGCTCTGTGAGAGGGCAGAGCCGGGGGCCACTCCACACCCTCACCCATTTCCTCCCTTTCCTGAGCCCACCTTTCTCCATGTGGCTCATTTCATACCTTTTGACTCTCTCAGTGGGGATGTGAACAAACTATTCCTGGATGTAAATACAGCTATAATTCTGCATCCTGTTTTCCTCCCCCCAAATCTAGCTGACTCTCCTGAAGTGTTAAAGCAATGGTGCATCCCTGGGTTCAGACAATTGCAGATTATCTGAGAGTCTACACACTGTTCTGAGAGGTGGAGGTGTGGCCTTACATCCTCAGTCAAACCCTCATCAAGATGCTTGCCCTCTTGGCCTCAGTTTACCCAACCCAGTCAACTCTTAATAATATTTGCTACCCTTCTCCCTCCAGGATAGTGTAAACATTATCTTTACAACATACTCATATCACTTTAGAAAACCTATGCTGGGTAAATGCAAAGCATCATCATTATCATTCATTTAAACTGACTATATGACTGTGGGCAAGCCACTTCAGCTTGCTGGGTCTCAATTTAAAATTCTGTAAAATGGGAAAATGTATTATAAGAGTGGAGAGCCATGGTGAGGCTTAACTAATGAGTGTTTTCAAGGCACTTTGAGATCCTTAGATGAAAGGCATTTGGAAGATCGTTTATCATAGTAAACATTATTATTGACTGTTTATTGTGCCCTGTCGTGCACGAGACATTCTACAAAACACAGCAGGAGTGATAGTCCTTGCAGGAGAGTGTAATAGGTGTTATTATTGAACTTGAGTCTACAAGGAGTCCAGGCCAGTGTAAAAATAAGTATAAAGTACTCTACTAATCGGGCATAAACAACCTGTTGTCATGGGGTACCATTTTGCAAAATACCTCTTCCAGAGGACTCAGTGTTAAGGTGACATTCTCAAAGAGTTCATTTAATTTCCTGTTCAGGAGCTTTTTAAGTCCACAGTCTGTTCTGCTCACCTTGCCTCATCTAAAAAACAAGCTCATCGAGATCTTTCTGTTGGCTCAAAGGGGTCTGGTACTTTCTGTGCTAGCCAGTATGCCAGGGTGGAACCAAGAGCCACACTTCATCATGCCAACCCAAGAGAGAAAAACAAAAATAGTCCATTGTGCCTACCTGTCTAAAACCCTCCCAAGAAAGTTGTGTAAAAAGAAAACTTGAGAAATGGCTGTACGTTTCTACAGCATGCAATTATTTCAAGCCAATAGGTAAGATCAACAGACTCCTGGAGGACCCATGTCAGTGCTGATGTCACTGGTTCTTATTCCTTCCCATATTGTGGCCAAGCCAAAGGAACTTTGCAAGTCTTCGAGAAGATTATGGGCTTCTGAATTGCTGATCGCTCTTCCTCCTTCCTCCACTACCCTTTAATAATATTTCTGATTTAGAACAGGCAGGAAAGCAGTGAAGCTAAAAACTTGCAAAGTTAGGCATTGAAAAAGCCACAATTCGGATTCTGATTCTGCCTCTCGATAGTTGCATACTTTGGATGAACCTCAGGACCAGCCTCCAATTCCCCTTCTGAAACCCGAGATAATAGCAGTACCTACCTCTGAGGGTTGTTCAGTCAGTTCAGTCACTCAGTCGTGTCCAACTCTTTGTGACCCCATGAATCGCAGCACGCCAGGCCTCCCTGTCCATCACCAACTCCCGGAGTTCACTCAGACTCACGTCCATCGAGTCCGTGATGCCATCCAGCCATCTCATCCTCGGTCATCCCCTTCCCCTCCTGCCCCCAATCCCTGCCAGCATCAGAGTCTTTTCCAATGAGTCAACTCTTCATATGAGGTGGCCAACGTACTGGAGTTTCAGCTTTAGCATCATTCCTTCCAAAGAAATCCCAGGGCTGATCTCCTTCAGAATGGACTGGTTGGATCTCCTTGCAGTCCAAGGGACTCTCAAGAGTCTTCTCTAACACCACAGTTCAAACGCATCAATTCTTCGGCACTCAGCCTTCTTCACAGTCCAACTCTCACATCCGTACATGACCACAGGAAAAATCATAGCCTTGACTAGACGGACCTTAGTTGGCAAAGTAATGTCTCTGCTTTTGAATATGCTATCTAGGTTGGTCATAACTTTTCTTCCAAGGAAGAAGCATCTTTTAATTTCATGGCTGCAGTCGCCATCTGCAGTGATTTTGGATCCCAGAAAAATAAAGTCTGACACTGTTTCCACTGTTTCCCCATCTATTTCCCATGAAGTGATGGGACCAGATGCCATGATCTTCGTTTTCTGAATGCTGAGCTTTAAGCCAACTTTTTCACTCTCCTCTTTCACTTTCATCAAGAGGCTTTTTAGCTCCTCTTCACTTTCTGCCATAAGGGTGGTGTCATCTGTGTATCTGAGGTGATTGATATTTCTCCCAGAAATCTCAGTTCCAGCTTGTGTTTCTTCCAGTCCAGCATTTCTCATGACGTACTCTGCATATAAGTTAAATAAGCAGGGTGACAATATACAGTCTTGATGTACTCCTTTTCCTATTTGGAACCAGTCTGTTGTTCCATGTCCAGTTCTAACTGTTGCTTCCTGACCTGCATACAGATTTCTCAAAAGGCAGGTCAGGTGGTCTGATATTCCCATCTCTTTCAGAATTTTCCACAGTTTATTGTGATCCACACAGTCAAAGGCTTTGGCTGAGGGTTTTTGGGGAGAAATAAATGAGACAATTCATGTCACTTAGCTTGCAGCACCGTGACTGGTTCGTATTATGTGCTCAATAAATTTTAGCTGGTATTGTTATTGTTATTAAAGCAACTCAAGACTTTCCACACTAAATTATGCACCATCTCCTGTTAATCAAGTGTCCCCCAGAGATGGTCTTTGGTACCCTGATTTTTGGTTGGTATGTGTGTCTCCAAAGGATGTGAGGCCATAATTCAGGTGTGTGATTCCTCCCAGCATGAGCTGGCTTGGTAGCTCATTTCCAAGACCCTTTAGGAGCTAGGAATGGATTCTAGGAGAAAACAATACTCGCCAGCTTCTCTTCTGCAAATGGCGAGCTCAGCAAAACACCATACACAGAGCAACAACCTGGTCCAGCTTCCCAGCATTGCCAGCGCCTCCTTAGCATCTGTCTTTCCTTTCCCCTGCATCTTTCTATCCCCAACACAAATGTCACCGTCCTGGGTCTTGCAGGGCCAGACTCTCTCCCTTCTTTGTTAAACATCATGCCAACCACACACATTCCTATCTTGCTCGCCCTACCTCAGCGAGAACACACCTGCCACCTCCAGCACACAGACCAGGTGTCTGTGTCCTAGAAACTTCTTCAGCTGGTGTGGCAAGCAGCTGAGATGGAAAAATGAGGTCAGAAGGCACATGGGGGGAAATGAGGCTGGGGAGAAAACAAAGGGCATCCAGGCCCTTTCCTGGGTCTCAGCTGCTGTGTCCTACAGCAGTGCTGGGACACACATGGTCATCTCTGCTAAATTTGCAAGGCAGTTAAAACCATCCTAAGCCCCTGAAGATAGCAGGCAGATTTGGATGTGGCAAGTGGAGGAGCCAAATTTGAGAAGTCAGGAGACCCAGATAGTTCTCCGGCTCCTCCCACATTTGCAAACCTTTTACAAAACCATATGGCTCCAAACTGACTTGACCCCCAACCTCTGTCAATATACCACCTGTTAGTTACAGTCCTCCCCATTTCACTGATTACTGTTTAAGGACTGTGGTCAAACAGAGCTGAGTTTGTGCTGGTATTCAATTACTTTTGAGTTGTGAGGCCTCAGGCAAATCACTTAACCTCTCTGATCCCCAGTTTCCATATTTGTGCAATGGTGATATTAACGGTGTACATATGTCATAAAGCTACAATGAGATGATGTATGTAAAATTCTTAGTATACTATGGTGAATGTTAAGTAACAAAACGGTAACAATAAAGGACAAAGTTTGGAGCACTGGATTTGGAGCTCTTTGTACCCACACATAAACATACAGAGACCTCTGTTCAAAAATTAAGCGAAGGGATAACAAAAGAAAAAGGGGTTCATGAAAAGACAAAACTAGGGACTTCCCTGGCGGTCCAATCGTTAAGACTCCACGCTCCCAATGCAGGTGGCCTGGGTTCGATCCCTGGTTGGAGAACTAAGATCCCACATGCCAAGTGGGGTAGCCCAAAAGCAAAGGGACAAAACTACAGTGATGAAAAAGTGTGGTTTTCAGTGGTGACCAGGGGTTATGGGTTGGGAGAAGAGTTATAAAAGATAGCGTGAGGGAGTTTTATGGGATGAAGGGACTATCCTGTATCCTGTTTGTGGTGACAGTTAAATGAATCTATATATGTGTTAACATTCATATGAATATATGCCAGGAGGGGAAAAAGTCAATTTTACTGTATGCCAATGTTTAAAATAATATTTTTAAAAATGAAAGGAAGCTCTTGTAGATTTCTTTGAGTCTCTACATGATTTTCACCTGGCCTGCTCTGATGTCCCTTCGTGTCTGTGTATATTGGGTCAGTGCTATTGTGGAGAAGGATTTTACCATCATTTAAGCAATCAGGGTAATTCCTGTGGGTGGGCTTCTCTCTGTTTTAGCAAACTATTCTATTAACTGCTTCAGTTTTCTCATCAGTTAGAGGTATCCGGCCAGTAGACAAACAGCAGTGCATCCCCTGGTGGAGATGGCCCAAGCAGATGGCTGGGGCGGAAGGTTCTCCTTACTCAACCTCAATTATCCATCATGTGCACTGGGGCGTGTCACCTAAGGGATTAGGCAGTGCATACTTTGTGTTGTTTCGATGCCTCTTAGGAAAGGTTGTCTGCCCACGTGTCCCTTCATACTATGAAGAGAGTATGGAACAAGGGAAAGTGCTTGTTCAGCCCTTGACACACAAACAGCATCCCCATCTATCTCATTCCAGATGCCACTGCATAGCTTTTGGCTGAGCAGGGACCAGCTCATATATGGTTCTCTTCGATCTCAATATCTTCCCCCTTTTTCATTTATTTAATTTAGTTTATTTTTATTATTTCATTTTGACTGCTCTGGGTCTTTGTTGAGGTGTGCAGGCCCTTCACTGGGCACACAGGATTTCTCTAAGTTGCATCGCACAGGGGCTTTTTTTGCTATAGAGCATGGGCTCCAGAACACCTAGGCTCAGGAGCTGTGGTGCTCAGGCTTAGTTGCCCTGTGGCATATGGGATTTTAGTTCCTGGACCAAGGATCAAACCTGTGTCCCCTGCATTGGAAAGCAGATTTTCAACCACTGGACCACCAGGGAAGTTCCTCTTTCTCATTTTCAAATCTATGCTTATGTGTTAGACCTGTCTTTGACAAACTGTATTATGTAAGTGATTAATGGAGGTTCCATAAAGCTCCAGAGTCAAAGAAACCTGAGGTTGAAACAGAGTTAAACCTTTTATCTGTGCTGCAGGACTTTTCCGTCCTTTTAGTGCTAAAGAATGGTGAATCTCCAAGGAGCAGACAATGATAAGAAACGTTTCCCAAATTCCTGTGACAGTGGTAACCCTAAGACTTTTATTAGTGCCTTGAGTTATATTAATTGTCCACAGAACAAATTTTGGGAAATGTTGTCTTGTACTAATGCAGAGATAGCTGAGCCCTCAAAGAAAATCCCTATTATAATTAGAGACTATTGATGCATTCCAAGAAGAGTTGTAGGCAAGTTTTTGTCGTTAGAAGATATTTTTGGAAAACTGTTTGAAACTTGCTACCACCAGTTTCTGCAGTATTTATTTAGCTCCTATCATTTTATTTTTTGGTCATGACACACATTATATGGGGTCTTAGTTCACCCACCAGGGATCAAACCCACATCCCTTGCATTGGAAGTACAGAATCTTAACTACTGGACCATCAACGAAGTCCCCTAGCTTCTGTCAGTAGTCAGCCATAGGTACTTTGGGAATCTACACAAGAAAGTAAAGATTCTGCCTTCCCAGTGCTTACTGTCTGATGGTCAGTTCAGTTCAGTTCAGTCACTCAGTCGTGTCTGACTCTTTGCGACCCCATGAATCGCAGCACGCCAGGCTTCCCTGTCCATCACCAACTCCCGGAGTTCACTCAGACTCACGTCCATCAAGTCAGTGATGCCATCCAGCCATCTCATCCTCTGTCATCCCCTCTTCCTCCTGCCCCCAATCCCTGCCAGCATCAGAGTCTTTTCCAATGAGTCAGCTCTTTGCATGAGGTGGCCAAAGTACTGGAGTTTCAGCTTCAGCATCATTCCCTCCAAAGAAAAAACCAACTAATTAGATACATGTATTAAGCATATGTGTATAAATATATACATACATATCTCTGATTCAAAGATATTATCTATTATAAGATACATTATTTAGTTATAGCCATAAAGGGAATTTAAAAAGCACTACTATATTAGATGTTCACTGTAAGATACATCCAATTTTAGAAATGTTAAGATATGAAAAAAGGACTGTCTTACTGAAGAGTACATATTGTCTGATTCCATTTATATAAAATTCCAGAAATGGCAAACTATAGTGCTTTTTGGGTAATGCAAATGTTTTATGTGGTGTTATATAGGTTTGTCTAAATTCATCAAATCATACACTTAAAAAGAGTACATTTTTGGTGTATATATATATAACCGAATAAAGTGATTAAGACAAAGAAGTCAGACTCAAAAGATATTGGTTTATGAAAATGTCAGATGAGGAGGTGGTTCCGGTTAAGGGAAAGAAACATCCTTTAAAAAATATGGACATTTTAATGGTAGGAAGGACACAGTCAGAGAATGAAAAGGCAGGGTCTAGTCTGGGCATGTGAGGGCTATGAAAGATGGGATATCTTGAACAGAATGGAAGTTGGAAGAGAGGGAGAAAGAGGTGGAGAGGAGTTGGCATGACTGGTTATCTGCTTCAAAACCACCACTAGGAAGGCACATGTCAATTACTCTGTAATTAAGTCTCTCTGTGTCTGCTTCCACGTAATCACGTGGCCTATGGGTTGTATCTACCTGATGGATTCAGAGCAGCCAAACAAGATAGCTCTGCTCTGAAGAGATGGCCAAGCTCCCTGGGTAAACTGAGGAGCAGTTCCCACTTCACTGGCAGACGGACCACTCTTTTTCATTGAAATGGTCAGGTTACCTGACAACCCCAGCGTGCAGGAGCACTAGCCAGCACATCCGCAGCAAGGGGGGAGCACGGGGCAGGGAAAGACAAGTCTATTCGTCATGAGCTGCTTCCTGCAACTTGGGTCTGTGTCAGCCGCCAGGGTCACACTGCTCCTGATGCCTGGCTCAGAAGCCAGGGCATTCAACAGACTGCTTCTAGGTGCCTGCTATGTGCCAGGCTCCATCTTGAAAGCTCACACCATTGAAAGTTCACAGCAGGAATGCTCATGGGCTCAGAGTCCAGGACTCAAATAGCAGCTGAGTTCACTTTAGATCTCTGTCATTTTTCCAATATCTTATCCAAGCACCATCACAACAGGCAACTTGTCCTGGTCTGGGTCTCAGTACCATGCTTGGAGCACATACCTACAGCCTGGCCCAGATTAGGAACCCTCAAATGTTTTTTGAATTAATGAATGAACACATTCATGTTTTTGGTAGACTTTATGGAGTCATGGAATAATAACCCCTCATAATGTGGAAATGAACTCTTCCTGAATTGAGCCATGACAAAGCTCTATGAGGAATGAGCAGCATATTATATTAGGCATAAAGCCACGTGGTGGATGAAATATTCTGGAGGTGAATCACCTTATTAAATACCTTTGGGGTGACAGACAGACCATACTGCCCAGAAAACATAGTGGGCCAAGTTCAAAGCCACTTAGCTCATGAATTGTTAACCCTAAGAAGAGAGGAAATGTGTTTCCATATATGACCAAATTCCTGTATTGGAATCCACAAATGCTATGTACTCCTCTGATGGTGGGAAAAATATTCATAGTGAGTTAATTTATACTTAGCCCCAGTAACAGAAAGGACGGAGCATCAGAAGAATTTGCCAGTGAGTAATGTACTAAATTGGCCTGGCCTCCTCCATGAGGGAAGCAGCATTTCAGGTAGGAACACGGCTCCTGCACCTCTCAGGCTGACAAACCTATGTCACACATGTGTATAATATAGAGAACATAAAACTGGCATCTTTAGCATTTTTGTGTGTATAGGGTGTCACATTAAGGATATTTATGTTGTTGTGCACCCGTCACCACTATCCATCTGTCTCCAGAAATTTTCATCATCCCATATTGAAACTTGGTACCAGTTAATAGCTCCTCATTGCCTCCTGGTGTGTATGTGTATGTGTGTGTGTGTGTGTGTGAGTGTGTGTGTGGTGTGTGTAGATAGATAGACAAATAGATATTCACATGTATATTTTTAAACTTCTTTGTGGCTAAGAGGAATAAGTCTTTTAATGTCATTTTTAAATATCTATTCTAGTTTTCTGCTGCTTCTGACCTTAGACTTCCAATGAGATAAGCAAACAAGATAATGCTGTGATTCAGAACCAAGGCTCTCCATTCATGTGTGCTGGCTATATGCTTCTGGTCAAGTCATTTAGTAGCTCTGAGCATCCTTGTTACAAGATGACAATAGGAAACTTAGCTCCTGGGGTTCTTGGGAGGATTCAAGGAGGCAGTTACTGGAAAGTGCTTAGCACCGGGTCTGGACGAGGTGAGCTCCTAGTAAGGGTGAGCTGTCTGCTTGCACTCACCCAGGCAGGTTAGCTTGTAAAGCACTACCACGCTTATTGCGGTCAGCCTGCTGTTTTACTGCATTGAAGACATGGGGGTCACAGTGATCGTGGCTTCATTTGGAGGATAAGTCAAGACAATTCTTGTAAAGTTCTTAGCACAGGGCGTGACACATACTACTTCTTGATAATAATTGTGAGGCATTATTATTATTTCCTATGCCTCATTCAATCAGCAAGCATATACAGGATGCCTTTTATGAGTAAGACCCAATGCCAGGCTCTAGTGAAGAACAAAAGCAAATAATATATGATTCTTATTAACATGTACACATGGAAGAGACCCAGGAAAACTGAGTAATTCACCAAAATGGCTGAAACCCTGCCTTAAAGAGCTCATGGACTTTTGGGAGGCAGCCACCTAAGGTAATAATTACGAGGCAGGTAATAAGTGTTAAAACAAAGGACTTACTGTGTCAGGCACTGGGTAAAGCACTCTTTACTACAGAATCTACAGAATCTCATTTAACTCTACAAATCTGAGATGACTGCTACCATTTTGTCTACTTCACACATACGAGGTTTGTGCTCAAGAAGAGTTCATATAAGAAAACACAATGGGAGAAAATGACTGCAGATCAAAACTGAGCAATCCTGTGTTTGTGTTCAGGGCAGTTGTTGAGGTTGCATTTTATTTTATTTTTTTAATGCAGCATGTTGTCTAGTCACTCAGTCATGTCTGACTCTTTGCAATCCCATGCACTGTAGCCCACCGGGCTCCTCTGTCCATGGGACTCTCCAGGCAAGAATTCTGAAGTGGGTTGCCATTCCCTTCTCCAGGGGATTTTCCTAACCCAGGGATAAACCCGCATCTCTTGCATTGGCAGGCGGATTCTTTACCACTGAGCCACCAGGGAAGACCTAAATGCAGCTGGTCTTTTCTTTGTTTGTTTTTAATTTTATTTATTTGTTTATTTGGCTGGGTCTTAGTTGTGGCACCTGGGGTTTTTAGCTGTTGCATGTGAACACTTTAGATGTGGTATGTGGGGTCTAGTTCCCTGACCAGGGATTGAACTCCAGACCCTGCATTGGGAGTATGGAGTCTTAGCCACTGGACCATCAGGGAAGTCCCTGCAGCTACTCTTATTCTTGACCATTCATAGCAACCCATGACACTGAGGACAGCAAACCTCAAAATACACTGAGAGGCTTGTACACTGGGTGGGGAGTCCTGGCATCATGGTCCCCACACCGCTGGTTTGAAAAAATATGCCTTTTGGCTGCCATTCACACTCACAACATGGAAAGCCAAGAGGATTAATGAGAGAGCTTGGATTATTCACTGTCAACCTTCCCTGAGAAGCTAAGGAGAAATAAGGCAAATATTTCCCAGGGTGCCTGATGCAAACCACCCTCGTTTAAGGTTATCAGCCACCTGCCAGTGTTGGAGAAGGCAAGTGGTTTGGGAAATTGGTCCACATAGCCACATAGCTGCAGCCCATCCTCCCATCTCAGTGTCCCTTTTGCTCCTCCAAGAAGTCAGGCCTCTGTCCCAAGTCCCAAGCCAGTCGGCCGCGGGTTCCTCCGCAGGCTCTCAGAGGCTACCCTCCAGCCTCTCAGCATATGTAAGCTCCTGAGGTTAAGGGGGTGTCTTATCTTCTCTGTACCCAGCAGAGTGCCTGAAATGCAACCAGCATTCAATACATATTGAAGTACTGAATGCATAGTGTTGGTGATAATGCAAGAAACTGCAGTTAGATTCAGCATCTTCAAAGCCCTGGTGTTTTCCCCTGAGACAAGAGGAAAGGAGACTTCCCCGCTATCTCATCCCCTGTATCCCTTTCAGCCCCTGTCTTGTTGACCAGGGTGTTTCTTGACTCAAGGCCAGGTGTGTTAGGAATGGCACATAAGTGCTTGCAGGGGATTCAGAGGTGAAAAAAAGAAGTCAGACCAGTATGGAGCTAAATAGAGAGAATATCACAACTGGCAAGTGCATTCCTCTGAGCAGGTTCCCCTGGTTTTGCAGAATTGAGGATGATATCGCCACACACATAGGAGTATTTTAATTGGTTGCCAAGGCAATGCAGCAGAGTCAGTGGGCATGAAGCAGGAATAGATCTCTGCAGAGCTGTGCTCAGAATGGGTGCTTGGCTGTGACATTAACGAGCTGCCTGGATAGGAGAACGGCAGGGCTGCCATAAATCTTATTTGGGGCTTTTCTTCAGTATATGGAAATGGCAGAGAAAGGGAGGGGCAAAAGAGAAAACTTCTCTTTCTGGCCCTCTGGAGAAGCAGGAGAGGTAATCTTCTGGATTTCAAGTTTCTCCTCGGAGTGGTGAACTTTTGTGGATGAGGGGAATCTAAGGAGATTTGGTTGCATGCTGGAAGGAAGAAGGAATAGGATGATTGAAGAACAGAAGGAGATGGCAGTGTTTTCTTCTTCTTGAGAGGTCATAAAAAGGGCCCAGGAGGCAGGGGCCTGTATTTTCACAAAAGGAACACTTTCCATCTACTCCTTTTACTTCCCTTTGCATGAGCAAGGAAAAGAATTTGCTATTAAATACATTTCTTTGGGGGGCTTCCCAGGTGGTGCTAGAGGTAAAATACCCGCCTGCAAATACAGGAGACATAAAAGACACCAGTTCGATCCCTGGTTGGGAAGATCCCTGGGGAAGGCATGGCAACCCACTCCAGCATTCTTGCCTGGGAAATCCCAGGCACAGAGGAGCCTGGCTGCCTACAGCCCATGGAGTCACAAAGAGTCAGACATGACTGAAGTGCTTAGCATGCATGCATGTTTCTATTTATTTTTTCATTTTCTTAAGTTTTTGAATAACTAAGACTTTTTTTTTTAATTCACAATCATAGAACTTTGCGGTTGAGACAGGTCCTGGGTTTTCTAACTTCTCTGTTTTACTTGCTGTCCCACAACCTAGAGAATCAGGCAAATTCCATCACATGGAATGCTCGTCCTGATGGCCTGGGCAAGGAGGGTGGGACCAAAAGAGAGAGAAGCCAGAGGGGGAGGTGGACATTGCTCATCAGCACCTTAATAACTATGACCATCACACACCACACACCGTGTGCCAGACACTGTGAAGTAAGTATGGTTTTCTTGAATTCTCCCAACAACCTCTGGAGGTCCATGATGCTTTCTCATTTTACGGATGAAAGAAGAGGCAGGATTTGAACCAGGTTTGCCTACATCCAACGGCTGGGCTCTTAACAAGATCAGTTAGGGTGTCCAGAACAAGCATGGTGCTCCCTTGGGCACCCCATCTGCCATTGCCGGTCACTTTCTGTTGGCACCAACACCACCATTCTAATGTGGTTGACAGACTTCCAGAGTACGAGGTGATCTCTAACCAATCCAGCTCCATGTGCACGATAAGCTGTGTCTTAACTGGATGCCCCTTGGTCAAAAATTGAAGGGTTTAAGTAGCAGAAGGGAGTCTAAGTGGGGGAATAGAGAGGGAGACCAGAGAGGAGGAAATGGAGTCAGAGAAAAGAGAAAGGTAGGGATAGAGAAAGGCAGAACAGACGCATGGGAGATGTAGACGGGGCAACAAAAACCAGGGAGGAAGGAGGAGGAAAGGGAGAAGCTGATCAAGGAAACAAGTGTGTGGGAGTAGTGGGGGTGGGAGGAGCAACCTTGGGGAGATGTGTTATCAGGAGGCATGTCAGGCTTTGATCCAAAGCTGGTCTGCTTTTCTCAAAGTTAAATAGAGTTAGAACAAAATATTTATGCTCCATTCCTTTCAGAAACCTGTCATCAGGACAGGTAAAATGGTCTATTATAGATAAGGAAAAATAGAGCCTGAAATTCAGGAAAGTCAGCTTTTAATCCTGGCTTAGCTGAGAACCAGCCCTGTGACATGAAATGTATCTGAGTGCTTACTAAATGTTAGCAGTTACTATGGGTAAAAAAAAAGTCAGATTCTCTGAGTCTCTGAATTCCACTGTATCAGAGATTTTACAGAATATGGAAATGATTCAGAAGTATTTGAATTTGTGTTTTAAAGAAAAAGATGCATAAATTTCTCCCTTTTCAAGGCTTCTCTGGTGGTTCAGTGGTGAAGAATTCACCTGCTGATGCAGGAGGTGCAGGTTCAATCCCTGGCTCAGGAAGATCCCCTGGAGAAAGAAAAGGCAATCCACTCCAATATTGTTGCCTTGGAAATCCCATGGACAGAGGAGCCTGGCAGGCTACAGTCTATGGGGTTGCAAAAGAGTTGGACACAACTTACACATTGTTGCAAGTGGCAAAATTTCATTCTTTTTCATGGCTGAATAATATTCCATTGTATATATGTATACCACATCTTTTTCATTCATTCACCTGTTGATGGGCATTTGGGTTGCTTCCGTATCTTGGCAAGTATAAATAGTACTGCTAGGAATATTGGGGTGCGTGTATCTTTTCAGATTAGAGGTTTTGGTATTTTTCACATGTATGCCCAGGAATGGAATTGCTGCATCTTGTGGTAGTTCTATCTTCAGGTTCTTGAGGAACCTCCACACTATTCTCCACAGTGGCTACACAAATTTACATTCCTACGTGTTGGTGATTTTTGTTATTGTTTAGTATTAGCATTGCCCCTGTTTTTGCATACTTGTCCATCTTATTCTACTGGGAGCACCTGGTCCAGGATCCAGTTGCCTTTTGCTTAAACTATCTAAAAAGCTAGCAGTTCTGTCTTATGAAAGATCTCTGAAGTATCTCCGCACTGGAATTTCAGGAAGCAATGACACAGTCTTAGAGAATGTCTCTTGAGATCTCTTCCAGTGGAGCCTCCAGCTGTAATAAACCTTGCTAAATCAATACTGTAACAGGGATGCTACTCTTGAAAGCACTATGGAAGACAAATATTTTTTATTCTGTACATTTGGGAAGAAACATGTAACATTATGTGGGTGCAAGATATGTGTGTTAGTCGCTCAGTTGTGTCCGACTCTTTGCAACCCCATGGACTGTAGCTGTCCAGGCTCCTCTGTCCATGGAATTCTCCAGGCAAGGATACTAGAGTAGGCTGCCATTCCCTTCTCCAGGGGATCTTCCTGACCCAGGAATCAAACCTGGGTCTCTCGCATCGCAGGCAGATTCCTTACCATCTGAGCCACCAAGGAAGCAAGGTAGGTTAGTGATATAAACTAAACTCAATGAAAGGAAAAAATGCTGCATTGCAGTAGTAATACCACTAGTAGGTACTCATTACACAATTATATATTGGGTGTTCTCACTATGTACCAGGCAGAAAACTAGACCACAGGATATAACCATGAACAGACAGACGTAAAATGTACACTCTACTGGGATCGATAAAAGAACAAAAAAGCCATGGTCTTAGTTGGGTTCCCCCAGGAATCAAACTCTGACACGAGAGTTAAGTGCTCATAGATCATTTGGGATGTGTGAGGACATTGATCAGGGCGTGGGGACCTCATACAGGAGAGGGAGGTGACTAGTTAAGGTGTGTTTTGAAGCCACTCACCACAATGGGTTACTGATGCTTAACCCTTTGGAAAAACTGTGGGAAACAGTGTAAAACTCAGACCTTAGAATTATTGTGGCCAAGAGGTGAGAGATCTGGGGGCATTTAAACCCCTATACCTGTCAGTCATTGGTTAAGAGCTACCCCAAGGGGCACAGTATGTTCTAGAAGCTCAAAGGAAGTCTTCCAACAGAACTGCAGGTGCTGACTATTGGAAATGAAGCTGAATTGCAGAGAAATGGGAATGGGACCTGAGAAGATAAAGGCAGAGCACTAACTGTGTCACTTACATGCACACGAAATAACCAAAATAATCACAAATTGTGCTAAGTGTCTGCTGTATAAACTAACTTTTATCTATACAAGGGTATGAAATAAAGGATGAAAGGGAAGATCCTTGATCAGGGGAGGCATTTGTGCGGAGATCTGAGTGATGAGAAGGGAGCTCTGTGATGAGGCGAGGATGGGCTCTGGTGATGGAGGACATCATGAGCCTGATCCCAGAAGGAACTCGCTGAGTTTGGGGAACTGACCGAACACCCACTTGGCTAAGGGATGATAAGCAGTGAGGTGAGAGGCATGAGAAAAGGTTGCAAGGGAAGGTCTATAGGGACCAAAAAGCCATGGTCGAGCAGGTGGATCTTGGATCCTGGATACAATGAGAAAGACTAAAGCAGGGACACCATCTGACCTGATTTTCAATTTAATATATTACTTTGGCTCTTGGGTGGGAAGTGAATTTCTGGGGAACAAGAATAGAAGTATTGGGTTGACCAAAAAGTTCATTTAGGATTTTCTGTATGATGTTATGGAGGAACCCAAGTGAACTTTTTTAGCCAATTGAATAGAAGATCAATTTCAAGTCTTCTGGATGTGTGACCTGGACTAAGATGGTATGTTTGATGGAGAGAAGTGGATGGGTTGGAGAATACACTTGGAAGTAGAAACAATGGAACTTGATGGATTTGGGCATGCAAACTGGACCCTTGATGTGTCACTAACCTCACTGAAAACTCATTATGTGAAGCACTTCCATTTAATTCTTGCAACTTCTGTGTGAGACAAATACCATTTACCTTCATCCCATTTTACAGATAGGGAGACTGAGGCTCAGAAAGAATGATTTACTTAGGGCCTCACAGAGATCAAGAGACAAAGCTGGGTGTAGTCATGTGAAAGTGAAGTCACTCAGTCGTGTCTGACTCTTTGTGACCCCATGGACTGTAGCCTACCAGGCTCCTCCGTCCGTGGGATTCTCCAGGCAAGAGTACTGGAGTGGGTTGCCATTTCCTTCTCCAGGAGATCTTCCCAACCCAGGGATCGAACCCGGGTCTCCCGCATTGCAGGCAGACGCTTTACCATCTGAGCCACCAGGGAAGACAGATGTAGTCATAGCTGGTGACTTTAAGATGCTCTACTGTCACATAACAAACCCCTCTCCCAACAACACAAGAGAATACTCTACACATGGACATCACCAGATGGTCAACACTGAAATCAGATTGATTATATTCTTTGCAGCCAAAGATGGAGAAGCTCTATACAGTCAGCAAAAACAAGACTGGGAGCTGGCTATGGCTCAGATCATGAACTCCTTATGGCCAAATTTAGACTGAAATTGAAGAAGTGGAGAAAACCACTAGACCATTCAGGTATGATCTAAATCAAATCCATTATGACTATACAGTGGAGGTAAGAAATAGATTTAAGGGACTAGATCTGACAGAGTACCTGATGAACTATGGATGGAGGTTCGTGACATTGTACAGGAGACAGGAATCAAGACCATCCCCAGGAAAAAGAAATTCAAAAAAGCAAAATGGCTGTCTGAGGAGGCATTACAAATAGCTGTGAAATGAAGGGACATGAAAAGCAATGGAGAAAAGGAAAGATATAAGCATCTGAATGCAGAGTTCCAAAGAATAGCAAGGAGAGATCAGAAAGCCTTCCTCAGTGATCAATGAAAAGAAATAGAGGAAAACAATAGAATGGGAAAGACTAGAAATCTCTTCAAGAAAATTAGAGATATGAAGGGAACATTTCATGCAAAGATGGGCTCAATAAAGGACAGAAATGGTACGGACCTAACAGAAGCAGAAGAAATTAAGAAGAGGTGGCAAGAATACACAGAAGAACTGTACAAAAAAGATCTTCATGACCCAGATAATCATGATGATATGATCACTCACCTAGAGCCAGACATCCTGGAATGTGAAGTCAAGTGGGCCTTAGAAAGCATCACTACGAACAAAGCTAGTAGAGGTGATGGAATTCCAGTTGAGCTATTTCAAATCCTGAAAAATGATGCTGTGAAAGTGCTGCACTCAATATGCCAGCAAATTTGGAAAACTCAGCAGTGGCCACAGGACTGGAAAAGGTCAGTTTTTATTTCAATCCCAAAGAAAGGCAATGCAAAAGAATGCTCAAACTACCACACAATTGCACTCATCTCACACGCTAGTAAAGTAATGCTCAAAATTCTCCAAGCCAGGCTTCAGCAATACGTGAACCGTGAACTTCCTGATGTTCAAGCTGGTTTTAGAAAGGCAGAGGAACCAGAGATCAAATTGCCAACATCCGCTGGATCATGGAAAAAGCAAGAAAGTTCCAGAAAAACATCTATTTCTGCTTTATTGGCTATGCCAAAGCCTTTGACTGTGTGGATCACAATAAACTGTGGAAAATTCTGAAAGAGATGGGAATACCAGACCACCTGACCCGCCTCTTGAGAAACCTCTATGCAGGTCAGGAAGCAACAGTTAGAACTGGACATGGAACAATAGACTGGTTCCAAATAGGAAAAGGAGTACATCAAGGCTGTATATTGTCACCCTGCTTATTTAACTTATATGCAGAGTACATCATGAGAAACGCTGGGCTGGAAGAAGCACAAGCTGGAATCAAGATTGCCGGGAGAAATATCAGTCATCTCAGATATGCAGATGACACCACCCTTATGGCAGAAAGTGAAGAAGAACTAAAGATCCTCTTGATGAAAGTGAAAGAGGAGAGTGAAAGAGTTGGCTTAAAGCTCAACATTCAGAAAACGAAGATCATGGCATCTGGTCCCATCACTTCATGGGAAATGCATGGGGAAACAGTGGAAACAGTGTCAGACTCTATTTTTCTGGGCTCCAAAATCACTGCAGATGGTGATTACAACCATGAAATTAAAAGACGCTTACTCCTTGGAAGGAAAGTTATGACCAACCTAGACAGCATATTAAAAAGCAGGGACATTACTTTTCCAACAAAGGTCCATCTAGTCAAGTCTATGGTTTTTTAGTGGTCATGTATGGATGTGAGAGTTGGACTGTGAAGAAAGCTGAGCGCCAAAGAATTGATGCTTTTGAACTGTGGTGTTGGAGAAGACTCTTGAGAGTCCCTTGGACTGCAAGGAGATCTAACAAGTCCATTCTGAAGGAGATCAGCCCTGGGATTTCTTTGGAAGGAATGATGCTAAAGCTGAAACTCCAGTACTTTGGCTACCTCATGCGAAGAGTTGACTCATTGGAAAAGACTCTGATGCTGGGAGGGATTGGGGGCAGGAGAAGGGGACGACAGAGGATGAGATGGCTGGATGGCATCACGGACTCGATGGACGTGAGTCCGAGTGAACTCCGGGAGTTGGTGATGGACAGGGAGGCCTGGCGTGCTGCAATTCATGGGGTCACAAAGAGTCAGACACAACTAAGTGACTGAACTGAACTGACTGATAGTTGATTTACAATGTTGTGTCAAATGGCTGTTCTTGATATTAAATGAAGGACAGGGGAGCCTGGCGTACTTCAGTTCATGGGGTCACAAAGAGTCGGACACAACTTAGTGTCTGAACAATAACAACAAAATCTGAATCACTGGGTTGTCCAGAGCCAACTCTGACCAGCTCCCTGGGTGCCTCCAGCCAGGAGCAGAATTGGGGCCATGTCAGTCTTGCATCCTTAGGTGCTATTTCAGGAGACTTGTCTCTGAGGACTCAGAAAGACAGATTCATTTAAAGGAGAAACCCATCCAAACAAATTCCTCCCATGACTGTGCCTCAGGCCTGACTGAGACTGGGTGTTACATAAAAGGCGCTCTTAACCCAAGTTTATCTCAGGCTTTCTTTTAAAATGCCACCTTGTAAGGAGTCATAAAGCGCAGGTGCTGAGAGCTGAAAAGGATCATAAGAAACCAGCTGCCACAGTGTCTTCATATACAAATACGGAGTCTGAGGCTTAGCAAGAAGAAAAGACTAGCCAAGGCTACACAGTTTACCTGTGAATAGACACCAGGAGCAAGGCCAGGCTTTCTGAATCTTGGCCTGAGCACCTTGTATTTTAACTGCCTTGCCTCTTGCCCAGGCCATTGTAATGAGTTTGCTGGACTTGGATTGGAGGCCTCCAAAACAGATTTCAGCATAAAGCACTCCTTTAGAAACGTGAGCACATTCAGATCATGTGTAGTGTTTTGCAGCGTGGCCTGGTAAGGGCACTTTGAGACCTCTGGCCCTCAGCTGCAGTTTGGGCTGAAAATCATGTAAACATTTCCACGGTCTTACAGTTTACACCCATTTGGAGCCTCAAGAGGCAGTTTCTAAAGACTTGGGGGAAAGAACAAGGGACAGACTACACAGAGAGACATAGAGCAACATTGGATGGCAGTGAAAGAAAAATCTTTCCTATGTGAAACAAAAGGTAAGAAAGAGGTGAGCCTGGCATTGGCATCAAGTGGCTCAATTTCGTGGGTATTGTTCTCTGAAAGCCCTTTCTTATGCAACCATTCGCCTAATAGCAACCACTATTTTGGTTTTGCCTTTTAAACATTTTAAATTATTTCCAAAAAATAGAAAAGTGATTACTGGCTCAAAGGGGATGAATATTTTTGAGCCTCCTGACACATAATATTCATTTGCTTTCATCTGTGTTCGTCTGAACTCTTTTACTTGCAAGTGACAGAAACCCACCTCAAATGAGCTCAAACAGAAGTGGGGGTTTGTTAACTCATGAAACGGGAAGTTCAGAAAACTGGTCTCAGGACCTCAAAAGACCCAGATTGTCCTGCCAGATCACTCCTATATCATAACTCCACTTCTTTCCCTATAACGGCATTATTCTCCCCAGTTACAAATAACATTCTCCATAATGTGGGTGGAAGAAGGTGTGTCCGCCAGGGTTCTTAGTTGCAAACAAGAGAATCCACCGCAAATAATAATAGTAGTAGTAATAATAGTGTACTTCCCTGCTGGTTCAGTGGTAAAGAATCCGCCTGCCAATGCGGAAGACTAGAGTTCTATCCCTGGGTCGGGAAGATGCCCTGGAGAAGGGAATGGCAACCCACTCCAGTATTCTTGCCTGGAAAATCCCATGGACAGAGGAGCCTAGCAGGCTATAGTCCATGGGATCACAAAGAGTCGGACATGATTGAGCAACTAAACAGCAACAAAGTGTAGAGGTGGTAGTAATAAAAGTAAGAAGAGGCAGGATTACTAAATTCACAGAATTTCCGGAAAGGCTGCAAAGACTGACTTGAGGCCACTTTGCCAGGAACACCACCTCAAATGACCAAGTGCTGACTTCTGGGGCGGACGTTGCAGACACTGAACACGGTCTCACCCCACGCCCACCAGGGCCCTCCTCCTACTACTGCAGGTGGAGGTCACCTTTGTATTATCCCCACCGCCTTCCCACGGAAGTGCAGATGAGTCTTCCCTGGGTGCCTTCTTGTGTCACTCACTCCCAGTTTGAAGTCCAAGTCAGATCTCTGTCACTGACAGAGCCTGGCCCCTTGTTGACAGTGGTACCGATAAAGCTGGCATTTACAGCTTCGTAATTTTGAGGCAGTTTCTCCCATGCACTAAAATTCATAAGAAGGGTGACTTTCTAAACACAGAAAGGGAGTTCAGATACGTGGCACTCAAAAGAATCACGACCACATACTACAAGAAACGTGACAGCAGACAGCTGAGAGCTACATCGCTCTAGCTCCACGACCCCAGAAAGAAAGAAAGTTCTTTTCCAGCACCACCTTGCTCAGTGCCTGTGTGCATGAGTGCTCACTCAGTCGTATCCAGCTCTTTGCCTGGCACATAGTAAATACCTGTTGGACTGAAATAATCCTGAAACTTTAACAAATAAGACCTGATTCCAAATCCCAAGACTCCTTTGTGTCTGATATTGACTAAGCTAAAATGAAATTAAAGTCCTGTGTTCCCCTGGTTTCCTTGTATCTAAAGTATTTCTTCCCTGACTTTTGTTTAAAGGTGGGCAGGCGGACATACCTCATTTGCGTCTAATGTTCATGGCTGTCTGAGTTCTTCTTGCAGAGGGAGAAAGGGGGATACAATATTTCTGATAAATGGAAACCTGGCATTTTTACCAATGGGAGTCTGCTGAAATAGAAGATGAGATTCTTACCTAGGAAGAACATGAACAGCATGTAAAATTGCTATTGGCACTTAAAGATACATTAGTAGGGTCAAAACTGGGATCAAAAAGAGTCCAATAGGCAAGGCAGATGACAAATACAATTCTTGGTTTCATTGAAAACAAGGCAGGAAGTTAAAATGCAGTCCCTCAAAGAGCTTTCACAGGTAGCGTGATATTTGATAGCAGCACGCCACTGATGGAAAATTTTATACAGATGCTGAAATTAGCTTTGCTAACACATCCTCCAACAGCGAGCATTACCCAGCTTTGACTCTTGGAAAGTTGCCTGTGGAGATAAAATGAAGAGGGTAAACTGGTATGGTTTTTGAAGACAGTAGGATTTTTCAGGAACCACTGTATTCCTGCATCTGCGTCCATCCTTTTTTTTTTTTTTTTTTTGCTTCATGTCAATTCAGAAGAGTGTAGTACGGAAAAATCCTTAGAGGGTTATCTTTAGTTATCACTTGTGACAGTCTTTCCCTAATTTGGTAGTAGAAACCAGCATGTATTGAGTCATTAGAATTTTTTCATTTCTCAGGAAAGCTCGATGACTCTTCCCCAGACCATCCTGCCTCTTTCTCCCTGTGGGGAAGGAGGGAGCCAGAGAAAGAGATAACCTTTCAGAGGCAGATGAAGTAAACACTCAGAAAATCCTAGGTGCAGATAGGGAACTATTTCAGAATTCTCTGGAATGAAAGGAATCAAGACCGTAAAATACACAAATAATAATGGTGATTCACAGTTAAAAGAACTTTGTGATTCTGGTGTAAAGAATTCAAAGTCAGGGAATCTACTTAGCCTTGTCTTAGAACCACAGTGGTTTTTATCATTTTAACTGAAGTTGCTGATTGAAGCCATCAACTTATCAAGCATGAAAAGTTGGCCAAACCAGATGTCAACCTGAAATGTCAATTTTTATTATTACTGTTTAGACCAGCTTATCCAAGAAAATTTCCCTTGTGTCAACATAGTTTATCAGCTCTATGTGTGAGGATGTTTTCAGTTGCAATTTGCAAAACTCCTTGCCAAACTAAGTTAAGCAAAAAAAAAAAAAAAAAAAAAAACATGGGAGAGAGTGACTAGAGGATGTGTTGTTTCGTGGAGATTTGAAGAACAGATCTTAGGACTGGCAAGGTTTGTGGGTTCATGGCAATCTGAATTCCATAGCTCTCTGTCTCTGCCCTACCTGCCACTGTCTTTTTCACTCTTAGAAAAGTTCTTTCCAGGAGAAAGATATTGGCAGCCAAACTCTATAACATTCTTAAGGCTGTTACTCTTACAGAAACTGAGGGTATTCTCCTTGACAATTCTATACCAGAGATGCTGATTAGCTTGCCTTGGGTCTTATGCGACCCTCTGAGGAATTGCTGTGGATGAGATGTAAGGAATACTCTGATTGGTCAGGACTAGGTCATGTGGCCACAGAGAGCAGGGTGGGGTCAGCCATCTGCACTACAGGGACAGAATTATTAGGGAATAAAGGAAAGGTAGCTCACAGAAGGAGAAGAGCCTGTGCAAACATCTCAGTAAGAATACACCTAAATCCTGGGCACATCTTTAGTATTATTTAGAATTAACTAAATGCATGGCATTTATTCATGGCAGTTAAAAGCAAAAACAAACCAAAACACCAAGTACCTCCCAATGTTTTATTATTTCCCTGAACTGTCTGACTTTCCATCCAACCTTTTTACCACCCCACAGTTGAGCACACCAAAATCCTGCCCACACTTTTTAAGGCTCCTGTTCAAATGCTACTTCTTCTCTTTCTTAATTTTTTTTAATCGAAGTATAGTTGATTTATAATGTTTTCAGGTTAACAGCAAAATGATTCCATATATATAACAATGAAGTATCACCTCACATGGGTCAGGATGGCCATCATCAAAAAGTCTACAAATAACAGGTGCTATAAGACAGATTAACAAGGTGCTACTGTATAGCACAGAGAAATAGATTCAGTATCTCCTAATAACCTATAGTGAAAAAGAATCTGAAAAAGAATACATATATACATTCCATTGTAAAAGGAGAAAAGAAAAGAAAACCCTTTTATATGTGGTTGTATATATTTGTTAATTTCATACACCTCATTTATCCCTCCCCAACCCTCTTCTCCTTCGGTAACCAAAAATTTGTTTTCTATGTCTGTTAGTCTATTTCTGTTCTTTAAATAAGTTCCTCTGTGTCATTTTTTTTTTATTCCATGTGTAAGAGATATCATATGATATTTGTCTTTCTCTGTCTGGTTTACTTCGCTTAGTATGACAATCTCTAAATCTATCCATGATGCTGCAAATGACATTTCTTCATTCTTTTTGGGGGGTAATATTCTGGGGTGTGTGTGTGTGTATGTTTACACACACACATCACATCTTCCTTGTCTATTCATCTGATAATGAATATTTAAGTTCTTCCATTTCTTAGTTATTGTGAATAGTTGTGCTATGAACATTGGGATGTGTATATCTTTTTGAATTAGAGCCTTTGTCTTTTCAGAATATGTGCCTAAGCGTGGGATTGCCGGATCATATGGTAACTCTATTTTTAGCTTTTTAAGGAACCGCCATACTGTTCTCCATACTAACTGGCACTCCTACCAGTAGCGTGGGAGGGTTCCCTTTTCTCCAGACCCTCTCCCCAGCATTGTTATTTGTAAATGACTTTTTGATGATGGCCATTCTGACTGGTGTAAGGTGATACTTCATTGTTTTGATTTGCACTTCTGTACTAATTAGTGATGTTGAGTACCCTTACATGTGCCTGCTGGACATCTGCATGTCTTCTTTGGAGAGATGTCTGTTTAGGTCTTCTGCTTATTTTTTGATTGGGCTGTTTGTGGGGATTTTTTAAAATATTAACCAGTATAAGCTGTTTGTATATTTTGGAAGTTAATCTCTGATCAGTTACAAAGTTTACAAATATTTTCTACCATTCAGAAGGTTGTCTTTTTGTCTTATTTATGGTTTTCTTTGCTGTGCAGAAACTTTTAAGTTTAATTAGGTCCCATTTGCTTATTTTTACTTGTGTTTCCATTATTCTAGTAGATGGATCTAAAAAAATAAAAATTGCTGTGATTTATGTTAAAGAGTTCTATGTTTTCCTCTAGTTTTACAGTATTTGGTCTCACATTTATTTGTCCCTGCCTGAGATTCTGTCTCCCTCTTCAGTTCCTATAGCAAGCCTCACCTGGCACTCACTTTGTCCTGCCTCCATGTATCCTATATATGCATGGTTTTACTGTACACACTCACCCCACCACCTCTGCTGCCAGATTAAAACTCAGAAAATACTTGAAAAAGATAAGGAGGCAAGATAAGAGGAAGAAAAGAGGCTAAGTCAGAATCCCCTTTGGACTCCATGCTTCCCTGACCATAACACCTCTCTCCTTTTCTGATGGTTATTTCTTGCCTTTTTCTCCTCCTGGACTCAGTTTCTTGAAGGCAATGACTATGTTGCTCAATTATTTCTTTCTTTTATAGCTTGCACAAAATAAATACTGGATGCATGGATGGATGGATAAACAAAAAATGAATGACTTAATAGAGTTAGCTGTGGGCTGGCATAAACCTTCCCCTTACCCAATAAAATGGAGAAGGCAATGGCGACCCACTCCAGCACTCTTGCCTGGAAAATCCCATGGACAGAGGAGCCTGGTAGGCTGCAGTCCATGTGGTCGCTAGAAGTCAGACACAACTGAGCGACTTCGTTTACACTTTTCACTTTCCTGCATTGGAGAAGGAAATGGCAACCCACTCCAGTGTTCTTGCCTGGAGAATCCCAGGAACAGAGGAGCCTGGTGGGCTGCCGTCTATGGGGTCGCACAGAGTCGGACACGACTGAAGCGACTTAGCAGCAGCAACTACCCAATAAAAAAGAGGTCCAAAGAATGAAGGATTAAGCTCGGCTGGGTAAGAAATGAAAAACTGTATACTGGGAGCTGTAAAGTTGAACACTGAACACAAAAGAAAGAAAGGAAGAAAGAGAGGAAGGACGGAAGAAAAAGGAAACAAATGGAGCGCAATACCTTAAACTATTGCATAAGAGAATTTGTTTTCATATAATGAAAAACTACTAAACTGTTTAGTCCTGTCAGGCTGATTAAACACCAAACCCCCTCCTACCTTCACTTGTATCTACCTTTCAAGCCCCCTGAACACAGGGGCTGAATTAAATAACATCAGGTGACCCTCTCAACCCTCTCCCTCATCCCCAGCTCTTTGATTCCTTGGAGTCCCCTTTAATTGTTTTGGGTTTTTATTGCCATGTCACCATATCATTAGAAAGTATGAAAACTGCAGTTCTAGTTCAATTCTGTTTACAACAAAACCGGAGGCGAGCATGTTATAGATGTGTGCCGTGTCAATTTTGACTATGGGCTCTTAAGTAATCTACTTCACAGTTCCACTTTGTTCTCACAAAAAATGCTCAGTAGAAGCACATTTTCTTGTACGTGCCAAGAATAATTAAATGGCCAACTCATTTTCGAGGCTTTTGTTATTTCTGACAGGTTTTTCAAAAAGCAAAAGCTAGAAGAGCCCTACTTTAGCCAATTGCAATTTTTCAGGTTTTCTCCTAGAAATGGCAGTGCTCTGTTTTGTCAGAGGTATTTACCCTCGGTTTCTGTTTGATTCTGTAGGTAGTTATCAAATGAAGAGTGATGTGAGTTCACTTGTTTATCTGGGGCTGTATTAGCCCAACAGTCAATGGTCAATTGACTCTGTGTTACACATCATCCTAAGACTATTCTGAGCAATCATCATTTTGCTATCTTGAGCCATCACCATTTTGGACTAGGATGATGGCAGTCTTCTGTTAAGCTGCCAGAAAGAAAAGAAAGTTGAAACTCAATTGTATTCATTTCAACAAACATTGCCTTTTGCACAGAGAGCAATACAGTGGGCATTTTGGGGTTTTCAAAGTTGAAAAGAGGCGAGGTAATCGGTGTTGATATGAGCCACTCTAAGTGTCATTCATCCTTTCAACGGATATTTGTCAGCCACCATATGCCAGACACACTGCAAGGTGTGGAGGGGCGCAGTGGAGAGAAATGGAGATGCAGCTTCCACTCTCAGAGAGCGTGCCAACGCATCAGAGATGCTAAGCAGTAAAACACATAGACACATGCAACATTCTAAGGTGTGTCTGGTAATAAGATGAAAAAGGTCCAAAAGCTCTAGCCTACTCTTGGGGAGGGACATTTTAGACAGGAGTTGATGTTGTTATTCAGTCACTAAGTCATGTCTGACTGTTTGTGACCCCATGAACTGCAGCACACCAGGCTTCCCTGTCCCTCATTATTACCCAGAGTCTGCTCAAACTTGTGTCCATTGAGTTGGTGATACCATCCACCTGTCTTGTCGTCTGTCATCCGTTCTCCTTTTGCCCTTGGTCTTTCCCAGCATCAGGGTCTTTTTCAATACTTTTTTTTAATTAAAAGAAGTTGATGAAGGAGTCTTTCTTAAAATGAGAATCAGAGATGAGAAAAAGTTACTTCCCAAGGGAGTGAAGGATCAGTTGGGATGACCCCGCTAAAGAGCTGGGCAGGAGTATCTGAGGCAAGGGTGTAGCTTGTGCAGAAGTCCCCGCAGAAGAGAAAGTGAGCTATTAGAGGACCCACCCTCAGGCATTGTACAGAAGGGGCGGGGAGTCACAAGGGGAGAGGAAGGCAGGGGCCCAGTCAGATTTTAAAGGCTATGAGAAGCCACTGAAAAGTTTCAGATGGAAAGGATATGATCTAATTTAGGTTTCCTAAGGACCATCCTGGCTGTGTTTGTGTGAAGGACTGGGTGAGGGCAACGCGGAAGTAGGCACACTGTGAGGAGGGCAAGGCAGAGAGAGAAGACAATGGAAGCGAGACAGAGAAGTGATCTAGCTGAGAACTATTTGGGGACTCAATTCCTTCACCTTTAAAGTGGAATCAATAACACCTGTACCTTGAGGTTGTGAGAAAAAAGGAAGGCAATGTATGCGATGGTTTATAGCAATGTTTGACACGTAAATGCAACCTAGATAGCATATTCAAAAGCAGAGACATTACTTTGCTGGGGGAGGTCCGTCTAGTCAAGGCTATGGTTTATCCAGTAGTCATGTATGGATGTGAGAGTTGGACTGTGAAGAAGGCTGAGTGCCGAAGAATTGATGCGTTTGAAGTGTGGTGTTGGAGAAGACTCTTGAGAGTCCCTTGGATTACAAGGAGATCCAACCAGTTCATTCTGAAGGAGATCAACCCTGGGATTTCTTTGGAAGGAATGATGCTAAAGCTGAAACTCCAGTACTTTGGCCACCTCATGCGAAGAGTTGACTCATTGGAAAAGACTCTGATGATGGGAGGGATTGGGGGCAAGAGGAGAAGGGGACAACAGAGGATGAGATGGCTGGATGGCATCACTGACTCGATGGACATGAATCTGAGTGAACTCCGGGAGTTGGTGATGGACAGGGAGGCCTGGCGTGCTGCAATTCATGGGGTCGCAAAGAGTCGGACACGACTAAGCGACTGAACTGAACTGAACTGAACTGAAATGCTCAGCAAATGTTAACTATTGTTGCTTGCATAATTTTCAGACCAATTTTCAGAATGATTGAAAAAAAAAATAAACAAACCTCTCTTCTCTGTATTGAGGACCTCTTGACAGGGGTTCTAGTTCACAGTTCAGTTCAGTTCAGTACAGACCCAAGAGACAGAGGAGATGTGGTTCTTACACTCAGAATAATCCAGACATCATGGGTGGGAGTGAAGAGATGATAAGATGGGTCCTCATGAAGCAAATAGAATTAATGACTTCATAAACAGGGACCAAAGATCCTTCAAAGGGCCTTTTCTTTTTACCCTTTAGCTCTTATCCTTTAGGTGAAAATCTGCCAGTTGGAACCCTGATACTGGAACAGGAGCCCTAGTTTGAGCTGAATACTGTTTTAAATGGTTCCTACTTAGGCAACTGCTTCAAAACAATAATTTTGTGTAGAGAAAAGGTGCCCAGCCTTTAAGTAAACTCAACATAGATATGAATTCACTCTTCTAATTCTTTTTACGATTCCTGTTCACAGTCTATAAACTTTCAGTGGAACAAAGATGCCTCAAGGTAAAATCCTTCGGCAGAAGTGCCAAAAGAGAAATAATGTTTGTTTAGTGCCTGTCAGACCTCGTGAGGTAGGCTGTGTTCCTCTGCTTCACGGTGGAGGAGACTGAGGCTGTGTGAGTTCAAGGTATCAGCCTCAGAGTGGGGCTCTGAACCCAGGTCTGCCTACCAACAGGGTGTGGACTTTGGACCACTGTGGGCTTGTTTCTCTCTTCTAGTCAATAGTCAGGACTCCTAGAAGCTGAATTTATGGCAAGTTATTTCACCAGCAGTAGACTCCTTAACTTTGTTTTGTTGTTGTTGGGGTTTTGTTTGTATTTCATTTTATTTTTTAAATTTTTATTTTTACTTTATTTTACTTTACAATACTGTATTGGTTTTGCCATACATTGACATATCTTATTTTATATTGGAGTATAGCCGATGAGCAACATTGTGATAATTTCAGGTGAACAGCAAAGGGACTCAGCCATACATATACATGCATCCATTCTCCCCCAAACTCCCCTCCCATCCAGGCTGCCACATAACACTGAGCAGAGATACCTGTGCTATACAGTTGGAACTTGTTGGTTACCATTTTCCATAGAGCAGTGTGTACATGTACTTCTTAACTTTGATTTCAGGAGATCCTTGAATTCCTGACACTCTGTGGAAAACCATACACATGTTTGCCTGTGTGCAATTTCCTGGAGAGAGAGTCCATACCTTCATCAGATTCTCAAGACTGTTTAAACTTGGCTTAATCTATCAAAACTTGAGATATGTATACTTATTAATTTAATAATCTCACTTGTGAAATATTAGTGAAGTGCTTAACAATATTTGTGTATAGATGCTCAAGCTCTGCATCATTGCTTATAAAAGAAAACACTGGAAAGAGCCCCAGTTGTGAGAAATGATCAAATAAAAGGTGACCTATCTATACAGCAGAATATGTATTGCCATTTTTTTTTAATGAAGATAGATCTAAATATACTAATAAAGCCTGTCCCAAAGTATAACTAAATGAACAAAAGCAAGATGTAGAGCATATCTATATGTGCTATATGGATATTTTGTTAAAATTATGTTTACATATGTTTGTGCTTGTATATGGGTGTGTATATGCATAGAAAAAAATCCTGGAACATTATTCTCTAATATAATGTGAGCCATGTATATAATTTAGCTTTGCTTGTGGCCACATTAATTTTTAATCATGTATTTTAGTTAATCTAATACATCAAAATATATCATTTCACATGTAATCAATATAAAAATTATATTTTCATTCTTTTTGCACACCAAGTCTTTGAAATCTAGTGTGTACCTGCAGCACATTAAATTTGACTAGCCACGTGGTAAGTGCTCAGTAGCCACATGTGGCTACCATATTGAATAGTGCAAATCCAGAATCATAGACATCAAACTACAGTCTGCCTGCAAGGCAGGAGACCCAGTTTCTATCCCTGGGTTGGAAAGATCCCCTGGAGAAGGAAATGGCTACCCACTCCAGTATTATTGCCTGAAGAATTCCATGGACAGAGGAGCCTGGTAGGCTATAGTCCATGGTGTTGCAAAGATTCAGACATGACTAAACAAGTAACACTACACTACTGTCCAGGAAGTAGAATAGAGGAGAGAGCAAAAAAGGGAGCTATATCCTCTTAATACAGTTTATAATGTCTAGTTTTTTTTTTTAAAGACATTTTGTCTTTATTGAATTTGTTATAATACTGCTTCTATTTCATGTTTTGTTTTTTGGCCAGGAGGCATGTAGAATCTTAGCTCCTCCGCCAGGAATCGAACCCACACCCCCTGCATTGGAAAGCAAAGTCTTAACCAATGGACCCCCAGGGAAGTTTCTAGATTTTTTATAGATAAGATTTATTTCTTCTTAATCACATATATTTTAAAGAACTGTTAGGAGCAGCATAGAGGTACCTGAATTTGTTCTCAAGTTCAGCCAGATATCCAGCCAGACTAGAACATATTTGAATGTATTTTGTAATCTAGAACAAATTTTCTAGATCCAGGATATGTAAATATTTACATGCTGCTGCCAAACAGATAAATCAAGCCATCAAGTGTTTATTAAAAATGTACAGTGCACTGTCAGAATGTCTGTCATCAAAAATAACATAATTAAATGTTGATGAGGGTATGGTGAAAAGGGAACCCTCATACACTGTTGGTGGGAATATAAATTGGTGTGACTGCTATTGAAACAGTATGGAAGTTCCTCAGAAAAACTAAAGAGTGTTTACCATATGATCCATCTATCCCACTCCTCGGTATAATGAAAACACTATTTCAAAAAGATATATGCACCTCAGTGTTCATAGCAGCATTATTTATAAGCTAACCTAAGTATCCATAAAAGATGAATGGATAAAGAAGATGTGATGTATGTATATACAATGGAATACTACTCAGCCATAAAAAATAACGCATGTTGCCATTTGCAGCAATGCAGTTGGACTTGGAGGGTATTATACCATGTGAAATAAGTCAAACAGATAAAGAAAAGTACTACACGATATCAGTTATATATGGAATCTGAAAAAAAACAGCAAGCTAGTGAATAAAACAAAGAAGAAGCAGACTCACAGACAGAGAGAACTCACTAGTGGTTACTAGGGCTCCCCAGTGGCACTAGTGGTAAAGAATCCACCTGCCAATGCAGGAGACGTAAAAGGTGCAGGTTCCATCCCTGCGTCAGGAAGATCCCCTGGAGGAGGGCATGGCAATCCACTCCAGTCTTCTTTGCTGGAGAACCCCATGGACAGAGGAGCCTGGTGGGCTACAGTCCATATGGTCACAAAGAGTCAGCCACAACTGAAACGACTTCACACACACACACACACACACACACACACACACACACAGTGGTTACCAATGGGAAAGGGGGAGATGCAATATGTGAGTAGTGGATTAAAAGGTACAAACTATTCAGTATAAAATAAGCTACAAGAATATATTGTACAACTCAGGAATATACCCAATGTTTTATAATAACTATAAATGGAGTGTAACCCTTAAAATTACAAATCAGTATGTTATACACCTATAACTGACATAAGATTACACATCAACTGTACATCAAGTTAAAAATGCATACTGTGAAAAAAATCTAGTGAGAGCTAAACCCCATATGGGTTATGAAGAAGAAGGAAGCACAACTCTTGCCCTTGAATTTAGAAAAGACTTATTTATGGAAAAACTAGAGAAAAAAATTGAAGGCTGAGTGGCATCATCAAGTAGGCAGTGTAGGGCTAACAATGCAATGGGAATTCACAGAAATAGGAATTGTGGGAAGTAGAAGGAAAGGATGGAAGAGAAGGAGATGAGAAACAATTTCAATCATGGATGAATTAGATCAGAAGGACTCCAGGTTGTCATGTAGCTAAGTGGTGATGGAAAGGGCTGGAAGGCAGATTCCAACACCTCCTGTTTCTCTCCCTAGTTTTTGTAGCAGCTACAGAGGTGAGAGGATAAACCAGCTTAGAGGAAAGAAGGATCCCAGCTGTGAGTTGTCAAAGAACACCAGGCAGGTCAGGATGGGGTGGTCAGTATACCCGCCAACATGTGTGTGTGGTTCCCAGGATTTTGAACGACCAGAGTCATCCTGTAGCATCACGTATCGTGAGCACATTCTTCTAGGACTTGTTCTCTCCCTACCCCTTTAATCTGAAAATACTCTGCTTAACAAGAAAGAAGAGATTCATGTGCAAAGAACCTACTCATTCTGCCTAATAATAATAATGGCTAATCATGTTCAAGCTGGTTTTAGAAAAGGCAGAGGAACCAGAGATCAAATTGCCAACATCCGCTGCATCATGGAAAAAGCAAGAGAGTTCCAGAAAAACATCTATTTCTGCTTTATTGACTATGCCAAAGGCTTTGACTGTGTGGATCACAATAAACTGTGGAAAATTCTGAAAGAGATGGGAGTACCAGACCACCTGACCTGCCTCTTGAGAAATCTGTATGCAGGTCAGGAAGCAACAGTTAGAACTGGACATGGAACAACAGACTGGTTCCAAATAGGAAAAGGAGTACGTCAAGGCTGTATATTGTCACCCTGCTTATTTAACTTCTATGCAGAGTACATCATGAGAAATGCTGAGCTGGAAGAAGCACAAGCTGGAATCAAGATTGCTGGGAGAAATATCAATAACCTCAGATATGCAGATGATACCACCCTTATGGCAGAAAGTGAAGAGGAGCTAAAAAGCCTCTTGATGAAAGTGAAAGTGGAGAGTGAAAAAGTTGGCTTAAAGCTCAGCATTCAGAAAACGAAGATCATGGCATCCGATCCCATCACTTCATGGGAAATAGATGGGGAAACAGTGGAAACAGTGTAAGACTTTATTTTTGGTGGCTCCAAAATCACTGCAGATGGTGACTGCAGCCATGAAATTAAAAGACGCTTACTCCTTGGAAGAAAAGTTATGACCAACCTAGATAGTATATTCAAAAGCAGAGACATTACTTTGCCTACTAAGGTCCATCTAGTCAAGGCTATGGTTTTTCCTGTGGTCATGTATGGATGTGAGAGTTGGACTGTGAAGAAGGCTGAGCGCCAAAGAATTGATGCTTTTGAACTGTGGTGTTGGAGAAGACTCTTGAGAGTCCCTTGGACTGCAAGGAGATCCAACCAGTCCATTCTGAAGGAGATCAACCCTGGGATTTCTTTGGAAGGAATGATGCTGAAGCTGAAGCTCCAGTAGTTTGCCACCTCATGCAAACAGTTGACTCATTGGAAAAGACTCTGATGCTGGGAGGGATTGGGGGCAGGAGGAGAAGGGGACGACAGAGGATGAGATGGTTGGATGGCATCATAGACTCGATGAACGTGAGTCTGGGTGAACTCCGGGAGTTGGTGATGGACAGGGAGGCCTGGCGTGCTGCGATTCGTGGGGTCGCAAAGAGTCGGACATGACTGAGCCACTGAACTGAACTGGACTGAACTGAATCATGACCAAACCCTTTCTCTCAGGGCTTTACATGTATTAGCTCATTTAATTCTCACAGAAACCTTGGGTAACTGTACCAACATCATCCCATTTTATATCCTGGAAACTGAGATTCAAGAAAAATTAAATATTTGAAATACTTCTCCAACATTTTATTACATTTTAACTTAATTTTAAAAAATAAAAATAAATTTATTTTTTCTCTAATGAATTGCAATGTCACCATTATCTCATATTAATTGAAGTGTGTCATATTATGGACTGTATTTTATGCCACACGTTTATTATAAAGACTTCATAGAGTATATAAGTATCTGAGAAGTCTAGTCTCTAAAATTTCTCTAATTTTTCAATGTTTCCCTGAATTACATGTTTACATATAAATTTGAAAATCAACATGTATTGCCTGAAGAAAAGTAAAAGAAACATTAAATAGCTTGCTTGCCCAGATTTCTACTGCCAGTAAGGGCTGAGTTGGCATTTGATATAGTCTGAGCCCAAACAAGCATTCTTCCATTCCCTCGTAGTGGCTTGTTTATTTTTTGAAGTAACATTGATTTATAACATTATATGTTTCATGTATACAATATTATATTCCTACTTCTGTATAACCTACAATGTGCTCACCACCAAAAGCTTACTGTCCATCTGTCACCAGTTGATCCGTTTTACCCATTTCACTCTCTTACCCCACTACCCATCCCTTCCCCTCTGGTAGCAACTACCCTGTGTCTATGTGTTTGTTTTTGTTTGATTTTTTCATTGACTTTGTTTCGGTTTGTTAATAGCTTATCTTATTCCACATAGGCATGAAGTCATGCAGTATTTGTCTGTATCTGTCTGAATTATTTCACTTAGCATAACACCCTCAAGGTCCATCCACGTTGTTGCAAATGGCAAGATTTCATCTTTTGTATGGCTGAGTAGTATTCCATTGCATGTGTGTCTTTGTGTGTGTACACAGCCATATCTTTTTTCCTTCTTTATCCATTCATTCGTTGATGGGCACTTAGGTTATTCCCATATCTCATGTGTTATAAATACTGCCACAGTGAACATGGGGTACAAATAAATCTTTGGATTACTATTTTCATACTCTTTGTATAAATACCCAGAAGTGGAATAGCTGGGTTATATGGTTAGTTTTGTTTTTACTTTTTGTGAAGCATCTCCATACCTTCTTCCGTAGTGGCGGCACCAACAGTATGTGAGGGCTCCCTTTTCTCCTTGTCCTTGCCAACACTTATTATTTGTTGTCTGTTTGATAATAGCCATTCTGACAGATGTGAACTGACATCTCACTGTGGTTTTGAATTGCATTTTCCTGACAATTAGTGATGTTAAGCCTCGTTTCACGTGCCTGTTGGCCATCTGTATATCTTCTTTGGAAAAGTGTCTATTCAGCTTCTCTATGCGTTTTTCATCAAATTTGCCCACCCGGGAATCTTGACCACTGTGCTACGTTTGTTTTCCTTCCTATTGAGTGTTGAATGGGTCCCATCTTACTCTAGCAAATGAAATGGAAGTCAGCATGAGAAAACTATTCTTTCAGTTTTTCCCAACCCCCTGGGAATTAAGAGCTTTGAGAACTTTTTTTAAGAGAGAAGTGAACTTGGTGATTTTCAGATGTTCTGACAATTAACAAATGTGTAATTTTCCCTGACATGCTTAGAAATGCAATTTGATCTCCACATTATTCTCAGAGCATTTGAAAAGGAGGGAAATCAATCTCTTTACAAAGCTTTGACTCATTTTTGAGTCATAAGGAATATTAATGAGAATCCAGTTCCAAGGACTTCCAACCCTAAATAGTCTCAAGTTTTGAGGTTTCCTTTGCATTAGGCTGGTTCTTCTTAGATCAGGGCTCTGCTTTGTCTTGTAAGAACTTAGAAATTCAGCCCCAAACAGCCTATGAATATTATTTGCATGACTGTGTCTGGACTTGAAAACTCTGCAAGAAGCCATACAAACTAAGCCTTTGGGCTTGGAAACTCTTCCTACCAGTCAAAAGCAGACAAGCAGGCTTTATTTGTTTGTAAGTAAATGAAGCAACAAGCCAGTAAGTAGCAGTCTGCCTCTCTCTTTCCCTCTGGACCCCAGCATCCGGAGGTAACTGTGCTAGTTGCAGGAGCTGGTTGAGGGAGGAGGAGAGGGGATGAGTGCATGCGGGGCTCCTCACATGTGTCATTTCACCTCTACAGGGACTATGCAGGGTGGGGGTTATTCTTTCCACTTGACTGATGTGGAAAGTGGAAATTAAGATGGGTTGTTTTTCTGAAGTCTCCCAGCCAGCAAATAGCTCTAAAGCCTGTGTTTATTCCTCAACACCATGCTGTTTTCTAGGATGGGGGAAGCAAGCATCCAGGCTTGAATGACTGATCAAGGTGTCCACTGTGTCCAGCCACATGCTAGGTGTTGTGGTGAGGACAAAAACAAACATCACATGGTCTTAGCTGATCCCGGCAGTGTTGGTACATAAGACTGTCAATCCAGAATGGTCAGATTAAGACCCATCCACAAAGTTAAGACACAAGACAAAACACAAGACCTGGAATAGCCAAAAAGTGAAAGTAACAATGATGATGTCTAACAAATTTGAGCATTTAACAAATCTGAGCATTGTATATGGACTATTTCTTTTAGCCCCACAACAACTGCATGAGGTTGGTGGTATTGTTATCATCCTCATTATAAGGAGGAAGAGACTGGGCCAAGGTCACTCAGCTAGGAGTGGAAAAACTGGGATGTGAACCTACTTTCTCTCTTCAGTGAATATACTTCTTGGAATTTAGAACCAGAGAGACTTTGTTTTAGTCCTTACTAGACCATTCATTCTGGCAACCCACTCCAGTGTTCTTGCCTGGAGAATCCCAGGGACAGAGGAGCCTGGTGGGCTGCCATCTATGGGGTTGCACAGAGTCGGGCATGCCTGAAGCGACTTAGCAGCAGCAGCAGAAGGCCATTCATTCATCTGATGACCTTGAGCATGTTCTTTAACTTATTTTGCTTGCATCAATTCCTCTGGAAAATAAATAAATAAAACTAATAATACCGAAAGAGAGAGGGAGGGAGGAAAGAAGGAAGAGAGAGGTCACATTCTTAATCATATTAGGTAGAGAAAACAGGAACTCCTTGAGCATCCCAACAGAATAGCAGAGGCTCCATTTCTACTCTTCAGGACCAGCTGGTGTGCTGCCTCCAAAGGGAGTGCAGATGTAAAGGATGTGGAGAATGTGGGGTCCCCCCATCACCATGACTACCACCCCAAATACTTGACTTGCTCCCTGCAGATCAGGCTCCAGGGTGCTATTCACAAGGTAATCACCAGTGACTGTCCACAGCTGTAGACAGGGCAATGGCCTAGATGCAAAGTCCCCTCCTAACCTGGGCACTGCCTCAACATGTGAGTATCTGGGGCCACATGACGCCAGCAGGAAACACCTGCTCTGCAGCTGCCCCTACATCCTTTGTGCCCTTCTGGGAGTTACAGAGGCTACATGTATTATCTTTACCTCGGATGATCCACCACCGTGGCAAATCACCTGGCCCATTTGGTTGAGAGATTTTGAGAGGAGCTGGGCCTGGCATTGTCCATTACCCTGGTTCTCGTTTGAGCTCCATGCGGGTGAACCTTGGTCCTACTTGCTGCTTTAATCTCAGTGGTAAGCACACAGCAAGGTTTGAGGGATACAGAGGAACCAAGCTATGGACCTTGCCCTTAAGGAACTCACACTTCACTGGAGTGAGACAGGCGTGTGAACACGCAGTTAAAATGTAGTATCTTAAGAGCTATGGTTGGAGAAGGCAAGGTCCCCTGGAGAGAAACCTGACCTGTGCTTGGAAGTCAAGAAAGGCTTTGAATGAATGACACCTCAGCTGAGACTTGAAAAATGGATAAGAGACAGCCAGTTAAAGAACATGGCAAAGAGGGTTCAGGGCATAGGAACAACATATTCCTGTAGCAGGAAGGTTATGAAACAAGAGAGACCTAGGAACAACAGAGAAAGAAAGAGCAACAATGAAGCTAAAGAAGTTGACAGTGGCCTTTAAGCCATGCTGAGCTTCCCAGGTAGCACTAGTGGTAAAAAACAAACACACAAAAAAATCTGCCTACCAATGCAGGAAACACAAGAGACATGGATTCCATCACTGGGTCAGGAAGATCCCCTGGAGGAGGAAATGGCAACCCACTCCAGTATTCTTGCCTGGAGAATTCCATGGACAGAGGAGCTGGTGGGGTACAGTCTGTGGGGTCACAAAGTAAAGTGAAGTGAAAGTCGCTCAGTCATGTCTGACTCTTTACGACCCCATGGACCATACAGTCCATGGAATTCTCCAGGCCAGAATACTGGAGTGGGTAGCCTATCCCTTCTCCAGTGGATCTTTCCAACCCACGAATCGAACTGGGGTCGCCTGCATTGCAGGCGGATTCTTTACCAGCTAAGCTACCACAGAAGCCCTGATCGTAAAGAGGGAAGCCACCAGGAGTCTCAAAGAATCGGACACAACTGAGTGACTGAGCATGCATAACATTTATTACCCATGTATTATGTGCAAGGTCCTGTGCCAGTCATCTTTACGTTCATTTTATCCCCATGTGCAGTAGGTGTTACTAACATTCCCATTTTGCAAAAGAGAAAACTAGGGTTGAAATCAAGTCCATTTCTCAAGTTTACATAGTGTAAAAAGAATTTACAATTTACAGAATTTACAATCATTTCTACTAGATAGATGCCACTATCCAAGTTTATAACTACTATTCTATGTTTTAAGAGAGCCGAGAATGGGAGAGAAAAAGAAAATAAAAGAGAGAAAAAAGAAATAAGAGAGAAAAGGGTTTCCAAGTAATTGCAAATTTGTTCCTAAAAGAATTGGCAATCAATAAGGAAATCTTAGGTCTATAATATATTGGATTAGTTTCAGCAGGAAGCAGCCGGTTAGAAAAACATGAACTTGAACTGAAGCTGATAGGACCATTGATGAGTCTCAACTTCTGAACCCTTTTCTGGCCCACCTGGGTTTTTCAGAACCTGGAATGAAGCACTGCAGTCTGGGACCTTGGAGATGCCAGCTCATCTAGGCAGTATCCTGTATCCACCTTCTGCCAAATTTCTACAGAAGCACATCTGGGCCCAGGTGGCTGGGTCAGAGCCTGGGCTTGTTTTTCACGGCTCATTTGCAATGTCCTGTTCTATTCCTGGGCACTCCATCCTTCCCAGGTGACACTGGAGCTCAGTTTTCCAACAGTCACTATAACTCAATTGCTCCAAAAGTGCTACTCAGCATCAGTCCTTGGAACTAGTATTTTCCAACCCTTGCTCCAAGAAGGAAGGCTGAACATTGTACCGCCCTGACTCCTCTCCGATGTCTGCACGGAGCAGCTCTAGGCAGCACAGGAAGCCTCCTCCCACAGACAGATGACTCTCAGCCAGCAATGTGAGGGAAAGGAAGGGTTTAGACACAGACCCCCTGCATCAGTTTGGGGCTGGCAGTATGATTAGCCCCAACCCCCACCCCCACTGCCTGCACTGTTTGACTTGACAAAGACCCCAGCTGGTCCCTCCTGCCCAGAGGGAGAGATGAGTAAAACCATTGACTTTACGGTTCACAGTCAACCCTGTGGGAGTCTGACCAAGCCTTAAATTTGAACTGAGTTCAGACTTTACGCTGCGCCCTCAGCAGAGAGACCAAGGAAACAGAAGACATTTTGTCCTCATACCTGGCCCCTGCCACTCACAATCTGTGGCGTTGCTCGGGGCCTCACGTCCCTTTCTGAGGGTTGGGACAAGAGGACCTACCTCGTGGACTGTTATGAGACTCAGGTGAGATGCTGCCTTAGGACGTAGTACTAACTAACCGGTAAATGTAACTTATAGCAGACACTCAATAAGGAATGAAGGATGTTGAAAAGTTCCACACCTGCAGTGAACAATGTATACAAATACTGTGCAGCTTGAGCAAGACTGTGACACGTGACATGCACAGCAACAAAGAACTTTCCTTTGCATGTGACGGATTTAGTAATATTTGTGGAGTTAATTGACCTGGAATATCCAGCAAGTACAACCGAGAAGCCGCTCCTATAATACTACCTGAAGAGGGATCATTAATAAATGTAGGATGCAAGAGGCTGGGCTTCATCCTCAGACTCCACCACCTGTTTATCAGCTGTGTGACCTTAGGCAGGCAACGCCTCCTCTCTGAGCTTCCAATTTCTTTGCCTGTAAAACATCAGTAATAACTGCCTCAGGACTTCCCCGGCAGTCTAGCAGTTAAGACCCCATGCTCCCAGTGCAGGGGGCACAGGTTCAGTTCTTGGTTGGGGAACATAAGATACCACATGCTGCACAGCACAGCCAAAAAAAAAAAAAAAAGCCTAATAGGCTGGTTGTCAAAAGTGAATGAGATATTGCATCTAAAGGTGCTTTAGCCTGGTTCCTGATCCACAGTAAACACACGATGATAAATAATGACTTTCATTCACTCTTTTACAGACTGAGTTAAGGAGGGAAAACAAAAGGGAATCTTTCAATTGACATGCACTTGCCTAAAGATGAAAATGACTAACTGCAACTGCTTAGAAACCACCATGCTGCAGTTTCACTCCCCAAATTGAGAGAAAGATTGCCTCATTCATGCCCGACTGGGAATTTGAATAGTCTTGTTCTAACTGGAAAAGTCAATGAGAAGTGAAAGATATTAGTCACTGACTGATAAAGTATCTGAGCTGGATAGACTCTTAGACCAAATTGAGCAGAAGTGATATCGCCACTGTAACCCAGTCAGCCTAGGCAAGCCTAGGACATCAAAGAGAAACGCACATGCCTCGGCCATCCAGTTGACAGCTAGGCTCTCCACCCAGTCTTTCCCATGGTTCTCTAAGCTCAGGTCATTTGAAACCATGTAGAGCTGACCCACCGTGTGATCCTGGGCAAGTCCTGTCATCTCAGTTAGTGTTTAATAATAGAGCGTGTTAGAACAGAAAGTCACTCAAAGACTCACCCACTCACCAGGTTGCAGAGTCTGGCACGTACCCTTTTGTCTATACACACACTGCACGGGGCAAGAACTCGTTACAGTGAAGTGCATTCATGTCATAAGAGCAGCGCATGACCTGGACCAACCCACACCCTCATCTCAGTGACAGATGAGAAAACTGAGGCTTAGTGAACGTCAGTTGAACAATAAGAGGCAAGCAAGGAGTGAATGGAAGCCAGAACCCAAGTTTTGTTTTTGTTTTTAATTTGGCTGCACCAGGTCTTAGTTGCAGCATGCAGGATCTTTAGTGAACTCTTAGCATGCGAACTCTCAGTTGTGGCATATGGGATCTAGTTCCCTGACCAGGGATTGCACCCAGGCCCCTTGCTTTGGTAGCTTGGAGTCTTAGCCACCAGACCAGCAGAGAAGTCCCTCGGGTCTTCTGACTGCTAGCCCAGAGCTCTTTTTCTTAGGTCAGACTACCTCCCACACCTACTATAATAAAAGAAAAGACACGGTAGCTAATGGTTGCTGGTCACCTATACTTTGTTCTGACATATATGTTTATTATTTTTCCACAGACTCAAGGAAGGGAATTAACAGCTGTTGAATACCAACTATATACTATAGATGCCTTACATACATTAAAGTCTCATCATACACCTCATCTTTTATATGTAGAATCTAAAAAGAAATGATACAAATGAACTTACACAACAGAAAGAGATTCCAGACTTACAAACAAACTTATGGTTGACAGAGGAAGGGATAATTAGGGAGTTTGCGATTGACATGTACACACTGCTGTATTTAAAATGGATAACCAACAAGGTCCTACCCTACAGCACAGGGAACTCTGCTCAATGTTATGTGGCAGCCTGCAGGGGAGGGGCATTCAGTGGAGAATGGATACATGTACATGTATGGCTGAATTTCTTCGCTGTTCACCTGAAACTATCGCAACATTATTAATCGGCTATACCACAATACAAGATAAAAAGTTCAAAAGAAAAAAAAGTCTCATCAAACACCCACAGTAATAAAAGATAGCATTTACTGATTAAAGATAGCCAGGTGCCATTCTAGGAGATTTTTTTTTGGCCGCACCTTGCAGCTTATGGAGTCTTAGTTCCCCAACCAGATATCGAACGCAAGCCAGGCCCTCAGCAGTGAAAGTGTGGAGTCCTATCTCCTGGACCACCAGGGAATTTCTTGTAGGAGCTTTATGTTATTTGCACATGGAACCCAGCCAAAGAGGTATCGTGGGCTGAATCCAACCTCTGCTTATCCAGCCTTGACATTTGACCATATCAGCTGCTTGGCAGGAGGGCAGGCCTCTAAGTGTAACTTACCTGCCCACATATACACACAGGCTACACGTGGATATGTGGTGCAGGGGTCTTGACAGCATCTCCACGTGGCTAGTCCTACCACCACTCACTTGCTGAGATGTCACAGCTAGGTAGTGGAGTTGAGGCAGGATTTGAAACCAGAAACTCGGACCCTTGTCTCATATGTGGGCTTCATGAGAGGCAGGTTGAGACAGGAGTTCTAATACATCTTGAGGACAGAAATTCTGACTGCTTTACTGACGTAGCCCCAGTGTCCAAAAATGTATCAGCACGCACAAAAACACTCTGTAAATCTCGTGGACTGCTTGACCCCCATTTTACAGATGAGGAAGCCAAGTGTCAAAGAGGCTAAATGACTTGCTTCAGGTGACACAGAGAGTCAGAGATGGAGCTGGGATTTGAATGCAAGTCGCTCTGACTCTAAAGCCCCTGTTCTTTCCACAATAGCATTCTGTCATTCATAAGCATTTGCTGAGTGTATTGAACTCTATGTACTCAGGAATATGGAGCTACAAAGATTAATAAGATTTAGTGCCTACCAAGAAATTGGAATCCCAACTGCTGGCAAGAATTCTTATTCCCCTGAAAAAGGACAGAGATATGTTTATGTATGGCTAGGTCACCTTGCTGTACACCTAAGATTAACACAACATTGTCAATCAACTATACTCCAATATAAAATTTAAAAATTAAAGAATTCATATTCCTAGATTCACATCCCCCGATTTCTTAATTCAAAGCAGATCCAAATAGTATAAGCCCACAGTACATTTTAAGGCAAGAGAGTTTCCCAAGCCCAAGATTGCAAAAGTGGCCCACTCAGTATATCGGCCACATCTATTTCCTTCTCTGCACAATTGGCTGGAATTTCCACAGAAGACTGTTGCAGGGAGAATGGATTAAATCTATGCAAACCTGGGGCAGCCAGATCCACATCCCAGTTTCTCTATATTCCTTTGAAGTGATGTCCGCAGGTGACTTTTTATATATATCTCCATGCCCTCTTTTTTTTTCAAGATTTTTAAAATGTAGACCATTTTTAAAGTCTTTATTGAATTTGTTATAGTATTGCTTCTGTTATTAATGTTCTGGTTTTTTAGAGTGAGGCATGTGTGAAATCTTAGCTCCCCAACCAGGGATCAAATCCAAACCCCCTGCATTGGAAGGCAAAGTTTTAACCACTGTTCCGCCAGGAAAGTCCCTCAGTGCTCTTTTGCTTTTTCCCCATTTACCAAAAAAAATGAGATACTTAAGTCAGAACATTAGGTTAGGAAAGTTACGCTGTTCTAAAAGCAGCAATCACGTTCTGATGAGGAACATTAATTCAGGATTTGCTTCATTTGCCTTCCTGGTTTTGTGTTCTATCATATTTAAGAGGCAGAAAGTGGTTAGAAGAGAAGCGTGGTTTAACAAAATATCTCTAAATTCGTTAGTTGAATTCCACAGGGCTGTGTGAGCAATCTCTTAATAATCCTACATCAATACGAGAGAAGTTGTAACTAGTTCACTTGGTGTAATTATAGGGTAACTCACTTTCTGCCAGGCTTTAAAGATAGACTTTCAAATGTTCCTTTTTTTTTTTGGCCTCCCGCTGTGTGTGGGGAGCAGCTCAGGCTCCTGGGATACCAGCCAGAGCTAAATGGGGCCAACCGGAGAGAGAGGCACCAAGATTTGGTTCCTGTCTCCTTCTGCTCAGACTGCTGAGAGGCTAAACCTCTTGCCAAAATGGTCTCCTGTAGAAAGCTCAGTAACTGGAACCAGTACAGAAGTTCTCCCATCTTTTGATCAGAGAAGAGTTGGTCAAACCACTAGGATGATTGCAAGATACACAGCACAAAGCTTTAGAGTTTGCGCCAGAACCGTAGTTCCCCACAAGTGGTCCCCAGACCAGCAGCATCAGCATCACCTGGGAACTGGTTAGCGATGCAAATTATTGCACCCCACCCCAATATACATAAGAAATTCTGAGATCACCAGCAATCTGTGTTTCAACAAGCCCTTCAGGCAAATCTCAGGTGCTCTAAAAGTTGAGAACCTCGTCTCTAGGGACATGATATTGAAGAGCATGATCCTACTAGCTTTGTCCAGGACATGAGAATTCTCACTTGTAAGGAAAGATTTACTCAAACAAACCATATCTAAGCATTAAGATCTTTGGAGCTGAGTAGAGCAGGGCTCAAATCCAGGCTCTGCCTTTTACCAGCCATGGGGTTTAGACATAAGTGATTTAACTGCCCTGAGTGATAGGGTGCTGGTAAATGTTTAACAAACAGCTCAGTGGGAATGCAGTTTTTGCTGATTTCCATGGTATAAATACTCCCATCTCAGCTAATTTCAAGCTACCTTCATGATGGTCAACCAACTCAAACAATTCGTGAAAATTTAACAATTAGCTCTCATAAACCCATGCAAGCTGGTGCCAGCACACCACTGCCTCTAAGACTCAGTTTTCTCATCTGTCAAGTGGATGAATTTAGTATTTACCTTGTAGACTTGTTGAAATGCTGAAGAAAGACAATAATGAGATACTTATATGTGCAGGCACTTAGCATGCCTTATGTCACTGAATTCTCATAACCATGAGTTGGGTACTATTTTCCTTTCTATTTTATTTATGAGGAAAGAGCTGAAGTGTCCATGGTCCCACACTTAGCAAGTGGGAGAATCTGAGCTTGACTGCAGAGCCTGTAGGTGAGAGACATGTATATAGACTTCTTAGCACCATGCTAGGCACAGGATGTCACTCGGTAACTGGTAGCTATTATCACCATAAAAACAAACTTTTTTTTTTTTGGCTGTGCTGCACAGATGTGGGATTTTAGTTCCCTGGCCAGGGATTGAACACATGCCCCCTTGCATTGGAAACACGGAGTCTGAACCACTGAACTTAACCAAAGAAACAGACGCTGCATTCACTTTCTTCTGGGAGGAAGGGCCAGTGTCAGGGCATTCAGGCTGCTGTAGCAAATACCATAGACCAGGTAGCTTATAAAGCACAGAAATTCCTTTCCCACAGTGCTGGAGGCTGGGAAGTTTACAATCAAGGCACCAGCATGGTCTTGTTCTGGTGAGAGCCCGCTTCCTGGTTCACAGTTCATGTTTTCTCCCTTCTGCCTCATATGGCAGAAGAGCTAGGGAGTTCTGTGGAGTCGTTTTTACAAAAACACTAATCTTGTTCATGAAGGCTCCATCTACATGATCCAAGCACCTTGCTAAGCCCCACATCCTAATTCTAACATCTTTGGGGGCTAGGATTTTAACATAAAAATATTCAAGGGACACAACATTCAGACCAGAGCAGCCAGGTTGTCTAACGGAAAAGCTAGCTGTGTATTAGTCGTGGTACTTATTTAACCTCCTCCCCTCCCCAATTTCGTATAGTTTTCCCCCAGGCTTTTTCTGTGCTTACACACTGATAAAATATATATACCTACACATGTGAGGGCTTCCCTTGTGGCTCAGTGGCCAAAGAATTCACCTGCCCACAGAGGAGATGCAAGTTCAGTTCCCAAGTTGCCAAGATCCCCTGGAGGAGATGGCAACCCACTCCAATATTCTTGCCTGGGAAATCCCATGGACAGAGGAGCCTGGTGGGCTACATCCATGGGGTTGCAAAAGATTCAGACACAACTTAGTGACTAAACAGCAGCAAATATGTAGTTTTCTATTGGATCATAGTACACATATGTACACATAGTACACACTTCTTTTTTTTTTTGCAATTTTCTTTTTAACCTAAAAACATATCATGGACATCTCTCTGATGGTAGTCCATACCAATCTGTTGCATCCTCTCTCAAGCTGTTTAGCACTCCTCACTGGCTAAATGCCAGCATTTATTTAACCGCTTCATGACTGAAGGACATTTAGACTATTTCCAGTTCTTCACTCTTATAAATTATTCCCCTCTCCATAATCTTTTATAAATTGTTGCATATGTCTGAAGGAAAAATTCCTAGAACTAGGATTTCTGGGTTAAAAAAAAAAAACCACCCAGTTTAAATTTTGATCAGTGTATCCAAATTAACTTCTCAACGTGAAATTGAGAAGGTATTCAAAAAGAAAGTGCCTCATGTAAAGGTGCACAATATTGCTCATTATCAGAGAAATGCAAATCAAAACAACAATGAGGTACACCTCACACCAGTCAGAATGGCCATCATCAAAAATTCTGAAAACTATAAATGCTAGAGAGAGTGTGGAGAAAAGGGAACCCCTACATTGTTGGTGGGATTGTAAGCTGGTACTATGGAGAACAGTATGGAGGTTCCTCAGAAAACTAAAAATAGAGCTACCATATGATCCAGCAATCCCATTTCTGGGCATCCAGACAAGATTCTAATTTAAAAAGATACATGCACCCCTGTGTTCATAGCAGCACTATTCACAACAGTCAAGAGATGGAAACAATCTCAGTGTCCACTGGCAGGTGAACAGAGAAGATGTGGTGCACACACGCAAGGGAATACTGCTCAGCCATAAAAAAGAATGAAATGATGCCATTTGCCGCAACACGATCCAACTGGGGATTATCATAGTGAGTGAAGTCAGAAAGAGAAAAACAAATACCATATAATGTCACTTATATCTGGAGTCTAAAATATGACACAAATGAACCTATCTGTGAGACAGAAACAGACTCAGGGACATAGAGGGCAGGCTTGTGGCTGCCAACGGGGAGGGCTGGGGGAGGAATGGAGTGGGGATATGGGGTCAGCACATGGAAGCTCTTATATGGAGGATGGGTAAACAACAAGGTCCTACTCTATAGCACAGAGAACTAGATTCAATATCCCTTGATAAACCATCATGGAAAAAATATAAAAAAGAATATATATGCATGTATGTTTTTATATATATATATGTATAAATGTATAACTGAATCACTTTGCTGTTTAGACCTCTAAAAGTTTTTGTTATGAAAGTTTCTTAATACAAAAACCACAAACTAATAATTCTGAACTGCTGTGTAACTATCACTTGGCTTCCACAATTATCCAGTCTTATTTCATTTATACCCTGCTTTCCCTCCCACTAGATTAAATTGAGATAAAACTCATGTATCATCTTCTACTATCTGTGCACATCTAAATACGTACCTTTAAAAAATAAGGATTCTTTTTTGTAAACATAGCCTCAATACCATTATCACATCTAAAAATTCTTTGGTATCATCAAAAATCCAATTAGTGTTCAGATTTCCCCAATTGTCTCAGAACTTTGTTTTTAATTTATTTATCTGTAATTGAAGGATAATTGTGTTACAATATTCTGTTGGTTTCTGTCATATATCAACATGAATCAGCCATAGGTATATGTGTCCCCTCCCTCTTGAACCTCTCTCCCACCTCCCACCCCATTCCTCCCCTCTAGGTTGTCACAGAGCACTGGGTTGAGCTTCTTGTGTCTCAGAAGTTTTCAATGATTGTGTTGTTTGAATCAGGATCCACCAATGACCACACATTACCACTTGATTGACTTGCGTTTTACATGTCCTTTACTCTCTCTATTTCATACACACACACACAACACTTTCTCTTATCTCTCATTAGAGGAATTCGGTCATTTGTCGTATAGTTTCCCACTTTTTGAATTTTTCTTATTGCATCCTTGTTGTGTCATATAATATGTTCTTCAGTTCTTTGTATTTCTCACTCTCTCTCTCTCTGTTTTTGTTTTTGTTTTTGGCCACACCACGCAGCTTGTGGGATCCTAGTTCCCCAACCAGCATCGAGATTGTTCCCTCTGCAGTGAAGCGCAGAGTCCTAACCACTGGACCACCGGGGAATTCCCCTTTCTGTATTATTTTTAACTGTTATATCCAGAGCTGTGCTGTCCAGTGTAATAGCCACTAGCCACATGTAGCTATTTACATTTATATGAATTAAAAATAAATAAAATCTAAAATCCAGTTCCTCCTTAACAATAGCCATATGGCAAGTACTCAGTAATCATGTGTGGCTGGTGGATACTGTATTAGACAGTACACGTTTCCATCATCACAGACAGCCGTTTGGACAGAATGCTTCTAGATACATCATCATATCCTCTATGACTGTTTGATTATTTTTTCCTCATTTGTGCTCGAGATCAAAGATGACCACCCCAAAGCTTGCATTACTAGGCAGGCTTTGGTAATATAAGAGAAGTCACTCACACACGCCAGACCACCCCCACCTGTTTTAAGTGGCAGCCATCTGTGTCTACAGACAATGATCATATGTTTGCAATGAGACATGTAGCTACGTATGAGATTCCGTGACGCTAAAAGGTCAGCAGCTCCCAGCGCACTAGCAGCCCTGACCCCTCCCTGCCTCCTCAGAAGGAAATTGAGGGAATCACCGCTAACACGGAAGGCTCAGGCTTGCAGTTATAGGGCATGCTGGTTCCAGAATACTCCCAACCATTCCTCCTTTCCCAGAGGGGCAGGTGCTTCTGTCTGGAATCTTCTTCCTGCCTTGTGTCTTTGTCTTGGCATGTGTGTAATGAGCACATTTCAGAGCACACCAAACAGGTTTCTCAGCTTGTTTCAGTGACACTTGGCAGAGCTCGGGGCAGGGAGGGGGGCCACCACGAGGCAGGGGAGGGGAGCGGCTGCTATGGAGATGAGCAGTCTGCCTGGCTGAGCATTCTAGAAGAAACCCCATGCCAGAATCCTGAGAAAACCTCAACCAATCTATGAGAAAAGGGATTCTCTGGGGATCCTGATAGGAAATAGTACAGAAAGCAGAGCATGCTGTGAGTGTAGGGTTAGGAGACCATCGTTCATGGGTTCATTCATTCTAAAACTACTCATTGGCCATAGACTGTGTTTGGCACTAGGATCAATGGTGAACTCAATAAAAGTTTCTGCCCTCAGTGTGGGATGGACATGTACACACTGCTATATTTAAAATGGATAACCAACAAGCACCTACTGGACAGCACAGGGAAGTCTGCTCGATACTATGTAACAATCTAAATGGGAAAAGAATTTGAAAAAGAAAAGACACATGTCTAACTGAATCACTTTGCTGTACACCTGAAACTATCACAGCATTTTTAATCAATGGCACGCCAATATAAAACAAAAACTTTAAAAAAAAGTTTCTGCCCTCCCCAAGTTTACAGTCTTGGAGGACGCAGATCCATAAACAAGCCATTTGAACAACCCCATGATGGGGGTGGTACTAGGGAGTGTCATTAAGGTACCTGGAAGAGATCCCTGCCCCTGATGTGGACTTTCAGGGACATACTGTATAAGCTGAGACCTGAAAGTGAAGTAGCAGTTGGGCAGGAGAAGAAGAGGGTGGGATGCTGAAAGAACATCCTGGAAGAACATTAGAAGTAAGTGTGCACGAGGCATTGGCAGCACAGGAAGATGCGTGGTTGGGCCGCAGCGGTCAGTATGGGAGGAGAATGACCAGGGTGAAGAGTGGAGAGACAGGGACTGAGCAAATCCCAGCTTTGGGAGCTGAGGCAGGTCCTAGCTTCCTGCACCTCGATTTCTTCCTCCACCAAATAAGCATAACTCTAACCCTGCAGCATGATGGTTAGAGCCCAATGACCTAACAGATGCAGAAGTGCTTTACCACCCATATCCCAAAGTCCCAGTTGCAGAAAGACAACTGTACTTGTCTGTACAGTCTTTCATCCCTGGAGCCAGTGTGAATTAGAGAGCTATGTCACGGCATCAGGCTATGTCATGGCATTTAACTCAGCTCCTCTGGGCCCATGAAAGGCAATAACACATGTCTCCTGTCCTTCCAACTCCATGTTCAGTGACGCCAGGTTAGTAGCCCAGGTAGTGTATTTACATCATGGCAATTGGCAAACACTACAAATCAGAGCCATCTTTTCCTCTTTGTTGGAGAGCTTGTTAACCGCCACACCACCAAGATGAGAAGGAAAGGGACGGGAAGAGGAGGAAACCTGGGGCAGCAATTATCAAGGAATGTCCATCCACAACAAGAAAGATTCTTCACAGAGTGGGTCTCTCTTTTTTCTGCCATCTGAAGCAGGCCCACCAAAGCCAGCCCTCAGGGAAGAGAACAGCAGGGCCACTCTTTCATGCCAACCTGCTCTCAGACATGCATGAGGAGTGCCAGTGACGCCCGGGTCACAGGGCTGGGACTGGAGCCTCTCAGATCAACAGCTGCTGGAAGCCGCTGTCTTTGGCTCATGTGGCCAGCAAGAAATTGGACTTCAATGTTCTGAATAGGCAGAAAAAGATACCTCCTTGCTCCCTTCTGCTCCCTTTCCTGGGGCTGCCAGCTGGCATTTTTTGTCACTCATCATGGCTTCCTGCAGCGGAGATTAGACCCTTGATGAAAAGGACGTGTGGGCAAGAAAAAGTCTTTAGCAGTAGGAGGCTCCAAGGCAGGTATACATTGGCAAAATGGGGACGCAGACACAGCTCAAAGTTCATTTCAAGTAATGGGGCCTTTTTTTAAGGATGACCTAGAGAAATACTGTTTTTCTCTGTGGCTAGCATGCCTGGATACCTTTCAATCCTGAAAAATAACTAGTTGGGCCTGCTAGAATTTTATGGCAGGAGCAGAAACGGCAAAATATCAAAGTTGAAGTTGGATTTAAGTGGCAATGGTGTGGCTTAATATTCATTCTTTCATTCATTCAACAAATGCTTTCATTCAACAAATACAAGTATTGAGTTACTAGGTGCCTCTAGAATGTAAGTCCCGTAAATGCAGAGACAGCATCTGCCTAACATACTGTAGGTTTTCAGTACATTTGTGTTGAATAATAAGTCGATGGCATTGCTTTGTCAGGTGTGGCTGCTTTGCACACACCGTGTTGCTTCAGTCATGTCCGACTCTGTGACTCTGTGGACAGTAGCCCGCCAGGCTCTTCCATTCATGAAATTCTCTAGGCAAGAATACTGGAGTGGGCCGTCATGCCTTCCTCCAGGGGACCTTCCAACCCAGGGATCGAACCTGCATCCTTCACATCTACCGCATTGGCAGGGGGGTTCTTCACCTCTAGTGACACCTGGGAAGGCCGAGAGTAGTACAAAGATGGACAAATTGTAGACCATGCTGAGGCAGAGTTCAAATCTGGTGGACAAGCAGACAAGTAAACCAGCAGTTACGATACAAGGTGATGAGTGTTGTGCCAGGGGAAGTGTAGGGTGCAGTGGCTCACAGGAAAGGAGGCTCAACTCAGCCTTGTGGGATGACACAGCAAAGGCTTCCCAAAGACCGAGATGCAGAAGATAGAGACTCCATGCCAAAGATATTGGCATCTATTTGATAAGAACTTATGGAAAAAAACAACCATCCATGTATTCTGCAACATCTCATATTCCTAGGAAGACTACAGGCTTTATCTTACTGGGAACATGATTGCAAATAACTGCTGGACTACTTCTATGGCTTAGCCCTCAGAAGCAGTTTCTATTTCTCAGGGACTTTCAGAGGATTTCCCTAAATTCAAGCTTCCCATTCCAATGATCCAGGGCCCAGTGTGACAGATGACTTGTGGGTCTTTAGTATTTCTCTGATGTCCAGTCACTCACTCCTAACATCAGGTCCAGCTCTGTAGGCAAGCAGGGTACTCTCCTCTAAGGTCACATCTGTTCCATTTGATGAAAAGGAGAGGGATGCTGTGAATTTTGATTTCAAAGAGGCAGACACGACTGCAGAGGTGCAGAAGGTCCTGGTGGTGACAGTCTTGTCTCAGGGACAGCTGAACTGAGAGAGGAGATTGCTAACTTCCAGGGCTTTCTATTTTCAGCAAAGGCCATACAGACTTTTTCTTTGGGTTATCACCAGATTAAGATGCCAGTAAGTCTGAGTGAGCACACATACACAAAAACACCCGAGGCTGAAAGCAGGGAGACTAAGTAAAGCATTTGAAACCCAGGTGTAACTTTTGAACAGCAGAAGACAAGCCCAGCCACTTCAGCTCTGCTTGCCAAAGTCACTCTCCCTGAGGGTCTGGGGCGCTCACATCCCTTCATTGCTCATCACATCCTGTCCTGTGTGGCACCTTTGCTCAGCAGCCATTCTCCGGAGGAGAGAGAGCAGAGAGAGTGGTGGGACAAAGCACCTCTACCCAGGACTCCTCAATGGCTAGCAACATTTTGCCAATTTGGTTTTGTCTCATCCATTGCCCTATTTCTGGAATATTCTGGTATATTCTAAAATAGTTCCCCTAACAGGGAACTCTGCTCAATGTCATGTCACAGCCTGAATGGGGGGGAGTTTGGGGGATAATGGATATGTATATATGTATGGCTGAGTCCCTTTGCTGTCCACCTGAAACTATCACAACATTGTTAATTGGCCATACTCCAATACAAAATTAAAAGTTTAATTAAAAAGGAGATAATTTTTTATTAAAAAGTAAAAAATAGAGATCCTCCTGGGGCTTTAATCATCCACTTAATTTCCCATTATCATGAGCATTGGAAGGAAAGATAAAATTCACCTTCTTCGCTTTGCAGTTAAGGAAACTGAGGCCCAAAGAGGTTCAGTGCTTTGAGAACCAAGTCTGTAAGTTGTGTGTCTCATCTTGCGGCCACCTCCAGCGCTCAGACCCGATGGCTCCATGATCAAAACACCGTGCTGTTTAAGTGCGTCATTCCTCCTTCCACTCCAGAAACCTCCACGCGGAGGTAAAAAGATAGAAAGAACTTGGGGGAGAAAGCCAGTGTACATGGGAGCAGAGCTTTCCCCCCAAGGGGAGAAGTGGCAGTGATTGTGGGAGGGTCATTTGACTCATCTTTCCTCCCTCTGTGTGGTGGCTTGGGCTCAGTTTCTCAAACCATATGGAAAGACACTCATAAACTAAGCACCACACCTATAGGAAAATCTCTCTCGGGGAATGGGAAAAATGAATGAGGGCAGAATGGCCCCCCAGAATGGGTGAGGTGGCTCCTCCCTCTGTCCTTTAGGCTCCCACACACCTCCCGCCCTTCCTTCAGGGTTCCCTGTGCCCTCCTGGAGGAAGACAAGGCCACCAACAGCTTCAGGACCAGACACCTGGCTCATCTCAAAAGCAACCCCAAGCTGGCTATGAATGTGTCGGGGATTACTTCCTGTGCTGGGGGGATGAAATCACCTCCAAAGCAATCTCAGAGAAATGTTTGGAAGGAAAAATAAAAGCATGCTAATAGTGACCCTGAAAAGAGGCTGCTGGTTGTGAGTGGTTCTCTCTCTGACCACTGCTGTGAACTCCTGCTTTCTTCCCCCTTTTTCTGCTTTGCTGTGCTGTGTTTAGTTGCTCAGTCATATCTGATTCTTTGCAACCCCATGGACTGTAGCTGGCCATGGGGATTCTCTGGCAAGAATACTGGAGTGGGTTGCCATATCCTCCTGCAGGGGATTTTCCCAACCCAGGAATCAAACCAGGGTCTCCTGCATTGCAGGTGGATTCTTTACCAACTGAGCTATCAGGGAAGCCCCCATATGGACCACAGCCTTGTCTAACTCAATGAAACTATGAGCCATTCGTGTAGGGCCACCCAAGACAGACGAGTCATTGTGGAGAGTTCTGACAAAACATGGTCCACTGGAGAAGGGAATGGCAAACCATTTCAGTATTGTTGCCTTGAGAACCCCATGAACAGTATAAAAAGGCAAAAAGATATGACACTGAAAGATGAACTCCCCAGGTCGGTAGGTGCCCAATATGCTCCTGGAGATCAGTGGAGAAATAACTCCAGAAAGAATGAAGAGATGGAGCCAAAGCGAAAACAATATGTGACTGGTGATGAAAGTAAAGTCTGATGCTGTAAAGAGCTATATTGCATAGGGACGTGGAATGTTAGATCCATGAATCAAGGTAAATCAGAAGTGGTCAAAGAGGAGATGGCAAGAGTGAACATCAATATTTTAGGAATCAGTGAACTAAAATGGACTGGAGTGGGCGAATTTAACTTAATTCCTGCTTTAGGACCCCTGATAACTCAGCAAGAAAGCAGGAGGGACCAGGGGGAAGAAGGCTGGCATGTCCCGGGTGCCTTATTGATATTTGATTCAGAGGGAAGGAAGAAATGCCACGTCCACTGACTCACAGTGGCTGGAGAGAAAGAAGGCGCATGTGGGTCTGTGGGTCTGTGCCCTCCCAGCTCTCTGCCCAGAAGCAGGAGAGGCCTGAGACAGAAGACTTCCGGGAAAGAGGATAAAGATACATGACAGAAGTCACAGGACAGAAGAGACTTTTTTAAGTTGGAAGATAATTGCTTTACAATGGAGATGTTTAGCTATAGAACCAACAATACGAACCTTCCTTGTACTGGTTCTCCTTCTGTTCCTCAGGTTCTCTCGCCTCCCTATTCTCCTCTATGACACTCCAACTTCTAGTTATATACATAATTGTTTACTTATAAGTTTGATCTTTGTTTCCCCCTACAACTAGACAACACCTGGCATAGTTGGCACTCAAAAACACTTAAGGGACTTCCCTGGTGGCCCAGTGGCTAAGACTCTGTGCTCCCAATACAAGGAGCCCGGGTTAGGTCCATGGTCAGGAAACTGGATCCCACATGCTGCAACTAAGAGTTTGCATGTCGCAACTGAGAGTTCACAAGCCACAACTGAAAGATTCCATGTGCCACAACTAAGAGCTGGTGTAACCAAATGAATATTTTTTTAAAATACTTATTGAAAGAAAGAGTGAGACATAGGGCTGGAAAAGCCAGTCCAGAATGTATAACAGCAAGCTGATTACTCCCCTCTCCTCCACTGGGCAAAAAATATCTAAGCATTCTATTTTAATACTTATTTGCTAAGAATTTTACTAAGTATTCTGTGTAATTTATCTCATTAGGCTTCTCAGCAAACCCATGAGAAAGTGTGTTCAGGATCCCCAAGAATCCCCAGGATTCAGTGATTCCCTAGACAGGCTCACAGAACTGAGCAAATCTGCTATACATACCCCATCAGGCTCCTCTGTCCATGGGATTTCCCAGGCAAGAATACTGGAGTGGGTGGCCATTCCCTTCTCCAGGGGATCTTCCCGATTCAGGGATCGAACCTGGGTCTCCCGCATTGCCGTCAGATTCTTTTCCATCTAAGCCATCAGAGAACCCCCTTATATGCAGTTACAGTTTATTACAGTGAAAGGATACAGACTAAAGTCAGAAACAACAAAAAAAAAGCACATAGAATAGAATCCAGGAGAGACCTGCCACAGCTTTTAGTCATCCTCTCCCAGATGAGTTTCACAGACAGCACTCATTTCTCCCTGTAACAGTGCATGACAACACACATGAAGTATTGCCAGCCAAGGAAGCTTGCCCAAGACTCGATGTCCAGGGTTCTTACTGGGGGTCAGTCAGGTAGGTGTGACTGGCTTCCCATGCAGCTGGCCTTAGTCTCTAGCCCCTCCAGAGGTCAAGGTTTTACTGCATAACTCAGCCTCTCCCCAACATAAATCGCATTGCTCACTTAGACTATCTGCTATGTCCCAAGACTCCAAGCAAACAGTTCCTCTCATCAGGCAGGATTTTCTAGGAGCTTAGAGGTTATGTCTCAGGTGAATGGGCCAAATCTTCCACTGGAATCTGCAGTTTGGCTAACACAGATTTGCCGAGTTTACTGCACAAGAAGTATTAGTATTAGCCCCAATTTATGAATGATCCATACTAAGAGTCAAGAAGGCTAAGTTATTTGGCCACAGTTACCAAAGCCAGAATGCAAACCAACATCTTCCTTCACTTTGACATCTGTGTTCCATTGCACCCTAGTACCACTCCCTGAACAAGTAAAATTCTCTACGATAAAGAGAAATTCTCACAGTATGTCTCATAAGCCTGGCCTCAGATAGGAATGTCCAGATTCAGACCTTCTGGTGATCTCAAGCCCCCAGCAACAGATGGTCTGGGACTTATCAAGGCCAGCCAGATATGATGTTGTTGAGTGAGTGCTGGGAGGGTGGGGGTCTCCCTCCTCACCAGAGGTACATGAGCACAAGGGCCAGCCAGCACTTTCTAAAATATACTCCCTTGCCTCCGCTATCTGCTCCAAAAGGATTGTCACCGTGAGGGAAGGAGGCAGGATGGCTCAGTTGGCCAAGAAAGCAACTAGGAAGTGAGGACCCAGGCCAGTCAGCTTGACCCTTTGCCTCACGAGCAGAGTGAAGTCACCGGGGAGGTAACGTTTACTTTACCCAGCATTCCCCAGGCCTGGCCTGCCAATCTTGCAAAGTGGTTCAGATGGCAACACAAAGTCACACTAGCGGAGTGGAGCCTCTGAGAAGCCTGCCAGCAAACAAGCCTGTATCAACTCAGTGATTCTTGAGCCTATTTGAGTATGGAACCCTTTCTGAGTATGTGTAGCACTAAATGGTTAAAATTCAGGGCAATTTGGAAAATAAGACCTCAGTTCTCCTTTTTTTTTAATTTTCTAGCTCATGCAAATAGATCTTTCAAATAATTATTATCAGTTATAATTAGTAATCTAATATGCATTCTTTTCCTCCAAGAATGGCAATTCCTGGATGTTTCTGGATTAATTCACAAATGCATTCATTCACCAAGCATTTATTAAACACCTGCTTGTGTCCAGGCCTCAGAGATAGAATTTCAGAGGTGTTTCAGACATGAACCCTAAATTATCCGGTAGGGAATTCATAGCCTGGTGACTGATAACTTGAGCCAAAGGCCAGAATGTTTTCTCTTGGCTCCATTCTCCCGTGACGGGCCACCTTGTGACCAGCGCAGGGAGGTAAGCACCTATGTCAGCATGTTGGATTTGGCCCCACCCAATGCCAGGAGTAGAGAACCAGGCCAGCCTCTTTCTAAACAAGTGGGGAGTGCCACTCATGCATGGTAAACAGCTCATTACCCAGGAGCATGCTGAACGCTCACTGCAGCAAAGCTTTTTCCCTTGTCTGCATTACTGTGATGGTTCCATTCAATCTGGGCTCCTTTTCTCTTACCCTGTTATCAATCCACCTGCCTCCTTCATTTTCCAGTTGGAAATAAGCTCAGAGCTTGTTGGCAGATAGACCTGCTGCTGTTTTTGAATTCTGCCATTTGGTTATTTCCCTGTTTTGCAGTTTCACTGTCTATAGGGTTATAATATGTATTAATCAAGACTTTTTCAGTTTCAGGGGTCAGAAAACAATTCCAGGCAATTTCAATAATAAACAGTACATTGGGAATATGATCTCATTTAACTGTGTATCCTTCAGGCATAGCTGGATGTAGACATTCAAATTTTATTGCCAAGGCTCTATCCATCAATACCTGTTTATCTTATGATATCACTAGTTCTTGTGTCTTCTGCACCTTCATTCAGGAAGGTGTGTCTGGTGTCTGGGAAATATCATCACTGATAGTCCAAGGCTCACCACCTCCAGGCTCATGATCCAAAAGAAACACTCTCTTCTTGGGTGTCTATATATCACACATCAAAGAAGATTCTAACTGACCCAGTTTGGAGCACATGCCTGCCCTGTACCAGCATTATACCAGGAGGATTTGGGCATTCTGTTACTGAGCCAAACTTGGGTCCACTCACCCACACGGTAAACCCAATCTACTGACATCAGTTGTGGTGAGGAAAGTGCAGCATTAATTGCAGAACACCAAGCAGGGAGAATGGGTGGCTAATGCTCAAAAGACCCAAACTCCCCAAAGGATTTCAGGGAAGGGATTTTAAAGGCAAGCTGAAGGAGAGGGTTGCAGAATGCCTGATCAGCTCATGGATATTTTTCTGGTTGGTTGGTGGAGAGGTAACTGGGTGGTATTTAGCGAGTTAACAGCATCAACCTTTTGGTTTTGACTGGTCTGGGTTCTACCTGTATGTGGTCATCACTTTTTTCACCTGATGGGGATTTTAGTATCTATAAAACAACTCAAGGACATGGCTCAGAATATTATCGATCATCCTTGATGAGAAACGAAAGGTCCTTGACTTTGTATTATGGCTAAACTATTTATTGTGTCTTAACTTGGCTGTCCTTATTTCTGCATTTTCTCATCTTAAATTGTTTTCTGAAACTCAGGGAAGCCTTAGGAGGCTAAAACTTTTTTCATATAAACAAAAAGCAGAGGACATGGCACTGGATAGGGGTTAGTTCTGTCCCCAGAAAGGCCCCCACAGGGCCTTGCTCAGTTTATTAGTGGCCAGCCTGGGCCACATACCCATGTGTATGTGGTGTGGCCAGAGTGAATGACATGCCTCTGAGAAGATGGATCCAAACAGGTGGATCCTCAGAGAAGGGATGCTTGCCATTTTACTAGTAACACACAAAAATACTACAACATAATTTTACCATGAATATCTCTGCATGCCCCTGTTTCCTTATTTCAGTGTCCTGTGCTTTATCTTCCCTCAAAAGATGGCCCTCAAGGCTTTCAGACCCTGCTGAGGTGACAGATTAATAGACTGGCACATTGACTTATTAAGCCTTTTGAATCTCAGAAAAGGATAGCTTGTTAGCCACACACTCAGCCTTCCATTGGATTATCTGGGTTTTTGAAAAGCACCAGGAAAAACATTTGGTTATGACCTGACTCTGAAACCTCCACACTCACTTTATCCTCATCGCCCCTCCCACTTGCACCTGTCAAGACAGGAAACGGTCAGGATAGTAAAAGCTGTTTCCGGCAATACACTGGGTGATGGCTGATGTGGAACTTGGAGTCATTTCCCCTTGAGAGAACCTTTGAGGACCAGATAGAATCAACCAGCTGAGTCTCTCCAGGTGCTTAACTTTTACATGAGGGCTCTGGAGTTCAATAATTCATGCTAATGCTACCAGCAGCAAGCAAATCATGCTAATGCTACCAGCAGCAAGATTTTGATTATAAAACAATACCCCAAATGAATTTTATGATGGATAACATATTAGGTGATTTCAGGAAGACGAAACAGAAGTCAGGGCTTTGAGGTCAAATGAATGGAAGTCAGTCTCAGGGCTGCTGGTCATTGGCTGTGTGACTTTGCCTGATCGTCGAACAGCTCAGAACTTCTGTTTCTTCATTGATAAAATTAAGATAAAACTATTTCACAGGCTTTGAGATCATATGAATGAGATAGTACATGGAAAGTGCAATTATTCTTGTTGTTTAGTTGCTAAGGCCTGTCTGACTCTGTTGCAACCCCATGGATGGTAGGTTACCTGCCATCTCCTCTGTCCATGGGATTTTCCAGGCAAGAAAGTGGGTTGCCATTTAGAGTGGGTTGCCATTTAGAGTGGGTTGCCATTTCCTTCTCCAGGGAATCTTCCCAACCCAGGGATCAAACCCACATCTCCTATGTCTTCTACACTGCAGGTGGACTCTACCACTGAGCCACCTGAGAAGCCCGCAGCAGGGCAATAAGACAAATTTCTATGGCTTGTCAGAACCACAATAAGTGTTCATTTCCTTCTCCTCTTCAGATTCTCTCTCTTTCTTCTTCCTCATCCCCACCCCCACCTCCACCACCTTTACAACATAGAAGCCAATGTTTCCAATAAATATGAATGTAGAACTGAGAATAAAAGGGGAGAATGAAGAGAAAAGGTGATGAAAAATATTTTCATGTTAAAAGTAGAATTTGCAACCTGCTTCCACAATCCTTTATCTCTACTGAGGGGATATGGAGATAAGATGGAGATGGTCAGACAATTAGGACTTATCTCAGGGTTTCAAAGTTTATGTCTCTTCAAAGAGATTTAAGCAGTTTGTGCAGTTTCAGTTTAATATACTTGCTCCGTGGTGATTAAAATATATAAGCCACTTGTATAGGAATGTCTTCCAGAAAAGAAAGGAAAAAAGCACCTTGGCCATTTACAGCACCTACGTTGAATCTCCATTGCTCCTATTTTAGTTAGGATAAAATGTAACGCTGACCAGAGGCATCAAACTGGGACGAAGGGGGAAGTGTCATAAAAAGGCAGCTAAACAGTTCATGAACTTAGGCAAAGTTCTCTGATCCCCAGTTTTCTAATCACAGGTGGTGAGAATTAAATGAAAGATATTGTGGAGTGCTTAGCACAGTATCTGGTACCTAGGAAGAAACACTGAATAAATATTAGGTATTGATATCATCTTATTATGCAAAGTCAAAAGGGCTTAAATTCTTTTTTCCCCTAACTTTTCATTCCTCCTTCCTTTGCTTTCCTTTCCTTTTATGAATCAAAAATGACAGTGTATTAGGCAAGATGGAAGTTCATTTAGCTTTCAGATAAAAATTGGGAAGTAAAGTAATCCAGGACTTGCCTAGCAGCTCTACAATGCAGACTACTTCCCCCTCTTTTTAGGTGAGACTTTCATCCTCATTGTTCAAGGTGGCAGCTAGAGCTCCAGCAATCATGTCCACATTCCCCATAACAAAATGGAGGAAAGGAAAAGAAAGTCAGTCCTTCTCAGTAAGGACATTTCCTAAAATGTACTTATATCCTTTCGGCCAGATGTAGCTGCCAGTTGAGTTCAGTTCAGTCACTCAGTCATGTCTGACTCATTGCGACCCCATAGACTGCAGCGTGCCAGGTTTCCATGTCCATCCCCAACTCCCGGAGCTTGCTCAAACTCATGTCCATTGAGTTGGTGATGCCATCCAACTATCTCATCCTCTGTCGTCCCCTTCTTCTCCTGTCTTCAGTCTTTCCCAGCATTAGGGTCTTTTCCAGTGAGTCAATTCTTCGAATCAAGTAGCCAAAGTATTGGAGTTTCAGCTTCAGCAGAGGCTGGTAAATGTGACCTATGTATGCCAAATGCTGACGTACCCAGAAAAATGTGATTTATATTATAACATAAAACTGAGAGAAGGCATAGAGACTGACAACTATTACTCCCTGATATAACTCACCCTGGGAGTCTAACAGATTTAGATCATTCCCCAGAAATCCTCTGCTCTCATTCTGCTTGCACCTGCTTACTTCTCATGTAAGGGAACAGCTTCTCCAAAAGGTAGTTCCATGGTTTGTTAATCCTACTTAGCTTGGCTTATTTTCCTCCTAAATTCCTCCCATACCTTTCACTTCTCATCCCCCAGCTTCATTCATTTTCTTTTTACCATCCAATTTTAATAGACAACACAATTACTCCATTGTAGAAAATTTAGAAAACACAGCAAAGCACTTAAACTTTTTTTTTAATATTCAAAAATCTCACCATTTAGAAGTAACCACTTTTCAAATGTTAGGGTATAGCCATCTAGCATTTTCCTCAGGTAAATATATATAAATAAATATATATATATATTTATAAAGAAAGCCTAGCGTACATAACTGTTTTTAATCTCTTCTGTTATACTTAACAGTATGAGTAACTCTCATGTTGTTAATTATAGATCAACATCATCAACTTTAATGATTGCAGGGTTTTCCATTGTATGGGTGTATCATAATTTATTCAGCTGTTTCTGTTTATACACAACACTGTGTTAAACCTCCTAGTACATACATCTTGGCTCATTTGCCCACCAAATGAGCTGTGTTCCTGTGGTTGCCTATCTCCCCAGGGACCAGCAGAAAAGCACTGGTCTGCCATCCCATTAGCAATACGGTGCTGTTCGGGTCTTATCTTGATCCCTAAGCTGTTTGCAGTTCATTTTTAAATGAACATTAAAGACTCAGAAGGTCCTTGAAGAACTGAATTAATGTCTCCTTACCTCCCCCTCATAAATAGCAAGACTGTCCCCAGCCAAGGGGCTACTCCACCAGATGACTGAGGAAAACACAAAACACAATACAATTAGAGGTAACACTGAAGGGCTTTCTATAAAACCCAAGTTACTAGAACTTTCCATTTGTCAAACTGACTTCAAGCAAGACCAGAGTGAGACCGTTTCTCTGTGGAGAAACCAGTTTCAATTAGGAAAAAAATGCATTTGACTGAAATAATTGTTTAGACTGACAACTGATTTGACAAATAACAATTCTTTAGCTGATTATTTTTAAGTGATGATTGATTTCTGATTGTTAATTTGTCTTAGTTGTGCTTGCTAAAGACACAAACACACATGGGGTTTTCAGTTTCTAGACAAAGCTGAAGACAAATTATGGTGTATCACTCTCACATAGCACTTTCTATTTTCAGGGAGTTTTCACCTCAGTTTTCTTCCCATTAACACTGAGGAGTAGGTAGAACTGATATAATTAGCCCTACATTACAGATGATCATTCTAAGAAGTGTCATCTGTTGAGCACATTCTGTGCACAATATGAAGTAATACACACATGCATCATTAATATCCTTTAGTCCTCACAGCAACTCTAATAAGGTAGATATTGTAATCACTTCATCTTATAAGTGAACATGGTTTAACAAAGATGAAATAACTTGACTGTAGTCACACAAGAGCAAAGAGGTGAAGCCAGAATTCAAAATCAGTATTCCTAGCAAGAGTCATGGTCTTACCCAAGTTCCCATAGTTGCGGAGTCAAGTTCAAAGTCCTGCTCCCTGCATAGTGATTAAGAACAGGGTCTCTAAAATCAGATTGTCTGAGTTCAAGCCCCATATCACCATTTCCCGTCTGTGCCACCTTAAGTGAGTTACTACACCTCTCTGTGCCTCAGTCACTCCACCTTAGAAACGGGGATAATACTGTCTCAAAGGTTAAACAAGGTAATGCACCTTATGGCACTTAGTGCATGGAAAGTACTCTGTAATTAGTAACTAACGTGACCCCCTTGGTCCCTCCAGCCTCTAAGCCATACATATTTTCTTGATCTGTGTCACTGCAGGTGCCTCGAGCAAAGGCCTTATGCAACTACCGAGGGCAGAATCCCGGTGACCTGAGGTTTAATAAGGGAGATGTCATCCTCCTCCGAAGACAGCTGGATGAGAACTGGTACCAGGGGGAAATTAATGGAGTCAGTGGAGTCTTCCCAGCCAGCTCCGTGGAGGTCATCAAGCAGCTGCCCCAGCCACCCCCACTGTGCCGGGCCCTCTACAACTTCGACCTTCGTGACAAGGACAGGAGTGAGAACCAGGACTGCCTGACCTTCCTCAAGGTGAGGTTCTGAGAAGCCACCAAAGTCACCAGTGATCACATAAAGGCTGTGGCAGAACTTAAGTTGTTTGTTGATTTTTTAAAATTACATTTTATATAGGCTTCCCTGGTAGTTCAGTGGTAAAGAATCCACCTGCCAATGCAGGAGACGCAGGTTTGATCCCTGGCTTAGGAAGATCTCCCGAAGGAGGAAATGGCAACCCACTCCAGTATTCTTGCCTGGAAAATTCCATGGACAGAGGAACCTGGTGGGCTACAGTCCATGGGGTCTTAAAAAGTCGGACACAACTTAGTGACTAAACATCAATGAACAGCGTGTGCCTATATATGTTATGTGTTTGTATACTTCAAACTATATGGAGGTGAAGTCACCAGAGAAATCCAACAGGAGTCTGATGGAGGACCTCAAACATTTGTATTGCAATTATGAAACTAAGTATCCATACCCTCATTCATTCATTCATTCTGCAGTCACTTGTGACCACCTGTTCTTTTCAGACACTGGGGAGACAGCATGAACAAGTCACAGCATCTGTGCTTGGGCAGAGTAGTGGGAGAAACAGATGGTTAGACAGAAAATTGTAAACATAGTTTAATAGCATGCTCTATAGAATTACGGATCTTACCTCTTCATTGAGTGTCTGTGAGGATATTCTTGCTGACCAAGGTCACTACTGCTTGTTTACAACACTATTTTGTCTGTAGACATTGCCTTCAAAACACTCCAAACAGCAACTACTGAAGCCTGCATGCCTAGAGCCTGTGCTCCTCAACATCAGAAGCTGCCGCAATGAGAAGCCTGCACACCACAACAAAGAATGACCCTCACTCTCTGCAACTAGAGAAACTCCGTGTGTAGCAACAAAGACCCATCACAACCATAGATAAATAAGTACATTTCTAAAAACCACTTCAAACACACACAATAACATAATTATATCTTTACACATAAATAACCTCTTACAAGATACATTTTCCAAGGACATCAGTTACCCTATGATTTTTTTTTACCTCTCTTTTTTATTGGCTGATTCTTCACCATTTGTAAGTAACAAGCCTGCTGAAGTCTAGACCATAGCCATCCCTGTATATTCAGGGTGAGAGGGTGGATCCAGGACACACTGAGTCCTGAGGATGCAGGGTCCGTGGATTCAGAGGGTCAACTGTACTCTAAGTCTCGAATCTGAGCAACCTCCGGGAGGTAGTGAGGACAGGGAAGCCTGGTATGCTGCAGTCCATGGGGCTGCAAAGAGTTAGCAACGTAGCAACTGAACAACAACAAAATTCAGTACTTATTATTCCCTAAGCATTCAAATTTTCTCATAGAAACTAAAGTTGGGGTAATTTTTATTCTTTGCAACTTAAGTCAAATACAAGTGCAAGTAACACTGCTACAGTAAGTTCAGGAAAAGTCTTTTGTTTTGTGAAACACTTTTATTCCATCACTCCCTGAAATGAGATTTGCTTCAGATTCCCTCAGACCAGATAACTTCACTGCCCTCCATATTATGCAATACTGATCTTTGTTGTTGTCCTCACACCTCAGAGTGAGTCCCCTAAAGAATACCATTCAGTAGCCGACCTGCACATTTTGTGCTTTGGCTACAGCCAGAGGACAGCAGTTCAATTCCACAAGCGTTTCTTGAGTGTTTACTTTATGCCTGGCATTCGACACTGAACTCTGGGGACACAGCCAGAGGAAGATATAGGCAGGGAGCATATCTGCTTTTATGTCCCCTCTCTGGGAATTTGCAAACTGGGACACTTACCCAAGAACTTGCTCATTCATTGATTCATCCATGTACCAGGCTGTCTATGCAGAAACAGTGAAGAGTCATTGTCCATATCTTCATGGAGCCAGCAGTCTAGTGGAAGGAGCAGACACATAAATGGGAAATTATGACAAAGGACTCAGAAGAGAGGATTTGCTCCCTCCTAGAAGATTATCAGTGCTTCCCCAACGGCTCATCATTAAAGAATCTGTCTGCCAATTCAGGAGACACTGGTTTGATCCTTGGGTCGGGAAGATCCCTTGGAGGAGAAAATGGTAGCCCGCTCCAGTATTCTTGCCCAGAAAATCCAATGAACAAAGAGCCTGTCGGGCTATAGTTCATAGAGTCACAAAGAGTCTGAGATGACTGAGCACAGCACGGTGGCAGAAGGCTGTCATAGGCTGAGACTTCACTAGGAAATCTCATGGTCTTCCTAAATTCAGCATGTCTAAAAAAAATCTCAAGATCTTTTCTCCCAAAGCTACTCTTTTCCTGGTATTTTCTGTCTCAGTAAATTTTCCAGCTTATTCACACGTGCATTCATTCATTCACCCATGCATGCATTCAAGAAATACTGATTGTTTAAAAATTGTGAATCACTGTGTTGTACACCTGAAACTTATATTGCACATCAACTATACCTCAATTAAAAAAATATATAAAAACTGATTGGTTGACTGCTAAAAGGAAGCCACTGTATAAGGTCCTGGGGACAAAAATGATCAAAATAGATCCAGGCCCTACAGACACAGAGTTTATGGTCCGATGGGATAGACAGACAATATAGCAATCGTAACATAAACATGTGTAATTGCAGATTGTAATAAGGACAAAGAAATCTAAGAAACGGTACAGTGCCATAATGAGTTTAGATTTGGATTCATCTACATTACTAAGGGACATAGATCAGAGAGATCAGTGGATGAATATTCAGATTTAGATGGATGAATATTCAGACTTAGATCGATGAACAGGTGTGGACATGGAAAGATGTTCCTGACGTGATATTAAGGGAAAAAAACAACGTATCCTATATGACTTCATTTGAATGAATACAAAAGAAGCCAAATGAATATACATGCTAGAGTCAGAGTGGAGGTAACCTCTTGCTAGGTGTCCGGGAAAAGCACGAGGGCCATCTAGGTGCTGGAAATATTCATCTCTCGTGCTCCAGATGGGAGCTTTGTGGATATATTCAACTTTAAAACTTCATCAAGCTTTACATCTAAAATATTTATGCTTTATTGTATGCCTGTATACATGTTTTTGAAAAAGTTTTTAAATTTTTAATTTCTAATTTTTATATTAAATATAAAATATAGTATAATTTTATATATTTATTTATATATATTTTATCTGCATATAAAAGAACCTGGGGAAAAAACATGTTAACCAAGAGGTTAACACTGATTGTATCTATATTGTGATAGAATTCTTTATTTTGCCTATTTATGTTTCCAAATGTTTCTACAAATCTCCAATAACCTTTGATAACAAAAACTTGAATAAAAAGCCATTTTATGTTTGATACATTAAAAATTGAACACGTTCTGAAAAGTGTTCAAAATCAGAATACAATGCATTCTTCCTTTTGCTAAGTCTGTCTCCCTACGTCTTCCATGTTGATTTCTCATCAGATTAATTTAAATGAAAAGCCCTGATTCTGCAGGTGATGGAAAATTAGAGACATTTCTAAGTTTTCTTAATGGATTTCCTTGATACTCCAGATTATTTCTACTCCTCTTTTGGTCTTAGTGACCCAAATACTGCCCTTAATGGAGAAAAGAGTATATTAGCAGAGAGATTTTATTAATAGATTATGAAAGAGTTACCTTACTTCCACCTTACACTGTCTGAGATTCCAAGCTGATCTCCATGGAAAGCTTTCCCTCCCAGAAAACTGAGAGTAAATGCTAACCAGGAGACTTTCTCTCTTTCAGGATGATATCATCACTGTGATCAGCCGAGTGGATGAGAACTGGGCAGAAGGCAAGTTGGGAGATAAAGTCGGTATCTTCCCAATCTTGTTTGTGGAGGTACGTGACTATCAAATCTACATCTGATATGAGGTTAGAATTATACATGGACTACAGTGATGCCTGAGATAATTTTCTATTTGATATGAGGCTTATTTCAGAACTAACTAAAGTTTTGAAAGATGCTAGTCCATAATACCCATTTCTGAACTTCTCTGGTGGTCCAGTGGTTAAGACACCATGATTCCAGTGCAGGGGGCACAGATTTGATCCCTGGTCCAGGAGCTAGTGTCCCATATGCCATGCTGTGGGGCCAAAAACAATTTTTTTTATTACAAAACACCCATTTCTGGCAACAGTGTGGGAAAATAGGCCTTCTCATTCTGCTAATGGGAGTACAAATCACTGTCACCTCTCATCTGCAGACTCAAACTCTTATCAAGAATATTGAAAATGTACATCTCCTGTGAGTCATGAATTCCACACATGAGAGTTGATTATAAGGAAATAATAAAACAAATGTGCTAAGAAGTATGTACAAAATGCACAAAAATGTTTACCATAGCATTGTGCATAGTGCTGAAAAGTCAGAATAAGGATTTAGTTTTTTTATTAAATTATGGTGATGGAAAAATACAAGCCCATTAAAAATAAAATGTTTAAAGATAATAGTCAATATCAGGGAGTATCTGGCATTATGGAAAGATGTTTGTGATTTATTGTTCAGTTCAGTTATATCAGTAGCTCAGTTGTGTCCAACTCTTTGCAGCCCTATGGACTGAAACACACCAGGCTTCCCTGTCCATCACCAACTCCCAGAGCTTGCTCAAACTCATATCCATTGACTCGGTGGTACCATCCAACCATCTCATCTTCTGTCGTCCCCTTCTCCTCCTGCCTTCAATCTTTCCCAGCATCAGGGAATTTTCCAAGGAGTCAGTTCTTTGCAGCAGGTGGACAAAGTATTAGAGCTTCAGCTTCAGCATCAGCCCTTCCAATGAATATTCAGAACTGATTTCCTTTAGGATGGACTGATTGGACCTCCTTGCAGTCCAAGGGACTCTCAAGAGTCTTCTCCAACACCACAGTTTAAAAGCATCAATTCTTCGGTGCTCAGATTTCTTTACGTCCAATTCTCACATCCATACATGACTACTGGAAAAACCATAGCTTTAATTAGACGGACCTTTGTCGGCAAAGTAATGTCTCTGCTTTTTAATATGCTGTCTAGGTTGGTTATAGCTTTTCTTCCAAGGAGCAAGCATCTTTTAATTTCATGGCTGCAATCACCATCTGCAGTGATTTTGGAGCCCAAAAAAACAAAGTCTGTCACTGTTTCCATTGTTTCCCCATCTATTTGCTATTAAGTGATGGGACCAGGTGCCATGATCTTAGTTTTCTGAATGTTGAGTTTTAAGCCAACTTTTCAGTCTCCTCTTTCACTTTCATCAAGCGGCTTTTTAGTTCTTCTTCACTTTCTGCCATAAGGGTGGTGTCATCTGCATATCTGAGGTGATTGATATTTCTCCCAGCAATCTTTTTTTTTTTTTTTTACTTTATTTTACTTTACAATACTGTATTGGTTTTGCCATACATTGACATGAATCCACCATGGGTGTACATGCATTCCCAAACATGAACCCCCCTCCCACCTCCCTCCCCATAACATCTCTCTGGGTCATCACCGTGCACCAGCCCCAAGCATGCTGTATCCTGCGTCGGACATAGACTGGTGATTCGATTCTTACATGATAGTATACATGTTACAATGCCATTCTCCCAAATCATCCCACCCTCTCCCTCTCCCTCTGAGTCCAAAAGTCCGTTATACTCATCTGTGTCTTTTTTGCTGTCTTGCATACAGGGTCATCATTGCCATCTTTCTAAATTCCATATATATGTGTTAGTATACTGTATCGGTGTTTTTCTTTCTGGCTTACTTCACTCTGTATAATCGGCTCCAGTTTCATCCATCTCATCAGAACTGATTCAAATGTATTCTTTTTAATGGCTGAGTAATATTCCATTGTGTATATGTACCACAACTTTCTTATCCATTCATCTGCTGATGGACATCTAGGTTGTTTCCATGTCCTGGCTATTATAAACAGTGCTGCGATGAACATTGGGGTACATGTGTCTCTTTCAATTCTGGTTTCCTCAGTGTGTATGCCCAGCAGTGGGATTGCTGGGTCATAAGGTAGTTCTATTTGCAGTTTTTTAAGGAATCTCCACACTGTTCTCCAAAGTGGCTGTACTAGTTTGCATTCCCACCAACAGTGTAAGAGGGTTCCCTTTTCTCCACACCCTCTCCAGCATTTATTGCTTGCAGATTTTTGGATCGCAGCCATTCTGACTGGTGTGAAGTGGTACCTCATTGTGGTTTTGATTTGCATTTCTCTAATAATGAGTGATGTTGAGCATCTTTTCATGTGTTTGTTAGCCATCCGTATGTCTTCTTTGGAGAAATGTCTATTTAGTTCTTTGGCCCATTTTTTGATTGGGTTGTTTATTTTTCTGGAATTGAGCTGCATAAGTTGCTTGTATATTTTTGAGATTAGTTGTTTGTCAGTTGCTTCATTTGCTATTATTTTCTCCCATTCAAAAGGCTGTCTTTTCACTTTGCTTATATTTTCCTTTGTTGTGCAGAAGCTTTTAATTTTAATTAGATCCCATTTGTTTATTTTTGCTTTTATTTCCAGTATTCTGGGAGGTGGATCATAGAGGATCCTGCTGTGATTTATGTCGGAGAGTGTTTTGCCTATATTCTCCTCTAGGAGTTTTATAGTTTCTGGTCTTACATTTAGATCTTTAATCCATTTTGAGTTTATTTTTGTGTGCAGTGTTAGAAAGTGATCTAGTTTCATTCTTTTACAAGTGGTTGACCAGTTTTCCCAGCACCACTTGTTAAAGAGATTGTCTTTACTCCATTGTATATTCTTGCCTCCTTTGTCAAAGATAAGGTGTCCATAGGTGTGTGGATTTATCTCTGGGCTTTCTATTTTGTTCCATTGATCTATATTTCTGTCTTTGTGCCAGTACCATACTGTCTTGATGACTGTGGCTTTGTAGTAGAGCCTGAAGTCAGGCAAGTTGATTCCTCCAGTTCCATTCTTCTTTCTCAAGATTGCTTTGGCTATTCGAGGTTTTTTGTATTTCCATACAAATCTTGAAATTATTTGTTCTAGTTCTGTGAAAAATATGCCTGGTAGCTTGATAGGGATTGCATTGAATTTGTAAATTGCTTTGGGTAGTATACTCATTTTTCACTATATTGATTCTTCCAATCCATGAACATGGTATATTTCTCCATCTATTAGTGTCCTCTTTGATTTCTTTCATCAGTGTTTTATAGTTTTCTATATATAGGTCTTTAGTTTCTTTAGGTAGATACATCCCTAAGTATTTTATTCTTTTCGTTGCAATGGTGAATGGAATTGTTTCCTTAATTTCTTTTTCTACTTTCTCATTATTAGTGTATAGGAATGCAAGGGATTTCTGTGTGTTGATTTTATATCCTGCAACTTTACTATATTCATTGATTAGCTCTAGTAATTTTCTGGTGGAGTCTTTAGGGTTTTCTATGTAGAGGATCATGTCATCTGCAAACAGTGAGAGTTTTACTTCTTCTTTTCCAATTTGGATTCCTTTTATTTCTTTTTCTGCTCTGATTGCTGTGGCCAAAACTTCCAGAACTATGTTGAATAGTAGCGGTGAAAGTGGGCACCCTTGTCTTGTTCCTGACTTTAGGGGAAATGCTTTCAATTTTTCACCATTGAGGATAATGTTTGCTGTGGGTTTGTCATATATAGCTTTTATTATGTTGAGGTATGTTCCTTCTATTCCTGCTTTCTGGAGAGTTTTTATCATAAATGGATGTTGAATTTTGTCAAAGGCCTTCTCTGCATCTATTGAGATAATCATATGGTTTTTATTTTTCAATTTGTTAATGTGGTGAATTACATTGATTGATTTGCGGATATTGAAGAATCGTTGCATCCCTGGGATAAAGCCCACTTGGTCATGGTGTATGATCTTTTTAATGTGTTGTTGGATTTCTCCCAGAAATCTTGATTCCAGCTTGTGCTTCATCCAGCCCAGAGTTTCTCATGATGTACTCTACATATAAGTTAAATAAATCAAGGTGACATTATACAGCCTTGATGTACTCCTTTCCCAATTTGGAACCAGTCCATTGTTCCATGTACGGTTCTAACTGTTGCTTCTTGACCTGTGTACAGATTTCTCAGGAGGCAGGTAAAGTGGTCTGGTATTCTCATCTCTTTAAGAATTTTCCACAGTTTGTTGTGATCCATACAGTCAAAGGCTTTGGCATAGTTAGTGAAGCAGAAGTAGATGCTTTTCTGAAACTCTCTTGCTTTTTCAATGATCCAACAGATGTTACCAATTTGATCTCTGGTTCCTCTGCCTTTTCTAAATCCAGCTTGAACATCTGGAAGTTCTAGATTCATGTACTGTTGAAGCCTGGCTAGGAGAATTTTGAGCATTACTTTGCTAAGCATCTGCCTGCAGTGCGGGAGACCCAGGTTTGATCCCTGGGTTGGGAAGATCCCCCAGAGAAGGAAATGGCAACCCACTCCAGTATCTTGCCTGGAAAATTCCATGGACTGAGTAGCCTGGTGGGCTACAGTCTATGGGGTCGCAAAGAGTCGGACACAACTGAGTGACTTCACTTCATTTTTGCTAGTGTGTGACATGAGTGCAATTGTGTGGTAGACGGAACTTTCTTTGCCATTGCCTTTCTTTGGGATTGAAATAAAAACTGACCTTTTCCAGTCCTGTGGCCACTGCTGAGTTTTCCAAATTTGCTGGCATATTGAGTGTAGCACTTTAATAGCATCATCTTTTAGGATTTGAAATAGCTCAACTGGAATTCCATCACCTCCACTAGCTTTGTTCGTAATGATGCTTCCTAAGACCCACTTGTCTCTGCGCTCCAGGATGTCTGGCTCTAGGTGAGTGATCACACCATCGTGATTATCTGGGTCATGAAGATCTCTTTTGTTTAGTTCTTCTGTGTATTCTTGCCACCTCTTCTTACTATCTTCTGCTTCTGTAGGTCCATAACATTTCTCTCCTTTATTGTTCCCATCTTTGCATGAAATGTTCCCTTGATATCTCTAATTTTCTTGAAGAGATCTCTAGTCTTTCCCATTCTATTGTTTTCCTCTATTTCTTTGCACTGGTCACTTAGGATTCTTAACTAAAATAAATTTTAATGCTTGTAGAGTTTCATATTTAGAAAATGAAGTTCTAGAGTTCTGTTTCTCAACAATATGACTGTGACTATAATTAACATTACCAAATTGTATACTTAAAGATGATGATTATAGTAAATTTGCTATGTATTTTTTCATCACAATTTTAAAAAAACAAAGTAACTGCATGAAACTCGCTTTATAAATGTGTGTGTGTGTGTGTGTGTGTGCATAAATGGATAAAGGACTGGAAGAATATGTTCCAAGATATTAACAGTGGTGATCACCAGATGGTATGATTCTAAATGATTTTCATTTTTTTCTCCCATCCTGTATTTTGTAAATCTTCAGAAATTAGCACATATTACTTCTATTTTTTTTCTACTCTAAAAGAAAGAATGAACACCTGTTAGGTTATCTCCCTGTTTCTCCAGATAATATATCATCTATAGCCTCTAACCTCTCTAGCTGTCAGCCTCACCCCAGCTTGAAGCAGGTTATCACCAATTTGAAAGAGAGATTTCATTGTTTAACTACATTTGTGGAGTGCTTACCAAGCACAAAGCTTTAAAAGTGAGCAGTGCTGAGCTATAAAAGAAGTAAAGGGTGTACTCTTGGCCCTCTAGTAGGGTGGGGTGAAACAAAGCAGAGGCCAAGTTGCAGAGAAGGGACCAGAATTTCCATTTGAAGAGCCAGAGCAGGTTGTGAAAGGAGTGCCCAGAACACAGCCCAGTTGTGGGGTTCCCTCTATACCACCCCCTACTCAATCTGTATGGAAGGAAGGAAAGATGGAAGGGAGGGAAAGAGGAAGGGCCCAGAGAGGCTGGGCCTCCTACTCTCACCACCAAATGATAGTGCTTTTTCTCTTGTTGAAGCCCCATCCAGGTATACCCACCCAGTTCTCTACTTATTCAATTTCACTCATTTTATGAGGCTCAGCTAGAAACCTATTTTTCCATAAAATTCCAGTAACTAGTTGGAACATTCAGCTGTCTCTTTCTTCTCTGAACACCTGATGAATATGTGGATTGTACTTCACAGGCTAGCCCAACACAGAGCAGATACTTTGTTAAATAATAATAATTTTAGCTTCACAAGCAAATGAATGAAAAAATATTTGGGAAGTGTTCCAACTGACCAGGAAAAAAACTCAGAAAACCATCCTTTCAACATGACCTCATCCCTCATCCTAAATATATATTCAATCATTCAACTAATTTTTCATTGAATGCCTGCTATGTCAGGTCTTGTGCTAAGTTCTAGTGATACAATTTAGATATGGGTCCCTAATTTTAAGGACTGTAAGGTGAGACATTAATGAGTAATTATAAGTGTGATGAATGATGCAAAATGTGAAGGAGAGGGAATTACTGGGGGGGAAGAGGGTATGATGTGCAACTTACTTGAGTAGGGTGTTGGCAGATGCCTTGTAAGCCAAGATCTGACAGATGATTAGGAGTTGTTTAGGTAAGAATGGAGGGAAGAGAGTTTTGGGGACTGGAGGTAACATGTGCAAATGTCCTGCAGGATAAGGAAGTATGGTAGCCTCCAAAGAACGAAAAAATACTAGAGCTGAAGCTTAGAGAGTAAGAGAGAGACAGGAAAACAAAACCAGGGAAACAAATGGGAACCAGACCAGAGGGGACCTTGTAAACCTTCCTGAATTAGTCAGGATGAGCCAGGCTATGCCATGGTAATCAACAGCCCCCATATCTCAGTGGCTTCACAAGAAAAGCTATATCCAATCCATATTACTTGCTCACCACGCAATGGTGAGAGGCTGTGCTCACAGAGTTGTTGAGGAATGCTGCAGGATGAGGCTGGGCCATCTTAAAGCTATGCCATCTGGAACACATGGACTTCCTAGGTTTCATGGCAGCGGAAGAGTAAAGAAGAGGGAGTTGTATACCAGCAAAGGCCTCAGCTCTGTGACGTTGGTCACTCCTACTCATGGTTCATTGGCCTGAACGAGTCACATAGTCCCTTCTGTCCTGAAACCAGCTGAGAAGTATAGGGGTCCACATGGAATATTTGCTGAGCATTCCTGCCATATCATAAGAAGTTTGAACTTGACCCAGAAATCAGTGGGCACAACTGAAATATTTAAAATGAGGCAGTGACTCCACCAGGTTTGGGTTTCTTTTTTTGATTATTATTTTTACTTTTTGGCTATGCTGGGCCTTCGGTGCTGCACATGGGCTTTCTCTAGCTGTGGAGAGAGGGGCTTCTCACTGTGGTGGCTTCTCTTGTTGGGGAGCACTGGATCTAGCCCCACAGGCTTCACTCGTTGCTTCACGTGGACTGGGTAGTTGCGGCTCATGGGTTCTAGAGCACAGGCTCAGCAGCTGTGGCACACAGGCTTGGTTGCTCCATGGCGTGCGGAGTCCTCCCAGAGCAGGGATCAAACCCGTGTGCCCTGCACTGACAGGTGGATTCTTTACCCACCTGGGAAGTCCAGATTGGGGTTTCTTAAAGATTGCTCTGAATGCAGCGGGAAAAATGATTTGAGGAGGATATCCTGCATGGATATCCTGCATTTAAAAAAAAATTTTTTTTTTAAAAAGCAGAAAGATCATGAGCTACTCCATCACTCAGTTAGAAAATGACTGTGTGTCTGACGCAGGATACAGCATGCTTGGGGCTGGTGCATGGGGATGACCCACAGAGATGTTATGGGGAGGGAGGTGGGAGGGGGGTTCATGTTTGGGAACACATGTAAGAATTAAAGATTTTAAAATTTAATAAAAAAAAATAAATAAATAAAATAAATTAATTAAAAAAAAAAAAAAAAAGAAAAGAAAATGACTGTGGCTTTGACTAGCAGATTGGAAACACGTGGACAGATTCCAGGACCTGTTAGTAGTTAGATCCACAGGAGCAAGGGACGAGGGAGAGGATGTGGTCAGAGATAACACCCCGCTTTTGGCTTTGTGTGCCTAGGTCAGTGGTAGGGCCATCTGCTGGATGAGGCAGCACTTGGTGAAGAGGAGCAATTATGATGTTTGGGAGATGATGGTTATGTCTCCAAGGACAGAAATCAGCTACAACTAATCCCTGTGCTGAGCTCAGTTTCTCCGTCAGGTCCGACTCTTTGCAACCCCATGGACTGTAGCCCACCAGGCTCCTCTGTTCATGGGATTCTCTAGGCACGAATACTGGAGTGGTTTGCCATGCCCTCCTCCAGGGGATCTTCTCAACCCAGGGATCAAACCCAGGTCTCCTGCATTGCAGGCTGATTCTTTACCATCTGAGCCAGCAGGGAAGCCCAAGAATACTGGAGTGGGTAGCCTATCCCTTCTCCAGGGGAACTTTCCAACCCAGGAATTGAACTGGAGTCTCCTGCATTGTAGGTGTATTCTTTACCAGTTGAGCTACCAGGGAAGCCCCTCAACTAATCCCTAGCTGGATGCATAGGAGGTGCTTAAATTTTTGTAGATTAGAGCTTGCGTAGTCCCTTGTATTATTTCAAGAAGCTTCTTCATCAGTATGGGAAAACAAAGCATCATTGATTTTATTACCCATTTCTGATACCCTTCTTTCCCAAAACGTCTGCATTTAATGATTATTCATTTGGATACTTTCCCCACCACTCCACCTCTAAAATTAGTGATTACAAGAACCCTCACGATCATCATCAAACTAGCCATCGCTTCATTTGTTCTTCTAATTGCTAGGAGGGGGAAAGATAATCAAGTGGTTGCTCTAATCTGGGAACCTGGTTTTCAAAAATTACTTGAAATCCAAATTGAGCTTTTTAAAGCAGCACTTAAATGTTGACTCCAGTCATTTCATTAAGACCAGCACTTGCTGAGAACTCTTTAAATAAGTTTTGAACCACCAAGGCCATGCAGAACAACTGGAAGGAAGGAGAGCTTCCTTCTGGGAGCAGCAAGGTGGGGCATTTTTGGCATCAACAGGATTTTTCTTGTTAATGTATCATTTGACTTACTGAATTGCACCTGGATAAAAGGTGCTAAAACAAATGCCAAGCTTATGCCAGTTTTTGTCAGGACTCCTCCTGTGGGGCCTGCCTGGGTCATGTGAACCTTGCTCAGCCCAATGAACCTCAAGGATATTGTTTCAAATGAATGAGTGCAAATTGAAGAGCTCTGCAGTCCTTCCCCGACTGAGCTATTAATCACACTGGCAGAGGACAGGGAAGACCTACAGTCACATGGGGCTCTTTGTCTGTGTTGCTGATGGAAAACACTCACAGTGTTGCTCACCTAGGGACAGAAAAATTAAGTGGAACAAGAAAAAATATATATTTATTTCACTGTGGCTGTGAATGACCAGAAAGAACTTTACTCATTCAGCTCAGAGGGTGTGTTATCCCCTTCCTGGGGGAACAGTAGCAGGAGGCATGCTCTGGGGGGAAGTGAGGCATGTTCCAGGCTTCCACTAGAACTGCCCTAAGTAACTTCAGTAATTTCCCAATTGATCACCCTCCTTCTGGCCTGACACTTCTGAATAGCAGCCAAAATGAGCTTTTGATGCATTTATTTTTGTTTATATACAGTAAAATTTGCTCTTTTAAGGGACAACTTAACCATCGTCTCCCAACATCATGATTGCTCCTCATCAGCAAATGTTACTTGATCCAGCAAATGGCTCTACTGCTGACCTAGGCACACAAATCAGAAAGTGGGACATGATGAATAACCACTTCCTCTCCCCCACCCCATGCTTCTGTCAAACTCCCAATCCTGTGGATCTGCCTCCTGAAAGGCCCTGGAATCTGTCCACTTGTCTCCAATCCATTAGTCAAAGCCACAGTCATTTTCTAACTAAGTAATGGAGCAGCCTCTTAATAGGTCTTTCTGCTTTTCTGATAAATGTATACAGTATAACCACACCACCATCAAGATGTAAAATAGTTCCTACACATCCCCAAAAATACGAAGGCAGACTGCCCCTTTGAAGTCAGCTCCTTCCCTGACTCCTGCTCCCGGTAACCCCACTGATCTATGTTCTGCCCCTGCAGTTTTCCTTTTCCAGAAGGTCATAGAAATGGAATAGAAAAGAATGCAGCCTCCAGAGTCTGACTCCCTTCACTTAGCATAGCACCTCTGAGGTTCACCCATGTTGTTGGGTGTATATGAAGCTCATCCATTTTTATTGTCAAGTCATATTCCACGGTAGGGATATGCCAGAGTCAGTTACTCACTCACCAGTTGAAAGACATTGCGGTTGTTTCCAGTTGTTTGGCAGCTAACACTAAAGCAGCTATAAACACTTGCATGCCAGTTTTTGAGTGAGCCTAAGTTTTCATTTCTCTTGGGCAATTACCTAGGAGTGGGACTGCTGGGTCAGATGCTAAGTAAGAAACTGCCAAACCGTAGCATGAGCTTTTAAATAAAGGCATAAATCAGATCATGTCACCCATCTACCCCAATCCTGCCAAAGGCTTCCTGTAACACTTAGAATAAACTTGAAGCCTCCCAGCCTGGTGTGATACAGCTCCTGCCTGTCTCCATGGTCTCCTCTTTACCACCTGCTCCTCGCTCGTTCTAGACCATTCTCCTTTCTGATTCTTTCACGTCTTTTTCTCAAACAGTCTGAGCTTGCCCTCTCTTGGGGATTTTTCCACTAGCTTACCCTGCTACCTGGCGTGTTTTTATCCCCACCTTTACATGGCTGGTTCCTTCTTGGCATCTGTGTCTTAGCTTGAATGTCACCTTCTCAGCAGGTCTTCCTTGACACCTCACCAAACTCCCCAAATCTGGGGCCTCCTCCCCCTGTCACTCTCTGACACATCAGAGCATTTATTACTGCCTGAACTTTATTTATTTATTCATTTGGTTGTGCTGGGTCTTAGTGGTGACACATGGATCTTTAGTTTTGGCAGGCAAACTCTTAGTTGCTGCTTATAGGATCTATGAATAGCTCCTATAATATTACCAGGAATGAAACCCATGCCCTCTGCATTGGGAGTAGGACGTTTTAGCCACTGGACCACCAGGGAAGTCCCTACCTGATATTTTCTTGTTTAGCTGTTTATGTGCTGGCTCTGCCATGTATAAATCACCCCTTTGGGGCCTCAACTCTCTTATCTTTAAAGTAATAATGCCCCTTTCCCACTTGATGATTTTTTTCCCCAATAGTATAAGCTTTTGGAGACAGAAACTACATCTTCTTTAAAATTCTCTATCTCAACTCTATTAATCATCTTAATCATCTGAACATTTTCATTAGAAACTTCTTAATGAAAAAACATGTCTTAAATGAGCAAATTCCCTTTTCCCTCTATCGTTGAATTTCACAATTAGAATGAGATGTGCAATTTTAGAGAGCAACTGGTGACAAGCATCATGATGAAGATACTTTTAACTGTCCTGGAAAGTTTATTCCCACTACCCCATTTGTCAGCATATTTCCAATTTCTGAAGGACATGAACTCATGGGCTGCTTGAAAGGCGGAGTATTCAAAAAATACAGTACAGTCAGTGGTGGTGCCGGTACTAGAACCAGCTGAAACTCGATGGCAAGGGCTGCTGTTAGGTTTACAGGAATCCTGCTAGACAGTGCTTACATGCGAGACAGTGGTAGATATTTACACCACAAATCATGGTAAGGTTGTCTGTCTGTTTTTCTGATGTACCAGCACTAAGAGGTATAGAACAAGAGAGGATGGAGATCAAAGTATTTAAAAGAAGCAGTAAAAGATGGTCTTAGCCTTACATGATCCAGGGTCCTGAATGGATTTACATTCTGGTCAAACTTATCAAATGTGTGAACTTGAGCAACTTCATCCACCCATTCTTCCACAAATACTTATGGAACACCCACCCTGGGATACAGCAGAGAACACCCTGCCCTCAGGTAGCTAAGAGTCCAGTGAAGGAAAGGAAGGCAAATGATTGCAGTGTACAGTGGGAAAGCATGGGGGCTTCGGGAACAATGAGAAGGACAAGCAGCTGAGTCAAGGTTGGGGGAGGGGCGACTCAGGGGGAGCTAGAAGAAAAGGGAAGGGTCTTCCAGGTAAGGGAAGCTGCGATGATGCTCAGAGAGATAGGCAAATCAGAGCAGAGTATCATGGCTTGTTTTAAATTCTTCAGCCCTCAGTAGAGTTGTACCTACGTTACAAGAGATTTGTGAGAAAAGATTGATACAGTAGAGGGATTGGGACTTATGGATAAAAGACGGAAACTGTCCAAGGAGTGACACTGGACGTGGTGGCATTGGAGCTGGCTTCAGACCAGCCTGGGTAAGGTAGAGCTGCTCACACGAGGTCAGGATGACTAAATTCATATTGGTTCTTTCATCTTTTCAGCCAAACCTCACCGCAAGACACCTTCTAGAGAAGAACAAAGGCCGTCCATCATCCCACAGGAAAAACCTGTCCCTGGTGTCCTCCCCCTCCAGAGGCAAGGCAACCAACGCGCCCACCCTCCGAAGGGGCCCGGGATCCGGGAGGAAGGGGCCCAGCCAGTTCTCCATCACAACAGCCTTGAACACCCTCAATAGGATGGTGCATTCTCCCTCGGGGCGCCACATGGTGGAGATCAGCACCCCAGTGCTCATCAGCTCCAGCAACCCCTCTGTGATCACCCAGCATGTGGAGAAAGCAGATGCTTCTCCCAGCTCCATGGGACAGGTAGGGAACAAACCCCCAGGAGAAGGCCACTCTGGAGTTGGGCAAGTGGTCCACACCATGTCACAGGCAATATTGGATATTCAGTACCTTCTAAGCCCTTATAATGCATTAATGATAACTAATGTCATATGTATTATATGTCAGAGCTATCTTTACATGATCTCATTTCACCCTTGAAACAGCCTATGACCTAGGTATTATTATTATTATTGTTACCCCTGCTTTACAAATGAAAAGACAGGTTTAGAGGCAGGGGCTTGCTTTCCCATGCAAAGAGCCATGGCGTGGTTCCTGCCCCTTAGAGAAGATCCCTCCTGAGCAATAAGAGCATGGTTTCTGGGATCACAGTCTGACATTCACTGTTTCATCCTCTGGCAATGTGTCAGACATCACATGGAAGGGAAGGAAAAGAAAAAAAGAGAAACTATGGGTTACTGGGTGTTTTCAGAACTAGCTATATACTTTACAAGGCTCAATGAAAAGTGAAAATGCAGGTCAAAAATGATTAAGAATTTCAAGATGGCAACAGCAGAGCATCAAACCAAGTGAAGGGCCCTTTGGATGAGAGAGCCCCATGTGACTACACATGTCACACACTCATGAAGCCAGCCGTGGTGTTTTCCTATGACTCATTTAATAAGATAATATATATAAAGTGCTTAGTACCATGCCTGGCACACACTGAGTACCCAATAAGCATTAGCTCTTAATACTATTATTATTAATATTACCAGTTATTATTAAGCCTGGCCCCTGAATTGCCTACTGTAGGGAGATAAGCCAAAAGGCAATCCTGACCACCCGGCCACGCAGACATACTTCTAACAGCATGAGGCTATTTAGGTTGAAGGATGCTTTAAAAGATGAAGGACCGGAGATATGAGGAAAAGTAATTAAGAACTGCATGTCAGGTATTCTGCTATAAACACTCTTTGGAACCATGCAGGTGGCAACTTGAAAGGACAAACCTCAACCTGCAATTTTTTTTAAGCTGTAAATCTTGTTTTTAAACATGATTCTCTACCTTGGGATTAAATGACTTAATTGGACTCTAATCCGTTATTAACAAGACAAGGAGGAGGAGAAAGTCAAGGGCTCCTCAAAGACCTGTGAGCTGGTCTAAAAGGAAAACAATCACTTCCAACAGCACTTCAGACTTCATGCCACGTCTGCATCTCTAGAGGGCTGGCTGTGGATGTCATTCTGCCCGCCACTTGCATTACATACATACCGCACACACATACAGTTACACTCTTCCCTGCTTATACACTCTTCCTTCATTAAAAAAAAACATGAATTTCCTTCACTTCCTACACACACATTCCAAATACTTTTTTACAAGTACACACACAGTTTGTGCCCAAAGTTCAACACTCCCTATACACACACACACACATTCTCCAACGTGGGGACCTAGTGACACACTTAAGTGAAAGACCAGCAGAATTTTCTGAAACCGTCCTGTCTATACAGACATAGGTATAGGAAGCACAGCCCACATCCTAGGCTAGCTAGGCTAGGGAGACCTAGGCTAGCTCACTCAGCTATAAGTTAGCTTTCCGAAGGATTTAGCCAAGAGTCACTTGTCATGTGCTTTTTAAGTTCTTTTTCCTGGTCAATTTACCTCATAGACAGAGAGGCTAGACCGAAGTAGAGAATCCTAGCAGGATTCCAAACAAGTATTAACTAAAAACTAACACGCTGTCAATTGTCTCGGACTCTTTGCAACTCCATGGACTGTAGCCTGCCAGGCTCCTCTGTCCAGGGAATTTTCCAGGCAAGAATACTGGAGCGGGTTGCCATGCCCTCCTCCGGGGGATCTTCCTCACCCAGAAATTGAAACTGCATCTCTTGCGTCTCCTGCAGTGGTAGGTGGATTCTTTACCTCTAACGCCACCTGAGAAGCCCAGGTATTAGGTGGCCAAAAAGTTCACTCAGGTTTCTGTACCATCTTATGAAAAACCCCAACTGAACTTTTTGATCAATCCAACAGTATTTCTTCTTAATTTTCACAAATGGTGAGAATTCCAAAGTGTAGCTTTGGCATATCCTGTCCCCAAGGAACCACTGCACAGTTCTGATAGCCTTTTCTAGATTCAGATGGTGTGGGATTATCAGTATTTCTACATTTGCCCAGATATTGTCAAAAACACCCTTGTAAAATGTCCCACCTAAGAGCTATATCTAAAGATGAGGAGCAAGTTGAGCCAGTGACAAGGTCTATTTCCTTTGTCTCCAATATCCTTCAGAGCTGTGACTGGATCTGGCTTCTCAAGCCCCTCCTTCCTTCCACATCCCAGCACCATCTGTGGTACATAGTCCCTAGTAGGTTCTCAGTAAATCAAGGAATCAAGACATTTGACTTAAACATCTGGGCAGATAGTAGTGACATATACATAGAGAGGGAAGACGGGAGGAGGAACTGTTTTCCATAGAAAGACCACAGGTCATTGTAACTCTTCCAGCCAGTAGACATCTGTTGAGTGCTTACAGTGTACTCGTAACCATAGCAAGTCCTAGGTATTCTATACCAAAACAATAAGAACAGCAATAATAATCTCAGACATTTATTGAAAGTAAAAGGATAGGAAGGAGGGAGGGAAGGAGGGGAGGAAGGACAGGAGGAGGGAGGGGTTTTCTTTCTTGCCAGTCTCCTGAGTGCTGCCCTGCATTCTAAAATACGGTAAGAGCCTTTGTAGGAGACGTATTCTTACCACTTTATAGCAAAGTAATTAAGGCCCCAAAAGAAAAACGTTTTGGCCAAAGTTCATGTAATTAGTGACCAGTAAGAGTCTGTATTGACCCTAGAATCATGTGACTCTGGCTCATGGACTCTTGTCACCCCACTATGCCATCAGCAGAGATGTCATCAGGCAAAACCATTACCTCAATGTTGATTATCTTGAAAGTCTTTAGCCTCCCTTTTCTTGCATATCTTCATTTGACTCCCTGTAGACTCCAAGGCCTTCCATTATTCTCTTCCCTGCCCACCCCTCAGTAAAGAATTTGCCCTAAGCCTTCTGCACCTTAAGAAGGTCTTCGTTTAATATCACTTTGTTCCTTTATGAACTACCAACTGTGCCCATGTTTTATTCACGGCACTAAAGGCAGCAGGAGTAAGTTTTTGTCCCCAAGGAATTCACAGTCTAGCAGGGATATAAAACATAAATGATTGTAGTGGAGTTAGAACTTCCTGAAATGAGATGAGGACCCTGTTGGCACTGACTTCAGTCATGAAGATACTTGGAATTTTGCAACCAAGAACTGTCATAGCGACAGGTATTCCCTTTCCAGTTTTCCCCAAGCCTTTTGGTGATATCAGAAAGTCTCAGTTTGGTGCTGGTCTTTCTGGAACACCCTGTACCAGGGTACTAATCTCCTTGAATCAGGAAGAGAGAGCAAGGCTTCAGGCACCAGTTGCCCATGTCTGAACTTCATAATGCTGTATGCTTTTATCATGTTGTTGGATGGTTATCTTCTGTATCACGTAAGAGATGCCAGTTTTATGTTCACAGAAGTCTATGAAAAGATTTTGCTGTATTAAAATTTTAAAGCTTTTTTTTTTAAAGAACAGTATGTTAACAAGGTACAAGTGGGAAGTAGATATGGCAAAAATCTATAAAGATGGGAGGCAGTATAGTTTAGAAAGCAGAAGTCCAGAGTAATTACATGTGGAACTAAGACACGTGTGAACTGCTACGGACACAGAGAAGAGGGCATTTATTAGCTTCATTCTCCCCATTGTGGCCTCCATACTCTTGAGAACCCAAATCTGATACACTGCTTCTCCTCCCAGTGAAGGAGTGGGTTTCCATGCCCTCCTCCAGGGGATCTTCCTCACCCAGAAACTGAACCTGCATCTCTTGCATCTCCTGCTCCCTACAGTCTTCAGAGGCAGTAATACTGGCATTAATTAAGTGGCCACTGAAAGTCAGAAACTATAAAACTTTTTCCCTTGACTCCTCGGAGCAATTCTCTCAGGGTTACTTGCGATGCTGCTTCAGCCCTAAAAATGTTTGCCAAATAAGACATAACTCTCAAGAAAAAAAGAAAAGAAGAAAGAAACTATAAGAGATGATGTACAGACATTATGACTCTTCTCACAACTCTTCAGAGTAGGTGTTCATATGCCCATTTTACCAAACAGCCCAAACTATGGGACAGAAAAATCTGGAAACTTTTTCAAAGCCTTAAAGCTGGAAAGACCCAGGATTTGAGGGCAGATCTGTGCTCTCTCTCCTAAATAGTTAAGGGCACTCCAGACCCTCCCTGATCTGACTATAGTCTTCCAGCCTCCCCGCTTCTCCCCTATACGTGCACACATGAGCATGCAGACCTGCATGCTAAGTCACTTCAGTCGTGTCCAACTCTTTGCAACCTTCTGGACTATAGCCTGTCAGGCTTCTCTGTCCATGGGATTCTCCAGGCAAGAATACTCGAGTGGGTTGCCATGCCCTCCTCCAGGGGATCTTCCTGACCTATGGGTCAAACTCAAGTCTCTTATGTCTCCTGGATTGGCAGGTGGGGTCTTTACCACTAGTGCCACCTGGGAAATCCACACATGAGCATACACACACAAAAGTTGCAGTGATCTCCTCAACATTCATGAGCACAGTAGACACTGGACCACCTCTTGGCTTTTTGTCCTTGTACCCAGCATAGTGCCTGCATTATTCTGAGCAATGAATAATGTTTGTGAAATAAATAAATGTTGCTCCTCCTAGAATTTATTTTTGGTGCAATTGCCTGTCACAAACACACCCATACCCCAAGCCCTGTATGCATACTATTTCTTCAAGGAGACTCCTGCCACTCCTCTTCTGCAGAATTCATTCTTCCCCTGTGTTCACATCACATTGTCTACCGTTGTGTTCTCTGTGCTGGAAGTACCTCATGTATATCTTAAAGGTTCACTAGATTGAAAACTTCTTAGGGGCAGAATTGGAGTTTTATTCATTTATGTTACTGTTGACGTTCCAAAACCCCAATAAGTTTTCTAAAAGCATATTTTGCCTCAAGAATCAAAAACAAAGACAGAGGCCTCTAATTTACTTAAATATCAGGTTGGCCAAAAAGTTCATTCAGGGAATTTTTGCCAACCCAGTAACTACCAGTCCCCTTCCACTCTTCTGATTCCCCAGAAAACAAAAGAGGTAAGACAGAGAGGGGAAGGCAGGTCACTGAAGTCATTCCTTGCTGTGCGGTTCCCACACCCAGGCCTCCTACATCCCATCCCAGGCCGGTAACAGCCAGTCTAAGCATCGTTTCCCTGGCTCCTGGGAAGATGAGCTATCGTGCGCCTTAGGGAATCCTGAGGTCTATAAAGCTGACTTTCCTTTCGATCTAATACCTGAAGTATCCTGAATGAAGCCGTCTCTGGGAGCTTCAGCTCTAAGTCCAGGTCTCCTACGTCCCTTTGTCTCCACCTTTTGGAGAAGTCTCCCTACCCGAATTTCCAGTACCCAGGATGGCCATGAGAGATGCTTTTTACTGAGTAGTAAGATCTTTTTCTTTCTTTTGACACAGTCTCAGTGCTAATATATGTTTAAGATTCTTAGCTAATCCTCCATCTAAGGTAATTTACAGAAATAAGCTTAACCCTATGCTTATATTCTTATTTTGATATCTCCCAATATAAATTTCTTTTGTCTTTAAAATTTTCACACAGCAAATCCCTACTCACTAATGATGCTGTCGGAGCTCTCTTTAACTGGCCAAACTGGCTACAAAGAGTCATGGGTGGAAGGTGGGGAGGCTCCATTAAATGGACACTTGGCCCCTCAAATGTTCTGTATCATGTCTTCATTATCTGTCCCAAAGTACCTTCTATGGAACCTAACAGGTGCTTGAGATATCTTTATTAAATTGTCAAGAGCACACCCCTTAGGTGAAGACAGCCCCTTAAACTGTGCTCATACATTATCAGTTAATGCCTTAGCAGAACTTCCCTGGCAGACATCTGAAAGCAAAAAAAAAAAAAAAAAAAAGGACACGGAGTAGAACCAGAGGGCCTCTGCCACCCTCTGCTTTGCCAGATCCCTGGGTAAAGAACAGTTAGGAGCCACCTAGAGAAGCAGTGTCACGTAGGGGAGACCCCTCCAGCCTTAGACCCAGACACCTCTCACCCATCCCAGTGGTGAGACTTCAGACAACTCAGGAGCTACTCTAAGCTTCATTCAGTTTCCATCAAGAAAAGAGGAAGAACTTCTACCTCACAAAGTTGTTGGGAAAATCAAAAGATGTAAAACGGATATAAAGTGTTTGGCTTCCATTTTTATTACTCTCAAAAATGTTAGCAGTCAAAATTTCTTAGTAGTTAGTTGCTAGATTTCTCTTAAATCACTCTCCTGTAAATTTTTGGAACTTTTCTGTAACAGGAAATTTCAAAAATATACAAAAGTTAAAAAAAAGAACACAATGAACCCTCCTGTACATATCACCCTGTTTCAGCAATTATCCACTCCTGGATCAATCTTATTTCAGCCATATCCTCACTCATGAGCCTGCTCCCCCATCAATTGTTTTAAACCAAAACTCAGATATCATATTATTTCATCCGTAAACATCTCAGTGTCTCTTTAAAAATATCAGTATTTTTCCATAAGAGTTTAACATAAGCACAATCCCATTATCACAGTAATTTCTTTAAAGCATTATTCAGCCCATGTTCCAATTTCTATATTTGCTTTATACATGGTTTTCTTACAAGATAGTTTGTTTCAATGGCATCTGAATGATGTAAACACCTTGCATTGGGTTGATGTGTCTGTTAGATTTCTTTTATCCTACAGGTCCTCTTGCTTTTATCCACTCTCTCTCTCTCAGATCCTCATGCTTTTATTCTCTCTCTCTCTCTGTCTCTTATTTATCCTTTGCTATAGACATGTACAAAAGAGCCAAGTCATTTGTCTTGTTGCATTTTCCACATTCTGGGTATTACTGGTTATGGCTATCCAGTGTCAACACACTCCCCGCCTCCATTCATGAGGAGCCATTCATGACCATTTATTGGGGGTTGCAAAAAGGTAACATTCTAAATCTGTCAGCCCTCCTGAATTTTAAATTACGATGCTTCTTTAAGAATGATTACTACTTTCTAAGAGCTGATGATGTGTAAGATCCTATCCTGTGACTTTTAAATAAATCATCTCACAGTGATCTCCAAACTTGCATATCGTAGGCCCTCAGCGTCTACTGGGGAATCCAAAGTTAACCACTATGTATTTATTCTCTACCACCTGCTCCATGTTTGTCTTTCTCTGTCTTCCTTGTTTGTTCCCGGGCGTTCCCCTGGTTCAAAGACAGGACTCATTTCTCAGCACCTTCTCTTTTCTGGCATGTTTGCTACCCCTGAACTACTACCCCTTTTTCCACTGGTCGCTGCCAGCTAGGCTAATCTCCCCGCCTGCCTGTGCCAGTCTCCTTGTTTACAGCCTTATCACTGCCCTCAGGCCACCTCCTCAACTCGGCCTCTGCAGCCATGTGTTCACCCTCCTGAGGATTGGCCCTCACAGCTGGGCTAAGACTGGGTTTGGTCTGCCTGGAGAAGAAAGGGCTTCCGGGTTGCTGTGGGGATAAGGAGATGACTTTATGTTTCCAAACGTGGGTTTAGAGACTGGTTTTCTGTTCATGCATCTGCAAGAGGGAAAACATAAATCAGCACAGGAAGGATCTCATGAGAGCCAAGGAGAAATCTCTCCCATTGTAGATTGTTAGAAACCCAGTGCTGAAAATGCTGAAGGAGCCTATGGAGACTGCTGTTAGATTTGGGGTGGTTTTTATGTTTCCCTATAGAGGAAAGGCTCTTAGTATGAATAGAAGGGCTCTGAGTCCTCAAAGGTTCATGCCATGGCCTTACCTCCTAATGATTAAGTGACAATGAACTAAGCACCTTATCCCACCGAGCCTCTAGTCCTCATCTGCAAAATGGGTAGGTCCTTCCACCCAGGGTCTTTTCAGGGATGAGCCATAACCCACTAAGCTGCCGCCATTGTTTTTACCTGCCTGCCTCCGAGCAGACCGTTTTGAACAGCGGTCCCCAACCTTTTGGGCACCAGGGACCGGTTTCGTGGAAGACAGTTTTTCACAGACGTCGGAGGCGGGAGGCAGGTGGGATAGTTTCAGGATGCTTCAAGCACATTACTTTTATTAGGCACTTTATTTCTATTATTATTACATCAGCTCCATCTCAGATCATCAGGCATTCGATTCTGGAGGCTGGGGAGCCCTGGTTTAGAACATAGCATCATTTGGTGTGATTGAGGAGAACCCCTGGCTTAAACCAGGCAATGAGCCAGACATCTTCCAAGATCTATGTGACCCTTCCTCTGAATTCCCTAAGGTGTATTTTTCACAACTCCTGACTGACATGAGAGTGATCTTGTCTCATTTTATATGTAAGAAAATTGGTAGGAAGAGGTGATTCCATAAGAGTCAATGTCTTTCCCCGAAATGAAATAAACTAAGTGCAGTTTAAGACCAAACGAAAAGTCCTTTTACTACAGCATTTAATGCCTCACCCTTGAGCCAGGTCGTCCAGGCTGCAGCAGCAGCTCTCGGCACAGCACTCATGCTGTCACCACCTGACGTGCCGCTGCGTCACCGGTTCGGCCTAAGAGTCTGACCCAAGGGCTCCCTCCCATCCAGCCACATGGCCCTGGGGCAAGCATTTTGCCTCTCTAGGTCCCAGCTTTCTCATCTTCTAGGTGGAATAATCAAACAGACCTGAGGATTCTGTTGCTCTGTTAGTGAATAGCACACTCAAAAGGTAAATGGCACCCAAAGAACTGTTCCTATTATTTAGTTAATGATGGTCATGGTTGTGGTTCCTCCGGTCGTCCCTCTTTTACACAAGAGTCCTGTTTCCTTTCCAGCTACTGCAAAGCGTTCTCTGGCCCAGTAATGTCAGGTAGAGTTCTCTAAGAGCTTATTAACAAAGAGCTGCCTGGCACTTTAGGAAGAAGTAGTATAGTGAGAGGATGAAAGTAAGGGCTTTGGGGGTCAATCAGCTCTCATTCTGCTTCTTACTGAGCAGCATAACATGAGGCAAGTTACTTAATCTCTCTGGGCCTCTGTTTTTCCATCTCTAAAATGGAACTGGTGAGGTGATTCTTTTTTTAAAAAAAAAAACCTCTTAAGATTGCTGTGAGGATAAAATGAGGTGATGTGTGTACATGAGCTAATGGCCAGGGTTTGGCAGAGGTAAATGGCTCAATAAATGTTCACTGTGTGATTAATGTTGGGTCAGGTCCCCATGCCCGTGCCCCGGGGCTGGCCTGTGCAGAGCGTGCCGTTCACCAGCAGCACGCTTCAGAAGGATGCTCTGTCAGAGCCCGCCTGGGAGTGCAGAGGCTTCCAAAAGTCCCTGTGTTTCATTGAGAAGCAATGACAATTGTGGAAGTAGGGAAGGAGTATGGCTTTGGGCTTGTATCCAGGGGCCCCTGGGGCAATTGTACTTGCTCAGCTCAGCCTCTCAACTGTAACTCCAAGGGGAACCCATAGGAGAAAAGCCAGGAGAAAAGACTGGACAAAGGAGGAGACCAGGGTGGAGACTGAGGCAAGGTCTTGTTTCCACCATCTTCTGTTGGTACCTTTCAGCTTTTTCTCTAAGCCACATCCTTACCTGATCTGGTCGCCCAAGTGCCTCATGGTCCACAAGTGAAGCAGCAGTTGGGTCCCCCCATGCACTGGGTCCAGGCAATATAGTGGACCAGACAGATATGGTCCCTATGCTCATGGACACTCCAGACCAGCAGGAAAGACAATACTGATCAAAATACTATAAATACCTGATTACATGGTTATAGATGTGCAAAGTGCTGTGAAGTTGAAGAATGGGGAGTGAAGAGACTCCGCATGGTCAGGGAAGCCTATTAAAAGGCTTCCCTGAGGCTGTGACCTTCAGGTGGAGACCTAAAGGATAAAGGGAGTAGGCCAAGGGAAAGGAGAAGTTGAATTGAGTCCCTCTCCTTGGCCCCAGTGACTTTATCCTGAAGTTACACCAGGAAACAGCAGCTCTTGGTGCCCTGTGAGGCCTGCAGTTTCAGATCTCAGGCCTGCCCAAGTTCCCTGAGGTCCCTGGGGAAAAGCCATTCTTGTTTCTGGTGACCAAAGCAACTTCAGTAATTAACCTGGCTTGCTTCTTTGATTCAGCATTTCTCCAACAAGAGCTTAAACTTTACATCATCATTCTGCCCAATTAATCCTGGGGCCCCAGCCCTGCCTGGGTGAAAAAAGGAGTGGCCCAGCCTGCACTGCAGACAGTTTAACACAGACGCTATAGCTCTGGGAGCCGGGAGCAAGAGTAACTGATCCCCAAGGCCACCGGGGTCTGCAGACACACACACACACACACACTCTGACAGAATTCAGCAAGAAGAAAAAATAAGAGAGGAAAAATAAAATAGAAGGGCAAGAGAGAGAAAAGCGGGGTATAAGGAGGGATAAGGAGGGTTGTATAGAGAAATGTGGGATCATGGACAGTCCTTAATGGCACAGGGACCTTGTCCATGTGGCTCAAACTTGCAAGGACTCAGTAAGAGCACCTTTCACACAGACCTGTTAGGAAAGTGAATGAGATATTCACAGAAGGATTTCTCAACCTCAGCCCTGCTGACATTTGGAGCTAGATAACTTTTTGTTGTGGGGACTGTCCTCTGCATCACAGGGTGTTTAGCAGCAGCCTTGGCTTCTACCTACTAGATGCCAGGAGCACCCACCACCCGGTTGTGGCAACAAAAAAATGCCTCCAGACATCGTCAAATGTCCCCCAGGGTCAAAATCAGCCCCAACTATGGACCGCTGATGTGCAGGACATAGCCCAGGGCCTGGCATACAGTACATGTAGAATAAATGGCAGCAAAGGGGACTTCCCTGGTGGCCCAGTGGTTAAGACTCTGTGCTTCCAATTTAGGGGGCACAAGTTCAATCCCTGGCTGGGGAACTAGACCCACAGTGATGGTGGCCAAAAAAATAAAAGAAAATTAAATTAATTTTTTTTCCTTTAATGGCAGCTAACATGAGGTCTGTGCAAGGCAAACGCCCTTTCTGAATAGCAGCCCTTTCTTCCCAAACACATGCCAAGAATATAACAGCTTTGGAGGAAACTGGAACTTTCCAAAGGCTGGAGAGGTAGACTTGCCAGTGCCATCACTGGACACGTGCAATTGGAGACTCATGTGCCCGGGATGGAGAGGCTCAAGGGAACCTGTGTATTGACTGGATTGTTGGGACAGGCCCACTTTCCACTCTGCTCAGCTCGGAGGGGAGGGAGCTAATTTTGTGTCATGAGTAGCAGGTGTCAGGCCCAGTGCCAGGGTCTTATATACAGACCAGCTCTGGGAGGACTATGAAGAGATGTAATTACTTCCATGTTAGTTGGAGGAACTGTGACCCAGAGAAGCTAAGTAATTAGCTAAATACTATGCAGCAAGTACATTTCAAGATTTGGGTTAGAAGATTTGGGTCTGACTCTCTTCCAAGCCCATACTCTTTCCCCACCCAGGTGGCACGGGTGGGACTTCTCATACACTCACTTGATCATTCACAGGGACAGTTTGAGAGCAAAGCGAGGGCAGCAACCAGGCTCAATGGGATGGAATGATGGGATTGATTAGTAATGTCTATCATGGGCCCAGGAGTAGGAAAAGGAGGCAGGTGTGCCATGTATTTGCCATCCATGTACAGGCCCATAATCCAAGATTCTGTGACTCTGTAATCATCCTAGCTGGCATGATCTGCAGTTGTACTGGACTAGGGGTACATCTGGGGTTTTTCAGCAAATTAGCTGCTTTCATGTTTTCTCAAGTCATAGCCGAAAATCAAGCCTTCTCCGTAAGTGAGGGTTTCCACAGAAGGCACAAGGAGCCTGCTCTTAACAAACTTCTCTCAAAGGAAAACAAAATAAAAGCTTCTATCACAGTCCTTTGTTAATGCTTGAGGAATTTTATTTTCAGTGAGTAATCATGTACTCAAAAAAGAAAAGGAAAGAGAAACTTCTGGGGAAATTAGCCATCTTTTTTTCATAGAAAAAAGTTGTTTATTGTATTTTCAAAGCACAAGTTTTGGAAGATGCCATATCCATCCTTCTCCCTCTCTTCCCACTCCTAAACAATCCAGCCCTGGTGGCAAATTGCACAGCTAATGCATACTAAAACCTGCTAAAAGGTGCAGAGAACATTGCAAACACCAGGTTGTCGGTTTCCAGACACATCAGTGAGGGCAATGTGCTTTCTCACGGCTGAGTCGAAGGCAACTCTGAGGACAAGAGGGGGCAGAGTCACAGGAACAGACCCTTCCCTCCACTGGGCTTAGTTCAAGCTGCCTAACTGAGCTATCTGCTCTGCCCCCTGCCTTGGCCTTGACCTTGACCTGAGCTGCCACTGATTAGGGAAGGCACTTTGCCTTCCCCATTCTATTCCCAAACATGACATGCCCACCACGTGCCAGACAGCCATTCATTCGATAAAGATTTGCTGACTTCCTGTTATGTGCCAAGTCCTGGGCAAGCCTTGGGAAGACCAATCCTTAATATATTTGAAGCAATGTATACCAGGTCATAGAGAGCATTCACGATTTTTCAGTCATTTTCTTGCATTCCTTTCAAGTGGGCAGAACGTGAATGAGATTGGAGAATGTCTGCCCTTGATGTTCAAAGTCATATTCCCCATGCCTAAGATTAGGCCCTTGCTGGGCCCTCATCTCTCAGTCGCCAGAGAAGGACTATACTCTACAAACTATTTCTGCTATTGACACCTGGAAATTACCCACTATTCATTTATTTGGGGGAGCAGTTTAAATAGCAAACTACAGGCCACTGGCCAGATGCTGCCTTCAGCCTGGTTGTGTATGGCCCATAGCTGCGAAGATTTTTGCAGGTTTAATTGGTTGGGGATAAGAGAGGCTCAAAAGAAGAGTACTCCATGATGTGTAAAAATTAAATGAAATTCCATTTCCAGCATCCAAAACTAAAGTCTTTTTGTCTTTTTTTTTTAACTTTCTGGCCATGCTGTGAGGCATTGCAAAATCTAGTTCTCTGACAAGGTATCAAACCCAGCCCCAATGCCCTGCATTAGGAGTGCAGAGTCTTACCACTGGACCACCAGGGAAATCCCCCAGAATAAAGTCATATTGGCTCACAGCCCCACTCGTTCTTTCTGTATTGTCCCCTCCAGTATTCTGGCCTGGAGAATCCCATGGAGAGAGGAGCCTGACAGACTACAGTCCATAGGATCGCCAAGAGTCGGATACAATTAACACTAACACTATTCCTAAGGAGTTCTGAGGTCCTAAGGCCTTGGTGAGAACGTGTATACCTGGTCACACAAGGGAAGAGGCAGCACAGAAGCCTGGGAGACACCAGAGGCACCAGCTGGTTGAACCCCCTCAGCCATTCATCTCTGCCTCTGGGTGTATGGCTGTCACTTCACATCTTGTTTTGGCATTTATGAAACTGCTGTCTTCTTACCCTAATCTCCTTAACCATAAGGTAACTGGGGCCTCCTGTCCCCCTCCAGCGTTAATTCTAGTTGAGCCCAGCATGGGGACGTGTTTAGGAAATGTTAGTTGATGTGGAGTGAAGAAGTGAGTGAAACCCAGTGGGTGTACCAAGGTGTCTGAGTCAATAAATGTAAACAAGAGATTGAGAACTGGATGAATGAAGGAATGATCAAGTGATTGGGGGGTTGGATGAAAGGAAGGAGAGTATCAGTGAGGAAGTGTCAGTGAGGGAATGCTTGTAAGAGTGAGGAACTGAACAAAGAACCAAGTGTAGGACTTCCCTGGCAGTCCAGTGGTTAAGGCGGCACACTTCCACTGCAGAATGCACAGGTTCGATTCCTAGTCAGGGAGCTAAGACCCCACATGGCACAGCCAAAAAGAAAAGGAGAAATAAGGGTATAAGTGAAAGTAGGTGATGGGCTCCCTACAAATGCCACATAAAGAGGATGAAGGGTGTTACCGCCCAGCTCCACTGATCCCATTGTGCCTTGCTTGCTCACGCCCTGCCAGCCCTGGGGATTTAGCACTTAATCAACCCCCTCCCTTGCTGAGGGTGTGCCCATGCTTTAGTGCTTTAGTGTCTAGGGCTTCTGTCAGAGGACAAAAACATCTGCACCCCTGGGCGTGGGGCCAGACAACTGCCTCCCAGACTGTGGCCTCCCATATATGGAAAAAATATGCCTCCGGAGGATGTGTCCTCCACCCCAACCCTTCTGTGCACTGCAGGGGACAGGGCCTACCCCAAAGCTGAGGGCCCCACGAAGGCACACTTTCCAGGTGCAAAGGGTGGGCAGCGTGTCAATTTGGATGACATTCATAGCCAAGATCATCCTAACCAGGTGGGAAGACTGGAATCAAAACCAGCCTCTTCAGTGCCAGCCCCTCCCATTATTCTGTTTCCTTCCTAGCACATATATTTGAGTCTCTTGCCTCGTTTTCCATGTTTGTGTTTATTGTTTTGTCTGCTCCCTCATTAGAATATAAACTCTCTGAGGTCAGAGCCAGGTACAGGGAAGTCTCAATAAATACGTGGCAAAATGAATGAAACATAGTCTGGAAAACAAACCATGTAAACCAAGCACTTGAACCAGCTACCATCACAGGATCCCTTCTCACAGTGGGGACTTGACCTGACTCTGCCACCAAATCCCACGTGTGACCTTCAGCATGCCATTTCCCCTTCAGAGGCTCAGGAGGTTAGGTCAGACTATTTCCACAGTCCCTTGCAGCTCTCGTATGTTGTTGTCCCTGGTTAGTCGCTAAGTCATGTTCAACTCTTTTATGACCCCATGGACTGTGGCCCGACAGGCTCCTCTGTCCGTGGGACTCTCCAGGCAAGAATACTGGAGTGGGTTCCCATTTCCTTCTCCAGGGGATCCTCCTGACCCAGGGATCAAACCTGAGTATCCTGCTTGGCAGGCAGATTGTTTACCATCTGAGCTACCAAGGAAGCTGCAGCCCTCATATACTAGAGTTGTAAAGCCAAGAGGAGAGACTTCCCCAGTGGTCCAGTGGCTGAGATTCCAGGCTGCCAATACAGGGGGCCGGGGTTCAATCCCTGGTCAGGGAACTAAATCCCTTATGCTACCACTAAGAGTTTGCATGCCACAACTAAGACCTGGCAGAGTCAAATAAAGAAAAATAAATATTAGTAAATAAAGCCAAGGGTATTGGGCTTCAGGTTTTCCAAGGTTCAACTATAGTTAATAAGAACCTCAGTCCCCTTACCACAACTGTAAAAATATATATATAGCTTTGACTATTACATAAGGGACAGCCATTCCATCTGGCTCATGATCAGGATAAAGTGACACTGGGTGTGGTGACATCCCTGTTTTTGCCAGAGGCCATCTGAGCATCAAGTGTGACTATTCAAATGCAGCTATTCCTCCCCCTCAGGCTTTGCCAAGCCTCCACACAAAGCCAAAGTCTGCCTTGATGTCCCACCGCCTATGCCTTATGAAAGCCATAATTGTGTGCCATGAAACCCTGGGAGAGAAAGCACTCGGAGATCTGTTCTCAGTCATGCTTGCAGGGTTCCCAGAAAACAGGCAAACTTGTCCTGGCTCAGCCCAGCAGATAAGGTATAGACATCTGGAGAGGGCAGGTCTGAGGGCTCCAGCCCTCACTGACTAGTGCACTCTGAGGACCCTCCAGCCCTGACAGCCTCTTGATCCAACCTCCCAACTGCACACGCTGCTTTGAACACTATGTAGGGAGCTCTGAGAGTGCTAGCTCTCAAGTCTGGATGTTTAGGTTTGAACCCCAGCTCTGCTCACTTGCCAGTTCTGTGGCCTTGGTCAAATTTCTTTAATGGATTTTTACCTTGACTTTGATCTGTAAAATGGGACTGGTGATGATAATAATAGTATTAGGTTGGTGCAAAAGTAATTGAGGTTTTGGACTGTGAACTTTAAATCATTATAACTAGGCTCAAACACATCTTTATTAATCTAAAATAGGAATCACTACAATCAACATATTTTTGCCAACTAGAAATAAATTTGCTTATTCCTATAGCATAAAAATCCATGCTTTGGGATTCACGGAAATCTTGGAAAGCATTTCCTGCCTCCTGCTGGTTGCGGAAGCATTTTGCCTGCAAAAAGTTGTCAAGATACTTGAAGAAGTGGTAGTCAGTTGTCAAGTGGTCAGGTGATAGGTTTTCTCTGGTGGTTCAGACGGTAAAGAATCTGCCTGCAATGCAGGAGACCCAGGTTCAATCCCTGGGTCAAGAAGATCCTCTGGAGAAGGGAATGGCTATCCACTCCAGTATTCTTTCCTGGAGAATTCCATGGACAGAGGAGCCTGGTGTGCTACAGTTTATGGGGTCACAAAGAGTCTGACAGGACTGAGTGACTAACACTTTCACAGATGAATATAGTGGATGAGACAAAACTCTGTAGCCCAATTCATCCAACTTTTGAAGTGTTGATTGTACAACATGTGGTTGCCGGTTGTTGTGGGGAAGAACTGGGCCCTTTCTGTCAACTAATGCCAGCTGCAGGCATTGCAGTTTTCAGTCTATTTCATCAACCTTAAGTATATTTCATATACTTCTTAGATATAATGGTTTCACAGGGATTCAGAAAGCGGAAGCAGACCACCAAACAGTGACCATGACCTTGTCTTTGGTGCAAATTTGGCTTTTGGAAGCTCTTTGGAGCTTCTTCTCAGTCCAGCAACTAAGCTGGTCATCACCGGTTGTTATATATAAAATCCACTTTTCAGCACACGTCACAACTTGATCTAGAAATGGTTCATTATTGTTGCATAGAATAAAAGAATATGACACTTCACAACGGTAGCTTTTTGATTTGTAGTCAGCTCATGAGGCACTGACATATCGAACTTTTTCACCTTTCCAATTTGCTTCAAATGCCTAATGACCATAATGGTCAACGTTGAGTTCTTCAACAACTTCTTATGTAGCTGTTAGAGGACCAGCTTCAATGATTGCTCTCATTAGTTGTTATCAATTTTTGATGGCTGGCCACTGTGCTCCTCATCTTCAAAGCTCTCGTCTTCTTTGCAAAACTTCTTGAACCACCACTGCACTGTACATCCATTAACAGTTCCTAGACCAGCTGCACTGTTGATTTTGCGAGTTGTCTCTGCTACTTTACGACCCATTTTGAACTCGAAAAGAAAATTGCTCAAATCTGCTTTTTGTCTAACATCATTACCATACTCTAAAATAAATATAAAATAAATAGCAAGTAATAAGTCATTAGCAGAAACATGAAGCGAGAAATGCCCATTAAAATGACGTATAACAATACTGCACTTATTTAAGAATGTATGCCAATATCAAACAGCAAATTTCAACAGAGCAAAACCCACAAAACCAGCCTAATACTTAGCCTTTTGGTGTGTTGTGAAGAGGACTTGAGCTAATAGGGTGCTTAGGAATGGGTGATCCCTAGGAGGCAATTTAAATATTAGCACTTTAGGTTGTTGTGATTTCCAAGATCTGCTGTGGTGTTCTCTATCTTATCTCAGTGAGATTAGACACTCCTTCAGGGCAAAGACTGTGCCTTCTTTTCAACCCATCTCTCATTGCCTCACTCAAGGCTGGAAACACTCAGAACGCTTAACAATCAAAAGGCATCAGACATTCATCCTCAAATGGTACAGGAGGCCTGTTAGTCCGATTCCATGGACACTGAGACTCAGTTTGTGAGAAGAGGCTGAGCTAAGGAACATCAAGAGAAGATAAAGAACAAAAAGTAAAACTTTCCCCTCACACACCAAAAAATATATATGGCTCTTTTGTTTGGTTTTAACAAATTCTAAATGCCAACAGAAAAGAGAGTTGGGAGGATAGTGTCTTCACATCTCTCCCAGATGGTTCAGACATGGACCTTTCTGGAAGCAGACTCAGCAGACGTTTATTGAGTGCTAAGCCACTGTTCTACAGGCTGGGAAAACCAATAAGTTGACAGTTGTTCTAACCAAGGGCCTCCTTCTTAGTGCAAGTCCATGATTTCATTCCTTCCAACCACAATGAGATGAAAATATGATACCTGGAAATGGAATTTGTCTGAAAGGCTGTGCTCTCCCTTTATTTCCTGTCGGATGCAGTGCCCTGAAAGGTGAGGCCCATTAGTTGTGCAAACAGCCTGGGGTTAAAAGCTGCTGTGGTCTACTCAGGACACACAGAATTGCGCCAAAGTCAGTGGAAGCACCACAGACCAAGCCCTCTGGGCAGACAAGCAGAACTACTGAGATCTAAGTTGACAAGTAGTATTAAACTCATAGTAGAAAGTTTCTCCTGATTTCTACAGAATCTTATAAAGCCAACAAGCACGCTGTCCAGAAAGGGGCTATAAGTTCCTGCTCTGGAAATCCTACATGTTCTTTTCACTCACTGTAGATTCCTGAGCTTGTCTCAAGAAAGGACCTCTGGCTCTCGGTGGACTTTACAACCACATTCTATCAACCCCATGGGAAGGAAAAATTGTTAGGTGACAACCCTATCAGAGGTCTCCCAAGTGTCTCCTGTAATAATAATCCAGAAGAGGAACACAGACTTGTCAACCAAAATACATCAGGCAGTGTTCCAGGTACCATGACAGCTCTAGATCCTATAGTTTCTAAGACTGTAAATCCTTCATTTACTAAGGGGACTTAATTACTCAGAAGCAGCAAAGACAACTACTTCAATAACGTGGAGGGGTAGTGAGTGATTAACTTTTTTCTCTTCTTAAAAATATCCATTAGGGTTGCTATGATATCCTTTGAGAAATTTTAAAAATAATGAGACAATGGATATGTGGCAAGTAATTAGCTTTCTGAAGCTGCCAAGAGAACTTGACATTGTCACATGATTCCTGGGCTCACTGATTTTTTTTTTTCCTGTCGGCTGTACCACACTACTTGTGAGATGCTATTTCCCCAATCAGGGATTGAACCCAGGCCCTTGGCAGTGAAAGCACCAAGCCCTAACCACCAGAACACCAGGGAATTCCCTTTGCTAAATTCTTTAGAAGGAAATTTTTTTTAACCATTAACTTTCCTTTAAAGTCCTGTTTCAATTTCCTTCTCCAACTGAGTCCCCCAAAGTAAACCTATAAACACTGACAATCCTTAGAGAAAATCCTATTAAACCTCACCTAAAACAGGTGAAGGAATTTAGGGCCAGGCTGGTAAAATAACTTCCCCAGGGTCACATGCTGAGAGAGTAATAAAGTGGGGAGCTGTACCTAGGAAAATCTGCATTCAGAACCCACGTTTTGTACAATGATGCCAGTTATCTCTTGACTGGTCCTTGTCTGCTACTTTCTCCATCTAGCTCTCCTTGTGGGTCTCTTTTTCTTATTTCAACAAATAACTGTCTGCTCCATTCTCTCCATCATAAAAAGCCACTTTCTAAGACATGGTGTCTGTGTCAGAGGCAGGGTGAACATGTGAATTTCTAGATATTCAGAAATTGCTCCTCTTTGGGATGCTCTTGTTTGAAAGATGTGAAGGCTGGACCCAGGTGTAGGACAGGCAGAAGAGTTCTCATTCAGTATGTGCCATCCTGGTGAGCAGTGGCCTTTGTCATCCATCCCCAGGACCTGGCACAAAGTTTGGTACTCAGTAGGTGCCTGACAAGCATCTCCTGTGAATAAAGGCCACAAGAGGACCCACAGCAGACTCAAGAGGAACTTTGCTTGTTTAGATTTTTATAGCCCCTAAGGAAGCCCAGTGAGAAGATTTTATTATAATTATTGCCAAGCAGTTACTTCTTCAAATGGACTGTTATGACTAGGAGGGCAAGAGTTGTAATTAAGGTTTTGGTATAGCCCAGCATTTCAAAAGGCACTGATGGCACTCTAGTCATCAGACTCCACTTTGGTACTAAAATCCTGCCTTGCAGGCAGCAAGCTGTTGGGCTCAGGAGGACATGAGGTCAAAAATGGAAGGGGGAGTAGTGGAGCTGGGGACATTCTTTGCCCAAACAGAGGACTCAACTTAAAAAAGAGGATTTTGCCTTTCTGGTTTGAGATGTGGGGTTTTTTGTTTGTTTTAAATTTTATTTTATTTTTCATTGGAAGATAATTACAATATTGTGATGTTTCTGCCATGCTGCTAAGTCACTTCAGTCGTGTCTGATTCTGTGCGACCCCATAGACGCCAGCCCACCAGGCTCCCCCGTCCCTGGGATTCTCCAGGCAAGAACACTGGATATGGGTTGCCATTTCCTTCTCCAATGCATGAAAGTGGAAAATGAAAGTGAAGTTGCTCAGTCGTGTCCGACCCTCAGCAACCCCATGGACTACAGCCTTCCAGGCTCCTCTGTCCACGGGATTTTCCAGGCAAGAGTACTGGAGTGGGGTGCCATTGCCTTCTCTGTGTTTCTGCCATACATCAACATGAATCAGCCATAGATATACCTATGTTCCCTCTCTTCTTAAATTTCTCCTCCACCTCCCTCCCCATCTCACTCCTCTTCCCATCCCACCCCTCTAGGTTGTTTTTGCATTTTCTCAAGAAGTCGATGCAAAGTCCAGCTGTGGAGAGGTGCCAGAGCCCTCCTTCACTGGAACCTCAGCATGCATGAGAAGAGCCCAGTCCAGTGTCAGGAAAGAGACTCCTGAATACATGTCCCATGTACAAGGCAAGTCAGCCGTCACTGGGTCTTTCTCAAAGGCAATCTGGACTATTGAAGCTGGCCCTTGAGTCCCAGAGAAAGAATATTTCCTCCGTAAAATCCATTCTCATTGAGAAAGTCCTATTTTCTTCTTCTTTTTTGATGTTTTTTATGGTGGTAAAGGGGTAAGAATCACATAATAGAAAACATACTGTTTTAACCATATTTAACTGTACAGTTCAGTGACATCAAGTACATTCACACCATTATGCAAATCTCACCATCATCTATCCCCCCAATTTTTTACCTTCCTAAACTGAAACTGTCCCCATTAGAAACTAACTCCCCATCTCCCTCCCCACTCTTTACCTCCCACTCCCCAGTCCCTGGCACCTACCAACATAGAGAAAGTCCTGTCTTCCGCTTCTTCTCACACATCTGCTTTGTATGTCTCCCTTCTCATAATAGTAGCAATGTTACAGTTTGGCGGGTTTTTCATATGGGCCCAACATTGTGCAAAGTACTTTGCATGCACATTCCAATTGAATCCTTATGAGAATCTGATGACGTAGGTACTGTTATTGCCCCTTTTTATAGATGAGGAAACTAAGGCTGGGAGGAAATATGTCTGAGCCTCATACAGTCTGTTAGACTGCCAAATTTAAAACTCAGTTCAGACAGCCCTAAAGTCCATTCTCTTAGCTATAGCTTCATAGTGTCTCAAGGAGTTATACAGAAATCCACCAAATCAGTGACTGTCCCCATGGGGTTCTTCTTGAGTAATGAGGTAGTACCCTGGAGATGCTAAGGGCTTGAACTGACAGTGCGGGGTGGGGACCACATCAGCTGTGGTTTTCCAAGCTTCTATACAGATATTCCAATACCACATTTCTCCCCAGCAGAGGCCAGTGAAAGTGAAAGTTGCTCAGTCATGTCCGACTCTTCGTGACCTCATGGACTATACAGTCCATGGAATTCGGTAGGCCAGAATACTGGAGTGGGTAACCTTTCCCTTCTTTAGGGGATCTTCCCAACCCAGGGATCAAACCCAGGTCTCCCACATTGCAGGCAGATTCTTTACCAGCTGAGCCACAAGGGAAGCCCCAGCAGAGGCCAGTAGGCAAATAAATTAAGCAGGAATTTATCTTCAGCAAGCAAGGTTTATGAAAAATATTTTACATCTGGGACATAGCTCTTGGCAACCCTCTAGAATCACATTATAACCATTAAAGAAATTTAAAATCTTCCCACAAAGAAAACCCCACGCCCAGACAGGTTTACATGTGAGTTTTTTCACACTTTCAAGGAGGGGATAGTTTCACTTTTTACAAACTCTTCTAAAGAAGGGAAGAAAAGAAAATATATCCCAACTCATCTCATGACGCTGAGATATTCATAATTTCAAAAACCAGAAAACAACAACATAAGAAAGGAAAATTTGAGTTTTACCTAACTCATAAACATAGATGCAAAACCCCTCAAGTGTCTATTAGCAAAGCAAACCCCAAAATGTCTGGAAATAGAATATACCATGAGATGGGGAAACAGTAGAAACAGTGTCAGACTTTATTTTGGGGGGCTCCAAAATCACTGCAGATGGTGACTGCAGCCATGAAATTAAAAGATGCTTCCTCCTTGGAAGGAAAGTTATGACAAACCTAGATAGCATATTCAAAAGCAGAGACATTACTTTGCCGACTAAGGTCCGTCTAGTCAAGGCTATGGTTTTTCCTGTGGTCATGTATGGATGTGAGAATTGGACTGTGAAGAAGGCTGAGTGCCGAAGAATTGATGCTTTTGAACTGTGGTGTTGGAGAAGACTCTTGAGGATCCCTTGGACTTCAAGGAGATCCAACCAGTCCATTCTGAAGGAGATCAACCCTGGGATTTCTTTGGAAGGAATGATGCTAAAGCTGAAGCTCCAGTACTTTGGACACCTCATGCGAAGAGTTGACTCATTGGAAAAAACTCTGATGCTGGGAGGGATTGGGGGCAGGAGGAGAAGGGGACGACCCAGGATGAGATGGCTGGATGGCATCACTGACTCGATGGACGTGAGTCTGAGTGAACTCCAGGAGATGGTGATGGACAGGGAGGCCTGGCGTGCTGCGATTCATGGAGTCGCAAAGAGTCGGACACGACTGAGCGACTGAACTGAACTGAACTGAACTGATGATTAAGTTGGCGTTTTCCATAGACTGATGGGTTAGTTTAATGTTACAAAATTAGTTGGTATAATCTATCTCGTTAACAAATTAAAGGGAAAAAAAGACCTTTTCAATAGATATAGAAAAGGGTTTGATAAAATTTCTATAGCTATTCATTATGCATATTTTAAAAATCTTAGCAAGCTAGAAGTAAAGGGAACATGATAAATGGAATTTATATAGTCTACAGCAAATATCATACATAATGGTAAAATGTTGAAGGCATTCTCTGTAAGATTAGGAAAAAGAATAAAATGTCCATTATGTTTTACCTCAACACAGGCCCTCCCAGAGCACCTGGAAAAAAACGAAAGATAGGAAGGAAGATAGGGGAAAAAAGTAAAAGGCTAAATATTTGAAAAGAAGAAACATAGCTGTCATTATTTGTAGATGATATTATTGTCTATATAGAAAATGCAAAATAATCTAGAAAAGTATATTAGAAATAAATAAGAACTTAGCAAAGTTACTACATACAAATTAATACAAAAAAGTTCACTGCATTTCTGTATTTTAAAAAGAAAAACACAGAAAAAAAAATTTTTTAAAGGTATATATCATTTACCATAACAACTCAGTTTATAAGTCCAACAAAACATATGCAGGCCCTTTTTGGAGAAAATGTATAAAACTTTACCAAAAGACATTAAGACCTAAAGAAGGTTGGCAGAGGGAAGGACTGGGAGTTTGAGATTAGCCAGTGCAGAATACAGAACAGATAAGCAACAAGGTCCTACTGTATAGCACTGGGAACTGTAATATATTTGATATTCTGTGATAATAATGGAAAAGAATACGAAACAGAATGCATATATGTATAACTGAATCACTTTGCTAAACAGCAGAAATTAACACAAGATTGTAAACCAGCTATACTTAAATAAAATTGTAAAGAAGACCTAAAATAAATGAAGAATTGTGCTCCTGGATAAAAGGACTCACGGTTTTTAGGATGTTGATTCTCCCCAAATTTTTTTACAAATTCAAATCCCAGTGGGTTCTTTGTGTGGAAGTCAAAATGTGATTCTAAAATTCAAATGGAAAGACAAAAAGCCAATGACTAAGATACTTCTAAGAAAGAAGATGGAATTTGGTTAGGGTGAAGAATGGGACCTACCCTATCATATCAAATTTTATTTTAAATCTATAGTAATTAAGATGGCCTGGATTTAGCATAAAGATTCTATTAAACCAATGGAACATACTGGAGAACCTAGAAACAGATACAGCATGAAGACTTGATTTATGACAGAGCAGGCTTTGCAGATCAGAAGGGAAGAATGAACTATGGTGCTGGGTTAATTGGGTATCCATGTGGAAAAAGATGAAATTGGATTCCTCCCTTGTCAAAAAATCAATTCCAGGTGGGTTAAAGACTTAAATGGGAAAGACAAAACTATGAAACTTTTAGAAGACAAGACAGAAGTATATCTTTATGACCTTGGGATAAAAAAAAATCGTATTCAAGATTCTTCAAAAGTATAAACCATAAGGGAATACATTGTAAATCTGACTTTCTTAAAAATAAAAACTTCAGCTCTTCAAAGGACACCACAGAGTAAAAAAATGCAAGCTACAAAAAATTCATATCCAAAATATTAGAACTCCATAACTTAAGAAAACAACTCAAGAGAAGGGAACATAGACAAAGAAAATGAACAGGCATTTCATACAAGAAACAAGAATGGCCCATAAACATTCAAAAAGGAACCCAAGCTCATTATTACTCTGAGAAATTCATTTGAAACCACAATGAGATATCATTTCACACCCACCACAGACAGGTATTAAAAAGCTCAGCATTCCCACACACTGGGGTAACAGGAATTGTCATTCACTGCTGGTGGAGGTGTAAATTGTTACAGCCACACTGGGAACCAGTTTGTTATTACCTAATAAAACTGAGCAGGCTCCTATACAGCCCATCAATTCCACACACAGGAATAGATCCTAGGGGAACTCTTGTACGTGTGCACAGGGGCATACACAAGAATGCTCCTAGCAACATCATTCAGGACAGCCCTGAACTGAACATCACTCAAATGCCACATAAATGATAGGCTGATTAGATGGTGGTAGGTGTATATGATAAAATGTGGGACAGCAGTGAAAACCAACCACAAAAACCTAAAGCAGAAAAACGCAGGTCACAGAAGAACACACGCAACGTGCGTCCATATGCCCTGTGTTCAGAGAAACAGGCAAACCTCAACAACATGCTAAAAGTTGCACAGAAAAATGCTGGAACCATTAGCTAAATTTCTGCATTGTCAGTTCTGGGAGGAGGAAAGAGATCTGATTATAGAGGAATATGCAGAGGGCCTCTAAGCACAGTGTTCGATTCCTGTTTTTACTCGGTTTTGTGAGTTGGGTGGTGGTGTATGCAGATGTTAGTTTTCTTATTCTTCTTTAAATAACAAAAAAATTTTATATACATTTCTATGCATAGTGTACATATATATATATATATATAATTTTTTAATGTCAGTAACAAGGGAACATAACAGAGGAGAGGTGGGGTGTGGGTGTGGAAAGGGGAGGGGTGACAGAAACAGTGTGATCTGCTCAAGGAGCTGAAAAAAGATCCACGGCTGAAGGAAGTGAAGGAGGGAGGGGGCGGGGGATGGGAGGAAGGTGAGGCTGCAGAAGGGGCAGGAGCCAGATCACAGAGAATATTCTAAGCTTCAGTGACTCCCTGGAAGATGGAAATGGAGTTGTCTTCACAGCATTACACAGGATTATCCCTACTGACCTCACTATGTACTTTAGAAGACATTTTTATTTTTATTTTTGTTAATTTTTTGCCATGTCTCACAGCATGTGGGATCTTAGTTCCCTGACCAGGGATCAAACGCTCACCCCCTGCATTGGGGGCAAGGAGTCTTAACCATCGGATCACCAGGGAAGTCCCGTAGAAGATACATTTTGAGGTGGACCTAAAGTAACCTGCTGCCAGCTCCTGAGTGAGTTTCGTTTCTCAGACAATGCTTTTACTCTCAGGGCAGATCATAGCACTGGGCAGCTGCTCCCTGCTCATCCAGAACAGGGAAGGATTGCAGGCTGGGCTGGCTCTGAGACCAGCTTAGGGAAGGAAGGGGAGCAGTCTGGTAAACGAAGTTCTGACTCTGCAAGGATCTCGCTTCTGCCAGGGAATGAAGAAGAAAAACAAACAAACAAAAAAGCACTTCATAGTCCACCTGTCTCCAGATCTATCGTATATTACAGGGCACACTGGCCAGGAACAGTGGTCGTCAGGAACATGACATACCTGTGACCCTGAAAACAGAACTTTGAGGGCTTCCCTGGTGGCTCAGTGGTAAAGAATACTCTTACCAATTCAGGAGATCCAGATTCAGTCCCTGGTCTGAGAAGATCCCACATGCCACAGAGGAAATAAGCCCATGTGCCACAACTTCTGAGCCTATGTTCTAGAGCCTGAGAGCCTCAAGTATTGCGCTTACGTGCTGCAGCCACTGAAACGCTCGTGCTCTAGAGCCTGTGCTTTACAAGAGAAGCCACTGAGATGAGAAGCCCATGCACCGCAGCCGGACAGTAGCCCCTATTTGCCACAACTGGAGAAGAGCCCACATGGCAATGAAGACTCAGCACAGCCAACAAATAAATAAATACAATTATTTTCCTTAAAAAAAAGAACGCTAGAATTTAGCTAGAAGGCCTTTCCTGGGATACCCAAGCATGCCTCACAGACGTCAGCTCTCTAGGCACATGGAGTTAAGTGCTAACCTTGAAAGTGAAAGTTGCTTAATCGTGTCTGACTCTTTGCGACCCCATGGAATAGTCCGTGGAATTCTCCAGGCCAGAATACTGGAGTGGGTAGCCTTTCCTTTCTCCAGGGGATCTTCCCAATCCAGGGATCAAACCCAGGTCTCCCTCATTGCAGGCGGATTCTTTACCAGCTAAGCCACCAGGGAAGCCCCAAGTGCTAACCTTGGTCAGCACTTAAAAGGGCTCCTGGTGTCAACTTAACCACCCACTTGCTGGCCTGAAAAATCACATAATCTTTCCATCTCAGCTTATCTGTAGAAATGAGGATGACAAAAATGAGGCCTGTGTATCACAAGTTAGTATTGGAATCGCAGCATGTGAGTGAAATACCTCTTGGAGATCAAGGCAAGCCTCTCCCAGCAGCTTCCAGAGCACTTTGAGCCCCACCTTATCCCCCATGCCAACATGTGCTATGTTTATGTAACTGTGGGTTTAAGTTCCTTCCCTGGTATACTGGGTGAGGTCCACCTGAGGAAGGAACTCTGTGTGTCTTGGTTGTTCCATTAGCTCCAACGCTGAGGAACAAATAAGGCCCACACACTGCAACTGCTGAATATGGCTCAAGTCTCTCGTAATAAAAGAAGAGAATGAATTTTTAACTCTATAAAGTTCAGTGGTCAACTCTAGATTATTGATAGTGGTGGTATAGAAACCACCATACAATACTTATTTTCTGTCTGTAAAAGGCAGCCCTTCTTTGAGCCCTGAGTGAACACTCCATAGGTTCAGGCCCTTGTTCGTTCCTAGGCGTCCTGAGATGCTGGACCACAGGGGCTGGCTCACGCTCTGTTGAGGAGGACAGCACCCCATGCCCTGCAAACTCCTGAGAGGCATGCACCCTGGAAGAAACAGCTGAGTACCACAGCAGGGGTGGGGCTGGGGGACAGCAAACATATTTTGGAAAGCCAGGGACCTGAAAGCTCCTCTAGAAGAGAAGAAAGAGGCCTGCTTACTCCCATCCCCACCTCATTCTTGGGTCCTGCTCTCAGTCCAAGACCTCGCAGGGCTGACACATAAAAGAGGGTGCTCCACCCACACCACCCACACCCTGCACAGCAGCTAATCTCTTAGTAGACCAAAATAAGTAATATTTAATTAAAATATACACCCTACTATATATAAAACAGAAAACAAGGACCCACTGTATAGAACAAGGAACTCTATGCAACATCTTGTAATAACCTATAATGGAAGAGAATTTTAAAGAATACTTGTAGGTGGCACAGTGGTAAAGACTGCCTGCCAATGAAGGAGACACAGGAGATGTGGGTTCAATCCCTGTGTCGGGAAGATCCCCTGGAGGAGGAAATGACAACCCACTCTAGAATTTTTGCCTGGAAAATCCCATAGACAGAGGAGCCTGGCAGGCTACAGTCCATGTGGTCACTAAGAGTCAAACACAGCTTAGTGACTGAGCACACGCACACGTGTATTTTTATCTATGTATTTATATCTATATATAACTGGATAGGGATTCCCTGATGGCTCAGATGGTAAAGAATCTGCCTGCAATGCAGCAGACCCCTGTTCAATCCCTGGGTTGGGAAGATCCCATGAAAAAGGGAATCCCATAGACAGAGGAGCCTGGCTACAGTCCATGGAGTCACAAAGAGTCAGACACAACTGAGTGACTAACACATGACTGAATCACTTTGCTGTGTACCTGAAACTAACACAACATTGTAAATCAACTGTGTTTCAATTAAAAAAAATTTTTTTTAAATAAGCAATATGTACTTTGGCCACCTCATGCAAAGAGTTGACTCATCGGAAAAGACCCTGATGCTGGGAGGGATTGGGGGCAGGAGGAGAAGGGGACGACAGAGGTTGAGATGGCTGGATGGCATCACTGACTCGATGGACATGACTTTGAGTGAACCCCGGGAGATGGTGATGGACAGGGAGGCCTGGTGTGCTGTGATTCATGGGGTTGAAAAGAGTTGGACACGACTGAGCGACTGAACTGAACTGATTCAGCACTTACACTGTGCTAAATAATACACATGAGTTCTTTTATTCAATCCTCATAACAACTCTAGGAGAGAAATACCATTATTGCCCCCATTTTACAGATGAGGAAATGGAGGGGCCACAGAAATTTATCCTTGCCCAAGATTACATATGCTAGAAAATGCTCGAGCTGCAAAGTCACATGCCTAAGTAGGCTAGAGCTGCCTCCAGAGGCCTGGGCGAGGGTGCCGAGTCCCAGATTTGGGAGGCCAGGGCCAGCGGAACGCTGCAGCAGCTCCCGCCAGGCCCGAGCCCCCTCTCCTCCCTTACTTAACACCTGAAAATGCCCAGCGGCCACACAGCTGTGCATTCCTCTGCTCCTGATAAAGACTTCTTTTCAATGAATCACTTCCTTCAAAAGAAGGAAAAAATGCTTTTAGATCATTGCAGAAATTCCCACCCACATTCTTGAATACCAGCACTTTCTCTCATCCTGCTCAGATCCCCGGATCCTACCCCAGGAAGCACCAGAGCCTAGAAGACCACAAAGGTAGCCTCACAAACCCTTTGTGGCACGGGGACCTGAGGTCATAGGTGACCTCAGGAAACCACCCACCCACCAGAGGCCCTTTCATTCAGACAGGCTGGGCCTGTGTCTTGAATACCACTGACAGGAACAGACCTGCCTTCCTCAGAAGCTGGCCATCTACCCGGCTGTCTTCATTTACCGGGTGGGGCCTCCGTCTCTGTCTTGTTCTGGCTGTCCTTCCTCCCTGGTTTTACCTTGCTCTTACTCCATTCATTCACTCATTTTTGTTTTCACCTTACTGATGGAACCTCTGTCTGATCCCTAGGTATCCACATTTGAGTTTGCCCATTTTCAGGTGGCCCCCTGACATATGAGGATCACTAGCCCACTGTCAGGTTAACCTGTCACCCCTATATCCTTTGCTAATTCCAGCATTTGGGCTGGGTCAAGCTAAGGTCACTTCCTGCAAGCTAGATAATATAGTCATATTTTTTAACAGCTTTATTGAGTTATAGATACATACAGTAAAGTTCAACGATTTTAACTATACAGCTCAATGACTTGGCAGATGTTAAACGGCATGTGATGACTACTGAAACCGAGGTACAGAATCTTTCTATCACCCTCAAAAGTTTCCTTGTGCCCCTTTGCAATGAATCATCTCTCCCCATCCCTGGCTCTTGGCAATTTTTAACCTGTCACTACAGAATACGTAGTTTTGTGTGTCCTGCTGCTTTTACTTAGGATGATGTTAAGATTCATCCACATCATTGCATGTATTGCTGAGGGGGTTTCCATTGTGTTTGTACCACAGTTTGTTCATTCACCAGTTGATTGGCATTCAGGTTGTTTTCAGCTTCTGGCTAAAACAAATAAAGTTGCTATGAACATTCCTGTACAAGTCCTTGTGTGGACATAAGTTTGCATTTCTCTTAAGTAAAAACCTGTGAGTAGGATTACAGTGTGGTAAATATATGTTTTAAGGCTTCCCTGGTGGCTCAGAGGTTAAAGCGTCTGCCTGCAATGCGGGAGACCTGGGTTTGATCTGTGGGTCAGGAAGATCCCCTGGAGAAGGAAATGGTAACCCACTCCAGTATTCTTGCCTGGAGAATCCCGTGGACAGAGGAGCCTGGTGGGCTACAGTCCACGGGGTCGCAAAGAGTCGGACACGACTGAGCAACTTCACTTCACTTCACTTCACTTTACTAAAAATGGCCAATTCATTGTCCGATGGCACCCACCAGGAGCAGATAAGAATTCTAGTTGTTCCACATCCTCATTGACACTTGGTATGGTCAGTCTTTTTAATTTCAGCCATTCTCATAGGTGTGTAGTAGTATCTCATGGTTTTAATTTGCATTTTCCTGATTATTGTTGATGTTGAACATTTTTCCACGTGCTTACTAGCCACTTGATATTATCTTCTTTTGTGATGTCCTTTTCCCATTTTAAAAAATTCATTTGGCTGCAGCAGGTCTTAGTTGTGGGCATGTAGAGTCTTTGTTGTATCATGCAGAATCTTTCATTGCATCGAATGGACTCTCTGGTTGTGGCACGCCAGCTCAGTAGTTGCAGCCCATGGGCTTAGTTGCTCCGAGGCATATGGGTCTTAGTTCTCCAACCAGGGATCAAGACCACATTTCTTGCATTGCAAGATGGATTCTTAACCGCTGGACCACCAGGGAAGTCCCTTTTGCCCATCTTTTAATTGGGTTGTCTTCTGAATGAGTTATAAGAGCTTCCCCAGTCTTAATCTCCCCTTTCTTCTTCCTTCCTCTGTCCCCCTGGATCTTTCTCTTTCCCCCATGTGTCTTTGTCCCAGTTTCTGACTCTCTGCCCCACTCTCAGAGCTGTCCACCATCTCCCTCTCTCCCTCCTTCTCCTTCCCCATTTGTATTTTCCCTTCTCCTCCCTGACACCTCAAACTGAAAATCTGGCCTCCCTTCCCATTTCAGCTTAGAAAGAAATCCAACACAAACCCAGTGATTTCAGTTCTGGCAGGTTTCCCTGTTCCAATTAGGAGCGAAATACCCATCTCTCCAGCTGAAGACCTAGAGAAGTAAAAAGATAACTTCTTTAGGTGTAATGGAAGGATGGTTTTCTTCGCATTTTGGCATCTTCCTCCTCCCTAAATGATTAATAGTGCTTATGGATGGTAGGACTTTTTACTCAAGCATAACAATGGAAAGTCACAGGTGTTATGTGAAGTTCATCCTGCTTAATCAGTGATCCAACAGCCTTCACAAACATAAGATTAGTTGTTCACATAATGCAGCTCTCCCTTGGCATATCTCCCAATCCCAGAAGGATTATATCTTGCCCAGTCGCAAGGGAGGAGCAGCCTAACCCAAAGCCGGCAGCTTGTTTGAGGGAACCAGTATGACAATGTTTGATTGCAAAGTTCACAACACTTTATGAAGTATTAGAGACTTTCAGATGGATGACCAAGGAATGGTCTGGGTTTTTTTTTTCTTTTAATAAAATTTTAAAGGTCATATTCCACTTACAGTTATTACAAAATATTGGCTGTATCCCCTATGTTGTAAATACATCCTTGTAGACTATCTTATACCCCAATAACTTGTACCTCCCACTCCCCGACCCCTATATTGTCCCTCCCCACTCTTCACACTGGTAGCCCCAAGTTTGTTCCCTGTATCTGTGAGTCTGCTCTCTTTTTGTTATATTCACTAGTTTGTTGTATTTTTTAGATTCCACTGTTTATTGTTGTTGTTAGTCACCAAGTCATGTCCCAACTCTTTTGCAACCCCATAGGCTGTCACCTACCAGGCTCCTCTGTCCATAGGATTTTCCAGGCAACAAGACTGGAGTAGGTTGCAGTTTCCTTCTCCAGGGGATCTTCCACATCTCCTGTGCTACAGGCAGAGTCTTTACCAATGAGAAACCAGGGAAGCCCCCCAAATCTTAAAAACGTATTGATACACGGAAAAAACAATAGAATAGTGTCCATAATGTGGCATTTTTCCATAAATTAAAAAATGAACAGGTATAGATATATGATGTTGGTATATGCATACATACATTTTCCCCAAAAAAAAAATCACAAGAAAGCAGTAGCAGTGATGAGATTTGGATAATAGAGTTATACCGGGAAAAGGGTATTAAGTAATATCATACAGTATTTGTCTTTCTCTTTCTTATTTCACGTAGCATAATGCCCTCCAAGTCCATCCATGTTGCTACAAATAGCAAAATTTTGTTCTTTTTATGGCTGAGTAATATTCCATTGTGTGTGTATATGTACCATATCTTCATTATCCATTCATCTGTTGATGTACACTTACATTGCTTCCATATCTTGGCAATTATAAAATATGCTGCTGTAAGCATCAGGGTGCATGTATCTTTTCAAATTAATGTTTTTGGATTTTTTGGACATGCACTCAGGAGTCAAATTTCTGGATCATTTGGTAGTTCTATTTTTAAATTTTTAAAAATTAAAATTTAAAAAATTTTTAATTTTAAAAATTTAGAAACTTCCATACTGTTTTCCACAGTGGCTTCAGCAGTTTACATCCCCACCAACAGTGTATGAGGGTTTCCTTTTCTTCCTGTTCTCACCAACATTTGTTATTTGTGTTCATTTTGATGATAGTCATCCATTCTGGCTGGTATGAGGCGACATGTCATTGTGGTTTTGATTTGCATTTCCCCAATGATTAGCAGCATTGAGCATCTTTTCATGTGCCTGTTTACCATCGCATTTAATGTTGATTCCATTCTTCTGTCCATTTTTAAATCATATCATTTTGTTTTTTTAATGTTGAGTTATGTGGGGTATTTATATATGTTGAATATTAATCTCTTACTGGTCATATAATTTACTGATACCTTCTCCCATTCAGTAGGCTGTCTTTTTATTTTGTCAATGGTTACCTTTGCTGTGCAAAAACTTTTTTAAACTAGGTCCCACTTGTTTATTTTTGCTTTTATCTCCTTTACTCTAGGAGACAGATCCAAAAATATTGCTACAATTTATATCAAAGAGTTTTCTGTCTATATTTTACTCTAAGTTTTATCGTATCCAGTGTTACATTTAAGTCTTTAATCCTTTTTGAGTTTATTTTTGTACATGGTATTTGACAATGTTCTAATTTCTTTTACATGTAGCTGTCCAGTTTTCTCAGCATCATTTATTGAAAAGACTGTCTTTTCTCCATTGTATATTCTTGATTCTTTTGTCATAGACTAATTGAATATAAGTACGTAGATTTTTTTCTGGGCTCTCAAACCTGTTCCATTGATCTATGTGTCTGTTTTTGTGCCAGTACCGTTTTTTTTACTGTAACTTTGTACTGTAATCTGAGGTCAAGGATTGTCATCCCTCTAGCTCTGTTCTTCTTTCTCAAGATTGTTTTGGCTATTTGGAGTCTTTTGTGTTTCCATACAGATTTTTAAATTATTTTAGGTCTGTAAAAAAAAAATTCCTTTGATATTTTGATAGGGATTGCAGTGAATCTGTGGGTTACCTTAGGTAGTATGGTCATTTTAATAATATTGATTCCCTACCAAGTTGGACTTTTTCCTAAATTTCTTCTTCTGATCTTTCATTGTTAGTGTATAGAAATGCAACAAATTCTGTATATGAATTTTGTATCCTGCAACTTTACTACTAGAGTTCTTGATGAGCTCTGAGCTATAGTAGTTTTTTTGGTGGTGTCTTCAGGATTTTCCATGTATAGTATCATGTCACCTGCAGACAGTAACAGTTTCACTTCTTCCTTTCCAATTTGGATTCCTTTTATTTCTTTTTTTCTTTGGTTGCTGTGGCTAGGACTTCCAAAACTGTGTTGGACAGAAGTGGTGAGAATGGACCTCCTTGTCTTATTCCTGATCTTAGAGGAAATACTTCCAGCTTTTCACCATTAAATATGATGCTAGCTATGGGTTTGTCATATCTGGCCTTTATTATGTTGAGGTATGTTCCTTCTATGCCTGCTCTCTGGAGAGTTTTTATCATAATGATGTCAAACTTTATAAAAAGCTTTTTGTACATCTATTAAGATAATCATATGGTTTGGGACTTTTTAAAAAGCTTATTAAAATATATTTTATATACAATATCATATTTCACATACCATAAAATATATTTTACATTTAACCCATTTAAGATATATAAATAGAACTATGTAATGTTTCTTGTGTCTTGCTTTTTTCAATCAGCATAATGTTTTCACAGTTTATCCATGTTATGGCATATATCAATACTTTATTTCTTTTGTGGTTGAATAATATTCCACTGTAAAATATTATTCCATTGTATAGATATACCATGTTTTCTTTATTCATTCTTCAACCAGTAGACATTTAGGTTATTTCCACCTTTTGTCTATTATAAATAATACTGCTGTAAAATTCACATACAAGCTTTAGTGTGGTTGTATGTTTTCATTTCTCTTGGATGTCAGACTTAGCGAATCATATGGTAACTCTATGAGTTATCTGAGGGGCTGCAAAACTATTTTCCAAAGAGCTGGAACCATTTTACATTTCCACCAACACTGTATGAGGGTTTAGATTTCTCTATACTCTTGCCACGGAGAAGGCAATGGCACCCCACTGCAGTACTCTTGCCTGGAAAATCCCATGGATGGAGGAGCCTGCTAGGCTGCAGTCCATGGGGTCGCTGAGGGTCAGACACGACTGAGCGACTTCACTTTCACTTTTCATTTTCATGCATTGGAGAAGGGAATGGCACCCCACTCCAGTGTTCTTGCCTGGAGAATCTCAGGGACGGGGGAGCCTGGTGGGCTGCCGTCTATGGGGTCGCACAGAGTTGGACACGACTGAAGTGACATAGCAGCAGCAGCATAGTCTTGCCAACCCTTCTTACTATCTAACTGGAATGGTTTTCTGATCCTATAACTGAATTGAAACATCACACACACATACACAACCATACATATATTTATACAATCATTGACACAGACACACACACAAAACTATTTCCATGCCTTCTTGCACACACCTCTAGAGTTCATAGACATATATACAGAATTCCAGATAGACGTTCACAACCATACATACATATGTCACACATAGCATACATGCTTATCTGACCCACATGCATGAACACAATAAGATATACAATAGACCAGTGCCATCAAACATGTACATACAATTGTCACAGGTTCTGAATAAACATACACACTTGTACACACATACTCAGTAATGGATTCACAACTGCTCAAACACACATTATGCAAATAATAGTTGTACCCACAAAGCACAGTCCTAAAAAGGCACATATATGTAGCTACCATGACTAAAAGGTAGATAACTGAAGACTGGTTGAATGTGTTTACTCTGGATGGCATGGAAATAGTTGAGATTTCATTAATATTTGGTGTAGTGGGTAGAAAGATGTTTTCATTCATTCATTAAGTTACAAGTAACATATTAAGCATATAAGAAACACAAGATAAACAAGACATAGTCCCTTCCTCATGAACTTGTAGTCTAGTGATGGGGGATGGTCAGTAAATAAACAAGGAAACAATCACGGTCTGTGATATGTGCTGAGAAGAAAATAAGCAAGGTAAAACATTAGATAATAAGAGAAGCCTCAGGATAGTTGGCAGTTTCCAGATGCTTTTAGAATTTTTGCTCCCTCTTTCAGCCTGGAAAAGTGAAGAGGTTGCAGATTCACCATCACTAAGTCACAGGATAAACCGGTGTGTGTGTGTGTGTGTGTGTGTGTGTGTGTGTGTGCGCATGTGCGTGTGTGTGTGTGTGTGTTAATACTAACATTAGTGAGAGTATGGGCTCAGGACCTGGAGTACCTGGTTTTCAATGTCGGTTCATTCTAGTTGAGTGATTTTTCTCTTTCCCTCAGTTCCTCATCCAAAAATAGGGATAATAATAGTTCCTTTAATAAGGATTAAACTAGCTGATACTTACGAAGCACTTAAAACTGCCTGGCGAGTGTTCTCAACATTAGCCATCATATCATTTTTCAAGAACAGGTTTTCTTAGAGGGAGGTGAGTGCTCTAGGAAATGGGTGGGGAGGGGCTGGGGGAACATAAAGAAGAGCCTGACAGTGCTCTGTTGACTGTAAATTGAACGAGCCTTCATCCCAAGCCTTATCTGAGCAGTCTTTTGGAATGTGACCCTGGCATACCACCCCAACAGACCATAAACCAATCCACCACCACTCTGCTCTGCCCACAGCCACAAACCACAGAGAAAAAGACACACGATGGGTGGTGCTGGGTGTGCCTGTTGGTTTTCAGTTGCATTAGAATGCAGCAGCTCTGCTGTGGGTCTGGCTCCTAATGCTTGCTGTTTCTGCAGGTCAGCACCTATCACCCTGCACCTGCCTCCCCAGGACATTCCACAGCCATTGTCAGTCTTCCTGGCTCCCAGCAACACCTCTCAGCTAACATGTGAGTAAAAAAAAAAAAAAGAGTTCAACCCTCCACTCCTGGTCCTGGCACAGAGCAGTCATCTTTGCCATCCCTCTGTCATCGAGCATCCCCATCCCTAACCATCCCATGCAGAGAAACAACAGCTTCCCTTCCTTTACAATGTCCAAAGGAAATGATGAAAATTACAAATTACCGAACTACGTCATCCTGGCCCATTATTTTACAAAAGCAGAAAGAGACTAGATTATGTACCAAAACCCTACAGGGAGATTGGGTACTGAGTGATTTCTGTTGTTTTTCTTTAGATTCACAATGCTTGGTCATCAGTAGATGCTGCTGTATCAGTGAGAAATAAATATAACATTTCAGGAGGAAAAGAAATCTTGCAGATGAGAACATTCTCCTAGCCCCTTTGATAAAACCTTTCAGTGCCTCAAAGTCCTTAGAGCAGTTGTCCCCAACCTCTGGGCTCTAATGCTGATGATCTGAGGTGGAGCTGGTATAATAATGACAGAGATAAAGTGCACAATAAATGTACTTTGTGCACTTGAACGTGTACTTGAATCATCCTGAAACCATCCCACTGGCGCCAAAAAGGTTAGGAACTGCTGCCTTAGCGTCTATCCAGCTCGAAGCCATACACTTTTAATGCCAAATCTGGGAAAGCAAAGTGGGTTATTTTTAATGCCTTTAGTTGGGTAATTATTCTCCTTCCAAAGCCTAACTACTCCCCAGGGTCTTTATCCCCCAGCTCATACCTGGATGTTATCTACCCAAGCTACTATGTGGACTTCAGAGTGGAAAGTCACTGCTCCAACCCAAGAACATTTCTGCCACGTTTCAAGCCCATCTTCCTCCATCCCACAATGCAGCCAATATTCATTCCACTGTGTGCCGAAACACTGAAATTAACCCTTGCCTCCCACTACCCCATGTCCATCTCCTGCCTACATTAAGCTAGCATCTTGTGAGTCAGACACGTCACTACCCTCAGGAGAGAGAATGGATCAGAGAGGCTTCTATGCTGACCCCTCGGTTCCCTGACCCTTGATGGCTGTGACCACTGTCTTGAGGGTACTCTAAGCAGTGTGAACAAGCATCCTATATAAAACCATCACTTTCAGGCTTTCGACCCAACTCTGCCACTGATTCCTGGTCACCAACTCCTTTCTCTATTCTCAGCCAGTTTCCCCAATGTCAAAATACTGATGTGACCTCAGTGAGTGACCTGGAGCTTCAGAGTACTCTATGCAGGAGGGAGGAGATGGAGGGGGCAGGGATTTGGGGCCCTCCACTGCAACTGCAGTAAGATTCCACCATTTCTATCTGCCTTACATAGTGAGGTTTCAATTCTTAAAAGATGTTTAGTGCTAACCACTGGGTCATGGACTCTGAGTTTTCCTCTCCCTTCACCCTTTGCTGGTTCCATTAGGCACACTTACCAGCGTCCTTCACCAGTTCCCTGTGTTTCCCCAGGTTTGTAGCTCTGCACTCCTACTCAGCCCATGGACCTGATGAACTGGACCTACAGAAGGGAGAGGGTGTCAGGGTCCTGGGCAAGTACCAGGACGGCTGGCTCAGGGGCGTCTCCTTGGTGACCGGGCGAGTTGGCATCTTCCCCAACAACTATGTCATCCCCATTTTCAGGTGCGTCCTCTCCAATCTCAGGAATCAGAGGGTTGGATCATCTAGGCCAGAGTCCATCTCTGAGTGGAATGGCTGAAAGACTCAATCCTTTCAGAGCGTGGGCCAAGAAACAATTTTTGCTTCACTATCCTCCTAATGGTTAATTTAAAAAAAAAAAAAGTAAAATAGTTATCTTTTAAATAGCTCTTCACATTTTACAAGTATTGATACTTTTGCATCTTTTAACTCTTCGGCTATGCTCGAGTCGGACACAACTGAGTGACTTCACTTTCACTTTTCACTTTCATGCATTGGAGAAGGAAATGGCAACCCACTCCAGTGTTCTTGCCTGGAGAATCCCAAGGACAGGGGAGCCTGGTGGGCTGCCATCTATGGGGTCACACAGAGTCGGACACGACTGAAGTGACTTAGCAGCAGCAGCAGCAGCATGCTCGAGTATCCCAGTAGGTGGGTGTTATTTTACAGATGATGAAGGTGATGTGCAGTTAACCAGCCTGCTCAGGAACTAGACTTCAGTTCTACTGTACAACCCCCACAAATCACACTTCACTGTCTTCACCCAGACACTCCATAATCATAGAACAATGGGAAAGCCCAAAGATCAGAAGACCTCTGGGAGCACCTTAGGAGACTTCCCAGGATGTGGTGCCATTAGGCAAGGTTTTCGTGACTCAGACCACCAACCCCCCACTCATGTGCTAGTTACCCTGCAGGTCTTCTTTCCAAACAGCTTTCCCAACCTTTTTCATTCTCTGGCACATTCATCAGTTGCACTGCTGCACAGTTTGTTCAGCCACCTCATACAACCACAAGTACACACAGGCCCCCAAAACTATCCATGGCTCCTCCTATACGTCCAGGTGCTACCTCCACCCCCTATAAGTCCAGGCAAAGCCTATCACAAGGTACCAAGCCCCTTACCACACATAAACACTACCTTTATGACATACCAAAGAGTCATAACTCCAAGGAAACGGATAATCCCATTGTTCTCTATAGGGGTTAGAGCAGGAGTCATATGTGGCCAGTTTGGGGGACCTTCCTGTAGGTGGGCCGTGTGTCCAGAGGAGGGCTGCAATGGTGAGAAAATAGAAGCTACATCACTGGATAAACCTAGAAAGACACTAGGATTGTTTGAGTGCAGAAGACAAGGGTCAGAGAGACCATAATAGACTGTGTAGATCAGGAAGCAGGCTTGTTCCCTCAGGGGACAGTGAACCAGTGAATACAACTTAGAAGATTCTGGTTCAATAAAAGACTGCGCTTGCTTTTATTGAGGTGGCAGATCCCCTTTCTAGATAGAATACAGGCAAAGTGTGGGTACCAATAGATCCAGGCAAAAAGATTTCTTTGCATGCCAGAAAGTTGGAATAGGTCATAGTTACTCCCTTCGGTGGTTTTTGGAATTTGTTAGAAATTTGCAAAATCCCCAAAGGCAAACTAAGGATGCCTATAACTGATGCTTTAATCCATTTAGTCAGCAAATATATACTGAGCACAGTAGGTTAGGCACCCTTCTAGATACTGGAGAAACACCAGTGAACAAAATACACAGAAATCTCTGCCCACTGGAGCTTATACTCTGGTGGGATGGACAGAAAGGACGTGTAAGGAATATAAGTGGTGTGCTGATGATAAGGTCTAAGGAGAAAAAATCAGTCAGGAAAGGGGGATAGAATTTATGTAGGGGTGACTACAATGTTAATAGTCTGGTCGGGGGTGGGCTGGCTGAGCGGTGAGAAGGAAGAACAGAGGGGTGCGGGAAGCGCATTCCAGGCCCAGGGAACAGCGAGGACAGATCAAAGGCCCTGGGGAAGGAGCACCCTGACCTGAAGGCCTAGGGGCTGGATTAGGGAAGGGAGGGGGCTCCTACAAGATGAGGCCAGAGTGGTGACAGGGATTCAGATTCAGAATTTGCTCAGTCATAATGAGGAATATGACTTCAACCATGTTATAGGGCTTGGAGCAGAAGCGTGACATGATCTAACTTGCATTGTAATCAGAACCCCTCTGGTTGCTGGGTTGAGAGTAAACTGTAGACAGGAAAGGTGGAAGCAGAGAGACTGGTTAAGCGGATATGGTAAGAATCCGGGGGGTCGGGGTTGGGGGGAGCTAGGGCGGGAAGGGGGGCGGTGTTGACGGTGAAATGAACAAAGGTGCTGGCTGTGGAGGGAGGGAGGGGGCAGTGGTTAGATTGTGGTTTATTCTAAAGGTAGAAACAATAGGATTTTCTGACAAATCCAATTCTGGGTGTAAAAAGAGAGGATTCAAAGTGAATCCTGAGTAACTGAAGACAAGGTTGCCTTTTACTGAGATGGAGTTGAAATCCAAAAGAGGAACAAACAGGTTTTGAGGTGTTAGTGAGGGGAAGCAAAAGCCTGGTTTGCAGCACATTGTCTCAGATGCCTTAGTATTCCTAGTAAATGGTTGCGTCTATACACATCTAGCATTTAAGAAAGAAGTCTAGGCTTAAGATGAAAGCCCAAAGACTAGATGAAATCATCGAGGTAAGATCCGTTGTGGTGGAGAGAATGACAGTGAGCCGGGAGCTCAATTCCTCAAGGAAACAGGGAAAGTGATGTCTGCAACAAGGCAGAGTAGGAGATGGTAGAGTCTGTTCTTGTGAGTCCAAGCTGGGAAGTCTTGAGGAGAGTGGGAGGATAGTTCAGAAGTGACAGAGAAGAGCAAAGACCTACCTTAACATATGAATAGTCTTCCCTGGAAGAAACTATCGTGAACTCTCTAGGGCCATCTCTACTACTCTAGTGGGGCATTTGCATCAGGCCTTAGCCTAAAGTCCTGATTATTCCATAAAAAAGCCATTAAAGTAAGAGTCACTGTATAATTCATCATCCAAACTAGGACATTTTTGAGATAGAAGAGGGACACTACCAGGAGTGCAGGTGTAAACTGAGACTCTCCCTGGAAAATCTAGACTTAAGGTCACCCTAACTAGAAGGCACATGGGACTCTGTTCCAATGTAGTTCAAGGCTCCAGCTTCCCATTCGCTCCTTGGCTTTTCTCCAAGGTAGATCTATTCTTGGGCAAATGATGAGCTTCTCGACTCACTCTATCCGAGGTGGCAGTGTGTCCGATGGTGGATAGATGTTCAGCAGCACCGTAGGTGGCCATGAGTCCCTCCCCACCCCTGGCTCATAGAAACCTGATTATGTGCATATATTGAGATGCTGCTGATGCTGATGCTGATGTGTGTGTTTGCTTCCAGGAAATCAGCATTTCCAGAAAGGAAAGTCACTGTCACAGTATAATCTCCTTAGGGCTATTAGTTGACACCAGATCAATGCTTTCTCTGTGTGTATGTTTCCTCTGACAGCCTCCCAGATGCAGAGAAAGTTTCCATCCCCAAAACCTTGGATGCAGATGACATGCTCAATTCGTCTATCTAGGGGCAGCTCACCCTTGTTCTTAACAACCCTTCTCACTGTGGGAGGCTTGGTTCCTCCCAGTTCTCAGGGCTAAATGAGGCCAACCTTTGTCAGGGGAGTTTCTGCTACTGAGTGGGTTGGACTACCTGTGCGAGGTCACTTTCTGCTCTTTGGTTCTGTGTGAGTGAGAGGTTTTCCCCCCATTTTCATCGTGTGTTTGCAGGGATGGCTCTGCACTACCTCCAGCCCCCATGGTGTACAGGACTGCCTTTTCTAAGACAGCCAGACCTCCAAGGTGTGAGGTGCCCCCTGAGATTTGAACCTTTGCTCTTAATCAGCATCATCTCCTAATGCACTGAGCCAGACAGAGTCTGGGGATCAACTGAGAGACCAGAGTTGACCAAAATGCCAGGGTTTCGATTTACGGTTCAGCAAGTGAGCCTTTTAATTACCGAAAGAGGAGAGGCTGCTGGGGTGTGTGAAGCTCCAGCACTCTGCTAGAGGGTAACGCCAGCCTGTCCAGCTATGCTCACCACACCTAGATCTCTGCCACCACGACCTATTCCCCAGATCCCAGAGATAGCCCGTGGGTCGGGGGTACACCACACTTGTCATGTTTTCATTCAGGCCCTTCATAGCAGCACCTACTTGCTTTTGGGTTTCCTCCTCCACACCCAGTCTCAATGGAGGCATGTTTCCTCCCATTTTAGAGGCTGCAGAAACCAGCTCCTCCCCATTCCTTCTCCTCCTCTTCACTCTCCCTCTCCCCTCCCCATCCTCCCCAACCTCCTCAGCTCATCACCACAGCTGAGGGACACGCTTAGCCTCTCAGAACTTGGAAATGGGAACAAGGAAGCAACAAGGGAGGAAAGTACATGGGCCAAGTTGAAGACTGTTCATGGCGAGCACTCAAGCAGCAGCCCCTGATCAGACACTCCCCACCTCAGACTCCTGCCTCCCACTCTCAGCAGCCTCCCTAGGATCCTGTTTCCACGCTCTTTCCACTCCTTTCTGTCCTCCCAATAAACACCTTTCTGCCCAGTAAGCTGGGATATTTCTCTTTCAGGCAGCCTTCACCAGACTCATATGCCATCCCATTGCCTAAGGGGTAGAGAAAAGTGACAGGTGGGCCACCACTCACTGTCCTTTAACTTGCTACACAGAACTGTATAAAGACTGTCACAGTGCAAGCTTTTGCCTTACCAAGAGGCTACTGCCAGTACTGAGCAGGGTAGAGGGCACGTGTGTCAGGCCCCTTTCATGTACTACACAAGTTCTTAAGGGCTTATATCTCAGGTAGAAAGGGGGATACACTCAAAGCAGCACAGTGGGGCAAATCAGAGGCAACACGCTCACCTCCCCCTTAAATCCAGAATGCCTTTCAGTCTCTCCATCTAGAAAACAGGGATCATAACGTCTGCAGATCTCAGGTGTCATGGGGATTAATGAATATATGTTAGCACATCATTTTGATGTTAGAAGAACATGCTGGGTAAGTGCTGAGTGTTTTTTGTTTTTTTTTTTTTCTGGCTGTGCTGGGTCTCTGGGTCTTCTTCATTGCTACTTGGGCTTTTTTCTTGTTGCAGTGAGCAGGAGCCACTCTCTAGTTGTGGCGCATGGGCTTTGCATTGCAGTGGCCTCTCATTGCAAAGCACAGGCTCTAGGGTGCTCAGGCTTTAGTCGTTGCAGCTCCTGGGCTCCAGAGCACTGGTTCAGAAGTTGTGGCACTTGGGCTCAGTTGTTCCCTCGTGGACCAGGGATCAAACCCATGTCTCCTGCACTGGCAGGCAGATTTGTTGCCCCTGAGCCACCAGGGAAGCCCATGTTGATCTTTTTGCCAAAAAATATAGAGGGGTTCAGTGTTGGGAAGGGGACTTGAAATTTAGGAGTTTCTGGAATCCAGCCTCATCTGGGCCCCCCAAAATGAGGTTGCACCTCAGTCTATAAACAGTTGTCCAAAGAAAGGACTAGTCAAATAAGCCTGGCTCAGGCCTCATTAACTTTTCTGTACTTGCTGCCGCTGCCACTGCCAACCGTTTGAGAACCTGTCTTCCCTGTTGCTGGTCCATTTTGCAGCATCCTACACTTTGAGGTCTTTGTTTAAAACACAGGCAAGGTGCAGACACTGCCATGAAATCCAGCGCTGGGGAGTTCTCTCGGCCCAGCCCTCATCTCCAGAATGCAGTCTGAGCTCAGACTGGTGGCCAGCCCACTCCGCTTCCCTGACTGCATCCGCAGAGACCAGAGGAAAATGAAAGCTGTGGACAGAAACCCCCTCACCACAAGCATCTGTCCCCAGGGCGTGTGGCTGCATATGCTTCGTGGGCAGAGCTGGCCACATTAAGTGGTGCCTTTCCCATCTTGTGCAACACTGGTGGCTCATTATTAAACTACATACAATTTTTTAAGCAAAAGAGGGAGAGAAAAAGGAGAAATAAGAGGAAATTACCTAAAGAGAAACCTGGAGGCATTGACAGGGAGGAAACTACATGGGGACATCTTTGTGCCAGGACCTTGGTTGAGTTGGTTACCTCCAGGGAATTAGCAGAGGTTACTGAATCAACAGAGTGACAAGGTGATTGAAGAGCTACTCCACTGGGGCTATGATGTTGGGGTAGGATGGGACGAGGACAAGAGGAGCGTGTAAAGTGACAGCCATTCCCCACGGGGTTCAGGGAGCTGCAGGCTGGAAAGCGATGGGCAAGAGATTGCTGTTTTCAAAATTTAAATACTATTCTTAAAAATTAGAGCCTAAAAAAAAAAAAAAATTAGAGCCTAAGGCTGAAGGATTAGGTTTTGTGGAGGCATGTGTAGGGCCTACCAGCTCCTTTGGTTTGTTTATTTCAAGCAGGATACAGGGTTTTCCAAATGATGAATGCTCTGACTAGCCAGAAGGTAGTGTATCTCTCAGTGATAAGAGCGTGGGTGACAAGGGCCAGCCTGGACCTGAGTTCAAATCTCAACTATCAGTAAATCTATATTTTTTAAATCTACAAAACAGTAGTATTTATAGTTGCTAACTCAGAAGGCTGCTGTGAAGGACGCATGAGATAATGTGGGCAAAGGACTTGGCCAATGCCAGACATACAGTGAAAGTGAAAGTATTAGTCACTCAGTCATGTCCGACTCTTTGTAACCCCATGGACTCCCCGTGGAGCCCGCCAGGCTCCTCTGGAATTTTCCAGACAAGAATACTGGAGTGGGCAGCCTTCCCTTCTCCAGGGGATCATCTCAAGCCAGGAATCGAGGCCAGGTCTCCTGCATCGCAAGCAGATTCTTTACCATCTGAGCCTAAGTGCTCAATATGTGTGACACAGAATGGCTGGCTTCAGTGCTAAGTGCATTATGGCAGCCATTCAACACTTTAACAATATATGCAGAACACAGAAGATATAAAATAAGTCATATAAAATCTCTGCCTCCAAAGAGTAGAATCTAGTGGACAAGTCACTGAACAAACAAGAAACTGCCCCTCCAAAGTGAGATGAGCACATACAAGGTATTATGCTCTAAACTCAGGGCTGAAGGAACATGGGGTGAAGAGTGATCAGAGCTGGAGTGAAAGAAGATGAAATTCAAATCTTCTTGTCCCACCAGGCCTTAGTAGGAGACCTCGTCCCTCCCTTAGAGTACCCACACAGTTATTCCAGGTGTGGGAGCTGAGGCCTATCTATTTAAGACTCTGTGTGGTATGTATATATGGGTAGGAGTAGGTGAGGAGAGGCCACATGTGGTATATGGTTGGGAGCTGACTGTGGTATATGGCTGGACTCTTGACTGAATTTTTTCTTTTTCTATTTCTTTAAAAAAAAAAAAAATTGCACAACCAGAAAGACATCTAGCGTTCCAGACTCCCGAAGTCCTGGTCTCTACACCACATGGACGTTATCCACCTCCTCTGTGTCCTCCCAAGGCAGTATTTCAGAAAGTGATCCCCGGCAGAGCCGGCCCTTCAAGTCTGTCTTCGTGCCCACGGCCATAGTCAACCCTGTGCGAAGCCCAGCCAGCCTGGGGACCCTAGGGCAGGGCTCTCTCCGCAAAGGACGAGGTAGCATGAGAAAGAGTAAGTGGTGGCAGAGAGGTACGTGCCTAGACCTGAGGGATGGGGGCGATCTCACTCTGGGGAAACAGAGTGGTTTGGGGGTTTTGTTTTGTTTTGTTTTGCAAAAACAAGGATCTTTGCTTTAAGGTTGCTTTACATTTCCCAAATATCAAGTTGTTTTTATTAGATTAAGCAAAAGGGTCACAGCCCTCAGTCACTACATACACACACACTGATTGGGATGATACCAGCCCTGAGTACCAACGTGTAATTAGAACATGGCCTAGGCTGGATGCTGGTTCTTACTAAGACAGAATGACCAAAGCACTTGCTGGATCAGTGTTTCTCAAACTGTGCTCCGTGGAAACCCTCGGGGGTACCAAAAGGGAAATGAAGGATGCAGGGGAGGAGGAAAAGAGGAGTTGATGCTAAAAGCCCCTGAATCCCACTTTGTTTAACTAATATATGTACAAGTTTAAAAATTATATTATACAAAATTACACTATATTGTTCAAATATATCCTTCCAATCCTTCACCCCCAGTCCCAGGTTCTCATCTATGTACATGCATACCGTGTAATCTAATACACTGTTCTGCACCTTGCTTTTATTTTTATATAACATCCACATTGCGTGCATGGCAGCTACATAACTTCCTTCATCTTAAAAGCCGTGCTTTTATCTTCTAATATATTGAAACTCTGCATAAGACTTCATTTTGGGAGGTTCTAAAAAGTTTCTGAGACCCATTGTTCTATAAGACATCAAACCTCTATATTTGCACACCTCTCTAGAAGATGACAACAAGCCAAGCTAAGCTAACTTGATTTGTTCAACATCCCCTGACTTCGCCTGGGCTCTGCCATCCCTCCTTCGATCTTAAAAAAATAAAGGTGAACATGCAGTACTAGTCAGAGCAAAGGATTCGCACTGGGGCAATATGCCACACAGGAAAATGCCCTCAGAAAATTAAAGCAGTTATCTTAGTTCTACTCTTTCTCAGTGCTTTCTAGTCGCTTGCTTGGCTACTAATCTCAGCAGTCTTGCCTGTTTTAATTTGAGCCACTCGTGCCTCCCTCCTGCACCCTCCAGTGCCATCCTCCCCCCTCTCCCTACAACACACACAATAAGTAATCCCACCACAATAGCCTTGGGCAAGTTACTTACTTCTTGGGTCTTCAGTTTCCTCGTTTGAAAAATGAAAATAAAAATAGCACCTACCTTATCAGAGTAATAAAAGAATCCATTTAATAGTAATGATACGGTGCCTGGCACACAATAAGCACTCAAGAAATGTTAGCTATTTTTATAGCATTAGTGTCTTATAAGTATTATCATAGCTCTTACAATTCAGCAGATCATGTTAGGTCCACCCATAATGTGAATGTATCATTTCACTTAGTGCTGAAATGTTCACACTTATGAATGCCAAGAAGAACATCCCCATGGCAATGTTTCCCACTTCCTTTTGGACACTTCCTCTCTTCCTTACATCTGTCTTGATCAACTTGGAGTTTTGACCGATTGCATTGTGTGCACATGTAATAAGCTCCAACCTCTTGGAAATTAGGAACCCATAAGCTGATAAACTGATTTTTCACTCATTTCCAAGAGCCTAAGGACAGGTCTGTGCTTCCTTGATGGCTCAGACAGTAAAGAATCCACCTGCAATGTGGGAGACCTGGATTCGATCCCCTGGAGGAGGGTATGGCAACACCCTCCAGTATTCTTGCCTGGAGAATCCCTGTGGACAGAAGTGCTTGGTGGACTACAGTCCATGGGGTTGCAAAGAGTCAGACACAACTGAGTGACTAAGCACAGCACAGCAAGGACAGGTCTGCCCAGCATGGCTTTGACTTTTCTAGGTTCCCAAAGCTTTCTCTCTCTCCCTTTCCCCAAGGTGAGGCTGGTCAAGCTATCAATCTCCCCAAAGCAAAGAGAAATGACAGAGAATTGACTATATGCACCTCACAGGGCTGTCAGTGGGAAAATAAATGTCGACATTGAAAGGTCAGACTCGTGTAAGCGGTGGCTGGCTTGCCAGCGGTGGCTGAGAATACCGACGCTCTTGAGTGAGTGTCTGCTTTTCATGTTCACACCCATCCTGATGAAGAGTCACGACACAGAACACAGCCTTGGATGGGTCCTCTGTGCCAGACACACGTAACTTTGATTCACACATGTGTCCATAGAGTGTCACGGAGGACTAACATCTCTGCTATGGCTGCAAATGCTGGGAGGCCCTTATGGAGAAATGACCCACAATGTGGCTCAGGGTGTCTCTCCTACTCCCCACCTCAGAGTACAATAACTTGCTGATTATCCAGATCACCCATAGGACATGTTCTCAAGGGGTGGGGAGCTCCTGTGTTCTAGAGAATTTGAGGGGAAGGAATGGCTTCCTTTTACAGAGGAGGCTCATCTCAGTTAAAAGCAAAAAAAAAGGAGGGGGGAATGAGCTCAGGGAAGTGAAAGGGGCAAAATCAAACTCCTAGACCATGCATGCATTTTTACAGTTTGCTTCTCCTTTACCTAGAAAAGCAAAAAAAGTTTTCAAACATGGGGGCATTTATTATGTTCCAGGCACTATCCTAACACTTTGCATGCATCATAAAATATAATCTCACCTCAGCCCATGAGGTACTGTTGTTAGCTCCAGTTTACAACCAGAGGGGCCGAGGAGCAGGAAGGTGATGTGACTGACCAGCCCCTGGCTCCTTGAGAAGAGATGAGATTCCAGAGCTTGTGTCATGGGACTTGCCGAAGCTCATCTGTTCCCAACCCTAACTCGGAAATAGCCTTTCCAGATTTGCTTCCAGCTACTGTCACATTTGCCCAGTAGACATGGTCTCTAAATCCCACTCAGCCTTCCTCCCCACAGACCCGATGAAGAGCAGAGGTCCCCATACCACAGGCATAATGCTTCCATCAGAATTTTCTTCAAGAAGTTGGTCAGAGTCTCCTCCCCTCTCTCCTCACTCTCCCTCCTGCTCATGCCTCTCAGCTGACTCATTCTTGTGAGTCTCAGTGTCTGCTGTCTCTTGCTTTGTCTCTGCTTTTGTGTCCTCTTTGGTCTGCATGACATTTCAGTTCTCTTCTCACTGTGAAGCCCTCTCTTTAGGACTGTGTTCTTCATATCCCATCTTAAAGGCCTGGAAGGAGATCATAGAATTGTGTGTGTGTGTGTGTGTGTGTGTGTGTGTGTGTGAAAGAGAGAGAGAGAGACAGAGAGAGACAGAGAGACAGACAGAGGACGAATGGAGGTAATACACCTTCTGACACCACCCCCCACCAACACTCACCTAGCCAGTCATTGGCTGCCAGCACTGGCAAGCGGCACTAAAAAAAGAATAAGGTCACCTTTGAAAGACCCTGGGAGAATGTGAGCACAGTCAAATTGGGAAAGCACTTAACTATTCTGGGATATCAGGACGTACTGCCTACTCAGTGGCCCCCCTCCACCCCAAGCTGCTGTCAGCCGCCCCAGGGCTGATATCTCTGTCTTATAATTCTCAGATGGATCTCTGCAGAGACCCGTCCAGTCGGGGATCCCCACCCTCGTGGTGGGCTCCTTCAGACACAGCCCCACCATGGTGGTCCAGCCTCAACAGTTCCAGTTCTACCAGCCACAGGGGGCCCCCTCCTCAGCCTCCACGGTGGCGGCGGAGCTGGGACCCAAGCCCACTCCCACTGGGGAGCCTGCCCTCACGTGCGTCAGCAGGGGCAGTGACACCAGGATCCACACGGCAGCCAGCTCCCTCATCATGGAAGGCAAAGAAATTCCCGTCAAGAGTGAGCCTCTCCCCAAACCGCCTGCATCTGCCCCGCCCTCCATCCTGGTGAAACCAGAAAACTCAAGAAACAGCAGCGAGAAGGTAGGAGTAGGTGACATGGCAGCGGTAAAGAATCCTCCCGCCAGTGCAGGAGACACAAGAGACGTGTGTTCAGTCCCTGGGTTGGGAAGATCCCCTGGAGGAGGAAATGGCAACCCACTCCAGTATTCTTGCCTGGAATGTTCTATGAACAGAGGAGCTTGGCAGGCTACGGTCCATGGGGGTCACAAAGATTTAGACACACTGAACATGTATGCATGACCATGAGGTGACGTGAGGAGGGCCTGATTCTTTAGACCCCTAACTTTGCACAGTGTCTCAGCTCCTGAGATTTCAACTTTGAATGGATGAGGAATCAAAGGAATCCTCACACACAACCCCTCTCCACATCCTTATACCACCTCCATCCTCCCTGGACATGTTACTGAATCTCCTTGATGCTTCCAGAATATCTCATACATCCTACTTTCAAGGCCCAGGGGTGACTTGAAAAAGCATGGCTTTGGCCTCAGATGCAATGTTGTTTTGAATTCCAGCTCTGCTGCTTGCTAGCTGGTGACTCCGGTTAAAACATTTCACCTTTCTGAGATTTTTTGCTTAATCTGTAAAATGGCAGTAAGAAGAGTCACAGCCTCACAGGACCGGAGTGGAAATTAAATGAGATGAGTAAAGTGCTTACACAGGGAATAATGTGTACCTGTTCACAGTATGGAGGAGGTAACTGAGACACAGCAGAGTGTAAGTGACTTGTCAAGGTCACACAGAGCTATAACTACTCAATTGACGATTATCAGGACCTTTGTGGTTCTGTGGCTTTTCCATAAGAAGACATAAGAATTTTTGTAAACGTTTTATGTTCTCAGTAATATCCTTGAGGAAAGAAGGATGGTGGGATGGAGGAGGTAACAAGAAAATTAGGTGACTGTTACTGTTTCGTTTTGGGACTTCCCTGGTGGCTCAGCAATAATCTGCCTACAATGCAGGTGATGTAGGTTCAGTCCCTGGTTCAGGAAGATCCCCTGGAGAAGGGAATGGCAGCCCACTCCAGTATTCTTGCCTGGAGAATCCCATGGACAGAGGAGCCTGGCAGGCTACAGTCCATGGGGTCACAAAAGAGTCAGACACGACTTAGTGACTAAAGAAACAAACAAAAGACAGGCAATGGCCAAGGTAAACACTGATTGTACCAGACAGATCCTGTAACAGGCTAGGAAAGAAGGGAGAGAGGAAAGGCTTATGCAAATGTGAGATGGTGACTCCCACATAGACAGGGAGCTGCCGATCAGCACCAGCCAACTGTTGGCAGAATGGGGCCCTGGCCCCGGTGCACCTGAGCTATATCATAAGAGACAGATGAAATCCTGACTTTTATATAGCAGTCTCCCAATTTTTCATGTTAGCAGCTAAAAACTCTTAAACCTTCTGTAGACAAAGTGTAGTCAGCGGTGTCTAGTTTGCTGGCTCTGCTTTGAGGATTTATAAGTTAATCACAGAACTTGACGCAGTCAGCAGGTAGGCCTCAGGGAAGAGGTGGGCCTCAAGACAGGCCTTATTGGCAGGTGGAGAAGAGAGAGGGGAGGTGAACTTCTTATATTTTCTCGAAAGGATCATACCCTCTTGCCTAGGACCCTGTTCTTAGGTCGGTGATTGCCCCTTCTATTTCTGCTAGATAATCCCCATTCTTCAGTTCTTGATTGAAATAACTCTGCCTTTAGGAGGCCCTCCCTGACAAGTCCCATTCCAGCTTCAATTGGATACTCCTACCCACTCCCTTAGCATCTTATTCTTCCCCACGGAAGCACTGGTTCTCACTGTCATCTGTCAGGGAAGTTCTGTTCACGCTTGGATTTGTACATAGCACTTGACAGAGTGGTGATCCCTGGTGGACTCTCATGCAGACACAAGTATTTGCTGGAGGAACACATGAATGAGGCATTCCCAGAAGGGACAGGGTAAAGGAACAACGTGAGCCAAGTCCTGGGGGAAACAGCACAGTTCTCACACCTCAGCCATGTCCCTTTGTTCTCCTGTCTTACAGCAAGTCAAAACTGTGAGATTTCAGAACTACAGTCCTCCTCCCGCCAAACACCACACCTCCGGGAAGCCTGAACAGCCAGCCACCCCAAAGGGGTCCCAGCCTGAGGCAGCCCCCTTGGGCCCGGAGATGACCATCCTGTTCGCCCACCGAAGCGGCTGCCACTCTGGACAGCAGACAGACCTCCGGAGGAAGTCAGCTTTTAGCAAAACTGTGACCCCGGTGTCCACTGCCTCGGCCACGCAGACCACGTTTCCCAGCAAATGAGTCTACAGGCGGCTTTTCCTAGACCCCAAAGAGGTGAATTGCATTTAAATATAGTATGCCTCCACTGAGGGCGTCCTGCTGTTCTTTGGGGACTTGAGCATGGGTCCTGTTCTGCCTTGTTTAGCTCCAGGAAAGGACAGGTGGGAGCGCAGATTCCTGCCTTGGCTAGGAAGGTAGACTAGGTGACCTTGCAGACGTAATGATTCGATGTCTCAAGACGACTGCCCAGACCAAGGAATGGGAGCTCATCCTGCCCACTCTCGTCCCAGTGTGGAATGTGCGCCCCTCATTCCCTGTGCTCTGTGTAGAATTTCTATGATGCTCTAAAGCGAGGTTCAGCCGGGGGATCACAGTGGTAGAATGCTGGCGTTACTTCTTTGACCTCAACATCTTAGAACAGCTTCTGCCAGACCACTAGTAGGCACTGTATATTTTTCCCCTCCATTGAGTCATAATCCTGGCTGCCAAGGGAGAACTTCTGGGAAAGGTATGAGACGAATGCTGTGAACATTCTAAGAACCCTCTAAACCAAAGAGAGCCAGCTCCCTGGCTTTGCTCCAGACAAGGTCAGAGAGAAAGCTGACTGCTGTCATACTTGAAGCTTCTCAATTTGTTTGCCCACATACAGTCCTACACAGTAGATAAGCAAGAAGCATGTACTTATGGAGAGGGTCCTGTATGATACTATGGACCATCGTTCATCCTTGGCTCTAGACTGACTTCCCCAAGAAAACACAACATGCTTAGAAACAACTTCATAAGGGGTTTGAGTTTAGATATTCATTCTGTTTGCACTGCAAACAGTCTTTACTTCCACTGATTTCTTCTATTTGGGGCAGACTAGATGTTTCCCTGGGTTGCAGGATAAGGTAACAATGTTATGGGGAGGGTGGCAATCCAGAGCTGGGTGGGGGTCTCTTCTAGAGGAAAGTGTCTGTAAAAAGGGACTGGACAAATAAAGTTGGAGAGGAAAGGGAATAAGAAGGAGGAGATGATGAGAATGAGAGAGAAAGACAGAGGGTTAGGGAATGAGTCAGGGAAGAAGACCAAAGAGAAGACCAACCTTGACATTCTTGGCAGGTGGGGAAAGAAGGGCGGAGTCTGCAAAGCTAGGTAACCCCACTAAGATGGGGGCTGACTGAGTGGGACAGCCAGGCAGAGCCTTGTAAACAAGGCTAAAGGGCAGCCCAGGGAGCAGAGACAATGCTGTAAGACAAACGATTAATTCTCATTAAACTTAATTATTGTGATTTAACATTTATTGCATGCCCATCAATGTGGGCACTTCAGTGCATGAATGCCATTTACTACTAAGCCTGGATATCATTTAAAAAAAAAGTCAAGTCTAATTAGACCTTCTCCCTGGACAGTTCTTAAAGATACTGGGATTAAAAACATTTATCTTTTACATACCAACCACACACTTGGCAAATTGAATTATCCAGACTTTTCCAGACCTTCATAAAACACAAACAAAACCATCATTCTGCCAAGAACTACTGCACATGTCAGACCTTTGGGGTCGCTAGGGCCAGTGTGCCAACACGTTCTGGTGCTTCTGTGAGATACTGACCCATGTCTACTCCACAAAATCGTCACCCCAACTGCATGATTCAGTGAGGTGGAAATAGTCATCCAGACGGAGAAATGGAGAAAAGTCACCAAGGCAGGCAGGCATCGTATGATTTGTCAAAATATGAGTACCTACCCCTCGTATTTACCACAAAAAGTACTCGCAATGAGTTTAGCAATCTGCCCCCAGAGCAGCAGACATGTGACCTGCCCAGACAACCAAATATTTACTCTGTGCCTCAGTAGCACTGGAGCCAGTTACTTTTTAACTGATGTGGCTGAAAAGCAGGTTTGAGTGTAATGAAGACACAATCCATGCCCTCCAAATGAAACAGAATATTCATTCCATTGCCCACAATCTCTATAGAGTAACCTTTCTGAGAATTGTAAGCAATGCCAGACTGGCCACTCCCCTTCCATCCAGCCCCCTTTCCCCTGCTCAGCAGCAAACACCCTCTCAAACAAATCCCATCTCTGCCGAGTCACCTGAGGATTTGAAAAGGGTGGTACAAGCTGAACTCGCTGCCACTCCCTGTCATTTGTTCCATCACCCTGTTGGACACTACATCCTCTGCTATAATGTCCGCCATAACCTTATAAGGCAAATGTAACTCTTCCAGTTATAGAGCCTGGGGAGCCGAGGCTTGGAGGGTAACCGCAGACAGTGGCAGAGTGAGCTGGCGAGCTGCCCTCACCCTGAGTTCAAGCTATCTAACTTCAGAGCCCAATCGGGACTGTGCTCAATGAACCAAAAGACCAGCCTTGGTGGCAGCTCACCACCTTCAGACCACAGAGAGGAGGCACAGTGCGGCGGCCACAGTTGCCGGCTCTGCTGCACACAGACTAGCTCCAGTCCTCATTTGCCACGTGCTAGCTGTGTGATGCTGGGCAAGCTACCTGACTTCTCTAGGCCCTGCCTTCTTAAAAGCCATGATAATAGTGCCAGCCTCACTGGGTAATTGTGAGGGTTAACTGAGGTAACGTAAAGTGACTGAAGTCATGCTGGTACATAGTGAACACCTGAAAAAGGTTAGCCTTGAATGTTTTTAAGGAAGTGGGCTATTGAAATTCCAGGCAAGAAAGTCTAAATAAGGGCCTGCCCAGGGCTGTGGTGCTAAAAGGAGACCAAGTAACCTAGTCATGGAGGTCAAGACACAGTCTAAGCTGAGTCCTGAAGGACAGGAGTCAGGCAGGCAAAAGGATGAGAGAAAGGGTGTCCAAGCGGGGTAAGAAGCACTGGCAATGGGTTTAAATGTAGCAACCAAGTCAAGTTCTCTTGTCCCCAAGCACAAAGAATCCACTCCTGTGTGGAACATTCCAGGGATCCCAGGTGGGTGTGGAACACCTCACGTCTGAAGCCAGACATTCCTGTGAGAACTCTATACCCTCAGCCAAGACTCGGAGTCCCTAGAAGAGGTCCTGTGATCAGCCCTGACACCTCAGTGCAAGGAAAGCTGCTATGGGCAGGCTGTGCTGGGGCAGGAACAGAGGGGAGGACACCTGAGAGATGAAGGAGGGGCACAACCAGTTGAGGACAGACTCTGAGGACCACACTTGAGGAAATGATTGCCATAAGCAGCTAGTGGTAAAGAAAACTGCCTGCCAGTGCAGGAAACATGAGACCTTCAATTCCTGGGTCAGGAAGATCCCCTGGAGGAAGGCATGGCACCCACTCCCATATTCCTGCCTGGAGAATCCCATGGACAGAAGAGCCTGGTGAGCTACAGCCCGTGGGGTTGCACAGAGTCAGACACGACCGAGCACGCACACACAAACAGCATCAAGGTCCTCACTTAAAGCCTGTCTCCTTCCCGGCTGGCATGGGACCATCTACACTTCCTCCCCTGCCCACTCCCATAGACAGAGCTTCTGCAGGAAGATTTTAAAGCAGTGGTCCCACCTATGACTCAGTGAGAGGCCGAACTAAACACTGACTTCTGACTCACAGATTTTCAGCTTCCCTGGGACTTTCAGAAAGTCCGTCTACATCAGGCCCACATTCCTGATAGGCAGCCATCCAGAGGGAGCTGCGTCAAGGTCAAGATTTCAGTGAAATGGACACGTGCTCTTCAATTTGCCTTGACCCCAGCAGCCTGCTTCACTCACGTACCTGCACCTGTGTGTTCCCCTCCAGACTATGTTCCACTTCATCTCAGAAGCATCTTAAACCCCTTCCACATAGAGCTGGGTCCCCAGATATCAGCTGATCCAGGCACACAGGTCTCAAGAGCATAATGGTCCCTGCCAGGGCCCTACAGGATGCTGTTCAGTAGTTTTGGGGTGGGGACTAGGCATATGTGTTTTCAACAAGCTCCCCAGGTGATTCAGAGGTACATAACAAATGAGAGAAAGTTCACCTTTCTTAAATGGTATAGCAGTGCTGACATTTGGCTCTGAAATTCAGCAGGAATATGGTCACACTGGTTGTCAATATATTGAAAGCGTCCTGTACTGATAGGTGAATAGTAGATTCTCTGAGCTCCCCAGGGCTCTCCCCGCTCTCACACCCTGGCTCTTTCTCCAGGTCCTCCCCATCGCTGTCCTGTCCAAAAGCTAAGGCCAGCTGCAATTGAGACCCGCAGCAATGAAACCCTTCTTCATTCTGATTAGCTAATACCTATGACATACTGGGGTTCCCTGGTGGCTCAGACAATAAAGACTGCCTGCAGTGCAGGAGACCTGGGTTTTACCCCTGGTTGGGAAGATCCCCTGGAGAAGGGAATGGCTAGCCACTCCAGTATTCTTGCCTGGGACATCCCACGGACAGAGGAGCCTAGGGTCACAAAAAGTCAGACACGACTGAGCAACTAACACTTTCACTATGTCATAATGATTCTGAAATGTCTGGACTGTTACCCTGTTGTACAGAGTAAGTGACCTTCAGAGGTCACTCAGAAGTTGAGAGCACTACTATCAAGCCCAACACTCTTCCTGGCCCCCATCCTGGCCACTGTTCAGCCCTTAACATTTACCTTTGTAGGCCCTCAGCTGAAGCAAGAAGCTGACTTGGAGGACAGGTGTTTCCACGCCTGTTCACCTGTCTTTTTTCAGCTAAGAGTTTCCTAGGTGTAAATGATAAACTTCAGTGTCCCAGCTCCTCTGGTCTCATACAGGCAGGTAAGGGAGCATGTACTTGACTTCAACAAGATGAACAGGCCCCCATCTTGATCCTCTCACTGCCTCTTCACACAGGCCGGCCCCACAGAGTCTGACTCCCTTCTCGGGGAGCAAGCAGCTGAAGCATGCAGGATAACAAGGGCCTCTCCAGCTGGGAGCACGTGCTTAACAAGCTGGGCCCTCCCGGGGCAGCAGCTGCTGCCACTGAGGCTTCTCTCGCTTATGTCTTGAGAGTGAAGGCCCCAGTTCTCCCTCAGGTTGAGTGAAGGGAATGTTAGCACTTGCAGAAACCTCTTAGGTGACCATGAAAGACAGTCACTCAACAGGCAGGACCAAGTTGGGGAATTAACTCCAGAGAGCCTTACAGCAGGTTGGCGTCATTGAGGGTAAAGCTCACAAGGACGTTTTGCCTGAAATAGAACAATGTTAAATGATGATCAAGCCATCTGCTGTTTGCCAAGCTGTAGTATCGTGTCCTAGACCAGAGTAGAAACAAAATGTTCCCAGGAAGCCCTTCCGCTGATCGACCTACACTTTGACAAATGGAAGGCAGCAGAGGTGGGATCAAAGATGATGGGATGGAGGAGCACTGCAGATTCACCCATCAATCCATCCAACAGCAGTTAATTCACCACGCACCCTGGCCCAGGCTCTATGAGAGGCAACGAGGATAGAGTAAACAGGATAGATAAAATACAGATGGCCCCCACAGAATGGTGTTTCTTACTACTTCTTTTCTGAATCTGGGCTCCTTTCTGCTTTTCTCCCCTTTTATAATTAAATGTCCTATGCTGGTAAGTCGCTTCAGTCATGTCCGACTCTGTGCGACCCCATAGACGGCAGCCCACCAGGCTCCCCCGTCCCTGGGATTCTCCAGGCAAGAACACTGGAGTGGGTTGCCATTGCCTCCTCCAATGCATGAAAGTGAAAAGTGAAAGTGAAGTCGCTCAGTTTGCTCAGTCATGTCCGACTCTTAGTGACCCCATGGACTGTGGCCTACCAGGCTCCTCTGTCCATGGGATTTTCCAGGCAAGAGTACTGCCAGTGCCTTCTCCGAAATGTCCTATAGACATAATTATATAGGATCATGAAACCAGTAATCATATATCTACCACCTAGCTTTTTAAAAAATAATTGAAACTTGCTGTGTGCTTCTCCCAGTTTCATTCCTTCCTTCCCCACCTCCCACTTCCCTCACAACCTCTATCCTGAATCCCATGTTTATCATTCCCATGTTTATATCCCACTCATGTACCATATGGAACTTTCAGCACAGCTCATAGAGGTACTCAGTAAACACTAGTCAAAGAAGATACTGCAACCTGAGGCCATACACACCCAGCCTGAATATTTAAACTCCCATCTGGTTACTGTCATTGGGACTCAAACGCTTTGATTTATTCCTGGGATTTGAGATCTTGATGCACTGGCATGTCTGGTTTTGAGGCATTCGAGTTTAAAGGGGTTTTTACAAGAATTCTTCCAAGTACAGCTGCTTTAGGAGGCCCTGTTGCTCCTGAATAAGGAAAATATGGGCTGTGACTGTGCCTACATTCCTTGAATATAGGGTTTTCAACACAGCTTTCCTCTGCACCTTGCCTGGAGCCTCTGGGTAGCCAACTGCAGAAACCAGAGTAGCTTCTCAGATTCTGAAACTAAAACACATCTTGCTGCTGCTGCCAAATCCTTCCAAGAACTTCATGAAATGCTCAGAGAAAAATTATCTTTGTCCACAGACTACAGATCAAGAAACTGAGACTCAGGATGTTTCAGCAACTTGACTAAGGTCACATAATGAGTTTGAAATGGAAGGGAGACTACTAACTCTCATCCAGTGATAATTGTTACCATTTACTGAGCACCTGCTGTGTACCAAGCACTGTACATGTGGCATGCCATTCAATCCTACCCAACCCTATGATGGCAGGTACTGCTGTTATTCCATTTTAGAGAGTAGAATTATGGCCCAGAGGTCAAACGATCTGTCCAAGGTAACAAGGACTAGAACCCAGAACTCTTAAATCCAAACCTTAATCTTAAGTTACCATGTCCCAAGCATCCCTGGTGGCTCAGTGGTAAAGAATCTGCCTGCCAATGCAGGAGACACAAGTTCAATCCCTGACTCAGAAAGATCCATTTAAAAAAAAAGAAAAAAAGAAGTCATCATGTCCCTCTTCTTCAGTGGCAACTGTAAACACACAACATGTTGAAGTTGGAGAGGATGCAAAATGTGTGTGTTCTGCAGAAACCACAGGGATGAAGATGGAGATGGGAGTGGGGGGATGGTTTAACTCGGGGTGAAGCCCTCCCAGAGAATTAGTCTATGGGTCTTACCAACCAAGAAGTAGGGGTGGGAAAGAAGGTGACTGAGAATATTCTGTACAGAGATATCTGAGAAGCACATCTACCCCTGTTGCAAGGGCGGCCAGGCACAGCCAACTTGAAAAAGAACCAAAGCTTGCAATGTGGTTCTGGATCATTGACATCAGAACATGATGATCATTCTGTGGTCTCTAGATCTCTCCCTCTTCACGAGTCTATTTCTGGTTTTGCCTGTCCTCACTCTAAATAATATACAGTTCAGAAGAAGGGGGGTATGATTTCCAAAATGACCCCCACTTTCATCTTCTCTGTGGGAACAAGAGGGTTCAGAGAGCTGACATCTTCCAGTGTTCCATGCTGATATTTATCCAAAGTTCAAAGGCAGTTGCTTTGGGGGAGTAAATACACACCCACAGATGCAAGCTAATTATGCAAATAGGGTCACTGCTGGATGGACAAGAGCTGCAGTCTGGTAAAGACTAAAGCGATGCCAGCCAAGACCCGGAGAGAAAGGCAAAACACATTTGCAAAGGCCACTCTGTGTATCCTTGGTTAATGCTGTTAGAAACCATGCTAGTGTGACTGACTGACTTGATGAAGGCCATCTGCAATGTCAGAGTTTGACTGCTGTAGCCCACACATGTCCTAGAGGCCAGAGCCATCCTAACACCTTTCCCATGAAAACAAGGACTCCTCCCTGGACCATCCAAGTGGATTGTGAGAACTATTTGCAGTCAGGAGACTCACAAATTAGCAAAAGCAAGCTTGAATCAAAACATAAGGAGGCAGCAAAAACACCTGAAGGACCAAAGAAGAATTCAAATAAATATCACCTTCAAAGGATCATACCTAGATTCCCACCCCATTCTTGCCTGGTCATTAGGAGATATTTTTCTTCTCTGTCTAGAAGAGACCCAAAGGACCACACTCCCTGAGGAAGACATGGTAGTCACTACTCAAGAGTGATGGCAACAGCTTCCATGACAAAGGACAGAGCAGTCAAACAGAGGGGATCATACTATATGGAAGGGAAGGCTTCTTTTAGATATCAGAACCACATTTCCAAATACTCCATCCTGCATGTTCTATTTATAAACTGAATTCTTTTTTAAGCTTACATTCAATTTAGATGTTGGCATATTTGATAGTTTGGACCTTCTTCATGGAAACCTCCAGTAAAGAACTAAATTTTAAAACATCAGTCAACAGGGATTTGGGGGTAACTATTCTAGCTGTGTTCCCAATCCACTGGAACTTAACAAGATATGGAGAAACAACAAAACATAATAGCTAGAGTGGTGGGTTTTGGAATCAGATTATCTGGGGTTTGGCCCCAGCTTGTCACTTACTAGTTATGTTTCCTTTGGCAAATGACTAAAGCAACTTGGAAAAGTTACACCACCTCCCTAAACCTGCTTTTTCATCTATAAAATGGGAATCAGAATCTCCACCTCATAGGATTCTCAGAAGGATTAAACGAGATCCTGCATGTACAGCCCCGATTGTGGTATGCAGTACATCAAAGTATTCAATAAACGGTAGCTATTACCCATACATACATAGAGAGGCACAATTCAGAAATGGAGTATAAGAAAGAGCTAGTCTCAATCAAACAGACAGATGTGCGAGAAAGGAGTGATAAAGAAGTGGGCTTTTTGGTTTGTTTTTATTTTTTTAATATGAACTATTTTTTATTTTTATTGCTTCCCTGGTGGCTCAGACAGTAGTCTGCCTGCAATCAGGGAGACCAGGATTTGATCCCTGGGTTGGAAAGCTCCCCTGAAGAAGGAAATGGCAATCCACCCCAGTATTCTTACCTGGAAAATCCCATGGACAGAGGAACCTGGCAGGCTACAGTCCATAGGGTCGCAAAGAGTCAGACACAACTGAGCAAAATCATATATTTACTACAATATTGCTTCTGTTCTGTGTTTTCAGTTTTTTGGCAACAAGGCATATGGGATCCTAGCTACCCAACCAGGAATCGAACCCACACCCCCTGCATTGGAAGGCAAAATCTTAACCACTGGACCAGCAGGGAAGTCCTAGAAGGAATGTTTTAGTTGTCAGGAGAACTCCACTGAGCAGAAAGAGATTCTGAAAGACGGTAGCATGGAAAATGGCTATTACATAGAGAGGAAACCACCTGGGTTTTAGAATCATATGTCCCTGGGCTCAGATCCTGGCCCTACCACTTTGTGGTTGTCTAATCTTGAACCAAGTTAACTAACCTCTCTGGGACTTTCTTTACTCATCTGAAGTGTGAAAACAATAATCAGCACTTCACAAAGTCATTGGGAAGATGAAGTAAGACATAGGCCAGGTGCTGGTGTGCAAAAGGGACCCTAGCAGTGAATTCTGCAGTTATGACAAAGGCGTGATGACAAGATCAGGAGAAATGCTAGAATAAGAAAAGATCCTTCTAGCTGCCATTCATTACACGTGTACTAAATGCCAGGCATTGGTCTAATCCCTTAGGGCAGGGGTCCCCAACCTCCAGAATCTATCTAATGCCTGATGATCTGAGGTGGAGCTGATGTAATAATAGTGGAAATAAAAGTGAAAGTCACTCAGTCATGTCCGACTCTTTGTGACCCCATGGACTCTATAGTCCATGGAATTCTCCAGGCCAGAATACTGGAGTGCGTAGCCAGTTCCCTTCTTCAGGGGATCTTCCCAACTCAGGGATCGAACTCAGGTCTCCCACATTGCAGACAGACTCTTTCCAAGCTGAGCCACCAGGAAACCCAAATAATAATGGAAATGAAGTGCACAATAGATGTAATGCACTTGACTCATCCCAAAATGATCCCCCTGCACCTAAATCATGGAAAAATTGTCTTCCACGAAACTGGTCCCTGGTATCAAAAAAGGCTGGGGGCCACTGCCTTAGAGGCTTGTTACAGGGAGGTTACAAACACAGTGAAGCAGGTGACCTGGATTCAAATCCAGACTCGGCGTCTCTTCCCTGTATTACCACGGAAAAGTCATTTAATCTTCCCAAGCTCTGGTCCCCTTGCTTGTAAAATGCAGGTTCTAATTGTGCTTTCTTTGATGGTTTGGTGGGGATTAAATGAGATAAGGGGCGTGAAGTCACTAGCACAATGCCCAGCTCATAGAAAACACTCTGTGACGTTAGCTGTCGTGACTATTTACACATGCCTTTTCACACTTAACCTTCACAACAATCCCATGAGTTGGGTGTTATTGTCCCCTATTGTAGATCAGATCTGAGGCTCTGAGGATCAATCACTTGTCTAAGGTCACATAAAGGAAGCAGTGGGGCTGGCTCTGCAAGACTAGAAAATCTCAGCGTCTTTGTTCTTTTCACTTTTCAGATCAGCTGGTGAATGGTGCCAGGGTTGAGGCAATATGACAGTTATTTTTAAAAGCATCTCATGCCATAACCCTCATCAGTCCTTTGTCTTCTGGTTGTCCCTACACCTTACCTCCCATCTGTTGAAGGTCTGAGGTTTAAGGTTGTGTATGACCCTGAATGCAGCTAGTGAGCACCTTGGTGTGGCCCCTCTGGGGACTTGCAGCCTCACAAGGTTGACAAGGTTTATGAAATGTCCATTCTGATTTGCAAACAGGTCTGACACAGACATGCTTCCAGCTGGCTGGTGATTTCGATAACAACCCCTCCTCCTCAGTGCCAATTAACAGAAATTAAATGTCCCTGGCACACTTTGTAATTCAGGAAATGTATGTGCTGATTAGTTAAACCCCTGCTGGACATGCCATTATGACCAAGGGGCTCCAGGCCAACATCCCAGCTCTCACTCCATCTCCATTTAAAGTCACAGAATGTTTTCTTCCTGGGTAGAAATCAATGTCACCTCATTCACTTATTCATTCATCTTCATTCAACAAATATTGAGCATCTACTGTGTGTGAGGTTTTGTTCCATACAGTTCACAACAGTGAACAAAGCAAAGCAAGTAATAGTCCTGCCTCCATGAAGGGCAATAAATGGAAAATGATTAAACACACAGGATTATTTCTATATGACAGATGCTATGAAGGAAACAAACTGGTGGGACAGACAATGACTGGGAGGTATGAGTGACATTAGGTAGAGTGGACAACAAAGGTTTCTCCAAGGAGGCCAGCTTTGAACTGAGATTTGAAGACTGAAAACTCAGACATGCACAGTGACGAGATGAACAGGAACAAGCTCAAGGTGTCAAGAAAATTCATTCATTTATCAAACATTTTTGGTCATCAATCAATTATGTGTTGAATGAACTGGAGAATAAATGAATCCTCCCTTTTCCTGCCAAGAAGGATCTTCACAGGAAGAATGAACTTAAAGGAGATGCCACTAACTTAGAGGCAATTTGCTTCCCTTTTCTTCGGCCCCATTTCATCCCTCAAACAAGGGGCTTGGATCAGGTATTAGCATTCCAGGACTGCAGGATCATAAAAACTCACCTTCCAAAGGGACTGGCCCTCACAGCTCTTTAAAGCCACGACTCTGCAGCATGCAAAAAGCAATCTCATTTTTCTAAGTGGTCAAATGGTTGTTTGGAATTATGTAGACAAGGCATGAAATGTCATCTGCTTTGTTATCATTAGGATACGTTTATTGAATTCCCATGCCCACGTACTCATTCCGAGAATACTTATTATCAGTTGCCAGCTTCCCTTTCCCCTTCCCTCCCTTCCTCCTTCCCCCTCCGCACCCCCAGCTCCTTCACCCTCTTCCACTCTCCTCTCTCTGGGATAGCAATGAACAGCCCAGGCTATAGAATCAGAACACCCATTGTACCTCAAATGTGGCTCATTATGTCACTCTGGGTAAGTCATTTCACCTCTCTGAGTCCCAGTTTTCTCATCTATATAATGAGAATAATAATAGAGGCCATCTCATGACAATCATATAAAGTATAATAAATACTGAGCTATTGTTATCCTCATTTTGTTGATTAGGATATAAGATTTTAATAACTCTATTTAAGTTTTTAAGGCAAAAGAAACTCCAGTAATGAGTGTGATCATGAGCCAGTTTAATGGTCTGTATCCACCTGTATGGTTTTCCGTTCTTTGAGATAATCAAGAAGCAGGATTTTAATACATAACCTTGAAGAGGTCGCTTAATTTATAGCAATGCTTTTGAGCCAATAATGAGAGACAGACCTGCTGCCTTGTGCCAGACACTCTTTTATGTGCTTTACTTATATTGACTGATATTTTTAAATTTTCATCTTTTGTTTATTTTAATGGGAAGATAATTACTAATCAGCTGCGTGTATACATATGTCCCCTCCCTCTTGAGCCTCCCACCTCCCTATCCCAGCCCTCTAGGACATCAGAGAGCACAGAGCTGAGCTCCCATCAGCTATCTGTTTTACACACAGTAGTGTATATGTCAATCCTACTCTCTCATTTCATCCCACCTTCTTTCCCCACTGTGTCCACAAGTCCATTCTCCACATCTGCATTTCTATTTCTACCCTGAAAATAGGTTCATCGGCACCATTTTTCTAGAACAAGACAAGGGTGCCCACTCTCACCACTCTTACTCAACATAGTTCTGGAATGACTATTAGCCATGGCAATGAGAGAAGAAAAAGATATATTGACTGATTTTAAAATCTCACCATAACCAGACAAAGTAAACACTATCACTATGCCCATTTTACAGATAAGGAAACTAAGACCTAGAGAGATTAAATAGTTCCCATGGGGTCACACAGCTGGGACTTGGTGGAGCTTGGGAATAAATCCAGGCAATTGGACTCTAGTGTTCACTGGAAGCTACTTGCCACCTCATTTAAGATGAGACACCAAAGTTTTCCTGCAGACATCAGGGTTTTCTACTTCAGGGAGACCTGTCCCCTGATCACTTAATAAACAAAGAATCATCACCTGCCTAATCCTAAAGCCCCTGGCCTATGGACACAGGAGTGATATGAGCTGCTACCCAGTATAGCACAATGCCAGCCACAGGTAAATTCACACCTCCTGCCACTGATGGGATTTTGAGGTGTCTATTAAGATGTCAGTGGATCCTAGAGTTGAAGTTCTTTCTATATCACTTAGCACAACCTGGAAGGTCAGATTCATGTGGCAGTCAGCCCTCGATTGGCAGTTATTTCCTATCACTACCCTGTCCCTGTGCTGACTCTTAGAAATGCTACATCACAATAAAGGTACTTAAAGAGCTAACAAACAGCTACTACTCCCTTGAGATCAAGAAGCAGTCGACGCAAATCACCTTGCCTGCAGTCTCAGAGGGATACGCCCCCAGATGCTGATGTCAGGCCTGATGTGCAGACCAAAGCAGTCATTTCTGGGCCCACTGTGATAGCTATGGGTTGACCCATTTCCAAAGGCAGGTGCCCAGCTTCAGAGCCAGTACCCACTTAGGCAAAGATAAAAGAAGCAGGATATGACTAACACAGGCACTTTCCCTTTTAAGGACTAAAAGTTGTGAAGTTACTTGGTGATCCAATGGTTAAAACTCTGTGCTTCCAATGAAGGGGGCATGAGTTTGACCCCTGGTCAGAGAACTAAGATCCCGCTTGCTGTATGGCATGGCCAAAAAAGATAATAATAAAAAATTTTAAATAATAAATAAAAGTTGTGAACAGCAGGCTGAAACTCCTGCCCACGTTTGGGGGTGGACAATGGAGACAGCGTAACTCCAGATCCTGTGTAACTGATTATCTTGATGGGAGGCAGACTCTGTATTTATGCCTGCTTCTCCCTCTGAATAAGAAGCAGTCCCATTAAGCCCCTCATCGCTCTTACCTGCTGTTATGGTGAGTGAAGCACATCAACAAAGGAGTAAGTCCTGCAATTCACTGGCAGGCCCTGAGAGGGTATAAAAGCTCAGTGGTTAGCCCAGATGTGGCTGCCTGCTTGAAAGCTCAGCCTCCTTCAGTACACTCTGTCTCTGTAACAACAAATCATAGTTTGGCCTTTCAAGAGTTGGGAGTTCGAGTCAGACTCCCCAGATTGCTGTTTCCCGTAAACTTTGCTTGCAAGATCCAACTGTCCCATGTCACTCTGAAAAGAATGAGGCTGTGATCATCACTAAAGTTTCCCCAAAGAGAAAACTGGCCTGTTAAATCAGCAGGAGTCCTTGGATAGAAAAGAAATCAGGCTCCAAAGGAAAGACATTGGACAGGAGATGGAAAATTCCCTCTCCTACTTATGTCCTGTTCTACTAGGTTTTCGTGGAACTCACTTGTGGACAAATCCTGAGCCTGGGTCTTTTAGAAAACAAGTCTTTCTCAATGTTCTGGGACCACTTTCCCATTACCCTCTTAGTTTTCTCCTGTCCCCCTTCAGCATAGTCGGTTGGGACTTCATTTGCGTTCAGAAGGGCCAAGAGCCAAGCACTGGCCGCAAAGTCATAGAGAGAAGCCAACTCCTGTGATGCCCATCCAAACCGCCTGCCCTCACCTGGACAAGGGAAAGCCGGAAGTGTTGGCTGCACTTCCTCCTGAATGTGCTCAGGAAGAGAAGAGGCCCCAAGGGACACACAGGGAGGGGAGGACATTGGCTACATGTGTGGGGGTGATAGGGATGCAGATTGAGTTTGGAAATCAAAATACAATATTTCAGGCTTTGGAGAAATTCTGAGGCCTTGTGAATTTTAAGTTATTTGAAATAATTTCAGATATCTATAAGTGTTGCTAAAAATGTACAAGGGATTCCTGTATACCCTTCATTACTAGGTTCCCTAGATATTAACATTTTCCTATGTATGTTTTGACCCTCTCTCTTTTAAATATGTATATACATATATACTAATTAAATGTCAAATTAAAATTTAATATTAATTATATATATAATCTTTCCTAACCATTTGAGAGCAAGCTAAAAATGTTCATTGTCCCCTAAAATATTTCAGTGTATATTTTCTAAAAACAGGGATGTTACCTAACCACAATATAATTCCAAAATCAAGAAATTAACATTGATATGGCACTATTAACTACTCTACAGCTCTTATCCAATTGTCCTATTCCTTTACAGAGAAGAAAGGTTTTAATGTCCTGTCTAGGATCCTATCCAGGACCACACATTTGTCTCTTTAGTTTCTTTTCATCTGGAACAGTTCCTTGAGTCATTGTCTGCTATGATCCTGGCATTTCAAAGAACATAGGCCATTTATTTTACAGAATGTCTCTCAATTAGGGTTTGCCTGGTATTTCTTCATCAATAGATTCAGATTGTTCATTTTTGGCAGTAATGGATAATAATCTATAGTATATAGATTATAGTATATAATCTATAGTATATAGATTATACTATAGTATATAGTATATAGATAATAGTCTATACTATGAGAGAGAAGGAGAAACTCTTCCTGACAGTAGAGTCCAGCTACAAAATATAGAAGGAATGATGGAATTTTATTAAAATCACCATTTGGTAACCACTACAGTAGCCACTGGCTTGGGCAAGAGTCACCCATGGATATTAAAAGTAGTAGGTAAAAGCCTGAAGAGCTCAGAGTATCTCCTCCAAAGATGCTTATTAATCAAAGTGGAAAATAGCAACTTGATAGTGGAGAATGCTGGTAAACAACCACCTTAACCCAAAGATCAAGTTGGCATCCACAGAAATGGGAAAATAGAGAGTATGTGTCTCCTGATATGATGAATGGACAATACCATATCTCTCTTGTGAAATTAAAAGACATATTACGCCCAAACAGCTTAAGAATGTTAAAGAACTGTAGTTGGAACCAGGCTGCATTTACACACAATAGATTCTGAAATCCTTTTCACCTTCACAGATCCCGCCTTGGAAATCTTCCTTGGAGGAGTAGTAATAACGGGATGCTGAAGAGAACAAACCGTCTGCTTGGATGGAAACTCCTCAGTGCAGAGTTCTGGGCCATGTGATACTCCTTGGACATCAGGGACGGTACAGGAATACCAATAGACTGGTCTCCAAGACAGAAGGAGAATACGAGAAAAAGTAAATCTGTCTTCCCACAATATCAATGGGTGGTGGACCAGGCTGGAGGAAACACAGGAGCCATGAGACATTACAGGTTACACAAGACCCTTGGCCCTCCTGTTTTTCTGTTCTGCTGTCAAAGCCAAATTTCTTCTTGCCAATTTCTCACACCTTGGCACCTAACCGACAAAAGAAAAGACCAGACATCAAATGCCTCCCAGAGTTGTGTCTGGCCTGTTGCTTCCAGCTCGGTTTAGACCAATGCAGGGGGGTGGTATCATAATCTCCTCTCAGGTGTTCAAGCCAGAGAGGCCAGGGCTTCTTCACAATGTCCCCAGCCTTCACCTCCTCCCTTGACCACACACGCTGCATCACTCCACTACATCTGCATTCTTTTCCATTCCAATTCCATTCTGTCTTTTCACCCTGACAATCTCTGATCCAGAGACTTTTTGTTAGAAGCCCCACAGCATTGGCTTTATCTGCCAAACGGTAAGTGAGGAGGCAAGAGGCACAATGAGACCACAGAAAGGCTAATGCAGTGATGACATCTTCTCACACATGGTCTGTGAGGGTGCCACCAGTTGTCAGTCATCTCTTTCCTCTCAACGACCATGACTAAATGTTGGTTCCATTTTCTCTGGTGTCAATTTGGGTTTGGTTGGCTGCTCTTTAGCGTTGGAAGCAATGAATATGGAGATGCTGCCTTCAGATTCTGGAATCTACTTGTTACAGCCATGAAGCCCTACAGCTCACCTATAGATAGGTTTCAATGACTTCACTTTTCAGGGCACTCATAGAATGTCAGAGTTGGGAGGAATTTTAACTTTATAGATGATATACCAAAACGTTAGGTATAGGTAAGCTGTCCACTCAAAAGCAAGTTGTATAAACTGGATTGGGGAAAACAATACAACTTTTAATTCCCAGAAACCATCAGTTCACGTTGGTTAATTATAAATATGTCCTCAAGGCTCTCTTGTTCAGATTTGCTTCTTCTTAGACTGGCCTTGGAGAAGGCACTGGCAACCCACTCCAGTACTCTTGCCTGGAAAATCCCATGGACTGAGGAGCTTGGTAGGCTGCAGTCCATGGGATGCTAAGAGTCGGACACGACTGAGCTCACTTTCACTTTTCACTTTCATGCATTGGAAAAGGAAATGGCAACCCACTCCAGTGTTCTTGCCTGGAGAATCCCAGGGACAGGTGAGCCTGGTGGGCTGCTGTCTATGGGGTCACACAGGGTCAGACACGACTGAAGCAACTTAGCAGCAGCAGCAGCAGTAGCAGACTGGCCTCTGCCTCTCACATTTAGAACAGCAAGAAAGCACCACTGCCAATATTTACACATGCTGCTTTTTTCATCTTTGGAATCTTTTCACAGCTTACAGTTTCATGGAGGGTTTCATGAAGATTTAGCTTTTCCTTTGAACCTGCTTAGCCAGTAAAACAAATATTTTTTTCCCCAAAGCACAAATTAAAGAACCTGATTTATTCCCAGCCAAATTCAGAAGCTTAAGAAAAGCTTCCCCATTCCCTAAAGTTTTCATCTCTGGACTGTCAGCTTCAGAATATAGATTTCAAATGGCCATGAGTCAAAAGTGGTGGAGGTATGAGGAGGCAGATTCAGATGAATTTGAGTGATTAGAATGAGGTCAGGCCAGAAATGCACCTGAGAATAGTTTGCTAATCATTAGTTCTGAGTTTCATCTTCTGGAATTATTGCTTCTTATATTGGGTCAGGGAGAGGGTATTATTTAGAGGAAAAAAGAAGAAAGAGAAAACAGAAGAGAAAATTTCACCTTTCCATGGAAATATCAGCAGATAATCTATAGACTCTTGTGTCTCTGCTTGTTTTTTCAGTACAGTGTTTTTTAATAGACAAAAAGAGAACCTTTATGAGGTAATATGTATGTGAATAATGTTTATAGAAGGGGTATTACATGTTAGTCATTATGGACAATTATACAAATAAACCTTAGACATGTAAAATATATTATAAAAATTATTTTATAGAGCCAGGGACACTTTTCATATCTTTGTTCTAAAACATAGAGAGTTACAGGGCTGGCAGCTTATTTCTTTGTTAGTACATGCCACTAGAAAGCCAAAAGGTGTGGTGGGGTTTCATGTGTTTATTTTCTGGTTTTGTAATTTATAATGATCTGAATGGATTACTTTGAAATGTCTGTTGCTTATGTATGGGTATTGTTTGCCCACAAGGAGTTATCAGAGATCCTTTCCACATTTTGTATCTTAGAAAATCAAAAGGAATTTTCTAGTGAGAGGAAAAATACATAGAAGTGTCCACAGTTGGGTAACTCAGATTTGTACCACTGACAGTGTCTCGTAAGTCCAAGGAAATAGACAGCTCAAGATCAAGGTTGTTGTCTCTCACTTAAACACTGGATGTTGGATAACTTTTCTCCTGGGAAGGAAGCACAAATTTTTGTTAATTTCTTTCTTCATGGACTTGACAAGGTCTAGGGGAAATCAGAAGTGGCCCTTAAGCCACCTTGCTTCAAGACAACTCTCCACCATCCATTGTCAAAGAACCATCCATGTATTAATTCTGTTTGATATTCCATGATTCACTGGCAATGCTTTTAGAGCCCAAAGTTTTACTTTCTTGGATTTATGGCTCTAAAGAAGTGTTAAGTTTGCTCTACCGCCCAGGCTGATTAGAAGAAGCAAAGGGAAAGTGGTGGAAGTGGAGGGGGGCTTCCTTGTGGAGAGGTTCACTCACACCTCTAACCACCTCTGACCACAGCTGAGAGAAGCCCTCGGCCAGTAGCCAGTGCATGATCTGCCATCTGCTCTTCACACAGCGAGGGGTCATCATGTGAGAGTGGAGAGGTCACCCCAGTCTCCTTTGCCAAAATTTCATATTGTTCCCAGCTATAAGCTTGTGAAACGCAGTATGTGTTTTCGGTCAAAACAATAAAAGAGGTTTATTTTTCACTTAATAGACTCATCCCTCAGGCCTGTTTTTTTTTTGTTTTTTTGTTTTTTTCAGCAGCTGACTTGGAGAGGGGAGTACTTTATCATGTATTAAATGTCAACACTGAGCCTTTTATTGTTCCCAAAGGGCTTTGGCTGCTGGCAGCTTCCCTGGACATCCAAAAGCAGGGCTGGGAGGAGAGGAGTGACTTTGTCAGACAGAAATTGACTATTTTCAGTGGGGATGACTTGGGGCAGAGTGAGTGACACTTCCTTTCCACACTCACCAGGCTGAGTTCACCTCCTTAGAACAAATCCCAGTTTGTAAAACCACAAGGGGACCAAGACAGCCTCTTGGCCAGAAACCTTCTCTGCTTGCTTAATGCACAGCCTCAAGAGTCTGACTGCCTGTCACCTGCTAGCTGTGTGGCCTTAGGCAAGTTACTTAACCTCTCTGTGGTTCTTGTCTGGAAAATGGAACTATAATAGCAGTTTCCTGAGGAATATTAAGGATTAAATGTCTTAAAATATGTAGAGTGCTTTGAATAGTGCCTGACACATACAAGTGTTCAATTCATGTTTTACCACCTTCATAATATTTGCCCTATCCACCAACCATTTATATTATCATTTACTTAATGTTCTTCTAATTAACTTAATTTTAATCTAAAACTTGATAGAAAACTTTATATCCCAACTGTAAATGGAAAAGTATTATCATTTACTATGAATATAAGGTAATAGTAAATAGTAATAGTAGCTAATATTTACCAAGTCCTTGCTCCTTTCTGAACATTGAGCTAAGTGTCTTGACTTGTTAAAATCCTCACAACCCTGTGAAGTTAGTACTGTTATTTTACAGAGGAAGACACTAATGTACTGACAGATTCACAAATTTGCCTGTAGTTACACAATTAGTAAATGAAGGAGGCAGTTCAGCTTCAGACCCCAGGGTCCTCAGCACTGCTCTATGCTGCCATGCTAACAAAAACAAGAGTATTCTACTCACGTGGTAGATGGTGAGTGAACTAGTTTCCTACAGCTGCTGTAACAAAGAACCACAAACCGGATGGCTTAGAACAACACAAATTTATCCTCTCACAGTTCTGGAGGCTGGAAGTCCAAAATCAAGATGTTGGCTGGGCAGTGCTCCCTCTGAAACCTCTAGGAGAGGTGATGCTAAAGCTGAAGCTCCAATACTTTGGCCAACTGATGTGAAGGGCTGACTGATCAGAAAAGACACTGATGCTGGGAAAGATTGAGGACATGAGGAGAAGGGGGCAACAGAGGATGAGATGGTTGGATGGCATCACCAACTCGATGGACATGAGTTTGAGCAAACTCCAGGAGACAGTGAAGGACAGGGAAGCCTGGTGTGCTGCAGTCCATGGGGTGGCAAAGAGCTGGACACAACTGAGCGACTGAACAACAACTCCTACCTTCAGGTACCCCCAGGCATTCCTTGGTTTGTGGTAGCATCACTCCAGTCTCTGCCTTCACACAGCTTTCTCTCTGTGTGTCTCTACCTTTGTGTCTCATCTCCTCTTGTAAGGACAATAGCCATATTGGGTTAGGGCCCACCCTAATGACTCATCTTAATTACATTTGCAAGACTATTTCCAAATGAGGGCACATTCACATATACCAGGAGTTTGGACTTAAACATATCTTTGGTAGGAAGGCGTTGGGCACAATTCAACAGCTGCCCACCTAAAGGCCTTGAGTCTGGGGCTAAAGATTTACACATGGTGGAGAGTTGGTCATAGTCAGCAACAAGCTGAGGCTCTCTCCTTTGTGCAGTCAGGATTGAAGGAGTCAGGACCAAGGAAGGGCAATGTTCCTGTATTACAGTGGTATTTAGGGCCCAGTCCAGATCCTATGTGATTTACTTTGCTGTACACCTGAAACTAACACAGCACTGTAAATCAACCATACTCCAATCAAAATTTAAAAATAAGAAAATATAACATTAAAATGTAATTAACCATCTTCTGCCCCATCATTGATACTTTGGGAAAAGAGGCTTAGCATAAGAAAGCCATATAACAATTCTTCCAGCTTCCCAGACATCCCTTGTGAAAGGGGAAGATGGTGGGGGGTGAGGGGGGCCAATTCAACCTTCCAAACTCCAGGCAGGGTGTGGAGGGCACAAATTTACCTCTCTAACCTGCCTAACATGGCCGAGCTGGGACAGCAACTTCAGACCAATAAGTGTCTTCAGCAGGGGGTATGTGTGAAGAAAGGACAACAGTAAACACAGTAGTGGGAAACCATTTACTTTCATACTACTTCAGTGAAAACTTAAGAACAATCTCTCCACCAAGAGGGATTTAAGAGGAGGGTGTGGGGAAGTGAGAAAGCAGAAGTTTTCTTGCTCTATCAAATAACAGTTTCTTTGGTTGAAGGGGCTGTATAGATTTCATAGAGTTGGGAGGTTCTCACCTTGAGTTCCTGGGCCACCTGGCAGATGGAGCAAGGCCAGCAACAGTGCACTGCCAGCCAGTCCTCACACAGGGTGCCCTAGGGGAGAAACCGTGTGTGTTCTGGTGCCGTCACACAGGCTCAGTTCCGCGACCTGGGGGCCTCCACAGTGTTACCTCCTGGCCCATCCCATCCACTGCTCCCAAGACCCACCACCACCCTGAAGTCACTGCCCATGGACACAACTCCAGTGGGCTTACTCGGGTGCCAAGCACCTCGACTGCTAACCAATCCTTGCAATTCAGAGACCAGCCCTCAGGACTTCATACTTGAAAAACACTGTCTCACTGACAGAAAATTCTCTGTCAACATCTCTTTTTTCTCTTAGAACTTAATATTTATAATTATATTATTTACTTATCTGGAGTAATAAGTGTACATGATCCAAAATTCCCACAGTAAGAAGGGAGAGGAAGTAAAAAGTAAATCCCCCTGGCCACCCAGTTACCTGTCAGGACACAACCATTGTGGGCAGTCCTTATATAGACTTCCAGATAAATTCTAAGTCTAGGCATACAGATATGTAAAGATATGTACATATTACATTTTACATATATATATATTCTTTTGCTAAATATACATCTTAGGGGTCATTCCACAAAAACAGATAAAAAGATGCCTTTTTATCTGTACACATCTGAGTAAGTATGACTTGTCTGTCCTCAGACTTTCCTTGTACCTCAGTCTCAACCACACTAGAAATTTTCTGGTTCTTTGAAGTGTCCTCAGGGAATCCCCTAAGTGAATTCTGTATATGCCAGAGAGCCTACATTTTAAGTGAGATTATCCCAAGTTTATCCTTCAAATTTGTTGCATGTCGACCTGTCATCATTGGAAAGATTGAGGGCAGGAGGAGGAGATGACAGAGGATTAGATGGCTGGATGGTATCACCAAAGCAATGGACATGAACTTGGGCAAACTTTGGGAGATGGTGAGGATCAGGGAGGCCTGGCATGCTGCAGTCTATAGGGTCGCAAAGAGTCAGACACAACTGGGTAACTAAACAAAAACAACTGTCTTCTCTTGATGTAACAAGAGAGAAACAGAAGTGGCTCACTGGCCAACAATCTAATTATAATAGGTCTCCCTTGGAAATACCCTTCAAAATGTGGCATTTTGGTTTAATATACATCCTAGTAACAAGTGAAATGAGAAATTTCTTCCCTTTCCTTTCCCAAAGCCTTCCACTATGTATGGTGTTTTTAATATCCTCACCCACACCTCATTTATAAAAATAATCACAGGTTTGAAAGGCATCCATCCAGGTTCTCATATACATATACATCCAAACACACTTACCCGTATTTTAAGTCTCTCTCTGGTGCCAATTCTCAGCGCCAAGGTGGACCCAGGTAACAGTGGCCAACAAAAACACTCTCCATAATGCCTGGCGATGTCGCACTCAAGACACATGGGACAAAAGAGGCCACAGAAACCTGTCAATAATCACATGAAAGCAAGTCAAGGTGCTCAGAGGTGCCTGGAGCCACTTCACATCTCAAAGAGCATTTACAACCCTATGCCATCAATTTAATGCTGCTTTGTCTCCCTACAATCAGGGATTGAGGATGAATAACCAATTCTCAAAACTCAGTGTATGAAAATTGCCATAACTGAGCCACATCAAAATTGTCTTCTTTTGTTAAACACTGGCGAAGCTGAACCTGCTACAATTCTGTTAACATTCACTACAGTAATTGTTTTTACTGTCAAGAGAAAAGCATTAAATAATTTTTATAGTTGAAATGTGTTGTTTCTATTATGTTCATCTATCTAATTTCAATATTTAAAATAGACACAGTATATAATACTTTTGAATAGCAGGCATCTTTTTTATATATGTGGTTGAAAGCTCTTTTATGATACACTGATTCTGCCTACTATTCTTATCAGGACTTTATTCTATATCTCAGGCCTGAAGGTTTCTCTAATGTTTGCAGTTTCATGGAGCCACTGACATCTGCCAGTTTTAATCTGTAAACTAGTAGAAGCTTGGTTCCTCAAACATGTACTGGAAACAGTTGATTATTTATTCATTCATTCATCTTTAACTTACTGATACCATTCCCTACACATCCTGCATGAACCATTAACACAGGTTCTGTTTTAAATACATTTTGGGGTCATGGACCCTTTTGAGTATACGGTGATAGCTATGAACTTTTAAGGGGAAAGAAAAATACATGCACACAGAAATGCAAAATTGTGCACTCAGTTTCATAGGGTTCAAGGATCCATTGAAAGCTATCATTGGACCGCAGGTTATAAATCCCTGGTAAATGATTAAGATGTTAACATCACAGCAAAAGATGACAACCTTGATGAATACAAGTAATCTGAACTGTGAAAGAGCAAAAAAAAAAAAAATTAACCATAACCTTTAAAAATATATTCAACAAATATGTAATTGAGGCATAATTTATATACAAGAAAATCCACAGACCATAAACATTGAGTTGGATGAGTTGTGACAATTACATTCACTGAAGTACCCAAACATGTAGAACACTGCCCTCACCCCAGAGAGCTCCCTTGTGTCCCTTCCCGGATGATCCCAGTCCTCCCACCCGACTCCAGTCATGATCACTATTCTGATTTCTATTCCCATTAAGGGGTTTTACCTCTTTGCGAACTTCATATAAATGGATCATGTTTACTTTTGTAACTGTCTTTTGTTCAACTGCATGTTTCTTGAGATTCATCTGTTGTCATAGGCATCTGTACTTTGTTCTTTTTATTGTTGAGGAGTAACTCCAATGTATAAATATTCTATAAATCATTTATCCATTTTCCAACTGATAATTCCATTTTTTGCTATTACAGTTAAGCACTTTGAACATTCATATGCAAGTATTTATGTGGACAGACATTTCCATTTCACTTGGGTGGATTCCTGCAGGTGGAATTGCTAGGTCATGGGGTAGATGTAAATTTAATTTTACCAGAAATTCACAAAGAGCTCTTCAAAGTATTTGTGCCACTTTATATTCCCACCAGCAACATATGAGAATTTGTTGTTCCACAGCCTCACCAACATTTGCTATCATCAGTCTTTTTTTATCTTATTCACTCTACTGAGTGTGACATGGTAGTGTTCATAGCCTTCTAGTGCAACAGACACAAAGGCTCACATACCATGTCACTAGCATACTAGAAGAATCAATATAGTGAAAATGAGTATACTAACCAAAGCAATCTATAGATTCAATATAATCCCTACAAGCTACCAATGGTATTTTTCACAGAACTAGAACAAATAATTTCACAATTTGTATGGAAATACAAAAAAACCTGGAATAGCCAAAGCAATCTTGAGAAAGAAGAATGGAACTGGAGGAATCAACCTGCCTGACTTCAGGCTACACTACAAAGCTACAGTCATCAAGACAGTATGGTACTGGCACAAAGACAGAAATATAGATCAATGGAACAAAATAGAAAGCCCAGAGATAAATCCACGCACCTATGGACACCTTCGGAGAAGGCAATGGCAACCCACTCCTTTCTTGCCTGGAAAACCCCATGGACGGAGGAACTTTGGAGGGCTGCAGTCCATGGGGTCGTGAAGAGTCAGACACAACTGAGCGACTTCACTTTCACGTTTCACTTTCTTGCCTTGGAGAAGGAAATGGCAACCCACTCCAGTGTTCTTGCCTAGAGAATCCCAGGGACAGCAGAGCCTAGTGGGTTGCCGTCTATGGGGTCGCACAGAGTCAGACATGACTGAAGCGACTTAGCAGCAGCAGCAGCATGGACACCTGATCTTTGACAAACGAGGCAAGAATATACAATGGAGAAAAGACAATCTCTTTAATAAGTGGTGCTGGGAAAACTGGTCAACCACTTGTAAAAGAATGAAACTAGAACACTTTCTAACACCATACACAGAAAAAAAAAAAAAAAAAAAACACACCTCAAAATGGATTAAAGATCTAAACGTAAGACCAGAAACTATAAAACTCCTAGAGGAAAACATAGGCAAAACACTCTCTGACATAAATCATAGAGCAGGATCCTCTATGACCCACCTCCCAGAGTAATGGGAATAAAAGCAAAAATAAACAAATGGGACCTAATTAAACTTAAAAGCTTTTGCACAACGAAGGAAACTATAAGCAAGGTGAAAAGACAGCCTTCAGAATGGGAGAAAATAATAGCAAATGAAGCAACTGACAACTAATCTCAAAAATATACAAGCAACTCCTGAAACTCAATTTCAGAAAAATAAATGACCCAATTAAAAAATGGGCCAAAGGACTAAACAGACATTTCTCCAAAGAAGACATACAGATGGCTAACAAACACATGAAAAGATGCTCAACATCACTCATTATCAGAGAAATGCAAATCAAATCCACAATGAGGTACCATCTTATGCCGGTCAGAATGGCTACTATCCAAAAATCTACAAATGATAAATGCTGGAGAGGGTGTCGAGAAAAGGGAACCCTCTTACCCTGTTGGTGGGAATGCAAACTAGTACAGCCACTGTGGAGAACAGTGTGGAGATTCCTTTAAAAACTGGAAATAGAACTGCCATATGACACAGCAGTCCCATTGCTGGGCATACACACTGAGGAATCCAGAATTGAAAGAGACAAATGTACCCCAATGTTCATCACAGTACTGTTTATAATAGCCAGGACATGGAAGCAAGCTAGATGTCCATCAGCAGACGAATGGATAAGAAAGCTGTGGTACATATACACAATGAAGTATTACTCAGCCATTAAAAAGAACACATTTGAATCAGTTCTAATGAGGTGGATGAAACTTGGAGCCTATTTTACAGAGTGAAATAAACCAGAAAGAAAAACACCAATATAGTATACTATCGCATATATACAGAATTAGAAAGATGGTAACGATAACCCTCTATGTGAGACAGCAAGAGACACAGATGTACAGAACAGTCTTTTGGACTCTGTGGGAGAAGGTAAGGGTGGGATGATCTGAGAGAATAGCATTGAAACATGTATATTATCATATGTGAAACAGATCGCCAGTCCAGGTTCGATGCATGAGACAGGGTACTCAGGGCTGGTGCACTGGGATGACCCAGGATGGGATGGGGAGGGAGGTGGGAGGAGGGGTTCAGGATGGGGAACACATGTACACCCATGGCTGATTCATGTCAATGTATGGCAAAAACCACTACAGTATTGTAAAGTAATTAGCCTCCAATTAAAATAAATTAATTTTTAAAAATACCCTGTCAACGACCAGTCTCTGACTCTTCATCCCTCCCTCCTTCTTCAACAGTCAGGAGTACAGAATCCCACTCCTAGTTTCAGTGACAAAGAAGCAGAAATCTAGGAATGCTGTTTTATCTTATAACTTCCAGGGGATGTGCCTGGATTCTGGACTTCCTCCATTTCAAGTAAGGGGTGAGGGAGCACATGCACACAACGGGCATGAGGCTGGAATGGGAGGAGGATGAGGAGCAGCCTACCTTCCAGGAACAGAATGTCTATTTCCTCTCTTTCATCAGGAATCTTGAGATAATTGCTAGATTATGTATTGCAGTCATCACCTGGCCCAAAGCAAACACTAAATTCAGCCTTGATTAACTCTAGGATGTTTCAGCCCACAGTTAAAAAGATCATTACTCCTAGCAAGATCAGCAAGCCCCACACAGCACTGACAACTGGTACAAACAGGTCAAGGGATAACAAGTGGCCCAAGAACTTACCGTGAGTTCAGAGTGGTAATATGGTATGCAGCCCTGATTTAGGGAACTTTGAAATCATGGTACATAGAAGTCAACCAAAACTAATTTTATGCATCAGTTACAAAATACAGTAGTGTGTATCTCTGCAAATAAAAAATTAATCAAAGTTGCATAATTATAAAGCTGGCAAGCTAAGTGAGTAATAAATTGTGTTTATACAATTGCCTGCGCCGTACCACTTTAACTGACAAAGAAATACCCACCATCCTTCATAAGCCTTTTGTAAAGATGTTGTTTTGTGCACTGGAATTCTTGTACCTTATTTTTATGACTCATATGTCTTTTTAAATAACACATGCTGTTAATTTTATTTTTAAGCCTTCTCATTGTATAGCCATATTATCGTAGTGTTCATTATGAGGCAGTAATAGATACTGAGGAAACACACCCAAAATTCAATTACCTTGGGACAGAAGCCAGATATAATAAAAACAAAGCACTATAAAAGCCAAAGTTTTATTACATAATAGCTGGTAATTACACAGATTTTACCATGTGCCAAGCCCTGCTAAAAGTACTTTACATGTATTAACTCACTTAATTCTCACAACAATCCTATGAAATTTACTCTTACTAGGCCCATTTTACAGATGAGCAATCTAAAGCCCAGAGGATTGAAGCTATTTGCCCAAGTTCATACATTTATTAGGAAGGTGCAGAGGCCACGTTTGAACTCAAATAAGTCTGACGCCAAAGTCTCAACTACTACACATAACACATATGCCATATGATCCCACGTTTTATGTATTTATCTAGTAAACAACTGTGGAGTTGTGTGTTCCAAGACAGTGCCCTCACTACCACCACTTGGTATTTTTTCCTGTGGGACAGGCTGAAATTATGCAGCTTCTTTAGGAAATGAAAGATCTTTGCTCAGGGCAGGATGATGGAATCCTTTGTCTGAAGGAGACTCTCGGAGGAAATTCTGCTACCTATATCATAGACCAAGGTTTAGTATCCAGAATATACAGAGAAATCCTACAAATCAATATATAAAGGATTAAACAAAAGAAAACAAACATAAGACATGAATAGGTAATTCACTCAACAAGAAACACAAATGGCCAATAACAAACATGACAAGTTGTTCAACATCATTAGTAATCAGGGAATTGCATATTGACAATCAGAAACCATTTATTACCAACAAGAATGTCGAATTTTTCTTAATTTTTTAATATAAAATGTGGGACACCGTAGAGAAATAGGTACTCCCCACACAGATGGGAGTGGAAATTGGCACACTTTCAAAAGCAACTTGGCTGAATCAAGTAAAATTTTTAAATACTCTGGGATCCAGTAATTCCACGTATAAAAGTAATGCTGACACATGTACACAAAGAGGCAGGTGCAAGGATATCCAGTGCTGCATTATTTGTGACTTAAAATGTAAAACGTGTATATTGATAGACAAAAGCATAAATAGATCATGATGATGTAAATCATACTAGGGAATGATTAAGAATGCAGTGAAAGATAAATTAAGTAACAACAGAGATAAATCTCTAAGATATATTTTGAGCTAAAAAAATCAAACTGCATAATAATATTATAGCATAATACCATTTATGCTTTGTTTAAAGAGCTACAAAGCAGTAGTATATATTACTAATAGATGCATATGTAAATGAAAAAGAGTGACATGGTTGTTTTCTGTAATGTTCCATTTTTTAATAAAATAAGCATATTCATGTTATTTGTGTATGCATGTGTGTGTGTATATATATATATATATACACACACACATATATACAGACACACACACACATATATTCCAATCCATGGGATTTTCCAGGCAAGAATACTGGAGTGGGTTGCCATTTCCTTCTCCAGGGGAAGTTCCCGACCCAGGGATCGAACCCTGGTCTCCCACATTGTAGGCAGACGCTTTACCATCTGAGCCACAAGGGAAGCCCCATATATTCCAATACATACATATAAATATAGACATGTATGTGTATATATATATATATATATATTTTTTTTTTTTTTTAAGAAACTCAGGGTCAAGAAGATCCAAGCCATAAATGCAGCCTCTTCCTCTTACACTCAAAGGCCTGTGGGTTATGTCAGCTCCCACCGCCTAAATATTCCTGGCCTATTCTCTGACATGAACTCCACCCTCAAGCATGGAATGTGGCTCACTATTCATCCCTCTAACTCACAGAGGGAGTCAAGATAAAAAGGAGCCACAGAGAACCATGTGGAGCCCCAGGGAGCAGAAGCAGGAAAAGTGGGTGGAAACTACAGTGAGGCACATTTCAGATCAGTTATTACAAAAAGGCAGAATCACCTAACAGAAAAAGATGCTTAAAAAAGGAATAGAGCTTGCTCATACATTGAGGCAGGTGGGAGTGTAAATTAGTACAGCTTCTAAACGGAGAGCTGTTTGGCAGCATCCGTGGAGACGTAAAATGGGACATGTGCTCTGACCAGCAGGTTTCAGTTCAGTTCAGTCGCTCAGTCATGTCCGACTTTTTGCGACCCCATGAATCGCAGCATGCCAGGCCTCCCTGTCCATCACCAACTCCCGGACTTCACTCAGATTAATGTCCATCGAGTCAGTGATGCTATCCAGCCATCTCATCCTCTGTCATCCCCTTCTTCTCCTACCCCCAATCCCTCCCAGCATCACAGTCTTTTCCAATGAGTCAACTCTTCGCATGAGGTGGCCAAAGTACTGGAGCTTCAGCTTTAGCATCATTCCTTCCTAAGAAATCCTAGGGTTGCTCTCCTTTAGAATGGACTGGTTGGATCTCCTTGAAGTCCAAGGGACTCTCAAGAGTCTTCTCCAACACCACAGTTCAAAAGCATCAATTCTTCGGCACTCAGCCTTCTTCACAGTCCAACTCTCACATCCATACATGACTACTGGAAAAACCATAGCTTTGACTAGACGGACCTTAGTCAGCAAAGTAATGTCTCTGCTTTTGAATATACTATCTAGGTTGCTCATAACTTTTCTTCGAAGGAGTAAGCATCTTTTAATTTCATGGCTGCAGTCACCATCTGCAGTGATTTTGGAGCAAAAAAAAAATAAAGTCTGACACTGTTTGCACTGTTTCCCATCTATTTCCCATGAAGTGATGGGACCAGATGCCATGATCTTCGTTTTCTGAATGTTGAGCTTTAAGCCAACTTTTTCACTCTCCTCTTTCACTTTCATCAAGAGGCTTTTTAGCTCCTCTTCACTTTCTGCCATAGGGTGGTGTCATCTGTGTATCTGAGGTGACTGATATTTCTCCCAACAATCTTGATTCCAGCTTGTTTCTTCCAGTCCAGTGTTTCTCATGATGTACTCTGCATATAAGTTAAATAAGCAGGGTGACAATATACAGCCTTGACATACTCCTTTTCCTATTTGGAACCAGTCTGTTGTTCCATGTCCAGTTCTAACTGTTGCTTCCTGACCTGCATACAGATTTCTCAAGAGGCAGGTCAGGTGGTCTGGTATTTCCATCTCTGGAAGAATTTTCCACAGTTTATTGTGATCCACACAGTCAAAGGCTTTGGCATAGTCAATAAAGCAGAAATAGATGTTTTTCTGGAACTCTCTTGCTTTTTCCATGATCCAGCAGATGTTCGCAATTTGGTCTCTGGTTCCTCTGCCTTTTCTAAAACCAGCTTGCACATCTGGAAGTTCACGGTTCACGTATTGCTGAAGACTGGCTTGGAGAATTTTGAGCATTACTTTACTAGCATGTGAGATGAGTGCAATTGTGTGGTAGTTTGAGCATTCTTTGGCATTGCCTTTCTTTGGGATTGGAATGAAAACTGACCTTTTCCAGTCCTGTGGCCACTGCTGAGTTTTCCAGATTTGGCATATTGAGTGCAGCACTTTCACAGCATCATCTTTCAGGATTTGCAATAGCTCAACTGGAATTCCATCACCTCCACTAGCTGTGTTTGTAGTGATGCTTTCTAAGGCCCACTTGACTTCACATTCCAGGATGTCTGGCTCTAGATGAGTGATCATACCATTGTGATTATCCGGGTCGTGAAGATCTTTCTTGAACAGTTCTTCTGTGTATTCTTGCCATCTCTTTACTCCTCAGCAATTACCCGACAGGTCAGTGGACACACGTATGGCGCCGATACGAGTATACTCACAGAGCACTGGTTTGAATAGCAAAACATCTGGAAACCACAAAAAGGTCTGCTAGTAAGAACTGTGGATAAATGAATTGTGGTACATTCATACAATGGAATCTATGCAGCCATTTAAAATATTAGCTCCAGAAGAGCTGATATGGCCTGATCACCTATATTGTTAAATTAAAAGCAAGTAAAGACACAGAACTGCGTGTTTATAATTCCATTATTTGCATCAATTATATATACCACATATACAGGAAAAATCTGGAAGCATAGATACTGAAATATTAACACTGTTTATCTCTGGTGGCTGGAATTACAGGGTACTGCTTTCTTCCTTCATAGCCTTTTATATTTTTCTTTATTCCTATGATTATATGATACTTTTCTAATTAAAAAATTAATCTATCTTCATTAAAATGGTTTATATCTTTACAGACTACATTGGGGCTCAGGTAAGAGTGATGGGCTCTGGGAACAACTGGGCAGCACGGGAGAACAGGGATGGACTTCCTGCTCTTCATATACTAAAGGGACAGGTACTTTTGAATTTTGTATCATGTGCCTGGTAATCTATTTAAAACCATTTTTTTAAGCACTGAGCAGGCTCCAAGGGAGAGGAGCCCTCCTCCCTAGAAATGTTCAGAAAGCCAAGGCTGTCAGGTCCTTGCCAGGCTTCCTGTAGGGGGAACTTAGACAAGCTGGTGAGGGCCCAGACCAGGTGACCTCAATATCCCTTCTGATTCTGTTTGTATGATTGTTTCAGGGAAGTGCAGGAAAGAAGGAAACAAGCGAGAATACAGGTTAAAATTCATTCATTGATGTGTCTGTCGTTCAGGAAATATTCATAAGCACCTCCTGTTTGTCAGATCTCTGCTGGGCAAGACCAGTGAGCATGACCAGTTGTGACTGCTTGCAGATGGTATACAGTGTACCCAAAATACAGTTCAGGGATGTGACTCCAAGTCTGGGGCCTTTTCATGCCTCTTCCTCTTCCAGAAAACCAAAGAGAAATTCCTGGCCTGTTTCCCCCTCCCCATCTTGGGCATCTGATGATTCCTCGTCCACACAAAGCTCTTTGCTGCCTGACACGTATGGTGCCTCCACAGGGAAGGTGGTTTTAGTGGCTGGCTGTTTACCATCTTTCAGAAATCAGCTTAAGTCAATTCCCCAGAGTTGCCATCCTTTACTTAACCCCTATAATTTCCTTTCAAAACACCCTGTTTATTTCCTCCATGGCACTTAGCCCCACTACAATTATTTGTCTGTTTGCTTATTGCCCATCTCCTCTCAGAAACCATCTCTGTCTTGTTCACTATTATGTCTGTAACACCTATCACATGACTATACATAGGTAAATACCGGCTGAATTATAAACCCAGGTTGATTACACCTACCACATCAACCTTCTCTGAGACAACATCACAAACATCCCCAGCTGGAACAGCCAGCCTTTCACCCGTGAAGCCATTTCACAGCCACTTATTTCATCTCGGCTTCATCTTCTCATCTGAGCTTTCAGAAGCCACATCTTCAAAGGACATAGAAGCACCTATTTCTAATCCCTGTGCGGTGTGAATTCAGATGAAAGAGCCGAGGTGGGAAGAGGGAGGCAGTTTAAAAAATAGAATCGCAATTAAATGAAGAATCAAAATGTCAAAAATAAATGGAAATCATCACTGCTCATAATGTATCCTTTGCTTAATGGATGACAAATTGTACCAGTCATTCTCAACATTTAATGCAAAAAACGGTTCCCAGGGTGGGAACCTGATGTGAAACAAAGTCATGGAAAGAAGATCTCCCTTTTGTTTCCAAGTTTGCCACAACTACTGTCACAGTGATTTGCTTGAAATAAAACTTTGTGGTTGAAGTAGCCCTTTTAGACAAAGAAGGAAAAAAATCCACCACTCATGGCACTAGTGCTCCAGCTGTGTCCTGGGAACTGTGGTGCAGACAACCAGCGTATAAAGTCATACTGCCTTTAAATTTTCTGGTGAGACAATGAGCTTAGAGACACTATGGGCAGTCATGAAGCAGAGGCCCATCCAGGGAAGATCAGTTAGGACACAGAACATTCACGATCACCTGGGTACTATAATATCCATGGTCTCTCCTGTGCAGGTGACGTCCAACTGTAAAGAATACTGTATTCTTCACATGTCCTTCCTTCCTCCCTGGCCCTAGAATGGGCTCTCAAATGGACAAGCAGGGACCCAGAAGACCCAGTGTTCTGGATCTCCAGAACATTGTTGGGGGTGGGGTGCAGAGCTAAGCAGTGAAACAATGTTTAAGGCAGAGGGGGTGGTGAAGTGTCCTTTCTTTGATCAACTTTTTTAAAGTACTCTTGGAATTAGGCAGCAGCTAGTCTGGAGAATGTAGGGACAGAGGAGCCTAGTGGGCTGCCGTCTGTGGGGTCGCAGAGTCAGACACGACTGAAGCAACTTAGCAGCAGCAGCAGCAGTCTAAGTCTCCTGATTCTACTCTTTGCTCTCAACATGCTGGAAGATAAAAATTTATAATAACAATATTAATACTTGAGATCTACTAAGGTCTTTACTGTGTATTATTGCAGTGGGGAGGGGGGTGTTCATGATAACACACTCCAGCAGTGAATTTAGGAAAATACCCCTTCACTATTGCCAGCTGTAGTGGGAGAACTGTCACTCAAAATGCCCTGGGCTGGTCAAGCAGCAGGTATGACTTAGGCTAGGCAAACTGGGCTCCATTGCTGACAGAGTAATTCTCAGACAGGAAAACATAAGGATTAAAATGTTTGGAGTTGACCAGTTTGTCAACTATCTCCTGATAATGCATCTTGTCCCTCGTAAGCACAGGTTTTCATTTATTTCCTGATTTTGTGAATTGCCCCATAGCCTCCTAATGAAATTCAATGTTTGCTTCAGTATTAATTTCCTAGGGCTGCCATAACAAAATACCACAGACTGGATGTCTCAAACAATAGAAAGTATTTTCTCACTGGAGAATCTGGAGGCTAGAAGTCTGAAGTCAATGTGTTGGCAGAGTTGATCCTCCGGAAGCTCTGGGGAAAGTCTTTTCCATGCTTGTCTCCAAACTTTTGGTAGTTGCTGGCGCTCCCTGACAGTGTCTGGTTTATAGATGCATTATTTAATCTGTGCCTGTCTTCACATGGCAATCTTTGCTGTGTGTGTGTCCAAATTTCCTTAAGAATACCAGTCACTGGATTAGAGCCCACCCTAATCTAGCATAACCTCTTTTTAACTTGACAACAATGCAAGACTGTTTCCAAATAAGGCCACATGCAGAGCCTATAGGTGAACAGGAATTTTGAGGGGACAGTGTTTAACCCAATATAGTAGGCAACCAAAAAAGACTCTGATCCAGTTATGTTCCCAGACCAGTGTTCTTGAGTAGGTTCTATGCATTATCTGCTTTAATCTTGACAGTCTTTAAGGTGGACACATTTATTTACCCTCATTTTAGAGGTGGAAAAATGAAAACTCTGAGAATTTGTTCAAAGTCAAATTGCCAGTAAGAAGCAGAGTTAAGATTCAAGGCGAGGACTATACCCAACACAAATGTGTTCTCCTAACCACTACATTATATTTCAAGCTTTGCTCTACTTGGAAATGCATTGATACCCCAACTCCCAATCACCAGCTACAAGCTATGAAAAGAAAATCGTCCAGTTCCCAAATTGGGGTACGGTCTCCATATCTCCCTATGGTTATTCTGCCTTCTCTGTAACTACAACACTGGGTAACAACCAAAAGCAGAGAGTGTGGACAAGAACCAGGAAGAATCCTGAGAGAATCAGAGAACAGCTGCCATAATTGTCTGGTCAGGAGTTCACGTGCGTAGCAGTGGCAGGAAGAAATCTGCTGGGCTGTGGGTCAGATGGTCAAAGGGATAGCAACAGAAGGTATGGTTTAGAGCTGGGAGGTCTCTTGGCTGTGAGGCCCAGGCAAACAGTGAAGGCTCAGGCTTGGATGATCAGAACACCAGAAATGGTTTAGAGCTTTTGACTCAGCAAGACCCAGCTGAATAGGCCTTGGATTGGATAATGGCTCAGAGCTCTCTGGTTGACACATCCTGTGAGGCTTTAGGACAAATTCAGATCTTGTCAGAGCCTCTACAGGGTGGGAAGCCATATTCTTTGAAAATATTAAAGTCTATTGAACTTAAGAAACTAGCCCTCATCCATCAGAAAGGAAACCACCCATTAAAAAAAGAAGATTCTGTGACCAAGTTACTCCTTAGGGCAAGAGCATCAGGTCCTGGAAAAGGATACTGACAGGTGGTACCAGAGACCAGTCAGAATGTCCTAAGGTAAAAATAGAATACATGTGCTCTGAACTTTAACCCAGGGGAAAATCATGCAATACAGGACAGTGCTGCTGGTGCTTCTTCACAGCTAAACCAGCATCTGAAGATTTCAGTCAACAAAGGGAGCTTCTTTTTATGATTGGTCTTACTGTTATGAGAGTAATACACTTTCCTCACAGAAATACTAGAAATAAGCGAAAAGAAAAATTATATATTAGCATACCATCTGGAGACAACTGCTATAAGCATTTGTATTTGTATCCATCCAGATATTTCTCTAAATATCCTCCTCCAAATAATGTCTAATATGTATGGTTTTACAATCTGATTCTTTAACTTAAAAATGTATCCCAACATTTTTCCATTTCAGTTAAGTATCATTCTACAGTATGACTTTTCATGGCTGTATAATTCATGGTATGGAAGCCCCCATTGAATAATTGGTTTGTTCTAGATTGTTGCTACAATAACCAGTGCTGCCAATTTTAATGATATTGCTAAAACCTTGCGCATGATTTGTTTCCTTAGACTAAATGCCTAAAAATGTAATTACTAGGCCAAAGGCTACATTACACTTGAGGTTGTTTTTACAGGTATTACTAGCCATTCACCAAGAAACCTGTAATAATTTATGCTCCATCAGCCACAGACAAAGGAGCCCATTTTGTGCATCTTTGTTTACAGTGGATTTTGTCATTTAAAAAATCTTTTAAGTCACCACTTACTCTTTCAAAACATCCACATCACTGAAAGCAAAATTCTTCCTGCCAAGGAGTATATTTGAGTCACTAGAATATTAGTCCAGTTAGTCTGAAACCATTTAATTTCTGTCCTTGTACCTAACATAGTTTTTCTACCTACTGGTGTCTCAGGAAAGAAAATAGTAAAGAACTTAAAGGAAGAGAAAAAAACATACAGATTCTCCTATCTCTGCAGACACTGAAGAGGCCAGTGCTCCAGTCCCCACCAGTCTGGACAATGGATGTGATTGCTGTCCTGCTGCTGGCTCCCCGGAAAGGCTGCTTCACCACAGCCTGGGCTGGTGCACAGCTCCTGGAGAGTCAAGGATGGTGATTAACTTGGAAACAAAGAAGATGATTGAGAAAGATACTCATCAAGCCAGGACAGAGTGACAAAGAGACAAGGACCCAAAGATACCCAGTGGCTCTTGTTCCGTAGCCCAAGTTGACCTTACCATCTCCCTCCCTCCTCCTCCATCACACCACCTCTTCTGATTTTTTGCCCCATTTTAATTAATGCATTACTATTCCAAGTCCCATTATTCAAACTCAATATTCAGCCTACTACCTCAGCAATTCTCTGTGTTTCATAATAGTTAGATTCACAGATTTGGAACCAAGGGCCTCAGCTCAAACCTCAGTGTGCCCCTTCCTGGAAGTTTGACCTTGGTTAAACTGCTTAACCTCTCTGCTTTCTGTTTGTTAAAATTTAAAAAGAAAAAACTACCATATACAGTTATTATATCAACTGAAGGGCACATAATTCATTTACTGCGCCCACAGCATGTATGACTAGGTGACCATGAGTAAGACTATATTGCAAGGATTTTGAACCTTTATTGAAAAGACAAAGAATTAGACTAAGTGTACATACATCTAAATCTGGACGAGGCTATTGAACAGATGGTATCATTTAAGTGAATAATCTGGGCTTTAGAATATATCTCAATACCATACTACTGTATGTATGATTGTCCTAGTGCAGCCACAAAGTACAACTTTGGTTTGATTTCCCCTGAAGGGCACAGATATTCTGCTCAATCATTCTGAAATAAAAAACCAGGCCCAGGGGACAGGCTTCAACAGCGAGGTGAGAAAAAATTTCTGTCTCTTTCTTGGACTGAAAGTTAGTTTTGCCTGAACTCTTACCATAGGGGTATATCTAGAATGAGTACTAGAGTGAAGGATAAGCTGTCATCTGGCCTTGGAAGGGGCAGGTCAAGAGTAGGGTAGAGGGGCTGAAAATGCATCTAAGCCTATACATAATAGGAGTTATTGTTTTCCTCTGCTCTTTTAGCAAGCTTCATTATGAGTTTGCACTTGGTCTCTGCTGATGTGTTATGAAGAAATAAAGAGCCTACCTCATACTGGAGAGAAAATAAAGAGACAGCAGAATTTCTTCCTATAACAGCTGTTGCTACAGGGCGTGCATGCTCAGTCGCTAAATCATGGCTGACTCTTTGTGACCCCACAGACTATAGCCTGCCAGGCTCCTCTGTTTGTGGGGTTTCCCAGGCAAGAATACTGGAGTGGGCTGCCATTTCCTATTCTGGAACACAGAGACTAGAGGCCAGGAGAGAATGCTCCTGAACATCCTTAAGGCAACACTCTGAGGGCATTTTGGAAACAGCTGGGGAGTCCTTTGAGAACCTCTGATTTGGAACATTAAAGCCAATGGGATTTCATGTTATTATAATATAGGGAACATTGTTCTTGTTATAAAGATTCACATCTCTTTTTTCATTTCACCAATATTGCCCAAGTCCACACCTTCTCAAACCTTACAGCACATTCAGTTCAGTTCAGTAGTTCAGTCGTGTCCGACTCTTTGCGACCGCATGAATTGCAGCATGCCAGGCCTCCCTGTCTATCAGCAACTCCCGGAGTTCACCCAAACTCTTGTCTGTCGAGTCAGTGATGCCATCCAGCCATCTCATCCTCTGTCGTCCCCTTCTCCTCCTGCGCCCAATCCCTCCCAGCATCAGAGTCATTTCCAAGCTTGTTAAAAAAAGAAAATCCCAAGCCCTATTATACCCAAGCCCCAAGACCACTACACAGGACTCTAGGGACGAGGCACAGAAATTGGTATTCAATGTTTCCAGGCAATTTCCATGTAGTCATCCTGATAACAGCTTGAAACCTGAAACAGGTGGACTTGGGAGACTTATGATCACTGCAATGGCTTCTGAGTCTCCTACCAGGTAGATGGTGATGTCAGTGTAACAGAGATGGCAAGGAAAACAGACTATGAGGTAGGGTGGACGGGACAAGGGTGCTCGGAACCAGCCAGGCTATAGTACCAGCGAGACACGTCAGCTGGGAACGCCACACCAGTTTGGAAGAGCAAAGAAAGTTAGGAGTGACCTACCTAGGAATGTGAAGCAGAGCTAAGAGACATCTCACCCTTTCGTCCATTTGACATTATAGACAAGGCATAGGGCCTAGCAAGCTTTACAGAAGTGTTTAAGACCTGGAAAAAATATATTGGCTACAAAATATAAAAACTGCCAAGTATAAATTAGTAAATGCCCAATTAAACATAAAAATCTAGTATCTATCTCATTAAGGTCAAATGTGGAATTCAGACGTAGTATTTTACTACATTTGAAAACAATTGATGATTTTCTAATTTTGTAAAAAAAAAAAATAATAATAATCCAAGAATGACTGACTGCTAAGCAGTAGCTGCTGCTGCTGCTGCTAAGTCTCTTCAGTCGTGTCTGACTCTGTGTGACCCCAGAGACGGCAGCCCACCAGGCTCCCCTGTCCCTGGGATTCTCCAGGCAAGGACACTGGAGTGGGTTGCCATTTCCTTCTCCAATGCATTAAAGTGAAAAGTGAAAGTGAAGCCGCTCAGTCGTGTCCAACTCCTAGCGACCCCATGGACTGCAGCCTACCAGGCTCCTCCATCCATGGGATTTTCCAGGCAAGAATACTGGAGTAGGGTGCCATTGCCTTCTCTGTAAGCTGTAGCAGCCAATCATAAATTACTCAGAGTCCAATAATTTCAAAAGCAGAATTATAAAAATTCTTTCACTTACTATACAGCAAAATAATAATAATAATAATGGGTATAACATTTGGTATGGGTGCATTTTAATATATTTATTGTGATGTGGGTTAGGGCCTATTGTTATAGACTGAATCATATCCACCCAAATTCATATGCTGAAGACCTAGCTAGCCTCCAATGTGACCACATTTTGAGACAGGGCTTTGAGGAGACAATTAAGGTTAAATAAGGAATAGAGGTGGGATACTGGTCCATTAGGACTACTAGCTTATAAGAGAGGAAAGGCCATGTAAAAACACAATGAGAAGGCTGCAAACCAGGAAGAGTCTTCACGAGGACACAACCATGCTAGAACCCTGATTTTAGACTTCCAGCCTCTGGCACTGTGAAAAGTATCTGTTCTGTGAGCTACCCAGTCTGTGGTATTCTGTTATGAAAGTCTGAGCAGACTAAGGCCCTGTGAAGATTTCAGATTGGTCCTAGAAAAACTACCTCTATATGTATCTTATCTCCTCTGCTTCCATGTGAACTCCCTGCAGTCAGGGGGCACCTGTGCTTTCTCCCTGTATCCCCAGGCTCTAGCACATTCCTTGAAACTTAGTGGGTACACAACATTCGCTGAATTGGATAAAACTGAATTCACGTATCTCTTCTGTTATATATTGTTATTATTGTTCTGTTGCTCAGTCGTGTCCAACTCTTTGCGACCCCATGGATTACAGCACGCCAGGTTTCCCTGTCCTTCACTATCTCCCAGAGTTTCCTTAAATTTCATGTCCATTGAGTCAGTGATGCTATTTAACCATCTCATCCTGTCATCCCCTTCTCCTCCTGCCTTCAGTCTTTCTCAGCGTCAGGGTCTTTTCGAATGAGTTGGCTTTTCACATCAGGTGGCCAAAGTGTTGGAGCTTCAGCTTCAGCAACAGTCCTTCCAATGAATATTCAGGATTGATTTCCTTTAGGATTGACTGGTTTGATCTCCTTGCAATCCAAGGGACTCTCAAGAGTCTTCTCCAAAATCGCAGTTCAAAAACATCAATTCTATGGCCTTCAACCTGCTTTATGGTCCAACTCTCACATCTGTACATGACTACTGGAAAAACCATAGCTTTGACTAGATGGGCCTTTGTTGGCAAAGTAACATCTGCTTTTCAATATGCTGTGTAGGTTTGTCCTACCTTTCCTTCCAAAGGAGTAGATGTCTTTTAATTTCATGGCTGCAGTCATTGTCCACAGTGATTTTGGAGCTGAAGAAAAGAAAATCTATCACTGCTTCTACTTTTTCCCCTTCTATTTTCCCTAAAGTGATGAGACTGGACGCCATGATCTTAGTTTTTTGAATTTTGAGTCATAAACCAGCCTTTTCACTCTCCTCTTTTACCTTCAACAAGTTACATCTGTTATATGAGTCCTCCTCAAATATAGCTATAAATATGTGACCATAACTGTGTTTCATCCTCTAGTAAAGGCACAACTCTCAGGTGTGAACTGATTACATAAAAACATCAAGATTTTATTGAGAGTAGCCTAAAAGCTTCTTATATGCCTCCACACAACCCAGTGCATTTACCTCTTAACGTGATCCCTACAAGTTGGGACTTCCATTACTACACTAAGAATTTCCAATGATTTTAGTAAAGGAATTTCTTAGAGCTGAGCCCCTAGATTAGATTTGCCTCAGAAATGTACTTATAGCTTGGAGCCCTAGAAGACAATTTTCTGCTTCTACCTCAGCATTATATGTGTAACACCCCATTATGGCAAGGAAGCCTCTCCTCTATTCCAAATCAAATAACTGAGATAGCTTTTCCTTGGTCGGGGGGAAAAGACTGGTTTTTGTATGTATGTGTTTGCTTAATTTTGAACTGAAGAATTGTATTATTTTCTTTCCTTGGATATTCTGAATCTTTGGCCATTTTTATGTTTGAATTGACATGCATTAGCTAAAACATTTCAGTTCAAGATACCAGCTCATGTGTCAAAATTAAAATAAGCATAGCTACCCTTAACTGAGCATCTGCTATGCGCCAGTGACTTCGTAGTTCCTTTAAAAATTGAATAGTTATTCAGGGGCTGCTACATGTATCAAACTAAAGTAGTTATTGTAGCTTCCTGCACAGATTTTGGACACGACTGAAGTGAAAAAGTTGGCTTAAGACTCAACATTCAGAAAACTAAAATCATGGCATTTAGTCCCATCACTTCAAGGCAAATATATGGGGAAACAGGGGAAACAGTGACAGACTTTATTTTGGGGGGCTCCAAAATCACTGCAGATGGTGACTGCAGCCATGAAATTAAAAGACACTTACTCCTTAGAAGAAAAGTTATGACCAAACTAGACAGCATATTAAAAAACAGACATTACTTTGCCAACAAAGGTCCATCTAGTCAAAGCTATGGTTTTTCCAGTAGTCATGTATGGATGTGAGAGTTGGACTATAAATAGAAAGCCAAGCGCCAAAGAACTGATGCTTTTGAACTGTTGGAGAAGACTCTTGAGACTCCCTTGGACTGCAAGGAGATCCAACCAGTCCATCGTAAAAGAAATCAGTCCTGAATATTCACTGGAAGGACTGATGCTGAAGCTGAAACTCCAATACTTTGGCCACCTGACGTGAAGAACTGACTCATTTGAAAAGACCCTGATGCTGGGAAAGACAGATGACGGGAAGAGAAGGGGAGGACAGAGGAGAAGGTGGTTGGATGGCATCACCAACTCAATGGACATGAGTTTGAGTAAACTCTGGGAATTGGTGATGGACAGGGAAGCCTGGCATGCTGCAGTCCATGGGGTCACAAAGAGTCAGACATAACTGAGCGACTGAACTGAACTGCACAGATTTTGGGCTTCCCGTCTTCCTAGGTGGCGCTAGCGGTAAAGAACCCACCGGCCAATGGAAGATTCATAGGAGACAAGGGTTAGACCCCTGAGTAGGGAAGATCCCCTGGAGGAGGACATGGCAACCCACTCCAGTATTCTTGCCTGGAGAGTCCCGTGGACAGAGGAGCCTGATGGGCTATGGTCCATAGGGTCACAAAGAGTTGGATGCAACTGAGCACACACACACAATGGCTCAGCAGGAAAAGAACCCGCCAGCTAATGCAAAAGACACAGGAGACATGGGTTCAGATCCTGGCTCAGGAAGTTCCTCTGGAGGAAGGCATAGCAATCCCCTCCAATATTCTTGCCTGGAGAATCCCATGGACTGAGGAGACTGGAGGGCCATAGTCTAAAGGTTTGCAAAGAATTGGACATGACTAAGCACACACACATGCCCAGCTTTTATCTCTGTATATTACTCTATATTCTATAGGTAGAATCTTATACTACCATTAAGAGGAATGAGTTTGGAAGCAGTGGGTAAAGCTGATGGTCAGAGTTTCTCAACCTGAGCAGCTAACCGTTTGCCATCAAATCCAGCAACTTCAACTAGTGCAAAGGGGACAGAGCTTAGATTTAGACAAAGTCAAATGTGGTTCAGCTGCATCCTAGTTGTCTGACCTTGGAAAACACAAACTGCCCCAGCCCTTAGCTCTGGTCTCCTCTTGCATTAAACTGGGTTTAAAATATCCTACTTACATAGTTGCACTGAAGATTAAACACCAGGTACTTGGCATATAGTAGATAGCAGCTACTGTTATTATTTAAATTAAGGACCTTGCACATATGTACTGTTATCTGAGAAACTAGTAACAGAGGAAGCAGACCCGGGGCAGTTTCTCAGTGGTCACGTGTGCTACCCAAATACCTCAAAATTCAATCAGGGGGACTAATCATTTCAGTTTGCCCTGGCCTAAGGGTTTTCCCAGGATGGAGAGTCCCAGGCAGACCAAGAGGGTTGGTCACCGAAAGGGAAAGAAGCAGAGAGGGGCTTCAGCTGGTGGAAGGCAGGAGGCCGACTCCAGTCATTCTCATTATCAGCTCCTAATAAGTGAGTGCTGAGAGCTGGATGACATACACAGCCTTTCCCCATTTCACCCTCACTCTTTCACCTCTTTTGGCAGCTAAATGCACTCCCCACTGCATATCCCCACACATCTGATGCTTTGACTGGGGGTGGGGGGTAGAGGGTGTTCAGGTCACCATCTCCTTATTGAGACTTGCAGCACGTGGAATTTATTCTGCCTTCCACTGAGGCCTCCTTGATTATTTCAAACTCTTCACTAAAGTCAAGACTCTTGAGTTTTGATTTCAAAAGGGTGGAAATTACTGGCAGTCACCAGAAATAAAGTTTCGCTTGATCAGGGTTCATCATTTTAAGTTAAGAATATACGGACACCCTTTCATCCAAGTCAGCTCTTCTCTTTTCACCAGCCAAGCAAGGCCAGGAAAAACTAGTCAGTTTCCCCCCTTTCAGGTACACATGGGAAATGATAGCAGCTACTTTCTTCCTGAGCCCAGTTTTCTTTTTCCTGGCTCCTTATAAGAAGAGATTGACTTGATATTCCAACCAAAGAGCAAAAGTTGGGGGTAAAATCACCCTACTTCGTACCTCAAGTTGGAGATAAAATGTTGTTCATCCTTAGATGATACGAGTGAGAGCAACAGAGGTGCATGTGTGTTGAGAAAGGAAACATCCTCAGGAAACTTAGAGAAGTAATTTCCAAACCAATCCATAGTTAATAGGTATTTTCTTGTCACTTGGGATATCCTTTTTCCCTTCAACAATAAGCTGATTGATTCTAAGCTTAGGTTCAATCCAAAATGAAACACCTAAAGAATGTTGCCTTGATATTCTGGAACCTGAGGTCATAGCAGTGTAACTGACAGACATCTTATTTTTTTAAAGACAGGTACACACCTAACTGTGGGCAAGGCCATCTTACTAACATGAAAGGAGATACTGCTGAAGATATAGTGTCAGTTAAATAAAAACAAAACTTCTCTTCGGTGGAAAAATCCCTTTAAGAGATAACTAGCAAACATTTATCTAGCTAAGCATCACTTGCCCTTTCCTTAGGGGACTCAGAGGCTACAGATTTCAGCCATGCCTTGTAGCTGAGAAGCGACAGGGAGGGGCCTCTCACCATCCCCAAGGCTGCTGGTCCAATTCAGCAAGACATGAGTCCCAGAACCTGAGAACAGAGACAAAAGGTATTTAAGCCCAGAGATCATGCTTGAAACCACCTAATAAAAGATGGTTTTCTAAAGTTTAAGCTATGCTAAGTTGTCCCAAGCCTCTAAGGATTTTCACAATTTCTAGAAGTCTCCTACTCTTCCATGGACTTCTTTGATTACAGCAGGAGAATGGTACTGCCTCTTCCCTACGTGGCCCAAATGCAATCTAGCGAACAAGGCAGGGCTTGGTTGGTGATTGCCTCCCTACTGTTCTGCTTCTTCATGGTCTTAGGAGCCTCTGAAGCACACCTTATAGAGACATGGACACCAGAAACACTAGAAAAATGTTCCTAGAGAAGAAAAATTCAAGAAAATTGCACACTGAGGGGAAAGGTCTGCAATCACAATTCAGTGTTACACTAGAAAGACAACAGCAGCCAACTACACTGTACCTTCTTCCCATCAGGACCATAAAGAATGACCATAAAGAAGGGTTCTGAACTTCAAAGCATTTACATGAACACAGTTGTTAGCAAAAGCCTATATAATCCCTCCTAATCAACATACTTCAGATATAGTTTCATGACTGCCTTCATTCACTAGGTCCGGGCGGCTCTCATCGTCTTGTTAACTCTAAGGATGAATCCTACATGAAGGACAGCCATGTTGCTCACCACTCTATTTCAAGTGCTTAACACAGCTGTCTAAAATAATATTAATAAGCACTCCATAATTTGTTGAATAAATGTGCTATCTATGAAAATTCAAGGTTATAAGAGTAACAGAAATTAAGAAATGAGTACTAGTGCTGCAAAAAGATTTAGAATAAGATTCCTTTGAAGAATGAGCAACATAAGCTAATTCCATATTTTAAAATTTAATTTGTCCCAGCTTCTCTCATCAAACATCTATTGTACAGGGCTTCCCTGGTGGCTCAGTTGGTAAAGAATCTGCCTACAGTGTGGAAGATCTGGGTTCGGATCGCTGGGTTGGGAAGATTCCCTGGAGAAGGGCGTTGCAACCAATTCCAGTATTCTTGCCTGGAGAATCCCCATGGACAGAGGAGCCTGGTGGGCTGCAGTTCATGGGGTTGCAAAGAGTTGGACACAACTGAGTGATTGAGCACAGCACAGCATTTGTTGAATAAAGTGACCAATCCACATGCCACACAGCTCTTTCACCTAAAAAATAAATGAAAAAGAGAAAGAAGAAAAAAGAATGTTCTTCTTTATAGAAGAATGACAACTATTTATGGAAAAGAAATGACAGCTGAAACCCAGTCCCCTAAAACAGAGTTCCCTTGCTGAGTTCATGACTTACCACGCTATAAAAAAGCCTTTTTTTTCTTGTTCAGCCCCTCTTCCCCTCAGGATTAAGGAGTATCAAAGAAGGGGGTAACTGAAATTGAGCAGGATATTGCAGGGGCCTCTCAGGTACAGAAATCCCTCCATGTTCCCTGTTTTTTTTATTTGCAGTAAATGCCTTTAGTCTCCTAGGCCTTCCCACTAAGTAGACTAAGGCAATTACTAATTAGGGAAGTGAGGGAATGCAAAAACGAAGGAAAAGCAAACAGTTCAGTGAGAAAACAGAGGCCTAGCTCCTCAAAGGATATACCTAACAATCTGATGCATATCTTCGAGTTTTTCTGCAGAAACTAAGCCCCCACCACAACCTGGTAGAAGATAGTGATTATCTACTAATCATAAACACAGAAACCTGAAACTAGCTGAACGAGAAAGCTGATGATTAAGATTCCCAAAACGTTAGCCTGTTATTTCACCATCAACCAATCAGAAGAAAGTGAAGGAGCTACAACCCTCACCCCAAATGTTGTCTTTAAAAACTCTTACTTAAAAGCCATCAGAGTTCCAGTCTTTTGAGCACAAGCTGCCTGTTCATTATCCCTACTTGTGTGTTAATCACTCGGTCGTGTCCGACTCTTTGTGAACCCATGGACTATAGCCCACCAGGCTCCTCTGTCCATAGGATTCTCTAGGCAAGAATACTGGAGTGGGTTGCCATTCCTTTCTCCAGGTGATCTTCCTGACCCAGGGGTTGAACCTGGTTCTCCTGCACTGCAGGCACATTCTTTAGCATCTGAGCCAGCAGCGAAGCCCATTAACCCTGCTTGGCACCCCACAAATAAATGCTGTACTTCCCTTCACCGCAACCCAGTGTCAGTAAATTGGCTTTGCTGCACAAGCAAACCCACGTTTGGTTTAGTAATATTTTGGCATTAGAAAATCACCATTTTTCACAGTCTCCAACATAATTTATTCAGGAAAGCACTGGGGTAGTAAAACCGTGAGGTAAATAATTGAGAATAGGATATTCCCAAGATGCCAAATCATCACTCTACAGATTTGCATTTGTAAAAGAAATAACCAATCTTAACTCTGGAGAAATACTCAAAATGTCCCTTTACAACAAAAATTCTGAAAGTGATTTTAAAAATATATACCTTTACAATGGAAAGTTCTGCAAGTGATCAAAATCAAAATGTATCTTTAAAATGAAGGGTTTAAAAAATTATAAAATTTAGCATTACTAAGAGTGGGACAACAGGAAGTAATGTTTAACCTAAACCTCATTATCTACAGACCATGCTGTCCAACAGAAATAAAATGCAAGTCACATATGCAATTTAGTTTCCCAGTAGCCCTTTTTTAAAAAGTAAAACAATATCAATGACATTAACTTTAATATATTTTATTTAATCCAATTTATTCAAATTATTATTTCAGCATATAATCAACATAAAAGAAAATTATTACTGAGGTATTCTATGTTCTTTTTGTCACAGTAAGTCTTTGAAATATGAAGTGTATTCTCTGCTTTTACCTCACGGCTCAATTCAGACTACTCACATTTCAAGTCCTCTATAGACACATGGTTGGACAGGACAGTTCTAGACCTAACTCCAGTATAAGGAAAACAAGGGATACAACAAACTACCACTTACTTCTCCAGAGTGAAAAGACATGACGTACTCCTTTGTCACATTCCTCAAGCTCTTACTTAGCAGCAAGGATCATGTCCTATCCTGTTTGTTTTTCAAGTGTGCAAGGTTTTTCCTCCCTACCTTAAAACCAATTAAGTTCTAAGGAGAACAGTGAGCAATTAGAAAACTTAATTGATGCTACAAATCTTGGGTGGGAACTCAGTATTCTCTAAGACAGAGGTGAAGTAATGTCCAAAGAAACTAAGAGAAAACAGCATAACAAAGTATCAGCTAATACTGAGAACCAGGCACATAGATAACTAGTAAACAGTCACTAGAACGACTAAGTGAATGAATTTCTCAAAAGAAAAACAGACACAACTACCACAAACTGTAAAACACATGAAGGAACATGTCATCTTATTCCCACCTCAGCAATTTGCAATGATTCTTGAGGTAATTAAATCAACTTCGAACATCTGCCTAGAATCCAAGAATCATTATAAGGCCCAATTTACTGCTAACTTATCTGTTTCCAATTTCTCTCTCATTCTGCCAAGATAAACACTCCATTCCTGGCATCATCTCCCAAACAAGCCATGCATTTGCTTTCACCTCATCCACACATGGTTCTAAAAGCTAAAAGCTCTGCTCTCTCCTAGCTGCTGCTCCAATCCTAATCACCCTTCATGTCACACCTCATCTGCGAAGTCTTATCTGACTCAAATCCAACAAATTTTTCCCTCTTCTGACCTAACAGCCCTGATACCACTGGCCTTGGTCAAATGTATTCTTGTCTCTCATGCCTGCTGCTGCTGCTGCTGCTGTGTCGTGGCAGTCGTGTCCGACTCTGTGCGACCCCATAGAAGACAGCCCAACAGGCTCCTCTGTCCCTTGTCTAATACGTGTGCTTCAACAGACTGGAGACATGGAGGCCAGGACTCTAACTCAGCTCTGCCACTGGTGTATGGGATATGGCCACGTCACTTGTTCTCCCGAGGCCTGTTCTTCATGTGGCCTCTTTTCTATTCCTAGAACACGTTGCATGCCCCTGCCTCAGAGCTTTCACACCTGCTGTACCCTCTGCCCAAATTATCTGCTAACAAAACTATATATACATTTACTCTCGAATGTACATGCTCACTTCTATAAATTTATTAAGATACACTTCCACAAATACAAAACTACATATCCACAGTTTGTCACTATATAATTCTATAGAGATTCTATGAAACATCAGAAATTTATAAACAACCTAAATGCCCCTCCATTAAGAGACTAGTTGAATGAATTATGGTACACCTTTACAATACTACAACACAGAGGAAAGAAGAGGAGGGACAGAAGGGGAGAAAGGAAGAAAAGGAGGAGGACAAAGAAAGAAAGAGATCTCCATGAACTAAAATAGAAAAATATTTACATATATATTAATCAAAAAATAAAGTTTAAAAAGCAAGGTATAAAACAATACATACTTTTTAATGAGAAAAGAGGAAGTACATAAAAATAAACATTTGCTTGCTTTTGGATAAAGAAACACAGGAAAGATAATCTAGAAACTAATGAAATGGTTAGCTACAGAATATGGGAAGGTGGTGCAAAAAAGTAAAAATTCTCTGAATGGTTGTAATCTTGGCTTTTGAACAGTGTTAAGTATTTGTGAAGAAAGCTGAGTGCAAAAGAACTGATGCTTTTGAACTGTGGTGTTGGAAAAGACTCTTGAGAGTCCCTTGGACTTCAAGGAGATCCAACCAGTCCATCCTAAAGGAGATCAGTCCTGGGTGTTCTTTGGAAGGAATGATACCAAAGCTGAAACTCCAGTACTCTGGCCACCTCGTGCTAAGAGCTGACTCACTGGAAAAGACTCTGATGCTGGGAGGGATTGGGGGCAGGAGGAGAAGGGGACAACAGAGGATGAGATGGCTGGATGGCATCACTGACTCGATGGACATGAGTTTGAGTGAACTCCAGGAGTTGGTGATGGACAGGGAGGCCTGGCGTGCTGCAGTTCATGGGGTTGCAAAGAGTCGGACACGACTGAGTGACTGAACTGAACTGAAGTATTTTAATTACTCAAAAAATAAATAAAAAGGGAAAAAACAAAGCATAAAATTGAATGAAAAGAGAAACAAATGACTGTATTAAAACCACAAATGAAAAGCAATTCATTCAGGTAACATTTGAACTTTGTCTATATGCTTTGTATATATGTTTTAGTGTGGAACATTTTAAGGACATAAAGAACTGCAAAATTTTTCCAAAAAATCTATATTGAACTCTACTTAGTAAACTTGTTGTTCATAGTAGCCCTGGATTGGTAATTTTAAAATTATTAACAGACCAAATGAGTAAATATACTGAGGTTCTTGAGAGCCAGAGTTCTCACTCTGTGAGAAAATACAAATATTTTCAGGAAGAAGGCAAGGAAGAATTGTCACGTTAGATAAAACTATAATTTTAAAAATATGTATACATATATTTCTTAGCTCTGTCCACTGTAAAGTCCTAAAAAAAAAAAAATTTAGGAGCAATGAGCACACAAAACACCCAGATCTTGATTTCTTAATACCATTCTCCATTAAAAAGAAGCAGGGCTCCTAGGAGAAAAAAAACTGATTTCTGCTCTGGGACAGGACAATACACGGTGAGCTGGAAACTTCTTGTACCGGTAACCAAAGAAATGTTCCAAGACTGATGAGGAGACAGCAAAAGGACACAGGAACCAGCTTGAAGGGGCTCCCACTGGGTAATAACTCAGGAAAATTTGGGCAGTCAAAGCATAATGATAGTAATATGTTATGGCATATATGAAAAAAGAATCCATCAGTCCATAGCAGTTTGTAAAGAATGAAGAAAGACAAAAATTGGAAACAAAGGGGAAATCTCTTCTTTACAGAAGAATGATACCTAATAAATGGAGAAAAAAATCATAAAAATTAAAAACTCTCATACCAGTGTAGTTACTGGCAGAAAAATGATACATGAGTGCAACCACTTCCTGAAAGTTTGCCAGCAAACAGGATATTCACATAAGTTTTAAAATATTTATTAATTACAAAAGGGAAAAATCACTTTTTCAGTTGAGAAATCTGAAGATGCTACTTTAATCAATGATCAAACTTAGCATCATCAGTAATAGGAATATGCCAACAATATATGAATCCAGCAATCATGAATACATTATGCAATGGGAAATATTACTCATGTAGTACTCTTGCCAAGACTTAAATCTGAATTCAACCAGGAGAAAATAAGACAAATCTAGATTGTGAGGCAAGCTTAATAACAACTGGCATAGAGTCCCATCAAAAATTTTACTGTGACAAAAGACTAAAAGAGAAAAGCTGAGAAACTGTTGTAGTGTGAAAGAGATTAAGAGACATGAACACAAAATGTAATGCTTAATCTCTGAATAGGTCCTGAAAAAAGTTTATTGATGAGATATTTTGGAAATTTTATTACTTCCTGTATTAGGAATGCTTATTACCTAATATTGCTAAACTATACTGTGCATATAAAATATATGTCCAATGTTACATTTCTCGGGCAAGATATGTGTATATTGTGTTTTACACAGGAAAATGTCCTAGTTCTTAGGGGTGCCATGCTAAAGTACTGAAAAATGAATTGTCATGGTTTCTGCAACTTACTGTCAAATGGCTCAAAATTTTTAAAAAGTCTATTCTAAGTGCAAGGTGGTATCACGGATAGGATCCTATAATAGCAAAAAGACATTAGTGGAAAAACTGGTAAAGTCCTAATGAAGCCTTTAGTTAATAGCAGTGTACCAATATTACTTATTTTTGACGACTGAATCAAGGTTACATAAAATGTTAACATTAGGGGAAACTAATGAAGGGTGTACTGGAACTTTCCATACATTGCCGCGGCTGCTGCTGCTAAATCACTTCAGTCGTGTCCGACTCTGTGAGACCCCATAGATGGCAACCCACTAGGCTCCTCTGTCCCTGGGATTCTCCAGGCAAGAACACTGGAGTGGGTTGCCATTTCCTTCTCCAATGCATGAAAGTGAAAACTGAAAGTGAAGTCGCTTAGTCGCGCCCAACTCTTAGCGACCCCATAGACTGCAGCCCACCAGGCTCCTCCTTCCATGGGAGTTTCCAGGCAAGAGAGAGTACTGGAGTGGGTTGCCACCGCCTTCTCCCTTCCATACATTAGATGCAACTTTTCTATAAAGCTAAAACTATTCCAAAATAAAATTTTTAAAATGTAAGTTTAAAGAGAGAGCACAAATGAAACAAAATGTTAATAACTGATAAATCTCACTGATAGGTATATGGGTGTTTACTGGCTGATTAACTTTTAGATAGGTTTAAAATTTGGCAAAATAAAATGTAAAAATAAAATAAAGCTATGGAAGGTTTATGGTAAATGGAAGGTAAATGGATAGAAAAAGATATTCTATATGAACACTAACCAAAAGAAGACTGATGTTATTCAATCTTCTGAATAACATCAGAAGCATCATAATATATATAAAACAAAAACTGTTTTATGTAGATCAAAATATATTTAGCATCAAACACAGCATAAAATATTATATATAAAACAAAAGTTGTCTGAACTAGAGGAGAAATGTATTAATCCGGGGTCATGAGATTTAATACGTCTCCAAAATGGAGCGTACACTAAGAAAACAGAAGGTAGGATACAGATTTGGACAATTCAATCTGCATCTATGACCTAATGCACGTATGTAGAACTCCACAGCTGCAGAATAAACATTCTTTAAAATCTCACATGGAACATGTATAAAGACTGTTCATACACTGGGCCATAAGTCTGTCTTTATGCGTGGAGGCTTCTGAGGTGCTGGCATTGCGCTATTCCTTGACTGTGAGGTGATTACATAGGTTTTTGCTTTGCTGATGAATTCTGTTTCATTGTTCATTTAGGAAGGTAACCAGCTCCTATGATATTAATACAATAAACCCAATGCAACTTGTTTTTCCCTCAGTATTTCAATTAGTTGCTGTTTTTTTCAGTTGCACATCAAATAAAATTATAGGCTTACATTTAGAGGCTTCCTTATACAAAACTTACATATCTTTAAACACAAAAAACATATTCAGTCTAGCAAGACATCTATTCTAAGAGAGAGAGACTGGAATTGAGACTGAGGGAACAGAGAATCCATGAATCCCAACTCACCTGTAATCCAAGGAAGCATAGGTTCATAGGCTCACTTATTAAAACAGGCACAATTACTCACAATACTAAAATTATTTCCCTTTTTCTTTTTTTGACCAAGCACATTTCATTTAATTTGCCAAGTTAAACCCAAGTAGCCTTTGTTTAGGCCTCAGGAAGGATTACTTACTTTGATTTAGGGAGTAACTATAGCTATGCAGATTGAGGAAGCAGCAAAAGAATCTAATGGAGGGCAAACGAATTAGTTGCCCCAAAAAGAACCAAACAAATATGATATGATTGTTAGCCACAATAATCCTATTAGTCCTAAGTCTATTATTACTACTACTACTATAACCTGATATAGTAGTATAGTAGTATTCAGTACCAATCATTGAAGGTCAGCAGCAGCATTTCAGAAGGTTTACCACTTGGCAGGTACTACGCTATTAATATACAGGTAAGATTTTCCTACATTGTTTCCTCTGAGTATCTCACAATAAGCCTAGAAAGTAGGTACATTATTAGTTTCATTTTATAGATGTAGAAATGGGTCGAGTAACTGGCCAAAAGGACACAAGTAGCAAGTGGAAGAAATGGAAATCTAACTTAGCTAGTCTGACCTCAGAGCATGTAATCTTATCTACTCTGCTATGCTGCCTGCTCCTAGCAGATAAACAATGATATGTACTTGATGCTCTCTAAAGGATAGTTCAGTTCGAACATTCTATGATTTGTCTTAATGACTGTAATAAAGAATTCAACTAGGCCCTGTAATCTCAAATTGTATGAAGCAAACTAAGGAAGCTCAAGAAAATCTCTTCACATGATCTGAAAGTTAGAATTCAGGTTTCCTAGGATTATCAGAATTGGTCTTTCTCCACATGAAATCCTTCAAGAAATGCAAATTTTTTATTGCTATCAGTCAATATCTAATATTTTTCCTCATATGAAAAGAGATGACACAGACAATATCTAAAGACATTCCAGAAAGAATAAAAAAATAAATACGCAATACTGTTGGCTTGATCTTTAAACACAACTGAACTAAAAGCAAATCTGATAAATGCAGATTTCTGAGGGCGGAAAAAATCCTCTCCTTTAAAACACCTAAATTTAGTATAATCAAATAACTATTTATAAATTATCAATACTAGCCTTGAGAAAATATTATTGGTGGCTAACTGAATATATCAAAGCTAAAAAAAATTATTTTAAGACCTATTTTTCTTTATATAAAATACTGAGTGATCACAATCAAATCAAAATATTCTCATTTGTTCTTTTAAAATCATCATGAGAGTTCTTTTTAAAAGCAAAACTGATTATCTAATTACTCTTCTTTTTAAAAAAGAAAAACAGCTAACTCCATAATGGATGTAATAAAAAAGTTGCTAGCTACTCCTTACCCCTCATAAATAACATGAAGTACACCTCATACAAGAAGCATACTGACACTTTTGCATTAACCTGAAGTGCTCACAGCTTCTGGGAAACAGCAAACATCTGTTAAAAAAACAAAAACAAAAACAAAGTATGGTACAAACTATTTCTATTTGAGGCCTCAATAAGGAAAAAAAATTTATTAGGTCCAGGAATTGAAGAAAATGTGGTATAGTTACGAGTACATGCAGAATCTGATGGTCAGAAATTAAATCTATTTAGGTCCAGCCTAAGGTTCTCGGAGCCTACCTACAGGCACAATCATAGCAGTAATATCCTCAGAAACCAGGATAAATCTCCTGTGCCTTTGTTTAATGAACTAAATAGATCATTGTATCACCAATATCTGCCCGTAGCCCATTTTCAGTAAGATGAATTTTCTTGTTCATGAGATCCACGTGGAAAACAGCATGCTCAGAAATGGGGGTCTTTTCAGTGTGCTCTTTTCCCAGGACAGGAACTCGCCGAGGCCCCAACACTGGATCGTCAAATCTCATCAGTTTCACTTTGGAAAGGTCTACAGCAAAATAAAGTAGCAAAACGAACATTTCATTACAGTCACTAGCTCAAACCCACAGCTGAGTCTCATAATTCATGTTTTAAACACACTCATTATATCTTAAAAAATATTTTCATCAGGTTATTAAACAGGACCCAAACTCAGAAAGCAAACATAAATCTAACAAATCTTCACCCTCTGTCAGCTTTCACCCAGATCAAAAACTGGCAGAACTTCTGTATAACACATCTGCTGGAATTATAAACCAAGGGGAGGGACTGAGTATATTTCTGAGCATTATCCTACATGCTCTCTCAAATCACTTTTAATACACTTCAATTAACCATTTTCAGAACATTAAAAAACCTAAAAGTTTTTTTTCCTTTTCTTGTCTTGCTTCTTGGAATATTTAAAAGTGCAAGAATTGTAGCTTTCTTTTGGAAGATAATTTTGGAAACAGAATTACTACTCTAAGAAACAGCATTACCAGATTCTTGTTTTGCTTAAATGATGAAAAGTGTATTAACAAGCTGATGAGAGACAACGAAAGGAGAACAGGGGGAAAGGGCACAGACTTTAGAATTTTGAGCTTCTGGATGAGCTCCAACCCTACCCTGCTTGAGATTTTCCTGATCTGCTCTTGTGCAAGATGATAAGACAGCTCCTGGCAAAGAAAGCGCTTGTCCCTTGAACAAATTTATGATGCAACAATCCTGCCAACAACTGAGCCCAAAAGAAATGTATTTATTTCAGCAATTCTGAGACTTTTCAACATCAAATGGTTTTATTTTACAAGGTGGAAAAATACCATAAATAACTACAAATGCTGATTCTGGGCTCATTGCTCATTCTAAGCGTAGCATGGCTAGTTTATGCTTAACTTGATCTATGAAAACTGAAGATACCTTCTGACTTATTTCCCACCCTTTTCTAAAGTAGATTGCTGGGTGGTCCATAAGCCATACTCCCTCATGCTACCTTGAGACTATGACTCTTAGCATGAGAGGGATAAGATTTACAAAAAAAGATAAAAGGAGACATTAATGCAGCTGGCAGCTATTTGAGGAGTACAAGTTATCCAGGCATTCTATTATCCTTGGGAAACAAAGACTAAAGGATGACAAGCTTAGAATAGGGATCTGAGGGTTTACAGAGCAATTACCTACAACTACCATGAAGGCAATCCTGCCTAAGAGTCTTTACAGAGGTTCTGCAGAGGCCATATAATCTATCCCCAGATACAGCACAAGCCCTGAAAATTAAAATGAGAAAGAAGCAGGCCCAGTCTTCATGACAGCCATGGTCTTATTTGAGTGGAAGAATACAATTCACTTTAATGGCTATTGTAATTCAACATGCACATCAGTGGTATCAAATTATTTTCTTACGGAAGCAATGACAAGCCCTGCTAGCAGATTTTATGCACAAGGCCTTTTACTGCAGATATGCCTCTGTCTTTCTGTCTCAATCTCTCTGAAACAGACCTCCGTCATCATTCCAAGCAATTCTGAATTAAACTATTTCAAAAAAGCCTTAATACCCAATCAGGCTCCTAAGTGACAAAACACATCTGCTTGGATGTTTCCCCATGTACTTCATTACTGCAAATAAAATTCTTGGGGCTTTCTTAGTGGCTTTACTATCTTTTCTTATCCCAGACCTGTCTTATCATTGAAAATGTTGAAATTTAAGTCTGCAACTACACAAGATTTAAGAAAAGATGAGAAAAGATGAGAATGATTGAAAGTCCCTAGGGATTGATAATGCGAAATGGAGCTTTTCACCTCCAAATTATTAGTTCATATGTGGCATGAGTTTTGAGTGATTTAAAGTTATTATCATCAAATAGTTACTCCACAGCCTTTGTGGAGTGAAATGATGATTTTAGTTCCTAGTTCCTCCTGGACCTAGATCATAATCACCCTCAATACAATTGGCACTAATTGGACAACTTGCTGGCTATCATAGCAGACAGAGAAGTATGTTATTGAATTTCACTCCTTTCTCATTTCACATACTCAGTTCTCTTAGATATCAAAGTATCCTGAGGGCTTTTGGAAAAGTCTTAAGTTTAGAGCTCTTCTGTAGATACTTGGAGGAATATCAATTGCAAACTCCCCCTAATATTTCTCTATCTATTTTCCAAAATTCACAGCAGCTACTAATATCAAACTAAAAGCACTTTATGATAACATTATTCACAGCTAGAATAACAAAGGAAGTAAGAATTATGCCAGAAGCTCAGTGAGAAAAGACAAGCTGAACAAAACACATCGGTACAGTTCCGAAGAACCTAGTCAGTGCTGTATCTGAGAGTATTTAAAGGTAAATCAGGTTTAACATATTACATAATCCAATTTCCAATACACGAATAAAGCCTCTTATGCACTACAACCTCATAATTATCCTATCCAGTGGGTGCACACAAATACCTATTTTCTTTAGAAGCTATTATATTGTTCTTCAGAGTTAAGAGTTCTTCCCATTACAAAATTTTCTCATGACCAATATATGCAACATAAAACAGCAAAAAGGAAGGCCACAAAATGGCTTCCTGTATGTTCACACTTCAAAATTTTCAAGTTCTGCTTTTTGTGGCCTATAAGTTGCAAGAATGGCATTATCATTCTACAGGACCTGGTTTATTGAGGGAACATGCTAAATGTCTACGTAGATAAACCTTGAAAACATTTTGCTAAGTGAAATAAGACAGACACGAAAGGACAATATTGTATGATTCCACTTATACAGGTAACTAGGAGAGTCAAATACACAGAATAGAAGAGCTCTTGCCAGGGATTAGAAGGAGGAAGAATGGGAAGTTATTGTTTAATGGATAAAAGTTTCAGTTTGGGATGATGAAAAAGTTCTAGAAATGGATAGTGTGATGGTTGCACATCAATATGAACGTATTTAATGCTAATGAACTACACACTCAAAAAAATGATTAAGGTGGTCAATTTTATGGTTTGCATATTTTACTGCAATTTTTTCAATTTTTTAAAATGTCTACAAAAAACAAAAATTCCCAGTCCTAACATATTGCTCGGAGAAGGCAATGGCACCCCACTCCAGTACTCTTGCCTGGAAAATCCCATGGATGGAGGAGCCTGGTGGGCTGCAGTCCATGGGGTCGCCGGGAGTCAGACACGACTGAGCGACTTCACTTTCACTTTTCACTTTCATGCATTGGAGAAGGAAATGGTAACCCACTCCAGTGTTCTTGCCTGGAGAATCCCAGGGACGGGGAGCCTGGTGGGCTGCCGTCTATGGGGTCGCACAGAGTTGGACACGACTGAAGTGACTTAGCAGCAGCAGCAACATATTGCTGGTACACGGTGAAACAAGTTATCAGCATTTCCATCATGCAAGCACACACGTTCCCTTCACCCTCACAGGGCCCATCCAAACGATGTTTTCTCCATAAGACCAGCCCTGATCACCACAGCTGGAAATAAATGAGCTCACCTTTCTCTCTGCTGCAAGTCGTACCTGCACCTCTCTTACTGTATCAGCAGCTTCTCCTTAGAGACTATGTACTTCAGTAGTTAAGTCCCCTACTCCTTCAGGAGATGCAGTCTCCTAGTGAACAGTACTGTGTGGACTCCCCAAAACCCTTAGTACCTACACAGGAGTCTTTACATACACACTTATCTCTACACACACACCACACACAATAGTCTCTCAAAAATTTCCAGAGAACAAAAAATGCATGGCAGAATGAAACAGGGCTATTTTAAGTCTTCTATGTAAATGGAATATTGTTACCCTGAATACAGTTTGAAAAATTAGGTCACTGTATGGGATCTTTAAATCTTTTCAGGAAATTTTTATACTGATGGTATGTGGCCCAATCAACTCTTGATTGCCATCAAGAAGAGAAGGGAGAGATCATGCAAAACAGGGAATCTCAACATTAATTTGTCTTCATAATTTGGAAGAAAAATAATTTAGAAACACACTAACTCCCTCCACGCATAAGATCAGCTGAGTGATTTTAAAAAAGAACTACAAATTATTATATCAAATCTAATCATAAAAGATATAGACTTAATCTTGCTAATAAATTAAGACTATTTACATATTTTATCCAGAGGCATATTGTCTAAAAGAAAGAATATGAGCTTTACAGACAAAGACCTATGTTTGAATTGTTTGAATTCCAGCTTCAAGATTTACTAGCTGTTATGACCTTTGTAAGTTATTTAGCCATGCAAACCTCTACTTTATCATCTGCAAAAGGGAAATAATACCCTCAATGTTAGACAGTTGTAAAAGGATTAAATGACTAACACATGACTGCTACTGCTAAGTCACTTCAGTCGTGTCTGACTCTGTGTGACCCCAGAGACGGCAGCCCACCAGGCTCTCCCGTCCCTGGGATTCTCCAGGCAAGAACACTGGAGTGGGATGCCATTTCCTTCTCCAATGCATGAAAGTGAAAAGTGAAAGTGAAGTCGCTCAGTTGTGTCTGACTCTTCGCGACCCCATGGACTGCAGCCCACCAGGCTCCTCCATCCATGGGATTTTCCAGGCAAGAGTACTGGAGTGGGGTGCCATCACCTTCTCCGAACACATGACAGACACACAAAAACTTTTATTATTTTTCTCTTCCTTCCCCAGGAACAGATTCAGTCAAGCAGGTTAATTTGGAATATTAAGGGAATATGTTGCTTAATTCTGAATATCCCTGGGAGATGGAAATTGCTTGTTATAATTTTAAAGCTACATGGAATCCTGGTACTTCCCTGCTGGTCCAGTGGCTAAGACTATGCTCCCAATGCAGGGGGCCCAGGTCCAATCCCTGGTCAGGGAATTAAGATCCCACATAGTGCAACTAAGACCTGGAGCAGCCAAACCAATCAATCAATATTTTTCCAAATAAAGCTAGATGGAATCCTGGAAAAACACGTAATCCAGTGCTCATTTTATGAAAAGAGAAATCAATTTAGAGCTTCAGTGACATGTCCAAGTCACCAAGCTACCTAGTCACAAGGTCCCAAAAGAGAAGATAGGTGTCCTGATTCTGTGCCCAATATTCTTTCCACATTACATGACTGTCCCTAAGCAAGCCAGTTACTCTTCCTTCTTCCTGCTGCTTAGAACTCACAAATCCATGAGCTAGTGCCAAACGTGCACTTCAGGGAAGCCATTTACCTTTGATTCCTCGGTCCACTTTCATTAAACGCCTGAGTATAGAATCACGGTTATCTCCTTGCCTGATTTCAATTTTGGTTGAGAAGTGGCCACTGAATGGTTGAGGATTCAGTAGGGAAACTAATACACCAGGCTAAGAAAATAAAGAGAAAATGACTATTAATTAGAAATCAAATCTGAATACTGCTGAGAGAGGAGTGTCTGCTAGACTTTTAATGTCCAAGAAATACAGACTTAATTCTGATATTTTAAAATCAAGATCAAAGGATACTCAAGTATGAAAGAAAAGATGTACAAAGCTCATGCTTATTACCAAATGCCTGCATAAGAGTGACTATGAGTACACATATCTGTACTGATGATGGATAGTAACAACGATTCTATTTTCTCTTCCACAACTACCACTGAATTCCTACTAGGTACCAGATGATGGTACTTTATAGACATCATCCCTATATCCTGAAAAGCAGTTCCTTAAGACCTCTTTTCACAGATAAAAAGCTGAAACCCAGAAAGATTAATAAAGCAGCCCAAGGTCACATAGCTAGAAAGAGACAGAGCCTCACATTTACTGAGCATAAACTCAGTTCTGTATCATACTACTTTCCACACTGTATAAGCTATATAGTTAAAGACAATACTCATTATTTTAAGTGAAAGAAGTTAACTGAGCGTTATGAAACGTAAATACATAGTAGCTTAAGGGAATGCTTGAAAGTAGCTTGAAATAAACACATTTGTATAGGGAACACTATTTCATGTACCTGTCTCCATGGCTCAAATGACTGTACTTTTGAAGCCACCATATCTTAATGTAATGAGACTATAATCTGATGATAAACTCAGGAGGTCTGCATGATCATCATTACCTCATTCTTTCAAAAGAGACCTTTTCTGTTTGCTGGGCCTTTGATGAAATGTGGTAAGAGTAGCAGGATCTATGTAAGTCTTCTGCTTATTAAGAAAAGTAGGGCACTTCATGGAGTCTCACAGTGGCACTCCACCAGACTTTACCAAATGCTGCCATTCTGAATGGATTCTTTAAGAGTTAATAAAAAGCATTACAAGCAAAATATGAAATGATTCATCAATCTGGTTTATGCCAGAAGCCAAAAGTCTTAAATAACATTATCAAACCAAAACTCATCCGAAATATGAAAGCTCCCTCTCTCTGTTTAAAAGTCTCACATTTCAATGTCCACTATCTTTTTTTAAGTCACGTTTTGAAAATCATATTCTTATTTTTAAAATCACAAGCAACATCTGATGCTAACTGTAACAGTAGAATAAGGAAAAGTGAGGACTGGACTAACTAGGGAATTAGAGGAACTGAAATCCAGTCCCACTCCTGACCAACTACGTGGCCTAAGTCGAACTAATCATTTAACTTCTCTGGACCTCACTTTGCTTCCATCTTCAAAATGATGGGTTTAGATGTAAAGCTCTGTAAGGTCTCTTCCAGCTTTAAAATGTAATGATTTAGTGAGATTCTTTCAACTTACTTCTGTTCTAAAAACATTAAGTGGTTTCCCAGGACAGCAATCTTCCCTGACTTTATCTTCTGCTTCAGAGGCAAATTTGACTTCTATATGTTCTAGCTAAATAGAGAGGGGAAAAAATGGAAGTCATTAGTATCACTTAATATGATTGAAATTAATCATCACCTCATTTCACCAAATAGCAAAACTAGGTTCTCCACTTGATATGAAATGATCTGTGCAATTTTATTATTTTCCATATAAACATTAAATGAAATCTATAATCAAGTATTTAACACTCATCTTGGATGTCTCATAGTATGTTATTTATATAATCATGTTTACCATCTTCTATATGGAAATCTGACATTTACCTGCTGCCTACAAGAAAACAATAAAGAGGATAAAAGGCTTTCACTCAAATAAATGGAAAAGCTCAAAGTGAAAGTAGCTCAGTCGTGTCCAATTCTTAGCAACCCCATGGACTATAGAGTCCATGGAATTCTCCAGGCCAGAATACTGGAGTGGGTAGCCGTTCCCTTCTCCAGGGGATCTTCCCAACTTAGGGATCGAACTCAGGTCTCCCGCATTGCAGGCACATTCTTTAACAGATGAGCCACCAGGGAAGCCGAAGAATATGGGAGTGAGTCGCCAATTCCTTCTCCACTGCATCTTCCCAACCCAGGAATCAAACCAGGGTCTCCCGCATTGCAGGCAGATTCTTTACCAGCTGAGCTACCAGGGAAGCCCGGAAAAGCTCAATATATGTAGCAAATTGCATATATATATGAATATAAGATGACCCTAAATAAAAAGTGTTCCCACTGTCCCAATGAAAATATCCAAGCAGTGTTTTATTTCCATGAATACATATGAACATTTAGAAATACATAAAATAGATGTCTACTAATACTTAATTATGCATTTCTAATTATTGTTTCTGTTGTTTAGTAATTAAATCATGTCTGACTCTTTGCAACCTCTTGGACTGTAGGCTGCCAGGCTCCTATGTCCATGCGATTTCCCAGGCAAGAATACTGCAGTAGGTTGCCATTTCCTTCTCCAGGGGATCTTCCTGATTCAGGGATCGAAACTGTGTCTCCTGTTTAGCAGACAGATTCTTTGGGAAACCCACACACTTATAATTACATGACATAAAATATTTACTTAGAAATGATTGTTTCTTTCATTCCCATATTTCATAAAACAATTTTTTTGAAATGTAAACCTGTTCTGTTTTTGTGCTTAGTCGCTCAGTTGTGTCGGACTCTTTTGAGACCCCATGGACTTAGCCTGCCAGGCTCCTCTGTCCACGGGGATTCTCCAGGCAAGAATACTGGAGTAGGTTGCCATGCCCTCCTCCAGGGGATCTTCCCAAACCAGGGAACGAACCCAGGTCTCCTGCATTGCAGGTGGATTCTTTATCATCTGAGCCACCAGGTTTTCATTATTCTTAGAACCACTTTTTGAGTCCTCTAACACAATTTTCTATAGAAAATTATCTTTCCTTCTTCCTAAGTTGAATGAGAGACAGCATTTTTAGAATCTATATATTAAACTGTCCCTGGCGCATGAAGATGGGATGGGGAGAAACTCAAATATGTGAAAGCTACTGGTAGTGTTCTGTTTCCTGAGTTGGGCAGTAGATTCAAGGATGTTCATGTATTACTAACTAGGGGGAAAAAAGGGCCAAACATGGGCCACTGATGATATATCATGAATCAAGGATTTTAACCCAAATCTGTCAATCTGAGGTCTTAAAGGGAAGTGGGAAAAAGAAGCAATTCAGAGCGTTCCATAATATAAGAGATTTTGAAAGTATATGACTATAAGGTCTCTTCCTCATTTTGAAGAGAAAACTTGGGCATATACAGTTAGTATTTTAGATACAGAATCATTGATAAGTGAAATAAGGTAACAGATAATTTCTTCTTCCCGTAATTCCTGTACTACCCATTCTCTTTCCCCCTACAATATATTTGGCAAGGGTACTAAACATAGAAGATGAAGTTTTTAAAAAGGCTTATTATAAAACAACAGAACTGGATTGTTTACTATAGTCAGTTAGTTATTATAACCCCGGACCCCTCTTACCTCAAGAGAGTTGGTCAGGTAGACTATGTTCTCCATGAGCACTGCCTGTTCATCAAATTCTAATTGCAAATCCAGAACACGAGGTCCCATCTTCTCCAGATTTTCCTAACAGCCAAAGTGGTTTTGAAAAGCAAAATCACATTAAGAATATGTTGAAAAGAACATATTTCCGCCAAAGCAATCAGTCTCTCAAGTGATAAAATCTTCAAATTTGAACAGTTAAAGGAAAGGCCTTGGACTCATGGTTTCCCTTATCTATGTTTGCTCACTAATGAAATTACTAGCTGAGCGTAATTATAATTTAAAGTGTGATAAGATTAAGACAGCACAGAAAAGACTAGAGGACAGGTTTTCAGATTTATAAAAGAAATATGATTTCATCGTTGTTTATTTAGCCTGACTTAATAAGCAGATCCAAAGAACTTGCTTTGACAAGGAATCAAACAAGTGTGTTAAAATATTCCTCAGTTAACTAAAAAAAAAAAAAAATTAAATTACAAGTTTCTAAGGTACCACATCAATAAGACTATTTCAAGGAATAGTAAATTAATAATAACCAGACATAGAGTAGCATGGTTGCATATACAAACATATGTAAATAGAGAGCCAATGGGAATTTGCTTTATGACTCAGGGAACTCAAACTAGGGCTCTGTGATAACCTAGAGGGGTGGGAATGGGTGGGAGGCGGGAGAGAGACTTAAGAGGGAGGTATATATGTGTACCTACGGTTGATTCATGTTGATATATGACAGAAATCAAACCAATATTACAAACCAATCATTGATCAATTAAAAATAAATATTAAAAAAATAATAAGGGTTCCAAAATGAAATAAATAAGTATATAACCAAACAAAAAAATCCCTATAAATTTTAAAATATCTTAAAATCTTGATTTAAATGGGTACTCGGATAATTCTATAACATAAAAACCATTTCTTTAAAAAAAAATTCCTTATTCTTAATTTTCTTTAACATTAAATAAAGTATTTGCTGCTCAAGATGCAACCTTCAAGAACTATGCTCAAATGCACAAATATAGCTAACCTGACTAGAACATGTTTCCTTTATTTATATGAAAGTGACCTGACACGATTCTTGATGCTCACTACCTTCATTTATCATCCAAGTTGTTTCTTTTCCCATGAAGTGCTAGAAAACTATTCTTATTCCCAGATTTATTAAATACTTTTCAAAGTTACAAACCACTAATTTGCCTGGCAAATCACCATTACTGAAAAAATATTTTACTACTTGAAAGTTCTAACACTGGTTTTTCAAAAAACCAATCCTTGAATCTAACATTATTTAAAATCGGTTTTACTGGATTCTGTAAAGCATGTCACCAAAATTTATTGCCTGTGCAATGAACAATATTTTGTTGACTTTTTTTTGTTGATTTTTGTTGATAGTTTGTTGATTCCCATATTGACAATGGATCTGACATCGGACCGATGGCACTAGCTGAAAACCAATGAATTATGAGTATACCCACAAACATAACTTGATTAGTGTAGGTCAAGCCAAGAGTCTCAATTATTTCTGAAACTTCAAATACCATAAGGCTCAGACAGTTGACTATGTGTCCTTAGGAAAGCCTTTTAATTCTCCTAGAAGCAATTTACCCTAATACAGGACAAGCTCTGAGTTTTGCTTTCTTATCAGGAAGGCATCTATAGCCTCCAAGGTTGAAGAATTAATCTAAAGCATAATAATCATTACATGCTTAATAGGGCGGAAGACACTGATTAACTTTTTTTTTTAATTTACTGAGCTTACTTTTTGACAAGTAGTATTAAAATGTGTTATATGTATTAACTCATTTACTCCTCACAGCACTCCTAAAAGGTAGATTCTATTAATTTCCTATTTTATAGATGAAAAACCTGTGGCCCAAAGAATTCAAGTGATTTGTCTAAGGCCTCCAAACTAAGAAGTAACAGAAAACAGGATTGGGGCCAAGATCTGTCTGCCCCCAGAGTCTGGGATCTTAAGCAACATTCAGTTTTGTTTCTGTTTCTCTGTCAAGAAATCCAATAGATCAGCTATCTATATGAAGAAAGCTAAGAGTTTAACCCAAAGGTTCTCAATGTGTGTGCGTTAGTTGCTCAGTCGTGTCTGACTCTTGCGACCTCATATTGTAGCCTGCCAAGTTCCTGTCTATGGGATTCTTCAGGCAAGGATACTGGAGTGGGTTGCCATTTCCTTCTCCAGGGTATCTTCCTGACCCAGGAACCAAACCCAGGTCTCTTGCATGGCAGGCAGATTCTTTACCAAATGAGCTACAAGGGAAGCCCTCAATGGGGAAGCTGGAATTGGGGAGCAGACAACCAGGAAATAAATGTCTCCAATGTCTGGAGTCATTTAAGTGTCATAACTTGAGTTGGGGAGGGAGAAATTCTACTGGCATCCAGTGGGTAGAAGTCAAGACACTGTTAAACATCCTATAGTGCACAGGAGAACAGCCTTCCAAGAACTATCCAACCTAAAATACAAATAGAGCCATTATTGAGAAACCCTGGTCTAATCGCTATAAACAACATTTATCCTGTTAATAAGTTAAACCTATACAAATGTAGAATCCTGTTTCCAGTAATAGGATCTAGTAAAAAGACCCTAATGGAAGCCAAAGAATATGCTGCCTCCTCAAACTGAAAAGAAGGGCAGGTAGAACATGAAGAGAATCATTTAGTGCAGTAATTCTAAACCAATTTTTCTTTCACAATACATATTTTAACACACTCAGCAATTTCACAGGTAAAACCCAAATATAATCATTCATTTCCACAACCACTGACTGAAAAGTCATTTCAGCAGATCTCCTAAGAGAGATCTTGCCCAGAGTTTTCCTCTTCCTTCTATGATCCTAGCTAACCATCACTACCCATGTGATCACAGCTGCACAAGATCCACAGCTTACCTTAATCATGGCAACAAATGGCATCACTTTCTTCATATATTTCTTCAATTCTGGCAAACTGCCTAGTTCACCAGCAATGACTTTGTTATCAGGCAATTTTCCACTGTTGTTCTAAAAAAAAGAGTGGGAGAGGAATATGAGGAAAAATATTTTTAAAATAATGTAAGATAGTAGATATGCCTATAAGAAACTGGCCAGAAATGAAACAGTGGCCACCAGCCTGATAGAGAAGAGCAGAAGAGGGGGCACACTCCAGCATCATGGGGAAGTGAAAGGTAAATGAATAATACAAAAAAGAGTCTCCTATTTCCTCTAAATTCAAAGGACACATGTGTTTTAGGACAGAGGAGAAAAGCAAGTGCGTCATGCAAAGTATTTAATTTTTCCTTATGTTAATGACACTTTTAGGATCATAACATTAGTCCTACCTGGTGATAAAATGGTCTGTAAAGATCTCATTTGTCTTTAAACTTCTAAAAGCAATTCATTAGTCAAGCAAAATGAAGATTATATAACTATCATACAAGATATATATAATTTCTGTTTTTGAGCACTCTTCTTATAAACTGTTACCACAAATGTGAAAAAAGAATTTCTTTAAAATAATAAAAATATAATAATAATAATAATAATAATTTCTATCTACCTAAAAGTATTATAAGCACTAATATGCACACCGTCCCAAATGTGCTGCCTAAATTTAAATTCACTCCTACAAACATCAACAGAGGAGTAATAAAGCAAGTGGCCTTTTCAGAGTTTTGGAAGACCTGTTTTCTCCTTAATATAAAAGCACTGCACCAAAGCCAAGGGTTGGGAATAAATCTAAAAGAAAAATAACATATAGTAAGATTTCCAATAATCTATTGACATTCAATTCTAACCTTTACTAGAGTACACAGGAAAAAATATTTTCTCCACTGGCAAAAATGTTGCTTTGAAATACATAAGGAAGAGAAAAGGAGAGGATGAGACACATTCCTTTTCCCTATGTCACTGAATAAGTGTCATACTAAACATAAGAACATTCCTCTGGATTATAAACTGACACTCTTTGAGTTCTTTAGGATAAAAACAAATGATAATTTTAAAGGAAGCTGGTCATTCCAAATAATGTCAAAAGATGATGTTGATTCCAAACTATATAATCTAGTCAATGAATATAAGTAAAAGTATAACTTCTAAAAGAACAGTGGTGATGGGTTTTTTTAATACCTGGGATATTCCATACCATATTGAATTCTTCTGCTGTTTCCTTGAAAATGCTGATAATGAATATATAAACCACTGAGGCACAATTTCATTTTTCTGACTACCGAAGTAGCTTTTACTCTTTTATTTACCATAAGTCAAAAATCTATAAGCAAACTCTAAGAGCTACTTTCTCTTTCTATTATATACAATCAAAGGAAGAAATACTTCCCCATAAAATCAGGTTCACAAAGATTATGAAAACACTTGCTCTTCTCTTTCCATCAAGTCTTACAAATCTAAAAATTCTCATAAGTATTTCTTGGGCAACTATGAAAAGTAGTGAGACAAAATTGCAATAAAGGTCTAGAAAACCAAAGCTATGGACTTCTCCTTTATATTATCACTTTATGCTTTGGCCATAATCCCTATTTTGTCTCTTTCTCAAGTGTACCTTAATGGTTTCTGTCCACCAATAACTATTCTTTATAACCTAGGCAAAAATTCCACAACATATAAATTTGTTTCCGTATTTTGAACATGAAAGGAAAAAGGTAGGTAAATTTTTTTCTTTAGGAAAACCTAGAATTAAGTTTAAATATTGAGTTTCCTTCAAATATAACTATCATATGTAATAGCGATTTACCTGACAGTCTTAAAAAAAAAAAAAAAGGAAACACCAAACTCTCCATTTCTACTGGTAGTTATCAAACTGGCCACTTTCTTTTAAATTACTCAAGCATCAAGCTTCAAAGATTTCAAACATCATAATGTTAAGATTTCATGAATCCCAGTGTTCAAGGTACAATGAAACCAAAAGGCAAACTTAGTTCTTTTGCTTCATAATTTTAACCAATATTATGAAAAAGTTCCACATCTCTTATTACATACTACTAGATCCAGTATTTTTGTATGAAAGTTTCAGAAATGAAACAGTTTTTCCCTCAGCATCCATTTAAGAGCTACAAAGGACACTCCACATCTAAAGGTAATTAAACGAAGATGCCGTTCTTCCTTCCCCTAGACACTGCCAACATCCTGAAAACAAAAACAGTATAAGCAGTACACAACACTGCTTGGAGGGGGAATGTCTACTGAGAGAATTACCTCAAAGTGATTACGTAGAACTGACAGGGTGATGTGTTGCCAAGACGGATAGTTCTTTGCCACATAGATGGTGCAATGTGAAGGCTTTTCAGGGGGCTGCTTGTCAGTCTTCTATAGGGTAGAACAAAGGAAAAAACATCTGCTTATTTTTATATACACCAAAAATGAAATAAACTTCCAGTGTATACCACTACTTCCTTTAACATTAAAAAAAATCATATTATAGAACTGCATTAATAATGAAAATAGCCCTATACATTTTAATGAAAGTTGTCTTTATCTTCATCACTATTAGATGTTATTTGACCAATAACTTTTAAGTAATGACTCTTAAAAAAATGACTTCACCTTCCCTTTAGCAGGCATCATATAGTTCTTGAGTCGCAGCCTAAGGTCATGTGCTACTTCCATGAGATACTGTGAGGAACGTATCAAGCTTTCATCCACAGGTCCTGCCAGAGGCCATGAAGCAGTCATAATTGAGTCAGGCTTGAAAAAAGAAAAAAAAAGGTTCACTGAGGTTAGACAACACAACTATTTTATGATTCTTGGTTACAGTTTCATACCAAGGCTACCATCTGTAACTGTGTGCTCCAAGTTCAAACCTGACTACATAGAACACACTTTCAGCCCCTGATCTAATGTTCCCTAGAATTCAAGCTGTGAAGTCTGACTCTACATCCTTAATTAGCATCCATTTGTACAAGCATATTAATACCCACACACATATGCTCACTTTCAAAGAAAATTATGTAATGCTAATTTGCCTAAATTTAATCATTATTATATAAATTACACACACTCTCAGTTTTTACCCTATTAATACATCTAGTACTGAAAGTATGGCTATTTGGAATATATTTCATGAACACGTTTTTGCATTCTTCACACAGTGAAAAATACAGAAGAGCTTGGCTAACAAGGCTGGAAAGGAGTTATTAAACCAACCAATCTGTTTATCTGCAAGCCTGAGAGAAATAATTAAATTTACCTTCACAGTAAGAATGCTAATATAATATCCCTGAATATGCAGCCCTATATATGCCAGGAATTTTATATAAAAGAATATTTATGCAAATATACAATTTTACCTTTGTTTATAAGCAGTTCATAACAGTTATATATATCTTTCAATATTTTCACCTTTAAAAACAAACAGCTAGAAAAACATTATTAGTTATACATATATTAAAATATATATTTGAATATATTCAAATGTATCATACTATTTCCTAATAAGAAGGTGATAAACAACACTCATAAAGTAAAATATACATAGTGTGTATATAAAGACTCATACATGATGTTTCTGTCTGAAAAGGAGACAGCTTCAATTTAAGCTGCTGTAATAATTATGAGATGATGAACCCAACATTATATTTAACAGTACTCATTTTCAGTCTTTTTCTTGTAAGTAACATTATTTAATGAGACAAAAATCAAAACCACACAGAACATCTTAAATGCATAACGCTACCTTTCCCAGGAGTGTCCAGATGTGCTCACACAAATGCGGGCAGAATGGAGCCAAGAGAAGCGTCTGAACTTCAATAAACCGGAACACGAGGTCTCGGTGCATCCCTTCTATGGCCAATTCACGGTACTTATCTTTTGCGGCCTACAAAATTTGGAATTCTTTATCATTTCTCTCCCCCTACTTCTTTGAAATAAAATTAAAGGAAAAAAGTTCAATATCTCTATTTTAACGCATTTTTAAGTACTTAGTCTTTAAAAATTTCATAATTTCTGAAAAGGTTTTGCTTTATTTTTAAGATTCTGAAAATAAATGTGTATCAATCCTTAGGTCCATAACAATAAATTGTTTAAATCTGTACATCTTTGATGACCTTTGCTATTAAACATTTTTTAAGCACTTCTTAGCCATTTAGGATTCTTTAGAGGGACTATTTGTTTACATCCTTTGGTTATTTTTCTTTGGATATCTGTATTTTTTTTTTTGATGTGTCAAAAATACTAAAATACAGACTGTAAGTAATTTTCCAATTGACTGTGTATTTTTAAGATGATTTCAGTTGTGATTTTCTTACCTGTGTTGCCAAATTCATCAGTATTTTTTTTGATTGTTCCATTCTTTTGTTTTTATGATTAGGAAATCTCTTAATTACAAGATCAAACAAATGTTTGATTAACCCCGTTTTTCAAAAAAAAAAAAATTATCAATCCTAACAAAAGAATATTGCACTTTTATATTACTAATTCTCAAAAGAAATATCTGAAAAAGACATATTGTAATGGACATAAAAATTGAACAATTTAAACTGGGTACTAAGGTGAATGCTCTAAGTAACAAATATTAAGTACTAAAAAGCCTATAAATATGATACACTGATATGCTCAGCACTTATCCTTATTTAACCACATTTCTGAAAACCAAATTACATAAATCCCAATGTGATATTCTACAAAACTGAGAAAAGCTACGTTTTTACTTTAAACACTTGGACTGTCAAACTTGAGGATATACTGACACCTTGTGGAAAATCTCAGAAAACATTTGCTTTCAAACTTAACAGCAATTAGTTTACAATTAGGCCTTTTTTTTTTAAATCAATTTTAAAATGCTTTTCTGGAAAACATGACTAATTTTCAGATTTAACCTCAATTAACTCACAGCTCAACTAGGAACAGAATTATTTATATTAAGGAATTATTTATACAAAGGAACATAATAGAAAAAGTACCCAAGAAAACTACTTAAAATCATAATTTATTGAAGACTTTACAAGTTTTCACTCTCCATTTAAAAGATGAGTCATTATGCTATAGCAGGAGAAAAAAAAGAAATGTGCAATATTTACATTGAATATTTTATGCTATGAAAATTAACAGCTTACCTGAAACTCAAAAAACCCTGTTTTCAAAGCTTCTTTAAACATCATCTTTTCATAGTTTTGATCTGTCTTTATAATTCCTGCATTCATTTCACTACGGAGTATGGAAAAAAGGTAATTGAGTTTAAAGGCAAGTGTATATAGGTATAAAAAAAACTTCCACATATATTAGCAATACGTGAACCGTGAACTTCCAGATGTTCAACCTGGTTTTAGAAAAGGCAGAGGAACCAGAGATCAAATTGCCAACATCCGCTGGATCATCGAAAAAGGAAGAGAGTTCCAGAAAAACATCCATTTCTGCTTTATTGACTATGCCAAAGCCTTTGACTGTGTGGATCACAATTAACTGTGGAAAATTCTGAAAGACATGGGAATACCAGATCAGAAGCAACAGTTAAAACTGGACATGGCACAACAGACTGGTTCCAAATAGGAAAAGGAGTGCATCAAGCCTGTATATTGTCACCCTGCTTATTTAACTTACGTACAGATTACATCATGAGAAACGCTGGGCTGGAAGAACCACAGGCTGGAATCAAGACTGCCAGGAGAAATATCAGTCACCTCAGATATGCAGATGACACCACCCTTATGGCAGAGAGTGAAGAGGAGCTAAAAAGCCTCTTGATGAAAGTGAAAGGGGAGAGTGAAAAAGTTGGCTTAAAGCTCAACATTCAGAAAATGAAGATCATGGCATCTGGTCCCATCGCTTCATGGGAAATAGATGGGGAAACAGTGGAAACAGTGGCTGACTTTTTTTGGGGGGCTCCAAAATCACTGTAGATGGTGATTGCAGCCATGAAATTAAAAGATGCTTACTCCTTGGAAGAAAGTTATGACCAACCTAGATAGCATATTCAAAAGCAGAGACATTACTTAGCCAACAAAAGTCTGTCTAGTCAAGGCTATGGTTTTTCCAGTAGTCATGTATGAATGTGAAAGTTGGACTGTGAAGGAAGCTGAGTGCCAAAGAATTGATGCTTTTGAACTGTGGTGTTGGAGAAGACTCTTGAGAGTCCCTTGGACTGCAAGGAGATCCAATCAGTGCATCCTAAAGGAGATCAGTCCTGGGTGTTCACTGGAAGGACTGAGGTTGAAGCTGAAATCCCAGTACTTTGGCCACCTGATGCGAAGAGTTGACTCACTGGAAAAGACTCTGATGCTGGGAGGGATTGGGGTCAGGAGGAGAAGGGGAGAACAGAGGATGAGATGGCTGGATGGCATCACCAACTTGATGGACATGAGTATGGGTAAACTCTGGGAGTTGTTGATGGACAGGGAGGCCTGGCGTGCTGTGATTCATGGGGTCGCAAAGAATCGGACACGACTGAGCGACTGAACTGAACTGAATATGAGAACAATGCCTGAAACATTTCATACTGCTCTATCACAAAACCATCTTTGTGTTCCTTAAAACTATTATAGCCTCCCACTGTCTATCTACTTGAGTCCTGTCATCTGACACTGCTTAGAGATCCTATTTACGAGAACACAATAAATTTGATTATGAAGTCAAAAGTGCTATATGAAAATACTTTTAATAAGACTATAGTCAGGTTTAATTGTTGCATTTTAAACAATGGACACTGGAATAAAAAAGATATTCCTTATGCTACCTCAGGCCCTTCAGAATTGGGCCTAATGTGGCCCCAATTTGTCTGATCTCCTACTTCTGCCCTCCACACACTATACTTCAAAGAAATACCATACTCTTTGCATGGATTTCTCCTCTCCCTCAAAATTTCAGTTTATTTTTTTAAGAAACTCAGAACTCACATACCACCTCCTCTAATTTCCCTCTATTCCTACTATTGTAATTGGTCAGAGAAGTGTTTTTCTCTCCTCCTACAATGAATGATCAAGTCTTAATTCATCTTTGTAACACTGGTGCTTAGGATGGTTCCTGATACAAACAGACTGATATATATCTTATGAATGAAGCAAGAAAAAAAGACAATTCTTTTCTTTTAAGCTACTTTTCCTTTAACCATTCCGTCCTCCTCTAATGCAAGACAGCATGGTGCAATGGTCATGAAAATAGGCTTTGGAGACAGAAACAAATTCAAATCCCAAGTCTGAAATGACTAGTTTTGAGGCATTTAATGAAAAATTAAAATTTTTCTAGGCTTCGATTTATTTAATTATAAAATAGAGCTAGGACTCCCCTAGCCAGAAAATTTGGAAATATGCCAATATGCCAGCAAATTTGGAAAACTCAGCAGTGGCCACAGGATTAGAAAAGGTCAGTTTTCATTCCAATCCCAAAGAAAGGCAATGCCAAAGAATGCTCAAACTACCACACAATTGCACTTATCTCACACGCTAGCAAAGTAATGCTCAAAATTATCCAAGCCAGACTTCAACAGTACATGAATCATGAAATTCCAGATGTTCAAACTGGATCTAGAAAAGCCAGAGGAACCAGAAAGCAAATTGCCAACATCCACCGGATCATTGAAAGAACAAGAGAACCATGTACTTCTGCTTTGACTACGCCAAAGCCTTTGACTGTGTGGATCACCACAAACTGTGGAAAATTCTTAAAGAGATGGGAATACCAGACCACCTTACCTGCCTCCTGAGAAATCTGCATGCAGGTCAAGAAGCAACAGTTAGAACTGTACATGGAACAACAGACTGGTTCCAAATCAGGAAAGGAGTACGTCAAGGCTATATATTATCACTCTGCTTATTTAACTTATATGCAGAGTACATTGTGAGAAATGCTGGGCTGGATGAAGCACAAGCTGGAATCATATTGCCGGGAGAAATATCAGTCACCTCAGATATGCAGATGACACCACCCTTATGGCAGAAAGTGAAGAAGAACTAAAGAGCCTCTTGATGAAAGTGAAAGAGAGTGAAAAAATTGGTAAAACTCAACATTCAGAAAATTAAGATCATGGCATCTGATCCCACCACTTCACGGCAAATAGATGGGAAAAAAATGGGAACAATGAGAGACTTTCTTTTGTGGGCTCCAAGATCACTGCAGATGGTGACTGCAGCCATGAAATTAAAAGACGCTTGCTCCTTGGAAGACAAGTTATGACCAACCTAGACAGTATATTAAAAAGCAGAGACATTACTTTGCCAACAAAGGTCCCGTCTAGTCAAGGCTATGATTTTTCCAGTAGTCATGTATGGATGTGAGAGTTGGATTATAAAGAAAGCCGAGCGCCAAAGAATTGATGCTTTTGAACTGTGGTGTTGGAGAAGACTCTTGAGAGTCCCTTGGACTGCAAGGAGATCCAACCAGTCCATCCTAAAGGAAATCAGTCCTGAATATTTATTAGAAGGACTGATGATGAAGCTGGAACTCCAATACTTTGGCCACCTGATGCGAAGAACTGACTCCTTGGAAAAGTCCCTGACGCTGGGAAAGACTGAAGGCAGGAGGAGAAGGGGACAACAGAGGATGAGATGGTTGGACGGCATCACCAACTCAATGCACATGAGTTTGAGTAAACTCCAGGAGTTGGTGATGGATAGGGAGGCCTGGCGTGCTGCAGTCCATGGGGTTGCAGAGTCAGACACGACTGAGCGACTGAACTGAACTGAACCATCACTTCCCTGGTGGTCTAGTGGCTAAGACCGTGCACTCCCAATGCAGGGGGCTCAGATTCGGTCCCTAGTCAGGGAACAAGATCCCACATGCTGCAACTGTTAATAAAAAATCCTGCAATTAAAGATCCCACATGCTGCAACTAAGACCTGACACTGCCAAAGAAAGAAAGAAAGAAGGCTAATAATATTTTCATTATATAAAACTGCTATAAGGCTAAAATCAGATAATGGATCCAAAGTACTTAGCATAGTTCCCAGCACAAGTAAGCTTTCAATGAAGAGTTGCTATTATTAACATCTAAATTTATTTTAAGAGTTAAAATAAAAAGAAAATTTAAAAATACACCAGGACTAAGCAAGTCTTTAAAGTAAAAATGGTTGGGGACTATACATTACCTGGCAAAAACTTTATCATTGAAGGTATTGGCAGGACCACTTCTTAGGCTATCCCAGTTGGCAACCATTTCTTTCACCCATTCCACCCAGGTATATAGGCGGAGAATACCTGCATCTGCCATGGCTTCCACAAAGTTAGCATCTTCAACAGTGTCACCAGCATCAGCTAGAGCCAAGCGCATTCCTTGAAGAAGAAGAAAAAAAATTAATTGATAATTTAAAAATGTAGTTACTGAATATAAACTATGTGTCCAGGTGGGTACACTGCCAAGCCCACTATAAATTAAGAAACAGCAAGTGCTTTAAACCACTGCATGGATCAACAGCAAAAATAAAGATCACCAAAAGCAGAATCCATAATGATATTGTTAAAATATTTGAATTTCTATATTGATTTGCAGACAGTCAGCATCAATATGCGTTTCTTCTCAGGCATGTTGTGCTAATGAGATAAAGTGATCTTTAATGAGGCAGAGGAAAAAATGATAAACTTGGGAAAGATATCCCTATCAACATCTCAGCCTCATTTAAAGGCAGCAAAATATTATGATTATTTTAATGCATAAGAAAATAGAGTGGTGCCTTGTGTGCACAAATACATATTTTCTTACTTCTAAAAGCAGATTCTTCCAGGTTTCTTTTTAAGAAAATACAATTTTTAAAACAAAATCTTCCATCCTAAAATATTTTTTTAAAAAACAAAAACAACCCACCCATCTGTAAGAGTCTAATCAATTAAATTACAGGACATCCTTGCAATGGAAGACTATACTGCTATAAAAGAGGAAACTTTAACTGAACTACAGACTTAATTCAAAATTTCACCAGCCTTTTCTCTAATATCCTTTTTCTGTTCTAGGATTCAATCCAGAATTCCACCTTGCATTTGATTGTTTTATTTCCTTGGTCTCTTCAAATTGTGACCATTTCTCAGTCTGTCCTGGACCTTGACTACTGATGGGTAGTCAGGAATTTAACAGAATTTCCCCCAACTTGGGTTTATCTGATGTTTTTGCATGGTTAGATGGAGGTTATGAACCTCTGGCAAGAATATCACAAGAGTGGTGCTGTATGTCTTCTCAGTGCATCATTATCGGGAGGTACATGATATTGACATGATTTACTATTGCTATTGCAAACCCTCCTCATGTGGTCAGGTAGTGTCTGCCAAGTCTCTCCACTGCAAAGTTACTATTTTTCCCTTTGTGATAAAGAAGTGTCTTGGGATAAATACTCTGAGAATATGCAAATAACCTGGTTTTTTTTTCCCTAAACTTTCATCCATTGATTTTGGCAACCACTGATGGATCTTGTTGTAACCTCAGATATGCAGATGACACCACCCTTATGGCAGAAAGTGAAGAATTAAAGAGCCTCTTGATGACAGTGAAAGAGGAGAGTCAAAAAGTTGGCTTAAAGCTCAACATTCAGAAAACTAAGATCATGGAATCAAGTCCCATCACTTTATGGCAAATAGATAGGAAAACAATGGAAACAGTGACAGACTATTTCTGTGGGCTCCAAAATCACTGTAGATGGTGATTGCAGCCATGAAATTAAAGGACGCTCCTTGGAAGAAAAGTTATGATCAACCGAGACAGCATACTGGAGAAGGAAATGGCAACCCACTCCAGTGTTCTTGCCTGGAGAATCCCAGGGACAGAGGAGCCTGGGGGGCTGCTGTCTATGAGGTTGCACAGAGTCGGACACAACTGAACTGACTTAGCAGCAGCAGCAGCAGACAGCATATTAAAAAGCAGAGACATTACTTTGCCAACAAAGGTCCGTCTAGTCAAAGCTACGGTGTTTCTAGTAGTCATGTATGGATGTGAGAGTTGGATTGTAAAGAAAGCTGAGAGCCGAAGAACTGATTCTTTTGAACTGTGGTGTTGGAGAAGACCCTTGAGAGTCCCTTGGACTGCAAGGAGATCCAACCAGTCCATCCTAAAGGAAATCAGTCCTGAATATTCACTGGAAGGACTGATGCTGAAGCTGAAACTCTACTTTGGCCACCTGATGCGAAGAACTGACTCATTTGAAAAGACCCTGATACTGGGAAAGACTGATGACGGGAGGAGAAGGGGATAACAGGGGATGATATGGTTGGATGGCTTCACCAACTAGATGGACATGAGTCTGAATAGGCTCCGGGAGTTGGCGATGGACAAGGAAGCCTGGCATGCTGCAGTCCATGAGGTCGCAAAGAGTTGGACGTGACTGAACTGAACTGAACTGATGGATCTTGTCTGTGACAATATTACTATGATGTTTCTCTAATGATGATTTTATATTTCACTCAATTCTTCCACATTTATTACTTGGAATTCTTCTGAAAAGAAGAACAGTCCCCACTCCCCAACTTACTTATTCAATTATTGCTATATATCCCTAAGGGTTCATGAATATTTAATTTATGCAAGGGGTTATAATTCAATACTATATTATTTACTCTGTCTCTTAAAAAGTTCTTGCTTGGGCAATTGGGAGCCCCTTCAAGCTGGCTCCTGTGCCCTTTGAAACTGTCCCCATCCTTTCTGAAACATTTTCTCATTTTCTGGCATCATAAAATATTCCATGCTCATTTTGTATTTTCCCTACTCCAGACCTCAAATCAATCCCTGCTCCTAGGACCCTAGTTCCTTTTACTAGAGAATGGTATTTAGAAACCAAGATCTGAATGCCAGGTGTTTCACCATTAACAAGTGTTTCAGTATCCACAGGCTCTCAACAAAACTAGGAAATAAATGCATGTATACTAACCCACACATAAATCTATGTTTATTTTTATTTATTTTTAAAATATTTATGTTATTTGGCTGCACTGGGTCTTAGTTTCAGCATGCGGGACTTCAATCTCCACTGCGGCATGTAAGATCCAATTCCCTGACCAGGGATTGAACTGGAGTCCCCTCCACTGGGAGCAGAAAGTCTTAGCCACTGGACTACCAGGGAAATCCCTATGTTTATTTTTATGTCTGTCTGTATAAAAAATAAAACCCATGAGTTTATGCTGATACTGCCAATTCCAATCCAACACCAGGGAGTTCATTTGAGCATTTCCTCTTAACTTATTTATAGCTTCTGACACTGAGCTCTCACCAACAATATTTGTTCAATCCCAGTAAACATATAAAAGTTCCAGAACTGCTAATATACACTTCTTTAAAAAAAAAAACCTAACTACTATTGTGTAGAGTTCTTTTCGTCTTACTATGTTGTCAAAATACTGTTTTTCTAAGCAACTTAGGTTAGTTCGTTCTTCCCCATCCCTTTCAGTACAGTCTCAAACTGTGGTAGCCTTGATCAACAAAAAGAAGTGCCATGCTGACCAAAGGCTAGGTTACATAAGGAAGGACTGGCTCCTGCAGGTTAGAGAGTACATTTTCTCTCTTGACAAAGTAATGATTAAATGAAATAGCAATGAAGTCAGGGAAACATATTTTTCAAAAAAATATGTCTTAACGTCTCTACAAACCAACTATTTAATTTTAGAAATAGCATGAAATTGGGTTTGCAGGTGGCACTACTGGTAAAGAGCCCACCTGCCAATGCAGGAGACATAAAAGATGTGAGCTCAGTCCCTGAGTTGGGAAGATCCCCTGGCGGAGGGCATGGCAATCCACTCCAGTACTCTTGCCTAGAGAACTCCACTGACAGAGGAGCCTGGTGGTTACAATCCATAGGGTCGCCAAGAGTTAGACATGACTAAAGCAACTTACCCCAGCATGAAATTAGGAACAAATCAGGCAGCACTAACAGTGAGTTTCCTTTGAAAGAAGACTCTAATAATCTTAGCTTAAATTTGTTTCTAAACAGATATTAGCAATTTCTTATATTTTAAAAATTATGTCGCTTGTACACAAAGAAAACATGAATATTTTAAAGTACTGGTAAAAGCTAAAGAGAAAAGCAATGAAACTGAAACAAGAATGCTAACTGTCTTCTGCAGTCTGAGGAGAACTGGGGACACTAAGCAGCAGCAAGGACAAAAACCTATACTCACCATCAGCTGAGTATTTATCAACAGCTTGGGACAAAGTGAGGAAGTTGCCTGTGGATTTTGACATCTGAAAAAGAAAGTCAATGATAAGGCTTTAGTAAGAGTATATATAAATAAAATAAACCAGATCAGCCACATCAAATTAAATGAGCAGGCTATAATTAGATAAAGATAAAAAGGATTAGAAACATGCAAAGGAAAAGGCACCTTACACTTATTTTACAGAGGAAAAAACTGAAATCCAGTCAATACAATGACTTGCCTGAGTAACTAATCTTGTCAGTGACAAAGCCAGGACAACATCTCCTGTGTGACACTCAGTCCATGGCTCTTTCCATTAACTGACACTGTGGCTTGGGAATTGGTTTAGACATGTGCAATGATTACACTATAACTATGGAACACTTCAGCTGGTTATAAGAGCTTTGCAACAATTAGAGTCATTCAGAAATGAATGGACAAGCTCATTAGGTCAAAATTAGGACTTTAGGAAACTTCTTGTCATTAGGGTCACAACAGTTGCTTACTCAAGTTGTGCTCTGCCTCAGGGCAGCACAAGTAAGTAGGCACTGTGCACAGCCCACCAATCTTTACTGTTTAAAAAACTGCTATGCTTGGTAACTTTGCTAACACCAAAGAGAAGTGGCCATTCTATCAAGTTTCTACTACAGAGCAGTAAAATCTTATAATAAAATGAGTATGAAACTTAAGTGAAAGTGTTAGTCGCTCAGTCATGTCCGACTGTTTGCGACCCTATGGCTCCTCTGTCCATGGAATTCTCCAGGCAAGAATAGTGGAGTGGGTAGCCATTCCCTTCTCCAGCAGATCTTCCTGATCCAGGGATTGAATATGGGATGTCCTGAATTGCAAGCAGATTCTTTACTGTCTGAGCCACCAGGAAAGCGCTCTACCAGGAACATATAGTGCATACATAACACAACAATGTGGAGACCAAAGGAAACATCATGTTATATTAATAACAGGATTTATATTTGTACTCTCATATACACACATGCACACACATATATATGTAAACACATATACAGTTCCACTTTGACCTACAAAGAAAAAATGAGTTCAACAATCAAAAGTCCTTGCTGATTTAACAAAATCTATAAAGTAGCTATTTTTCAGCCTAATGTACAAGTTATCCTAAATGAACTTTTTTTATTCCCTGTTAGGGCACTGGTTAAAAAAACATCTCATTTTCCAATTCATCTCATCTGCTATTTGTTTAAATCTATAACTATTTTCATTATGATATAGCAATGAATATTCTTTGATCATTAATATTCCATCAGATATATCAAGATTCAATGGTTGGAACAGGTCCAACTTGTTAGAATTGTTATTAATGAGAAATATATAACATTGCAATTTAATTTTTTTGTTTAGTTGAGGAAGCGTGCCCCTTTCTCATGTGCACAAAGGCATTATAGGGGCAAAAAAGGGCTTGTCAAGAGGTTGGTATAACTCCTGTTGAGGATACTGAATAATCAGATACTTATGAAGCATTAAAAAAATCATATATATTAATATATGTACTATCATTATACTACTATGATACTACTAGTGTAACTGTAGTATATTAGTAGCAATAGGGGAAGTTGCAGTAGTATAGGGAGAGAGATACTGTCTGGAAAGAAGCATTAAATAACACTTAAGAATCCTACAGGCTCCAGAATTCTATTATTCTAATTTAGTGGCTAGTCACAGTAAAAAACAAAAAACCACCAAATTATTTTCTCAACTTAATGAGAAAGATATTGTAGGATCACAAAGCTAAAATCTTTATATTTCCTGTCCCTTTCTCTGTCTCTCTTCTCTGATAACAATCTGTCACTCTGTCACTCTAAGACAATTATTACATAGGAAAGTTTTCTTCATCCCACCTCTCAATTAATACCATCTACTCCACTTACTCAATTTTAAAGATAAATCTTTAATTTACATTGGTAGTACTAAAACTTTTAAATGCAAGATTTTTAACTCTCTGATTTTCATATTCTTTATTTCTTTAAGAAAGTACAACATCCTAAATCTGAAAAACATTTCTGCAGAATTCTAACGTTTCAAGAGGTAATAATAAGCATTACCTTCTCAGAGTTGAGGAGGAGATGTCCATTCGCTCTCACAGCTACAGGCCATTTATCACTTGACAGGTAAATGTTTAAAGATAGAAAATAAAATTTAAAGATTATGGTTTAGCCTTAAAAACTTGAGGTAAATGCTAACAGTCATAAACATTTCTTAAGGCAAATGTGCAGGGATATTTATTGAGTCCTGTTTATAACAGGAAACAAATGAAAACACGTATCCATTAGTAAAAGGACTGGTTTATAAATTATGGTGCAATCATACGATGAAATACTATGAACTATCTTAAAAATACAGGTCGGGCTATATATAGAGATATAAAAAGATCTTTGTTGTTTAGTCACTAAGCTGTGTCTGACTCTTTTGCAACCCCATGGACTGCAGCCCGTCAGGGTCCTATGTCCATGGGATTTCCCAGGCAGGAATACTGAAGTGGGTTGTTATTTTCTTCTCCAGGGGATCTTCCCGACCCAGGGATTGAACCCACATCTCCTGCATTGCAGGTGGATTCTTTCCCACTGTGCCACCAGGGATAGATCATCTTCCATGAAAAGTTGCAGTGAAAATTACATGAGTTACTAAAAGTGATTATAACAGTGGTAACATAAGCACCTGAAGCTATCACTTATCTATAATTTTAACACCCTCATATATGTCCAAAACTTGATGCAATGGGATAAATATTCAACCATGTTACTAACAAGTACTTCTAAGACACCTGATTTCTCCAAAAACACATTTAAACCAACAGAGAAAACTAACTGAATGACAAGAACCACATCAGATTTATTTTATTCCTCTTCTTCAAAATCTCTCTTTTATTCTTGAGAAAGAAAATGTAATCTCATTCTAAATGCAATCTCACCCTAAATACAAGAAGTTCCATGAGATTGCTTCGGTTCTGCAAAATAAAATTTGAATAGTGGGAGGGGTTTGTTTCTCCAGCTACTTGAAGACAGGAGAGAAAGACACAGGGACATGTCTGGGTCAAAAGGGAAGATGACAGAAGGAATACTCTTGAGCACATTGTATTAAAAATGCAACTCTGATCCAGATTCTAGTCAGAACATCATGACTTAATACTGGAAACTTGGGGCTCTCAGCTCTAAAGGGATGTTTCCTTCCCATTCTAATGACCTAGGCTCTGTTTGAAATTGCCTGTTATTTCAGCATCTTAACAGGTCAATGAGTCATGTAATAGGTCAAGCATATTACTGATTGACCATCAAAGTATCTGAAATGTGAAATGCTTTGGCAGCCCAAAGCAGGTACGAGAAATTCTGGATATAATAGGAGAAGGTGTGCTTTCTCCTTCCGTACATTTAATGTAAGAGAAAGAATGTATTGGCAAATCTAACCTTATCCTCTATAATAACATCAGTATATTTGAAGGAACCCTTGTCAATAATCAATACATTTAGTTTACATCTTTTTTAGCACTCACCATTCTTCTGGCCACATAGCCACATGATTATAAAGGAAATATGAAAGATGATTTGGAATAAGATCCTTGCCAGAGGCTCGAAGATCCACAGGATACCAGAACTCAAATTCCTGCTTTAACTGATCTAATTTTTCCTTTGGGATCTGAGTCTTAGGAAATGGAGCTTCCTTGAAGAAAATATAATCCCAAACCTCCTTGGTCATTTGCTGTGGTCTGTATTAAAATAAAAGTAACGAATAAACAACAACAGAACATATATATAGTTTCTTTGAAAAAAAACAGCATTCTAATCCAACCATGAAGTAGAAATCTTTTTTTTTTAAGTATTTATTCTATTTATTCATTTATTTGGCTGTGCTGAGTCTTAGCTGTGGCATAGGGGATTGTCATTGCATCATGCCAGATCTTTCATTTCAGTACACAGACTCTTTAGTTGTGGCACACAGGCTCAGTAGTTGCACAACTCGGCCTTAGTTGCTCCTCAGCATGTAGGATCTTAGTTCCCCGACTAGGGATTAAACCTGCATCCCATGCATTTCAAGGTAGATTCTTAACTCCTGGACCACGAGTGAAGTCCCAGAAATCATTTTCTCAATGTTCTACAGTAACAAATGAGAACAAGAGACTCCCATAAGGATAAACAGTGAGTAACAGAGGGGTTATTTATTACTTTTTCTCAATTCAACAGCAAAACCATAACAAAATTCCACTAAATGAATTCTTATAAAAACTAATAATTAGAAAGTATTTTCAGGGACTTCTCCGGTGGTCCAGGGGTTAAGAATCTGCCTTCCAATGCAGGGGACATGGATTCAATCCCTGGTTGGGGAACTAAGATCCCACTTGCCAAGGGGCAAATAAGCCCACATTCTGCAACTATAGAACCCATGTGCTCTGAAGCCTGCACACCACAATTAGAGAGAAAGCTTGAGCACTGAAAAGTCCTTGCACTGCATCTAAAGATCCGGAACGCCACAACAAAGATACTGCCTCAACTAAGATCAAATGCATCCAAAAATAAATTAATTTTTTTTAAAAAAAGCATTTTCAATATATAAATCAAAAGATTATATCTCATGCTAACAAATCACCTTTCTTCCTCTATCCATTTACCAACCTGATGCCCAAAGGAGACTCTGCTTGCCCACGCAAGTTACCTCCCTGCAGCAGGTGTGCAACTGTGTAAAAGGCCATGTAAATAGTAGAGTCAGAGAGCGATTCAATCAGCCACTGCTCATCCCACGGCAAACGAGTACCTACAAGTAAAAGGAAGAAAATTCGCGTAAGATGAATCTAAGAGACACTTCATTCCCAGAATTCACATTTTCAAAAGCAGGTCTCTAGCACTGACAAAGCTACTTCTGTAGGTTCTTAAATTTACTTGAATAATATAAACTGATAAAATTTTTTTTAAATGGTGAAGCACTAGAAATTTTCTATTAAAAATAACTGCACCATAAAACTATATGGGTTAGATACTTCTACCATTAGGTAAATAGGAGGGGGGACCAGATCCTAGTTTCTCTCACCCTCTAACCAAAAACCTCTCACTTCCAGCTCAGAAAAACAATGGAAGAGAAGGGAAAATGGCAAAGGGTTAACCTGTTATGTAACCGGAAAAGTCATTCACACGGAAACCTGAAGTTTGCTCACCTAAGCCGTAAGTTCTCGAGCAAGCGTGCTCCTGCAGCCAATCTAAGGTTGCTTCAAAATTCCTCCTAGTCTCCTCACAGTACCTGGACAGAGCAGAATATAAAGTGTTTCTCCTCTTCAGCTTCACTGTCTTCCTCGTTTCTCATCTCCTTCCCCTTCCCCTTGGAGAAGGGAATGGCAACCCACTCTAGTATTCTTGCCTGAAGAATTCCATGGAAGGAGAAGCCTAGCAGGGTATAGTCCAGACTCACAGAGTTGGACATGACTGAGCAACTAACACTTCCCCTTCCCCAGCACCTTCTCCCATCTTACGTTTCCAGGTTCTTTAAGCATTGGGATGTCTGTTTTTTCCAGTTCTGTTCTCCATAATCCAAGTACCTGGGAGTGGACAAATTGATAAAAAAAAAAAAAAAGTCAAGGATAAGCAAAGTGACGGGAAAAAATTTCTGCTTGCTATCTATAAAAGAAACTAACCACTGGTCACACAGGGCCACAACGCATTCATCTGAAGACCTGGACATAACTTGTTTCTCTGGTTCCATGTAAATATATGCATCTCCCTAGATGAAAGTAAATAAAAATATGTCAGATACTATGTCAAAGCAATCTCTATTCCTCAAGAATAAGAAAAGAAGTAACTTAAAAAAAAAAATGCTCTACCACCAATAACTAAATTGCAAATTTTCACTATGTCCTCCCTCTTCCTAGAGTAGAAGTTACTTGCCTTTCTTTCTGTATACCACTTGTTTCTGAAAAGGCCTGCATCTTTATTAATCAGGTGGATCACCTTCCCTAGGTACAGCTTATTCCTTTGCAGAGTAAAAAATGTTTGACAGCTTCTACTACTATGGTTTGAAGGCTATAGCAGCCTTCTATTTTTGTTATAAGAAAAACATAAAAATTGGAAACTAAATGCATGGAACTGCCTTTAAAAAAACACATGCATGAAAACTAGATATGGAAAATAATATTACTAAAGATTTATAGTATCATGAAAAATTCCCACTAGAAAACTGACCATAAATTTTATTTTTTTTAATATTAAAACAATGATCTCTTAAGGTGTTACAATCCCAAGCTTATTAGGATAGTTTTTTAAAATAAGATTCAGCATTGTTATTCATAAAATGACTCACTGCTCTGTGTACTTAATGCAAGTTCTTCATACTGAAACAGGTAGGACTTTGGTTTAACAATGCTAAATTAAAAACGGACATTCAATTAACTCTGCTCCTTCTCGAAATTGGAACAAATGACAACAAAGAGGTTTTCTTTTTAATGGTATGAAGTTATAAAGACAAGAATGGGAGAGAAATAACATCAACCAAATTTTGGAAACTAAAAAGCAGAATGACTGACAATTGTATTAGTGGACCAAAGGAAGCTAGCTGAATCCTAAGCCCACAGGAGAGAAAGCTGAATTCTTGTGGCTCAGTTGGTGAAGAATCTGCCTGCAATGCAGGGGACCTGGGTTCAATCCCTGGGTTGGGAAGAACCCCCGGAGAAGGGACAGAATACTCCTGTATTCTGGCCTGGAGAATTCCACGGACTGGATAGTCTATAGGGTTGCAAACAGTCAGACACGACTGAGCAACTTTCACTTCACTTCACTTGCATTACAGAACCTCCAAAAGACTCAAGATTTCTGGCACAAGACAGTTCTGGAAAAGGAGGTAACATGAGGCTGGAAAGAGGAAGACTAACTGAAGTCTTTTAAAGAAGTTAGAACCAGATACCCTAATCCCACACTATGGAAACCGGCAGCTGCCTCTCCCTGTGCCTGCAGAGCAATGAGGGTTTACCCTCCGGAGAGGACAGGACAGAGTTTCCCAACCGGAGGACAAAGTTGAGGGAATGGGTTTCATAGTGAAAAGAGGGGGATTAAGGGAAAGTCAGCACATGGGTACTGATACCCACTCTAGCAATCTTCCTTCATGTTAGCTCCCAGAATGTTCACTTAGCTTAGACCCTTTAAGCCAGAAACTGAAGAATCTTCTGAGGGGAACCTAACAAACCACAAAGCCCTCATTAACAACAAGGCTAACATCAGGGCTTCCCTCTGGCCCAAATGGACCTTCCAGATCTCTCCCAGTGACAAGTCCTACCTATATCCAAAAAGGTTCCAATCATCTTTTTGCATGCACTCTTAAAAATCAATAGCCTTCCTCAGGCTAATAAGAAATTAAAATTTCATATTCATGAAATAAGAATTGCAGCATCCTATCACGAAAGATCAGATAACAAACATAAGTCCTTAAACTGGCTCTGAGTTGGTAAATGCTTAAGCTGAGTAAGAGGTATACAGGAATTCATTACACTACTCTACTTTTTTATGTTTGAAATTTTCTACACAAAGAAAAAAATCTAGTGATTTTTTAGGAATATTTATTTATACATACATGCACAAGCACATGTGGAGCTGATATAAAAAACACATAGTAAACAAATGCACAAAAACTCATAGGAAGAAAAAGTTGAGGGACTCCCCCAGAAGGAAAAGCAAAAGAACTTCCAGAGTCTAATAGAGCCAATATCTGAATAGTAAGAATTCTGAAAACAAAAATAAAAAATAAGAAGGGATAAAACAATTAAACAAAAAGTTAATTTTCCCAGAATTGAAGAACAAAAAGTTTCCAGACTGAAGGAGCCGATCCTACACCCAGAAGAATGAATGAAAACTAATCTACACCAAATAAATCATCATGAAATTTCAAAAGAGAGGATTCTATACGCTTGGGGAGGGAGGGGAGACATAGATCATGCCATACCAGTTTTGGCCTTCTTAACAGCATCACCAAACCAGAACACCATGGGTAATGGCCTTCAAATTTTTAAGGAAAAATTATTTCTAACCCAGAATCCTACATCCAAGCATTCAAGTATGAGGACAGAATAAAGATATTTCAGATATAGAAGGTCACAAAATTTACCTTCCAAGTACCCTTTTCCAGGAACATTTCTAGAGGCAGAGCTTCAACAAAGCAAGAAAGTAAATAAGAAAGAAGCAGCCATGGGATCAAGGAGATTCAACTCAAGAAAAACAAATGAAATCCTAAGTAACAGTGGAGGAACATCCCAGATGACGTTTGTGCACGCCTACAGTAAGCAACCAGTCCAGATGACTACAACAGGCTGGAAGGCTCTGAGAGAACTTTCTCTAAGATGTAAACAATAACACACTGATATGTTTGAAAGTATAGAAAAGAAAAATAAACAGTTGGACAGAGTTTGGGGATGAAGTGTCTATAATTATATTTAAAAATAAAAAAGGTAGAGAAAAAAAAAAGACAATTATTAACTCCAAGGAAAATCAAAAGCTGAGGAAGAGAAATTCTCATTGTACACTACATTATGGATCAGCCATGTCTCAACACACTGACTACCTCTCTAACCTAAGTTATAATATACCTATACTAGGAAGATGTGGGGTGAAGAAGTATATACAAATGTGAGGTTAAAGGGGAAGACACAGGTTGGAGAAGAGTTAAATCGTGATCTTTCATAGCAGGAAATCAATGGCTAATGCCTAAAACTGAAAAAATTTTAAATTACACTTCAAGCATTTAGATTAGAGATCTGTAAGAGAGGTGGAGATACTAAAATAAATAACAAAACAGATGAAAGTAAGCCTGTTCAAGCAATAGAAATTTAAGAGGATGTGGATGAATGGAGAGGAAACTGCTGCCTTTTTTTAACAAGTCTTACAGTCCACAGTCTCTCTGTATTACAGGGATACGTAACTATCAAAAACAAAAATTCAATTTCAAAAGTTCAGCAGCTAAGTAACTCAACAACAAAAAAAATTAAACAAAAGTGAAGAGGGGCAAAAGGATGAAAGCAAAAAGTAAAGCACTACAGAAAGAATTGTTAACTACCACTACTGCAAATGGTCACTGCCAGAAAGCATCATTAAAGTTCACTGTATGTAATCTACACATGCCAACTTTAGACCATTACCTTCATCAACATTACAGGTGGGATGTTCAGGTTAAATGAATTGCTATTATTAAACAGGTCTTCAATTTTGTATGTAAATAAAAGTATATCTTTAATACAGCTCCAGGTTCTACTACAGAAAATTGCTAATTAACATTGTAAAGTCTATGAACCAAAAGCGCTTCTAAAACAGCCTTCAGGGGATAGTCTATTACATACAGTGTCAATCATCTTGTTTCTAATAGTCTTCTTTACGTCTTGGACCTTCTGTCCTTTAAATCCATCCACCAACATTACCTAAAAGGATAAGAAGTGTAAAAACACATACAATTAAAATTTGCTTTGGGTCCCCCTTTAAACTTTCTCCTACCTAAACTTACCTCCACAAACAACCAAGATATTTTTAGTGTGAAATTGATCACATTTATAACCATACATCTTTATTTTGGCACAGCTTAGACAATTAATACTTATAACACACTTGTTTTTCTTTTAGTGTAACCAGGATATGTATTATGAACATGATTAGAAAGAAAAGTTCACTTCCTTCCTTCCCACTTCTTAGGTTTCCATGTAGAGAGAATTCCTCTCCCCTAACTCACATCACTCCTGAAGGCTTTGGGGGAAGGAACGGAACCAATGCAGCTCAGCCCCAATTAGGTTTCTCTTTTCAACTCCATCTGTTGCCAGCAAGGATTCTCCTTTGCCTGGCCATGTGATAAACTTGGCTCTGAGAGGAAGGCCTACGGTTTCTCAACTCTGCCTTTTATGTAATGGGGAGATTTAATTCTCAGGCAAAGTATTGCCTTGCCCATTGCTGTCACAGAGCTAAGACACCATTCCCTTCTGACTGATACTGACCACCATCTATCTGATTCCTGTTGACTCTTTCAAATAGGTTTTATCTTTTTGAGATTTTGGGGGTTTTTTGGCCATACCTCACAGCTTGTAGGATTTTAGTTCCCAATCAAGGGATCAAACTTGGGCCTTCAGCAATGAGAATGCAGAGTACTAAGCACGGGATCACCAGGGAATTCCCAATACTTTCTACCTTAAGTGGAAAGACATGTTTTCTATTTTCACCTCCAATCCTCTAAAGTGCCAAAATGCTCCACATCTATTTAATTCATCATTATGAAATTATAGATTATTGATTATCATGGCACAGGGGTTAACAGCACAAATCTTAGAGCCAAGGTGCCTAGTTTGAGTTCCAGCTCTGCTTTGACCTGGCTATCTGGCTGATACTGGGTAAATTACTTAGTGTCTTAGTACCTCAATTTCCTTATCTGTTAAATGGGAATAAGTGCCTACTTTGCAAGGTCATTTTGAGATATAAATAAGTGAATATGTAAGTCCTATATTAGTGCTGGCTTTTAGTGTCATCTAAAACATGGATGAGGTGAGTTTTAAAGAAAACATATAAACAATATTTGGTCATACAGAGAAATAGAAAGCAAAAGTAAAAAACATTCTCATTTACAGCCTTAAAAATCTTCATTTCAACCTCAAGTTACTAACAACTTGACTGGGTTTTTACTTTCACTAGCCTCGCCTTCTTTCCATGGAAATGTAAGCCACATTAATATATGTACAGTAAGGAGAAAAGAGAGGCTCAAAAATGGTGCTAAGATGGCATGTAGTAGTTGTATTAACAAGTAAATTAATGAACTGAATGAAACTGCTTATTTAAAATTTCATCTCATTAAGAGAACAAAGGGACCGGGTATTGTCCATGCAATAAACCTTTGGCGTGTATTGCATAATAAGACGAACTAACCTTAAAAATGTTCTTGAGAAATTCACTCAGAGATTAGGGGCACAAAAATGGAACTTCTGTAATACTATTGGACCAAAATAGATTTAAAAAAAGAAATTTGGAAAGAGAAGAACATAATCTTATAATCAGTTCAGTTCAGTTGCTCAGCCATGTCTGACTCTTTGCGACCCCATGGACTGCAGCACGCCAGGCTTCCCTGTCCATCACCAATTCCTGGAGTTTACTCAAATTCATGTCCATCAAGTCGGTGACGCTATCCAACCATCTCATCCTCTGTCATCCCCTTCTCCTCCTGCCTTCAATCTTTTCCAGCACTAGGGTCTTTTCTAACAAGTCAGTGCTTTGCATCGGGTGGCCAAAGTACTGGAGTTCACCTTCAGCATCAGTCCTTCCAATGAATATTAAGGACTGATTTCCTTTAGGATGGACTGGTTGGATCTCCTTGCAGTCTAAGGGACTCTCAAGAGTGTTCTCCAACACCACAGTTCAAAAGCATCAATTCTTTGGCGTTCAGCTTTCTTTATGGTCCAACTCTCACATCCATACATGACTACCAGAAAAACTATAGCTTTGACTAGATGGACCTTTGTTGGCAAAGTAATGTCTCTGATTTTTAATATGCTGTCTAGGTTGGTCACAACTTTTCTTCCAAGGAGCAAGCATCTTTTAATTTCATGGCTGCAGTTAACATCTGCAGTGATTTTGCAGCCCAAGAAAATAAAGTCTGTCACTGTTTCCATTGTTTCCCCATCTATTTGCCATGAAATGATGGGACCTGATGCCATGATTGCAGTTTTCTGAATGCTGAGTTTTAAGCCAACTTTTTCACTCTCCTCTTTCACTTTCATCAAGAGGCTCTTTAGTACCTCTTCGCTTTCTGCCATAAAGGGTGGTGTCATCTTCATATCTGAGGTTATTGATATTTCTCCTGACAATCTTGATTCTAGCCTGTGTCCCATTCAGCCCGGTATTTTACAAGATGTTCTCTGAATATAAGTTAAATAAGCAGAGTGACAGTATGCCACCTTGACGTATCCTTTTCCCAATCTGGAACCAGTCCATTGTTCCATGTCTAGTTGTAACTGTTGCTTCTTGACCTGCATACAGATTTCTCAGGAGGCAGGTCAGGTGGTCTGGTATTCCCATCTCTAGAAGAATTTTCCAGTTTGTGGTGATCCACAGTCAAAGGCTTTGGCATAGTCAATAAAGCAGAAATAGATGTTTTTCTGGAAGTTTATTGCTTTTTCAGTGATCCAAGGAATGTTGGCAATTTGATCTCTGGTTCCTCTGCCTTTTCTAAATCCAGACTGAACGTGTGGAAACTCTCAGTTCATACACTATTGAAGCCTCGCTTAGAGAATTTTGAGCATTACTTTGCTAGTGTGTGAGATGAGTACAATTGTGCAGTAGTTTCAACATTCTTTGACATTGCCTTTCTTTAGGACTGGAATGAAAACTGACCTTTTCCAGTCCTGTGGCCACTGCTGAGTTTTCCAAATTTGCTGGCATATTGAGTGCAGCACTTTCACAGGATCATCTTTTAGGATTTGAAACAGCTCAACTGGAATTCCATCACCTCCACTAGCTTTGTTCATATCTTATAGTAATCCCTCTCAAATCAGGACACAGCTGAAATAATATTAAATTTTTCTATATTTTTTTCTAAATCACTAAGAAGGAAATCAAAGATCATGGAGTACGTAAATCAAACAAAAATGATAACAAAAATATTACTTACACCATCATAAAAACCTCTTAGGTACAATTTCTCCTTTGCTTCTGCAAGTTTTTCTCGGTCATTCTGGCTCTGAATTTTCAACTCATCACATATAGTTACAGCAGAAAGCTTTCCAAAATCTGGGATTTCAATGACTGGCACCTGCAAAAAAGAGAAATGTGAAACTATTCACACTGAATGAACATAAAAACAGCCTTATGGGCATAGTCCTTTGCCTCCACTGTCCAATGAAGTCATATGAGATTTTATATATCATTAGGTCAGCTCCACACATTAGGGAAAACATCCAGATGTGAATCTATCTTCCTACTGTCCATGGGAACCACCCAAATTCTCTGCACCAACCCCCACAGTGTCCTTTCCTCGCTACACATATAGCTTCCACAGCTCTCAAGCCCTCACTGGGCATATAATTTACTGAATAATGTTCAAAACTGGCAAAATGATGCATGCATGTGTGCTGAATCATTTTAGTCATGTCAAACACTCTGCAACCCTATGGACTGTAGCCTGCCAGGCTTCTCTCTCCATGGGATTCTCCAGGCAAGAATACTGGAGTAGGTTGCCATTTCCTATTCCAGGGGATCTTCTAGACCCAGGGATTGAACCCTAGTCTCTTATGTATCCTGCATTGGCAGGCAGATTCTTTACCACTAGCGACACCTGGAAAGCCAGCGAAATGAGGTAAACAACTAAATTTATGGATGGTCTTTTTCCTGATTTATATTAAGTCTTCTGGAGTCTCCATGAAAATTATTAACTAGTAATTTACATTTCTAAAGACACTAACATGAAAACATAAACATTCATGAGTAACATGGCAAAATTTTATCTTTAGAAGCCTGGAAATCTGCCACATTAGAAAATAAGTTACTACAGAATTGGTGATACTAAAAGACAAACTATTTGTTTGTTCTGGAACTGCAGGTGCCAAGAGCTAAGAAAATGCCTACTGTTAAAGTTTTTTGTTTGCTCTTATCCATCACAGCAGATATCAAATTAAAGTAAGTAAACTCTTAAACTCCCTCTTATTTTCATTCTCTGTGAGTTGGTGATGGACAGGGAGGCCTGGCGTGCTGCTGTCCATGGGGTCACAAAGAATCGGACACGACTAACAGACTGAACTGAACTGAACCAATTATTTAATTCTGTTACGAGTGTTAGCTCTTTTCTTCCTCTAATGAAAAGATGGACATTAATATTCTGAATCATCTATGTACTCACAGGTTCAAATGGCAAGACCATGTCATCTCTAATGCCGTACTTCACTCGTAAAGCCTACAAAAACAAAAAAAAGTTAACACTAATGATCAATATTTTTCTGGTATTTTCATTAAGAGAAGTACCCTCTAAAATTTTCTTGAAGTATTTTTCTTCTTCTCTCCATAACGACCAATTTTTTAATTTTATAGAAAAAAATCTCAAGAAGGGATGTATGACTTTTAAAAACTAAACAGTTTAAGTTAGACTGAATAGCGTAAATGATGAAACTATACAGTCAAAAGCAAAAGTTCACATAGACACACGCATATCACTTAAAATGAAGTTCACATTCCAGTTGCAATGAAAATGCAAGTATCAGAAAACTTGTTTTTACAAAACTTTCTCTTGTTAGCAATCAGGTTGCTCTTCAGCAGGTGAATGAATAAACATACATCCAGACAACAGAATATTATTCAGTGCTAAAAAGAAACAAGCTATCATGCTATGAAAAGACATGAGAAACCAAAATGCTTATTACTAACTGAAAGAAAGTCTAAGAAAGCTACATACCATATGAATCCAACTATTACACAACTTTCGGGAAAGGTAAAACTATGGTGACAATTAAAAAGATCAGTGGTTGCCAGGAGTGGGAGGGAAGAGAGATGAACAAGAGCACAGAGGATTTTTAAGGCAGTGAAAATACTCTGTATATCACAATGATGGACACACGTCATTAAATGTTTGCACAAACCCACAGAATGTACAACACCAAGAATGAACCCTAAGGTAAACTATGGACTCTGGGTAGTTATGACGTCAATGTAGGTTCACCTTTGATAAAAACATACCACTCCAGTGAGTGACACTAACAATGGGGGAGGCTATGCAGGTGTTGAAGCAGGGGGTATTACATGGGAATCTCTGTGCCTTCCTCTCTATTTTTATTATGAACCTAAAACTGCCCTAAAAAAAAAGTCTTAAAAAAGATTCTACGGGGACTTCCCTGGCTGTCCAGTGGTTAAGACATCACGCCTCCACAGCAGAGGGCGCAGGTTCAATCCCTAGTTGGGGAACTAAGATCCCCCATGCCTCGTGAGACAGCCAAAAAAAAAACAAGGTTCTATGAAATATTATTTTTAAAATTCAAGTCACAGGAAAACATATAAGTATCAAGAAACAGGTTAAAGATAGCATTAAAAAAGATATCTGCATAGTTTTTCAGCCTAATCCAATAGTTCAGTGATGCCTAACAAATGCGATGAGAAAGAGGAAATGTGAACATGAAACACAGAAACTTACCTGCTTTTTCTTCAAGTCTCTGAGGGCAGCAAAATCATCAGGAGAGTCAGAAGGAACACTTGTGACCACACCAGTGCCTTGTAAAGGAAAATGTGGAATTAACTAATAACAACCAGAATGTGTCCACCGAAGAATTTCTACAAAGAAGTAAACTCTTTACCTTTATCCTCCTTGATGGTGAGCATTGGGAGAACATAGATCACCTTGTAAGATGTTAAAGGTGCAGAAAGTGATGCACCAAGAATATCCTATGTAAGAAAAAAGATCAGTATAAAGAGGAAGTAACTTATTCTAATCATTAAATTTTAAAACTATGTTTATATTTTAAGCCATGAGAAGCTAGTAATCAGCAAAATTCATTCTTTTTTACCTACTAGACTAGAAATAACTGAAAATAATTATAAAGCCCAAATCTTGTAATGTTGTGAGGAAATTAGTACACTAACATATTGCTTCTAACGTTGCACTCCTTGAGGAAAACAATATAGGAATCCACAGCAAGAGTCACAAAAATGTTCACACAGCTTGGACCCAGCAATCCAATTCTAGGAATTTACCTCAAAAGATTCTTTGAGAATCTGCCCAATGCTGTGTTAACTACATTAGCAAAACCTGGAAACAACTAAGACTTTCAATGATTTTTTTTTAATCACTTAATTAAATATGAGACATCAACAAGATAGAATATTATGTCTCTGTGTTTCTATTTTAAACAATAATTAAAAAGACAGTTAAGAAGACATATCTAGTTTCTCTTTAAAATAAAAAAAAAAGAAGATGCTACAGAAATGCACTTTTCAATTCCATATAGTTTCCTTTACCCATATATATAAGTTGCTTATAGAATTTGGAGCCATACTGATAAAGGCTAAATATCATTAACAGTTTAAAGCTATTTTTAAAATTATATCACCCATTTCCCTCATACCAGAATCTGCTCAAATTAACAAGGAAAGAAGTTGCATGTAAGAGCAAGAAAAAAAAACCTTTTGTCATTAATACTGTTCCCCAAAACCTCTCAGACGGAACTCTAACATTAGGAAATAATGAGATGTGGCAGGACTGCTTATAACAGATGAAGCTATTCAAATATCCATTATACAGAGTCATTAAATAATTTGTGGCACAGCCAAACAATGGAATACTGTGTAACAGTAAAAAATAAGAACAGAAGGAATTCCTCGGCAGTCCAGTGGTTAGGACTCTACTTTCACTGCCAAGGGCCCAGGTTCAACCCCTGGTGAGGGAATTAAGATCCTAAAAGCCACATGGCATAGCCAAAAAAAAGAAAGAATGAGAACAAGGAGATGTTTATTACCAAGAAATAGCTAAGTAAAAAAGAAAGTAAAACACCGAACAATGTGATGAAATACAGTGCCATTTGTGTGTAAAAAAAGAGGGCTAAAGAATATATATGTATGTATTTGCTCGTATATACATGAAATACTTCTGGAAGGATTCACAAGACACTGGTTTCACTGACTGCTTATGGAAGAGAGAACTGAGTGATTGGGAGTATTTTGTGTACCTTTTCTTTTTTTTTTGGCTGCACAGCCTGCAGAATCTCAGTTCCCCAACCAGGGATGGAACATGTGCCCTTGGCAGTGAAATCACAGAGTCCTAACCACTTGGCAACCAGGGAATCCCTTCTTTTTGTCTTTTAAATTTTGAGTCTTATGAATATTTAGTAATCTAGTCAAAAAATAAATTTACAAAATAAGAAATAAAAGTCCAATTCAAAAGGAGAATTGAGATGGTATTCTACTCATCTTTTTCTTTTAAAAGATTTTTTATTAAGATACCGAAGATCAGCACTTAACCAAAGGGAATAAAACACCCTAGTAAATAAGCAAAATAAACCTAAGTAAAATAAACTCTAAGGATACTACACGTGCTCATGCACAGTCATATCCGACTCTGTGCGGCCCCACGGACTGAGGCCCACCAGGCTCCTCTGTGCATGGGATTCTCCAGGCAAGAATACTAGAGTGGGTTGCCATCTCTTCCTCCAGGGAATCTTCCCGACCCAAGGATCCAGCCCAAGTCTCCTGGGTCTCCTGCATTGTAGGCAGATTCTTTACTGGCTGAGCCATCAGGGATTTAGTTAAGATCAAGACTTCCTTTCCAGAAAAAAAGCAGCTGCTACTGCATACCAGGAACACGGGTAATCATATTAAAAAAGTAGTATCGGGACTTTCCTGGTAGTTCAGTGTTAAGAATTCACCTGCCAATACAGCAGACACAGGTTCGATCCCTTATCAGGAAAGATCCCACATGCCATGGAGCAACTAAGCCCATGTGCCACATCTACTGAAGCCCATGTGTCTAGAGCCTGTGCTCTGCAACAAGAGAAGCCACCGCAGGGAGCAGTCCGAGCACCGCAACTAGAGAGCAGCCCCTGCTCACTGCAGCTAGAGAATGCCCACGCACAGCAAAAACGACCCGTTTTTCAAAAGGAGTAATATAATGTCTACTGCAGCTATATACTAAATCTCTTGAGGAGAACTGTATTTTTCAATCAGATAATTACTGAGCAGAAACATAAGATTCAAAAATGCTATTTTAGGGAATTCCCTGACAATCCAGTGGTTAGGACTCCATGCTTCCTCTGCCAGGGGCCTGGGGCTTAATCCCTGGTCGGGGAACTAAGATCCCACAAGCCACATAGTATGGTCAAAAAAAAATATTTTCTAATAAATACATAAATAAAAATGCTGTTTTACTGATGTGGTCACACAATGAATATACCGCAGCAATTAAAAAGCAAACAAAAAGAACAAACTACTACTACATATACATGGGTGAATCTCACAGGCATCACATTGAGCCAAAGAAGCTAGACATAAAAGAGTACAGACTATACAATTTCACTATGTAAAGTTCATGAAGAGCGACTCATCTTTGGTGACTTAAGTCACGTTAGTGGTTACCTCTGCAGAAGCAGGGATGTGAAATGGACAGGAGAGTGCCTTCTGGAGTGCTCCAACTGTACATCCCTTGATTTAAGTGGTGCATAACATTTGAAGACATACCAAAATACACACTTACGACTTACACACCTGACTGTACGTATACCTCAACTAAAATGTTTTTTTAAACATTCTTTTCTCAAATTTCATTTCTGACATTTTCCTCTAAATGCATGCCCTAAAATAAATTCCACTACCCAACTTACCTCTCCCATTAACTCTTTAACAACAGGTACCACTCCATTGTCCTTGGTAAAGCCCTGGTATGACATATTTCTTGCAGCTCTTTGGGTGCAGATGAATATATCGCCATTCATTGTCTCAAATCCAATGTACTTCATATCAGGGCGAACCCAACAGTTTGTTTGTCCAAACATAGTCTCAGGTCTGAGAGTAGCAGCTACCAAGAAGATATTTTTCCCTTTCAAGCCACTAAGAAGAAAAAAACACATTTACGCAAAATATGTTGTGGATTCTATCACAACTATCTGATGTTTCAAAAAGATGAAGCCACAATTCTTTGACAAACCTACCTTAATTTGGATGGGTATGGCTCAAGCACTTTCAACTTGATTAAAGTATATTCCTGAGGTCCAACACCCTAAACAAAATAAAAATTTGAAAGAGAAAAGAGTTGGAGTAAACCTAATCTATGCAAGAGATCTGATTCAAATTTCTAAGATGGGTTCTTGCACTGCTAGAATAATTCTTCCTTCCAATGAAAAGACTGTCAGTGGTGTGTTGACCACATGGAAGCCTAATGTGTAAGAAATGACTTGAGAGACCACCATCCTACCCCACACCAGACAGAACTGGTCAAGGAGGTCCAGACTACTGAGTAAGGTTTGCTAAGAGCTCTCTCGAGAGGGGAGAACAAGGGGAGAGTGACTGGGATTAATCAGCCAAAACAGTGTTTGCCAAAATGGGAGTTAGAAGATACAATCAATATCAATCCTACAGAGCAGTCATCAGAGACATACGATGGACCAGGGATCAAATGATGTGTATTCAAAACCTAGCTTGGGCCCTCACTTGTGGCCTGCCACAAGGAGTCACAATCACTCTGAACCTTCATTTCTTCATAAAAAATAAAATTAATTAAAAATTTAAAAAATAAAAAACTGTGCTGTGCCTAACACAGCACTGTCCTGAGGAACACATAAGATAATGACACATAATGATAATGACAAAATGCTTTGAAAAACTATAATGTACTATTGAAACTTAAGATGTTGCTATCATTGACTATACTAAAGCTTAACATAGTAAACTAGCCTTCTGAAGGCTCTCAAATCTTTCAAAATTTTGATCAACTCTCACTTCTGTCAGATAAGTTACATCATAATTGAAGGCTGATTTTGAAAGGTAGTCACTAGCCTATGAATGTGTTCAAAGGTGGTAACAGAGAATGACACACTCATAGGGACTACAAAGTTCACTGTTGTTGATTTACTCTGCCAAGGATTTAGACAAATGATTTACCCTTGCTTCATCCAAGTATTACAGGGAACAATGTCACTAATGTGTCTTCCAGGAATGCAGAATGAACTGATGTCATGCATGACTTGAAGTACTTTGAAAATAAGCAGGCATGTGACCAAAGCAAGTATAAATGGAATCTGTGTACATGAGTGAACCACATATCTCATTACCTTTCCTCATGGTCTCTTTTTAGAACCGTGCACTCTCCAAGTGGTGCTTCTCAAACATGAGCAGGCATATGAATCACACAGAGAACACATTAAAAGACAGATTCCTGGGCTCCACCCTCAGAGCTTCTGATTCAGCAATTTAGGGGTGAGGTTCAAGAATCTACTTCTCTAGGAATTCTCTGGCAGTGTAGTGGTTAGGACACCACGCTTTCACTGCCAAGGGTCCAGGTTCAATCCCTGATCTGGGAATCCTGCAAGCCAAGCTGAGTGACCAAAAAAAAAAAAAATCCAAGAATGTGCTTTTCCAGCACAAGCTGATGCAGCTAAACCTACCACCAAAGTTCTAGAAAAGGTTCTAGAGAAGATACAGGTACCTATGATGACAATCTGCCTCCCTCTTTAACAGCCACCAGAGTATCATGACTTACACCTCAATACTGGAATAAAGCTATTTTTAGGTTTCTGATTTATTTCTTAAACTCTGTGACCACATTAAGAATTATTACAATAAATATTCTATGTCACAAATAATTACCTCCCCAGTTTGTCTGTCATGATCCATGCAAGGCTGTCCATCTTTTGGAGAATAAATGGTATACCTAAAATAAAAAATAAATGACAAACATTACACTGTACAAGTTTTATCCTAATGGATTTGTCAGTGTTGTTCCTAACATCTCACAATATTTCTTCTAACTAAAACTTCTGAGTAAATGTCTACATCATTTTTATGCTTTTATGGGGAATTTTGTTGCCAACACAGTTGCTCAATGAAAGCTTTTTGCCTTCATCAAAGGTAATACCACTGAAAAATATTCACTGATCTTGGCTTTGTGGTATGAAACAGAAGACTGTAGAATATAAATAAGCTTTTGAAATGCAAATACCTTTTAATGAGCCCATATGATCAAGGGAGAACTTTATAGAACAATTTATAGAGAAAAAGGATAAACTAAAACACAAATACAATTATTTTTCTACTTGGCTAGAATACTTAAGAGAATCTTTCCTGAGACGATAAAAGTAGAATGTTTAGTGAGACCCCCTATTCTCCCAGGTTCTATTTGTCACAAACACTAAGCAGCTCAAAGAAATTAAGACACTGGCCAGACAAAAAGGAAACCAAAAGAAATAAGAGAACAAAAAGAGGAATTATAAAAAGAGAAAAGATAATGGAAAAAAGTAGGCTCTGGGCACAGTGAATTACAATACAGGAATTATATGATTTTGCTTTATTAAACTGAAGGACAACAAACTCACCGCTTCCCAAACTTAATTCTGCTTCTTTCTTTTAATGTTAGAAACTGCCACCTGACAAATGAATCATAGTAAGGATTAACATCAGTGGTGATGAAGGACCGGCGCCAATCTACCTACAGGAGGAGAAAGGAAATGGTAATTTTTTAGAAATTTATATAGTCTCTACAAAAAGGAATTCCCATGAATCAATTATTTACTCACCTACTCCTAACTTTTCAATGTAGAATTATATCAAATGTCAAAAGCAAACCAAAAAACTTCAAGTTCCATCTATTAAATATATGTCACAATTATCACATTAATTTATGCTTAATAGGTAAGCTTTTAAACATATATATTTACATATTAAAAATATAGGAATTATAATAAATTAAGAAGGAACACTGAAACAACATCTTTTTGTGTCCCTAAATATTCAAGCTACACTTGGGTTTCTTCAAATCTCTTTTTTTTTATTTTATTGAAATACAGTTAATTTACAATGTTGTGGGTTTCTTCACTTGAACAGTACTCCTTTTTACTAATTGCTAGTATATCTATATATATTCCAAAACAACAAACATTAAAATACTTCATTGCTTACCTCAAGGCCCATGTGGCTCTAATCAGAAAATAACAGTACCAAGCCATTCGTGGAATACTGATGGAATATATTATTCTAAATTAAGAGGCGGTACAAATCTTGTATAGTCACACGAATATAACTGTGTTCTTCACATTGCCTTAAACTACAGAGGTGACCAGCATACCTTCAAACCCATTCTCTTCAGATCCTGGACAGCCAGTGGTGGGAAATATTCAAGCCAATGTTCTGCTTCAGAAAATTTGACTATCTCATCATCAGAAAGGCCGAGGGACTTCATAATGTCCCACTGGTATTTAGAAGATCCAGCTTTAGCAGCCGCTTTACTCTGAAAATAACCAGCAAAACCAAACTCCATTAAAGAACAACTAACAACCAGTTAACAAACTCCAGAACCATAATAATTTTAAATGAATGATCCTATTTGGTAGTTTTTTTAAACTCTAAAACAATATTACTGACATATAGGAATACTGCAGAATCTGGATGCACTGTTTTATATGCCAAACCTGTATTCTGACACCAAAGGTAAGTAAATGGATGGAACCATAAAAAAATTATCATCACAAAGATAAGTTCTTAGCACCAAACCTTCTCTATTTCCTTTTTTCAAATACCACATGAATCTTTTTTAGTTATGAATAAACTACTAACTAGAGTTTCCTCCTTTTCCAACATTTATCAATATCAAAAAAGTAACCACATGCCAGGGACTGAAGGTGGGCAAAGGTGTTGGACCATAAAACTATAAAAAGGTAGGAGGAGGAATCACGGGACTAAGGAAACCGATCTCTATGTACCGTGGTGGCAGAAACAAGACTCTGTGCATTTGTCAAACCAAGCCAATGATATATTCCAAAGAGTGAATTTTACTTTATGTAAATTAAAAAAAAAAAAAAACTGACCAGGATGTTGGAGGAACTCAAGATAGAAAGCAGACTGTGACAAAGTTATCTAACTGTATTACAAATGCACGCTATAACCACACTAAAGGGGTAGGAAAGAAAGAACTTTAGAAGTAACCGGAAAATAGCATGTTGCTGCTGCTGCTAAGTTGCTTCAGTCATGTCCGACTCTGTGCGACCCCAGAGACGGCAGCCCACCAGGCTCCGCCGTCCCTGGGATTCTCCAGGCAAGAACACTGGAATGGGTTGCCATTTCCTTCTCCAGTGCAGGAAAGTGAAAAGTGAAAGTGAACTCGCTCAGTCGTGTCTGACTCTTAGCGATCCCATGGACTGCAGCCCACCAGGCTCCTCCACCCACGGGATTTTCCAGGCAAGAGTACTGGAGTAGGGAATAGCATGTTGACTAGATTCTAAAGACAAAATGAACTATACACAACCAATGTATTTTAGTTGGTAAAACTGTTCTGTAACTACTGGTAGACAACTGAACAAATAACAGATATGCTGTAAATAATGAGAGCTAGGTTCCCTACTGTTGGAGAAAGGAGTCACAAATAAGCAAAGGGAGAATGCTAGAATGAGCCCTGTGGTGCTAACATAGAGCCAGAGGCATCAGTATGCACTTAGAAAAAATAGAGACAGAAAGAGAACAACAAATGCTATATGATATCACTTATATGTGGATAATCTAAAATATGACACAAATGAACTTACCTTTGAAACAGAAATAGACTCAAAGATATAGAGAATAGATCTGTGATTGCCAAAGACAAGGGGAGTGGGAGAGGGGTTGTTTAGGAGTTTGGGAACAGCAGATTTAAATTATTATACACAGATAAGTAAACAACAAGGTCCTACTGTATAGCACAAGGAACTATATTCAATATGCTGCAAAAAAAAAAAACCACCATAACAGAAAAGGAAAAAATATTTTAAATAAAGAAAAAATACAGGAATTCCTGGTCAATCCAGTAGTTAAGATCTGGCTCTTTCATTGCTGTGGGTGTGGGTTTGATCGTTGGTCAGGGAACTAAGATTCCTGGTTGGTATGGCCAAAAATAAATAAAGTGTTTACATTAACAAAAAAAAAGAAAAAACCTCATTTTAAAAAAATACAAAGAAGTAAATACAGACACATACATAGGCAATGGCACCCTACTCCAGCACTCTTGCCTGGAAAATCCCATGGACGGAGGAGCCTGGTGGGCTACAGTCCATGGGGTCGCTAAGAGTCAGACATGACTGAGCAACTTCACTTTCACTTTTCACTTTCATACATTGGAGAAGGAAATGGCAACCCATTCCAGTGTTCTTGCCTGGAGAATCTAAGGGACGGTGGAACCTCATGGGCTGCCGTCTGTGGGGTCGCACAGAGCTGGACACGACTGAAGCGACTTAGCAGTAGACATACACATATTTCCTTGCTCTTTCTACAGAGAAGATCTAGAAACAATGAGCATACCTAGCACTCAGAATTTAGTTTCTAAATACCATTTTTCAATAAAAGGAAAAAGGACTCCTTGGAAAAGTGGCTAACTCCAGGGCTAAAATAGGGAGAAGAGAAAATGAGCTTGCAGCATCTTGTGGCACCTGAAAGTACAGAAGTGCTCAGGAAAAAAAAAAAAAAGGAATAAAAGAAAAGATGAGCGCATGTCAAGTGGACAAAGGAGCCAACCTAAAGATTCCCTTAATGGCCAATGCTAGAACAATCTGAGCAATAACAATAACTCAGCAACAACAACAACAAAAACCAATAGTATTAGATTATAACTCAAAGAATAAATAAATATGCATGAATCCACACTGATACAAAAAAGAAATAAGTAAATGAAGAAGAAACAGAAGAACTCCACATAGTAAGTGTAGAAGGATGAGAGAAACAGAAAATCAACATTAGAACAAAACAGCAATAACCAGTGCAGGCAAGATCCACTGATGAATGCTAAAATTAGTGAGGAAATATATATTTTTTAAAAAAACAAGATGTTATTCCCATAGTCTCAAAGTATCTCTCCCAAACCATACATGAATCACAAAGGGAAAAATGAAATCTTCACAGTAGGAAAGCTGACAGATACCACCTAAACCAAATGATCAAGGTTAACATCACCAGTAATAAGACATATCAATATCTTATACTCCTTGACTGGATTCACTGAAGACACAACACCTCTCAATCTACTCATGAGAAAGCATTAGACAAGCCTAAAACAAGAGATACTTTATAAGTTATCTGACCAGTCCTTTTCAGAAGTGCTAAGATCAGGAAGACAAGACAGAAGAGACATGACAAGCAAATACAAGATGGGATTTTGGATAGGATCTTAGAACAAAAAAGAATGCTAAGGAAAAACTGGTGAAACCAAATGAAGTTGGTAGTTTCTCAAACAGTATTGTTCAAATGTTGGTTTCTTAGATTTGAGGACAGTACTATGGTTATATAAGATGTAAAGGAACCCTACGCAATCTTGCAATTCTGTAAGTCTAAAATTATTTCAAAATAAAGTAAAAAGGAGGGAAAAGGCAATCAAAAGGTGAGAAAGATATTTTTGCTTCATTACTTTTTAAAAATTAGTGACTACACTTTATGTGTCAGATACTACTATATTGTTACTCTGGGAATGTACATATAAATCTGACAAATATAAATAAAACTTCAACCAAAATAAGTATCATCAAGTTACCAAACCTTTTTTCCTTTAGCTTTATCCTTAATTATTATATCTTCTGTTTTAACATTGATTTCTTCCTCTTCCTCTTCCTCATCTGGGAAATCAGGGGGGCAACCATAAAGTTCTACTTCTCTTTTCAATTTATCAGCACATGCCTACAAAAAACACAACATTAGAGGCAGTAAAGTTAAAAATTCCAAGGTAGAACACTTTGAGTCTTTTTGTTGTTTCTATGGCCAACTAATACTGACTCTGAACTTTTTAGCAATACATCTATAGATGTGTAGATCATTACAGAAAACTCATGATACAAATCATGTACCTAAAAATTCACTAATTTACTTCGTTTACTTGGCAATGACTCAATGCAATATAATTTATGTTAGGTGTCAGAAGTACAAGAATAAAGATATATTATCATATTGAAAACAACTCTAAAAACTACATTTCTCAATTTAAAGATTACTGTCACATATACTATATTATTTATCATCACAAGGCTACTAGGTAGGTAGGACGAGAGATAATATGCTAGAAAACAGACACTGAAAGATGAAGTGATTTATCCAAGGTTATAAAGCTAGTGAGCTACAGAAATTATAACATGAACCTACATTCTCAACTTCAGCTCTTTTCAAGTGTACCCTATAATGAGTTCACTGTCACAAACAAAGATGACACCACGTATACAGTGTTAATGGAGAAGGCAATGGCACCCCACTCCAGTACTCTTGCCTGGAAAATCCCATGGATGGAGCCTGGTAGGCTACAGTCCATGGGGTCAATAAGAGTTGGACCCGACTGAGCGACTTCACTTTCACGCATTGGAGAAGGAAATGGCAACCCACTCCAGTGTTCTTGCCTGGAGAATCCCAGGAATGGGGAAGCTTGGTGGGCTGCCATCTATGGGGTCGCACAGAGTCGGACATGACTGAAGCGACTTAGCAGCAGCATACAGTGTTAAAGTTTAAAAAAAAATACAAATATAAAGTTGTGAATCTTCAAAAAGGGAAGGGATGCTTCTAAAAAGAAGAATTTCAGTTAATAAACGGGAAAAAACGTGACAACTAGAAAGTCATCATTTTACAACCACAAATTCAACTACTGAAAGACAGGATCATGAAAGGATGCTAAAACCACTGAGTTATTGGGTAACCAGATATTCAAAGGGTCTTAAGGTATCATTCCATAAATTACTTCTTAATGAAAAAAGAGAAAAGTTAACTTTAGAATGAAGAAACATGGACATTATTAATATTACTAAAATGATACAAGTTGACATACGGCTTTTGATGTCAGACAGTAGGAAGCATAAAAAGTAAAAACCTGTCAGAAAAGACATTTTGGGACAGCTAGGGAGATTTGACTATAGATTAGATCATGATAATATTACATCAATGATTAATTTCTTGGAGAGGAAAATGGGATAGTGACAATGTAGAAGAATGGCTTTGTTCTCAACAGATAAAAGCTGGAGTGTTTAGGGGTGACACACCATGAAGTCTGCCAACTTACTTTCAATGAGTTCATAGACGAAGAAAGAAAAAAGCATGCATGTATTGTATGCTGAGAGACAGAACTAGAGCAACTGTGCAAATGTTAATATTTGGTAACTGTAAGTGAAGGGTATCTGGCTGTTCACTGTACCGTCCTTTTACCTTCCCTATAGGTAGGACATTTTTCAAAATAAAAGACTGGCGCATAAAAAGAAGTTAAATTTCCCAACTCCCAAGGATTTAGGGAATCCTTTCAAATGTGTTTTTCTTGCCCATTTTATATTAACAATTATTTTTAATATAAGTTTATGACAAATTTAAGACACTTACTAAAATGACTGAAATAGAACTGTTCATTATTTTAGACCAACAGCCTATATATGCCATGAATGCACAAAACAGTGTCCACTGTACTTGTTAGTAGTCATTATCTAATTCTAAAACAGAAATGTGAATATATAAGGTAACCAAAAGATATCAAAATTAGTTAGAAATCACTCAGACCTTAATGTTTGCCCTTTAAGCACTTCTTCAAATGTTTTCTAAAAATTAATTTTACTATAATAAATTCAATTCATTTCAAAAAAATACTTTAACATAGTACAGAAGTATGTATTTTAAAACCCTATTTCAAATTCTTGAATTGGATATTACTATTTGCTCTAGGCTAAAAAGAGTACACAACAATCCCCAAGCAATCTTACCTTAATGGGCATTCCAGTACAGTGTAAACCAAAAGGAAACAGGCAAGTCTTCCCTTTCAGTCTCTGGTACCCAACTGCAAACTACAGAGAGAAAATCAATTTTAAACTACAAATGTAAATGCTAGATGAATACAAAATTCTGACTTCTCACAATTAGTTTTGTTTTCCTCTTCCCATCTTCCTTTAGAGCACCAGTTAGATGTTATAGTCATTCCAGAGTTACACTTTTTTTCTATGTCTTCACCAACCTAAGAATTACTTTTGAACATATACACATACCTAGAACCCTGTGCACACACACATACAGCATGTGAAAATAGAAAACTTAAATTATTTAAATATAAAAACCATGCTTAAAATTAAGGAACTCTAAGTTCCCTTAACAGGAAATAAATTCTATAGATGTCATTTTCTTCAAAAGAGTATTCATTAAAGACCCTCCATTCCATTATATTAAACAAAAAAGAAGCTTTACCTCACATTTAGATAAAGAAAATGTGTGTCCCAAGTGAAGGCGCCCATTCATATATGGATATGGAAAGGTTACAAAGTACTTGTCCTTGCTGCAAAACAATCATGTAAGAAAGTACAAAAAAGAAAATGTTAAATTCCTTTAACAATTAAGGGTGTGGTCAAGGGAACATTTTACTGTAAGTAACTTGCTTAAATTTTAGTTATTTAAAATATACCAAAAATTAAATTTATAAATCCAGAAATTAAAAGGTCTCTATAATTGAAATATATTTTTGATTTAGAAAAAAATAAGATATTTATAGGTGGCCATTAAAGAAATACATATCCTTGTAGCAAATACTGAAGGGTTTAACTTAAGCTAAAACACTGAGTAAAAAAAATATACAAAAAAAATTAATAGAAAACCTTAATGTTTTACTGATTAAATGAGATATGCTTTCACTATACATAAAGCAATTTGAAGTCCCTCAAGTAAAATAAAACATCCTCAAAATACGTATGTGGCAAATTCACTTAAAAAAGCACCTTTTAAAAGCTGCTTAATTATGTTTTAGTCCTTTTTTTAATGAATCAAGTATATCAAGCAGACATATGTAAGTTATAAAACACAACGAACACCTGTAAGCACCCTATCCAACTCAGAAATTCACTGAAGCCACCCGTGTGCTCCTCCCCATCCTCCCGCCAGAAATCACCTTATCTTGAAATTTACTTTTGACATTCCTTTGTTTTTTAATAAGTTGCACATATGTCTATGCCCTTAAACATCATTTAGTTTCACTCACTTGTGAGCTTTATTTTAAATACGGTCTACTTCACAGATTCCTCAATTCTCTTTTTTCACTCAATGTTATATTTCTAAATTTCTTCAGTTCATTTTCTTTCACTGAGCAAAAGAGCTTTCAAATTCATGTTAGATTATTTTAAATTACTTTAGAGTTGACCAAAATTCTAGAACCAAACAGAAGCTTCAAATTCTAGTTTAAATTATAACACTAGAGAAACTCTATGCTCCCAATGCAGGGGACTCAGGTTCCATGTCCAGTCAGGGAACCAGACCCCACAAGCCTCAATTAAGAGATCATATGCAGCAACAAAGAGCGAAGATCCTGGGCGCCGCAACTAAGACCCAACACAGCCAGATAAACAAATAAATTTTTTTAAAAAAATTGGAAAAAATAAAGTATAACATCAGAAACTTTGTCTTAGAGCAAATCCTTCTCCTCTCTTAGAAAAAGAATTCCATTGGAGTGCAGCTTAACAGCAAAGATAGACTTTGGAATTAGAAAGTCCTGATAAGAAGTCCAAGCCCTGTCAATTAATTCCTAGCTATGCAACCTTAAGCCGGTTACTTAACCTCTCTGTCTTAGTATACTCATCAATAAAACAAGAATTAAAATATTGGTAAACTTAAAGCATTATTAAGATTAAACAAGAACACACAGTTTAAAAAAAGTATATTTCCTACTGCCTTGGCATTTGAACAACACGTGTTCAATAGTAACTACTATTATTGCTATTGTCCATGTATATCCTCAATTCTAAGAAGCACATTTTGCTACATTCCAACATATCTGAAATTGCAACTCAACTTATAATTGATGCACATATTTACCATGGTACTGTACAGCAGCAGTTACTTTTTGTTTTTTCCCCAATACCATTTAATTATGTTATTGTCAATTCTTAACATCAAGGCAATATACATTTATAAAATAAGATTACAGAAACCCTTCAAAATGTATATTCTGTGCCTTTGGAGATAATTATCACTATAATATGATTCTCTGTAACAGAACGACATCCTTTTATCAGTCAGCAAAGACAAAACTTAAAAACATTCTCCTTTGTCTAACTATGAGAAATAATAGTTTTTTTAAAAACTTTTACATAGGAAAAAATCCTTAAAGAATTCCACAGGAAAGAGGATGCTAATTTGAAATAGAGAAAATGGAAGTCACCTCCTTCAGCCTGTTTCAGCCATTATAAATACAATCTGCTTTATTCCTGCCACACAGCAGTTGCTGAGCCAATGGTTCTGGAAGTATAACATGAAGAACCTCACAAATGATTGCTCACCTGGTCTGTTTCTCTAAATTAGACGCGTTGACCTCAAACACCTTCTTGGCATCCCATTTTTGTTGGACTTCTTTCTCAATCTTCTTCAAAAAGTCCACTTTGGCTGTTCCTTTTCTTTCCTATTAAACACAACAGATACAGAATAATCCACTCTATATTTCAGTAAACTTGTTTTAAAAAAAGCTAAAAAAGATCTGGGTTCACACAGAAGTGAGCCATTTACTGATAATCTTTCCATGGTTATCTTGAAATTTAAATGAGTTAAGATTAAAAATTAGGGTTATCATGACCTGATAGGGTTATCCACTTCAAATTCAAAGGGATAATTAAAGACTTACTTAAATACATAAAAAAGCTTTGAAATTCTTTTTAATTAGATACTACAATAAATAAAACACTGATTTCAAATATTCCTATTTAGTTAAAATAGGTGAATACTTAAAAAAAGCATAGGATAGAACAGTGCCTGCTTGTTCAGCTACAATTATTGCCACCAAAGGAGGACGGTGAGGCCCAGCAGATACAGGCTGCAGGAGGATTAGTCATCTACACCGTTTTTTTTTTCCCAAGAAAGCTGATGAAGAACTTCTCCCCAAAATGGTTAGCAGGCTATTAGTATGAAATTTAAATGAAACAAAAATTATACAACAATATTATTAATTAAAAGAAAATATACTAGGCAAGTACTAACTAAAAACTGGTTAATTAATTAATACTAATTAACTGAATGAAAAATGCTGGGCTGGAAGAAGCACAAGCTGGAATCAAGATTGCTGGGAGAAATATCAATAACCTCAGATATGCAGATGACACCACCTTTATGGCAGAAAGTGAAGAGGAACTATAAAAAGCCTCTTGATGAAAGTGAAAGAGGAGAGTGAAAAAGTTGGCTTAAAGCTCAACATTCAGAAAATGAAGATCATGGCATCTGGTCCCATCACTTCATGGGAAATAGATGGGGAAACAGTGGAAACAGTGTCAGACTTTATTTTGGGGGGCTCCAAAATCACTGCAGATGGTGACTGTAGCCATGAAATTAAGACTTAATAACTCCTTGGAAGGAAAGTTATGACAAACCTAGATAGCATATTAAAAAGCAGAGACATTACTTTGTCAACAAAGGTTTGTGTAGTCAAGGCTATGGTTTTTCCAGTGGTCATGTATCAACGTGAGAGTTGGACTGTGAAGAAAGCTGAGTGCCGAAGAACTGATGCTTTTGAACTGTGGTGTTGGAGAAGACTCTTGAGAGTCCCTTGGACTGCAAGGAGATCCAAACAGTGCATCCTAAAGGAGATCAGTCCTGGGTGTTCTTTGGAAGGAATGATGCTAAAGTTGAAACTCCAGTACTTTGGCCACCTCATGCGAAGAGTTGACTCATTGGAAAAGACTCTGATGCTGGGAGCGATTGGGGGCAGGAGGAGAAGGGGACGACAGAGGATGAGATGGCTGGATGGCATCACCGACTCGATGGACCTGAGTCTGAGTGAACTCTGAAGTTAGTGATGGACAGGGAGGCCTGGCATACTGCGATTCATGGGGTCGCAAAGAGTCAGACACGACTGAGTGACTGAACTGAACTGAACTGAATTAACTGAAAGCTGATGTAACTATATTGATATTAGGAAATATAGCCTTTAAACCAAAAATGATTACTAGACAGAGGATACAAAGTGTGGGATATTAATACATTTGGTCTTTGTCCTGTGTTCTTGGCCAGAGCTCCTAAAACTCTCAGAATTTCCTGAGTGATGGGAGTATCTTTTGCTATTCCTAACGAGCTGCTTTTGAACAACCTGAGTTTGTGCTAATGGGGTGATTGAAACCCTAAGATAGCCTTAGGATGGGGCTGATCATCAAAAATATCAAGTAGCTAGAGGTTTAGAAATTCAGGCTACTGATCTCTAAGAAGGGGAAGCAGAAGGGGGTGCTGAAGATTAAGATCTATAAAAACTCTTCAATGGGGAGACTCGATGATCTTCCTGGATGGTCAACGTGTAGAGGTATTGGGAGAGAGGCCGCCTGAAGAGGACATGGAAGCTCTTTGAATTATCTGTCCCCAGCCACACCTTGCCCTCCACCCCTCTTCAGTTTGGTTGTTTCTGAGTCATATCTGTTATAATAAATCAGTAAATATTAAAAAACATAGAAAACAAAATGGCAAGCATGCCTTCAGCATATTGGATCTATCTGGCAACATTCCCATCATTCCTTATGCCACCCTTGGATGAAAATAAACAGAAAAAATACACATGATCACTCCAACTCTGAAAAAGAAGGGCTATAACTTCCCTCTCAGTCTGTGACTCTGTGAAAAAGAATTAGCTGCTAAAAGCAGGTGTGCTGAAGAACACAGCACTCATGCAACTGCCAAGTGTGAAAGCTGGATACCATACACAAATCTAATTCCGTTTTGAAAACTTAATATTAGTGTCTAGAATTTTATTTTCTTATACAAAATTACCTGAACAAAATTAGATTTTCATCCCCTTCTTATATACTAACGTTTCCAGATGCTGCATCATTTTTAAATGAGAAAATACCTGGGCTCTACATCTACAACCTACTAGGCAGGTAACCTTGCCAAGTCATGTCATGTCTCCCTCTGTACTTCCACCCAACAGCTCAAAACATGCTTTCTACTCGAATCACAGATATGCTGCTATTTTTAGACAGCTATTTTTTTTAATGGTTACATAAATTTGAAGTAATGATGCAAACAGTACTTCTGGGCAATTAAAAAAAAAGTACTACTATTTCTTCAATAACTATCTTAAATATACCTTCTGTATTGAATGATAAAAATAAGAGTATTAAAATTAGGTAAGATTCAGTATAAATCTACCATAAATTTGTCAATTCTGTTTTACTATTTTCAACTTTAATATATATTTTTCTTTTTTTCATTTGGCTGTGCTTCACTGCCTGTAGGATCTTAGTTCCCTGACCGGGGATGAAACTCCAGCCCTCGGCACTGAAATCACAGAGTCCTAATCACTAGACCATCAGGGAATTCCCTCAGTTTTCTACATTTTAAATCAAAGGATGATTTATTATTCCTTTTAATTTTTTTAAGTAAGTTTAAGACAGGAGAGAACAAGCAACAGAAAAGATGAAATGTCAAATTACTAGGAGGAGGTACAGTGATGGATTAAAAGGACCTTGCCACAAAGGCGAAAAGGAAATAAGAAACAATTCCATGCTTGAAACATCATGGACGTAAGTTTAATAACCAAAGGAAAATAAAAATAAGCAATTTTTTAATTTATATAAATCCTGACCAGATCATAACTGTCATGCGTGGAAATTATATCAAAATACAAATACGATCAATGCAATTCCCTTTCAGACGTTCTCTACTGCTCTCTGGAGAAAGTCCACGCTCTTAACCCTGGCACTTAGCGCCCTTCTTATCTCATCCTTGCCAGGTCCCTTCCTCTTCCCTCTCACCGTCACTCCAGGCCTATCAAGCCACCTGCACTTTTCCAAGTGTGTCACACTTCCTCCGTCCCCTCTGGGCCTTTGTTCAAGCTATTCTCTCCACCCTCATTCCTCACCAATCTTTTTTGCCTAACTAGCTCATCCTTCAGTTCTCAGCTAATCACCTACTTTGAATCCCCAAGAGTGGATCAAGTACTATTCTTATTATGTCCCTACCTATCAGTATTACCTCTATGATAGCACTCATCACACAGTATCATATCTATCTTTCTCACAACTCTAAGTTTATTCACAGTGGGACTGTGTCTCATCTCTCATTATATCCTCAACATCTAAGCTTATATTTTGTTTGTTCAATCACCCGTCGGGTCTGACTCTACAACCCCATGGACTACAGCACACCAGGTCTCCCTGTCCCTTACCATCTCCCGAAGCTTGCCCAAGTTCATGCCCATCCAGCCATCTCATCCTCTGATGCCTTCTTCTTCTGCCCTCAGTCTTTCCCAGCATCAGGGACTTTTCCAATGGGTCAGTTGTTTTTATCAGATGACCAAAATGCTGGAGTTTCAGCTTCAGCATCAGTGCTTCCAATGAATATTCAGGACTGATTTCCTTTAGAATTGACTGGTTTGATCTCCCTGCTGTCCAAGGGGCTCTCAGGAGTCTTCTCCAGCACCATGGTTCGAAGGCATCCATTCTTTGGTGCTCCACCTTCTTCACAGTCCAGCTCTCACAACTGTGGGGCTTCCCATGTGGCTCAGATGGTAAAGAATCTGCCTGTAGTGCAGGATTCTGGGGTTCAATCCCTAGGTTGGAAAGATCCCCTGGAGAAGGGAATGGCAATCCACTCTAGTATTTTTGCCTGGAGAATTCCATGGACAGAAGAGTCTGGTGGGCTACAGTCCATGGGGTTGCAAAGAGTCAGACATGACTGAGTGACTAACCCTTCACTTCACTTCTACAACTGAACATGACCACTGAGAAAACCATAGCCTTGACTATATGGACCTTTGTCAGCAGAGTATGTCCCTGCTTTTCAACACACCATCTAGGTTTGTTACAGCTTTCCTGCCAAGAAGCAAACGTCTTCTGACTTCATAGCTACAGTCACCATCCGCAGTGACTTTAGAGCCCAAGAAGAAATCCGTCACTACTTCCACCTTTTCCCCCTCTATTTGCCATGTAGTAATGAGCTTATAACAGGCTCACAAGTACCTGTCAAAAATTTAAAGATTTAAAAAGAGAAGTGAGGAAAAAAAGAGAGAGAAGTGAGGAACTTCTCGGGTGGTCCAGTGGTTAAGATGCTGCCCTCCCAATGTAGGCGGCCAGGGCTTGGTCCCTGCTCAGGGAACTAGACCCCGCACACCGAAACAAACATCCGGCACAACCAAATAAAATACAGTAAAATGAAAGGAGAAGTGAACAACACATTGCCAGCTTTTGCACACTGTGGCCATAGAAAATAAGACTAAGAACTGGGATGCTAAACAATCTGAAGTCTTTCCTAAGAATTTCCATAAAATTAAGTGTGTATGTATAACATAGTTGGAAATTTCTTTTTCCAAGAAAGAATAAGGGCCTCCATGGATTCAGTCTTTTCTGAAGGACTTCTAAAAGACTTCATCTAGACCTCAGCTCCTTTGCCCCCTCTTACTGCAAAATCCTCTTTTTAACAAGTAACCTTTAAGTCTCTCTATTCCTATACATGCTGACCAATTTTCAATTCCAACATACAAGGACTACCATTTGAAAAAAAGCTATGGCAGAGACGGCAGTTCGCCTATGCGATATCCATTCCTTCCCATTCTTCTTCAGCAACAGAAGCCTAGTCTTATTTAGGGTAGTGCATCAGAGGCAGTTAAGCATATGGTTCCAGGAGAATTCAGACAGGAACTATGCTTCTGGGTTCTGCCAAAGCAGTTTTCAGCAAAAGAAAGTAAATCTCTTCTGCCCAGCCCTTAAAACAGCCTGTATAACTCCTAACAGCCATTTAACCTATAGATGGAACAGGCACACTGCATAGGGCCCATAATACTTCTAGGGACTCATCAAAATATTTTAGCATCTTTTAAAACCAGGAGAAAAAATAAACTTTTGGATAGAAGAAAACTCTTTAATATGTAAGATTCATATATGTCTTTATACCAACACAATTGTCAAATATAATTTCTTTTTTTTTTTTTTTACAATGGAAGCGGCTCACAAAGGAAAAGTATCTAAGACCTCATGAAGCCTAGTTGTACTTCCTATGCTAGGGTCATGGGTCATATGAAATCCCAGTGTTATCATTACTAAATTCCTCTCTCCTTAAATCAACTTAAGTTGGCTTCCACTGCATGCAACCGAATAATTCCTGACATTTACCCAACTGGGTTGTGAACTTCTGGCAGACAGCATCTTTTAGAACTTTTATGCTCACCTCAGCACCACATACAATGCTAACAGACACAGAAGTCATATGACAAATATTTTTTGCCTAAAAATGACCATGTCACCCACTTTTAAGAAGGGCATGAAAGCAAGTCTTCATAAATTGCTTAGTACTGTTTCTTTTCACTGTACTGAGAATGATAAATGTAGGAAAGCTCTTCTTTGAGGTCTCTGCTTTTCAGAAAACCTTGTTTCTCAAAACCACCAAGATCAATTGTAATGAAATCTGATACTGGCTCCATCACCAACTTGCTGTATTACTTTGAGCAAGTCATTGATCAAGCTGACTCAGTTTCTTCGTTGGTTACTCAACTAAACAACTGGGGTTTTTTCAGTTTTGTTTGGGGTTTTTTTGGCCATGCTAATGTAGCCTGTTGGATTTTAGTTCCCTAACCAGGGATCAAACTCTTGGCCCCTGCACTGAAAGCACAGAGTCCTAACCATTGGACCATCAGGGAATTTCCAACAATTGGCTATTTAATGAGAGCAAAGTTCCTAAACTTCAGCTCTATTGACATTTGGGGCCAAATAATTCTGTTTTCAGAGACTGGCATGTGCACTGCCAGATATTTAGGAACACCCCTAGCTCCTACCCACTAGCTGCCAGTAGCATACCTCCAACTGTCCTGATCTAGAGTCTCCAGACCAACTGTTCTCTGTGGGACAAAATCACCTCCAGTAAAGAACCACTGAACTAGCTAACTTTGTCATACATGTATAGCATTGTGCAATTATTAAAACTTTTATGCACATTGGAAGGACTGATGCTGAAGCTGAAACTCCAATACTTTGGCCACCTCATGCGAAGAGCTGACTCACTGGAAAAGACCCTGATGCTAGGAGGGATTGGGGGCAGGAGGAGAAGCGGACAATAGAGGATGAGATGGCTGGATGGCATCACCAACTTGATGGACATGAATTTGGGTAAACTCCGGGAGTTGGTGATGGACTGGGAGGCCTGGTGTGCTGCGATTCATGGGGTCGCAAAGAGTTGGACACAACTGAGCGACTGAACTGAACTGAACCCTAACTTCTTTGATATTAACAACAACCCTAAGAGATGGGCAACAATCGCCCTAAGAAATGGGCAGACCACGGATTACTATTTCAAAAATGACGAATCTGAAGCTCAGAGATCATCATGCCAGCAAATGGTCAGACTGGACAAAAACTCTCATCTTCTCACTCTTATTTCTGCTTTCTCTTAGTACTCTGGCCATAGCCTAGCACCATCGGCTATAGAACCTAGACAAGACCCTTAACCTCTTTAAGCCTCTATTTCTCTGTGTATCTATAAAATGAGGTTAATAGGTAATAATTATATCTACCTTCTACTATTATTATGAGGATTAAAAGATATAATACACATGAAGGACTTAGTATAGTACCAGTGTGCATGCACACTAAGTAGCTTCAGTTGTGTCAGACTCTGTGCGACCCTATGGACTATAGCCTGCCAGGCTCCTCTGTCCATGGGATTATCCAGGCAACAATACTGGTGTGGGTTGCCGTGCCCTCCTCCAGAGGATCTTCGGAACCCAGGGATCGAACCCACGTCTCTCCACATCTACCTGCATTGGCAGATGGGTTCTTCACCACTAGTGCAAATTGGGAAGCCCAGCATAGTACCAGAGTGAAGGGAGTGAAGTTGCTCAGTCGTGTCCAGCTCTTTGCGACCTCATGAACTGTAGCGTACCGTGCTCCTCCATCCATGGGAGTTTCCAGGCAAGAGTACTGGAGTGGGCTGCCATTTCCTTCTCCAGAGGATCTTGCTGACCCAGGGATTGAACCCTGGTCTCCCACGTTGTAGGCAGACGCTTTACCGTCTGAGCCACCAGGGAAGTCCTAGCATATTACCAGACCCATGGTAAATGCTCAATAATGCTAACCATTATCACACAGAGACAACTGGACATCAGGTACTTCTTGTTGCATGTCAAAATGGGATTGTGGTTATGTCTTAAGAGAATTTTTCATTATATTTTTTAAAACTTACTAAAATATGTGTGGATGAAATCATATAGTGCCTTCAATTTGCTTAAAATGAATCTTAAGACGGGGAAGTGGAGGTTCTGGGAAAGATACAACAGAAACAAGACTGGCTCTAAACTGTCAATTACTGAAGTTGGGTGATGGGTACATGGAAATACGTAATACTATTATTATTTCTACTTTGTTCACTACTTAAATTTCCCAAATGAAAAGTTTAAAAATAATTTTAAAGTTGACTATTTATTATCTTTATTATATCACATCCCCTGGTCCCCTCTAAAAGTCTTCTGATATGTAACTAAAAGGGATTAAAAGTGTCAAAAGTTCTATAAAATATTTCTATGATATGAAGAAAATTATATTGCTTACTCTTCACACATTCAATTATAAAGTAAAAACTAATTTTACATCCATGCTGCTGCTACTGCTACTGCTAAGTCACTTCAGTCGTGTCCAACTCTATGTGACCCCATAGACGGCAGCCCACCAGGCTACCCCACCCCTGGGATTCTCCAGGCAAGAACATCCATGCTACTTCATGTTTATTATCTTATACACTTTACTATTATAAGGGTTCTATCAGAGTTAGAAAACTTTCATTATAGGAGTGAGCTTGCAAAAGAAATTTCCCCATTAGTTTACAATTGTGATAGTACAATGATTAAGAGAATGAGCTCCAGAACGGGACCAAATGAATTAAAATTCTACTTCTTAGTAGATCTGATCTCACTTCCTCTATTCTATACAGGAACATCACTGCTCTCTTCTATATCCATTTTCCCTTTCTATAGGACAATTTCCATAAGCATACAACCACAATATAATTTCTACTGTCCTTAAAAAAAAGAAAACCTCTTTTAACCTTCATCTATTACCCCATTTTTTGGTCTCTATAAAATTCTTCAAAAGAGGTCTATACTCATCATTTCCACTCCCTTTCTTTCCATTCTTTTCAAAAAAAGCTTTTCATTTTTTATTGGAATACAGCCAATTAACAATGCTGTATCAGTTTCAAGTGTACAGCAAAGGGATTCATACATATACCTGTATCCATTCTCCCCCAAATTCCACTCCCAACCAGGCTGCCAGGTAACAGTGAGCAGAGTTTCCCAATGGTGTACAGTAGGACTTTGCTGGTTATCCATTTTAAATACAGCAGTGTGAACATGGATCCCAAACTCCCTTCCACCTGACAACGCTAAGTTCCCATTCATTCAGTCAGGACCTACAAGGCTTTACATGAACTACATCCAATCATCGGTCAACCTCCACCACCACCACCAGCAGCAGCACACATACACCATCAGCATCATCACCATCTCCCCTGGAAGACCCCTCCTTTGAAACATACAATCCTCCTTGTTTTTCACTCACACGGTTGACTCTGCTCGGAAATCTTTTCCTTCATATAACTGCATGGCTTGCTCCCGTACCTCGCTTTTGCCACAGTGTCACCTTGGCAAACGGAGAAGACGATGGCACCCCACTCCAGTACTCTTGCCTGGAAAATCTCATGGACGGAGGAGCCTGGTAGGCTGCAGTCCATGGGGTCGCAAAGAGTCGGACACGACTGAAGTGACTTAGCAGCAGCAGCAGCAGCAGCAGCACCTGGGCAAAGACATTCTTGATCCTCCTTCCTGATGTATTCTTGTTTACAGCACTTACCCGCACCTGACATATTTTACCGCATACTTTAAAATGTAGCGCGCACACACGTAACCACCATGAATACAGAAAAGTTTGTCTATTTTACAAAGAGGCGCTCAACAACTTGTGTTGGAACGAGGAATCAACGTTACATACTCTTTCTACAAATCAGCTTTTAGAAACTTTGGTGAAATAACACACGTGACATGAAGTAATCTGTAAAGTTAAAGATACCAGGGCCTGGCTCATCAGCTAGCACGAAAAGGCAAGTCCTCACAACAGCCAAGCCTTAAACGTGAGCGGTAAGGCCCCCCCGCCCTTTTTTTAGAAAATGATTCTTCCCTTCAGGACAGTGGCTACCACATGGAGCCCCAACTCTGGAGAATGCAGCCAGACGGGTTCCAAGCCCCAGCCAAGCGAACTTTCTTCCCGCCAAAACTCACCGCCATGGCGCCGCCCAGCAGACTATGAAAACCCACGACAGTGACCTCGGTGATCCCCCCAAAGGAGTGGTTACTATCTTTCCCCTCCCTCTCGGGACTGCCAGGCCTAACACGACACTAAAGCACACACTGCACGCCTGCTGAGGTAATCTCTGGCGCACTAACTACCTCCGGGGGTATATCGTAGCCTTCTGGGAATTGTAGTTCTCAGACCTCTAAAACCCACGTCCTGCAGGCATATACTGACTACATTTCCCAGAGAACAATAGGTTACCGGAAGTCTAATCGATAAGCCACTCAAAGGGACGCCGGTAGTGACGTTATGAACATGTTGACCTACAAAGCCTTAACTACAATGCCCATGATGCAGTTCAGGGTCGCTGACTGTAGCGAGGGCGCTATAACTGACGTGGGGTTCCCTGGCCTTCAACCTTTTCAACATACATAGCTGGGTTGGGTGTCTTGTCAGGATGCCAGGAAGCAAAGTGTATTCGCCTTCAGTAACTGAAGTGCTAATTATGACTTGCCATTGTGCACAGATATTTATGACTGTCGGTGGCATTCGAAAGTCCAGAACTTAAACATTTTGAAGCCATTTTTTAACAACTTCCAATGTATTAAAGGCAGAGAAGGCGATGGCACCCCACTCCAGTACTCTTGCCTGGAAAATCTCATGGACGGAGGAGCCTGTGGGCCGCAGTCCATGGGGTCGCTAAGAGTCGGACACAGCTGAGCGACTTCACTTTCACTTTTCACTTTCCTGCATTGGAGAAGGAAATGGCAACCCACTCCAGTGTTCTTGCCTGGAGAATCCCAGGGACGGGGGAGCCTGGTTGGGCTGCCATCTCTGGGGTCGCACAGAGTGGAACACGACTGAAGCGACTTAGCAGCAGCAGCAATGTATTAAAGGAGAGGCTGGAAACCTCCTGGTCCCAGTCCCTGGTTGAGATTGTTTCCTCTGTGTCACCAACCAACATGGAGCTGTCTAGGTACTAGTCACTAGACACACGTGCCCATTTAGTTCTTCAATTGCACTAGCCACTTTTCATGTGCTGGAAAGTCATGTGGCCAGTTGTTATTATATCTGGACAGTTGCAGATACAGAAAATTTCCATCCTCAAAGAAAGATCTATTGAAAAAAATGGATCAAAGGCTTTTACTTTCTGGTTGTCAGATTCGTTACTCTCACATGCTTTCCTTTGTCAATTCAGTAAACAGTCATTAAGCATCTATTGTACAAAGCACTTGGGAGGGGTAGAGGTGTGCCCAGGCCAGAAATGTGTCTTCCTAAAAGAATAACAGGAAAAAAAAATTAATGAAAATTTTAAAAAAATAAAATTTAAATTATATATGTAAAATGTACATTATATTTACACTGTTCAACAACTAGTTTTGAAATATAAATTTAATGATGACATAACACAATGCCTGGAGTGTGGTATGGGCTCAATGAAAATTCAGTGGCTGAAGAGGTTAAGAAGGAACCTTAGGTTATAGAGAGCCTACTGATGGTTCCCTTGCTTCTGTACTCTTACACACAAAAATACTCCCCATTATCCTCCACCTTTAGCTACTAACCATTTAGACATCACTTCCTGACAGCCCAAGTCTGGGTTAAATGTCCCTTTCTTGATGTTCCCCAAAGCAGCTCCTTCTTGCCCTCCCTTGTGAAAGTTATCTAACCAAATTTTTATTGTTTGTTGACCTATCACTAGACATAAGCTCCATGACAGCAGAAGCTGCCTAACATAGTGTCTGGCACATAGCATCTGGCACATATCCAGTGTCTTACAAACATTTATTGAATGAATGAAAGACAGGATCCTCATCCTCCACAGCTCTTATAACTATGATTAGGATTTCCTGTTCCAATTCTGCCCTAACCAGTACTATTTGTCATCTTTGATTCATCGGCTTCCAGTCCACATTGTTCATACAACAAATATTTATTAAACATCTCCTATGACAGAGGATGAGATGGCTGGATAACATCACTGACTCGATGGACGTGAGTCTGAGTGAACTCCGGGAGTTGGTGATGGACAGGGAGGCCTGGCGTGCTGCGAGGGTTGCAAAGAGTTGGACACGACTGAGCGACTGAACTGAACTGAACTGTGATAGTAAATTGTGAAAATTATGAAAAACTACCTCCATGCATCCAACTGCATCCTTGTTAACTTTCTTATTTAAGTGATATTTTTTTCAAGAGTCATTGGTTTTCATTCACTCAACAAAAATTTAATTCGCTTATACTATAACCAGTGCACTGTCCTAGATGCTGGAGATACAACACTTGAGTAAGACAAGCACTGTCACCTCTTTCTAGTGGAAGAGGCAAACACTGAAGCAATGGGAGGCCATGGAAGTAAGTGTTTTAAGTGAGGAAGGGGAATGGTCCTATTTGTGTTTCATAAAGATCTTTCTGAAGAAGGGTTGAAAGGAATAAAAAGTGGAAGCAGAAGGCTGTTGCAATTGTCCAGGTGAGAGATGATGGTAGTTCAGACTATAGTGGTGACAATCAAGGTGAAGAAAAGTAAACAGAGTCCAGAAATATCTAAAAAATGAAAATTACCGCAACTTGATAATATGGCTTTTTGATTGGGAAGTGTTCATTCTTTGAGTTTCCCAGGTGGCACAGGGGTAAAGAATTTGCCTGCCAATGGAGGAGACGCAAGAGATGCTAGTTCAGTCCCTGGGTTGGGAAGATCCCCTGGAGGAGGAAGTGACAACCCACTCCAGTATTCTTGCCTGGAAAATTCCATGGACAAAGGAACCTGGCGGGCTACACTCCATGGGGTCACAGAGTCAGACATGACTGAGTGCACACACACACACACACACACACACACACACATCCATTCTTTGTTCTGCTATGTGGAATACCCTCTCTAGATAAATGAAATTAGAAAGGTAGCAGAGTGGTTAAGATCTCAGGCTGTGAATCAAACCAAGTTCATCATTTATTAGCTAGGTGACCTCAGGCAGTTCAATTAATCACTCTGGTTTAAAGGTAATAATAGTAAGCACCTCATAGGATTGCTATGAGGATTAAAGAAATAATATGTATATAGATATAAACCCTGTGTATATATATATATATATATATATATGTATATATATATATATACCCAGCATATAGTAAACACTTTAAAATGTCAGATATTTTTATTATTATTTTAGGAAAATTGGTCTATAAACACGAATCTGATTAAAATAGAAAAAGCTTGCCTGCAGTCCATAATAAATCTCTTTCCTAGCCTGACTGAGCTAGTTAGCACCATATAATTGTGTGGTATACCTTCACCAACTGTCAAATCATTTGCACTCATTCTTTAAAATTCCACATCAGAGCTCATTTCATTTTGTTTTGTTTTCCAAATCCACCCCACTGGTCACTCTACTGGGTTCAATTGAGTCAGCATTTCTAAATTGAGATCCATAAAACTATAATTAATTTTGGCTTGTCTCTGAGTCCCTTTATATTTGTTTTTCATGCTTATTTACCTAACTTCCCAACCTTTATATGACACGGGCCAAGGAAGGAATTGTGGGCATTTATTTTCACACTTCTGTCTCACAAATGTGGCATGCAATAAATATGGTTGTCACTTCCCTACCCTATTAGACACCTTTTTTTTTCTTTAGGCTATTTAATGTATTTATTTGTTTGGGCATTATCTGATGGCCTGTGGGATCTCAGTTCTGCCGCCAAGGATTAAACCCACATCCCCTGCACTGGGAGAGCTAAGTCTTAGCTACTGGACTGTTAAGGAAGTCCCTCATCCTTTGTTTTTAAATGATTTTGTTTTCCTACATTAGTGTTCTGCCTTTACTTTTATGTTTCCTAAATGATGGACAGATTATTTTTTATAGTCTAGGTGATTAATATAAAGAGAAGGAAAGATTCTCTAGGATTTATGGACTTTAGCTGATCCCGGGGTTGCACTGTGTCCAATTTCCAACAGTTAATGGGCAACAGAGAAAGCGTATGTATGTGTGTGGTGCTCACAAGCTTTTGAGTAAGATGTCTAGGTTTGACTTGGAGCTTTGTCCTGTGATAGTTCTGCTCCTTCAGCCCTGGGACTCCGGGTCCTCACATATAATGTGTGGGTAATGATAGAACCTACTTCCTAGGCTTGCTGTGACACTAAAATGACCTATATCAAAGAAGGTGATTAGTGTGGTTCATGGTCTAAGTGCTCAAGAAAGATTAAAGAGAAAGAAAAGTGGTTGACTGGAAGCCAGTTTGATCATTGTCATGGTCTGAATCTTTGGGTCCTCACAAAATTCATATGTTGAAATCTGAATGCTCAATGTGATAGTATTACAGTTTATGAGGTGCTTAGGTTAGAAGGATGAAGCCCTTTTAAAGGGATTAATGTACTTATATGTGATTCCCAGGTGGCACTGGTGGTGAAGAACCTGTCTACCAATGTAGGAGACAGAAGAGACATGGGTTTGATCCCTGGGATTAGGATTGGAAGATTCCCCTGGAGAAGTAAATGGCAACCCACTCCAGTATTCTTGCCTGGAGAATCTCATGGACAGAGGAGCCTGAAGGGTTACAGTCCATGGGGTCACAAACAGTAGGACACGACTGAAGCGACTTAGCATGCACGGATGCAATGCTCTTATACAGGAGAGCCCACAAGCTCCCTAACCTCTTCCACCTTGTGACGATACAAACAGAAGTGTTCTACATGGAAGAGGGCCCTCATGTGGCCATGCTGGCACCCTGCCCTCAGACTTCCAGTCTTCAGAACCATGAGAAAATTTCTGCTGTTTACAGGCCTCCCAATCCATGGTATTGGGTTATAGCAGCCCAAATGAACTAATTTAGGCATTCAGGTAATGGGAACTCTGAATCTGACTGACATGAGCTAGGAACAACTAGCCATATCAATTAAGAAGACAAATGTAACCAAATTAGAGAAGTTGCACTTCTAGGTACCAAAGTTTCAAGAAGCCCCTGTTGCCTAGATTCCTCCTAAAGCAGTGATACTTGTAATTCTTAGGACTGGGAAGTCACTCATTCATGCCATCCCACTGCAGACTCAGGATCCACATGCCTCAGCCTGCTCTTGTCAACATTCCACCGAGCATTGCCAGGGTGTTACAGGGTCATATGGGAAATGTGACACCTGAGTCATCAAAACACTGCGTGTGATTCCTAAATAACCTGCCTATCCAAACTGCTACCAGCATTTCCATCACCAAGGGCCTCCAGAAATAGAAGGAATGGGATTTCCACGGTGGTCCAGAGGTTCGGAATCTGCCTGGCAGCACAGGGGACACAGATTCAATCCCTGGTCCGGGAAGATCCCACATACCTCGGGGCAACTAAGTGGGTGGGCCACAACTACTGAAGCTTGCATGCCTAGAGTCCATGCTCCACGAGGGAAGCACCACAGTGAGAAGCCTTAGTACCACAGCTGGAGAAAGCCCATGCACAGTGACAGAGACCCAGTGCAGCCACACATACATGCACACATGAAATAGAAGGAAAGAGGGAAGGATAGACAGATGGAAAAGAAGAAAGAAAGGGAGGAGGAGAAAACAAACAAGTAAAGACAGCCAATCACTTATTACACAGCTTCCAATTTCAGTGACTATATTTTTAAAATTAGGTTGTGCATTTACTATATTGGGATTCCTATTTTTACAGTATCAGTGAAATCAGACTGGTCTAAATATAATACTGGAGTGAGTTGCCATGTCCTTCTCCATGGGACCCAAGGATCAAACCCAGATCTCTCGCATTACAAGCAAATTCTATATGTTTGAGCTACCTGGGAAGCCCTAAGTTCAAATATGTAAATTAGGAGCACAATCATGGTCTTACATTTTTTCCCTAGTAATTGGCCAGGCTCCCATTTTCCGTGTAGCCAGAAGTCAGTATCTTCCTCTAGATGCCATTCTAGGTAGTATCTGAAAATGTGGGCTCTAGTGCCAGGTTGCCTGACTTTGAATCAAGCACACCCCCATTCCAAATTTGCTGTATGACCTTGGACAAATCACTTGATCTGCATAGGCCCATAACATAGCAACAATAATAGTACTTACCTAGCAATATTGTTTTCATGATTATATTAGTCATTAATATTTATTGCACATCTATTATATACCAGGTTTTGTTTTCAGCACTAAAGATATAATGCAAACAAGGAAGACAAAATCCTTGACCTCATGAAAATTCTAGTTAGGATGAGGTAAAGAAAATAAATTCATGAAAAAGTTTCAGACCATGAAAAATGCTATGAAAATAAAACAGGATTATGTGACAGAGAATAACTATAACACTAATAACACTAATAATAATAACACTAAGAGAAATGTAGTGTTAATTTAGATGGATGGTCAGAGAAAGTTTTCCTAAGGAGGTGATATTTGAGCTGACAAGAAAAAGTCAACCATAAAAAGATGTGTGGAGGGACTTCCTTGGTGGTCCACTGGTTAAGAATCCACCGTGAATGCAGGGGACACAAGTTTGATCCCTGGGAACGAAGATCCCAGATCCCGGGTTGGGGAACTAGATCCCACAGGTCACAGGACAACTAAGCCCTTGTGCCACAACTACTGGTCCCATGTGACACAGCAAGAGTCCACGCACCTCAACAAAAATCCCAAGGGTTGCAACTAAAACCTAACACAGCCAGAAAGAAAAAAGATGTATGGAAAAGAGTTCCAGACACGGCTTCCCAGGAGGGTCAGCAGTAAACCTGCCTGCCAATACAGGAGACGAAGGAGATGTGGGTTCAGTCCCTGGGTCGGGGGGATCTCCTGCAGGAGGGAATGGCAACCCACTCCAGTATTCTTGCCTGAAAAATCCTATGGACAGAAGAGCCTGGCCTGCTACAGTCCTTAGGGTCACAAAGAGTCAGACACAACTGAGCACACACACATGTCATGTCAATTATATCTCAATAAAACTGGAAGAAAAAAAAAATTTTTTTTTAAGTTCCAGGCAAAAGGGCCAGCAAATACAAAGGCACCGAGGTAAGAAGGAACTTGAAATGTTTGAGAAACCTAAGATGCTTTGTCCTCACACCTTTCTTCTCAAGCATCCAGCACCCCTTCCTCACATTCAACTGATGCTTCCTTCCTAATTCACTGAAAACATAGACGCAAACTGTAAAGAACTTCCATGAGTTCCTTTTACTACGTCTACCATTATACCTCTGCCCCTTATCATGAGCTCTATTTTCTACTTATCATGGATAATCGGGGCTCCTATTAAGACTTAAACTCCATTTGTACACTAAATCTCATTGTCTTTTCCTACTAAGAGATTTTATTCCCACAGTTGCCCACTTCACCTTCCACATCATCAAATTTTCTTTCCCTACTAGATCACACCCATCCACCTTCATACATATCTTCTAACCTAACACAAGCAAAAGAAAAACAGAACAAAATATAAACATGTCCTCCCTATCCCATCATATCTTCTGGTACCCTCTTTGTTCTACTCCCCTTTACAATAAAACTCTTCAAGAGAACTGTCATACTGTCTCCAATTCCTCTCTTCTCTTTTTCTCCCAAACTTTTTCCAATTGTGTGTTCACCTCCTCCATTCCATGGAATTGTTCAGATCACCAATAACCTCCTTATCCATATTGCCAAATCCAATGGTCAATTCTATGTCCCCATCCTGCCTGATGGAGAAGGAAATGGCCACCCACTCCAGTATTCTCATCTGGGATATCCCATGGACAGAGGAGCCTGGTGGGCTACAGTCCACGGAGTCACAAAAGAGTCGGCCTCTACTTATCAACTAAACAACAACATCTTACTACAAGACACAGTTGAAAACTCCATCTTTCCTGAGGCACATTTCTTGTTTTTCTGTTCTCCTCCTCATCACTGGCCAAGTCTTCTCAGTTTACTGCATATTAGTCCCTTCCCTTGTAAATAGGAATTTGCCCTAATGGCCTTTCTTTCGATACACTAAATTCCTGGGTGGTCTTTCCCAGGCCCATAACAACTTTACAATGTTGATAGATGCACAGTTTTAAACACCAGGCCCCATCTCTCATGAACTTCAGACTCTTGGACTCAACTGTCTACTTGGTATTTCCACTTGGATTTTTTTCCCTACACTGTGCATCTTGTAGGATCTCAGTCCCTTAGCCAGGGACTGAACTCAGGCCATGGCAGTGAAAGCCCAGAACCTAACCACTAGGTCACCAGGGAATCCCCTCCACTTGGATTTTTATATTGTGTGTCTTGCCTAAGAAATTACCCCAAATTCAGGGGCTTAAAACAAGTTTGTTTTTTCTTTTTTTCCTTTTGGTCATGCTGCATAGCTTGCAGGATCTTAGTTCCCCTACCAGGGATCAAACCCATACCCTCAGCAGTAAAAGCATAGAGTCCTAACCACTGGACTGCCAGGGAATTCCCAAAAATAACCATTTATTATCACTCACAGTTTCTGTGGGTCAGAAGTAGTTTGGAAGCAGCTTGACTGAATGGCTCTGGTTTGGGGGGATTTCATGAAAATGTAGTCACATGCCAACCAGGGCTGTGGTCATCTGAAGGTGTGACTGGGGCTGGAAGATCTACTCCTACCATGGCTCACTCACAAGGCTAGAAAGTTGGTCCTGGCTGTTGGTAAGAAGTCTCAGTTCCTCTCAATCTGGGCCTCTCCGAAGGGTTGATTGAGTGCCTTTGGACATGTGACTGGCTTTCCCCAGAACAAGAGGTCCAAAATAGGAGCTACAATACCTCTTATCCTAGACTTAGATGTAAAGGACTGTCATTTCAATGCATTCTGTTGATCATACAGGGAAGCCCTGATCCAGTGTGGGAGCAAAGGACACCATGAGTGTGGTCCTAGCAAGTTAAGGATTGGTGGCAGCCATCTTGGAGAATGGCCACCACCATGTCTAATGTCTAAGACAATGTCTAATTCGCGGCCCAAACTGAATTCATGATCTACCAGCCATTTTCTAAATCTGCTCCTCCTTCATTTTCCCCACCTCAGGCCAAGCACCTTGGTTTCATCCTTGACTTCTCTTTGTGTCTCACACCAACAATTATTCTGTCAGTAAAACTCCTTGACTCTACCTTTAAGATACATCTGGAATTTAACTTCTTACTCTCTCTTTCAGAGCTAGTCTGGTCCAAACCAACATATTCCTTCCTAACTGGTTTCCCTTCCTTCACTTATGTCCCCTCCAGTCTGATAACCAGGAGGCAGCCGTAGCCATAACCATAGCTACTATTTAAAAATAAAACCCTAAATCATATAATTTGATTCCTCTGTTTAAAACCTTCAGTGTCTTGCAGTCTCACTCAGAACAAAAATTCAAAGTTCTTACCATGACTAACAACGTCCTCCATGATCTGGCTTCTTACTACCTCTTTGATCTCTTCAACCACTATTTTCTTCTTGGCTCATCCCATTGCTTTCCTCCTTTCCTCAAACTGTCAGACCACTGCTTTCAGATCACTGCTCAGTCCTTTTAACTTCCCCATCACTCTCTCGCCCCTCACTTTGTTTTATTTCTTTATAGAATGTATCCAGCTATATGATATAGATGTTTACTTGTCACCGTTCTCCTGATGCTAAACCAGATCTCCAGGACAATGCATATTTTCTTCACTGAACCGAGGCCTATTACAGCACGTTGCCTTCGATAGGTTGGCAATCAATATTTCTTGGAAGAAAGAAAGGCTAAATGCAGGAACCAAAACAGGCTAATACATGCCAAGTTGATTGGCAGAGTACCTAGCACACAAGAATTATGAGTCATTATTACTGGCTGTGTCCAAATCCCAAAGGGCTTATTCAACCCAAGGAAGAGAGGGCAGTTGTCTTCTAATATCAGAGAGGTAACCAGAGGGAATTGCAGTCTGGTCAGTCTACTGTTGCTATTTGCTGCTTGAAAAAATAAAGTTACTATTATTGCAGTGATGCTTCCCACATTTCTCCTGGATGTTTTTCTAATCTGCAAGGAAGGATGGCAGACTGAGGCCCCTATGAAACTCTTAGAGAATGGCACGTGGACCAATTCTGGTCCACACATCCAGAGATGCCACTTTCAACCTTTCCTCCCTGTTGACATGGCTCTCTCCATGTGAAGTAACTTTTTTAAAAATTGAGAAAATTGTAGTATCATAATCAGTTGTAAGAAATAAGGCAGAGAGAAATTTTGCACACTTGTCCTAATTTCCCTGATGGCAACATTTGCAAAACTATAGAATACCATAATCAGAATATTAATATTGACACGTTTTATATGTAATCATTTGTGCACGTCTCTGTGTGTGTGTGTGTGTGTGTGTGTGTGTGTAAAATTCTTTACAGCATTATCATACCTGTAGTTCCCTGTACCCGTCCTGGCAGTCAAGATACACAGCAGTTCCAGCTCCACAAGAATCCCTCATGTTGCCTTTTTAAAACCACACTCATGGGGCTAATCTGGTAGTTCAATGGTTAAGAATCTGTCTACCAAAGCAGGGGACATGGGTTTGATCCCTGGTTGGGGAATTAAGATCCCATATGTCACAGGCAACTAAGCCAGTGCACCACAGCTACTGAGCCTGCGCGCCCTAGAGCCCGTGCTCTGCAATAAGAGAAGCCTTGGCAGTGGGAAGCCCACAGACTTCAGCTAGAGGGTTGCCTCCGCTCTCGGCCGGGGTGCAGTAATGACGACCCAGGGCAGCCAAAAATTAATTCATTAGTCTAAAATACCATAGCCACTTTCCCTTCACACCCCCATCTCTGTCCTCTGTTATATAAATGGAACCACACAATATGTAACCTCTGGGGATTGGTTACATATTGTATTGCATTTTTCTCCTCATTCAGCATAATTCATCCAAATTGTCACATGTATTAACAGTTCCTTCCTTGCTGGAGGGAAGCGTGGAGTCCCATTCCATGATATGTTATACAGTTTAACCATTCACCTGTTTAAGGCCACCTGAACTGATTCTTGTTTGGGGCTATTATAAATAAAGCTGCTCTAAATGTTTGAGTACAGGTTTTTCAATGTAAACAGAAGTTTGCATTTCTCTGGGATAAATGCCCAGAAGTGTAATTGTTGGGTCATATGGTAGTTGCAAGTTTAGTTTTTAGAGAAAATATCAAAGTGTTTTTCTAAGTAGCTGTACCATTTTACATTATATCAAAGTATGAATGATCCGGTTTCTCTGCATCCTTATCGGCATTCAGCGTTGCCAGTTTTTTTTACATATATTAGCCAACCTTAGAGGTATTTAGAGAGAAACAACTTTCTTAAAAAAAAATCCTTTTAACATAGATCTCCTAGGAAAACAATCGATATTTCCATAACCAAGAGACTATTCTGATTGACCGGCAATTTGGCTGCCCACTCACCTGGACTTTGTATAAGGAAGATTTGAGAGACTTTTACTAAAGCAACTTTTCTCTGAGCCAGATGGGCTGCTCCAGGGGACCTAAACTCAGGAAAGACTGACATTTTGATGGGTGTGCTGTTCAATTAGCTGATTATTTACAAATATACAGACATGACAGGTTCTGTTTGTAAGCATGAGCTTCCTAGTTTGAAATTCCACCAAAGTTCAATTTAACGGCATGTGAAGGAAGTCTATTGTGATTGTAAATGTCACAGAGAAAATTCAAAGATGACTCTCCACTTCTCTTATTGTACGTCTGGGACATTCTCATAGGTTGGAGAATAAGGACCAATCCCCCTCCGCCAGCCTTCCTGCCCCAAAATAGGCACAACACAGTCTGATTTTGCAAAGCCTGTCTGCCCCTGACAACACTTGTGCGAAATCACCCACTGACAGCTCTTCCTGGTGGAGAAAACACTTAGTTGCCCTCAAGCCTAGGAAGAGAACTTGGTCAGAATAAGCATGTCTTTTCTTCTTGTAGTCACTCTCTCTTTTCAATGTCCAATATTAATAATCTCTTTTTTCCTTTGATTTCTTTCTTTCTCCTCTATGCAAATAAAATGAGAGAAAAGTCAATATTTGTTAAGTATTCATGTTAACATCCACCTTAACTAAGGAAAGAACATTTATTTGAAATCATTTTTACTCTGTATTATCCAAGAGCAGTGCCTAAGATATGGCAATGGGTTCAATATGTATTTGCTGAATGAACCTCATATTTCAGTGTTTGCCAGTGAGGTGATTAAGTGAAAGTTACAGGTGTGGGCTTTGGAATCTAACACACATGGTCAAGGCTGGGCCTCTTCACTCTAGCTTCATGACCTTTCTGGGATGCAATTTTCTTGACTATGAATATTGTTTACTATACAGGGGTACTCTGAGCCAGATAGGCAATACACTGAGATATTTAGCATGGGGCCAGCATAGGATAAGTATTCAACAATCTTGGATTTGATTATTATTTCCAATGCCTATCAGACCACCAGAATCTGAGCTCCCAAAAGGCAGTGAATGGCTACTGCTGCTGCTGCTGCTAAGTCGCTTCAGTCATGTCCGACTCTGTACGATTCCATAGACAGCAGCCCACCAGGTTTCACCGTCCCTGGGATTCTCCAGGCAAGAATACTGGAGTGGGTTGCCATTTCCTTCTCCAATGCATGAAAGTGAAAAGTGAAAGTGAAGTCCCTCAGTCATATCTGACTCTTCATGACCCCGTGGACTGCAGCCTACCAGGCTCCTCCGTCCATGGGATTTTCCAGGCAAGAGTACTGGAGTGGCTTGCCATTGCCTTCTCCAGTGAATGGATATAACTCTTCAAACTTATGTCTCTGCCCCAGCCCAGCACACAGAATCTGGTACCTAGTACAGTGCTTAATACAGGTTATGTTGAATTAGTATATATGTGTAGGCACTCTCTTCAGGGTAGCCCAATAACTGAATGACTGAAATCAGTACTTCATTCATTCATGGACTTCAGATGAGTCAGTTCTATGCATACAACAAATAAAGTATAAGGAAAATTCTGGACCGTGGCTACTGACCAACTATCTAGGAAATGGAGTGGGATTCATCCTATTGTATTCCACTTCTGGAAAAGCGACTCTTCCATAGATGCCACTTTCTCAAGGTATGGTTTTGAGTTTGGCATCTACATTCAAATACTGAGCTTATATCTATCCATCAATGCTATCCTACTCAGTTTAGAAAAGTAATGACATCATAACTTGAAAAACTAGGGAAAAGGAAAAAACTATCCATGGTCTGCAAACCCAAATATGACTGTCATAATCATGTCTGTTTTACTCCCTGTAACAGTCTTGATTAAATGATGCCCTCGGTCACTAGAAAGCCCGTATCTCGGCACCCTCATCTCTGAAGTAAGGCTTGGAAATTTGTTCTATAAATATTACATTTGAAAAGTACTTTGAAATTCTGGCAGCAGAGTGATTTATTGTGAAAAAGGCATTTCCTGTTCCATATCAATCATGCCATCAAGTTCTTGCCTAGCTGCAGGCCTAAGCCAATCACTTTTACATTTCTCTTTTTAAAATATCTATCATTTGTGGGTAATACTTCATCTCTGCAGGGGAAAGAAGTGAAGGGAAAATGAGGATAAGGATAAAGCAAGAAAAGGAGGAGAGAGAGAAGAAAAGGTAACAGCTGAATGTGTCAAAGCTCTGGGCTTGCTGTTAGAAGATCCAGATGTTACTTAGTCTCTGTGGACTTGACTCAGCTGCAGAGTTGGGTAGGAGATAACAGTGAAGGAAGTTCACCAGATAATTTCTAAGTGTGTTTCACTTTTATTTTTACCTATTATTTCGCTATGTAAGGGGTCCGGGCTTCCCAGGTGCATGTGTGCGTGCCAAGTCTCTTCAGTTGTGTCTGCTGTTTGGAATCCCATGGACTGTAGCCTGCCAGGGGATTTCCCAGGCAAGAATACTGAAAATTTCTGTGATTGTGATTTTCATCCTGTCTGCCTTCTTACAGATAAGGATAAAAACATATACTTCTGCTTTATTGACTACGCCAAAGTCTTTGACTGTGTGGATCACCACAAACTGTGGAAAATTCTTAAAGAGATGGGAATACCAGACCACCTTACCTGGCTCCTGAGAAATCTGTGTGCAGGCAACAGTTAGAACTGGACATGGAACAACAGAATGGTTCCAAATTGGGAAAGGAGTACCTCAAGGCTGTATATTGTCACCCTGCTTATGTAACCTACATGCAGCGTACAACTTGCGAAATGCAGGGCCGGATGAAGCACAAGCTGGAATCAAGATTGCCGGAAGAAATATCAATAACCTCAGATATGCAGATGACATCACCCTTATGGCAGAAAGCGAAGAAGAACTAATGAGCCTTTTGATGAAAGTGAAAGAAGAGAGTGAAAAAGTTGGCTTAAAACTCAACATTCAGAAAACTAAGATCATGGCATCAGATCCCATCGCTTCATGGCAAACAGATAGGGAAACAGTGGAAACAGTGAGAGATTTTATTTTTGTGGGCTCCAAAATCACTGCAGATGGTGACTGTAGCCATGAAATTAAAGGACTTGCACCTTGGAAAAAAATCTATGACCAACCTAGATAGCATATTAAAAAGCAGAGACACTACTTTGCCAACAAAGGTTCATCTAGTCAAAGCTGTCGTTTTTCCAGTAGTCACGTATGCATGTGAGAGTTGGACTATAAAGAAAGCTGAGCGCCGAAGAATTGATGATTTTGAACTGTGGTGTTGGAGAAGAGTCTTGAGAGTCCCTTGGACTGCAAGGAGATACAACCAGTCCATCCTAAAGGAAGTCAGTCCTGAATATTCACTGGAAGGACTGATGCTGAAGCAGAAAGTCCATTACTTTGGCCACCTGATGCGAAGAACTGACTCCCTAGAAAAGACCGTGAAGCTGGGAAGGATTGAACGCGAGAGAAAGGGACCATAGAGGATGAGATGGTTGGATGGTATCACCTACTAGATGGACATGAGTTTGAGTAAGCTCCGGGAGTTGGTGATGGACAGGGAAGCCTGGCATGCTGCAGACCATGGGATGGCAAAGAGGTGGACACAACTGAGCCCCTGAACTGAACTGAACTGAATACTTTAGTAGGTTGCCATTTCCTCCTCCAGGGGACCTTCCCTACGCACGGATGGAACCCAGGTTTCTTACATTTCCTGCACTGGCAGGCGGGTTCTTTACCAATAATGCCACCTGGGTCACTTCCCAAGTGGTTCAGGGGTAAAGATTCACCTGCCAATGAAGGGGACACAGGAAACACAGCTTCTATCCCTGGGTCGGGAACGTCCCCTGGGGGAGGAAATGGCAACCCACTCCAGTATTCTTGCCTGGAGAATCCCATGGAGAGAGGAGCCTGGTGGACTACAATCTACAGGGTTGCCAAGAGTTGGGTGCACACACATGTAGGGGGTCCACAAACTAGCCTGCAAGCCAGACCATGTTGGCACCTGTTCCTGGACACTTGTGAGTTAACAATAACTTTTATACTTTAAAATGGTTGGAGAAAAAAAATCAAGGGAATAATATGTTGTGACACATGAAAACACTCTCACATTGAAATTTTCATACACCTTTTATTGGAACACAGCCACAGTCATTTGTTCCATATTACCTATGACCTATTTCATGCCAAGAGGGCACAGTTGGGTAGTTGTCAGAGACCTCATGGCCCACAAAACCAAAAAATATTTGCTGTCTAGCCTTTTATGAAGAGTTGACTCATTGGAAAAGACTCTGATGCTGGGAGGGATTGGGCGCAGGAGGAGAAGGGGATGACGGAGGATGAGATGTCCGGATGGCATCACCGACTCGATGGACTTCGAGTCTGAGTAAACTCCAGGAGTTGGTGATGGACAGGGAGGCCTGGTGTGCTGCACTTCATGGGGTCGCAGAGTGGACACGACTGAGCGACTGAACTGAACTGACTGAACTGAGACTTTTACAGAAAAAATTTGCCTACATCTGCTACATATGTATATTACAGTCTGCCTGCTTATTTTGGGTTGACCCATCTCTTTTATATGAGGTGTATGCTCATCAGGTATTTTTCATAATGTTATGATTACAATGCATAATCTCATAAACTGTCCGGCTTTCTAGGAAGAAGGACTGTTTGTTTTGCTCACCACTGGAATCCCAGTGCCTTACACAGTGCTGGGGTATAGCAGGTGCTCAGTAATCGTTGTTGAATAAACATTCTAACACCAGTGCCAAGCCAGTCATTTCAAAACTCCAAAAGAGAATTTTTTATCTAGTACAAACCAATTTGCCCATTTCAGTGATTTCAATTTTTTAAATATTATTTTTAAAAACTTTTTTGCTGACCAACATCTTCCCTGCACAAAATCCCCATCGAACTTTAGAGAAGCAATGAAAAGAGAATTTTTTAAAAAATGGAATCCTTTTTCTCCCTTATAGAGAATATACTAAAAATACTGATAAAATTGAAATGGCTTCTGTCTTTTGCAACCGTTGCGCCACGTTTTTAAAATGACGATTATTGGAGTCCAAGGAAGGGTTGCCATAGCATTGTGCATAATTTAAGCACGGCAGCAAAAGATACCAGCATGCGTGCCGAGCAAAATGAGCGTGTGAGGAAAAAAAAGTAAAATTTTGCGTTCTGTGCACAGTGTCGAACGTGAACGTATTGCACGTTATGTTGCAGATTTACTACAGCTGAGTCATTTCGGGACACCAGTGTGTGTTTCCAGGATAAAAACGGGAGGAAGGAACCAGGCTGAGGGGCTCACCGGGTTCCCCCAGGCACTCTCAGCACAGACACCGGTATTCCGCGGCGGGCGGCGGCGTGCTTAAAAAAAAAAAAAGTGCCGCGGCCCCTTTAAGAGCCACAGCACCTTCTCCAAGATACCATCTTGCACCAGGAGTTCACGTAAGCTCTCTACCTACCTTGCTAAATCCCTCCTCCTTTACTGGGTACGACCGGCGGGCGGGGTGAACGAGCCCTTTCATTGGCTTTGCGCGCACGGCCCTCTCCTTCCTATTGGTTCCAGCGCTCGCCACTCGACGCTATCTCCCCGCCTCCTGTGCCGTCGGGCTAGGTTGAGCGAGGGCTCTTGGGTTAGTTCCTGTTAGGCCCCGGCCGGGGGAGTAGGTTGAAGTCCTCTAAGATGCCCGGTGGGCTGAGGCACCCGGAGCTGTGAAGAAGGCGTGAGGAGGCGGCGGGGGGCGACTCGCGGCAGGCCCTAACAAGAGCGGCGGCCGAGCCCGCCTTCCCTGCACCATGCTCATAGAGGATGTGGATGCCCTCAAGTCCTGGCTGGCCAAGTTACTGGAGCCGATGTGAGTGAGGCAGGCTGGGCCGGGGCTGGCGAACGTGGGCGTTGGGGGCCCGCGGGGGCGTGGGGGGAGGGGAAGCGGCGTGGGGGAGGGCGGAGCGGAGGGGCAGCGGTCGGGAGGTCCCGGCGACGTCTTCTCCGTAGTACTATCACCATTGTAGGGGGGTGGGGGGAGGAGAGCTAGGGACGTAGAGGCGGTGTGGCTCTGGGAACGGGGCGGGGGGGGGGGGGCGCGGGGAGGACAGCGAGGGCTTTTGAAATACACATTTTGGGGTGCTCAAAAGGGTAGCTGGAAGTGAGGGAATTTAAAATACTGCTTTTTGAGAACTGAGAGAGTAATCGGGGCTCTTGAGGGATTTTAGGATTTGAATAGAAGGGAGTAGCAGGCTATCAAGGGTTTTACAAACAATATTCCGGGACTAAACGATCTAGAAGCGGAGTATTGGGGACCTTTAGGAAGCAGGAAGGAAGAAAAGGAGAATAGGGACATTAAAGGCTTTATAGCGATCACTGATGAGTTCTAAGGGTTCAAGTATATTGAATTAAAATAGGGTAGTGAATAGGGATTTGTGGACACTGAAGTGTTTTGGGAATTATTAGGAATTTGATAAGCCTATTAAGGGATGCTATTATTGAGGAGTTGATAGTGCCACGAAAGCTGATGATTTTTAAATACCATTAGGGGTTGGGAAAAGTGAGGTTTTTGTAAGTTTGATTGGGGGTTGAAAGGAGTACTCGAGTATCTAATATTGGAGAACAGGCTGAAAGGGGTATACCGGCAGCACCAAGGGATTTTTAGATGCAGGTGTTGGAATAATGAAACGAGTAGTGGAAAGAGTTTTGTAACTACTGAGAGGATTGGGGTGTAGGATTATTGGTGAGGGGCTTGTTTCTGATATCTGGAGTAGTATGGTGGAAATATTGTTGGGACCCTTGAAATAAAGGAATAGCGAAGATATGAACTTTTTGTTGGTTTTGTAACCGTTTTAAAGGGATGAGATGGTGAAGTGTTAATTTGGGACACTGGGGTATAGGTAGTCTCTGAAAGGTATCTCTGTGAGCGAAGAGGAACAGCTGGAGGGAGGGTGGGAGGAGGTGATAACTAACTCTCTTGGGAAAGAAGGCATGGGAAGGGAAGGAATCATTTGTTGCCCCTTTGTCATTTCTACTTATTACTTTTCCTCCTACTGGAGGTGAGGGCTTTCTGGCTGAAAGAAAAGTAGAAGAAGACATGAGCAGACTTTGATTCATTAGATCAAATAATTTTAGTGGAAAAATTGAGTTTTTGCAGAGGTGGAAATAAAGGGTAATTCGGGAGGTGTAGTGAAGTTGGTTGTTAGGAGACTGCTACTTCCCTGTTTGTCTATTTCCTTGTGCTCCTGAGAAACCCTGTTAACTAACTTTTGATGTTTTGCTATTTCTGTTTCTTGGGGTGGGATTCTAACACCTAGGAAGACTCATTTGTAGTCCAGTGTGTCAGCCTTGTGAAGATGGTAGGATGGGAAAGTGAGACAGCATTAAGGGAATTTTGATGTCTGAAGTGGTATTTGCTTTCTGAGGACATGTGTATGACTAGAGCACAGGTATGAATGAATGTACACTGAGGGCTTCTGAGTTTTACATTAGTGATGGTCTAAGTAAAATGCAAATGACTTCTGGGCACACTTAAAAGTTTTATTGAAGAATATGGGCCTCTTGAGTGTGCATCATACTTTTCCTACATACAGTATCAAGATTGGAGCACAAAGGTGGAAATGGATTGTGATGAAGGTTGGAAATCATGAAGTAGAGTTAGTGAAATTGACCATATATGGAAGAGACTAAGAATAGAAAAAGGTCTATTAAAATATAGAACAGGAGAACCTTTGTGTTTTTACTTAGATGGTAGATACTTTTGAAAGTATTAAATGTTGGTAATACTTTCGAAAGTATTAAATATGTATTTTATATCTTCAGTAGAAGGTGACAAGTTTTAATATTATAGTTAATTATTTTTTTAAAGCTCCCTAAAATGTTTTGGTCTGGGTAATATTTTTTATTTTTTTCTTATTGTCAGAGTTTAGTTTGGGTGGGAACTTAAGTGTCCCTAGGGTGTTTTCACCAGATTTTTTGGATGATTTATACTGATTTTATTCATATATATTTTGTAATTTTCATGGATAAAAGTTATCTTTCAAAATGATTAGTTTCCCCATTTGTTTTGAGATATATCTTCAACATAAAGGTCACATCATGCCTCTTTTAAAGATTATTTTTGTTACTTTTTTAGTGTTAAGAAAGATCTAAAATCACTGCTTAGACTTAATAATGTAGATAATTTTCCTAGAACTACAAAATTACAAAATAAACTACAAAATAAATACTTATTTTTAACTCATGTAGGTAATGGTTTTGGGTGAAAGTGTTAATAATAGTAAAGGCAAGTGGAAATGTCACATATTCTCATTCTTAGTATGTTGACATGGGAGAGTATTTTTTGTTTAGACATCCTAAAATGTAGGAAATGATATGCTGAAGTGAGTTGTATTTGTAAGTTTACTTTTTGCATATTCCAGATTCAAGAAAATTTTCATGGGAGATTGGCATGTTGCTACAACATAGCATTTCAGAGCAGTTGTCAGGCTTTCATATAATGTAGTTGCAGTGGATATGTTTTAATCAGACTGTAGCTATGTACATGATTTCCTGTTGCACTTTCTTATTTAGCTTAATTTAAAATTTTCTAAATTTAGGGAATTCCCTGGTGGTCCAGTGGTTAGGACTCTGTGCTTTCACTGTCGTGAACCTGGGTCAATCCCCATTCTGGGAGCTAAGATCCTGCAAGCCACATGGATGGCCAAAAAAAAAAAAAAGTAACTGAATTATAAAAGGTTTTGATTTGTAGGAATTTTTAAGTATGGTCCACCTTGTCATTAGTGAAATGAAGTCATGTAGCAGAATATTATGAAACCAGTCTGGTCTGTATGTGTTTGTGCCCCATAGACAAATTAGAAATCTCATTCTGTTAGAGCTTATCTGTTCCCACTCCTTTTGTAGATGTGGGGCATATCTGTTACCTTATTAGAGGAGGGATGGGGAGGGGGAGGAGGGAGTCTAGAAGAAAGCACTTCTGAACTAGCTGCGGGCCACCCAGTACCATTTTCATTGGCAGTGCAGTAAAAGGGAGAGAAACCATCTTAGTACAGGAGTTTATCTCTCTTCCTACTGCTGCATGAACAGACTGAACACAGATCTTGTTTGGGGTCCTCATCTTTCTTCAGTTTCAAAATCTTCTAGATATCCTAGTTATAGAGACTACTGTAGGGATTATACATGAGTAGGACATGCCATGATTTCTTTTTATTACAAATAACTGCTCACTTGAACTATCTGGACTCCTTAAAGATCAGGTTCTAAGTAAATCTAGAGGATAAATCAGCCAGTGGAGAAATTTCTACAGGTTTAGAAAACATTCAAGCAAGCAATTTAAAATAACAAACATGCATTTCTACCAAAAGTGTTGTCTTTAATGAAGAATGTTTTAAGTTATTTTTATTTTATATATATTGAATATGTATAAGTACATCTAATTCACTACTGCTTATTAGGTTTATTGTAAAAATTTGTCTTGTGATAATAATTTTGTAATGTATAGAAATACCAAATCACAGCGTTGTACACCAGCAGCTAACATAAGTGCTTTCAGTCAATTTTACTTCAAAAACAAACAAACTCATAGAAAAAGAGATCAGATTTGTGATTACCAGAGGTGGGGTTGTTGCGAGGAGAGTTGGACGAAGATAGTAAGTAGGTCCAAACTTCCAGGTACAAGATATATAGTACTAAGAATGTGACGCATGATTAATATAATTAACACTGTTGTGTGTTACATATGAAAGTTGAGATAAAATCCTGACTTCTCACGACAAGGAAAAAACGTGTTTTTTTGTTTTTATTTTGTATCTGTGTGAAATAAATGTTCTCTAAATTTACCATGGTAACATTTCATATATGTAAGTAAAATCATTAATGCTGTACAATTTGGACATACATAGTTCTGTATGTCAATCATATGTCAAACTGAAAGAAAAAAAAAAAGCTATGAATAACCCCCCAAAAATTGCCTTGATACATGTTTTGAAGAGAGTGATAGGGTTTGTAATACTTTCTGGACAGTTGCATTCATCCGTTTATCTGTCATCTGTTTTGGTAGAGTATCATTGTGCGATGCAGGGCATTTAGTTTCTAGATCTATATTTGAGTCACTGACTTCGGAGAGTTTTCTCACCTTTCTGTGTTAAACAATTAATTATATTAACCTTTTACCTATCTCGCAATGATGCAGACTATAAAAAGTATTTTATGTACCAGAATCATTAAATATAAATGAATTTTATGGTTTTTGAAATGTGAAAATATATTAAACTCTTTTTGCAAAAATACTTACTAATACTAGAGTTAAGTCCTTCTCCCACTTACAGAATAATCAGTCTAGTGCATGACAGATTCTCATTGCAGGCCCTAGACAAGAATTGGTAGAGAAACCCATCAACCTGATGTGCAGTTTCTGTGAGTTTAGGCCATATCAAGGTCTTTGTAAAAAAAAAAAAAAAAATGCTGTAAAACACTGACTTTGTGTCATTTCTGAGTATGATGGGAAAGACACAGTAATGTTCATTGGGATAATTCTATTGATGCAGTGGTCGGAGTGTATATTTGGGTTGAACTCTAAAGTTTACATGCTGTTTGTACATTTGCAATCCTTGCCAAATTAATTTTGACTAGAAATCTCTGCAGTTGCTCAAATGGGAAGAACAATCACCATGTACCAGCTTGTTAGATCTCACCTCTTAATAAATGAACTGCAAGGATAAAATGAGTATTTTGTGGGTATGTTCTTAAGACTGAAAATTATTGATAATTTTCTAAAATGTATGTAGTAGCTTCAAAGAATTGATGTCCCTCTAAAGTTCTGTAGGACGTATTTAAAGAGACCAGTCACTATTTCATAGAAGACTTACTCTGGCCCAAAGACTTGTTGGCAAGTTTTAGTATACTAAGTTAGGAACGTATTTGTTCTTATGTCCTTTGGTCTGACTCCTAAATATTTCTGACTTCACTTTCTCTGGCCCATTTGCTGTAGTTTAGGAGCCATATATTGCCTTCATAGCCTCGTTTCCTACCAATGTCTTGTCTCGTCCTCTCACAGTGTTGTTACTTCATTATTAATCTCTTTGTTTAGCCATTTGATATTTTGTACTATAATTTTTTTTTTCATTTCCTTGTGACAGAGGGGCAAGGTCTGTCTTGCTCAAAGTAATTCCATTACCCAGCAAGAAGGTTGTCATTTCCTTAACATTTAGTAAATGTCTAATCAATGTCCTCGTATGTGTATTTAGGTTGGTCACAATTAGAAAAGTATGATTTTTTTTTTTTAAGTAGTCTCGTTTTCTGAGTGTGTCTGTGCTAGGGTATCACAATGGTGTCTGCAATTGAGTAACATCTGTTTTTCCCCTCCAGATAAATCTAGGGATATTTTCTTTCACTTCGTCTTCATTCATTAAAGCCCCTAACTAATAATGGGGAATATGAAAGCTTTCATTTGAAAAGACGTGGAAGACCCAATATTTTTGTTTCCTACACAGTAGTAGTAGTGCAGTAGCCACCAGCTAAGCATATTGAGAAAATCAGATTGCTAAAAGTATCTGCACGGCTGAGTTGATAGCTCAGCGGATGTGTTAATACCTGCAATGGTGATTTCATTAAGAAGAAAAAAGACAGATTTGAGATTTTTATAGATAAGACATTTCTGGGCAATATTTCTATTAACTTCTCGTGATAAAAATTCATTCTAAGTAATTTTTATTCTTTTAAATAAAAATAGATAATGGAAACATGTTTGTAGAACATTATGCAAGATGTGAGTTTTAAAAAGAATCCTCATTTGTAACTTCCACTAAACTTTAGGAAACTTCTTATGTTTCTTTAACTGAAAAGTGATTACCGATTGAGGCTTAGAACACATTAATTTGTTGTGCAGATACACATTAGAAAAAATGTATATGCTGTGATAGATTTCACTTGCATGGAATTGAAACTGAGTTTTAGTTCCACAGGTAAGCTGTCTCCCTGGTTTTGAATGGATCACTTGATTTGTCTTTACATGTTTACAAATTTAGGCATCTGTAAAATGAATAATAATTGATCGTGCTGTTAAGGGGTTTCCCAGGTGGGGCTAATGGTAAAGAACCCACCTGTCAGTGCAAGAGACATAAGAGATGTGGGTTTGATACCTGGGTTGGGAAGATCCCCTGGAGGAAAGCATGTCAACTCACTCCAGTATTCTTGCATGGAGAATCCCATGGACAAAGGAGCCTGGTGGGCTTCAGTTCATAAGACTGCAAAGAAACACAACTGAAGCAACTTAGCACATGCACACACATGCTATTAAGACCTTTTAAAGACTATAGAATAGTACTTTTTGGTGTATATTATTACCTTCCCTAATCTCTTTGTTATAATGGAAGCCCCATTTTGTCTAGAAACATGTGTTTAACATAGCCATGGCCCCATAATTTTAAAATCTCTTTCCAAGATATACTTTGTCCCTATGATTAAGCAGAAATGAATTTCCATAAGCTTTGGTTATAAATGAAGAGCTAAAAGGGATTTTTAAAAAAAAATTAATTATTTTGGTTGCACTGGGTCTTAACTGCAGCATATGGGGTCTTTGATCTTTCATTGCAGCATGTGAACTCTTAGCTGCGGCATGTGGGATCTAGTTCCCTGAGCAGGGATTGAAACCCAGATGCCTTGCATTAGGAGAGTGGCGTCTTAGCCACTGGACCACCGGGGAAGTCCCAAGAGCGAAAAGATTTTAAATACTCTTTGGGTACTGTTTTTGTGTAAGAGAAGTAGGAAGTGGCCCTGCATTCATCTTGTAACCTATCAAGGTCTTGCTACTGCTGCTGCTAAGTCGCTTCAGTCGTGTCCGACTCTGTGCGACCCTATAGACAGCAGCCCACCAGGCTCCCCCGTCCCTGGGATTCTCCAGGCAAGAACACTGGAGTGGGTTGCCATTGCCTTCTCCAATGCATGAAAGTGAGAAGTAAGAGTGAAGTCCGTGTCCTGCTTTTAGCAACCCCATGGACCGCAGTCTGCCAGGCTCCTCCATCCATGGGATTTTCCAGGCAAGAGTACTGGAGTGAGGTGCCATTGCCTTCTCCATCAAGGGTCTTAGTCATGCTCATATTTTTGTGACATACTTCTGAAAGTCTTTTTGCTCTACTATTAGTATTGGTATCATGTCCGTGTCAGTGAAAGTCTCTAAGTCATGTCTGACTCTGCAACCCCATGGACTGTACAGTCCATGGAATTTTCCAGGCCAGAATACTGGAGTGGGTAGCCTTTTCCTTGTCCAGGAAAGTTGGTACCATAGCTACTATTATAGTATGGCTACTACCATAGCTACTACTATTATAGTATAGCTACTATAATAGTAGCTATAATAATATAGCTGCTATAATAGTAGCTATTTTAATAGTAGCTATAATAGTAGCTACTATTATAGTAGCTATTATAGCTACTATTGGTACCATAGCTACTATAATATTTTAATTGTCAGTTTTAAAAGAGTATATGGTAAGTGGTGATGAAAGAATAAATAAGAGCAATCATAAAGGTACAAAAAAAATCACAGCGAAAACTTCCCAATGTATTTGTTTCATCATTCAATTGATGTGACTCATTATTTCAGACTGGTGATTTCCTTCATTCTTGGTGCACTTTATGGATACATAGTAGGAGCTGTTAAATTTAAATGGTCCCATTCCTTTGGTTATAAATGTGCTTTTTGTATTTGGTGCAGAATTCAAACTATCATTTATTAACAATCACTTGTTCATTCACATTAAACAAATATTTAGAATCTATAATCACTCTTTTCTTGGTGTCTACTCTTACCTTCTTCTAACTATTCATCTTGAGTTTTATCACTGTTACATCAAAATGTATTTCATCAGAAACAACCTAATTCTGCATTTGTTTTTTAGAGTCTGAATACTAAGTATATGTAGAAGATAACCTGGATTTGTTTAACTCCCCTCATTTTCCAGTAATCTGAGTTTTGCCTGTTTCTCACTGGAAACCTCATACTCTTACTCAGTGTTATGCCTGTTAGGTCCTGAGACTCCTTGAAGGTTCCCATAAGATCAGGGAAAATAACATTGCTTCTTTTCTGCCATTCTTAGTTATTTAAATAAATAAATCCTTTCTCTCTGTGTTTTGAATGTAAGTGGAGATGCTATATGTCCATTTTAGAATTTAGCAGTTGGATTTATTAAGGTAATCTGTTCATAATTCTCCAAAATACAATCGTTTTATTTAAGGACCCCAGCTTTCTTTTAATTAATACATAACTCATCATCCGTGTACTTAGACTCCTAGTGCAGTCTGACATTTGCCCATCATTTTTTTTAAGTTAGTTTTGAGTTTTGTAAAATAGATAGAATTGAAATTTGCTCTCAGAATTTGGTGCATAAATGTTTTAAAAGTATACACTAGGAAGGAAGTAAGGGTGTTTTTTACTTACTAATCTTATAATGTTATTGGAAATGTGATTGATACCTTGAGCTGGAACTTTTTTAACTTTCTGATTTATAGTAGAGGCCCAAGGATCATAGAATAAGATTAGTGTTTTATAGGGATATAATCATTTTGCTTGCATAATGATTTTACTTCCTGTCATTCTGAGTTTTTTCATTTTATCTTCACGACAGTGCTGTGAAGCCACAAAAGATATATGACACTTAAATGTACATTTATGGGGAAAATAGAATATAAATATATAAGCATGTGTATGTATATTTTTTATAAGAAGAAAACTTTCTATTACTTGTAATACATATAAAATATTAAGTCTGGTGGATTGCTGTACATTAGGAGTTGGCAACTCAAGGATCTTGTGCTGCCCTGGCATAAGAGATAATTTGGAATGTCAAAGTCAGGTTACTACTGACTAGAAAAAAAGTGACGTAGATAAAGGTTATCTCTGCTGCCCTTTCACCACTTCCCTTATCCTTCCTGTTCTAACTCCCCAATCTTTTCTTTCTTCCTAATAGCTGCTGAAGTTTTTGCCAATAAAATTTAAGGTGACATGCTTTTTGTGTTCTTACTTTTTGTCTTAAAATGATCCTTAAGATACTCACTGAAGAGATTAGAGGTAGAAATTGCCATTTTTAGATGTTGGTGCTTGGCGTTACAGAGAATGGAAAAGCTGTCCCATCAGTTACCCTGCTTCTTCATTGATCACTCAGAACAGAGTTCCTGAGCAGATCTATAGCCCTTCTACAGCCTGGGAGTCAAGCTGCACCTTAAGAGTCCATTGCCACCCTTTCCCTATTACCATTGAGAGTAAATAAATGTAGATTCAGTCCAAAGTTCTGAGTATAATTGGAACATTGAAAATAGGAGGCACATTATTTTATGAAAATAAGCAGGAAAAGAAAAACTTAACTGTAATATATATATAAATATGCTCTTTGTTAACGATAGTTGCCTGTGTTTGCAGTCATTTTTTTAAATAAAGTTTTTTACTTGAAGCCTTCCAAAATAGGGGTGGTTTTGTTAATGACATCAGTATTTGAAAAAAATGTTTAAAAATACTTGTTTTCTCTTTGTCTAACTAGATGTGATGCTGACCCTTCAGCCTTAGCCAACTATGTTGTAGCACTGGTCAAGAAGGACAAACCTGAGAAAGAATTGAAAGCCTTTTGTGCCGATCAACTTGACGTATTTTTACAAAAAGGTAATTATTATAGGCCTTCAACCAAGTATTTAAATAGAGATTTTAAATTTAAAACTTCCTGATAAAATCTTGAAAGGAAAGAAATTGGTCAGAGTTGTTTAAATACTTGAATATACCTATTCGTGTTTAATTATTTATCGTGTATTCGGCAAAATTTTTTTCCCTTTCCTATTCTGCTCCTCTCCAATATTGAGGCAGTGGTAATTCAAGTACTTTTTAAGTGAATGAATCCTTGGAGCTTGTGGTAGAGCCTAAGTTAATGGTTAAAGAGTAACAATTTTAAAGATAATGAAGGTGCTTATTCTTACTGTTTATTAAGACAATGAAGGTAACTTTTTCTCCTTCTTGACTGGGGCTTCTTGATATGCAAGGAGAAATGGGCATGCTCCTCTTCTGTGTGTTTTTAACTTCTCATCTTAGCAAAATCTTGTTCCTAGTCTGCGGAGCTTCCTGGGGGCCTCCCTGCTGCTTCTCTGACCTCATCTCCTACCACTCCCTGTCATTTGTTCCATTCTAGCCACATGGACCACCTTGCTGTTTTGTTCAGCATGGCAAACATGTTCACAGCTGAGGGCTTTTGAACACTGTTTTACCCTTGCTTGAAACACGATTTCTCATGGTTTCTGGCCTCTTCTCAAATGTCATCTTCTCAGGGTGGTTTCCCCTGAACATCCTACATACAGTATAGGTCACTCTCTCCTCTTCCCATTTTTGCTTTATTATTTTTTCATGGCATTTGTTACTCCCTGTCATGTTATATGTTAATCTGCCTGTTTATCTGTGTGTGTCTCTCCATCTCCCGTATGTCTTTTCCTTTGTTAAAATTGGAGAGTCAAAACCTACAGACTTGACATATAGAAGGTACTCAATAAATATTGCTGAATGGACAAACAGGAATGTGGATATTTTATAGTTATATTTTATAGTTATCTTTAGTTTTAACTAAAGATAGTCATAATGTGTGTATCTTTTTTTTTTAAATTTTTTTATTTTTACTTTATTTTACTTTAAAATACTGTATTGGTTTTGCCATACATTGACATGAATCCACCATGGGTATACATGCATTCCCAAACATGAACCCCCCTCCCACCTCCCTCCCCATAACATCTCTCTGGGTCATCACCATGCACCAGCCCCAAGCATGCTGTATCCTGCGTCGGACATAGACTGGCGATTCGATTCTTACATGATAGTATACATGTTACAATGCCATTCTCCCAAATCATCCCACCCTCTCCTTCTCCCTCTGAGTCCAAAAGTCCGTTATACTCATCTATGTCTTTTTTGCTGTCTTGCATACAGGGTCATCATTGCCATCTTTCTAAATTCCATATATATGTGTTAGTATACTGTATTGGTGTTTTTCTTTCTGGCTTACTTCACTCTGGATAATCGGCTCCAGTTTCATCCATCTCATCAGAACTGATTCAAATGAATTCCTTTTAACGGCTGAGTAATACTCCATTGTGTATATGTACCACAGCTTTCTTATCCATTCATCTGCTGATGGACATCTAGGTTGTTTCCATGTCCTGGCTATTATAAACAGTGCTGCACTGAACATTGGGGTACATGTGTCTCTTTCAATTCTGGTTTCCTCTGTGTGTATGCCCAGCAGTGGGATTGCTGGGTCATAAGGTAGTTCTATTTGCAATTTTTTAAGGAATCTCCACACTGTTCTCCAAAGTGGCTGTACTAGTTTGCATTCCCACCAACAGTGTAGTAGGGTTCCCTTTTCTCCACACCCTCTCCAGCATTTATTGCTTGCAAATTTTTGGATCGCAGCCATTCTGACTGGTGTGAAGTGGTACCTCATTGTGGTTTTGATTTGCATTTCTCTAATAATGAGTGATGTTGAGCATCTTTTCATGTGTTTGTTAGCCATCCATATGTCTTCTTTGGAGAAATGTCTATTTAGTTCTTTGGCCCATTTTTTGATTGGGTCGTTTATTTTTCTGGAATTGAGCTGCATAAGTTGCTTGTATATTTTTGAGATTAGCTGTTTGTCAGTTGCTTCATTTGCTATTATTTTCTCCCATTCAGAAGGCTGTCTTTTCACCTTGCTTATATTTTCCTTTGTTGTGCAGAAGCTTTTAATTTTAATTAGATCCCATTTGTTTATTTTTGCTTTTATTTCCAGTATTCTGGGAGGTGGACCATAATGTGTGTATCTTTTAAATTACAAAAGTAATACATGTTTTAAAAAGTGCTTTAGAAATACAGAGGCATGTGAAAACAGTCTTCTGATCATAAAGTCTTTCGAATGGTCTGATTAATTTGTCTTAAAGTTATGTGTAAGAAGAGCTTACCATTTTATAATCATGGAAATGCTTACTGCACAAATTAATAACCTAAAAAGTTTATGAAAAGATGCTTTTCTGAAGAAAAAATTTGACATTTTAGAAATAGTAATTTGTATAAAATGTGTAACAGTTGCAGTGTAAGCAGAATCTGTATTATACTTTTAATATCCTCTTTAGCTCTTCCTGAGGGATAGGACCCATGGAAGTGACTTAAATTTGGTTTAAATAACATAATATAAATATCTTGACATTTAATTTTCCTCTGGTTCTCACCATTAAAGAGTCTGAAAAAGTTAACAAAATAGAGCAGCCTTTTTCATGTTTTACTTAAAACATAAAATGATGTTTTCATACCATTCTCATGTCAAAATTTATTTTTCAACTAATTTAAAAATATTTTAAATATTTGAGTAGGCAATGTAGTTAATCTAACAATATAAAGGTATATCATGAAAGTCTCTCTCACCTCATCTGATCCCTTCCCACCCCCAGTGCATTACCTTGTCATTTTTGTGTCCTTTCAGAGTTTTCTTTAATGCAAACATATATGGATACAATATTTAATTTTTTATCTTGGAGTGTTGATAATATCAGTTCAGTTCAGTTCAGTTGCTCAGTCGTGTCCGACTCTTTGCGACCCCATGAATTGCAGCACGCCAGGCCTCCCTGTTCAGCACCATCTCCTGGAGTTCACTCAGACTCACGTCTATCAAGTCCGTGATGCCATCCAGCCATCTCATCCTCGGTCGTCCCCTTCTCCTCCTGCCCCCAACCCCTCCCAGCATCAGAGTTTTTTCCAATGAGTCAACTCTTCGCATGAGGTGGCCAAAGTACTGGAGCTTCAGCTTTAGCATCATTCCTTCCAAAGAAATCCCAGGGTTGATCTCCTTCAGAATGGACTGGTTGGATCTCCTTGCAGTCCAAGGGACTCTCAAGAGTCTTCTCCAACACCACAGTTAAAAAGCATCAATTCTTCGGCGCTCGGCCTTCTTCACAGTCCAACTCTCACATCCATACATGACTACAGGAAAAATCATAGCCTTGACTAGATGGACCTTAGTCGGCAAAGTAATGTCTCTGCTTTTGAATACACTATCTAGGTTGGTCATAACTTTTCTTCCAAGGAGTAAGCATCTTTTAATTTCATGGCTGCAGTCACCATCTGCAGTGATTTTGGAGCCCCAAAATAAAGTCTGACACTGTTTCCACTGTTTCCCCGTCTATTTGCCATGAAGTGATGGGACCAGATGCCATGATCTTCGTTTTCTGAATGTTGAGCTTTAGGCCAACTTTTTCACTCTCCTCTTTCACTTTCATCAAGAGGCTTTTTAGCTCCTCTTCACTTTCTGCCATAAGGGTGGTGTCATCTGCATATCTGAGGTGATTGCTATTTCTCCTGGCAATCTTGATTCCAGCTTGTGTTTCTTCCAGTCCAGCGTTTCTCGTGATGTACTTTGTATATAAGTTAAATAAGCAGGGTGACAATAGACAGCCTTGACGTACTCCTTTTCCTATTTGGAACCAGTCTGTTTTTCCATGTCCAGTTCTAACTGTTGCTTCCTGACCTGCATACAGATTTCTTAAGAGGCAGGTTAGGTGGTCTGGTATTCCCATATCTTTCAGAATTTTCCAGTTTATTGTGATCCACATAGTCAAAGGCTTTGGCATAGTCAATAAAGCAGAAATAGATGTTTTTCTGGAACTCTCTTCCTTTTTCGATGATCCAGCAGATGTTGGCAATTTGATCTCTGGTTCCTCTGCCTTTTCTAAAACCAGCTTGAACGTCAGGGAGTTCACAGTTCACGTATTGCTGAAGCCTGGCTTGGAGAATTTTGAGCATTACTTTACTAGCATGTGAGATGAGTGCAATTGTGCGGTAGTTTGAACATTCTTACTTACTCTTTTTATAGGCGCTGTGTGTTATTGTTTGATTGTCATATGATTTAGTCTCTTATTCATGGAAATTTGGGTTGTAGCCAATCTTTTACATACTCAAACAGGCAATCTTGCATATAAATCATTTCGTTCATGTGCAAGTATCTTTAAAGGGTTTTAAACCCCAGAAGTGGGATTCTGTCCCATAAGGGTTAGACTCATTTTTAGTTCCACCAGCTGTGAATGAAATGTCCCACTTTCTTCAACTTTGCCAATAGAGTGTGTTGTCAAACATTTGGTTATCTACTAGTTATTCCTCATTTCCCTTTGTGTAACACTTACATATTATATTTTCTCCTTAGAAACTTCAGGTTTTGTGGATAAGCTATTTGAAAGTCTCTATACTAAGAACTACCTTCCTCCTTTGGAACCAGTTAAGCCTGAGCCAAAACCACCAGTCCAAGAAAAAGAAGAAATTAAAGAAGAGGTAATGTAAAGTTTTCTTTTGCTTGCAGGGACTTCTTAGGTCTTATTACCAGTATCATCCTCAGTTGGTACTTGACCTCTGTAAAAATTATTCTCTTTTAATTGGACATAGAGAAAGGACTGATGGGTTGCACAGGGGGAAAGGACTGGGGAAGAAGTGGAGTGGGAGTTTGAGGTTCGCAGATGTAAACTTTTGTATACAGAATGGATAAAAAACATAGTCCTACTGTACAGCACAAGGAACTGTATTCAATATCCTATGATGATAAACCATAATAGAAAACAATATAAAGTGTGTGTGTGTGTGTGTGTGTGTGTATATATATATATATATATATATGTAACTGAATCACTTTGCTGTACAGCAGTAATTAGCACAACATTGTAAATCAATTACACATCAGTTAAAAAAAAAGAATGGGCTCCCAGTATGTTTTTTCAGGTAATGGAAATACGAAGAAACTTTTCTTCTGTACTGGATAATGTATAATTTTTGGTTTAAGTTATAGGTTAGGGAATTCTGGTGGTCCTTGTTAGTATAGTGGTGAGTATCCCCACCTGTCATGTGGGAGCCCAGGGTTTATTTCCCTGATGGGAAGGCAACATGCCCTTGGACTTCCCTGATGGCTCAGATAGTAAAGAATCTGCCTGCAATGCAGGAGACCCAGGTTTGATCCCTGGGTTGGGAAGATTCCCTGGAGAAGAGAATGGCAACCCACTCCAGTATTCTTACCTGGAGAATTCCATGGATAGAGGAGCCTGGTGTGTTAAAGTCCATGGGGTCGCAGAGTCGGTCAGGACCGAGCGACTAATGCTTTTACGTTAGGGCTTCTCCGATGGCTCAGTTGGTAAAAAACCGGCCTACAATGCAGGAGACATGGAAGAAGATGCAGGTTAGATCCCTGGGTCGGGAAGAATCCCCTGGAGAAGGAAATTGTACCCCACGTTAGTATTCTTGCCTGGAAAGTCCCATGGATAGAGGAGCCTGGTGGGCTCCAGACCAGGCTCCAGTCCATGGGGTCGCAGAGTTGGACACGACTGAGCAGCCAAGCATGCAGCGTGCAGCACTTAGGGCTCTGTGCTTTCATTGCTGAGAGCATTGGTTTAATCCCTGGTCAGGGAAATGTTTTTTAAAAAGGTATAGGTTACATCTTTGTATAATAAGTTAAAATTTTTGCAACGTGTCCTTTTTTAGAGTCATTGAAGGTCAGTGGATTGAAAGTGTCTGTTTGAAAGATAGCTCGTTTGAATGAGGAAAATTACATTATCTTGAGTTTTGAAAAAATAGTTAAAGAAAAAAAACCAAATTGTTACACTATTTCATTTTGTATCTTTGCAGTAAATCCTAATTTTGAAAATTATGGAAAATAGATATCAGCTTCTATGTATACTACCTCAAATGTCTGGCATTTTTTCCATTTTCTTAGCTTTTATACATAACCTAATTGTTATTACTGACAAATAATAGCTTGTAGAATAGTGTGTAAATATAATAGTTTATAGTAATTGTTAGATAACATTGAAGGGAGGAAGTTGTCTTTTTTGTACCTTCAGCCACTTGCCATCCTCATAAATATTTAATAGGTATCTCTAAAAGGTTATATTTTTAAAGCCTCCAAATATTCTTGTATATAAAAGTAACAATAACTCCTTAATATCAGATACCCAATTGTTGATAATGTCCATTTTTTCCCCCCATTTGTTTGAGTCAAGATCTAAATAATCAAATTGGCTGAAGTGTCTTTTTTTTTTTAATTCCTTCTTACGTATTCCCTCTCACTTCCCTCATGCCAAGGTTACTGCTACTCTTATCTCTAATACAGTGTGAAGAAGTGAAGTTGCTCAGGCGTGTCCGACTCTTTTCCACCCCATGCATTATAGCCCACCAGGCTCCTCGGTCCATGGGATTTCCCAGGCATGAATACTGGAGTGGGTTGCCATGCCATTTCCTTCTCCAGGGGATCTTCCTGACTTAGGGATTGAACCCAGGTCTCCTGCATTGTAGGCAGACACTTTACTGTCTGAGCTACCAGGGATACAGTGTATCCTTGTTTTTTTCAGTTTATTTAATAAGAATCATACAGACTTTTAAAAAAATCTGTACAAATCAAGCATTTTATTTATATAACAAGGAAGCACTCATTTATTTTCAACTTAAATATACTTGAGATTAAAAATCATGTTTGGCAATGTACCGCAGGATGCTGAATAAGATTTCACCCATATTGCTTTGGATTTCTTGATCTTTGTATGATTTCCATACCCATGGGAACAATTAATTTAGCTTCCTTAACCTACTGGATGCTACCTGGATGTAAAAGTCTTATACTCTTTTGTCTAGCTTCCTTAGCTTATTTTTACCTGAGATTCATTCATATTGTGCATGCCCTTTTGACTTTTTTAAATAGCTTGTTGATATGTAATTCACCAACTTTACAATTCACCTATTTAAAATATATAAATGTGATAATTTTCATTGTATTCAGAATTGTATAACCATCTCCATAATCCATTTTAGAACATTTTCAGCATCTAAAAAAGAAAGTTCATGCTCATTAAGCCATTACTTCCAGGTGCTTCCAGTCCCAGTCCTCACCCCAGGCAATATACTACTATTTTCAGTCTCATTAAATTTGCTTATTCTGGACATTTCATATAAATGGAAGTACAATGTAATCTTCTGTGGCTGGCTTCTTCTGCTTAGCATAACACTTAAAAGGTTCCTCCACGTTGTAACATGTATCAGGACCTCTTTTATTTTTCATGGCTGAATAATATTCTGTTTTATGAATATATCACATTTTCTTTATCCAGTCATCAGTGATGGCTATTTGTATTAATGAGCAAATAGTTAATACTTTTATCTATCATAAATAATACTGCTATGAACATTCATGCACAGGTTTTTGTTTGGCTGTATGTTTTTATTATTTTGGGTCCTTTAAGTTTTGAAGAATAGGTTTTCCCGTTAGAAAAACTAATTAATAGTTTAGAAAATTACTTCCCTAAAATTAGGAAAAATCAAGGAGTGAATTAATAGATGTCCATTAAAAAAATAGAATATACAAAAGCAAAAAGAAGGATAAAGTTCTCCAAGTTGATATCTTTTAAGTCTCTTTATATCTTTTAACCCCCCGCTTCCTACTTACCTATATATCTCTTTTCTTTTCATCACCCCTTTTCCCTTAAATTTTATTTTGTTGAAGAAACAGTTTCTTCATGACTGAAGAAACTCAGTCATTTGCTGAGCAAGTCATTTTTGCTCAGCAAAAAACTGAGTCATTTGCTCCAGAAACTGGAGTTTTTGACTCTGGATTTTGCTGATTGTATCCTCTGTATTTCCTGTGAATTGGTAGAGAGAATGATTTTTAAATATAGTTTAAGAATTGTAGAATGTTTTTGTCAGCAACATATGGTTGTCATATTGTGGCTGCCATTTTATGTTGCCTGGATTTTACTAAATTGTTATCTTCTGTTCCCTTCACTCATTTCCTGATTTGTGTATTTTTAAACGAGCCTCTCATTAGATGGGCATTTGTTTAGCTCTTCCAGATGTCTTCATTTGTCTTAATTTCTCTCTATTAAAGGCCATATATATATATTTTAACTTATTTATTTTTGGCTGTGCTGGGTGTCCATTGCTTGTGTAGGCTTTGTCTAGTTGCAGGGGCTGCTCTCTAGTTGTGGTATGCGGGTGTCCCATTGAGATGGCTTTTCTTGTTGTGGAACACAGGCTCTAGGTACCTGGGCTCAGTAGTTGTGGTGCATGGGCTTAGTTGCCCTGAGGCATGTGGGATCTTCCCAGACCAGAGATTGAACCCATGTCCCCTGCATTGGCAGGTGGATTCTTTACTGATGGACCACCAGGGAAGTGCCATGTATTTGTTCTGAGATTAACTTGTGTTTAAAAAACTTTAATAGAATCACTAGTTCTGTATTTCTGGTCAATCTTGACTTTAAGTTTTAAAAGAAGCCTTAACATTTCCAATAATTCTGATACCATTTTTCCATAATTCACATGAAATACTTAGTTTTATAGCAGTGGCTAACCATTTGTTCCTTAAACTTTGTCTATGAAATAAATCTAAAGTTTTCCTCAAATGAATTATATTGTGAATATATTTTATAATTAGGAAAACACACAAACCATTTTACTATATGATACTTAGAAGTAGAGATTTGTTATTTTTATTGTTACATTTTAAAGAATGAATTAATGTTTTCCTCCTACACTGCTATTAGGGTGATATTTAAAATTTAACATATTGCTGTCAAAGTAATTTCAACATCTTTTTTTACTTTTTCCTGTTGACCAACTTTGGGGGATGTGATTTGACTTTAATATTTAAGTATATTTATGCCCTCTCTTGTGGCCAGAAGGATTTATCAAGTGGATGTGTTTTATAATTTATGGAAGAACTGTTCTTATTCCTAACGAATATTTTCATGTAGGTGTTTCAGGAGCCAGCAGAGGAAGAACGAGATGGCAGAAAAAAGAAATACCCTAGTCCCCAGAAGGCTCGTTCAGAATCTAGTGAACGAAGGTTTGTGTTTATCTTTAATTAGGAAAATACTGATAACTCACTTTTCAGTTACCTTATAAGGACATTAGCAGGATTTTTGACATATGCTCTACTCCTCTCATTGTAAAATGATTAAAGAAGTAATTTTTTTTTCCATTCCCTGTGTTTTTTGTCTTTGTCATACTTTCTCTTCCTTTTATAAACAATAATCATTATCTGCTTTCCCCAGGAGCTCAGGGGTGGGAGCAGTCTCCTTAGAGAATATTAATGAAATGTTCCATTTGGTTAGGGGTGCTCAGTATTAAAATTGTCCATAGCATTTTATATTACAAGTAGTGCAATTTATATGTTGATTCATCAGCCTACCATCAAAAAATTAGTTTCTGTTTAGGAACTCTTTGTTTTGAGCTTTTTGTCTTTTCTAGTTTTAAATATGTTTTTCCTTTTACCCCTCCCCATGCTTTGGATTCACCTCTTTTTTTCATTTCTCCCCACCCAGTATACTTGAAGAGAATGTTTTTTCTTTTTATGTAATGGATTAGAGGAATTACGCAGTGGTTTTATGGCTCTCTAGAAAAGCTTAGAAGTTACAAATTTTGATGAATCACAGAGGATAATTTATATTCTGGATTTGTTTTCTGTCCTGGTTTCTGTAGTGTACTATGGCTTTCATATCTGTATATTACAGGACACGGGAGAAGAAAAGAGAAGATGGCAAGTGGAGAGACTATGACCGGTACTATGAGCGGAATGAACTGTACCGTGAGAAGTATGACTGGAGAAGAGGCAGGAGTAAGAGCCGGAGTAAGAGCCGAGGCCTGAGTCGAAGTCGGAGTCGAAGCCGGGGGCGCAGCAAAGACCGGGATCCAAATAGGAGTGTTGGTGAGTCCAAGTGGCTTCCCCCTAAAATTCCATAGTTGCTTGTCTTCTTGTATCACAGGGGTGTCAGAACATCACTTTGATGGAAACATTGAAGGCAACAGGAGAGGGAGGCGGCAGAGGATGAAATGGTTAGATAGCATCACTGACTTAATGGATATGAATCTAAGCAAACTCTGGGATATAGTGAAGGACAGGCAAGCCTGGCGTGCTGCAGTCAGTCCATGGGGTCACAAAGAGTCAGACATGGCTTAGGGACTGAACACCAACAAGCAACCTTTAATATGTCTGAGCAATGTAAAAGCTGTAATTGTGTCACAAAAACTTGATTTTTGTTACAAAAGCAGGGCTCTATTCTCAGGGTGAAGTCAAAGGAGTTTGAAGAAAAAGAAGCCATTTGTTAATGTATCATAGGACATGTCTAAATTTAAGTCATTTTGTATAATTGAAACACATGTCCTTTAATCAACAAAACTATTACTGGTGGGAGAGTGTTGCCTCTTTCCATACCTACACCCCCAACCCCCTGCCTGAAAATAATTGATTTGCTCTAAGGTTGGCTAGAGTATTTAAAAAGAAAAAAATGGCAGTAGATTACTGAGATCCCAACCTCCGATATCCCAGGATATCAATTTGAAAGTCAGTTCTTAGCATTCTTACTAAGTCAGTAGAGAAACTGATCTTTCTTCATTATGTATTGATGTTGATGTTATAAAAGATGATTTTATACAAGTTACTGGTGAAGATCCATCACATTGTTGATTTTCCTGGTTTTAGACTATAGTAATAATGAGAGCATTTTAAAATATGGACAGCTCAGTAAGTTTACTTCAGTATTCTCATCTTGCCTTTTCTGTGAGAAAATAAATATAGTTTAACAACATAGAAGTCTGGTCTTACTTGTTTCTTGTCTTTATTTTGTCTCCAAAGCAGAACATAGAGAAAGATCAAAGTTTAAGAGTGAAAGGAATGACTTGGAGAGCTCCTATGTCCCTGTGTCTGCACCAGCTCCAAACTCTTCTGAGCAGTATTCCTCGGGGGCACAGTCTATTCCCAGCACTGTTACTGTGATCGCACCTGCGCACCACTCTGAAAACACAACGGAGAGTTGGTCTAATTACTATAATAATCATAGCTCTTCCAATTCTTTTGGTCGAAACCCACCACCAAAGAGGCGATGCAGAGATTATGATGGTAAAAATTCTCTTTTATATTGTACCCCAGAGTACTAGTAAAGTAAATGTTGCTAGTAGTGCATACCATTTCATTACAGTCTGGATGTTATTAAAAGGGATGAGTGAGGAGGAGAATCTCTTTTGGCATATGCTTGTTTACTTGTTGGACATAATAGTTTGGCTCTTGTTAACATAGTGTTCAGATTTGACCCTTTAATTTATGTTTTGTTTTCCTCTTTACTTCCGACACTGTAATTACACTGCAAAATTTGGTAGACACTAGGAATTGTCATTTTTTTGTGTGCTGTTTGACCCTGGGGATTTGTTAAGCATGTATAATCTACTTTCAGTTTTAACTTGCTAACTTTCCATTTGAATGAATGGATCGGTGTTATGTGTGCATTTATTTTAATTTTTTATTATGGGAATATTTTAAATATTCACAAAAATTCACAAGGTAATATAATTAATCCTAGTGTATCTGTGACCTCATATCAACAGTTGTCAACTCATAGGCAGTCTTGTTTTCATGTATACTTCTACAGCTCCCAGGCCTGTATTATTTATAGCAAATGACTAGACATCATAACATTTTTTCTTTAAATAGAGAATGTATATATTTATGCTTTTTATTTATTTTTAAGTAGGGAATAGAATCACATGATTCAGGCATTAACTCACCCTCACCCTGGTCTCCCAGCCCCAAAGATCTTCTCAAAGCCAATTTTATGCTGTCAGTTTCTTATGTATCTTTCCACTTAATCTATGCATGTGTACGTAAAAACATATTCTCCCCCACCTTCTTTTTAACATAAATGTTATTGTACTTTATACTATTTATACTTCATTCATACTATGCATTTTGTTTTTCTTTCACTTAACATTATTTCCTGGCAGTCATCCTATGTAAATATAGTAACTATAAAGAGCTTCTTCAGTATTTTTTTTTTAATACTTCTTTGTATTCTCTATGTACAAAAATGTGTTTAAACTTACTGATGACACTTTTGGGATGTTTCAGATATTTTGCTGTTACAATTCTGCAGTGAATAACCTGGAACATAATACTCAGTTGAATAATTTAAAGTTTCAACTTACAGCAAAAATGGTTGCTTTAGAATAATATGATGAAAGTAGATAGTTGAAAGTAGGTCATCTAATTCACGTTCCTTATTCTCTCTACCTTTGTTAAGTTGTTTAAAATATCTGAATTTTTATCATGAAAACTCAGTAGCAAATGAGTTAATCTGATAGTGGTTGGTAGCCTGCTTTTGACCTGATTATTTGCTGTCTCAGTAAAGCATAGTGTCACAGTATGGCAAGTAGAGACTACACCTGTTCCTACCTCAGGAATATGCAATGGTAACAGAGTAACACCAAGAAGGCTTTAAATTCCTTGCAGAAAAAGCACTCCATAAATCAGATTGGTGGATGTTTCAGGGAATTGTTTGTTTGCTGAACTCTGTGTAGATCATAATGAAATTTATCTTTGATTCTTACAGAAAGAGGATTTTGTGTACTTGGTGACCTTTGTCAGTTTGATCATGGAAATGATCCTCTGGTTGTTGATGAAGTTGCTCTACCAAGCATGATTCCTTTCCCTCCACCTCCTCCTGGGCTTCCTCCTCCACCACCTCCTGGAATGTTAATGCCTCCAATGCCAGGCCCTGGCCCAGGCCCTGGCCCTGGCCCAGGCCCAGGCCCAGGCCCAGGCCCTGGCCACAGCATGAGACTTCCTGTTCCCCAAGGACATGGCCAGCCTCCACCTTCTGTTGTGCTTCCCATACCAAGTAAGTATATATATAGTTTCTTTAGTGAAGAATATTTAGAGGAATCCATCCCTTTCATGTAACTTGACACTAAATTTTAAGAATCTGAAAAATAAATTATTAATAGAATTTGGAATATATTCCCATAATTAAGATGTTCTTCCCTTTTTGCTACCCAGTGTCATATTGCATCATTTATAGTACCTCCAAGTGTAAATTTTATTAGTATTGCCCTAACCTGTATTGACCTGGAGTCAAAATCTTGCTTGTTGATAGAAAGCCAGTGTTTTGAGGAGGTCAGAAAAAAAAAAGTATGCCAGTAGTGTAGTGAAAGTTCCATTTTTAAAGGGGAGAAGGAAATGGCAACCCACTGCAGTATTCTTGCCTAGAGAATCCTGTGGACAGAGGAGCCTGGAGGGCTGCTGTCCATAGGGTCGCACAGAGTCAGACACAACTGAAGCGACTTAGCATGCATGCATGCATTGGAGAAGGAAATGGCAACCCACTCCAGTATTCCTGCCTGGAGAATCCCAGAGACAGCGGGGCCTGGTGGGCTGCCAGCTGTGGGGTCACACAGAGTCGGACACGACTGAAGCAACTTAGAAGCAGCATCTTTAAAGAAAATCTCTTAGAGAATATTGAAATACTCTTTAAAACATTTTATTATGGAACTTTTCTTGGTTTTCTTCTTCCAGTTATATTAATTTATATACATACAGCACTGTATAGTTTAAGGTGTACAGCATACTGATTTGATTTGTATACATCATGAAGTAATTATCATGGTAAGTTTAGTGATCATCCATCATCTCATATAGGTATAAAATTAAAGAAATAGTAAAAATAAATTTTATTTTTCTGATGATGAGAACTCTTAGGATTTACTCTGTTAACAATTTTCATATATAACATTGAGCAGTGTTAATTATATTTATCATGTTGTACATTATATCCCTAGTACTTATTTATCTTATAATTGGAAGTTTGTGTCTTTTGACTGCCTTCATCCAATTTCTTTTCCCCTTTATGGAAACTTTTGAATACACACAGATGTAGAATAATAATATACCATGTTTCATCATCTAAATTCAGTGGTTAATATTCAGCTATTTTTGTCTCATTTATTCTTCTTGCCTGCCCCACACAATTTTTTCTACTTTTTTTTCCTGAAGTATTTTTCAGATATCAGAGCATTTCACCAGTATGTACTTTTATCTCTTTACTGAGAAAAGACTTCAAAAAAAAAAAAGGGCCAATATGCTGTTATCAAATTCACCAAAATTAGGAGAAATATTTAAGCATGATCATTTAAAAAAAAAACAGTTGCTAGTTGAGCTAAAACAGAAATAAGACTGAATTTTTAAAATATAACTGAGAAAATTCTGCAGCAGTCATTTTACATGTGTCAGTTCAGTTCAGTCGCTCAGTCGTGTCTGACTCTTTGTGACCCCACGGACTGCAGTGCACCAGGCTTCCCTGTCCATCACCGGCTCCTGGAGCTTACTCAGACTCACGTCCATCGAGTCCGTGATGCCATCCAACCATCTCATCCTCTGTTGTTCCCTTCGCCTCCCGCCTCCAATCTTTCCCAGCATCAGGGTCTTTTCACATGAGTCAGTTCTTCGCATCAGGTGGCCAAAGTATTGGAGTTTCAGCTTCAGCATCTGTCCTTCCAATGCATATTCAGGACTGATCTCCTTTAGGATGGACTGGTTGGATCTCCTTGCAGTCCAAGGGACTCTCAAGAGTCTTCTCCAACTCCATAGTTCAAAAACATCAATTCTTTGGTGCTCAGCTTTCTTTATAGTCCAACTCTCACATGCATACATGACTACTGAAAAAACCATAGCTTTGATTAGACGGACCTTTGTTGGCAAAGTAATGTCTCTGTTCTTTAATATGCTGTCTAGGTTGGTCATAACTTTTCTTCCAAGGAGCAAGTGTTTTTTAATTTCATGGCTTCAGTCACCATCTGTAGTGATGTTGGAGCCCCCAAAAATAGTCTGTCACGGTTTTCACTGTTTCCCCATCTATTTGCCATGAAGTGATGGGACCGGATGCCATGATCTTCGTTTTCTGAGTGTTGAGCTTTAAGCCAACTTTTTACTCTCCTCTTTCACTTTCATCAAGAGGCTCTTTAGTTCTTCTTGATTTTCTGCCATAAGGGTGGTGTCATCTGCATATCTGAGGTTATTGATATTTCTCCCGGCAATCTTGATTCCAGCTTTTGCTTCCTCCAGCCTAGCGTTTCTCATGATGTACTCTGTATATAAGTTAAATAAGCAGGGTGACAATATACAGCCTTGACGTGCTCCTTTTCCTATTTGGAACCAGTCTCTTTTTCCATGTCCAGTTCGAACTGTTGCTTCCTGACCTGCATACAGATTTCTCAGGAGGAGTGTAAGGTGGTCTGGTATTCCCATCTCTTTAAGAATTTCCCACAGTTTGTGGTGATCCACATAGTCAAAGGCTTTGGCATAGTCAGTAAAGCAGAAATAGATGTTTTTCTGAAACTCTCTTGCTTTTTTGATAATCCAACAGATGTTGGCAATTTGATCTCTGGTTCCTCTGCCTTTTCTAAAATCAGCTTGAACATCTGGAAGTTCACTGTTCACGTACTGTTGAAGCTTGGCTTGGAGAATTTTGACCATTACTTTACTAGCATGTGAGATGAGTGCAGTAGTGCGGTAGTTTGAGCTTTCTTTGGCATTGCCTTTCTTTGGGATTGGCATGAAAACTGACCTTTTCCAGTCCTGCAGCCACTGCTGAGTTTTTCAAATTTGCTGGCATGTTGAGTGAGGCACTTTCACAGCAGCATCTTTTAGGATTTGAAACAGCTCAACTGGAATTCCATCACCTCCACTAGCTTTGTTTGTAGATGCTTCCTAAGGCCCACTTGACTTCACATTCCAGGATATATGTCTCTAGGTGAGTGATCATACCATTGTGATTTTTTTACATGTGTACAGAGGTATAAGAAAATACCTACCTGAATGTTTTAAGAGTTGGCAAATTATTTGAAAAAATGGTTATCATTCAGTTTATTTAAGTGGTACTTTTTCAATTCTTTTTAAAATTTTTAATTTTTAAAATTATTAAGGCTCACTGGAAGTTTCAAAAATAGTTTAACATGATACCATGTACCCATTGCGTAGCTTTCCTGCAGTAACATTCTTTATAGAACACATTTCGGTAAAATTGATGAAGGTTTGTATACATTTAACACATAGATTTGGTCAACAGCAATATGGTTCGTTTCACAGTGGGTTGTGAGTATTTAATATTGTCACATAAATGGTATAATTGTGAAGCTAAAGTTGAGATTTACTTTCTCAGATAGAAAGGCATCTTTGATGTACAGAAATTCTCACAATAAAATATCCTGGGGGAACATATCTGTGTAAAAGTTAAATCTAAGAGTGTTGTTTCCTCCTGAACACTTTGCCAAGAAAAATTTCAAGGAAACAAGTACCATCTAGCTTCTACAATTAGCACTTTACTATCCCCTGAAGAAGGGAATGGCTACCTACTCCAGTATTCTTGACTGAAGAATTCCATAGAGAGAGGTGCCTGGTGAGCTACAGTCCATGGGGTCGCCAAGAGTCAGACATGACTGAGTGATTCACACTTTCTTTTTCATGTTGTGTCATCATATATCTTTCCATCTCTCCATTTTTAGTTTTAATGCATTTCACAGTACATTCTAGACATCGATACACTCAGACGTGTTTATCATTAACTTAAGAGTTCTATAGAACTTTATTATCACCGCAGAAAGTTTGTTCAAATCTCTTGGCCATTTTCTACTCCCAGCCTCCAGATGCAACCAGTTCTGCCCTTTTTCCACCCTATATTAGTCTATTACAGAACTAAAATGTCATTTAAATTAATAATGCTCTCAGTGCTCAAGCCTGCTCATATCAAATTTCTTTATTCTGTTCTAAACCAAAGTAGGTATTTTATGTGTGAATATCCTTATTGTACCTGGTGTAGTGAGGGTTTTTATTATGTAGCAAACATTACTGCTCTAGCTCTCACTTTTTGTTGTCTGTAGGACCACCCATAACACAGTCAAGCTTGATCAACAACCGTGACCAGCCTGGGACAAGTGCAGTGCCCAATCTTGCACCAGTAGGAGCAAGACTACCTCCTCCTTTACCCCAGAACCTCCTTTATACAGTGTCAGAGCGTAAGTATACATTTGATTTATTAATAAAATTGTTAGAGCATAGAAAAGCCAGACGTTTTCTCAGAACATTTAAAAAAATACAGTTAATTTCTATTTTAAGGACTATTTATACAAAATTATACTTACGTGTACAGGGCAGTTTACTGTGTGGTTATGCTTTGTAACCCTATTTTAATTTTGTGTGATGATGGGAGAGAAGGACAAGGCCTTCTGTATTGGAGAAGTCTTCTCTGCTGTAGTGTAGCAACATCTACTAAAGAAGTTATATTTTGAAGCTTCTGTTCAAGAATTGCTCTTCTGATAGAATTTCCAAAGCCTAAGACTTACCTCCTAAGAGCATACAAAAGATCAGATAAAATACACCTAATTATTTAACTTGTAATGCTGAAATGAGCATAGCATCATTTAAACTATAGTATTTAGTGGTTAGACTGTCTTATAACATTGATGCTTAACTGTAATAATGTTTTTCTTGAATCCTATGTTTTATGTTTCATAGTTTTTGTTACTGTTGTTTTTAGTTTACAGAGGCTTGAAAGAAAAATTTCTTTCTTCAGAAACCTAAAAATAAAGTAGTTGGTTGTTAAAACTGTCAGACTGTGAGAATTTCTTTACAGAGCTAGGTAACTTTATAGATAAATTCACCTTTTTTGTAACTGTGTTTATCATAAACATTTCTTTATCTCTGTCATGACCTAGGGAGGCAACTCAGGAAAGTAATTAAGCTTAGGTTCAAATTCTGCTTCCATCATTTATATCACTGTGACCTTAGGCAAGTTGCTTAACCTCTTTGTACACTAATTTCCTCTTTTGTAAAACAGAAATAATAGTAACATTACTCACTTCATTAAGGTTATTTTGGAGAAACACGTTATATGTTAATACATATAAAGCATCTAGAATAGTATCTGGCACCTTAAGCTATACATAAGGAATAGTTGTTATAGTTTTGTAGTTATCATTGTCTCCATAAATTTCAGCCTCTCTGAAATCAAAACCTGTTATTTTCCCCTAAGTCTCTATTACCTCCGCAATCCCTGTCTTTCTTTGCTAATGTAAATAACACCCACCTAATCACCTAGAATTGAAAACCCTATCATGACTGACTCATTGCTTTGCTTTTTTATTTCTAGTTAATTGAAAAATTCTTCCTCCTTTTCTTTGATACATCCTTTTCTCTCTCCTCCTGCTATGGTTTCTGCCCTCATCCACACTTGAATCACTTCACATTTTCGATTATTGCTGCAATCTTTTTGACTCCAATATATTTTACCCCCACTTTCCCTCCACGTTACACCATATAATGCTGCTAAGCTAGTTTGCCTGAGAAAACCAACCATGACAGTTCATTATGAGAATTCTTCAGTGCTGCTGTTTCCTCCTATGTTCCGCTGTGCTTTCTCAAAACAGAAACCATATATGATAGTTAAATAATTAGCCATTTTGTTTTACTTTTAGTATCTCACAGTCTTTTAATTACTATAGTATCTTGTTACAATGCTTATTTTACTGCTCTCATTAATTATGGGCAATTTCAGACATATATAAAAATAAGGTAGTATAATAAACTCCCATGTTCCCATCACTCAGCTTCAACCGTTACCAATCTTGTTTGATCTTTCCCTCCCTAAATCAGCTTTTAGCATTAGTTCTTAGTGCTTTTAGACTTGTAAATATGAAAAATGGGTTATTTATCTGAAAGTCTTTTGCAGATGACACATTTTCATATTGTTAAATTTAGCATTTTGACTCATGATAAAAATTTCATTTTGTTTTTAATTTATTAAAAAATGTGGCAATTATGATTTATTTTAATATTGTTAAATTTAATATTGTGATTCCATTTGGATTTTTCCTTCAACATTAGATTTTATTTTCTACTTCAGATAATTATGGGCAAATGTATATCTAATTTTGTGGCACAAAATCCCGCTTTTTTTTTTTTCAGCTTTTTAAAAAAAGTTTCTGTTGGAGTATAGTTGATTAACAGTGTAGTGCTAGTTTCACATGCACAGCGAAGTAAATCAGTTACATTTATACATATATTCACTCTTTTTTTAGATCCTTTTCCTCTATAGGTCATTGCAGAGAATTGGTGAGAATTCCTTGTGCTATATACTAGTTCCTTACTCGCTACCTGTTTTATACATAGTAGTGTGTATATGGCAGTTCCAGCCTCCCAGTTTATCCTCCCTGTCCCACACTCTCTTTTTCCCCCAGATATTCATAGGTTTGTTTTCTATATCTGTATTTGTTTTGTAGATAAGTTCATTTGTACCATTGTTTTAGATTTCACATATAAGTGATAGATATGATATTTGTCTTTCTCCATCTCAGTTACTTGACTTAGTATGACAAAAGCTCCCTTTTGGTTTTAATGAAAAAATATTGTAAAAAAATTGTAGTTAAAAAAATCATCATTAATATTCACAGCATAGAAAATGTGTATAAGTGAAGAACAGCATATCATATGATAGTTGTGAAAATTTAATCAATAGGGACCCAGATAAACATAGAAAAATGAAGTCTGGTATTTTAGAGGTAGGAATAGGGTCTATTCAATGCTTGGTTACTGGGAATATGAGTGAGAGATGATTTTTCTCCTAAGAAGCTAAAAATCTAATAGTGGGAAAGAAATATGTCAAAAATTACAAACTCATAAAAAACCAATTACAATGTATTTTGCTGTTAAAAATAAAGCAACAGAGTGCCTCAGAAATACATGTAACAAAGGAACTAATTCTGCCCGAAATAAAACCTTCATCTAGTCTAATTATCACTCAGTTTTGAAGAGGACAATTGAATGTTAAAAGGAGAAAAGTAATTTCCCCACTGTAAAACTGTGTAGGGTATATGGGGCTCCTGGCAATGCTATTTAAAACTGAATGGCAAGTATGGTTATAATTTAGGAAAACTATGAAATTTGTTTTTTGTTGAATGAAAATGTCACAGATACTCTGAAAAGTGTTTAAATAATGAAATGTAGTTGGAAGTCTATGGAAAAACACCTATTAAAAACAACTATTTCCTTTGACATACTTAAGCATTTTTACCCAAATTCAGTCTCACCAGTTCAGTGTATGGTTTTGGGGTCTGAGGTTTTGTTTTGCTTTGTTTTCACAGGACAGAACCATTTTAAAGTATATTCCTTTAAATTTGACTTGTTTCTTTTGCTTCTTTGAAGACGATGTAATAGAAATATTTTGTACCTGCTAAGCTCCTTGTATTGAGTGTGTGAAAGATTAGTAGTAAAATATAACAGCCTAAAGATTGATTCTTAGGTTGAAGGCAGTTGTCAGTCTTCAGGTGAATTTACATAAAGTACTTTTATCATTCAGAGAATATATTTCCTATTAGCTGTGTAAGATTATTAAAGCATATTCTTAAACTTGAGATGCCTCATTTGATTCTGTGAAGTATATAACATTTTTCTGTGCACAGTCACAGATTTTGATGTCTAGAAAAGTCAGTCTCCGATAGAGTGGTATATTGTCTAGAATTTCTCTCCCCTCGTGTGTTACTTGGATTTGTTTTGCATTAGTTGTCATATTGCCCATTTCAAATAATGTCTGATAAATATCAAATAAAGGTATTCATCCTAAGAAATACTTAAATGTCATTGGGATGCAGTTAGTAAATAAACTTTCATCCATTCTGTTAAGTATTGAGTTCCTACTATGTGCTAGCCACCATTTAGGCCCTAGAACTTTAAAACGTATGCCAGGGACCTTGGATTCTAATAGAGAAGACACATAATAAATATGGTCAATAATTGGAAGATATAGCTTTCTATTTTCTTCTGATTGAGCTTTCAGTTTAAAACTCATCTTAAGACTTTTTTTTTTCCCTTATGAATACTCTTAAAGACAAAGTCAGGAGAATTACAAAGAGTAGCTAAAATTTTAGTTTGAATAAAGACTGTCTTCAAAAGACTAGAGTTAACATTGTGTGTGTGTGTTAGTTGCTCAGTCATATCTGACTCTAAAGAATGAAAATATTGCTATCAATCAGACATGTAAGATATATGAATGACTTACAATAGGAGCATGAACTTAGGAGACTTGCATTTTTAAATTATTCAGTCACTCTATACTGATAAAAACTAAATTGAATCAGAATCTGAACAAGAATATATGCACACACCTATATTTATGTTTAACTGACTCACATTGCTGTACATCTGAAATTGGCACAGCAGTGTGAATCAAATATATTCCAATAAAAGTTTGAGAAAAAACTAAAGTGAATGAATCTAAATTGTGGCTGGCTTATCTTCACCATTATTATAACCAACTTGATTTTTAAAAACTTTTTATTATGGAAAATTTCAAATATACCTAAGAGAGTAAACACTATAGTAATCTTCATTACTCAGTTGCTGGTTTCAACATTTATCAATATATTGATTAACCTTGCTTTATCTGTAACTCACTCCTGACTTGATTATTTAAAAACAAGTTCTAAACATACCATTTAATCTATAAATCTCTGAAAGATAAGGGATAAATACACACACAATTACTATACTTTATCATAGTCCCAAAATATAACAGGTATTATTGTCAAGTATCTAATCAGTGCTTGTATTTCCCAGTTGTATCATAGACATTCCTTTATATCTAGTTCATTTGAAGCTGAATCCAAGCAAAGTTACGCATTGCATTTAGTTGAGAAGTTTCTTAAGCCTTTGAATCTGTAACAATTTCTCCTACCTCTTTTTTTCCCCCTTGACACTTACTTGTTGAAGGAGCAGATAATTTGTCCTAAAGAATTTTTCCATAATCTAGACTTGGCATATCTTGCATCTGCTGGTGTCATTTAATGCATTCCTCTATCCCCTGTCTTTTCTGGAAATTGGAGATTTATCTAGATCTAGATTAATAGGGTCACATTTGGGGTTTTTTTCCTCCTTATTTTGCATGGATGTTTTACTGATGGGGTTTTATACTTCCTACTGCAGTATATACCTGGTGTACAATATCAAGTTGTCTCCTTTCTGTGTTACAAATATTGATCACTGTGTACAGGGGTTTTCATCCTGATCCATCCTTTCAAAAAATTGCTCCTGGTTGTTTGTGATCCCTGCCCAGTTCTCTTTGCTTCATTTGGGGCTATAAAAGTGTGATACTCTAATTCTATGATTTCTTCTCCATTTATTGGCTGACAGTCTACAAAGTAGAACTTGGCAGTGTTCACCATTTGGTTAACCTGAAATGCACTTTTTACAGGAAAGACAGGATAAATGCTTCTGTCCTTTAATTTATCGGTTTTCAGAAAATGAGTTTGTTTCCAAGTATCTTCCAGAGGGACCACTGTACTTTTTCTAAGTATCATTATGAACTCATGGATTTCTAATGTTTGGTATGTTTCACCCCATTGTGGCCTTTTTTGGTGTTCAGATTGGCTCTTATTTGACCATGGGAAGCCTCTTCATGTTGGCTTCTGTGGGTTGCTTTGTTGTATTTTTTACATGCTGTTGTTTGGTAGCCATCTTGCTTCTGGAGCATTATACAAAGGTATACCAGACTCATCATACAAATTTTCTATCCAGACCTAGAATCAACCTTTTATCTAAGGAACTCTTTCTTTTTCACATAGTATTTAGAGACCTGAATAGATGTTAAAGAAAATCAGGCCTCATTTGAATAAACAGCCATCTTTCTGAAGTGTAGGAATGCATATTCTTTGTCATTCATTTTAGAAAGGCATTGTACAAACTAGCCTTTTAGTTTCTCATTTACTTTGAGATAGTTATTAATTAAATATACATGCTATATGAAATGCTTTATCATAAATTTAACCTAGTCATGTAAACTGAGATTGTACTTCCCATTTTTCTCTTTAGCACATGACTTCATTCTGCAAGGAATTCTCTGCAGTATATCATGCTTCAGCTATTTTCAGATCATTGAGGATATGTTAGATTGCTTTTGCAATGTAATGATTGATCTTTTTTTCATGTAAATTTTGAAAAGATTGGTGCTAAGCACACAATTATGTGGTCTGCTTATACAGTATGATTTGCCACCTTTTCTCCATGTATTGGAAAGTATAGCATATCCATTTTCTTCTTTACATTTACTGTGAAATCAAGTGGTTGATTTTGATTTGTCTTATTAAAATGTATTAAAAGTCTTCTGGAATTTTTACAACTTCATAAGGATATTTCATCATATTAAAAAAATCTAAATTCACTTTGTCTTGTGTCACATAGTGAATGTCTGACTTCAGATACAAAATATTGAGTAAATCTTAAAAATAGGTCCCATATGGAGTAGTAAATGAAAAAGATACTATTAAATAACCAACCAAAGAGAGGTTTTGCTCCTTGATACCTTGTCTTTTTTAATCTTATTCTACAAAATTTGGCTTCATTGTTTCTGGCATTTTTGCATCTATAAATTCTAAATGTGCTTTCTTTCCAAAAGTGGTCCGTAATATCTGAGATACTTTCATGTGTACAGTGGCTAGTCTGTTCATGTGGGATTTTTGTCCTCTTGTCTGTTTGTTGTCCACTTACTTACAGGATAGCAGATTTTCGCTGTCTTTATGTTTTTCTTTTGAACATTTCTTATTCTCCGTGAGAGTATGCTTGTGGTGGTTTTTTTTTTTTAATTCCTTTATTACATTTGTTTTTTCTGCTCCCAGATAGGGGAATAGTTTGTGCATACCTGAAATTATATGAATTTGGGAGGAGTGTTTTTATTTTTTTTTAATGGGTATGACAGCTTTCATAACCACGTCTTCCTGGATATTAAACTACATGAATAATAGCCCAGGACACCTTTGTCAATAACTTGATATGGTTGATCAGTTTCTGGTAAGATCAGCGTGTAGTTATTCCATTTAAGATGATAAAAAACAGACATTGTGCAGTCACACTACCTAATTCTTATCTTTCTTTATACCTCAATGCATCTACCCAGTTGCATGTCTGTTTCTTGAGTTAGAAGGAATCTTAATAGCATCTTTCTCAAGTACTGTTCCCATTGGTGTACTTCCTCTGTTCTTGGCTCAAGTCTCAGGAAGTAGATCACGACTTAAGAGAAGCTTGTGACTCCAACCCCAGCTGCCCTCCTGTTCTTTCCTCTGTAGGACAGCCCATGTACTCTCGTGAACATGGTGCTGCTGCATCTGAGCGACTTCAGCTGGGGACACCGCCTCCTCTGTTGGCAGCTCGTTTGGTGCCACCTCGAAACCTCATGGGATCCTCCATTGGGTACCATACCTCAGTCTCCAGCCCCACCCCTCTGGTCCCAGGTAAGCTTTGCTACAAATGGCCATCCACCTCTGATCTTTTGTACCATAAATTGGCCAGCCTAAGAGGTGACCTGGTATCCTGATCTGCTATCACAGATTCCCATTAAAGCTCCAAGGTGGTTTTGTTTTCTGTTTCTCTGCTCCTTCGGTTTGTCCCTAGTGCCCCTAGATGATTAGGCCTCCTGTGTGTCTGTCATCTCCGGTGTCCTTTGTATTTACTTTCTGTGCCTCGGTAACTAAGGTCATGCGAGTTCCTTGAACTAGTTTTTAATCCAGCAGATAGGAAGAGTATCTACTTGAATGTTTTCTAATCAGTTATATGTTACAAGAAAAGCTAGGTTAATTTTTCTCTAAAACAAAACAAAAACATGTGGTTTCTTGCTGATCATGGATAAACATGTGTTTTTTTCCCCTCTGCCCCTGTTGTATGGAATGACAGTGTGTAATGATTTCTTGAAAACTCTTCCCTCCTATTGACATTTTTGAAGATATGTGGAGTGCTTTGAGGGTGTCTCATGAGGTTTTTAACATTTTTCACTTTGCCTTTAGATCTCAGTTCATCATAATTAACTAAAGAACCTTCAATTTTCTTGGGGTTCTGTGTGATCCCAGGAATTATTAGAACAAGGCTATTTGATTATGTAGCTTCTTTAAAACTTTTTGCAGCCTTAATGTAGGAGATTTTTCTGTCAGGAGTACCAAATTGTATTAATCACTGGAAACTTTTAAATCATAATTTGCTGATCTTATACTCTGAATTACAGAACTGATGGGCTAGTAATGTGAAAGGAACCTTATCTTGTAGCTAAAACCTAATATGAGCCACAAAGGAATTTTTCCATTAAGAAAAAAAAAGAGATGCAAGGATTTATAAATGCATTTAAGAATCATTGTCTTCACTTCATCTTTGATTCTGTGTAGGATGCAGAGGATGTTTTGGAGATCAACACTTTCAGAATGTTTTTTCAATGCTTATAAAATATTTATTTAGCATTAGAATTTTAAAAATTAAATTTTTAGTAATTTCTCTGGTGGTCCATTGGTTCAGACTACATGCTTCCACTGCAGGAGCTTGGGGTCCATCCCTGGTTAGGAAATTAGGATCCCACATGCTGTGCAGAGAGTGGCCAAAAAAAAAACCCAAATATTTGGTTGTAGAGAAAATATAGAGAAGATGATAATAATGTGCTGATGAGGCAGGTGGTAGTAAGATAATGATTACATTTGTAAATATAAAATTTAGCTTATTTAGCTGTTTGAAATACAACATTTAAAATATATTTTACATGTGAAATTGACTCTTTTCTCTAGTTTAAAGTGCAAATAGCCAGGGACTTCCCCGGCCATCCACTGCTTAAGATTTCTGCACTTCTTATGCTATGGGTGTGGGTTTGATCCCAGTTGGGGAACTAAGAGTCCACATGCTGTGTAGTGTGGCCAAAAAAAAAAATGCAGATAACCAAGTTAATAGATTTATTGTTTCTCTTCTAATTAAAAGAATACCTAGAAAGTGGTGAGACATGATTACAAAGGAAACTCAGTCATTTGTATATGGTGTTTGTATATGTGAACATTTCTGTTAAAAATGCGCAGTGAAGTTTTAATTATGTGATTATTATAGAGGACAAAAATGACATTAGGTAAATGAATCCAGAAACATCCATAATTCAGAATGGATTTGCATGTCTGTATTTTGTGACTGGAGCATTTTTGTTTCTTTGATGCTCAGTAGGTTTTATCTATATACTCTTAATTCAAAGAGAAATATATGTGGGTTGATATAATTTTATTTGTTGAAGAAAATTCATTTTTGTGGTTATTTTATAATAAGAAATTGTTTACTCTTGATTGTTACATGTTCTGTTGTTTTGTTTTCCCTCAGATACCTATGAACCTGATGGTTATAATCCAGAAGCTCCTAGCATTACCAGTTCTGGTAGATCTCAATATAGACAGTTTTTTTCAAGAACTCAGACACAGCGCCCAAACCTGATTGGCCTAACATCTGGAGATATGGATGCAAATCCAAGAGGTGATACTGCCTTTAACTTTTTGTCATACTAAATGTCATTTGGGCATGGCATTTCTGACCTCACTAAGGTCTAAAAATTCTTTATCTCTGAAGGGTGTTATGTAATGATCACCCATAAATGTTTTTGAATATCTTTGTCCAAATGTTACTTTAAAGCTTTAAGCAGAATATATTTATTTTTAAGTAAAAATAATACTAATGTTGACTAATTGCTCTTTTTGTAGGACTTTAGGCTATTCTAGGCACTGTGCTGGATGTTAGATATAGAAAGAGGACATGATCCCTCTTCCTCCAGGAATAAAATCATTTAATGGCCTATTTTGTATTTTAAGAGCTATGCTTCATACTAATAACACAGAACTTAAAACACTGTCATAAAATTATTCTTTGACTCTTGTTAGTATTCATGATTATAACCGTATGTTAGGACTTTTATAAAGTATAACCACAAATCTTAAAAGATTAAATGTAAGTATTGCTTTTAACATGGGTTAATATCTCCACTCAAAACAAATTTGTTTAAAGAATTTGATGAGATTCCAGTTTCTTGCTTATTATAGTCAGATTTCTGGTATTTAATTTCAATTTGAATGATTGCCCATGGGCCATCGTGATATTTTCCTTATTTAATTATATGGTAGACATTTTTCTATTCTTACCTTCTTATCCTGATTCTGTTTACTGTTCTTTACTTCCATTAATAATATTATTGCCACTACAGGTTAACTCTACAAGACTAAACCAAATGCTTTTTAATACATTATTATCTCGCATGTATCTTACCACCAACTCCTTAAATGAGGTACTATTAATATTTTTACTCTCTTTTTACAGTTAAAGACACTCAGGCCAACTAAGAGAGGCTAGATTAATTAGCTCATTAATCTAATTCCAAAGAATAGGCTCTTTCTTTCTGTGCTATAATGCATATATCGTTACCAAATTAGTGGGAAGAAATGGTTTCAGCCCCACAGTTGTTACTCTTTGCTATTAATTTTACTTTTGGTGGAGTTGCTAAAAGTCATGAAGAATACTCAGAATGTAACGTGTAGTTTTGTGTTGGTATTTGCTTTTTTTGTTCAGCACACCTCTTTCTACTGACCTGTTGTAAGGTCAGTGTGTTAATACAGTGTTGGGTTGGCGAAAGTTTGTTTGGGATTTTCCATAATATCTTATGGAAAAACCCAAACGAACTTTATGACCAACCCAGTATTTTATTAGTCCTAACTACTGTGAATGAAATGTGTTAATTTATAATATTAGCTTTGAATTTTCCTTTCAGCTTTTAAGTTTGAATAATTTTGAAGCTACAAATGAGAAGTGCGATAAGCACCTAGATACTTTGACTTAGATTAACCAGTTGTTCACGTTTTGTCAGCTTTGGGCATGAATGCTCACTTGTGTGCACTCCTCTCTCCCTTCCTCGCCTCTCCCTTTACATTTCTTTTCTTGAATCTCTTTAAATTTTGGAGATTAGTCTACATCTGAGAAAAAGACACAGTACACTATATAAGCACAATATTGGCACACATAAGAAAATCGTAATTTCATAGTAGTATCCTATCCATGTGAACCTCTTGTTGAATCATGTAAGGAGATAAATATTCTACTTTGTTTATGGTCTAATAAATTTGATCACTTACCTAAAGCAGTAATTGTTTAGCTCTCTGTTGTAAAGTAAATAATTTGTAGAGTGGTACTTTGGCATCAGGTTAAGTATCTCATTCTCCACTCATTCTCCAGCACTGTTACACTGATTTTTTTTTCCCTTTCCATTCATGATCCTAGCTTGACCCTAGTCATTAAAGTTGGCTAGGAATTTTTAAACATGCATATTGTATCTTTAAAAAAGGAGGAAAGGGAGGCAATTGATAATTTATTCTTACTGTTAAACATTTCTGAAAAGGAAGTGGTAGTATTAGGTACTATTCACAGTGATTTTTAACTTTTGGACTAAATATTTTAATCATTTGAAATTCCCCAAATATAATGCATTGCCAGTAATGTTAATTTTTGTTTTCAACAGCTGCTAACATAGTCATCCAGACTGAACCACCGGTTCCTGTTTCAATTAATAGTAATATAACCCGAGTAGTTCTTGAACCTGATAGCCGGAAAAGAGCTATGAGTGGTTTGGAAGGGCCACTCACAAAGAAACCTTGGTTGGGAAAGTAAGAGAATTTGCTTATTAGTAACATCTAATTGATGTTTTTGGCTTTTTGCTTGCATGAGTAAATTTGTAGAATTAAGAGTTGTCATTAATTATTAATTTTCATTCTATGTGTATCAAAGCTAAGGTTCCCAGAGGCATCATTAGTATGTCTTATATGTTAAAAAATCAACAGAATATTGAAAACAGATGTTAATAATTTCTAGGCCTAGCCCAGTTTTATAATTATTGAGACATCAGTCTTTCTTTGTACCTGTTTTCTTCTTATGTAATAACGATAATGTGAAAGTTACCTACTAATATCTGAAGGATGTTAAGTGCTTATAGAGGACACTTGAATAAATGTAAACTTACGTTCTTTGCTGATTATCTCTTGCCTAGGGCATAATGTAGGAGAATTAACTAAGATCTGTTAATATTCCTTTCAGACAAGGGAATAACAATCAGAATAAACCAGGATTCTTAAGAAAGAATCAGTATACAAACACCAAATTAGAAGTCAAGAAAATCCCTCAGGAATTAAACAACATTACCAAGCTCAATGAACACTTCAGCAAATTTGGAACTATTGTTAATATCCAGGTGGGTGTGGCTATGTTGGTGAGAATCCATATATATAATGTATTTTCTTAGAGATTTCTTTCTTTTTGGCTGCACTGGGTCTTCATTGCTGTGTGGGGGCTTTCTCTTGTTGCTGCAGGTCTCTTTGTTGTGGTGTGCAGGCTTCTCATTGTGGTGGCTTCTCTTGTTGTGAAGCACAGGCTCTAGGTACATGGGCTTCAATAGTTGTGGCACCTGGGCATAATAGTTATGGTACATGGGGTTAGTTGCTCTGTGGCATATGGGTCTTACTGGACCAGGAATCGAACTCGTGTTCCCTGCATTGGCAGGCAGATTCTTAACCACTAGACCATAGTGTATCTTTGGAAACAGCTCACTTTTGCTTAAACAAATCAGTGATTAGTTTGATCATCTCTGCTATGTGTTTTAAATCCCACCATGTATTTGTATGCTCAACTTTACGTTGAAATTGTGCTGAATTTGTCTCCTGAATTCATTTGGTTTCTTTCTGAACCTCTTCCTGAAAGACATTGGGCTGGTTATTGTATCTTTGTTCGTAGTTTTATGTCTGGACAAATGACTTTTTTAACCTGCTTTAGGTAATCCCATGGATGGAGGAGCCTGGTAGGCTGCAGTCCATGGGGTCGCTAAGAGCTAAGTCGGATACGACTGAGCGACTTCACTTTCACTTTTCACTTTCATGCATTGGAGAAGGAAATGGCAACCCACTCCAGTGTTCTTGCCTGGAGAATCCCAGGGCCGGGGGAGCCTGGTGGGCTGCCATCTGTGGGGTCGCACAGAGTCGGGCACGACTGAAGTGACTTAGCAGCAGTATTCTCACTAGGTAGTGAGCTTTTGGTAGTCTCTAAGATTGTATTTTTGTCTACTGAACTGGCTTTTGTGAAATATTAATTGATTAAGTATGGTTCTAATTGTGAGAATTTTAGATACTAAAATTTAACATCAGGTAAATCATAGCTTTTATATTTTGCTATGTGCTTGCTAATTTTTTGAATTTACCAATTTGATGGTTGAGTGTTATCCTGTAATTGAGGGTAATATAATAGAAGATATGTTTAAATTGATATTTCAGCCAGTTTACTTAGTGTTGCCATCAAATCAAAATATAATTTACCTGTTTCTAACTACCTTTTTCTCTTAAATTGTTCCTAGGTCATTATTCTTTATGGCATTTAGAAAAAGTAGGTAGCTTAATGTAGATGAGTATATTAGTCTGCTTGGGTTGCTATAACAAATACCATAGCCTGGAACCCAAGATACTAGCCTATATGGATCCTGGCTGGCAGATGGCACCTTCTTGCTATGTGCTTACATGTTGGAAAGAGAGGGAGGGTAAGAGACAGAGAGATCTTTTCCTGTAAGTTCACCCGTCCTGTCTGATTAGGGTCCTATCCTTTGATATCATTTAACCTTGTTTACCTCCTAAAAGCCCTGTGTCCAGATGCAGTCACATTGCGGGGTTAGGGCTTCAATGTATGAATTTAGTAAGGACATAATTCAGTCCATAGCAGTAGGCCATAATTTATATAAATTTCCCCTATTCTCTGGGGAAATTTACGTGTTTTTTTTTTAAACAGAAACAATTCTATGGTAAGGCTCCTTTTGGATAAGCGTTTTTATTTTTAAAACGTTGCTGAAATTAAGGAAATTTTAAAACTTTTTATTTGAACAGCCAAATTGATACTCCCAAATGCAATTTATGAGGCCTCATCAAAACTATAATACATATCCATTAAAAATTTTTAGACCAGTTTCATAAGTGAATAATCGTACTTACTTGAATTTGCTTTGTTTTTATTCCTAGGTAGACTCTAATTTATATACACCATTTGCAATACTTTTGCATTTACCTATCCACTATCTTTACTCATTTTTTTAAGTGAAGGCAGTATAATAATGCTTTTCCAAACCTTTGCTTGTCATATTATATTAAAATTACTTTCTCATTTTGTCATTTGTTTTGTTTTTAGCTTGTTTGGACTGACAGTGGTTTAAGATTTTATTTGGTCAAATCTGCTGTTTGTCTTTATGGTCCTGCATTTATAGATGTGTTGTAAAAAGGCTTTCCAGACCTTCAGAGTATACAGATGTTTACTTCTTCTCCCTGGGTTTTTGTGGGTTGTTTTGTTTGTTTATTGTAAAACATTTTCTGTCTCTGGAGTTTATTTGGATGTAAGATACCAGGAAGGAATTCTTATATCTTTTCCCAAGTGGTATGTAACATCACTGGATTATTAAATAATCTAGTATTCCTTTTATATAATATTGAAATACATATGTTACCTTATAAGAGATGACTATTTTTATTTACATATACTTCACAATGGATTTCAGCAGGCTGTTTTCTGCTTTTTAATTCTTTATCAGTAATTTATTTATTTACTTGCCTATAATCATTCATTTCTGTGTTTTGTTGTTGCTGTTGTTTTTTCTAATAGGTTGCTTTTAAGGGAGATCCAGAAGCAGCCCTCATCCAATATCTTACTAATGAAGAGGCCAGAAAAGCCATTTCTAGTACGGAAGCAGTTCTAAACAACCGGTTCATTCGAGTCCTGTGGCACAGGGAAAATAATGAGCAACCAGCACTACAGTCTCCAACACAGCTACTCCTGCAACAACAACAAACGCTTAGTCATCTGTCACAGCAGCACCATCACCTGCCACAGCACCTTCATCAGCAGCAGGTGCTGGTGGCCCAGTCTCCTCCCTCATCAGTACATGGAGGGATTCAGAAGGTAATTGGGGGTTCACAGCGAATTAAAGGTCCTTTAGGTCGTCTTCTAGATCATTGTTTCTCGATTTGTTGTCTTTGGTCTTCTACATCAGAGCCAGTCAGTTTGGTTTGTAGGCCAGCAGCATCGATCTCCTAGGAGCTCATTAGACATGTAATTTTGGGCTTCACCTCAACTTACTGAATGGGTAGGGCTCAGTAATCTGTTTTAATAGGCTGTCCATATGATTTTTAGGTATCTTGAAGTTTGAGAAGCACTGTGCTAGAATCACTTACCTGGGTGCACATTTTTGGGTCTTACCTTCTCAGATCTACAGGGTCAGTCTCCAGATACAAGGCCCATAAATCTTCATGTTTAAGAAATACCTTCTTCTCAGCACTCAGTTACGATAACCATCCACCACTGAACAACTCTGAATCTAGAACAACTTCTTTGTTTTGTGTTAGAATCAATCACTCTTATATCCACCCTCTTGTCCTATTTTTTCTCATATAGAAATATTCTGTTTCTTTTAAAACTGAAATGGGAGCCCAGGAGACTGGGATTTTGTCTGTTTTATTTGTTCTATCCCTGGTGCCTAAAACAAGGCCTGGCACATAGTGCTCTAAACATATTTGAATGAATAGATGAACGAAGGAAAGAGCAAATCACCCTGCAGTAGAACTATTCAGATATTGATGATATTGGCAATCTCCTAGGCATTCTTTTGTTTGAATTAAATATACTCAGAATAAGAAGCGTGTTCCTTAACAGGACCTAGTATTAACTCCATTCACCATCCTGTTTATTTGCAGTTAAGTTTGCATTTCTTTTGTCTCTATCCCATTTCCTGTTAGGTCCTGAAGGTAAAGGCTTTTCCTAGGTGTTGGCTAAATGGTGTATAAAAGTAATACAGTCACCTCTGTGATCCATTAGACCCCATGCTGTTAATGCAGCCTGAGATTGTGTTATGTTTTTAGGGTGGTCCTATCACAGTTACTCCTATTAAACTGTCAAAACCCGTAAGTCTTTCAGCATTACATAATTGAAGGGAACATTGAAAAATTACTAATTTTATTTGTAAGTGTACATACACATATATTTGAATTATGGTGTGATATATTTCAGACATCCAAAAGAGTATGGATAATAACAGTCATTTGTATGTCTACCTCTTCACTTAAAAAAAAAACCTTATAAATAATAGAAGCACTCTACCTTCACATTCCTGTGTCTTCCTCCCCGGGGTAATCACTGTCCTAAATTTGTATCATTCCTAGACATTTAAAAAACTTCTGCCACAAATGTATTTATTTTGTATATGCAGATGATGAGCAAACCGCAGACATCAGGGGCATATGTTCTTAATAAAGTTCCTGTGAAGCATCGTCTTGGACATGCCAGTGGTAACCAGAGTGATGCAGCACACTTGTTGAATCAGTCAGGTGCTGCTGGAGATGATTGCCAGGTATACATTTCTGTGAACCTTTCAATATATTTAGAACTGGAGTTGTTCAGTGGCACAAAGAAATTAACAAATTGATTATCACCCAGATTTGTAATGTTTTAGTTCCTCAATCAAGATAGTGGTGACAGCTAATCTTAAATTTGGCTGGTCAACTTCCCGTAAATTTCAATGATTCAGCCAGAAATTTGCTAGTTAAATTTTCTTTTTCTATTCAAAGCTAAGTGGGAATTTGAGAATTTTAGCCATTTATTAATAGATCTCTTTATTAATCCATTTCTTTAATCATTTGTCATGTTTAATTAACATGAAGGGGATTCAGTCATAATCAATTGAAAAATCAAATTTTGAAATATGTTTTTAACTAGTTTCCTTTGCTTTTGAAAATATATCTGTATGACTACTCTCTAGAATGGTGATTGTTTTTTTCCCAAGAGAGCTAGGAAAACTAAAAAAGAACAAGTGGGGATAGCTCTCCTTGATATTAAAAACACTGTGAAGTCTGTACAATTCAACCAATTTGATACTGGCACATGAGAGAGCACTAAAACAAAATCTGAGACTGAGATTTATAGACTTAAGAATAGGGATATATTATATGCTAACACATTATCTGAGATCAGCGAGGAATGTATGGGCTTTTGGTAAATGGTATTAGCATGACTGGATAGCCTGATGGAAAAAAAAAAATTAGATCCATTTTTAAAATTACCTAATAAACCAGGGTAATTTCTACCAGGATCTGAAATTTATATGCTGACAGAGATGCTAAATGGTACAACCCCCTTGAAATTTGGCATTGTCTATGTATTATGCTGTAAAATTATGTATGCATTTACTCTAAACCAATAATCCTCCTCTAAGAATCTATGCCAAAGAGGTACTTGTCAAACTATGAAAAGACGTATGAGCAAGACTAGGAAACATAGACTGTTCAATAGTGAAAGACTGGAAACAGTCCAAATATCAATCAGTAGGCAGTAGGTTACTAAAAATGTAGTACATCCACCCAAAAGCATATGTGTAACTTTGCAGAGAAATGAGGAGTATCTTTATATATACCATGAGTTGATTATCAGAATACATTAAATAAAGGAAATAAAATGGAACAAAAATGTAGTCAGCCATTGTTAGACAGTAGGGGCAGTGAACACATGTAAGTATTTGTTTATAATAGAAAAAAGAACAAAAAGTAATCCATGTAATTTAAATCTTGGTGGTTACGGCAAGGATAGAGGAAACTAGACAACTTTAAAAACCTCCAGAACATCTCAATTCTGTCCACTAAAAAGATCTAGAAACAATAACCCAGCCTGATGGTAATGACCCTTACACTCCTGTCCCAAGCATTGAAAGGAACCAGAGATCCTTGAAGAAATATCTGTTCCCAAATATGGGGCTGACGGTGTTCCAGATGAGCCCTAGAATATTTTGTCAAACCAGAAAGCAAAGAATTTGTCAAAGATTACTAGCATCCTTTCAAAAAGTGAAAAAGTGTCATTAAGACTCTAGAACTCTTCACCAATTTAAAGGAAATTCAGAGGTCAGAGAAACATGTTAAAGGATACCACAGAATCCCTTGGTGAATACAACAGGATGAGTGACCTGGTCTCTTCAGCAAGTGATTTACAATGATATGGAGCGACTTCCCTGGTGGTCCAATGGCTAAGACGTCACACTTCCAGGGCAGGGGGCCCAGGTTTGATCCAAGGTCAAGGAACTCGATTCCACGTGCTGCAACTAAGACCCAGCGGAGCCAAATAAATGTTTTTCTTTATTAAAGGAAAAATATGGAGAGGGAAACAGAATTAGAGGAGGCTTTAAAGAAATATAACCAATTATACTATATGGACTTTGAGTTCAGTTCAGTTCAGTTGCTCAGTCGTGTCTGACTCTTTGCAACCCCATGAACCATAGCACGCCAGGCCTCCCTGTCCATCACCAACTCCCAGAGTTCACTCAAACTCATGTCCATCAAGTCGGTGATGCCATCCAGTCATCTCATCCTCTGTCGTCCCCTTCTCCTCCTGGACTTTAGTAGATCTTAATTCAAATATGGGAAAATGTTTTGAAAATTATAATGTAATCTGGAGTTGTAAATATTTAATGATTTTAAAGAATTGTTACCATTTAAGTGTGATGATCATATTGTGGTTTTATGTAAAAAAGAAAGGAGTCCTTATCTTTTAGAGATGAAACTGAAATACAAGGACTTCCCTTGGCAATTCAGTGGTTAAGACTCCACGTGTCAAATGCAGGGAGCATAAATTTGACCCCCTCATTCAGGGAACTAAGATCCCATGTACCTCATGATGAAGCCAAAAAAAAAAAAAAAACACACACATAAAATAATATGTGGTGTTTGTTACGAGGATATAGTTGGGGATTTAAATATAACTTATTTTACATAAAATAATGTAAATTGATCATTGCTGCTTAGTGATGGATGCATCATTTTATATATATATATGAATTTGTACTTCTGTTTATTAAAGAAAAATCATTGATACTAAAAGATGGAAAAACAAAAACAATCACAGTTTTTGGAGTCACACAGTGCTGACTGACTCTTAATAGCTGTGTTAATTGACAAGCATTGGTTTCCCTTTCAATAAACTCAGTTGCTGTGGGGGTTAAAAAATTTCTTGTTGGTAAAACACAAAAGAATGTAATAAGTGCTCAGTAAATTATAGCTATTGGTATTTTTATTTTGATAAATAATAATGACATGAACATCATCTGTGCAGATTACTACAGTATTTCAGTTTCCTGTGTATTTAAAGTAGTTTAATTTTTTAGAGCAATTAAATGTTGTTTGATTGAGAGAAGTTTTGTATTTGTATATACAACATGATTGAATTTTCTACAAATTTTAGTATTATATTAAGTGTTTATAATTTCTTAGTATTATACACATTTATCTGTGTCCCTTATATGATATATTCAAAGTTAATGTAAAAATAGGAGTGGAGTATGTTAGGGAAAACTTGACCAGAGAGATTATAGTATAGTATATTGCTCTGCTATGCCTTAAAGAGGGGAAGATTGTCTGGAGTCATCTGTTCATCAAGGAATCTAAATAGCAAGATGAGCAGAGTAAAGATGGACACCATTTTGCTTGCAACATTAGATCTGTGAGCTGGCTACTTGTCTTATGGTTGGTTGTAACATTTGCAAAGAACCTTACTTCTTAGGAGGGTTTGTGATTATTAGAAACATGGGTTTTATTTGACACTTGTGGAAGATAGCTTAACGACATTAGCCACCCCACCCCCACCAAAGACCTGCACAAACACATCTTTAGTTGAGCAAGTTGAGTTTATTATTCAGTGAGGAAGTATACACAGTGAAACCATGGAACCTGTCATTTAGAGGGTGTTAGCATGGGCTGCCATCTACGGGGTCGCACAGAGTCGGACATGACTGAGGCAACTTAGCAGCAGCAGCAGCAGTGTGGGCTTATTTTAGCATTGGCTGTATTAGGTAATTTGGGGGAAGGCTAAAAGAAAGAGTAGTAATGCTATGATCAGGTTTCCTAAGAAGTTTACCTAGAAGGAGGGAAGACCAGAATTAGGCCAAAACTGTATTTGGTAAAGAAGCTGTAGTCATTCATATTAGCCAGGGTAGAGTTTAGCCGTTTTATGGTTTGGGTAGTATTTACAGGTTTTTTTGTGTTCAGTCATGGAATGATTTTATTTTTGCCTTGATCCGCCATGATCCACAAGAGTGGCCTTGTCTGAAGTCAGTATACTATGAAATTGTTCATGTTTAACAAGGGAACACTGAGTCCCAACTATGAGTGGCAGTCTGGCTCCTAGATGTCAGAAGTAGTTGTTCTTATTCTCCCAATTAAAAAAATATAAAGAAAAAATTTTGTTTATATTCAGGAATGCAACATTATTGCTAAAAAGGTTTTGTATGTTTTGTATTTGAATGATAATTGAGTTTATGTATAAAGAACTTGTTTTATAAATGGAGTTTTTAAATGTAAAAATGGCCAAAATTTTACTCCTTAAAAAATTTTTATGCAGTCTTTTTAAAAAATTATTTTAAGGCATTACTAAGATTTAATCATATTTCTGTTTCCTAGATATTTTCAACTCCAGGCCATCCAAAAATGATTTATAGCTCCTCAAACTTAAAGACGCCTTCAAAACTTTGTTCAGGATCAAAATCTCATGATGTCCAAGAAGTTCTTAAAAAGAAGCAGGTAACAATCCTGATTTTTCTTCTCTTCAAAAGGAAAGGATCTATTGAATTCTTAAGTGATTGTATTAATAACTTGAACAATTCAATGTTGTTATGGAACTACATTATAATGTTTATTTAACTTCTGCTTGATGCATTGTATACTTGAAAAATGTTTTGCAGTTAGTTGCCTTAGTAGCTACATGAAGCACAAGGAAAGAATTTTTTTTCTATATAAAAATTAAAGACAGTGAGTGAGTTGACCTTTTTTTTTCTTTTTTTCCTGCAAGGGAGAGAGAAGGGCGAGAAACAGATATTTTTATTTCATTATTTTCTCTTAATTTCTTTCTGGCTTTGTACACTAGATAATGTTTCACATGAAGTATAGCAATTATCATCTTAGATTTAAACTCACATAGTTTTTCAAATAAAATAGATGTTTATATATTAGTATAATTAGAGATTCAATTAACAGAAGGGTCAGAGATGACATTTTCCAGATAGATTTTGCTATCATTTCTAATCTAGAGCTGCATCTCACATTTTTAGACTTTAAACTTCAAAAATAAGTATTTGACTTATTACATGGGGAGGTAAAAACAGCTCTTGTTTTTCTTTACATATGCATTCAGGTCTTTTAAGTGAATAAACCTCATAGACACAGCTAATTTATGTTCAGTATTTGAAATGTTAAAGTACAATTATAAATGTAAACTCTTATATTGGAAGTGTTGGGAAAATAGGTTTAAAGGTTTCATATCTGGTCAGCTATTTTTTGATTAGGAGGAAGAGCTGCCTTGTGTAAGGGATGACTCAGGGGAGATGAGTTGAGATTATAGTAGCCTTATGTATCGTTGGCAAACTTGTAAGGAAAAAATTAGTAATGAGAAACTTACCTGTTCATACAGGAAGCAATGAAGCTACAACAAGATATGAGGAAAAAGAGGCAAGAAATGTTAGAAAAACAAATAGAATGCCAAAAGGTAAGACAAACATTCATTATTTGCTTGCTGGAATTGATGTACAGAATGAATTTTCCAAAGATATTTCCCCCAAAATTTTCAAGGTTATTTGTATTAGAGTTTACTAAGCATAGTTTCACTTTTTTTTTTTGTTTATTTTATAGATGTTAATATCCAAGCTAGAAAAAAACAAAAACATGAAACCAGAAGAGAGAGCAAATATAATGAAGACTTTGAAAGAGCTTGGAGAAAAGATCTCACAATTGAAAGATGAGTTAAAAACATCTTCTGCAGTCTCCACACCATCTAAAGTAAAAACAAAAACAGAGGTAATTGCATCTTTCTTTCGGTATAGGCTTATTGAACATTTGTGGTGTGCTTGGCACTTTTGAAAGTACAGTGGAACCTTAAGTAACTAGTGTGAGACACTAGCAACAATTTTTTAAAAATATTTCTGTAAATGCTATGTACTCCCTTTGAAAGAACAGATACTACCCAGTTTCAACAAAGATATATTTTTAACTGAAATTTTTTTGTTCTTCATGCTGAGGATGTAACTGCTAGAGTGATGACAAGGAAAGAGACATTTCCTCTCTTCATCAATTCTTTCCATAATTCTTCAATTACATTGTAATACAGCCATCTCTTTTAATAGTCAGAAGATAGCATTGACTTTAGTGTGGGTAAAAGTGTGACTTTTTATTGAAAACAATAGTCAAAAGTTCTAGATCTATTTAAGTCTAATTTTGTTAATTTCTATTTGTTTCCTTACTGTAGCAGAATGTTTGCTTTTATACTGAGGTTCTATCATTATTCTACAGGTCTGTAGTAGGATTTTAGATAAATCTGCAGCCCTTTGAGAACTAGAGGGCTTCCCTGGTGGCTCAGATGGTAAAGTGTCTACCTGCAATGCGGGAGATCTGGGTTCAGTCCCTGAGTCGGGAAGATCCCCTGGAGAAGGAAATGGCAACCCACTCACTCTTAATACTCTTGCCTGGAAAATTCCATGGACTGAGGAGCCTGGTAGGCTACAGTCCATGGGGTTGCAAAAAGTCGGACACGACTGAGCGACTTCACTTGACCTGAGAACTGGGAATAAATTTGTTAGATATATAGAATGTAAATTTTTATATACAGTATTATATTGCATTTGAAATTGTGGTTTTCTGTTAGTAAAAGAATGTAAAGTGTTTCTTTAAGGTTATATTTTACACATTGTCAATCAACTATATAATCCAATAAATTTTTGTTTAAAATATTACGATCAAAAAAAGACTGCTTTTGCTTTTAAAATATGTAATAAAAATGTTATTTTTAATTGAAGCTTCCCCAGTTATGGAAAGAACATTTAATTATAGAAATTGAAGAGAATATGGTGGAAGAAAATCTCTCAAAGTCACACCAGCTAAAGACTGATAATTTGTTCCTTTAAAAAAGAAAAAGAGTGGCAATAGTTACAGGGTTCAGATCTGAAAGCAATGATTATAACTGTTTTATTTGTATTATTAGTGAATTTTTACTATATAATTTATTTTGCACCATTGTGTTTCAGTTATGATGCTTTCTTATGTGATAATCATTCTCAGCTCCCTCATCTCAGGTGACTGTTTCCAGTGTCTGATTTTTAGGCCATCTTAAGCATATTGTAATACTACTTGCTTATTAAGCAGTAATACTTTTTATTGTTATTACTGATAACATTATACTCTACATGTTTTCAGTATTATATCTGTCAAGTTACTTTCCTTAAAACACCCAGAAGAGATTTCATGCTTTCACATTTACCCAGAAGAGATCTGTGTCATTCTAAAAGTGTAATATTCTGAACAAGATTTTGTAAGTTGTCTGAAAAATACATTTTTACTCTTGATTTTTCCACAGGCCCAAAAAGAACTATTAGATACTGAACTGGACCTTCACAAGAGACTGTCCTCAGGAGAAGATACAACAGAGTTACGGAAAAAACTCAATCAGCTACAGGTTGAGGTGAGATTAAGAGGAGTTAGCTATTACAGTTAACATCTCAAAAAATAATTTCCCTCTCTTCCAAGGTTTAGTCCGACATTATATATTATATTCTATCTTTTGTTATTCAGGCTGCACGATTAGGTATTTTACCTGTGGGTCGAGGAAAGACCATGTCCTCTCAAGGTCGAGGGAGAGGCCGAGGCCGTGGAGGGAGAGGAAGGGGTTCACTAAATCACATGGTGGTGGACCACCGCCCCAAAGCACTCACAGTTGGGGGCTTCATGGAGGAGGAGAAAGATGACTTACTTCAGCATTTTTCAGTAAGTTTTTAAAGTAGTAAGTGCTAACTATAAAATCATTGTATTCAGCATTTCCTTGCTGCCTTCTGTATAAATGTCAAATGTTTTATAGATTAGAAAATTAAATTGTAAAATCATGGATATTAGCACATTCCTGTTAATATATTTGAAGGTCAAGAAGTACCTCATGCTATATTCTGTAATATTTCACATAAATGCATTTGTAGTGACAAAAGTTGTTCCAAAGGTATATTTGATTTTTGCATTAGGGTTTATTACATCTTTTACTAGGTGTTTACATGGCTTTCCAGGTACCAATAAATGAAAATAGTCTGGGATGGAGATGAAATCCAAAGGAAAAATTTGTTAGAAGTGTCATGCTTAGTTATATTCTGTATACAGTGATGACCACTTACTTTTAGACAAACATTTAAATAAATATTTGCCACAGGTAAATGTTTTTATTATTTTGCATATATTCTCTTTCTAACCATTAATTCATTCAGTAAATATTTTCTGAGTGTTATTTGTGCTAGAGCATTTTCATGCATGATCTCATGTAATCTTAAATAACTGTATAAAGTACATGTAAAATCCCATGTGTAAAGATGGGAAAAGTGAAGCTTAAGAAAGTCAACCAAGATCATACAGGACCAAGGTGATAATACACAGTTTACTGTTAACATCCAAAGTCCCTGTTCCTCAAACAACTTTTTTGAGAGAAGCATTTTCAGCCCTAACGGTGGTGAAGGAAATCTTACACAGCAAGACATCACACTATAGTTTCATTAGTGTGATGCCCATTAACCTTGTTTTGCCCTGGTCATTGGAGAACGCTAGCTTGTTATCAAATGTCCAGATTTGAGAGCCATCTTGGGTGTAGCCTGTTTACTCTCAAGCCAGTTCTTTTCACTAGTCTGACAGTTATTTTTTTGTAAAGTGGAAGATTGTCTTTAAGAGACTTCTTTTAGGAGTAAAGAAGGTAACAGGTGGAGGAGCACTGTATATGTGCAGGGTGTTCTTCTGGAGCCCGAGTGAACGTTGATTTTTGTCCTTCAGTGTCGATTATAAACATTTGAATCTCCTTGCCAAATAGTTGGGCGTTTAGATCCATGGCCAGCTCTGCTGAGGTGACATTAGATAATATAAAGCAGAATTTTCATAAATTTGGCTCTGCAGAAAGTTTTCGTTAAAAAAGGTGGTTATCTTGTCAGGTGGGAAGCTGCTTTGCTCTATCCTGAGGGTTAATGGAGATGTATATGTAAATGTTTAAGTTTTAACCCAGAAGTCATGCTCAATTGGCTCTCTGCCCTTCTCATAAGTAGAGTCATTATAGAATATTTATAATAACCAAGTTTTACATACATATATTTTTTTAAAGTCTGAAATATAACACTCTGTGCATTATGGGACATGTCCAGACGTTTGGGGAAGGAGCAAAGAAAGCCAAGGCACAGGAGGCAACTTAAAGAACGAGACACTACTATTAGTTTTGATGGTGTTTTGTAGTTTGTTTTTTGTCTTGACAGGGTGCTATCAGACAGTCTTGAGTGCTAGAAAGCACTCTGATAACAGGTACTTGGGCAGTATAGGGTGCTTTCTTTAAAAAAAAAAAAAAAAAAAAACCACAGAAATACATATGCCTGAGACATTATTGAAAGTAGATTTGACAAACTTACAGGGCAGCTCTTCTTTGAGATATTTCATATCTCACAGAGGCTAAAGTAAAATGTATGTTTTTAGTATCCTTTTACTGTCCTTAATGATTGTGAAAAGCTCATTGAGCAGCTATATCTGAATGAAAAGATGGTTGATGGGTTTTAGTGAAGCTATTTTGAAGTGTGTCTATCTATTTGGGTTTTTTCGTAACATTATATTTCTGAGATTTATTCATGTTATTACATGTAACAGTTGTTTGCTATTTTTATTTCTGTATAGTTTTCAGTTGTATAAACATACCACAATTTACTTTTCAGTTCTCCTGTTGATAGGTATTTGGATTATTTCCATTTCATTTTTATGAACAGTGTTGCAGTGAACATTATTTTAGATGTCTTTTAATATATGTATGCATTTCTGTTGATGTAGATGAAACTGTTGAGTAAACTGCATCAGTTTTTTCAGTTTAGATTCCCATCAGTGTTGTATGAGGGTTCCTGACTTGAACTTAAAGATGTTAAAATACATCTTTATTCTACTTACTAATCTTATTTGTTGCAAGTTAGGTAGTGGGAGTTTCATATTCTTAGTTCCTGGCTGCATGCAAATTAAATTTCTCCTCTTCCTTCAATAATATTAATAGAAATATAATACATTTAATGCCTTAAAATTCCTTCTGGAGGATAGAACTACTGCCTTCTTTGGAAAGCAACCCAGTTAATACAGATTAAAATTTTTATATTGCTTTTTCTTGCTAGTAAAAGTAACATATCTTTATTTAAAAATGGAAATAACAAAGTCTAAGAACTTAATGGTGACCGCAGTTGATTAGACTATTATATAATTGAAATTTGCTAAGAGGTTAGAACTTAAATGTTCTAGCCCCCTCCTTCAACAAAGGCTAAATTTGTGAGATATGGATGTGTTGATCAAAGGAGGAAGGGTATCTTTTCCCAGTGTTTCAAATCATCACATTGTACACTTTAAATATCTTACAGTTTTGTCAGTTATACTTCCGTAAAACTGGAAAGAATTTAAATAATACAGGAATAAACAGAATGCTGATAAAGTCTCTGTAATTCATCATATGTTAAAGGATAGAGTAAGGCATGTCTATTACACAAATTAGGAGTTTCCCTGGTGGTTTGGTGGTAAAGAATTCACCTGCCTGCCAATGCTGGAGACGCAGGTTCCATCCCTGGGTCGGGAAGATCTGGATCATTCTGGAAACAGAAATGGAAACCCACTCCATTCCATGGACAGTGGAGACTGGCTGTCTACAGTCCATGGAGTTGCAAAAGAGTCAAGCATGACTTAGTGACTGAACAATAACAACAACAAATCAACAAATTACACAAGTTGCCTTTTTTTCAAGATTTATTAAGATATAATTGACATATAACACTATTATTTTCAGATGTACAACATAATGATTTGATATACATATGTGATTACTAAAATTAGTTAACATCTGTTGTCACCTCACATGAGAAAAACTTTTTCCTCGTGATAAGAACTTTTAATATCTGCTCAGTAACTACCTAATTTTGAAAAGACGGTAAACGCAAACATTTTGACTCATGGGACATATTAAAATGAGTAATTCTGATATTCATTTTAATATATCCCACGAGTTTTTTGTTTTCTCTTACTGAAATTTGATGGGCAGGGAAAAAAATGTTTAGATGGTAATAACAAGAAATACATTTGAAACTGAGTAATTTTACCCTGAGGTAGGTAGGATAGTGTTTGACTTCCCAGGTGGCTCAGTGGTAAAGAATCTGCCTACCAGTGCAGGAGACACAGGAGATCTGGGTTTGATCCCTGGTCAGGAAGATCCCCTACTCCAGTATTCTTGCCTGGAAAATTCCATGGACGGAGAAGCCTGGTTGGCTACAGTCCATGAGACTGCAGAGTTGGACACAACTGAGCACGTTCGCAGAAGCAAACAAAAACAAAACTGCAGGATAGTGTTTAACATTTGTGGGATGCATAGATGTGCCGTGGAGTGTTTGTCGTTGTATGGCATTTCGGGAAAGGAAATGGAAACAGTTTAATCAGATATAGATTGGGATAGAAGGGATGTCATGAGATGAATAGATGATTTTTAAATATTTACATCTGTAAGATTTTACTCTGAATTTGTAATTATCAATGTGAAATGTCAGTAATCATATTAAGGTAGTATTTGTTGTCCTCATCATGATTTTTCCAAGTAGAATGACTGTATATAAATTATCTTCCAAACCAAGACAAATCTTAAAATTTATGTGGCATCAGCATTAATCATGGATTATCCTGGGAAAGCCAGACACATTTTTCTAATTAAAAAGAACATCACTTTTTCTAGCTCTCATTGGAGATTATTTGTAGATCCATTTTAACAGATTTTTTTTTCCTTCACATAATCATTAAACTTTTAATAGCACACAATTTGAAGAAATCATTAGTAAATGTGAGTATAAACTCTTGTGTTCTAAAATCTATTTTAGCCTGCAAACCAAGGGTCAAAATTCAAAGACCGTCGGCTACAAATATCATGGCACAAGGCCAAGGTGCCTTCTGTATCCACTGAGACTGAGGAAGAAGAAGTCAAGGAGGAGGTAAATTTAACAACTAAAAAGAGTTGAATTAGATTGTTTTCTGGTTATATGCTTTTCTTGACATTAAAGTAAATAATATAAATTTTAAAATACATAATGAATTTTTTCATGCCTGTGATTAACACTAGTCTAGAAGTTTATTAAAGAATCAGGACAGGTGCAGAAATGAAAAAGCTCTTTTGGGGATTATTTTCTGTTGTAGGAGAAACTATTCTTTTTTTTTTAATTTGCATTTATTTTGGCTTTATTGGGGCTCTGGACATTTTTATTTTGTTAAATAAAGATGTGGATTAAGGGAACAATTAAATTGTATCTGGTTGTTTTAGTTTTCACTTATTCAAATTCCATAAGCAATAGATTTGAGTTTCTTATTTGTGTATAGTTCATTAAAGTGAGAGTGTAAAGAAGTTGGACATAAGAGGAAAGAATAGCAAAACCATGGACTTAAATAATATAAGTATTAATCAGCTTCTTAAAACAATGGGGACTAACATTGCTTTTTTACTCCTATATTTCTAGTTAGTTTCTTAAAGTAGACACTTTAGGGAGCACTGCTTGCAAGTTATTCCTCATTCATTGTAATTTTGATTTTAAAAAATAGCAAGCATTTATGGCTGATCAAGAGTTTTCCTGACCAAGTGGGTAATTAATCAGCTTCTTAAAACAATGGGAACTAATATTGCTTTTTTACCCCTATATTTCTAGTTAGTTTATTAAAGTAGACAAGTTGCAAGTTATTCCTCATTCATTGTAATTTTGGTTTTAAAAGATAGCAAGCATTTATGGCTGATCAAGAGTTTTCCTGACCAAATGGGTAATTTTACCTACAGCAGAAAATTTTACAAAAGGAGAAACTTTTCCCTTGTTAAGAACAGAAAAATCTTGGTATTTTGGGAATGTCTGTAGATACTTTGTAATGTTTGTAAGATTTTAGATTTTTATGGTAGATTTGGAATATCAGTGTCATAGGAAAGTTATTATATTCTTCCCTCACAAATAATTGGCTTTTAGAGGAAAAACTCCAGAGAAGGTGATGGCACCCCACTCCAGTACTCTTGCCTGGAAAATCCCGTGGATGGAGGAGCCTGGTGGGCTGCAATTCATGGGGTCGCACAGTCAGACATGACTGAACGACTTCACTTTCGCTTTTCACTTTCATGCATTGGAGAAGGAAATGGCAACCCACTCCAGTATTCTTGACTGGAGAATCCCAGGGACGGGGGAGCCTGGTGGGCTGCTGTCTATTGGGTCACACAGTTGGACACAACTGAAGCGACTTAACAGCAGCAACAGCAGAGGAAAAATTCAGAAGTTCAAGTGGTTATTTATTTTTCTCACTTTTAAAATAATAGAATAAAATTAATCAAAAACGTGTCATAGATACCACCCCCCATTAAACATTTATATGTTTTTTAATTTTCCTGATGATATTAGAATGGAAGTCTTCTATTAAACTAGCAAAATTAACAAGGGAGACAAATATATATATACACACACACACACATATATATGTATGTGTATATATATATATTTTAAACATTTTTAGTTTTTCTTGCCGCTAAAGATACTTGGGCTTCCCTGATGGCCCAGATGGTAAAGCATCTGCCTGCAATGCTGAAGACCCAGGTTCAATCCCTGGGTTGGGAAGATCCCATGGAGAAGGAAATGGCAACCCACTCTAGTACTCTCACCTGGAAAATCCCATGGACAGAGGAGCCTGGTAGGCTACTGTCCATGGGGTCGCAAAGAGTCAGACACACTGAATGACTTTACTTACTTACTAAAGATATTCTATGAGTTTATCGCTTGTAAATCCAGTCTGGGCACTGTATACTAATTTGTTTGTTCTTTGGCCTAAAAAGTACTCTACTTAGTTTTCTTGTGCCACTGAGCAGATTTTACCCTTTTTTTCAGGAAACAGAAACCTCGGATTTGTTTTTGCATGATGACGACGACGAAGACGAAGATGAATATGAGTCTCGTTCATGGCGAAGATGAAATCTGATGCGACTTGTATAATTTTTAGGAGTATTGTTTAGAAGAACAACTTTTTAAAATTATTTAAAGAAGTCAATGAGCCAAAAAAAAATTTTTTTTATTTTTCTTTTTGACACAGTAGGTGTAAGGACAGCAAGTTTGCTATTTAAATACATCTCATAACTGTTCATGATATTAAAGCACCAAAGGCCTAGTGACTTTTACACAGTTGTGAAGATCCACAGGAATGACATGGATAATCTCTAGAGCCTTATTTTCCACACCACCTGTTTTTGTTTCTATTGGTGTTGGATTATGATGTAAATGACAGGGTGTTCAGAAATTTTATTTTGGATTATAATCTGCTGATAAAATTTCATTAAATGTCAAATCGCCTGGAATCTCTTAACTCTCAGCTGTTATGGGTGGGTCGTCAGACAGTAGGAGATACTTGTAATTAAAATACCCTTTGGCTTTCAAGAGTTGTCTTGGAAGAAATGTAAATTTAATTTTTTTATTGAGGTGGAGCCCAACTTACATTCAATCTAAATTTTGGGGGGATTTACTATGCAGCAGTGAGTACTATTTTAGTGTTAATCATAACTGTTCTTCAGTGCCAGGCAAGCTCTGTGGTATTTCCATTCTGTCATCACATTAACTCTTCCGAACTTCTGCTACTGAGTTTTAGTTTGCTTTGAAGTTATCAAGCATTGGTTCAGTTATGGGTTTTTTTTTTTTTTTTCCATATTTTCAAACTATAAAAAAGGCTTTTATCTGTTGCCCCTTTCTCATCCCCATTTTCTTTCTTCTGTCTTTTTATTAATAGCCTGACTTACCCATTACTGAGATAAGTGATTCTTTGGGGCCACCAAAAGTCAGTCTCCAATAAAAAGTTTAAACCAGCACCTTGATAAATAAGTGATATTTTAATGAGAATGATGGAAGGATTTGTGGGGAGAGTCACCAGCTTTTTTTTTTAAGCTTCATTTCAGTTAATAGTTATGCAAAAGGGTTTAAAAGTGTCTGAAATGCTTTTCCTAAATTTAAACCATGATGGTGAGGTGACTGGGGGTAGGTTGGGGGGGGGGATGGGGTAGGGGGATGGGTATGCTAGTAATAAATGGGAGTCATAACTTGACTTTGATCAGATGACCTTATATTTTCATAATTTTGTAGCTTGTTGCTATCCATGAACATATGCATCTTCAGTAGACAGTTTCCTTCACTGTGTGCATTTTTACTGTACACTGTATAGAGTAGAGTATCTGTTAAGTAAAATATATCTGTAAATTTATGTCCTTGTGTTCTGAATGTTAGATGGAAAAGCAGAGGAGCAACACTACACTGTATTGACCCCTGGGGAAATAAAATGATTAATGTAAATAGGATATCACTTTTTCAAGGATATATACATCTACGTTTTTATAATATGTGTGGTGTGAAAATTTGAAACCTTCTGTTGGCTTCAGAAGGTTCTTGGTGATCACCATGTCAAGGATTTTGTTTCCTGAGGTAAAGAGACTGTTTCTCACAGTAGAAACTATTCACTAAGAAATTTAAAACCATCAGGACTCTAGATTTTTTTGGCTATAAGAAGTTAAATCCCACATTCTGATTATCTTTCCTCTTCTGTATATTTTCCTGGAATGATGTGTCAAACCAGGATCATTTTTAAGTTTTTATGAAATTTTCCCTCCATAATGATAAGGACTTCCTCTTTCTAGGTTATTATGACATTTCTGATAACACAAAGCTTATAAGAGAAGGAAAACATTGCAATGGGGTACTAGAATAAGCAATCTTGCTCCTTCTTCCTCCATCATCTCGAATGAAATTTTCTTGATGTCTGTGGCTCAGTCAGTATATATTTTGAAAGATTCATTGTGGTGAATATTTTGAGTCCTGACAGTTTAAACGTGATAGAGGGAACAAAGGATTTATATATTTTTTGTACAAAGTTTTTTCTTAAACTGTATAATTTTGTAAATAATTTGTTTGGTTTTTTTTTGTGTACTAAAACTACCAGCGTATAGATTTCAATAAGAATTGTTGTATTTTTGTATTTGGAAACTGAAAATTACAGTAAATTAATGGAGCTGTAAGAAAATTTTCAGTAGACTGACAGTTCAACAGAATGAGATTCCTTTTCATATGATTTTTTTTTAACCTAAAATTGACATCTTATTACACTCTCAGTACAGAGAGAGTTAAGGATTTGTTTGATTTTTTAGTTCTTGGGGGAGATGGGGTGAAAGAGAAGGATGTTAAAGTGAAGAATAAATAGACACTTCCAGTAAGTTTTTAGGCCCTTTAAAACTTAGTTTTTGATACACCTTAAATAGGACTAAAACACTTCCAAAATGTCATTTCTAATGTTTGACTCTCAAAAATAATTCAAAATATGCATTGAATATTGGAAAATTTAAGTTAAGGTTGGCATAAACTAGTTGAATGTATGTATTTTTTCCTTTAGGGCTGAGATCCCAAACCGTTAGAATTTCTCTTAAAAGCAAGCAAACATGACTTGTTTTCTTGGCATCTTCACTTACAGAAATAGCACATACCATCTGAGGCAAATTCTGTTCTTTTGAATGTGTATGACATCTTTCTAAGTAGCTATTGAGCAATAACAACCATCAGCCTGGCTTGGTCAGCTTGGTTTTACTAGTGGCTTACTGCCCAGGCTTAAAAAGGTAACCCCGGGGAATGTAGAATTTCCCTCAATTGCTTCATGTTGTAACATTGAGAAAACATTGTCTCTAGCTAAGGTGATAAATTGGAAAATGTCTTGTTAGGGTGGAAGAAGAAAGGTCCATGGTATGGATCATTATTTAAAAAAAAAAAAAGAAAAAAATCATGTGAAAAGGAATAGTGGTTCCTCTTGATGTATAGTATGCCTGTATTATAGTTTTTACAAAATTGTGAACTTGTGTAATAGTATAATAGGAGATATTGTTGAATTTCTAACTGTTTATACATTTAAATTCATATATGTAATGTTTGTTTTATCAATTACAATCTGAATTTCTAAGAAGCATGTTGACTTTTGCAATAAAGATGCAATATGGAATGGTTCACAATTGGGAAAAAAAGAAAGAAAAAAAGATAAAAGTTCCAAATTTAAAAGAATTTGCAAAATTTATGAACCATTCCAAAAATTATAACAATCACCAAAAGAGCTGTAATTCTGGCTTGTTCTGGAAAGAAAGAAAATGTGTGTGTATGCTTGCTTGAGTGAGAATGAATGAGTGATGGATATGTATGCGTGTTTTATGTTGAGTTCATGTACATGAGAGAACGTCACTCAATCTGAATTTGGGTACCAAAATCACTGACTATTAAATATTCAGTAGAATAACTCCTTTGATAGGTAGAGTGGTCTTGGAAGCAAAAGGGAAGGGCATTAAAGTGTTACAAGTAAACTTGATAGCATAGTTTGTTCATGAATGGGTCTTGGAATCCCAGATAAAAGCACAAACTATTTTATAAAAGCAGTTATCTTAGTATTATCTTGAGGATATTCAAGATGCCAACAAACAGTAGGAAGGATATTTCCCATAAGCACAATAGAGAGAAAAGAAAGAACACCTTGAATTTAAACTGTAGTAACTGTGATGGCTATTTAGTGAGGAATAACAAGAGAAGGAGTGATCTTAATCACTGGGTGGTGATGGGAAAAGGAAGTATATCGTTTGGGCTCCCATTTTCTTGTTTTAAAATCTGCTCTTTGTATACAGTTCCCTCCAAATGTTTAGTCATTGTCCAAGAAGAGTCGTTCTTCAAATCTCAGTTTATACAGGAAAATACTAAAGAATGGGAGTAAATTTCATTTTCCTTCTTTTCAAATAAAGTTTTTCCATATTTTATGAATTAAGTAGCAAATAAGCTGTGTTACCATTTGTTTTGAATAGATTGTAATTTATCCAGTATATATTTATAGTAAACATTAGTCTGAGGCTTTTGGGGGAGGGCAAGCATAATTCTGAACATAGGTATATTTATTTAATAGTAACAAGTCAAACATTTTACTAAAATGGAGCTCTCATTAAACAAATTACTGGCATTATGTGAAGTTTTTACTAATTTTGGAAATTATTCTAAAGCCAAGAATACATTTTGAATTGCAAAATGTAGTATCTAGACTGGGTCTAGTTATGTTCCAGTAAAGATGAGTATGTAAGTTAGCCTATGGGATCATTTTAAGATGTGCCAGGTTTGCTTTAAACGAACCAAAATTTTGCAAGTCAGACCTGTCCATTTTGTATCACTTTTAGTCTCAAAGATCTATTTGAGGAGCCAACCAACACTGATTTAAAAAAAAAAACAAAAAACTGTGCTTCTGATCGATGTGTTATGAATCACCTTCATTTATGCTAAATTGGTTTACTGCCAAGTGATCTTCTTTCTACAGGATCATCTACCATTTACCTGGTCCTGTAATCAACCTTAGGTTTACTAAACCATCCCAAACACTTTGAGATGGGTGACTTGATACAGGTGAAATTAAGGTCAGAATAGTGTTTGATGATTGTTTGTAGGATATTTGTGGTTTTAGTCTCCTCAGGCTTCTGCAAAAAATCTGCAAAGATTTTTTTTTTTCAAATTTTTATTTTGGGTTGTGGTAGTCAGGAAGCATGATAAACATTGTTACTTTTTCTTTGTATTTATATTTTTCCTCTTATGAAAGAGGAGCAAGGGAATAATGCCCTAGCCTATAGCCTATTAGTTTGTTCTCAATGGAAGCCTGTATTACCTATACAGCACTTCAGTTTTCTAATCACTTCATAGAGTTCTGTTACTTTGATATGTGACCCCTTAGTTCTTAAAACAGTTGAGTTGGGGTAATAGTTAGTACTTTATCAAAATTTTTGCTCTTTACTCAAACCATTCTTGGGGAGTAGGATTATGGGGATAAGCCTTTTAGTTGCCTGGCTGCATTTCTGTTGATTTAAGTTTTCAACACTGCTTTGTGAAAACCTCATAAAAGTGAATGTCTTGTTAACAAGACTAAAGTCCTTGTGATTCTGTCTCTTCTTAGTTTGCCCCCAAACAGCTTCTTTTGTGAGATACTGATACATTTCTCTTAATTTTAAATTAAACAAGAAGGGCTCAGATTGACCTTGCCAAGTTAATATGGTTTTTTGAGGATGGTATAACTTCAAGCTTGAGGCTGTGCACATGTTTAGTTTCAGTTCTTAGACCAAAGGCTGCTTATTTATCTGTATAAGCGACTGTTCCTGTGTAAACAATCAAGTTCTAGTTCCTGAACACCCTCCATCAAAAGGCTTACTATATTTACTGTAAAACTCAAGATTTTAACATTTAAAGCCTGTAGGGGGCTCCAGAAGGCAAAATTTAGTAGGCCTTAGAGCAGTAACTGAATTCAAGAGTAGAAAACATTCTGCACTGCAACCCAATGTATATGTACATACATGCCAAACAAAAAGTTTACCAGACAGTGCTTGCCCTTACAACTTTATATGCACCTGATATTTTTTTCTATTGTCAGGACCCACTATTCTGCTTTCAGAATTGCAGTTTGGAAAACACTAGCCTAATAAGTTGCAGGGTGAATTGCATTTTTAAATCCCTCTTCCTGTGACATTGTCAATACGATGTTGAGTATAAATGATAAAATATTATCTTCTGTGCTTTGCTTGGAAAAGTTGTCTGGGGTCTGAAGGTGACCTTTAGTCTAAAAATTAAAGATAAAAGGAACTTCCCTGGCAGTCCAGTGTTTCTGACTCCACACTTCCACAGCAGGGGGTATGGATTGGATCCTTGTTGGGGAAATAAGACCCTGCATGCCTCAAGGTGCAGCCAAAAATAAATTTTACAAAATAAAGGTGAAAATAATGTATACATCAGTCTCTTTATTGATTACTTGGTGCTCTTGAGCATGAAGTTACTTCATAGTTTTTAATTTTTGTAATAGATAACTATGAGTGACTTTTAGAATTTTCCTGCAGTTTTATATTTTTGTCATTGTTTATCCTGAGAAGGGAGTAGAATACTAGAATATTGGTGCTACTTTTTATGAAATTTAAAGCAATTTGCAAGAATTATTTATGTTAAAAAAAAATGCCCATAAAGTCCATGTTACTACAAATACTTAGTGTCTGTGAATCAAGAAAAGATTATTTGGCAGTGAATTTAATTTTGTACTGAGAGTTCACCTTAGCTAAAAATCATTAAAAACAAACCAGGTTTGATAGCTCTGTGAGAAAACTGGACATATTCCAAAATTGAACTTTGGAATTGAATTTCACCCTTTTAAAACATATTCTCCTGTAGGTTCATAAGAAATAGGAAATACTGATAAACCCTATATAAGAAAGAAGTGGGGCTTCCTTTGTGGCTCAGCAGTGAAGAAGTTGCCTGCCACTGCAGGAAATGCAAGAGACCAGTCCTTGGGTAGGGAAGAGCCCCTGGAGAAGGAAATGGCAATCTACTCCAATGTTGTGCCTGGGAAATCCCATGGACAGGAGCATGGCAAGTAGGACACAACTTAGCAACTAAACTGCAGCAACAACAAATGTCTGGGCCTTCCTAAAGTATAAAGGGAAAGATGGAGAACATGTCAGTGAGAAGCTTGCCATATTTTCAGAAATCCATAGGAGAAAACCATTATATGCAAAGTAATGAAATCAACATAGATCATGGAAAATACATTATTGGTACATTTCAGTATTTCTACCCTCTTGTCCATGTACAATCCTTTTTGGATTCCTTAAGCAATAAAACTTGACTTTCTCTGATAAGTGGTGCCAAGTAACTATTTTCTATTAAACTGGCTAATAAACTCTTCACTTTGGTGAATTCAATTCAGTAGATGTGTTGAAGGCAGACTGTGAACCAGATCACAGTTCAGTAGTTTGCCTGCATTCTGCTTGAAGCAGCCCTTTGAAAAAGGTGCTCCCTTGTTCCCTTTGGCCTTGAAAACTGAGTTTAGAAGAGATTCAGTGGCTTCCCTGAGGTCACACGGCCTGTAGTGGTGGGACCAGGATTTGAACATGGGTCTGACTCCCATGTGCATGTGTTTAACCTTTCTGCTCTGCTGCTTCTAATAAAATGGGGTATTGCAAGTCTGTGGAATGTCACTGGTCTTTTTTATTAGTGTCTGTCAAATACTGCCATTCTGGCTCCATCTAGCTCATCTGCCTTGGATTGGAACCAGGCTCCCTTGGGGAGCAATGCTATTTTTAGGTAGTATATTGGAAACCACAGAGCATAGTGTTTATAGATGCTAATTTGTGGGGAAGCATTTTAAAGTAATAATTTTCTGTGACCTCCATAATGTACAGCCAGCCAATTTGATACATTTGACAATAATTTGGCTATATCATAACCTATGTTTATTTTATTTTCAATTTTATCTTAAATATTTTCCCTGTGGCAAACAGAATTATGATAATCTTGGAGTGTTTCTACCTTGCTTCTTTGTGTTTTTCAATATTTCTGGTGCCTTCTTCCTTTTAACCTTAGCATTAAAAAAATCATGGTGTACATAAATAAGTTTATCTGCTTTAATTTAATGATGTTTTCATATAGTATACTGAATCTTCTAGACAGAAAGTGCTGAGAATAGCAGTGTGTGTTCATAGTTATGTTTATGCCATAGACTTTTTTAAAAGAGTATATTCTCAGTGAATAAAACTGATGTTCATGTCACTGTTCTATTGTTTATGGAGTTATTTTTTTACATGTTCAGATTTCTTGTTTTAGTAATGTCATTCTGAATCCTGTGGATTTCTAATTTTAGCTATGTTGGCAACCATGAGATGTTTGTTGGCTACAAATGATACGGTAGTAATTGTCATCGGCAAAAAGGAAAAGATGTTAGCACCCCTGAGAGAAAGGGGTTTTTTCATTTTTCAACAGCCGCTGAGAAAAGTAGACATGTTCTAATAGATTCAACAGAAAAAATTTTTTACCCTTGAGAAATTTAGCAGCTATTAGGAATATTTCCAGTATGGGAACTGTATCTGGGAAATTGCTAAGACAAAAAAAGAATGATTATAACATTCTTCAGGTTAACAGTTTTTTAGAAAGGCATTTCCTCTAAATTTTGGATTAAGTCATTAAAAAAAAAACTCATCAAATGCTAAAAAAGCATACATGTTCTTTTTAAAGCATTATGAGCACATTTTGCTTTGAAATATCAAAGATGAGGAAGAATTTTATACATAGAACTTAATTTCTTGGAATTATTTATTTTCTTTTGAAAAATTTCTATCAATTATGTTAAGGCACTTCTCTCCCTGTGATTTATTTAAATCTTAATAAATTATACATTTCTGCACTTTAGCCATTCATGTGAAAATTATTTGGAGTCATCGCAATAGAATGGTGCTGTGTTGCCTCCTGAGACCACAGTATATCAAAGAAGTTTCAGCCACTCTTAGTTTCATATCTTCCAGTGACTGTTATTGATAAATCAGATAAAGCTGGACAAAAGTCTTTAAAGATTGAAGTCAATGATTAAAATTTATGTAGAAAGTTAAGGTTTTAAGTAAGTACTATAAGGATTCTTTTTATGGCTAGCTTTTGTACTGACCTCATAGTATCTTTGGAAAGCTGTTTAAGAGTTGTAGGCACCTATCACTTTCTCAGAAAAGGCTGTGTCTAGGAAAAAGAAACTGAAGAATCCTACTGGTACACTCAAACATGTCCAGAGAGCTTTGAACATTGTCTGTAAAATAGTACACAGTGTATTTTGTCTCTCCTGTTGTATGATCCAGGAGGACTGCCTTTTTATTCATTTCAAGGTTTCTGTGATTATCACATAGCTTGATACTTTACAGACTCAGAGCATAAGAATAAGTTACAATAGAGAGTATCACTTGTTTTCCTTTCTTTGTGACCTTCATGAGTCAGAATCCAAAGAAAATTTGAATACTTAGAAGAAAATGACAATGACTTTTGATAGTGTTCAACATTTTAGTACGGTAATCCTTGACCAACCAGCCTTGCCCAGAAACCTAATGGGTTTTTTTTCTTATTTCATAAATAATAAATTTTTAAAAATTTGACTAAGTAAAATAGCCTGCAAGTAGAAGTTCTTTTAATAACTGTTGCATAAATGGCTTGAAGAACTAGGGAAGTCTCATAAAGAACAACGCTTTTCTGCCTTTTATTTAGTGTATTTTTGTTTCATTTCACCACAATTTAAATTATACTGAAAAGAAATTGTAAACTTGAAACTGTGAAGGCTATTTTTATTCAGTGATGTACTTCCTGTAAGTCTGTTTCTTTTCAATTTCAGTCTTGGTTTCTTTAAGCATAGTACCATTTTTTTGTTGTTGTACTTTTATTCCACTATTCCCAGTCAGAGAGGGATGGCGAGCAGAATGTTGAAGACCCACAGGTCTGATGAAGGAAGTTCCTCTCCTACAGCTGGGGTGTTCCTTAGCCTCTCAGGGGTCGAGAGAGCCCCAGGCGTGGTGTCAAACTCAATTGGACACCACTTCAGTGCTCATCATGTGACTCTGTACTGTGTGTTTTCAAACATTCTCATTTACTCTACGAGGTATACTGTGATTTTCCCCTTTCCATCCAAGGGACAGCTGAAGCACAGACCGGTCATCGTCTCAAAACAAAGCCAAGATTTGAAGCCACAATACAATCTGACTTCAAGGTGCAGCTTTAAAAAAAATTACTTTCGCCTGTGCTGGGTCTTTATTATTGCACAGGGGCTGTCCCTAGCTGCGGAGAGCAGGGGCTACTTTCTGGTTGCGGTTCGCGGGCTTCTCATTGCGGTGGCTTCTTGCGGAGCAGTGGCTCAGCAGTTATGACACCTGGGCTTAGTTGCGCCGTGGCATGTGGTGAGATGTTCCCAGAGGGATCAAACCCATGTCCCCTGCATTGGCAGATTCTTAACCATTAGACCACCGGGAAAGCCCCCAAAGCACAGCTGCTAACACTGCTTCCTTCTGTGTTAACGTCCTAGTAGTTGCGTGCGTGTGTGCATGCGTGTATGCGCGCATGCGTACGGTGCGTGCTAAGTCCCTTCGGTCATGTCCAGCTCTTTGCGACTCTATGGAATGTAGCCCACCAGGCTTCTCTGTCCATGGAATTCTCCAGGCAAGAAGTGAGTCGCCATGATCTCTTCCAGGGGATCTTCCCAACCCCAGGGATCCGACCTGTGCATCTCACGTCTCCTGCATTGGCAGGTGGGTTGTTTACCTCTAGCGCCACCTGAGAAGCCCAATAGCTGTATGAGCTGAGGTTTAATCAATCTTTTGAATACTCAGTTTACACATAAAATGTGCTTGATAATATCAGAACCCATTTATTGCTTGCAGGATTGAAATAAGCATTAAGTGAGATAATACCTCTGAAAGTACCCCGTGAAATGCAAACTTTTATTAGCAGGTCTTCAAAGCTTCATCAGATTGTCCTGGAGCTGTTTGGAGCTGAATGGAGCTGTTTTCAACTACAATTGAATTTCCTACTTTGGTTGTTAAATTCTGTGGAATCACCTAAATATGCTTAGCAATGTTGGAGAAGAGAGGTGAATACTTTATATCTGAGATTGCACCTTTATATTTCTTTAATATGTCACATTAATCAAGGAGATAAAGACCACCAGACACTAGATAATGACATTTTGTAATCTTTACCAATTGTTAGTGAATATTACATATAGCCACGAAGTGGTCAAATATAGTATGTTCTGACCATCTTCTAAGCTTCAAACTGCAATTGGGTGAAGGGGCTTGGTTTCCTGTCTAGTCTTCCACAGAAGAATGTAAGTATTTTATATGCTTATGTAATGTACCACAGAAAAGCCTAAGTATTCCCCCAAAGTCTCAAGCTCTTTGAACTGACTGGGAATTTGCTTAACAGAGTCACACTTCAGAATCACCTGTACTGGTTGCCCTGTGATCTGCCCCCACCAGAAAACTGTGAACCTCTTTGACAAAATGAGATTTTTCCTTGGTTGAGCAATTCTGTGAAGTGTATGTACATCATAGTCAGTGAATTATGCTTTAGGGTATGGCCAAAGGAAAATATTTAAAGTGGGAAAATTAATGAAACTATTTTCCATACCAAATATATTTGGAGGATACTGGAATTAGCTCTTGAATAGATATATCATTAGTACAAATTATGTGAAATACCTGTACCAATTGTTCATGGCTTTTGTGTTTCAGCATAGAAGGAAGAAAATATTTAAAAGCAAGCTGTCATTTTCTCCATCTCTTTGTAAAATTATCAGTGAGGTGATAGACACTGTGAAAAGGATCATGTTAAAACTCTTACACACTTCTTTTTTAGTTTCTATAGTAATTATTTAAACAAACATTTATTGAACATTCTGGAGATAAAAGTGTTTTAAACACTCAGATTGAAAATAGACACATATTTTGCTCTGGAGAAGACGGAACCTTGTCTCTGCTTGCTTCCCCTCCTTACTTCAGACTTAACCACACCATTAAAGTGACCAGATGGAGGTATTCTCCTTTGAGACTCTTCACATTTCTTTTTTTTTTAATTTATTTTTTGTTCTATATTGGAGAGTAGTTGATTAACAGTGTTGTGTTTCAGGTGTACAGCAAATAATTCCAGTTATACATATATCAATACATGTATCTATTCTTTTTCAAATTCTTTTCCTATTGAGGTTATTACATAACATTGGGCAGAGTTCCTTGTGCTATACAGGAAGTCCATGTTGGTTATCCATTTTAAATACAGCAGTGTGTACATATCCATCCCAGACCAATCTTTACCCTTAGTCACCGTAAGTTTGTTTTCTAGGTCTGTGAGTCTCTGTTTTATTTCACACTTTCTCAGGATATCACCTCTCTATTCATAAAACTGCAGGAATTTGTCTTCTATCAAAGAAAAAACAAAAACAACAACCCATTCCCTGTAGCAAAGGATTCCCTTTTAGGAAGAAAGGAGGTTATAGCAATACGCTTCTCTCAGGGATCGCTGGGGGCACCATGCTTAATTCACTGGGAGTCCCTTTTTGTTTTCTGCCTTATTCTTTCTTATTGTTGGAGTGACTAACCTAGTGTGAATACCCAGAAGCCATGGGCAGAGTTGCCCTTCAACTGTAAAATCAAAACAGGGGGCCAGTAGCTGTGAACTTTTTGGCACCGGTTCTATCTGCACTAGATCTGGGACGAGGGGCTTTTCCACTGGTAATGAATATCACCTGTGGGTTCCATTCTACTACTACGCTGTAACCCCAAAGGGAAAACAGCGCAGAAAAAAAATGAGCCTCTCTTATAGCTCACACGGAGTTTTTTTCAGGCAACAAGCCTAAGAATTAATGATATCATTCAAACCTTTACAATGTTATACTACTTTCCACTCTGCAATAATAGATTATGAAAGAAGCTGAGGCTTCACGGAGGAAAAGATCATTTACTATTGTCACTCTGTGCATTGGTGGTTAGTACCGAAAACGAACTTACAGAATTTTGAAGAAGTTAGTCACCCACTGCATTGCATCAGAAACAAATAAGTGTCATTTGCCTATTTGTTTAAGGAGTATATTAATTTATCAAATAAACACGGAGGGAATATTCTTTCCACTCGTACAAGCTAATTCTTGCATAACCTTAATAGCTCAGATTTTTATAAGTTACCTGCTTCTTTCAAGCAATTAGAGGCTGGCAACAGCGGGAAGAGAAATTCTGGAATAGCTCTTTAATTTTCTTCCTTTCTCCCACTAGCTGGTTAAATTGTTATTGACGTACATCCTGCAGATATTTTAGTAATGGGTGTAATTCTGGATGTTGCTTTTTAAAGTTGATAGTATGTGTCCTGGAAAGTAAAAATGCTGAGTAGAAGCTTGTGCAAATCACTGGAGTGGAAGAGAGGTTGGAAATTGTCATTCTGAATAGCTTCATAGGTAAATTAGAAAAGTTTGCTTCAGTGTGGCACAAAACATATGAGGATTGCCAGTTTTGGTAATTAGCAATATATTTCTCTTTTCACTCTTTCTACCTTATTTCATTTTTATGGTTTATAAAGTATTTGTGTCAGATGTGTTCCATTAGACTCAGTGAGAGTTTATGTGTTTTTACAGCTCACATGGCAAATAAGCACAACCTTCAGGTTAGAAGGTGGCTCAGATAGTAAAGAATCTATCTGCAATGCAGGAAATGCAGGTTCCATCCCTGGGTGGGGAAGATCCCCTGGAGAAGGGAATGGCAACCCACTCCTGTATTCTTGCCTGGAGAATTCCATGGACAGAGGAGCCTGGTGGGTTACAGTCTGTCGGGTTATAAAGAGTTGGACATGACTGAGCAACTAACACTTTCGCTTTTTCAGGTTTGAACTTTGTGGAGAGAGAAATGGAATTGTACCCAGTGTGGGTCAAAAGACTTAAGTGTACTGTTTCCGTACACCTGAGTGGCTCTTTGGATGTAGCTGGTGTGTGTACAGAAAGCAGTGCCAGTTGCACGGCCTGACAGGTCATGTTGTTTAATAAAACATAGAAGTGACACAGAAAGTTTTGTTGGCTTGTGGGTTTGATTTTGTTAGTACAGCTAATGGCACATAGGCTTTTTCCAGTCCCTGCATATCGTCCCCTTGTGTGTGTGCTCAGTCGCTTTAGTAAAGTTCCACTCTTTGCAACCCCATGGACTGTAGCCCACGAGGCTCCTCTGTCCATGGAATTCTCCAGGCAAGAGTACTGGAGTGGATTGCCATTTCCTCCTCCAGGGGATCTTCCCGACTCAGGGATTGAACCTGCAGCTCCTGTGGCTCCTGTAATGGCAAGTGGATTCTTTACCTGAGCCACCCGCATATTTCCCCACGTTTGGATAAATGAGGTAATGTGCTACTTCCAGAGAGCTTGGTTTTAGGTAATAAGCTCTCCTCTCTTTGTGGTTCGGTTCAGTTTAGTTCAGTTGCTCAGTCATGTCTGACTCATTGTGATCTCAAGGACTGCACAGCATGCCAAGCTTCCCTGTCCATCACCAACTCATGTCCATCAAGTTGGTAATGCCGTCCAACCATCTCATCCTGTCATCCGCTTCTCTTCCTGCCTTCGATCTTTCCCATCACCAGGGTCTTTTCCAAGGAGTCAGATCTTTGCATCAGGTGGCTGAAGTATTGGACCTTCAGCTTCAGCATCAGTCCTTCCAGTGAATATTCAGGACTTATTTCCTTTAGGATTGACTGGTTTGATCTCCTTGCAGTCCAAGGGACTTTCAAGAGTCTTCTCCAGTACCATAGTTCAAAAGCATCAATTCTTCAGCACTCAGCTTTCTTTATAGGCCAACTCTCACATCCATACATGACCACTGGAAAAACCATAGCTTTGACTAGATGGATCTTTGTCGGCAAAGTAATGTCTCTGCTTTTTAATATGCTGTCTATGCTGGTCATTTTCTTCCAAGGAGCAAGTGTCTTTTAATTTCATGGCTGCAGTCACCATGTGCAGTGATTTTGGAGCCCCCCAAAATAAAGTCTGTCACTGTTTCCATTGTTTCCCCATCTATTTACTATGAAGTGATGTTCCATAACCTGATGACTGGTCCAGGGTTCACGGCTGCTAAAGGAGTAGGTGCATGGGATGGTGGAAAGCAGTGGGAGGATGTATACTACAGGAATCTGTCATTCTTGTCTTGTTTCCTGTCTGTTTCCTCTACAGTCTTGTGTGTGTCCTTGACTGAAGCCATCTCAGATGAGTAGGCACAGAGGGGAAAACGTATTAAGGAGAGGTTGATTATGGAGGCAGGGCAGACTCTCGCCAGTGAGAGAGGTTCTTGTGTGAAAGGAGAGAGAGTCATTCTGGCCACAGAAGAAGGTGCTATTTGGTCTACTCCAGGAGAGGGCAGCATCTGCCCTGCCCCACGTGGTGGGTAATGCATAGTCACCTGAGCAGCAGGCACTCGTGAGTGTATTGTAAGAGCAATTGAAAATAGCAGCCCACCCCTATTTTTTCTAGTAAGCAAAGCAATATTTCAACCACGTTGGCTAAGGACCCATCAACAGCACTCACTCATTCAAGACTTCTGCAAAGATGGGACAGGACACTGGCTTATCACCAGCCATATAACTCCCTCTTCTCTCCAAGTAAGAAAACATTAGAAACCATGAGTGAGGGAGAGTGACTTCATTATGGGGGGTGGGGGTAACTTCAAATCCACCCTAATTTATGACGTTTCATAAATGTCGACACTCTTTAAATCACAGCAAATGATGTGAGACATGCAATTATGCTGTGACACAGGATGTTGAGAATCCCTGTCTTTGAGTTTGAGTAGTAGCTCCAGCATCTGAGTGCACACCAGAAGGTTCCAGGGAACTTTAAAATATGCAGGTTACTGGGCTCCAGCTACAAAGATTCTATTTCTGCAGTCCTAGAGAGGAACTTGAGTATATATACACACACATTCAATATAAATATAGTTTTAAATCTTAATTTTAGGACTTCCCTGATGGTTCAATGGTAAAGAATCCACCTGCCAATGCGGAAGACATGGGTTTGATGCCTCATCTGGGAAGACTCCACATGCCACTGAACAACTAAGCCTGTGCCCCACAGCTATTGAGCCTGTGCTGTTGAGCCTGGGAGCTATGACTACAGAACCCATGTGCTGCAAATACTGAAGCCCAAGTGCCCTAGAGCCCATGTTCCATAACAAGAAGAGCCAATGCAATGAGAAACCCATGCATCACAGCTAGAGAGTAGCCCCCGCTTGCTATGACTAAAGAAAAGCTCTCGCAGCCATGAAGACCCAACACAGCCAAAAATAAATGAATAACATTATTTTTAAAATGTTTTAAATTTTAACTTTGTTAACTTCTCCAAGTGATTCTAGCAGGCAGGGTGAGAAGTAATTCCAAGGATCACTCCCTGTATTGACGACATGTAATTCCACAAGCAGGATATCTCAAAGAGGAGTCATTCCCGGTGACTCTTTTTTTAAAGAAAAACTTATTTATTCATTTGGTTGTGTCAGGATCTTCACTGTGGCGTGAGGGATCTTCTGTTCCTGTGCATGGGCTTCTCTCCAGCTGTGGCGTGTGAGCTTAGTTGCTCCTGGGCATGTGGGGTCTTAGTTCCCCGACCAGGGATCAAACCTGCACCCCCTGCACTGGCAAGAAGATTCTTAACCACCGGACCACCAGGGAAGCCCCCCCTGTGATTCTTTGGATACAAGATCTGAGTGATACAAATGTTTTTGAAAAGTTCTAATCTTTAGTCTCCAGGCTGGGCCAGAATAGGAACAGTGGAAAAAGGACGTGGATAGCAGACCCATCTGCTCTCAGCTCCCATTTTGGTCATAGGTTGATGCATCCATCTTGCAGAGCTTCTGTGGAACATGTGAGGAACTGTGTTCTACTGGAAGAATGATGAGAAACATCAGCATGACTGAGACTACGAGTTAGGAGGCAAGGTGGAGCCGGTCACCATTCATTGTGGAAGCTGTGACCAGATAGAATGTGAATTCCATGTTTTCCATAGGATGTCACAGAAAAACCCAATAGAACTTTTTGGCCAACATAATAGAAGACCTAGTCCTGTACCACCATATATTGGACTGCCCTGAGAATTCATTTTATAACCTTTCGAGGTGGGTCATATTATTCCATTTTGCCAAGGAAGAAATCAAGGTACTGAGAGGCCATCTTGCCTGATTGCAAAGCTATTAGGTGGAAGAGCCAGGATTTAAATCCAGACATCCCAGCTCTCAGAAAAGGCCCCACTCCAACTGTGACTCTGGGACTGTGGCTCATGGAATTATAGGAACTGCTTCACTCAACATTTTCAGCTCAAAAGGGGAACCAGTAGACTTTTGTATGAAGGCAAAAAAACAAAGGTTTGAATCATTTCAGAACTGGATATAATGATTTCAGAATTTACAACCTTACTTCTTACATAACCTCCACGAAAGAGGTTGCTTTTTGAATGTTTTCTGGCAGTTGGGTAGCTTTCTAAAGGCTGTTTTCAAGAGTAACAGGCTCATTCTTTTCATTCTCCAGTATTAGTTGTAGCCCCCTACATTCAACTCCTATTATTATTGCTTAATATAATCCTTAAATGTTGGAAAACGTGAACAGAACTTGCTCTGATAGTTTTACTGTGCCTTGCAGTTTGAACACACATTGTCTCGGGGACAGTGATACATTCACTGTTCTTGTTTCCTGTCATATATGTATTTTTTTTTCTATTTGTGCTTCTTTTATACTCATTCTATTCTTTAAGATGTCTCTGTGAAGATACATCTGTTCAGCTTTGGTGATTAGCAGAACATTAGCAGACCTACTGTTTCAGAGCATAAATAATAAATGGCTGCTCCTCATTAATTTCTTCTGAAACCGACTCTTGTTAGACTACAGTTAGATATATTTCTTGAATTAAGGCCAGATCTAAGGAACAGGGGTTCTCTGCCTATTTTGAAAACAGGCCATTTACTTTTTCAGGAAAATTATGACGTGTGAGTCCATCCATGGCAAGAAAAAACAAAACAAAACCTCTTTTAATGAGATGCTAAGCATCTTTGGTTTGCTAAGGGCCTTCCACTACATGGTGTCTGGTTTGTGATCTGTTTCCTCATTTCCAGGCAGATCTGCTTTAAAAAAAAAAATTAATCCAAATAGTAACTATGTATTGTATTGAAATAGTTATAAAATATTACAATAAACTTGCCTTTTCATCAAACCAACCCAAAACCCAAAGGTCCCTCTGTCTCTGCACTGATCCTCTTCCTTCTTTACTGTGAATCAACCGTGAGTCATTACCTGCTGGGGGCTTCCTCTTGGTGAATAAACAGATAGAACCCTCAGCCCAGTTTCATCTTTAGTTCCCTCCCTTGCTATTGATTAATGTACATGCACTTTAAATAATCTGTTCAAATTAATCGGCAGATAATAAAAATATAGGTTCTGAGGCAAATAGCCCAGTGAAAATACTTGTGAAATACTTCCCTGAGCACTTTAGCCTAATTAATAGTTAGATTTCCTTCTATGCAAAAAAAAAAAAAAAAAAAAAAATCTAATGCACATCAGGGTTTGCCTGGTTCTGACACCCAAAATAGGCAAAGCTCCTCCTATCCCAATATCAACAAAGTACCCAGGATCTTAAGAAATTATTCAGCCCAGCTCTAACCTGGCTGAAACTAGCTCTAAACTAGCTATACTTCATCCAGCCAAGGCAAACTGTGGTTGATTTAAAAGCAAAACAATAAAGCTATTAGAATAATATGGAAGTAAGTAGCTCCAATGTACTGATAAAGTGTATCTCCTATAGGGCTATGCTAAAATTCTAAGTAATGGCAACCATTGCAGGCAAGAAAAGCTGTGTTTCTTAGATGTTTTCTTAGCCATGTGGCCTCTGAAGATGTATCCCAAAGTAACAGTGCCAGGTACTGATGAGAAATGTTGGTGTCGACCTGAAAGATCAGCATTATTAGTTTAATTAAATAAATTATAGTTTGGCAATACAGCTTAATAGACCCCATCCATTATAAATAATGTTGTCATAATAAAAACAGATAACTTTTTGAGCACATTAAACATAGCACTAAGTATTAAATAATAGCTTTAAAGATGTTTATAAAATATCTCGTTTAGTTTTACAATCATCCTGAAGGTGCATGTTATTAGCCTCACTTTACAAATGAGAAACTAAAGTACAGAGAGATTAAGTAATTTGCCTAGAGTCACACAGTGAAGAAATGGCAGAGCTGGCCTAAGAATCCAGGTAAGATGAAATAAAATTGTCCAAATGGATTGTTAAAGGAGAAAAAGACATCATGGAACTAATTATCTAGTAAGCTCCCATTTTAACTTTTTTTTTTTTGACAGTTTTTATTTTCTTCTTTTACTATTTATCACTTTTGTAAAAAGTGCAAAAAATTGCTTTGACATTTGAGATAAACTATGTTGGGTTATATTTCACATAAAGCATGCTGGCTATTTATAGGACTACACTTTGTTGTTGCTGTTTAGTTGCTGAGTTGTGTCCAACTCTTTTTTGACTGTAGCCAACCAGGATCCTCTGTCCGTGGGATTTCCCAGGCAAGAATACTGGAATGGGTTGCCATTTCCTGCTGCAGGGGATCTTTCTGACCCAGGGACTGAACCTGAATCTCTTGCATTGGCAGGCAGGTTCTTTACCACTGAGCCACCAGGGAGGCCCTAGACTGCACCACAGGATCTATTTAGTGTCTCTTTAATGATGTTGAAATGGCATTCCTTTTTTTTGAGCTTGCTGTCTAAATTCAGAAAAGAATAGGCAACTTGTTGAAAAAATTCCGGGGAAAACTATATAAAGACAGTTTTCTGTGAAATTTGTTTCCACTGTAATTTAGAATTGGTTCATCGTTCAGGCAACAGTTCTCAGCTGTCTAACTGTTCACTGCAATGTAGCCAGCAGGCTGTGGCTGCGAGCCCGTGTGGCAAGAGTTAGTGAAGGTGCACGACAGGAGAAGTGCACACCAGCTCTCACAACTCCATTGCAATATTGGTTTCTATAATAAATGGCGCCATAAAGTTGTATTGAAGTGAATATACATTATTAGCATCGCTTACCATGTTTACGATCCACTCCACATCAAAATGACATAGAATGCAGAGTTAGTACCAATTAATATCCAATTGCTCATCAAACTTTAATTTGTGTTTGCTTTCCCTTGATGGATACATCTTTTATAACTGAAAGGCTCCATCTCTTTATAACATATGCTATCATTCAAGGCCACTTGTTTTAATCACTCTGCAAACCAGCGTGAAATTGTCTAATAATCCACCCAGATTTTGTCGCAAGCGCCTGAAGTTACAGCCGTCTAATAGAGGAAGCAGCGGTCTTCCTCAGGACATTTCGAATTATTAAAACAGCAGGTCAGATCCTTGGCTAGGAAGCAATCTTGTCCAACTGATTGATGAATAAAATGCTGATTTTTTTTTTTCAGAGGCGTGAAGTTTATTTCCTTTTGTCACCCAGAGGTTTGGAGGTTGGTAGCGCAGCCACAAAATAGAATTAATAGCTGCGAGGCTGTCAGAGTAGGTTTGGGGGGAAGGTTGCAGTTGAGAGGTGTCACTTGTCAGCTTAGTCCTGCAACAGCAGTTTTCCATAGCTGCTCATCTACACCCGGTGTTGATTTGGACTGAACATATGGTAAAAACAAACAAGGAAACAAAACCAGCTATCTTCCATGTTACCTTCTATCAGGCCTTCTACAGATAGTGAGTACAGAACCATGCAGAGTCTTCTTTTTGTCTGGTAGTTGCAACATCTTGAGTGTTCTGAGCACCGGAGGGGATTGCCAGCACACAGGTGAGTGACCTATAAGACCCTGGCCCTTCCTCTTCCCCCAGGGCCTACGCAAGGCTTCTCAGCATTGAAGCCACCACCGTGTTTTTAAGGGTCCTACTATATTAGAAAGTAAAAGACGTACCAACATGAGAATATGAAGTCAGAATATTTTAAATCGTCACATTAAATAATATAAATGCTTTAGCATTTAAAGAAGAGGAAGAAGAGTAGGAAGAAAGGACAGGAAGAGGGAAAAGAAAACCTGCAATAACTCTCAGTGTAAGCATATTTGGAGAAAAATTGTGAATATCTAAGACCCCCTTCCCCCAAAGGATCCTCTTGGCCTGCCACGGAGTAGATGCTGAGCCTTAGTGTCAGGGGACAGACGCTGGGCACAGGCCTGTGTTTGGTGGCGTGGGAGCAGGTGTGGACGTTATCTGGTGAAAGTGAAAAGTGAAAGTGAAGTCGCTCAATCGTGTCCAACTCTTTGCAACCCCATAGACTGTAGCCTACCATAGACTGTAGCCAGCAGGCTTCTCCATCCATGGAATTTTCTAGGCGAGAGTACTGGAGTGGGTAGCCATTCCCTTCTCCAGGGGATCTTCCCAAATCAGGGATCGAACCCAGGTCTCCTGCATCACAGACAGACACTTTACCCTCTGAGCCACCAGGGAAGCACTTTGAACCTTTTGGTTATGTATCAATAGATCAAACCAGCTTATTGTTAGAGTGAAGAAGGGCTTGAGCAGAGTTACAATCCCATGGCCACTTTAATCCTTCCTTCCTACCCGTGGCATCTGAGTGAGAGTCTCTTGAGGAGGGAACAGACAAACAGCATCCAGACCAAGCCGATGGCCTCTCCCAACTATGGAAAAATACAGGATGGTGGTGACAAAACGAATCCTGGGATCAAACAGGCCTGTTTTCTTTTATTTATCTATGTAATTTATTTATCTTATTTATTTGGCTATGCCACGTCTTAGCTGTGGCACAGAGGATCTTTGATCTTCATTGAGAATGCTGAATCTTCATTGTGGATATGGAATCATTAGTTGTGGCATGCAAACTCTTAGTTGCAGCCTGTGGGATCTAGTCCCATGACCAGAGATCAAATCCGGGCTCCCTGCCTTGGGAGCTCAGAGCCTTAGCCACTGGGGGGTGTGTGTGTTTGCTTAGTCGCTCAGTCATGTCTGACTCTGCAACCCCGTGGACTGTAGCCCACCAGGCTCTTCTGTCCTGGCTATTTCCCAGGTAAGAATACTGGAGTGGGTTGCCACTTTCTCCTCTAGCGGATATTCCTGACCCAGGGCTCAAACCTGCATCTCTGGAGTCTCTCTGCCTTGGAAGTCGGATTCTTTACCACTAGTGCTACTTGGAAAGCCCCTTAGCCACTGGGAAGTGCCTAGACAGGCCTGCTTTCAAATACTGGCTCCATATCTGCCTACATGTCACATGTTGTTCAAATCACCAAACTTCCAGGCTATACACACAGGATAATAATGACACCCCCCAAGCCATAGTATTGTTATGAGGACTAAATGAGATCAGCCTCTCACATCACTTGGCACAGTGCCTGGTACCACATCCACATTCAGTAAACACAACTAGGTGTTATTATAAAACTATGAGTTGCTGGGCTCAAGCCTCCAGAGTCAGGAGAGTGGGTGAGTGGACGGCTGCATTCTGCTATCTACCAGGACAGCCACATGTTACTGCCAGTGGCATTATATGTCAGGAGAACCCACAATACAGCACTCACTCTATTTTCCTTAAACCATGAAATATTTCTGACTTCTTCCAAAGTTGAGAGAAGAATCCAGCAAACACCAGAGGTACCCATCACTCAGCTTAAGAAATAAAACATGATGAACAATCAAGTGCCCCATAGCTATTAAAATGAATGAACTTGAGAGATGTGAATAAATCTCCAAAACAGAATGTTGATCCACAAGAACAAGTGGCAGTGGGATGCATACAATATGATGCCATTTATGTGGAGTTTGTAAACTGGCACAGCGATGCTGCGGATGAGCTGTTTAGCGAGGCAGACGTAGGTGGTAAATGTGTCAAGATGTACAAGGGAATGAGAAACGACGCTGGCTTAGGAAAGCTTTGAAGGACGCAAGCCCTTTCATTCTCAGGTGTCCCGGCTTTGTTCTCAGCAGGGTCGAGGCCCGGAGCTGCCCTCCCTGCTGTCTTACACAGATGTCAGCCCCTGTGGAGGCAGAACTCTAGGCAAACAATGTTAAATACACTGAAAGCAAAATTCTTCCTTTGAATGTACTCGGCTCCCATTAAAGTCCAGGGGCGCTCTCTCTGCAGGCCTCCTGCACACCGTGGCACGACATAGCCAACCTGAATTCTGAAGGTTGCATGTAACATAAAAGCAGCCAACCAACAGCATAAATGTATATGAAATGAAATCAATAAAAAGTGTATTTTTTTTTTCTTTGGCTCTTGAAGATGGTCCTGGGAGGGTACATCACAGGAGCTGGGACAATGCTAGGGATATGCACACAGGAAGGAGGGAGGGAGGCAGGCTGTGGGGGCAGAGGCAGGGGAGCTAACGGGAGGCAGTTGCTTCATGTTAATATTCATTGTATGAATCAAGGTTTAGTGAGCACTGTGCTCCCTTTTCTCTCATCACCTAAAAAAAAAATCAATTATCAATGCTTATATGATGAAAGAGGGGTTTCTGGCTTGTTCATTCCGCTTTAGCCTAAGAACTCATCATAATAAAGAATTATTTCCAAGATCAGATTGATATTGCAAAAAGTTAATATGAGATTATGAGTTTAGGGGGGAAACTGATATCAGGCAGAGAGAAAAGAGTGCTTTTATTCATAACTACATTTTTTCTGCTATAATAATAGTAAAATTTTTATGTCTCATAAAAATAAAACACCAGGGCATAGCCACATGGAAAACAATGTGGCGGTTACTCAGAAAACTAAAAATAGAGCTACCATATGATCCAGCAATACCTTTCCCCTTGCATAACTATTCTCTCCTCCCATAGGCCTGGGCTTCTGTGTCTTTCTTTTCTGTGACATTGTTCTCCTGTGACTGCAGGTGATTGAACCACAGGTGGACACCTGACCCAGAGGAAAGCAGTCACTGGATTCTGTTGGCAGAATCGGCCAGACTGTCTTTTTGGGATTTGGACAAAGACAGAGAAGGATGAGAAATAATGACATCTCCTTTCTAGACCTTGGTGTTGTCATTTAGAAATGCTTGGAGTCATCAGCTTTATCATTCTATCCTAACAACCAGCTCTTCTGATTCTCAGCCTAGAGCAGTTTGTAGGTTATGTCATCCCATCTTTGCTTCTTTTATCCCCCTCTCCCATTCAGAGCTCTTGACTTGGTGGGGTCACAAAACTTTTGCTGCTCTGTCATCATTGCTTTGGGTTATGTTTTCCAGGATTTCAATTTATTTTGCATTACTTGTAAATCAGAATATTTTTCTTTTTAGAGCAGATGGTGCTTGTGGACTACGCTTAATTTCAAAAGTGTACTATTTTCAGAGCACTGTATTATATGTGTGTGTGTATTTGTATTTATTTTATATTATTATAAAATAATAGATATTTTATGACCATTTGTCACCAGACTCCAGGCACACATTTGTCATTATGCCGTATCATCTCATGACTTTGAAAGACTCGGAAGACTGGATGTGAAAGTGGTCCATGAAAAGGGGGCTTTGTATCTCTTTGGTTCCTTGGTTGTGAGCAATAGAAACTAAATCTGGTTAACTGAAACAAAAAAAAAGAATTACTGGAAATATAGAGTAGCATACAGAATTGAAGGAAAGCCTGAAAATCTCGAGGAGTGGGAGACTAGGCAGTTCTGAGGCAACTGGAAGGAAAAGCCCCAACTTTGGGGTGTTGCAGTGGTTGTGAGTGAGCTCCTTAGCCCTTATCAATCCATTCAGTGTCCACGTAGAGAACACATCCCCAGCCCTCCTGCAGTCCTGTACCAAACCATGAGCCAGAAGAGGGCAGGACTCCTGACTGACAGTCCCACCAAGATTGTATCCACTCAGGAAAGGTGAGTTCCCCAAAGCAAAGCTGAAGTGTAAAGCAACCGAAGCGGTGATGGAAGATGATCAGGTTCATAAGCGCTGGCTCTTCCTGCTCTTTCCACATTTCACTGTCTGCCTCCCCAAGCAGTCCACAAGAGGAGCCGCCGTATATAGTCTTGTTATCATCTATAGCAGTAGTCATGGACCCACTGCTCTTAGCACTTAGTGTTACTCCGCACAGTAGGCTTGTACCTGGTGCACATGGATGCCTGTGATGGGCCATGAGACCCCTCCAGACTTATATGGGACAGTGTGGTACGGGGGGTCGGACTGATGACTGCTGGTATAATAAGGAGAGATAATCGGCTCTATGATTGAGACTAAATTCTGCATCATCGGCAGGGAAGGAGACTCTGATCTATAAGGATATTTGGAGACAGAGTTTTCTAAGTGGTGAAACAAAAGTCAATAACTATTCCTAATCAGGTCCCTGAATATGTCTACTTCGAGTCAGGAAATGCCTTCTCCCTTTGATTTACTTGTATCTTTCCAATGAAAACAGATATTTCATATTACTCAGTTTTGGATTGTGTCCATATACATTTAATGAAAGCTTCCCGGTTTATTTGCTATTTAGGTTCACAAAGATCATTGTCCTCTAAAATATTCATCACTTACTTTAAAGTAATTTTTAGTGCTCAAGTAATTTATGTGTGTTGTAGAAAAATCAGAAAATAGAGATTGGCCAAAAGGAAGAAAGTCTAAATCCACAGACAAACCACTTGATAATTGTGTGCATGCGCCTCTAGAGTTTTGCTCTCCGTGTTTCATGTATTTACATATATGGATGCTCGAAAATTTAAAACATAGAATCATGCTGATCATGCCGCTTTCATCATCTTTTTCTTTCAAGAATAAATTATCTTTCCATAATTATAAAGAGTATTTTTTCTACATTGTTTTCATACATCTAATGAGCCTCTTATTTTAATATCATTTTGCTTCCTGGTTCATTGCGGCACAAAGAAAATTTACCACATATTGTATTTTTCTTTATATATATGTGTATATATGTGTGTATGTGTATGTATATGTATACATATATAGCGTTTAAGAAAATATATTTACTTATTTATTTCGCTGCACCAGGTCTTAGGTGCAGCATGTCGATCTAGTTACCTGGCCAGGGATCGAACCTGAGCCCCCCCCATTGGAAGTGCGGAGTCTCAGTCACTGGACCAGCAGGGAAGTTCCATACATACCTTATTTTCCATCAGTGCCTTCATTTTGACTTGCCCTCTTTATGTGACCATGAAACCTAGATTGTTTTTAAAGTGACACAACAGAAACTCTGACTCAATAGTGTTTTTGAAAAATTAATTATTACTCTGGGCAACCAAATTTCTTTTATGGATGCCCACTTGTGTTTAAAGTCTTTAAACACTTGTGTGTTTTCTTTTTGTGGGAGAGGCCAGCATCGCTGTCTCTATTTCACCACTAAGGAAAAGGAGACCGACAGTATCGAGACTCTGGGAGAAGTCACCAGCAGAGCCCCGAAGAGGACATGAAGTTCTAATGGCCCAGCCCTCTCATCAAACCGCAAAGCCGCACTGCTTCCCCTTCCGCTCCTTCAGGGCTGGGCTGGGAAAAGAAAGTGCCTCCCGCGGAGGGCTGAATGGTGATTTACCATTCACAGCCCAGGTCACTCAGTCAAGAGAAGCACAGACGCCCCCGCTCTCAATTGCGGGTGAAAGCTTGTTATCAAGAGCTGGACCCATTGATCTGCTTCAGCAATGACTCCTGAATTATATGGCCCCTAACTGTTTGCTGCCAGAGAGATCTATATTGTGGATGCGATGATGGGTACTTACTGGAAACTACTGTCTGAGAGATGACTTTGGCTGTTTCGTCTCAATGAAATATCTCTGTGCACTTGGAGATCTCTCTCCTCCCAGCTCTCCCTCGACTCTGGTATAATGTGCTGTGCTAGAAAATAGTGCAATACAGGAAGGTTCAAAGGTCTGAACGCTTAAGGTAAAGCCATACTGGTTGTGTGTGGGAGTACAGAGGGACAGAAGCTTTTCGGAAGATGATTTGTCAATTCATTTTAAAAAAATGATTAAAAATTGTGTGTACCCATTTACCCTGCAATTGTGCTTTGAGTAACTTATTCAAAGTGAATAATGGTGGAGAAGTGTGAAGAATAAATTACAAGAATCTTTTCTGTAGTGTCATTTACAGGGGTGAAAAAATTGAAGTCATTTCAGAGCTCAACAATAGGAGATGGGTTGAATGAATTATGAGTTGATTGTATAATGCTATTCTATCTGTCATTAAAAACAAGTTGTATTAGTGTGTATAATAACAAGGCAAGTTGTTTATTATATAAAACTAAATTTTAAAAAACAAGAAACAAAACAATTTGAGTTTGATACTCATTTTGTAAAAATACGACATGCATATGCACCCCCTAACACACACACAAATGCACGTCACACAGGGCTGTGCTCCTGTCTGTCTCACTTGCTACATTTCCTACTCTTCTTCCACTACCCCAGGCCTAATGCCCAAGAAATCTTCCTTCTTCCTTAGCTACACATCCTTCAGATCTTGGCTCAAATATCACCTCTCCCACAAATAGGGATCAGATCCCCATTCTATGTTCTCAGAGTCACCACAGATGAAAAGGACATTTTCTGCATAGCGTGGTGACAGTCATGAGTACTGCTGACCAAATACAAGGTAGCAGAAATCTGGAGACAAGAAAATATAAATCTCTTACAAATTATGATATCAATAAACTGTTCATTATGATTCTTCAGTGTTTTCAGACTTTGCAGACACCCTGTACTTCTGCTTTCCCTCACCTAGGGACAAGTTTGGATCACACATCCCTTGCCTCCATGGAGTTAAATGTGACCATGTGACTTGTTTTGGCCCAAGAAATGGGAGCAGAAACATGTACCAATTCCCTTTAAAAGCCTTTAAAAAGCAGTCCAATTTGCTCTAATCTCTCTTCCTTCCCATGGGCTTGGAACTGTCCAACAGTAAAGACTCAGTCAGCCTTTATTGCTGAGTGAGGTGACCCGGACAGAGACCACCTCCCATCCCCATTGCAGATGGATGGACACAGTGTGAGAGAGAAACAGTTCTGTGTTATTTGAGATGACTGAGACGTGAGTTATTTGTTACTGCAGCATAACCATGCTTATCCTGACTAGTACATGCACTTATCGTAGGTGTAGATTTACATTTGCTTGTGTAATTTTTAGTCTCATCTATGTGTATATCTCTTATCTGACAGACATAAGAACTGCCCTAGACCACAGAACCTCAGCAGCGAACGAGATACACAAAGTCCCCTGCTCTCATGGAGTTTCACTCTGATGGGAAAGACAGATCATGAGAAAATAAAGCAGAGATCTGCATGAAAACAAGTCAAATACACTTGTTTGAGAGCAGAGGGCTCCAGACAGATGGGTGAGTGAGTTCGGGAAGAGGAGGGAGGCCCTGCTATTCCTGATGCTGGGCTGCAGGAAGCAGGGTGGAGAGTGGGAAGGGGTAGAGATGAAGATTGTAGGGGCAGTGGGGGAAGGGAGATCATATAGGTTCTGTAGATCCCTGGATAAGTCTTGGGATTTTATTCTGAGTGTGATGGAAAGATTTTGAGCAAAGATATGATATGATGATGCTCTTTTTTTCTCCAGAGAATCTTTCCAACCTAGGGATCAAACCCAGGTCTCCCGCATCACAGGTGGATTCTTTTCCATCTGAGCCACCAGGGAAGCCCAAGAATACTGGAGTGAGTAGCCTATCCCTTTTCCAGGGTTAAAAGGATCACTCTGGTTATTGTTTGCAGAATGAACTAGAGAGACAGGGAGATAAAGGCAGAAGTCAGCAGGTCAGTTTGAAGGCAAGGGTGGATGGTGGTCTAGACATGACGACCTTGGAAGTAGATGTGTGTAGAAAGTGGGAAATGAGATTGGTCAATGGATTGGAGGTGGGGTGTTCAAGAGAGGAATCAAACATCATTCCAAGATATTGTTCTGAACCACTAGACAAATGATGGTACTATTTTGGGGACAGGCAGCATTCAGTGAGGGGAGAACTTAGGGGAAAGGTGGTAGAAATGAACTGTTGTATGAATGAACATGACTGTCTAGAAGATAAAAAAGGGCAGGATGACATATACTAAAATGTTAAAAAGAGTATTTGAATTGCTTTTATTGCCTCTGCTTCTCTATATTGCTAATGCTTCTATAATGTGCACACAATGACAAAACATTTTTTTAGAGATAAGTTGCATTTTTTCCATTTATAACTAGGGAGTTGTGGAAGTCCAGCAAAGTTCTCTGATAGCCCTCACCAATTCCATAACATTTTAAAATTTGTCATTTTCTTCCTCATTCAGCAGTACTCACTCACTGTGAAATAGTCCCAGGTCAGTGATCACTATGGCATGAGAAGGAAGAAATTGAAGGGAGCAAGTATTATTTAGAGAAATAATATTTTCCATAGTAAAAATGAATTTTTAACTGCAAAACCGCATAAGCGTAGCACATGCTTGAGCCCACCAGTTATGCATGAATTTATCTCTGCCTCTTCTTAATGGCTTTCCTCATTGCTGGATGCAGTATCCTCGGGAGGGCACCTTCTGAAGTCGCTCAGCCCCAGGTTCAAGTTCAGGTTCTGACACTTCGTCTCTCCATTACCATAGTTACTTAACTATATGTGCCTCCATTTTCACTCTGGCAAGTGGGGAGAGAAATAATACCAGCTGCCTGAGCTTGCTGTAGGGATCAAATTCAATGGTGCTGTAAATGCTGAGCATGATGCCTGCCCTTTATAAATGCTAGTAAATGCTGGCTACCCTTACGGTTGCTGTTGTTATCCCATGTGAGTTTTGGGAGGGACTTGGCCACCTGATGTGAAGAGCTGACTCATTTGAAAAGACCCTAATGCTGGGAGGGATTGGGGGCAGGAGGAGAAGGGGATGACAGATGGTTGGATGGCATCACTGACTCAATGGACATGGGTTTGGGTAAACTCCAGGAGTTGGTGATGGACAGGGAGGCCTGGCGTGCTGTGGTTCATGGGGTTGCAAAGAGTCAGACACAACTGAGCAACTGAACTGAACTGAACAGATAGATCAAAGGGCTTTCCTGGTGGCTCAGTGAAAAAGAATCCACCTGCCAATGCAGGAGATGTGGGTTCAATCCCTGAGTCAGGAAGATCCCCTGGAATGGCAACCCATTCCAGTATTCTTGCCTGGGAAATCCCATGGGCAGGGGAGCCTGGCGGGCTACAGTCCATGGGGTCACAAAGAGTTGGACATGACTTAGCGACTGGACAACAAGGGAAGATAGCTTTCTCATACAGGGACTTGCTTATTTTTTGGTACTTGTAGTAATGAGCACTCACACTGACCCCGGAAGGTAGGTACTAATAGTATCCTTATTTTACAAATGAGGAAACTAAAGCCCAGAGTGATTAATTAACTTGTCCCAGGTCACACTGCTGAGAAGAGGCAAAACGAGGAGTCCGGCTCCTGTCCCTCTGTCTGTAACGCTGGTGCTCTTAAGCCATTATTGCACACAGACTCCCGGCAGATCTAATGCATGCTGTCTTTCACTTGCATCTTCCAGGTCCCTGTTTAGGAGAGTGCATTCCTTGTTACCTGCTGCCATTCTGATTGTTGCAAACACGTGCTGATGGAACACTTCCCAACCTCAGATCGTGGCCAGAGCCTGACTTGCTGTCTTAACTGCACCTCACCTTTCTAGCACTGGCCATTACTGTGGACTAAGCAGGGGCAGATCCGGGAGTGTTTCATCCAAACATTTTGTTTTCCAGGTCTGTGGATTTAAAGACTTTTTGGAGGTTACTATCATGCCACAAGTTCTAAATGGGAGTTGGATACATCAATTCTCTCTCATCCAGTTCTGTTGAATGGGACAGACTCAAGGCACTCGTTCTACTGCTACCACGCATGGGTGCCGCTTCACAACACAGAGGGAGCTAAGCCACGCTCACTGCTTCCCCACCGGGGATTGAACCCATACCTCATGAAGTGGAAGGGGGTACAGAGTCTTAACCACTGGACCACTAGGGAAGTCCAAAAAGTGTATGTGATATATTTTTTCCCATTTTAATCATTTAAAAATCTTTTAATTAATGCATTTTTGTCTGCGCTGGGTCTTTGTTGCTGTTCTAGGGCTTCCTCTAGTTGCAGCAAGGAAGGGCCACTTGTCACAGTGGAGGAACTCTAGGGCGGGGCCTCAGTGATTGTGGAGCAGGGGCTTATTTGCTCCTGGCATGCCTGATCCTGCTGGACCAGGCATGGAACCGGTGCCCTCAGAGTTGGCAGGTGGCTTCTTAACCATTGGACCACCCAGGAGTATTTTAAATATGTGTTTACACATTTAAAATACATAAGATACTGTATAGCACAAATATAGATCAATATCTTGTGATAAACCATGATGGAAAATAATGTGAAAAAGAACATATATGCATGTGTGTGTATCTGTGTATACGCTTGTTTGCATGTGAATGTGGGATTCTTAGGCAGTGCCCTTGCCCATTGCAGTGTAATAGAAAGAGACACTGTCTGGAACATCATGCTTGTGTAAGTGCTGGGCTGAAATTCGTACTCAGATTCTTAATGACATTTAACTACCTGAACGTAACCTGAATGTTTGCAATCTGAATACTGTTAAACATCACAAAGAATAAACAGATGGAACTTTCTTAAAATAGAGGGGTGCCATCTAGATACCTCTAGAATGTGTGTGCTAGGTCTCTCTAGAATGCTTAATTAGTAGTGATATGGGAAAATTGATTTGTTTATTATTTAAAGATCAGCTAGGTGAGACTTTCTTCAACAACTCCAAACTAGCACTTCACTTTTATCTACAAATGTGTGTTTAATAAGGACTTTATATCTAATTAGTAGCAGGGACAAGTAATTGAATGTAACAGTACTATATTCTGAATGCAGATGATTACTCTCTGCAAGTAATAGTCTTCAAAAATGTTTTTGTTATTACCTATAAGAAGTTCACCCACTCCAGTACTCTTGCCTGGAGAACCCCATGGATAGAGGAGCCTGGTAGGCTGCAGTCCATGGGGTCGCTAAGAGTCAGACACGACTGAGCGACTTCACTTTCAGTTTTTACTTGCATGCATTGGAGAAGGAAATGGCAACCCACTCCAGTGTTCTTGCCTGGAGAATCCCAGGGATGGAGAAGCCTGGCGGGCTGCCGTCTATGGGGTCACAGAGTCAGACACGACTGAAGCAACTTAGCAGCAGCAGCAGCAGCAGCATAAGAAGTTCAGAAAATACAGAAATTCAGAAAATACAGATGAATAAATAAATCGCAAAACATTCTTAGAACGGAATACTATACAGTCACGAAAAGGACTAAGACAGAGCTTTATGTACTGAAGTGCAAAGATAGACATGATAACCACTATCGCCTCCATAACAAGGGGACCAGGTATTGATGTTAATGAATATCTACATGTTTTTGACCCTGAGCACTTTATACATGTGGATTGATTTTTCCCCTTAAAACAACCTTATGATTTTTATATTGATAAATACCATATTCTGAATGCAGATGAATTACTCTTTGTAGCTTTCCTACCCAAGGGTAGGATTTTCTAGCTCCTAAGCTTGAGTTGGATTTGAGACTGAATAGCTGAGTGCCATCTGGCCATGCTGCCCACCTATAAGTCCCTGTAACCACTTGGTGAGCAAAATAGACACAATTTAAGATGTAAAGTTTCCACAAGATATTTTGAAATCAGTGAATAGGATGGGGCTGTCAATTCAACAAACTTCACCCTATGTTCTATGACAGAGTAGTTCCTCTTGGTGGTCTAGACAGGCCCAAGCATTTGTACTATATATAGATTTTAGCTAGTTCTTAAGAAGCATATGATGGGAACTTCTTAAAATTAATGTTATTTACCTGCTAGGATGTAAATGCTAAAAGGATGTGGTCTACATTATGGACAAGGGCTCTGTAAAACATGATATTAGAAAATGGAAATTTTACGAGTTCTGGGAACAGAAACAGGTGATGTGAGTGAAATGGGAGAAAATTATAATTTTTACTGCCTTGCTAGAACTTAATCCAAAGTACTTTATTAAAAAATCATGAATACTAGAACTACAACATCCCTGGGTTAACTGTGCTCACCTTGACTTGCTCAAGTTGCCTATTTCTGAGAAATAACCCTTCCGCTTAAAGCGATGGTCCTTTCCACAGGTGTTCCTGGGTTTAGAATCACAGAAATCCCAGTTTAATGAGGCAGTCAGGGCTGTTAGTCCATCTTCTAGCCTGGGGTATGAACTCCTCTTTGTTGGGGGTTATGCCACCTGCCTTGGAGACTTCCAGAACAGGTGGCAATAGAATGCAGTGAGTGAGACCTCAACAGATTTTGCTTTCAGATGGCCATCACTAACATTGTTGTGATGGGTGTTACTTAGCCTTCTAAGATTTTGTTCAACTCTTTTCTAAAACGAGAGTGCTTTAAGACTTCCCTGGTGGTCCCGTGGTTAAGACTCCACCTTGCAATCTAGGGGACACAGGTATGATTTCTGGTCAGGGAACTAAGATCGCACATCTGTGGAGCAGCTAAGTCCACAAGCCACAACTCCTGAGCCCCAGTACCACAGCTAGGGATAAGCCTGCATGCCAAAACTATGACCTGACACAGCCAAATAAGTAAATAAAAAAAAATAAAATGAGAATACTTCATGGAACAGTTGGAAGGAAGTTTGTGCTTAAGTGCCTGACACAGCATCACTTGCTATCTTTATCTTTCTCATCATTATCATCACCAGCATCATGAAAAGGAGTAACCATGAGAGAGTTGTCATGATGTGGGGGTTCAGACACCTGTTGCTGAAAGGCCTTAGGGTGTGTGGGATCGTAAACCAACTCCCTTGTCTTGAACTAGGGACCAGTCTCCAGGAGCATGGTCCTTGTGAGAACTATATTTCCTCCTTGTAAGGAATTCTGTGGTTCAGTTCAGTTCAGTCACTCAGTCATGTCAGACTCTTTGCAACCCCATGGACTACAGCACACCAGGCCTCCGTGTCCGTAACCAACTCCTTGAGTTTGCTCAAATTCATAGTCTTAGAGTCGGTGATGCCATCCAACCCATCTCATCTTCTGTCATCCCCTTCTCTTCCTGCCTTCAGTCTTCCCCATCATCAGGGTCTTTTCCAATGAGTCAGTTCTTCACATCAGGTGGCCAAAGTATTGGAGCTTCATCTTCAGCAACAGCCTTTCCAATGAATATTCAGGACTGATTTCCTTGAGGATTGACTGGTTTGATCTCCTTGCAGTCCAAGGGACTCTCAAGACTCTTCTCCAACATCACAGTTCAAAAGCATCACTTCTTTGGTGCTCAGCTTTCTTTATGGTTCAACTCTCACATCCATACACGACTACTGGAAAAACCATAGCTTTTGGACAGACCTTTGTCAGCAAAGTAATGTTTCTGCTTTTTAATATGCTGTCTAGGTTCGGCATAGTTTTTCTTCCAAGGAGCAAGTGTCTTTTAATTTCATGGCTGCAGTCACCATCTGCAGTGATTTTGGAGCCCCCCCAAAATAAAGTCTATCACTGTTTCCATTGTTTCCCCATCTGTTTGCTATGAAGTGATAGGACTGGATGCCATGAACTTTGTTTTTTGAATGTTGAGCTTTAAGCCAACTTTTTCACTCTCCTCTTTCACCTTCATCAAGAGGCTCTTTAGTTCCTCTTTGCTTTCTGCCATAAGGGAGGTGTCATCTGCATATCTGAGGTTATTGATATTTCTCTCAGCAATCTTTTCCAGCTTATGCTTCTTCCAGCCCAGCATTTCTCATGATGTACTCTGCATATAAGTTAAATAAGCAGGGTGACAATGTACAGCCTTCATGTACTCCTTTCCCAATTTGGAACCAGTCCATTGTTCCATGTCCAGTTCTAACTTTTGCTTCTTGACCTGCATACAGATTTCTCAGGAGGCAGGTAAGGTGGTCTGGTATCCCCATCTCTTTAAGAATTTTCCACAGTTTGTTGTGATCCACACAGTCAAAGGCTTTGGCGTAGTCAATAAAGCAGAAGTAGATGTTCTTTGGGAACTCTCTTGCTTTATCGATGATCCAAAGGATGTTGGCAATTCGATCTCTGGTTCCTCTGCCTTTTCTAAATCCAGCTTGAACATCCGGAAGTTCTCGGTTCACGTGTTGTTGAAGCCTCACTTGCAAAATTTTGAGAATTACTTTGCTGGCGTGTGGGATGAGTGCAATTGTGTGGTAGTTTGAACATTCTTTGGCGTTGTCTTTCTTTGGGATAGAAATGAAAACTGACATTTTCCAGTCCTTTGGCCGCTGCTGAGTTTTCCAAATTTGCTGGCATCTTGAGTGCAGTGTTTTCACAGTATCATCTTTTAGGACTTGAAATAGCTCAGCTGGAATTCCATCACCTCCACTAGTTTTGCAGTGATGCTTCCTAAGGCCCACCTGACTTTGGACTCCAGGATGTCTGGCTCTAGGTGAGTGATCACATCATTGTAGTTATCTGGGTCGTTAAGATCATTTTTGTATAGTTCTTCTGTGTACTCTTGCCACCTCTTCTTAATAACTTCTGCTTCTGTTAGGTCCATACCGTTTCTGTCCTTTATTGTGCCCATCTTTGCATGAAATGTTCCCTTGGTATCTCTAATTTTCTTGAAGAGATCTCTAGTCTTTCCCATTCTATAGTTTTCCTCTATTTCTTTGCATTGATCACTGAGGAAGGCTTTCTAATCTCTCCTTGCTATTCTTTGGAACTCTGCATTCAGATGCTTATATCTTTCCATGTCTCCTTTGCCTTTTGCTTCTCTTCTTTTCTCAGCTATTTGTAAGGCCTCCTCAGACAGCCATTTTACCTTTTTGCATTTGTTTTCCTTGGGGATGGTCTTGATTACTGCCTCCTGTACAATGTCATGAACCTCTACCCACAGTTCTTCAGACACTCTGTCAGATCTAAACCCTTGAATTTGTTTGTGACTTCCACTGTATAATTGTAAGGGATTTGATTTAGGTCATACCTGAATGATCTAGTGGTTTTCCCTACTTTCTCCAATTTAAGTCTGAATTTGGCAATAAGAAGTTCATGATCTGAGCCACAGTCAGCTCCTGATCTTGTTTTTGCTGACTGTATAGAGCTTCTCCATCTTTGGCTGCAAAGAATATGATCAATCTGATTTTGGTGTTGACCACCTGGTGATGTCCATGTATAGAGTTGTCTGTTGTGTTTTTGAAAGAGGGTGTTTTCTATGATCAGTGCGTTCTCTTGGCAAAACTCTGTTAGTCTTTGCCCTGCTTCATTTTGTCCTCCAAGGCCAAACTTGCCTGTTACTCCAGGTATTTCTTGACTTCCTACTTTTACATTCTAGTCCCCTACAATGAAAACGACTTTTTTTTTTTTTTTTTGGTGTTAGTTCTAGAAAGTCTTATAGGTCTTCATAGAACCATTCAACTTCAACTTCTTTGGCATAGTGGTTGGGGCATAGACTTGGATTACAATGGTTTGTCTTGGAGATGGAAAGAGATCATTCTAGCATTTTTGAGATTACACCCAAGTACTGCATTTCAGACTCTTTTGTTGACTATGAGGGCAACTCCATTTCTTCTAAGGGATTCTTGCCCACCGTAGTAGATAAAATGGTTATCTGAATTCTCTGGTTCTCTTCTCCTACTTTGAAGGTTACTTGACATCAAAAACACCAGCCTCGTGCAAGGGCTTTCTGTATTATGGACAGACGAGAAAACCAAAATTAAATCTATAAAAATAGGAACTATTATCCCTGCTTCCCTTCTATCCTCCCCAATTAAAGCCTAATTATTTGTGTACAGTGTTAACCTACAATGTAATTATAAATATATGGTGATAAATACTTTCTCATATTTTTTTTCATTTGATTCCTACTAGCAAACTTGAGAGGAAGATAGAGCAGAGCATACATCACCATCCTATTCAGTGGTCCCCAATCTTTTTGGCACCAGGGACTGGTTTCATGGATGACAATTTTCCCATGGACCACGGAGGAGGGGGATGGTTTCCGAATGATTCAAGCACATTACATCTATTATGCACTTTATTTCTGTTATTATTACATCAGCTCAGATTATCTGGCATTAGATCCTGCAAGTTAGGGACCCCTGCTATAGATAATCTATAGTTCTATAGATTAGGAAAACAGAGAGAGAAAGCAACTAACCTGCCTAAGATACACAGTTATTTTTAGAAATAAAATCAGAATCTCTACCTATAGTCTTCTGGTGCATTTTCACTGCACCAGAGAAGCAAACATGTGCAGCTGCTCTCTCACTTGTCACTTGTCACAGACGTCAGTAATCAACCATCAGATTCTCTCCAATCATCTGAGTGTGTGCTCAGAGTCATTCTCATCACAGTGCTCCAGAAAACCATCACCAGCTGAGTATAAATGACACAGGACTATAGCAACCTTATTGGCCATTCCTGGGCCAGACTATCTGGCCTTCATCGTTCATCTCATTAGCTAATTCACGTGGCATATTGAAACTGGAGGGAAGATCTTTCCTCAGAAATCTCAGGCCAGGACTTATTTCCAGTGGGTATGTGGTCAACATTGATCGTGTGCTCTTCTGGGCCAAAATCCTGAGCATTTTCATATCCCATAACCTGAAATGGAACCTGACATAGATAGACATTGACCCATGTTTTGATGGATGGATAGATGGATTTAACAATTGCGTAGGCCCATAGAAACAGGCCCAAGGTGAGAAAGAGCCTCTACTGCTGATGGTTTTACAGACTTTTACTTCGGATGATGGCTTGACGCCTTTGTGTCTCCTAGGACTGGGCTGTCAATCTGGAAAGCACTGTCCACCTTCCAAACACTATTTATCTTCATTTATCAGAGGTTATTATTAGACACTGTGATGCTGAGGTAGCAAATTAGTTAGGGCTTTTAGTTCTGGGTCTGTGATAAGGATTTGGGGGAAATGGGTTCGGCCAGGGGAGAGCACAATCATGGTCTCTCTATTACTCTGGCCTGATGGCAGCTGTAGCACTCTGCTGAATGATCAATAACTGGCTGCCAGTCCAGTTATTCCTTGATGGCTATTTTAAGGACTGTCACAGAGACCCACCTCGGACTCAGAAGGCAATGTTCTGATCAAGGAAGTTCACTGTTTCTCCTATTCTAGCATTGACCTCAGTCTCAGAGCCCAGGGATGTGTGCAAGTTGAGGGGTCCCTTCCAAAGGGTACCCCTGAAAGCCATTTACAATGGGGGTGAGGTTGGACCATTCCCATGCACTTAGTCATCGATCAGGGCACTGTCCCCTGGTGCCTTGACTCTGGTATTGTTGATGAGAACTTGAGGTTCCAGTTACTTCTGCCTTCCCTGGATTGCTTTCCCTTCTGGTTGCCTCCTTCCCAAATAAAGATAAGGGAAATTCTCAAGAAGTCCAGACAGTCACCAAAGAATCTTAGTTTCCAAGAACAGTTGCTTTCCCAAGGACTGGTTTTCTATAACTTGCCTTTCTTTTCTTTACTTACATTGTGTTTTGTATACAGGATCTCTGGGAAGAACTTATAGGACCCGGGAAATTTTTCGACCTAATAACCATTTTTATGGGCTTGGAGTTTATTTACTCTGTAATGTGTGCTAGAATTGATATGTATGTATTTCCATTTCCTGTACTCTCTTGGAGAATAGAAGTTACCATCTCTTCTGTGGTAATGAGAACTAATAAAAAATACTTCATGCAGACTTCAGTTAACTTTATATTTTTAAACTGAAATAGTTCAAAAATATGAAAAGGCATAGAGAATAAAATTAACCCATGTATCTATCTTAGAAATAAAATATCATAAATACACTTAGAAATAAAATAAAATAAATAAAATATAAATACACTTCAATCTCCCCAGTGATATTCTTTACTCCAACCTTCACCCTTACCCCCAAGGGATTCACTACACTGATTCTGGTGTTTTTCATTCCCATGCATGCCTTTATGCTATATATTTGTATCAATAGACAATAATATTTTGCATGCTTTATAAATGGCATCAAACCAAATGTTTCTTTCTGGGAAGGGATTTACTGAACTTGTCGACATATATGTGAGACTTTTTCCCCCATTAGTACATGAAATTAAAGTTAATTTTTTACATAAAGTGATGGATTTTTTTAGGACTGATTTGAAAGTCAAGGAAGACTTCTCTAATTCCCAGACCAGAGCAGCTCTCCCTGTTATAGACTCTCATTGCACCGCTTTTCTCTGTAAGGTTTCATTATGATGCCTTTCATTATTTTTGTTTAATGATTAAACATAAGTCATGATGGACTGCCGCCATGTCTGTCTTCCCTGCTAGAAGGTAAGCTCCCTGAGGTTAGGGACCGTGTATCTCCTTCTCACAGCTACGCCCATTACCATCAAAAGTCATGAGGGAATGAAACGGCCACATTGGTTGGTTTAGAATGAACCTCAGCCATCAAACTCTTGTGACAGCTCCACTTTGCATGAAAAATTCACATCAACCCAAATCAGGCCCTTCTCAGGTGCTCACAGCTGTGAGAAGAAAGGAATTCCATTGAACCTTGTGACCAAGTGATACTCAAGTGCAGAGGGAAAGTGGTTTGCCTTGTTGTGGAGTCTGTTTGCGTGATTCCATGCAAACACTTAGCACCAGGCCTGGAAGGGCCCGTTCCATTGTCACTACTTGCCATTAACATTTCCACAGCATTAAAGATAGTTATTTCCAAAGTGATTAGTATGAGCCAAGCAAGTCTCCCTTAATCCTCATTTGGCCCCCATTATTACCTCTGAGAAAGTGGAGGCTCCTTGAGACCTTACAGCTGATAAAGGTGAAGCCTGTCCTCACCAGAGTCTGTCTCACTCTGAAGTCTGAGCAACCTGCAACCCAGGGCCCACTTCAAGGGTGTGTAACCTGAGCAGTTGTCCAAGGTCCTTGTTTGGAAAGGCCCTGCGCTTGGTTTAATGCTCTGCGGTGGCCATCTTACAATTATTCATATTTTTAGAACAAGGGGATCCACATTTTTCTTTTACACTGGTCCCCCAAAATTATGCAATTGGTCCTGTCTACACCACATCACTTCATGGAAAATAGATGGGGAAACAGTGGAAACAGTGTCAGACTTTATTTTTTGGGGCTCCAGAATCACTGCGGATGGTGACTGCAGCCATGAAATTAAAAGACGCTTACTCCTTGGAAGAAAAGTTATGACCAACATAGATAGTATATTCAAAAGCAGAGACATTACTTTGCCGACTAAGGTCCGTCTAGTCAAGGCCATGGTTTTTCCTGTGGTCACGTTTGGATGTGAGAGTTGGACTGTGAAAAAGGCTGAGCGCCGAAGAACTGATGCTTTTGAACTGTGGTGTTGGAGAAGACTCTTGAGAGTCCCTTGGACTGCAAGGAGATCCAACCAGTCCATTCTGAAAGAGATCAACCCTGGGATTTCTTTGGAGGGAATGATGCAAAAGCTGAAGCTCCAGTACTTTGGCCACCTCATGAGAAGAGTTAACTCATTGGAAAAAACTGTGATGCTGGGAGGGATTGGGGGCAGGAGGAGAAGGGGACGACCGAGGATGAGATGGCTGGATGGCATCACGGACTCGATGCACATGAGTCTGAGTGAACTCCGGGAGTTGGTGATGGACAGGGAGGCCTGGCGTGCTGCGATTCATGGGGTTGCAGAGTCGGACACGACTAAGCGACTGAACTGAACTGAACTGAACACCACATGAGGCCCTGGAACAATGCAGTGGATAGGGGGAGCATCCTAATTTTCTGATAATCCTGTGTCATCCCCTGTATGAGCTAAAGTCAGAATCACAAGCTCCTTTCCTTACAATCCTGGTGCTCAAATCTGATTTTGTTTTTCTTCTGCACCTTGCAGCTTTCCTGATCATGGATTGAACCCAGGCCCTCAGTAGTGGGAGCCTGACGTCCTAACCACTGGACTGCCAGGGAATTCCCTGTAAGTCCTTTTTTTATTTTTATTTTTTCTGATTATAAAAGTTACATAGAAACATACTGGAAGTAGCAGTTGAGAGGATTATATTTTTATCTACAGTGGAACAACTTTTTGTAAGGAGAAGGTTAATTATGTTGCATGTATAAAGCCATGATCTCTATATAAACTTTTGTATCCTCTTTATACATTTCCCTGTCCTTAACAATGATTTTTAGACTCAGTCTCATATGGATGCCTGGAGAGAAAAAAATCCAAGACTTTGTAGCACCCAGGGGATTTTTTAATTATTATGCTCATAGTCTATTCTTGTTCAATTATATTTGAAATAAGCATCTTTGACTTTTAACTAAAATATTAACAATGTGTGTTGTGAAATATTCTTACTCTTCCTGGTAAATATCACTTTCATTTGGAAAAAGGTAACTTCATTTATGTCTTTAAAAACTTTTTTTAATTGAAATATTTGATTTACAATGTTGTGTTAGTTTCAGATGTACAGCAAAGTGTTTCAATTATACATATATATATTCTTCTTAAATAGTCTCTTCCATTATAGACTATTACAAAATTATGAGTATAGTTCCCTGTGCTATACAGTAGGTCCTTGATGCTTATCTATTTTATATATAGTAGTGTGTATACTTTAATTCCCAAACTCCTAATTTATCCTTCCCTCCCTTTCCCCTTCGGTAGCTGTAGGTTTGTTTTTTATGTCTGTGAGTCTATTTATGTTTTCTCAGCCATAACAAAGAATGAAATAATGCCATTTGCAGCAACATGGATGGACCTAGAGATTATCATACTGAGTGAAGTTGGCCAGACAGAGAAAGTCAAACATCATATGATCTAGCTTACATGTGGAATCTAAAAAAATAATGCAAATGCACTTAGCTTCTGTCTTGTACATTGTTTCTGCTGTCTCTAAATCCAGCCCATCTACCCTCAGCCCCTTCCTGTTTCTGAAGCTGAAACTAGCCCCAGTGGTGTTTACCACTTGATCTCTTGTTCTGGTGATCCCTGGGCACTTTCTTGCCATGAAAAGACTCATATTGTGGAGATTGCAGTGTTGTGAGCTGGTCAGGTAACTTCTGTTACTTAGCAACTTTCTCCTGCTTTGTTAAGTTGGGCTGTTCAATCTCCTTAATGAATAAGAGCATCAGGCCAGGTAATTGATGCCTGGACGTTTAGCTCATGAATAATTGACTGTCTGGGTAATCCTAGATACATTTCCTCGATCAGATTGTACAATGGAACAGTCATGTCATAGCCAGTGTTGAGTTTTTTTTGTTTTTTTGTCCTAATCGGTTTTATGATGTCAGAAATCTGCTTTCTTGACCCAAGGGCTCAGGTGAACAATGGAAGCAGTGATCCTCCCAAGGCTGGGACATGCTTCCTCCTTCCTGTGCAAGAGCTCGGCATTTCCCCTGGAGTTTGGGCTGAGAATAGTTTCAGTTCCTCTTGTTTATCTTTTCAGGTATCTTTTCCCACATACATCGGGAAGGCAATGTGGTCTAAAAGGGAGGAGGGAATGGGAATTGGATTTCCCAGGCAATGCCAATCACTTACTCCTCACCTCTAGGCCAAGCCTAGCTTGTTTGACTTATTTATTCACTTATGTACTCATCCAGCACACATTTTGAGCACCTCCCATGCATCAGGCACTGGAGAGTCCATGAAAAACAAAGCTGACCTTGTCTGCTTTCATTGAGCTTACATTCCAGTGAAAGTACATGAGTGATAAACATGTAAACAAATAAGGGAGAGAGTCATTTGCAGATAATTGGAGAGTTAGGTTGAAAAGTACAAATGTAAAGGCATAAAATCGAGACCAGTAAAGGGAAGGAGATAGAGGGAAATAATTTTGATTGGATGGTCAGGGAAAGTTAGGGAAGTTCTCTCTGAGGAGGGGACATTTGAGCTAAGAACTGAATGACAAGGAGGAACGAGCCAAAGTAAAGAAATGGGGAAAGAGGGGCTTCCCTGATGGCTCATTGGTAAAAAAAAAATCCACCTGCCAATGTAGGAGACACAGATTCAATCCCTGATCTGGGAAGATTCCATATGCTGTGGAGCAGCTAAGCCCATGCCCCAGAACTATTGAGCCTGTGCCCTAGAGCCTGTGATCGCAAGAAGGGAAGCCCCTGCAGTGAGAAGCTTGTGCACTGCACCTATTAATAGAGAGTAGCCCCTACCCTCCGCAACTAGAGATAAGCCTGTGTGGCATCAGACCCAACACAGCCAAAAATAAGTAAACAATTATATTAAAAAAAGAAAGAAATGGGGGAAGATAATTCTAAATAGAAGATCATGAAGGCAGAGGTTTCGAGATGGGAATGGGTTTAGCATGTCTGAGGGACACAAAGAAAGGCCATGGGGCTAGAGCAGAATGATGGGGAGCAGAGTATGGGGTGAGGTTGATGCCCCCCACATTTGATATCTTTCAAGATCACAAAACACTGTGTGGCCTCCCCTTAGACATGACAGCCTGAATGAGGGATATGGATGAAGCTAACTTTTTCAAAATACGTACCTTATTGGTGGTGCAGATTGAGTCATCTTCATCTATAAAAGTCAGGGGCCATCAAAACCACGTCAGCTTAGCTCATTTATTCTGCACATATCTACTGAGCATGTGTTTGTGACACTAGGTGCAGAGAAGGGACTAAAGCCACATCCCTGCCCTCATCAAGCATATTCTATTTGAAAAATAGACAACAAAATAATAAAAAGTAATCTCATATCTCATGTAAAATATAGAGGATAATGAGCTTTATGTGCTGTGCTGGGCTGTGCTTAGTCGCTCAGTTGTGTCCGACTCTTTGCAACCCCGCAGACTGTAGCCCACCAGGGTCCTCTGTCTATAGGGATTCTCCAGGCAAGAATACTGGCATGGGTTGCCATGCCCTCCTCCAGAGGATCTCCTCCAGAGGATCTTCCCGACCCAGGGACTGAACCCAGGTCACCCACATTGCGGGCGGATTCTTTACTATCTGAGCCACCAGGGAAGCCCAAGAATACTAGAGTGGGGAGCCTCCCTTCTCCAGAGGAACTTCCGGACCCAGGAATTGAACTGGGGGCTCCTGCATTGCAGGTGGATTCTTTACCAGCTGAGCTACCAGGGAAGCCCAATGAGTGCTATGGAGACAAATAAAGCCAGGAGGGGCAGAGGAAATGAGGGGGAGCAAGATAGTCAAAATGTTAAGTAGATACCTCAGGGAAGGCTTCACTGAGTAGAAGACAGTTCAGCTGCCTCCTGAAGGGAATGTGAGCCTTGTGACTGTCCAAGGAGGAGCATTCCAGACAGAGGAGGCAGCAAGAGTAACCCCCCTTTTCTGGACAACCTCCCTGCCTCCAGACTGCCTTTACCCTGGGTTCTGTCCCCTTTTATAAGACATTAATCAAAATATGTATCACTCTCCTCCTTCAAACCTTCCACTGTACTTGGAGAAAAGCACGGTTTACAACATCCTATTTAACCCCTTTACCTCTCCAAACTCCTCTCCCTTTCCTCCCTCATTCATTGGCTCCTGCCACAGTAGCCTCCTTCCTGGTCTTTGGATTTGCACACTCATCCCCAGCTTACTGCTCTCTCTGCCTAGAAACTCTCCCCAGAGCTTGTCATATGACTGGTTCCTTCTTTTCATTAAGGTCTTAGCAACTCAGAAAAGGCTTCCATGACTCCCCAGATCCTCTGCCCATTCCCTATCACATGGCCACTTCCCACTCATAGTCGTTATCAAAGTCTCAACTATCCAGAAGACCTACCACTTATTCACAAACGATGTAGTCATTTCCTACTGCGCTGAATCTGGCCAATTATGTATAATATGCTCTTTGGAGAATAAGCAGGTTATAAATGTGAAATGAAATGTAACAGAGGACCCACCTACTCTATCCTGAGACTTACAGCCCCTTAGAATACGACATTCACTTCCAGATCCTTCTATTTACCACCAGACCTGCTTTTAAATTTTAAAAGACTCCATTTGCATGCAAAAATCTCTACACTGCTCAGGAAGTAGGACACAAGAGCAGAAGAAATGGATGAATTGCCATTTTCAGAGGGAAAAAAAAGCTCTGAAAAAAACAGTAGAAAAGAGTTTCCAGGTTACCTGTATTTCTTTGTGTGTGTGTTTGACTGTGAGTGTGTGTATGTGTGTGTGTGTGTGTGTGTGTGTGTGTGTGTGCGCGCCCAGTCATGTCCTACTCTTTGAAACCCCATGGGCTGTAGCCCACCAGCCTCCTCTGTGCATGGAATTTTCCAGGCAGTAATAATGGAGTGAGTTGCCTTTTCCTACTCCAGGGGATCTTCCAAACCCAGGGACTGAACCCTCAGCTCTGGCATCTCTTGTGTCTCCTGCAGCTCCTGCATTGCAGGCAGATTCTTTACCGCTGACCCACCAGTGATATTTCTAACCCACGAGAACTTGGATGGTAAACCAATTCATAAGGTCAGACCTTCATTGTTCTGTTATATTGAAAAACTAAGAAATAAAATGTTATAGATAAATACACACAGAAAGAGGTGGAAGGGGATAGTATTTGCTTATAGTGTTTTGTATTGTTTGTAAAGTGATGCATTTTAGCAAAGAGAAAGCAGCCATCTGTAAAACCCTTCTGGACTAATATATTAAAATATGTCAATGGTAAGATCAAATTATGTTGAAAGCTGAGATAACCTTTGACCCCAGTTCACCCAGTGGGTTAGACCAGACAGAAGACATGGGCCTTGGAAGACAAGGTCTCCACCACCACCACCTCGAGCATCAACATCACTCCCCTTCTAAATCTCATAGGTGAATCTACTTGGTGAAGATACTCTCGATGCCCCAGGATGGCAACCCTTTCAGTTGTGCTGTGTTTAGAGCCACAGGGCAAGCAAAAAAAAAAAAAAAAAAAACCCGCAGACACGTATTTATCCTCCAGCTTAAATTTAATGGTAGTAAATAGATGGCTGTGTGAGTTTCTTTTAAGTCCACTTTTGGGGGGTACGTTATCAGAGCATGGGACATTAGAGAGATTTCAAAAGGAAGTCAGACAGTTTCTCCTCAGTAAAGAAGGCCCACCCCTTAGTCTCCCAAGGAAAAGAAAAGAGTGTGTTTAGATGGAGAATGTTCTATCTATCCCATCTTTGGACAGAAAGCTGTTCAACATGGCGCTACTGGAAGGAACCCAAAGAGGGCAGAGGGGCTGTTCTTTGTTCCCCAGGCTGTCCACTCTCAGCCACTAGGTAAGCACACCTTCCCCATTCCCAAAGATTCAGCCTTGAGTGAGTCATCACTGTTATTTCCACTTTGGTGGATTTTTCTTTTTGAATTCAGGAGATCCATCAATTATTTAGGGCTCCGGGCTAAACTAGGGTGGTGACACCTCTATAAGTTTTGTATGGCGTTTCTGAAGGGAAACCATCTGGCTCTCCTTAACTTGTTCATCCCTGGGCTTCTCTCCCAGCTTATAAGGTGTGGCAGCCACCGACAGAGCCAAAACCATCAATATTTCAGGGCCTTCATTAAAGTAAGTCGAGAGCCTCGGGCTCTCGCAACTGGCTTCCTTTTCCAAAACAAGTGCCTGGTGTCCTTGAGCTGGGGGGCACACACAGGGAAATGGGAGTCTGGCTAAAGCTGGGGAGGGGGAGCGAGGGAGCCCAAGATTTCATTCGCCAGGACCTTCCGGGGTTATAAGCCCTCTAGAGAGGTGCAGTCTATCCCCTGGTGCTGGCCCCAGGGCAGAAAAGAGGGAAGGGGGCTGAGCCTTTGAACTCTTTTCGGACAGTCCTGAAAAGAGATTAGACATCAGGTGGCCAGGAACTGTAGCCCAACTTGAGGTTGCATTTGCCAGTCTAATATGAAATAGCTCCTGGTCCCAGTTGAGGTCTCACAAAACAGGGGGTGTGGCCAGGGGTTGTTATCCGGAGCACATCTCTTTACAGTTGCCTCCCTGCCCCCTCCCACTCGGTCCCCAAGTGCCAAGGCTCGAGTCGCCATCCAGCCCTGAAGGCAGGAGAGCCAGGAGCCCTGCGATTTATACATCTATTAATTACCTCCAGCATGGAAGAACTGCCTATAAATACAGTGGCACTTTAGATAAAACTTTCATGCAGCTATTTAGATCCTTTAAAATATAAATGATTTCCTCTAAATTTTTTATCATAAATCAGGGCATGGAGCTAGGCGACAAGACGCCGATTTCCCCCCTGATGGGAGCAAAGCCTTCACTTATTTTCCCTCTTTCTTTTTCTTTTCTACCTTTCTTTTCCTTCTCCTTTTTTTTTTTCTTCTTCTTTTTTAATTTACAGAGGCTGGTTAATGGCTCCACGTCTCTTTGTTGTATCCAGGGCTTAAAGTGAACAAGTGACAGAAAGTGTCAACCCATTTTCTTGGAGAGTCTAGCATGCACAGGAAAGCTTGTGGTTTCTGGGCAGCAGACCTGAGTTCAAATCGTATTCCTGTCCTGCCAGTTATTCCTGTACGACCTTGAGGAACACACTTAACTTCTCTGACTGAGCCTCAGGGTTCCCCTCTGAGAAACAGAGGTAAAAATAGTACCTGCTTCCTAAAGAGGGTGGCTGTGGGGACTAAGAGACATAATGCACAAAACGAGGCAGAGTAAGAAACACTGAGCTGTGCACTGGTAGGCAAGGGACTTATCTCTCTGAGCCAGTTTCCTTATGTAGAAAGAAAAGGGAAAGGGATGGTGCTCTTTTCTAGGGAGTATTGTGAAGACTGAATAAGATGACAGCAGACGCCAAGCTACTTGAAGCAGTGACCATGTATCCCTTGTTTATCATCCAATCTCCAGGCCTGGCACGTGCTAGGCACAGCTGGTGGGTGCTCAGCAAGCATGTGGTGGCCCCTGGTTTGCTTACAGAGCACGTGGAGAACTATCAGAATGTGGTTTCTATTCATGGAGATGGATTTAGCCTCTACACTTTCTCCAAGATCTACACTTACAACCTGGACACATCCACACTGAAAAGGCCTAACTTTTCAGCCCCAGTACTCCTGCCTAGAAAATTCCATGGATGGAGGAGCCTGGTGGGTTACAGTCCACGGGGTCACAAAGAGTCAGACACGACTGAGCAACTTCACTTGATCACTTGTTTCAGCCCTGACCCTCTTGTAGTGAGAAGGCCCAGAGTCCTAGAGTGACGTGTGCAGGGCCATGCAGCAGGTTAGGTACATATTCATGTTTGAATACACATCTGCTGTACACTGTCCACCACCCCTTGCTGCCTCTTCACAGCCAAGCTGGTTGGGTAAGAGAAATGGCCTAATCCTTTGGCATCAGAAGAGATGACAACCAACCAGGCCATGGAGGAATTAACTTTATGACTTTGACCTATGAACTGGAAAGGAGGAAGGCAAAATCAGTCTTCATGTGCAAGGACCATGTGTTTATTTTTTATTTATGTATTTTTTGCTGCGCTAGGCCTTCACTGCCGCATATAGACTTTCTCTAGTTGCAGTGAGCCAGGGCTACTCTCTACTTATGGTGTGTGGGCTTCTCACTGTGGTGGCTTCTTTTGTTGCAAAGCACAGGCTTTAGGTGTGTGTGCATCGGTAGTTGTGGCACACAGACTTAGTTGTCCCATGGCATGTGGGATCTTCCTGGACCAGGGTTGAACCTGTGTCCTCTGCCCTGGCAGGCACTTAACCACTGGACCACCAGGAAAGTCCCCATGTGTTGACTGAGTCCAGGTTCCTAAGGACAAACAGAGCTGGCCATGCTGCTCTCAACACATGTGACAGTGTCTGGAGCTCAAGAAAGAAGACAAAGGGGAACTACACTGGGTATGGTGGGGTGAGTGGCGGAGATTTCCCTAGGGAATGGCACCTCAGATGCAAACCATTGACCCAGATTCCCCATAAAGCCAAGGATTAAACCTAGAAAACTCAGGGTCTCTCTCTTTCACTCTGGATCACTGCATCCAGTTCCTACAAACCACTGGAAGTAGACCTCAAATCCTATCATGTCCTGCTTCAGTGCCCGGGTGGCTCCCCACTCTCTCTGGAGCAAAACCCAACCTTGCTGCAAAATCCAGCAGCTGCTCTTTATTTCTGCGATCCTCCATGTCTCTCCTCACTTTTCCCACCATATTCCCCACCACCCCCACCCCCCCCCCCCCCCACCACCAGCCTTCTTGCTCTTCCCTGAATGCCCCAAACTTGCTCCCACTTCAGGACCTTCACATATGCTGTTCCCCATTATATTGTATTTTCTCCTTCAGGTCTTGATTCAAAGGTTACGCCTCCCTTTTCTGTCCTTGCATTTTCTGTTCCATCACCCTGGTTTATTTTCTCTGTAGCAGCTCTCACTACTGAAAGCTTTCTTTATTGCTCATCTTCTGCTGAAGCATCAGCTGGTGGCGGGTAGGGGTCGTAGGGGTCGTAGGTGAAAGCTGGGGACTGTTTCCTTTGCAGCTGAATTCCTGTCTCCTAACATAGTGGCTGCCACATAGTAGGCACTCAATAAATGTATGTATCCAGTGAAAGAATGCATGATGGAGAAGGGCTCTTGGGGATCCCTTGGCTTGGTCCACTCATTTTTCAGATAAGGAAACTGAGGCCCTGCCTGGAGTCTGTCAGCCAGCGCTTTGGCTGCGACGTGGACCCCAGGGGCAAGGGAGGGCTCCGGGCGCGTGCCGGTCCCTCACGGAGGGGATGCTCGGCTCCAGGCTCCTGAGTCCCTCTGGGCATCTCGGATCGTCCGAGTCCGCACAGACAATGCGAGGCGAGCGGCCGACAGGCGAGTCCGCAGCAGCTGCAAAGGCGGCGGGTACATGTGAGAACTTTGTGAAAGGAGATGAGAGAAAGAGAGAGGCAGCCGAGGCGGGCGGCTGCGAACACCTGGCCAGGCAGCTCCGCCAGCTGCCTCCCCGCGATGGCATCTTGAGTTCGGGCCACCCTCTCGGGACCATCTCCCATTCCATCCCTTTTGTCTCTCCCCAGCTCTGGAGGGTAGAGCTTGGCCAGAGATGGAGGTGGGAGGGGGTAGCTGCTGTCTTTTCTCTTCGGCCTCAGCCGGAAGCATGCCTGGAGCAGGGCCAGACTCTGAGCCTCTGGAAGCAAGGTCTTCTGAAAAAGAAGTAAAGGCCAGTTCACCCCACTCCCTTAACCCCTGGGCTGGGGTGGTGTCAGCCCAGTATGTTAGCCAGCTTTCAGCGTGCGCTTGGGAGTCAGACACCTGAGTTCCTGTCCCTACTCTGCCATGCTTAACTGGCTTTAGGCAGCTCAATCGCTCTGAGCTTCCGTTTCCTCCTCTGTAATATAGAGATAATGACGTCAGCCCTACAGGCTTGATGGGGATTCAGTGTACAATACTTCTAAAGCGCTTAGCCAACAGCCTGGCACACAAGGAACCTCTTGTGTGGTTCCTCTTGTCACCATCATAACAGGCCAGAGGCCTGGAGAGGCTGTCATCCATGCATTCATTCATTCAACACAAATCATAATATTAAGATCCTGCGTGGTGCCTGTACCTGTAAACACAGTGACAAATAAGACTCGCCTTCAAAGAGTCCCAGGGTCCTTCAAGAACCAGAGACCATAAAACATCATGTCCTTCCCAAGATATAATAGAAGAAGATGCAAAAGACTGAAAGAAGGAAGACTCTCTGTTTGAGTCTTGGTGAAACCTACACAGTTATGTCAGGGCTTTAACACCATCCTCATCAGATAACAAGTGCCAGAGCAAGGTTTTTGAGTTGATGGTCCCAGAACATCTGTATGCAAATCATGAATGTCTATTAAAAAGCACCTTAGTCCTTGTAGTCAAATCTCTGTGTGTGGTCTTAGGATGCTGTATTTTAAGAGGTCGTGGATGGTTCCTACTCATAGTAAAGCTGAAAACTAGTGACCAGCAGGGAAATGCCTCCCTTGCCCTTCCCAGCGTTCCTCTAGGGCTATTCCTTCCAGAGAACATAGTGCTTTGTGTCCTGACTTAGAGTTACATGTAGCAGTTCTAGTGCCCCACTGACTGTAAGCCCCCCAGCAGTGCGCTCTATACCTGCAGAACCTATCGCAAGGCCCAGCTGTCAGCAGATATTATTATTAATTTTTATTATTGGCATATAATTGCTTTACAGTGTTGTGTTAGTTTCTGCCATACAGCAATGTGAATCAGCTATTAACATATGTACACATATATCCCCTTCCTCTTGAGCCTCCCTTCCCACACTGAGCCGAGATCCCTGTGCTCTTTAGCAGCTTCCCACTATCTATGCATTTACACATGGCTGTGTGTATATGTCAGTGCTACTCTCCCATTCATCCCACCTTCCCCATCCTTGCCCCCTACCCCCTCTGTGTCTACTGTCCCTTCTCTACATCTGCATCTCTATTCCTGCCTTGTAAATAGGTTCATCTGTACCCTTTTTCTAGATTCAATATGTATTCAGCAAGTATTTGGAAATGATTGTACAATGGACATGCCCCCATTTATGCCTCCCATTTGTGTAAATGGCCGTGTGGTCCTTCCTTGGCCCTCAGACAGATTTTGTTTAGTCCAAACATGATGTTTGCATGTGTGAGTGCTTTAACTGTAATTTAACACCATGAGGGTGAGGGTGGGGACATACACTCCCCAGTTTACCATAGTCCCAATCTTCCCTTTTATACACTCAGCTAATTAATTTTACCAGACTTGCCCCCGACAATTTAAGTTTGCAAATTCTGTACAGTATAGATGATGTTATTGACTGTGTTCTGGGGCTCTCCTTCCAGTTGCTTTCTGAATGGTCTCTTCCTTCTTCTCGAGTGTGTTGTCTCCAGAGCCTTCTCAGTAAGACTGGTCCCTGAGGATGGGTGTCGTCTTACTGCTGGCCGCCCTGAGCTGCTGGTAGACCCTCCTGAAGAGCAGGGGGGGAAAAACCCAGGGAACACAGGTTGCCTGATGCAAGCAGGGCTTTTGATTTATGATCCTAATGCCTCAGGATGTTGGAGTGGGTGTTGGTGAGCCGAAGGTCTGCACTGGAGGCCTAAGAGGGCTAGTTAGTTTAACTCTTTCTCTGACCTCTGCTTGACCTTGACCCTGGCCAGCATGTCCAGGCCCCTGGGAAACAAAACAGGGAAGAATGGATGTAGATGGGCCTTTCCCTCCATTTCTAGGGGGTTCTGCTTCACAGACAACTAGGGTCTCAGGGCACCATAAAGCCAGGCAAATTATAGATTCTTTTCCCTGGAGGATCCAGTATCCCCAGGTTCCCACTCCCCTTATCCTTTTGGCTTCTAGTATCATGCAGAAAACAAGTGGTCCTAAATGCTGGTGAGTGATTAAATAATGCTACATTTAGCTACTAAGGAGTTGAGAATTCCTGGAGAGAAGCTCCTGACTTGTTCACAATGTGTTGCATTTAAATTAACCAGAACAGTAGTCTTTTGCTTCAGCTGGAAGGGCTTAGCAATGGTCTAGTCCAGCCCTCTCTCCTGGGTAAACTGAGGCCCAGCCAGGGTCACATCCATCCAGTGTTTGAATACTATCCTATTGCCTGGTCTTCCAGAGGCCCATGTTTTTTAATGTGTACTTTATACTTCAAGAATCCCATCAGCCTTGCTCTGTGTGGCTGAGTCAGTCAATTTCTTGTGCATGAGATAGACTATTTCCTGAAGTGGATTTTAGACTGGTGCTTTTGTGAGGGCAGAGATGGTGTCTGATTCGCATCTGTGTCCCAGCCCTCACCATGGAGTGTGGTGCAAAGCAGATGAACAGAGGACAGCAAGGAACCAGTTTGCTCCTGCAGACAAATCATTTTCCACAGAGAGGACCTAGGCCACTCCTGCTCCCAACAGATTTCTAAGTTCAAGGAGAAAGAAGAAGGGAACAAGCATTCAGTCCATGATTTCAGTGTGCCAAGCATGGTACCAAATGCGTATCTGTGCATTCCCCCCAAATATCAGAGGAGGAGAGTAACGGATGAGGAAAGCGCCATATGCAGACTCTAAGGTGGCTCTTGGCCTCTCCGCCAGCAAGATCCGAGGTTAGAGTCTGCGCCCCCAGGCATCAGGCTGTCAGGAAGTTGACTGAGTGCTTTCCGTTCTACTCCAGGTGGAAGCTTCTACACCAGAACCCAAGAAGGCAAACAGCAGGTCAACTCCCATTTCAGAGCTCAGAAAACCGAGGCCCAGAAAGGGTTAGTGAAAGGGCGGCACGTGGCTTCTGGGGTTGGAGGACGGGATCCAGGCCAGGGGACAGGCTCCGATTCGGAGATGGGGGATTGGCAGGAGCGGAGGTGGGGGAGGCAGGACCTGGCCGGACCTCTTAGCTTGGGGGTGGCCCCTTCACCCCACCGCCACCCCCCACCCCCACTCCGTTAACCTTCTGGGAACCCCGACTCACACCCTCAGGCGCGGCTGCCAGCATCACTGAAACCCGAAGGCCGCCCCGCGGGGGAGGCGGCGGCGAGGTGGGCTCAGCTGGGCCCACTGGGCTTCTCTCCCAACCCGGAGGGCGGCGCAGGCGGCCGCGGGCCCAGGATTCCCCATGCATTATTCACGCTGTTTACTAGCGCGGGGAAAGGCGAGGAGAGACAGGGAGAAACTAGGGAAGAAGTCGGGAGCAGAGGGGAGGGGGCGGGGCAGCACTAACCCCGGGGCGCACGGGAAGGAAATTTCGGGAAGGAAGACAAAGTAACCAAGCGGTTAGGAGCACGGGACGTCAGACGTGGCGCCTGGCACATAGGAGGCTGTCAGTGAATATATGTGGAAAACGGATAACGAGCACAGAACGAGTGAGTGAATGGCTCAGCCAACCAGTTGTGTTGCGTTGGGCACAAACCCCACCGACACGCGTGTTCCTCGTCTGTAAAATGGCATCACAGCCCAGTTCTGCAGGGTGTGAGGACACCAGGAGCTAACACTCTAAACTGCCCAGCACATAGTAGGAGCTTAAAAATGAAAGCTGTCGTTTGGGGAATAGGGCTTGTAAGCGTCAGCGGCCCAAGAAAAGTCTGTTCACCCACTCCCAAGGCCGGTGGGCAGTCCTGAACGGTAACCACTCTAAAAAATACTCTGAATTTTAGGCTGTCCTTAAGTCGGCTGGTTGGGGAGACGGCGCTGGGGGGACAAATTGTCCTTTTAAGTGAAGGCAAGAAAGATAAGTGCGGGGAGGAGACCTCAGGCCTCCTGGCCTGGGAAGGCAGTTACTTTCCCCACATCCACCGGCACGGCCGACTGGGAGGTGGAGGTCACTGGGGGCTCCTCCTGGTTGTTTCTCATCCTCCCCGGAGCCCGTCTGTGCGCTTGGAGGCGCCTCTTCGCTGCGCGGCTGGGCCGGACTCTAGTGGACCGCTCGGGCGTGGGGCCAGGAGCGCCCTGGAAATGGGCAGTTTGGCGGCAGCCGGGTCGACAAAGTGAGAGAGTGTGTCTGTGTGTGTGCGCGCGCCCGTGCGCGCGGTGGGTTGGGGTAGGGTCAGCTTCCTGGCCCAAGGCTGCCCTTCTGTCTGGCTTGTGCGAGTTGGGACAGGATGGAAAGGTTGGGACTTTGGGGAGAAAAAGTCCGCAAAGAAGTAAGATTCCGGAAGGTCTGCTGGCTGGAGCCCGGCGGGGCGGGGCGGACGTGGGGAGGCCCGGCCGAGCAGGGGTATAAATGCTGGGGCGGGGGCGGCGGGGGCCCGCGCAGAGAGGCGCGGGAAGAGCTGCCGCCTGGCCTCGCCTCCCGGGCCGCCCCTGCGAGTCTCGGGCGCGTGAGCACGCCTGCGCGCGCCCGGGCCTTTCCTGGCAGGCTGCTTGTAAGATGAGTGAAGAAGCAGGTGGGGGAGAGGGGAGGCAGCGAGCGAGAGGGCGAGGGGAGCGCGGGCGCTGAGCGGCGCTCACTTGGAGCGCGGCGAGCAAGCGAGAAGAGCCTGATCCATGTCCCTCGCTGCCTCCCTGCCCGGCGCGCGAAGATGATGGCCATGAACGCCAAGCAGCCTTTCGGCATGCACCCGGTGCTTCAAGAACCCAAATTCTCCAGCCTGCACTCCGGCTCCGAGGCCATGCGCCGAGTCTGTCTCCCAGCCCCCCAGGTACGTAGTGGAGCATAATTACCGCTCTAAGGCACATTTTTTGACAGGCACTTGCTTCATGTTTTTTTCATGTCGCCCAGAACAATCGCCGCTGTCTGAACCCCTCTGCTTGTCTCCCCCGCGCTCTCTCCCGGCGCGCTCTCTCTCATTCATGTCTGTGATCCACACGTCTGTTCCAGCAGAGCCTCTGTCTCCGTATTAATTTTTATGACCTGGGCTTTGAGGAGAGGCATCTCGGTTGCTTGAAAATGTGTTTTAATCCTGAGTTGACAGTATTCCCTACTGACCGTGCTGTGCGCCTTCTCGCTTGCAGCTGCAGGGTAATATATTTGGAAGCTTTGATGAGAGCCTGCTGGCACGCGCCGAAGCTCTGGCGGCGGTGGATATCGTCTCCCACGGCAAGAGCCATCCGTTCAAGCCCGACGCCACCTACCATACCATGAGCAGCGTGCCCTGCACGTCCACTTCGTCCACCGTGCCCATCTCCCACCCGGCCGCGCTCACCTCGCACCCGCACCACGCCGTGCACCAGGGCCTCGAGGGCGACTTACTAGAGCACATCTCGCCCACGCTGAGCGTGAGCGGCTTGGGCGCCCCCGAGCACTCGGTGATGCCGGCCCAGATCCACCCGCACCACCTGGGCGCCATGGGCCACCTGCATCAGGCCATGGGCATGAGCCACCCACATGCCGTGGCGCCTCATAGCGCTATGCCTGCCTGCCTCAGCGACGTGGAGTCGGACCCGCGAGAGCTCGAGGCCTTCGCTGAGCGCTTCAAGCAGCGGCGCATCAAGCTAGGGGTGACCCAGGCGGACGTGGGTGCGGCCCTGGCCAACCTCAAGATCCCCGGCGTCGGCTCGCTCAGCCAGAGCACCATCTGCAGGTTCGAGTCTCTCACTCTCTCGCACAACAACATGATTGCGCTCAAGCCGGTGCTCCAGGCCTGGCTGGAGGAAGCCGAGGCCGCCTATCGAGAGAAAAATAGCAAGCCGGAGCTCTTCAATGGCAGTGAGAGAAAGCGCAAACGCACGTCCATCGCGGCGCCGGAGAAGCGCTCGCTGGAGGCCTACTTTGCAATCCAGCCGCGGCCCTCATCCGAAAAGATCGCGGCCATCGCCGAGAAACTGGACCTTAAAAAGAACGTGGTGAGGGTCTGGTTCTGCAACCAGAGACAGAAACAGAAACGAATGAAGTACTCGGCTGTCCACTGATTGCGACGGGGCACGGCGTCCGGGGCCGGGAGAGCTGAGTGTGTGTCCCCCTGGAATTGGGGGGAACGGTTATGGGGGCTCCAAGACATTTCCTGGCAGGTCAGGCTCTCACCCCCGAAGTCACAGACTTTCCCCTTTATCCTAATTAATTGCTTCCCGGCCTTCCCTTTCCCTTCTTTCCTTTCTGTTCCCACCAGAAAAGTTTGGGCGCTAAGAAAAAAATTCAGGAAAGGCAGGCCTGGAGGGACTTGTGCTCTCCGTGGTGCTGAAAATCTCCCTCGCGCCCAGGACTGCGCGAACTCAGGGCAGGAGCCCAAAAGTAAGGGATAGTCAATTAGCCCGACCGCAAGACTCTGGCGTGAAGGCATCACTTTGCTTAGCGTGATTAGACAAGGGGTGAAGGGATGGGAAGGAAGTGATAAGTAATAATACAAAGTCTAAGTGGGGTACAAACATGTACTGGAGATTTATTTAGAGTATATAAAATACACGTATGTTTCCAAAGGATAGCCTTATATTCCCTTCCCCACCTAAATTCTATCCATCTCATCCTTTGGTTTGCTGTAAGTTATCTAAGGTAGCATGGATTAGGTTCAGGGAAAATGTGCAGAGTTGCCGGCTCAGAGCTGTTCTCCGCCATAGGGTAGGCTCCGGAAAAAGTGGGCCCTTTTCAGTAACTGAAAATGCTGGAACCCTGTAGCTGGCTTGCAAGCAGTAGCCGGCCCCTGCTGTGGCCCGTCCTCCACGATCTGCTGGCCGTTCGAGAGGTAAAGACTTCCTGCAGGAAGGCGGAGAATTGGTAGCTTTGCGGTCGGACTGAGAACTCTCTAACCGTTGCTCTCTGTTCCAGCCAGACTCTCAGAGCAGCGTAGAGGCGGCTGCCCCAACGAAAGTAACTGTAACTCTCCGGAGCATATGCAAGTCCTTCTAACACGGCTCACCTCGTTGCGCTTTTATTACTGTTAGCATCGTTGTTTACTATTATTTATTTACCACCACTTTTTTCCATCCCCCAACCTCTTGGTGGAGGTTCACTCAGTTTTGAGCTGATTGTGGGGCCAAACCACTGGCCTGGGACCTTTTCACTCCAGTCCCTCTGGCCCCATCACATTTTATCTTTCGTTGCTTCATGTAATTTGCGTGTTGCTGTGTGACCTTTGGTTTTGTTGTCCGAATAGATGCAAATAAAATATTGTTTCCTTCTCTCTTTACCCCTTGAATTAACTTTTAAAATAAATGCTTTATTTTTCAACCCGAATCGCGGTGCTTTACTTTCTCTGAAGTTAAGGAGTACTAGTCTCTGAAAGGATTTAAAAGTGAGAACCTAGAAGGGCTGAACTGTCATTTCTAGCAGGCCAATCTCCTGCAATTATTTCTCCTTGCTCCTTTTCCCTGGGTGCCTTATTTTCTCACCCAGACCCTCCCTAGACCTCAGAGTTTCCAGATCCTTCCTCCACACTTCCCCAAGTGCAAATCTGTCAGCTTCTATTTGTTCAACTTGACTCAGGCTGAAAACTTTTAGGCCTGACTAATGGGAGTAGGAGCCCCCAGTACCTTCACTCATTGGCTGAATGATCCTGAATCCAGTTTCTTAAACTTCTCTGAGTCTCCGTTGGTTGTCTGCAGCACGAAGATGCTAATACTTATCACAAAGTTATTGTCAGGACTGAGTAAGATTGTTTATTTAAGCCATCTGGTGGTGCTTGGCTCTTAGTAGGAAACATTATTTTAAAAGATTCAAACGGCTAGATGGGAGGTGAACAGAGAGATGCAAAGAGAGAGGAAGGTGTTCTTTGCTGGGACAGAGTCGTTAGGACTTCTTTGGGATTACTTCAGAAATTCATTTGAAATTATCGTCCAGGTTATTCCACCGTCTATCTTGGCTTCTGTGTGTGGGGGGGAGGGGAGGGGGTGTATGGGGGTGGCGGTGGTAAAAAGATACCTGCAGCAAAGATCCGATCTTAGTGCTTGTTCACAATAGGTGCTTAACAGATGCCAGTTTCCTTCTCACTCTCTCTCCGACACACTCTAAAAGGGGGAGGAAATCTTATTTGTGAGCCGCAGAAACACCTTCATGATTTAAAAATGAATGTTCCAAGCCCAGAAGTCTTCTGTACATTTCCCCACCGTGTCTTCGAAGAACTCTGGGTCATCACGTCCGGCCTGAAATTCGAAGCAGAGCAGGTCTCCCCTCCACGCAGCACGCCCCCCTACTGCAAAAGCAAACCTGGGGATCGCCCCCAATCCCTGCACCTCAGCTCATCGTCGCCGCCTTGCGCAACAGCCCCAGCGATTCCTCCACCTCCCCTCCATCGGGTGTCCTTTAATAATAAATGCCCTTATGCCATTACATTATATTGTGGGTTTTGAAAATTTAAAATACGGCTGATGCAATATTAATTGCCCATAGTGGTATAAAACACAGGGCCGGAGCCCAGCCGGGCTGCAGAGCAGGCGGCCGTGAAAGTCCCGCGCCGATGCGAAGCGCTCCAGACAGACGCGCCTTTGCGGGCTGAGAGGTTTCCTGCAGGTAAGAGCCTTCGGCTTTCTTGGCCCGGGGAAGAACTCGATATCCGCCTCCATCTACCTTTTTCGAAAAGTTCCCTGCTGTTTTTTATTTGCTTATTTTTTTGTTTGTTGTATTAATAACATCAAAAGTTTGGGGGACATTTTTTGAAGAGGGCGCGATGAGTCGCCTGAATGCAAGGTCTGTGTCACTCTTGCCCCGGCGGGGTGTTGAATGCGACCCGCGCCTCTGTGCGTCAGCCGCTTCAGAAGTCCTGGACGGTGTGCGCACCGTACTTTGACAAGTTTCTACCTGCGGGCGGGAGCTGCGGCCCGGTCCATGCGGCGTCCCACCCTCTCCCATCCCCCGAGTGCGCCCGGCCGGCGCCGCTGCCTCTCTCTTTGGGCTTTTTCAGGAAGCACTGGGAGCTGCGGTTTCTCCGGAATTGTTCAGTCGCCTCTGTTATTCGTCCGGTGGAGGCACAAACATCTCGAGGGGTGGAGTGTGTATGTGGCTGGGAGCAGGACGCGGTGGTGTGTGTGGGGGGGTGGTCCGGGTACCAGCCGGTTTGGGCTTCAGGCAGGCCTGATTTGCATCCTGGTGGATCATTTCCTAATCGCATGACCTTGCGCAAGTCACATCACCTCTCTAAGGCTCTGCTGATGGCTGTAAAACGGCACAAAATTTTTTTGAAGTAGTTGAAAAGCACTGTGGAGCAAATTTGCTTTTCCCAAGTCCTATCAACTTGGCGGCCTTCACTGCCCAGAGGCCCCGCTAGGGGTTTCTTTAGCCTGTGCCAAGAGAAGGGGAGGCCAGTTCTCCGGGCTTTTTGTACGGAAAGCTGCATTTGGCCTCTCCTGGTGGGACTTTGAGAGTTATCTGTGGACCAGAGTAAGGCTTCTAGGCCCCTGCCTGGCTGGAACCAGGGCCTGACCTGCAGTGAGCCAGACATACACAAGTCAGCATGGCTGAAGCCCTGGCAGCCAGAATGTGGAGGTAGGAACTCCGAGCTCCTGGGTCCAGGCTGTGTGATCTCTGGCCAGGAACTTCCTCTGGCCTCAGGTTGTGTGAGTTTTGTCTGTTTCAAGCTCAATGCCAGCTCAGGATCTGGCCCAGAGTGGCAAACAATTGATATCTGTAGAATAACTGAATGAATGTTTTGTAAATGAAAGGACCCCTCTAGCGCAATCCTCTCTGGATTCTGGGGACTACGAGGAAAAACAGAGACCACCAGGAACAGACAAGTCAGGAGTAGGGCCAGGGCCAAGTGGTGGTCTGCATATCAAGCTTCCATTCGAAGACAAAGTTTCCTTCCTGTTTAAATTAGAAGAGGCTTTGCCTCCCTCTGTGTTGATCATGGGTAGAGATGGGGTCCTCTGTGACATGGGCCCTGGGAACCTTGAAGAGGAATCTCCAGGATGGGGGGCGGTGACCCCTGCCCTGTTGGGTGTGCCTGGCCTTCTCTTGGTCCTACTTTGTGCCTGGATTATTTTACTTTCCTGCTAAGATATAAACTGCTCCAGTTCTGGAGTGGACAGAATTCCATCTCTTACTTGACTAAGTGACTTGACCACTCTGAGCCTCAGTGCCTTCATCTGTCAAGTTGGGGGGGAAAAAAAAATGACTGTCTTTCAGGATTGCTTTGATGAGTAAATGAAATCACATAAGCCCAGGGCCTGACACCTAGGAGGCATGAATGGATACTCTCTTTAAAGTATTACTTTTACTCAGAAAAATAAGAGGCTATGTAGCAGGGGCAAATTGCCAGATTTGGAGTCAGATGGGATCAACTGTTTCCCTCTGTAAGCCACCATCTGACCATGTACAAAATGCGAGTAGTGAGAGCTGTGCCTGTCAGAGGCAAGCTAGAAAGCGTAAAAGAAGCCTCTTTGCACTCTGCGCATCCTAGCTAGGAAGGAAGGGGGAATTCGCTATTCAGGAGTCCATGGTGCCAATGTATAGTTCCCACTAAGAGGCTTGACCCTCTGACAGCTCCTTGGACCCAAGCCTTGCTCCTCTGTAGACTCCTGGCAAACATCAACTGTCAGTGACAGAGACTCGGTGTAGGCTTCACCCAAAGGGGTGGGGCTCCAGCGGGCCGAAGAGGAGCCGGGTATGGAGTCCCCGGCTTGTTCTCCCCGCCCTCCAGCCACTGTGGGGCCCGGGGTTAGACTGCCTCAGCATGGATGCGGAGCGCAGAGCCCGAAGACAGGCCCAGAGAAGGGCGGAGGGATTTAGCCGACTCTTTCTACCTTAAAACCGTTCTTTCCTCCATCAGACTGCCTTGTAGAATTTCTCTCTTGGTCCTTATTACTCCTTGATAGCACCCAGTTTATTTATTCAGCAATAAAACACTTGGGGCAAGCAAGCACCACGTAGACCCATTTCCCTCCTGCCTCCCTGAATCAAGCGCAGGGCCACACACAGAGTGAGCGCTCTACAAGCGTTCGTTGGATACATGAATAATAATGGTATCTGACATGTATTGAGGTCTTCCCATATGTGAGGTTTTTTTCCAAGCACTTCACGTGCGTTAATTTATTAGTCCTTCAACAACACCATGAGCAGGTATCCTTTTTAAGCCCATTTTACAGGTGAGAACTTGGAAGCATTGAGTGTTTCTGTAACTTTCCCAGAGCGGATCGTGAACTTAGCAGTTTGGTGGAGAGAGCTGGCAAAAACTGGCTTCTTCGCCTCACCCTTGGCGAGGGACAGGGAAGGGGAGCCTCCAGGAATGGGGCAGGAGCAGCCGTGTCATATTAGGCTGGAGTCGCCGGACGATCTGGGGAGGTGGTGGAAGGTGAGGATGACCGCCGTCCTCGCCGGGTTGCAGGTCTTCTCGCCTCCGTTCCGCGCCTCTCATACCTCTGTTCCTTTTTCTGTTACCGGTCTCTCACACAACCCTTTCTCAGCTTCCCTCTGACCTCTCAGGCGCGAAAGTCTGGCCCCAAAGTGCAGGGGCGGGCGGGCCGCGTCCCCAGGGCGCGCCCAGAGCCCTCTCCCCATCTTTCTCTTCTTTCCTGGAGCGGCGGGAGCCCCCGCGTAACCCGCCCGGCGGGCAGACGGAGCCAGTGAAGACCCCAGCGGACAAATTAGCCTCGCCTTCGATCGCTCTTTTCCGATCAGGTCAGGTTTCCCTCCGCCCTGTGACGGCGCTTCCGCACCCGCCCGGCTCCCCGGGTTCCCCCGCGGGGTCAAGGTTCGCCGGGCTCCGCCTGGCGCCTCCGGAGGGGCTTCCCTTCTGCTGCGTTCCGGCCCGGGAGCCCGCCCCACCCCTCGGACTTTGGGGAGGATCATCTCCGAGAGAGGCTTCCGCGCCGGTCCCTGGCTCCTCCAGGGAGTCCTCCTCACTGTTGCTTCCGGTCCTCAACGCGTGGAGACTTGTCTCTAAAAAAACATCAGTTCTCCGCTCCATCCTTAGGCCCAATCCGACCCAGGCAAACTGGTACCGAAATAGTACTCCTTCTCTTTTGAGTTTGTTTCAGAATTTCACACACACACAAATTCTACTGCTCATCTTGGTAAAATCAGAATTTCATTGGACTTCTTTATACATAGTTAGGATTTAATATTGATTCTACTTTGAATTACATCGGGAGTGGGGACCACCATAATTTCAAGAGCCCTCTGCCCGAATCCCACTCCTGAGGCCACTATCTCTTTCCTATATTTACAACCCCCCTGCCTTCATCAGCCCAGCTCCGACCCAACATCCACGCCCAACTCATTGTCCCCCAATGCCTGAGGCTTTGCTAAGCAGATCACCTCTTGGCAGATATAGTTAATGCCCAGCCCTCATAAATCAAGACCATAAAAAGCTTGCTTTCATATGCACTCAATTTCTACCAAACCTAAACTAATTGCATAAATTCCTTTAGGCCACTCAGAGCTGCTCTCTGGGTTGGGATCTGATCAATTAGTCATTAGGCACTCCATTAGCTGGGGTTTAAGCTGCCTCATATAAATGTCTCCTGTCAATTTGCTTGTAATTGAATGAATAAAAAAGGGTACAATTATTAGCACAGAGGATCAGAATGAGGAGAGGTCAATTTTATTCAAATATTCTAAAAATGTCTTAATCTAAGAATAATTAAAAGAATGCATTTAGACACCAGCTACTCCAAGAGTCTGTTCACCTTAAGGAAAGGTCCAGCCTGAGATACAGCAACCTGAGTGGTTATCCCAGTTCCATCACCCATATAAGACAAGTTGGTTGGGATTATTTCTTTTTTAATTAGTTTTACATTTTGTGAAAGTAATTTATGCACATAGTTTAAAAAGTTGAATCAGAAGGGCCACATGACCACGTTTAGTTGTGTTTTTTTGGAAGTAAATTATATCAAAATATATATTGTTGGCACTATTTCTCAATGCAAGGCTTATTTGAATATTAAGATTATTATGAATGTTAAGAAATGTTAAGATTTTAATTAAATAATACATGATTCAAATTCAAAAGAATTAGAATATTTGCAGTGGAAAATCTTTCTCTCACCTTTGACCCAAGTTACGCAGTTCCCTTTCTTCAAGGGAAATAACATCAATTTCTTGTATATACTCAGAGATGTTTTATTAGCCACTGTTTCTTGATTTGTCATTCTTAGTCACTTTGCATTAACTTCTTGCTATGATATCAGAGAACTAGAGATACAATAATCCTGAATAATCTCCCCACACCAAGTATGCTAAGAAGTTTTGTATAAAATCAATAATTAAAAATATGAACTGTGTATGCAGTTGAAAATTCTTATTCTTTTTCTTTTTTTATGAGCAAAAACTAATTTGGAGGTGTGGACATCACAAATATATAAGAACTGCCTGCCTGTGAGGATGAAGCATGCATATAGGTGGATTTGAGTTCTAGCCTTCCAAATAGAATTTAAAGCAGTCTATCTGGGGATGATGTGGATGACAGCATTTAATAATCTACCTAAGGTTAGGGATTGAGCATCAGACTGCAGAAACTCCAGCTGAGCACCCACATGAGAGGGAGCCTAGTGCCTTGGGATATGAACTCGATCTCTGCCAGAAGTTCTAGGTGGTGATCCTGCTTGGCTGCTGGGAGAGGTACAGGGAACCATTGTTCCAGGGCAGGGTGGGTTTGTATCGAGTCCAGCATATTGTCTCAATGAATTCCTCTTGTAGTGAGAAGCTTGTACTGGAAGAGAGGTAACTGGGAGAATGGGAATCATCTCTGGTCAGCAGGCAGAGCACAAGTCACATGATTCCTGGAGGGTGCACAAAGAGGTCTAAATTCCAGGCCTTATTCTGTTCTATGTGAGGTTGGTTGGTAACTCTATTCATGTCTCAGTTTCTGCAACTCTAACTTGAAGAAATTGACCTAGATAATAGTTCAGTTTTAGTGAGGGTTCACGGTCTTCCTTGAGAATCTGAGGAAAACTGTTTTCCTAACCCAGAAAAATGCACATCTGTGCTCTCAAAAGTTCTGCTAACTTTACTTAGAGTTCAACCCTGGAATCCCTGGGTTCAACCCAGGAGGCTTTGGGTCCAAGGTTAAGACCTCTTGGACTAGGTGATCTAAAGATTTTTCCTTATGTGACTATCTGAATTTATAGTTAAATACCCAAAAACACTGAAACCAGTTTAGGAAACTGGGAAGAACTTTAGTGAAGGCAAAAATAAAGTGTTAATTAGACCATGAGCCAATTGTCAATAAAGATTCCAAATGGCTTTAGCAAAATTATTTTTCAGATCAATAGTCAGTCTCCCAAGAGGTGATGTGATGGAGTGAAAAAAGCACTACATTAGGGGTCAAAATCTAGGCCTGTTTTTTAAAACCAATCTTTTTACACTTAGAATTGAGATTTTGAGCTGGGGGTTTCCCTGCTCTGGCCCCCTCTTTCCTTCTCAGTAAAATGAGAGGATTGGACCACATGACTTCTGAAGCTGCCACTGCTCAATTTATGTGAGTTTATGTGTAAAGACACTGGCATGTCTTATATTCAGTATTTGTTTCAGCTTATTTTATCTTTCTATCTTGTCTTCAAAAGGGTAGTTGTAAAAAAGTGGTGCTGAACAAAAGGTTAGTTCCAAGTTTCTGGGTTTCCAAGCACTGAGGCTTCTAAAACCATGTGGCAGAAACACAACTTCTACTTCTTAATGGAAAAATAAAAACAACAACAGTTTGTAAGTTTAAAATTTAAAGGCAGGGTGGGAGTAGGAGGCCGGATGAAATTAAAACGTTTTGTTAGACTAATAGTTCTGGAAGGCCTGGGGAGACTTAGCCCAGTGGGGAGCAGAAGGCGGTTGTTGTGGGCTGGGCAGGGCACCGAATCCTATCACAGCTCTGGCCCGAATCCACAAATAAGAGAATGATGATCAGCTCCTGTTCTCTCCTGGTGGATCTTCACTTTTTTCTACCTTCTGACTTGAATTAATGTTTGCAGCTGTGAGCTCACTCAGCTTTTGAGGGTCTGTGTTACTGGTCACATTGCTCAAGTGAAATGATAGAAACATTATTTCAATTTCAACTCTTCCATTTCCGACTTAACCAGAATTTCTCCAGTTGATTTTATAGTGCTCCCCCCTTGCCAGTTTCATTGAGATTTAATTAACATATTATATTGTGTAAGTTTAGAGTGTGCAGCATAACAATTTGATATTTGTATATATTGCAAAATGATTACCACACTAAGATTAGTTAACATCTATTACTTTACATAGTTCCAATATTTTTTCCTTGTGGTAAGAACTTTTAGCATCTGCTGTCTCGGCAACTTTCAAATATAGAATAATACACAGTAGTGCTTAGTCATCATGCTGTACATTATATCCCAGGACTTATTTATCTTATAACTGCAAGTGTGAATCTTTTGACCACCTTCTCTTGACTGTAACTTACGGCATTGTGTAGCATGGCTCTAATCTTCTACTAATTCTAGTAGGTCATTGAGGGGAAGGTTTATATTTCTTGACTGTCACAGTAGGGTTTTTTCCTATCACAAAGAAAAAGTGTTAATAATATTTACTCAAATGCTTTATATTGTCACTGTCAGAAACATGGAATCCTAGAACATGAGCCAAGATGAGTTCTTAGAGATTCACTGGCTGAAGAATATGGTGTTGTCATTCCAGGGGCCCAGGAATCTATATTCTTCACCATCTCTCCATGTGTCTCTGATTATTTGCTCAGATTTGGACAGATGTTTCTTACAGTTTTTTTTTTTTTCTAACCAAAATGCCCCCACCCTGGAATTTGAGAAAATAGCCCTAAACACAAAATTCAATTCTTATTTCATTAAAGGTGGTATAAATTTTGTGTTTCATTTGCAATACAGCTGCTACTGTTATGCCCTCCTGACCATTGCCGTGGGAGTTTACTTATCAGAGTAAACTGTTGAAACACCCAGAACCTTTGGCTACAACCACTCACTCCCTGCAGACTGACAGGCAGCCTAATTTGAAAATAAATCTCATGCAACCTCTTTATTGTAGGGCAAAAATGAGACCTAAAAGAAATTTAGTAAATATATAGTGTAAAATGTATTTAGTATATAACATTAAAAAGCAATATCTCTACTGATCACTTTAGAATAATAGGTATTTAACAAACATTTGACACTGAGTGCATGAATGAGCCATTCTTACTTATTATTCTCCTGACCACATCCCTTCACTTCAAAGGTGACTGAAGGCAAGGATTCAATTCTTTTTTTTTTCTGCTCCATTGCATGGCATGTGGGATCTTAGTTCCCTAATCAGGGACTGAACCCAAGTCCCTTACAGTGGAGGCTCTGAGTCTCAACCACTGTACCACCAGGGAAATCCCAAGGGTGAAATTTTAAGGTATGGAATATTCCTACAATCAATGCACTGCCCCTTCTAAAATGGTCTACAAACCTAGTTTAACCCACATTTTATGAATGTCCAAGGGCTTCCTTGGTGGCTCAGATGGTAAAGCATCTGCCTGCAGTGCAGGAGACCTGGGTTCGATCCCTGGGTTGGGAATATCCTCTGGAGAAGGAAATGACAACCCACTCCAGTACTCTTGCCTGGAAAATTCCATGGACTGAGGAGCCTGGTGGGCTACAGTCCATGGGGCTGCAAAGAGTCGGACACGACTGAACGACTTCACCTTCAAACTATGGTGGAGGGAATAAAGATAAAATAAAGAAGGTCACTCAACTAATAAGTGATAGAACTTAGCATGAGGCCCAGAATCGTCTTCCTCTAGAACTGAACTCTTTGCACTATACCATGCTTGCTCAGGCAGAAGATGATGGACTTATGTTTTTCAGGTAAAGTCTGTAGGCCTCCTATGTGAAAGAAACCTTATTCTTGTTCTGCAGGGCACAAAGGGTACAATAAGTAGAAAATGAAAGTCACAGAAAGGAAAAATTTCATTTTCATAGGAAAAAGAAAACTCTGGCTGTCACCATGGTCCAAGGAGGGGGCTGTACTATGAGTTCTTGAGTGGAGGCTCTGAACAGAGATTTCAGTGAATGACAGTGTAGATTTCAGTTCAGACATGTGGTTGCAAAGAGGTGACATCTCCTGACCTGAGAGCCAGTTCCTCTCTAGACGGTTGTTCATTCCTGGATCCCTCCACTGAAAAATATAAAGGAACTATCTCATAAAAAAAAAAAAAAAAAAAGCACAACTCCCTTAAAGGAGCATGGGAAGCAAATACTGTTTAAAAATATTTGTCCTTTGCATTTGCCTTTTGGAATGCCAAGATAATGTGCTTGAAACTAACAAAAATTAAAATGTTGGGCTCTGCTCTTTTATCAACTTAGTATATTAGAAGAATCTAACAACAGATGACTCACTGAGTGTGAGCAGAGGGAGTCACTAGAGACTTCAGGGGAGAATGGGAGCATCCCTGAGGAGCTGTTATTTTAAAATGGATTTCTAGCCTAGGGACTAGATTGGGGGCCCTGCCTGCCTTTTGCCTACAGGCTTTGTGTTCTTTCCCATCTTTTCTTCCTTAAGAGAAAGCTTCTTTTCTTTTGATCCTTCAGTCCTTTCCCTCCCTGTCTTCCTTTCCCTGATCATGGCGTCACAGTGCTTGTGAGGACTGGCTACTGGTTTTAAGTTTTTCTTTTGGATCCTTGAATGCTCCAGAAGCAACAGGCTAAAGAGAACGCTCTGAGCCAGCGCTCAGTTACCAGAAGGCAGCCTAAACATGTGCTTTGCATACTTGCAAAGGAAAGAAACCCCAACATAACAAAGGGTGTTTTGGAAGACTTCAGTATTTGGTATTTAAAAAAGTATACTAGTCATCAGGTTCAAAATGGTGCTGAACTTCCTCCCATGTATTTTATGAGGTAGTGTTTTACATTTCATACAGAAGGACAGGTAACATAAAATACTCAGTGTTTCAAGCCTCTAAAGATCATTTGACCCAACATGTATAAATACAATTATAAAGTGTTTATGAATACTGTACTGTGTTGAGCACAAGTACACTAAAGAACGAAGAAGAACGAGGTCTCATCTGGCTTCCGTGTAGATGTTTGATTTCATCAGGAATAGCTGAGGTCTAATGGAGAATAGACTGGGGTGGCCAAGGAGGGGTGGTTAGGGGAGGGATGGGGTGGGATGCTGGGGTTAGCAAATGTAAGCTTTTATGTGTAGGACAGATAAACAACAGGTCCTACTGTGTAGCACAGAGGACTGTATTCAGTATCCTGTGATAAACCTTAATGGAAAAGACTATAAAACAGAGAATGCATATATATATTAAAATGTATAAGTGAATCACTTTGCCATACAGTGGTAATTAACACAACATTGTAAATCAACTATACTTCAATAAAAAGGAAATAACTGAGGTCTAAAAATATGTTAGTTGAACAATTATTTGTTGTGTTATTACTCTGTGACAGGCCCTACTCAAGACACTAGGGCTTCAGCAAAGAACTCAGGACTCAGGCCCCTCCCTCAAAGAGCTTCCACTCAGACTGGGGGACTAGGATATCTCATTTCTGGGACTGAGGACCAATTTCTCTGTGAGCAGTTGGCCAGGTTCATCTGACCTTTACCTGTCTGTGGTGGGGGAGAACTAGTCCTAATGTTTCTGAATATCTCTGCTAGCAGACTATTTAACCTTATTAATACTGTTCTCTGCTCCCCCCACCCTTGCCCTCCTCTGCAGGGAGAAATGGGAAGAGACAGAAAATAACCTCTGAAGCCTGGTGAGTGTGCGTCACATCAGTTGGTTGCAAATTGTGGAGCTTGACTATGATATTTTGAAAAAAATGATAAGAGGAAGAAACAGTCAAGTGGGGCGGAAGGTGTGTGTTCCTGGCAGCCACATGGGATCATGACACTGATGGTGCCCCACTGTGGGCCCCCTGTTGCATGAATCCAGCTTTTAGATGGCTCTTTTCTTTGTACATGCTGTGCTGAGATGGATGCCTCTTCTCCAGAGTCAACCAACTGCTGACCTGTATATAATGTAGCTGGACTCCTCAGAGTTTAAACCTAGTTTAAATGGTTTTCTAAATTGGGAACAGTGTGAGAAGAGCTGTTTCTTTTCGAATGAAGGATGAAAGGTTTGATACTAACAGGGAACAGAGGTTGTGTTCTAGATTGAGATTAGTTAGGAGCTAGGTGATACTTCCCTGGTGGCTCAGACGTTAAAGAATCTGTGTGCAATGCAGGAGACCCAGGCTCGATCCCTGGGTTGAGAAGATTTCTTGCAGAAGGGAATGGCTAGCCACTTCAGTATTCTTTCTTTTTAATTTTTTTAAGAAATAAAAGTTCCATAGTTCCAAGATTCAAATAGTTTAGCAAGGCTTGGTTTGATAAAGAGCTGTCCCCAAAGTCTCCTCCCCAACACCCTGATTCCCCACAGCAATCACTTTCAACCCTTGAAACTGGTTTTTTGCTACTTACTTCATTATCTTTAAATATCATGTCTATATTGTTCTCTTTTTATTGTGTAGTTCCCTGTAGTGAGATGAAGATTAAGCTGTCTCTCATTCCGTACTCTAATTCCCATTCTGCCACCATTCCAATATGGTTAAATCTCAAATTTGAGTAGATCAAAATTCATTTGTTTTACTCTCAAAATCCTTTGCTGCTGAGCCATGTGAGATACTATAGTTACTTTTCCTTTCCTGCATAATATTTAATTTGGGAGGATGTTAATAATCATTGTATTTTAAAATTTTGTTTTCTGTGTTTATTATTCAGGTCAGTTCAGTTCAGTCGCTCAGTTGTGTCTTTGAGACTCCATGGACTGCAGCACGCCAGGCCTCCCTGTCCATCACTAACTCACAGAGTTTACTCAAACTCATGTCCATTGAGTCAGTGATGCCATCCAACCATCTCATCCTCTGTCGTCCCCTTCTCCTCTTGCTTTCAATCTTTCCCAGCATCAGGGTCTTTTCAAACAAGTCAGCTCTTTGAATCAGGTGGCCAAAGTATTGGAGTTTCAGCGTCACCATCAGTCCTTCCAATAAACATTCAGGACTTATTTCCTTTAGGATGGACTGGTTAGATCTCCTTGCAGTCCAAGGGACTCTCAAGAGTCTTCTCCAACACCACAGTTCAAAAGTATCAAATCTTCGGCACTCAGCTTTCTTTATAGTCCAACTCTCACATCCATACATGATTACTGGAAAAACCATAGCCTTGACTAGATGGATCTTCATCGGTAAAGTAATCTCTCTGCTTTTGAATATGCTATCTAGGTTGGTCATAACTTTGCTTCCAAGGAGAAAGCATCTTTTAATTTCATGGCTGCAGACACCATCTGCAGTGATTTTGGAGCCCCCAAAAATAAAGTCTGACACTATTTCCACTGTTTCTCCATCTATTTCCCATGAAGTGATGGGACCAGATGCCATGATCTTCATTTTCTGAATGTTGAGCTTGAAGCCAACTTTTTCACTCTCCTCTTTCACTTTCATCAAGAGGCTCTTTAGTTCCTCTTCACTTTCTGCCATAAGGGGGGTGTCATCTGCATATCTGAGGTTAGTGATATTGCTCCCAGTAATCTTGATTCCAGCTTGTGCTTCATCCAGCCCAGCGTTTCTCATGATGTACTATGCCTATAAATTAAATAAGCAGGGTAACAATATAGAGCCTTGACGTACTCCTTTTCTTATTTGGAGCCAGTCTGTTGTTCCATGTCCAGTTCTAACTGTTGCTTCCTGGTCTGTATACAGATTTCTCAAGAGGCAGGTCAGGTGGTCTGGTATTCCCATCTCTTTCAGAAAAGCACCCCAAATGTTCCCCATTTACACAAACCCCTGTTCAAAACTTTCAAACACCTAAAAGTGTTTCATCAGTGTATTCTCCTCAAAGAGACTTCTCTTGGAGTCTTCTGACCTGCTTCAGGATGAGCTAGCTGTTCTCCAGGTCTGCTGGCAGTTGTCATCCTGGGATCCCCCTTCACCATGATCTTCAGTTCGGTCACATAGCCATGTCTGACTCTTTGCTACCCCGTGGACTGCAGCATTCCAGGCCTGCCTTTCCATCTTACTCCTGAGCTTGCTCAAACTCGTGTCCATCAAGTCAGTGATACCATCAAACTGTCTCATCCTCTGTTGTCCCCTTCTCCTCCTGCCTTCAATCTTTCCCAGCATCATGGTCTTTTCTAAGGAGCCAGTTCTTTGCATCGGGTGGCCAAAGTATTGGAGCTTCAGCTTTAGCATCTGTCCTTCCAATGAATATTCAGGACTGATTTCCTTTAGGATTGACTGGTATTATCTTCCTGCAGTCCAAGGGACTCTCAAGAGTCTACTCCACCACCACAGTTCAAAAGGATCAATTCTTTGTCACTCAGCTTTCTTTGGAGAAGGCAATGGCAGCCCACTCCAGTGTTCTTGCCTGGAGAATACCAGGGACAAGGGAGCCTTGTGGGCTGCCGTCTATGGGGTTGCACAGAGTCGGACACGACTGAAGCAACTTAGCAACAGCAGCAGCAGCTTTGTTTATAGTCCAGCTCTCACATCCATACATGACTACTGGAAAAACCATAGCTTTGACTAGATGGACCTGTATAGAATCCTCTGTTTCCCAGAAGTCTCTATCTTCTCTTTCAGTTTATGCTCCATTTAGGTGGTACACATGTTCACTGAGAAAAAGTGCAATGTAGACAGTATTTTTGAAAGCCATCAAATCAAAGACTGTCTTTATTCTGTTCTTACATTTGAATGGTTATCTGACCAGGTACAGAATTCTAGGTTAGAATTAGCTTTCCCTAACCATTTTAGAGAGATTACTCCATCGCATTCTAGCATTAGGTGTTACAATAGAAAAGTTCAAGACCATTCACATTCTTGAAACCTATTTTATCTCTCTGGAAACTTACATATAGCATATTCATTTTGTGTATTCTGCTGAGCAATTTTCAATCTTGACATTCACAATTTTTATTCTGGGAGATTCTTTTGCATTATTTCTTTGAAATTTTCTGGGTTTTTTCCCATTTTTTTCATATTTCTGAATGCCTATTGTTTTGATATTGAACCACCTGAATTGGTTCCCTGATTTATCATTTCTCTACATTTTTTCTCTTTGTCCTTTCGTGTGATGTTTTCTTAAATTTTTTATTTCAACCCTTCTATTGAGTTTTAAATTTATCCTATCATTAAAAACCAATCTAATAGGTCTTTTCCTTTAAATTAAGGAAAAAAATCCTTTTTAAAAAAATTTTATGAATGCTATCTTTTTAGTTGGAACTCTGAGTTCTATTCAGTTATATCTCTAATATTGCTAATAGTTTCTCTTTAATTTCTTTTTCCCTCAAAATCTGTTTCCTCCAAAGTGCTTTTGTTTTTAGTATGAACTACCCTGGTTTCTGTGCTTTGTATTAGATATTGTTCGGTTAATTGGGTAATAAGTTGATTGGAAGCTCTGCACATCTGAGATGGCCTTGTTCATTTTGGTTCTATCTATAGTAACATGGCTGGACTGTTTCCTTGGGATCTTGGGATTGTCTAATGGCAGATTTTTTTCTTTTATTTTGGAATGGCTGATCTCTCAGTTTCCTGTTTGGAGGATACACCTCAGGCAGCTGATGTTCAAGGTGCTCAGTGAGGGAACAGGAATGGGGTTTTTAATATTTAGAATGTAAAATTGTACTTAATTTCTCTGTTTTCAGTACGGTTTCCGACCCTTAACTATGGCTGATATCTCAAATACAATGACTTTAAAAAAAAGCATTTTTTTCTCTAGTGAATAAATAGCCAGTATTCTTCCAGGTTCAGTGAGAAAGTTGCCTACCTGTGCCAAGTGGGTAAGGTAAACTGTCTAAATGCTTCTTCATAAACTCTCAACCAAGCCATCCACTTGCATCTTCGTCTTAACTCCAGAAACGTGTGCTACTGGGACTCTTTCGCGGGAGCGCAGCGACTCTTCGGTGGTGGAGCAAGGGCTTCGCAGTGCGCATGCGCCGGAGGCGCGCCGGATTGGCTGCTCCACTGAGTGTCGGCTCTCAGTTCCCGAGTCAGGGATTGAACCTACGTCCCTTACATTGCAAGGCAGGTTCTTAACCACTGGACCACCAGGCAAGTCCCTACCCATCGTTTTAAGGTTCGGTTCTGAGAGAGAATGGAGCTGTGTGCTGTGTGCAGTTTCCTGCTTTGACTGGAAGTCTCCAGTTCCGGGATTCGGAACTAAGGTCTCTGGGCTCTTCAAAGAATCAGGGATAGGTTTTGGTGGAGAGAATCTTGTACCCTGAAACTGCACTGTATGCAAAATTATGTGTTTTTATATGTATATTTCCACCCTTGCTGTTGCTGCTGCTGTTGTTTAGTCCCTAAATCGTGTCCGACTCTTTGCCATCCCACGGACTGTAGCCGGCCAGGCTCCTCTGCCCGCGGGGATTCTGCAGGCAAAAATAATGAATTGAGCTGCCATTTTCTGCTCCAAGGGATCCTCCTAACCCAGGGATCGAACCTGAGTCTCCTGGGTTGGCAGGCAGATTCCTTACCACTGAGCTACCAGGGAAGACCACTGAGTCTGTGACCTCAAAATCTAAGTATTATTTCTCTAGAAGCCAAGACTATATTACATTGGGTAAAAAATGGCATAGGCTTGGAGATGTTCATATTCAGGAGAATACTAGACTAGCCCCAGACTTGTCAATGTTGCTAGTAGATGAAGTTTCCACAGACTGGGCATTTGTTGAAAACCAGTTCATTCCCATTCATTACACCATTTGTCCTAGGTCTCTAAAGAACCACTGCACTATCCGTGAGGAGAGAACACCCACATGTTTGAAATCATAGGTGGAAAGTAACTGATGAAACCTTTGAAATGATCCTTGCAGAGCAACAGACTCAAATGCCAGAAGGCCATGGAGATGAGAACAATTAACCGCACACAAGGTGGTGCATTGGCAGGTGGATTCTTAACCCCTGGACCACCAGGGAGGTCCTTGGAATGCTAGATTTCTACAATGTGATATCTCCTTGTCGCTCCTTCTTTAAAGTAAAGGCGAAAAAAAAAAAATCAAGTAAACCAAACACACATACAACCAGATTTAGCTCACAGAGCGCCAGTTTGTGATATCTGATCTACTACAATCTTCTTTTGCATGTTAGGATCCAGCTGCCCAGAATGATGAAGCTCCCATGTCACTATTACCCAGGAGAATGTTCTAGACTGGTCCTTGGATCTCTGTGGGCAGCCCTGGGTCTTTTGAATGTAGACCAAAGGGTGGGAGCTGATGGCATTTTATATGTATGTGTGTGTGAGAGAGAGAGGTAGAGTATGAGGGGAGGGAGGAAGGACTCTGGTGAGGCAATAAGATGAACAGAGAGTGTTGGCTTTGACCCCCATAAGTATACTTTTCAGAGTTTGCTGGGAGAGTTATATAAAATTGGGTGGGAGTGGGGTTGCAAACGAGGCAACAATGACTAAATAGTTTTAAAAAATTCTTGAAAGGTCCAGTGCTGGCCAATAAAATTTTCTGTGATTATGGAAATGTTCTCTATCTGTACTGTCCAATGCACCATTAGCCACATGTGGTTACTGAGTACTTGGAATGTGGCTAATTTGACTGAAGGGCTAAATTTAAAGTTAGAAGTTAATTATGGCTAGTGAATTAGGCAATGGGAGATAGACCAATATATCCTAAAGTGTGTTTTGTCTTCCTTTGTGGGTGACACGTGGATAATTAAGACTGAAAAACAGGTCTGCATTTGTAGCAACACTTATTCTCTCCACACACACGCATCCCAAGCCCATGATTTCATAGATACTGTTGCCTGGCTGAGATCAAGTTTAAAAAGGAAGTTAGTTAAAGAAAAATGTTAGTAAAATTTTTTAGTAAATATGTTTAATAAATAGTATATGGTTGGTATATACAAAGGACAAATTTCATAAAGGTCATGCAAATGACTGAAATATGAATAACAAGGAACTATATGGATTTTTATCAAGTTGTGGTCTTATATACCACTGATAATTCATAAAATACTATTTCAATATAAAAAGTATCATGTCAGAAAGTAAAATAAGGTTGGGAAAATTTCAAGCAGGTTTGTTGTTGTTTCTGTTTTAACTGCAGAACTTTTTGAAGCCCTTTATAAGTTGAGAATGTGAATGAATCTCTAGGACAGGAATCTAGAATAGAGCATTTCTCAAAGGTATGGTCAAGCAATGATCCTTCTTTCTTTTTTTCCCCCCTTAAAACCGTCATCATTGTTTCGAGGGATGCTTATTGGAGAAGGAAATGGCAACCCATTCCAGTGTTCTTGCCTGGAGAATCCCACAGACGGGGGAGCCTGGTGGGCTGCCATCCATGGGGTCGCACAGAGTCGGACACGACTGAAGGGACTTAGCAGCAGTTTTCTTTATAACCCAGTTTGGGAAACAGCGTGGCAACATAGTAATAGCATATATCTTAGCCTCTGTTCAGCCCTTGTTGCAACTGCTTAACTCTGCCATTGTAATGCAGAGGCAGCCACAGGTAAAATAGAAACAAATGGCTGTGTTTCTGCAACACTTTACTTATGAAAGCAAGCAGTGGGCTGGATGTTGCCTGCAGGCCATTGTTTTCTGACCCTTGGTCTAAGATTTCTTCCAGGGTCTCCTGGACTTTTTCGGGGTCTTTTCTAAAAAATCTTTCCCAATATTTGGCAATTCTTAGATCTTCTAGAGGCTTCCAGAATGGTTTGCTTGCTACCCTTTGAATCATACACACATCCTTGAGTGATCTTTGGGAGACATCTTGGTCTTGGAAAATCCTAAAGTGTTTTCACTTTAAAAAAGCTCTGCCGCTCATAGAGTATCCCCCCAGCAAATCTTGAGCCTTTTGCTTTTAAAAAGTCCCTTCAAAAAGAGAATAGCTTGTTCATCTAGAAGAGAAGTGGGACAGAGTCTTATCAAACAAAACTTTGGGTTGAATGAGAACTTCTGTGTTGTTGTTGTCAACTTAAAAAAAAAAAAGCACAATGGGAGAGTTGTGAGTTGTTTTATTTGGGGCAGTATGAGGACTGCAGCCCTGGAGAAAGTATCTCAGATAGCTCTGCAAGACTGCTCCAAAGAGGCAGAGGGGGAAGGCAGTATATGTGTGATTTTGGTGAAGGGGGAGTATATGCAATCAAGAACATATTTTTTTGTAGAAAGTTTCTGCTGGTCTCACGAAGCTTCTGCTAGTTACAAGAAACAGTCATCACTATGAAGGATTTTAGTGCTGTTCTGGCTATGAGGAAATATAAGAATTGGGCTCATAAAATCAGCTCCTGAGAATATCTAACTATCTAAAGACCTATCCTGCCAGTTTGCTGGAGCACAGAGTGCCTCATTTCTGCTTTCCACCCTGAACTCCTTCAGGGGGTGTTGGAGGTCAGCAGCTGCAGCAGCACATGATTTAATCTTTGTAGAGATAGATGGCAAGCACCCATGGCAAGTGCCAATTTGTGGTTGACCCAGTCAACCTAAAAAAAAAAAAAAGCACAATGTGTGAGTTAAGTTTTATTTGGGGCAAAATGAAGATGATAGCCTGGGAGACAGCATTTCAGATAGCTCTGAGAAACTGCTCCAAAGGGAGAAGGTCAGTATATATGTGATTTTGGTGAAGGGGGTGTACATGCAATTAAGCACATATCTTTTGTAGGTTTCTGCTAGTCTTTTGAAGGTTATTACTAGTCACCAGGAGCATACGTTACCATGAAGGATTTTATTGCTTTTCTAGGTATGAGGAGACACAAGAATTGGGCTCATAAAATCTTTTCCTGAAAATATCTAAGTATCTAAAGACCTGTTCTGCCAGTTCCCACCCCCCCCCCCCCCCCGCAGAGCACAGACTGCCTCATTCCTGGTCTCCACCCTAAACTCCTTTCAGGGGGTGTTGCTGGTCAGCTGTAGTGGTTCATAATTTGATCCTCATGAAGGTAGATGGCAAGTGCCAATTTGCAGGTGATATAGCTCAGGCTTTTGGAGAAATGAAGGATAATGCCAAGTTTTACAAAAATCCATTCCTAATCTCTGAGAGACTCAGCCTGGAGCAGAGCCCTTGAAACTTCCGTGCCTCATTGTCATGTGCAGAGCTGTCACTTTGACAACTCTGTACCCTACCGAAGCCTGTCCTGAGCCCAGTGTGCAGGGTGGATGGGCTAACTCTGGTGCAGCTGGTTTTCCAGCTTCAGGATGCTGGAGAGTGGAGGAAGACATTCTCTGGAGGACTGATGACTCAGTCAGAAGCACCTGTTAAGAAATGTAGCCCCAGATCTTGACCACTGCTAAACTGTAGGGAAGGTGGAAGAGGGGAGAGGATGCGGCAGGGAGAACAGTGCCTTAGGAGACACCTTGTCGGTTTCTAGTTTAACCAACCATTAACCTGAGTTTGACCTCATGGACAACTTGAAAGTGGAGAGAGTGGAAAGATCACAGGCTTTGCAGTCTGAAAGATGTGGGTATGAATGCCAGCTGTACCACTTACTGGTTATGTGACCTTGGGCAGGACTCATAGCTTAGCCTTTCTGTACTTATGTGGAAAATGAGAAAGGTGATAATAGTAGCTAACATTCATTGAGTCTCCACTATGTGCTGTGTGGTCACTCAACTAGTACAGACAAGATGCTCACCCTGAATGAGCCTATGTTTTAACTGGAGCATAGGAAGAGACAGGCAGCACACAAATAATGTAGAGACTTGCAAAGTGTGATATGCATACAATGGAAAATAACTGCCAGGGTTGAAAGTGCCCACTTCCGTTGGCGTAAAAAGGGATGGGCTCCTTGTATAACTGACATTTAAGCTGAGGATGATTTTTTTATGTCCTTACTGTGAAACAGATACCTATGCTTAAATGCAGGCCCTCACTGGAGGTAAGCACTGGCCTTATCATTTTATAAGTGAGAAAACTCTGGCACAGAGGGGTTAAATATCTTACCCAAGGGCATACAGCCTAGGAAAGGGCCAAGTAGGGACTTTAACTTGGACTTTCTGCTCTTCTTTTCATTCTGCTTATCTCACAAGGTGTGCTGAAGCCCAAAAAAGAATATATGTGAACTGCTTGGCCTGCTTATTAAATATCAGTCCTGTCCTAATACCACTTCTCCATGGTTAATCTTTTGGGGTGACTTTCCTGGGGTCCTGAGGTTAAGCCACTAGGGAGCAGGCCCCCAGGCCTTGATCCTGGAGGAGGTCTACATTGAAATAAATCTAAATGAAATGGAAGAGGTTCTGCAGCTAGGACCCCACCCTTTTCTAGACTTCAGTCCAGCAAACAGGCAAGGGAAGGAGGGATCTGATCAGGGCACGAAGACACTAATCCTTACTTAGACTCCAGGTGAGCTCAACAGAGTGTGCTGTTCCAGGGACCAAAAGCCACTGACCAAAGGAATAGGTTTCTTAAAGCGGGTTTCGGAACTCTGCCCCGTCCCCCACCTCCCTTTCCTATCTTGGTATGCCCCCTCATATTCTGCTCTGCCTCTCCGGAGAACTGGTGCCTCAGAGATGAAAGCCAAGAAAACGCAACGAGCCATCGGCGGCGCTCACTCAATTGATTTTTACACAAAATTTGCCTTCATGCACGAAGGATGGAAAAATGATCCCATAAATAATGGATAACAAAAACAAATGCAGGGAGGAAATCAATAGTCACACACTTGATACCGCAGGGAGATGGGAGAGGAAAGTATGGAGCCCGGTCCGGCTAAACGGCACCCCAGGGAACGCCTTCCTGTTGGAGAGGGAGGGGCACATGTTCTCCTAGCAGACCCCAGGGGACAGTGAGCTGGGAGAGTTTGTCTGGGCTTCTCCTGGTGTGTCAGAGTCAGTCTCAGGACAAAGGAACCATCTGTTCCTCAAGGATCACTCAGGTTTCCAGCCCACAGACCTAGGTTCCTGCCCTGGTTCTTCTCCTGAGCCTCTGGAGCACCATCTTTCAGAGGTGTCTAAATGTTTTCATGCTCTGTCTGAGGTTTCTCCCTTTCTCTGTTCACAGCACGTTGCCTCCAGATCTGACCATCTGCTCTTCTGCTATTGAAGCCTCCTGAGTGGCATGGGGGTAGGGGTTTGAATCCTGGTTCTAGCATTTCCTCTGCCTGTGTGACTTTTTGGTAAGTCATGCATCCTCTCTGAACTTTAGGTTCTTCATCTGTAAAATGGGGCTGGTAAAATCTTTTATGGTGGTGTGTGTGTGCTTAGTCGCTAAGCTGTGTCTGACTCTTTGCGACCCCGTGGACTGTAGCTCTCCAGGCTCCCCTGTCCATGAGATTCTCCCGGCAAGAGTACTGGCGTGGGTTGCCATGCCCTCCTCCAGGGGATCTTCCTGACCCAGGGATCAAACCCACTTCTCCTGTGTCTCCTGCATTGGCAGGCAGATTCTTTATCACTGTGCCATGCTGGTAGGAAGGATGAAATGATTTATTGTGTATAAAGTGCCTGGCGTATAGTAAATGCACAAAATAGGACAGGTAAAATCACATTCACCTGAGCCCTTCCTCCAAGCTCACCTCCACGACTTCACTGCTTCATGTGTGCCTGGGTCAGTAGCCTCGTAACTTTTTTTTTCTTTTGTTGGTCACACCACGTGGCATGTGGGATATTACTTTCCTGACCAGGGATTAAACCTGCACCCCCTGCAGCAGAAGCATGGAATCTTAACCACTGGACCACCAAGAAAGTCCCATTCTTTTTTTTTTTTTTTCCAGTTTTAATCATATTCAATTTGTTGGACTTGGTGGTACATTCAGTACATTTACATGGTTCAAAACTGAAGAGATGCAAAATGGCATACAGTTAAAAATCCCTTCTACTCCTCTTCCTATCCACCCAGAGCTACTGTCAATTTCTTATTAGAAATTATTATTTCCTCTTATTATTCCTCTTATTAGAGGAAGTTGGCTAATTCTAAGCATATATATTGGCTTATTTACATGTGCATGTGTATAAATACGTATTTATGAATAGGTGTTTTCCTGTGGTTTTTTTTTTTTCAAGATAGTAACAAACTATGTATACTGTTTTATGCTTTTCTTATTATACTTGCATCGTGGAGCTTATTCCCTGTTAGTATATAAGGAGTTCATTCTCTCTTTCTCTTTCTTTTACAGCTTCCTATTGTACTCCATTCTAGGGATCTATCATAATTTATTCAGCCAATCCCCACTGATGGAATTGAAGGTTTTTTCCCAGTCTTCTGCTTTTATGAGCAATGCTATGATTGGTAACCTTGTACCTACGTGACGTCACCATTTACCTCTTTGGGACGATTACTAGATGTGTCATTGCTGGGTTGGAGGGACTATGCATTTGTACTTTTGATAGATATTGTCAATTTGTTCTCCACAAAGCATGTGCCTTGAATGAGCCCGACAGCCTTGTGAGAGAATGCCTCTGTCTCCCACCCTGGCTGGCATTCCCAGGACATCTTTAGCATGTCGCACAGGTCCCCCTACGCATCTGTTCGCCTCCACTGCACGTGCTCAGACTCCGCGTGGATTCTCTGCTTCAGACATTCAGAAGTATCCCTTTTCCTCATTGGGTCATACTTTGCTGCTGCTGTAACTGTCGCATGCTGCTCCCTCTCCCTGGCATAATTCCATCCACCCTTCAAGTCTTTACTTCAAGGCCAAATCCTCTGCGGTGCTTCCCTGTCTTCCCTGAGCTGAGTCAGCTGGGAGCTCCTTCCTCTGGTCTCCCACACGACTTGCCATTTGTATAGCACTCATCACAGGTATCATGTTTGTTTATGTACTTACTCTCCATGTCTTACTCATCTGTGTGTCCTCAGTAAGAACTGTAAGCACTGAGTTAATATTTACTGGAGGGACATGCAAGGTACTGTACTAAACTCCACTGGGGATACAGTGAGAAAAAAGGCAGGATCCCAGCTCTTGAGGAATTACATAGCTTATCAGAACTCTATCATCGTAGATAAGTGGATAGCTGTTCATTTTAATCATTTCCATAACCATCACAGAATTCGTGTCAACCTTGCAGTGAACTGTACACAGAAGTTAGGGGATGTATGTGTGCCCTAGAGATAAAAGAATAGGCACATAAGCAAGCCCATCCTCATCTTAAATAAGTTTTCTCTTTTTTTTCCTTTTTCCCCTCCTTCCCTCCATCACTTCTTCCCTCCCTCCCTCATTCTCTCTTTTTTTCCTCCTTTCCTTGTTCGTTTTGTTTTCCTCCCTCCCTCCCTCTTTCCTTTTTAGCTTTCCTTCCTTTCTGTCTCTCTCCATCTTTCTCTTTTTCTGGAACAGATGAGGAAAAAACAACTTTGCCAAAGTAGATAGGAATCTTTGAAATGTCAGGTGCATGACAAAACACATTGTCCTGCTTTCTGGTTCTAATACATGTATTTCACTTTAAGACCAAATCAGGTAGCTCCCAGGAAGAAGTGATAGCAAATACAGCTTATACTTCAAGAAGTCACAGTAAGATACAGGAAGAGTTATAGGAAAGAGAAAACACTGACATGAGAAAGAATCCTGAGAAGTGAAGCCTGAGCCTGCTGGCACCAATCAGTTTACAGAACTGGAAGAGAATTTTGAGCTGCTCATTCTCTTGGCTTCCTGAGTCGAAACCCCAAACCTAAGAGTGGAGCTTGATCCTTAGTGTGGATTATTATTTTATAAATTATTAAGAAGAGCAATATCTCTCCATTTACTGAATGTCATAACAAAAGAAATAGGAGGGAAACCAAGACATTGTCTACCCAAAGAGCCCAGCATTTGGACAGTGTAAAGTCACTAAATAATTCAGCAGCTATTTGAAAGTATAGTGTTTTGTAATTTCGACAGAACCATCGTAGTCTGGCTCTCTGTAGCACAGAATTTTAAAAAGATGCTTGCCTTCCTGAAGATCTATTTCTAGGAGAAATGGGAATCGGGTAGAAATGCTGGGCAGGAGAAAGAGGGCTATCTAATTAGAGAGCCTCGTGTTTACTCTGATTTTTAAACTTTCATGAGCCTGCCGAGGGTCTAACCATTTTCTAGTAATATCTTTGATTTCTTTCTCTGTGCCAACACATTTGTGCTCTGACTATCCAGATCTGTGCCCTGTATGCTTATGAAAGGGAAACCATCGTGTCTGAGATGGCTACAACATATTGACACAGAGAAGGATGGAGAAAACAAATGTAGCCCACAATCTATTGCAGTGAGGTTGATCATGTGCGGTTTGTCTTGATCAGAGCAGTTAGAGACTCCAGACCAGTGGCGTCTGGGAGAGGCTGCATTCTGAGGGGGCTGGGGTGGGACAAGCGTGAGGGTTGATCCCAAGGGAAGCCATCACTCATGATTCGTTTGTTTGTTTGTTCCTGACCTTCCTACAGAGAGGATCTCATGCCATTTACACACAAAATTAAAGCACTCTCAGTATGACTGGAAGGCAGCATGGCATGATAAATAAGAGGGTGCTTGAACTGGTATTTAGGTTCTGCCACCCCCTGGCTACCTGACTTTGGGTGAGTGACTTGAGCTCTGTGCGTCTCAGCATCCTGATCTTTAAACTGCAGGTCATCATCATGCTGACCTCCCAGGGCTGTTGTAAGGATTATACCAGGAAATAATGGAAAATAGCAGAATAGTACCTGGCACACAGGAAGTGCCTACTACATGTCAGCTACTATCATTCCTTTGCCCTTAGTTTCTCTGAACCCCGAGAATTAGAGGAGGCAAGTAGCTAGTTGCAGAGGACTGAGCTTTGTGTTTTATGTGGCTATGATTGAGTGAGAGCCTCTGCAAGTACTTATTGGCAAGACAGACTCCTGTAGATGAGTTATGTAAGTGGCATCCCAGAGGTCCCGGCATGGATGCAAACCAATTAAGTTAAGCACTTACCGCAATCACAAGTGCAACTCATAGCTTTAAAAGTGGGAAGAGAGGATATGTGAACTTGGCTTTGCATTACTCGGTTTTGTCAAATCTATAAGAAATACAGCCCGTGAATGCCTCACTCTTGTTCTTCTAAATTGTGAAATACTTTCTGTTGAATGAAGTGTAGAATTCTAGATCCATGTATTCTTAGCTGTGCAATTTTGAACATCTGTTTACATTCTCTTAAGACTTAGTTTCCTAATCCCTAAAAAAGCTTCAGTGCAGGAAACAGAAATCACCCTAAGAATTTTGAAGCACTGAGATTTATTCCTGGGAATGAACTACTTATGGAACTGGTGGGAAGGCTGAATGCTTGGGCTGTAGATTGGACATGTAGGGATGACTCTCAGAATATTAGGGGAGCTATAATCTTTGTCACAATCTTGGCAGTGAGTAATTGGCAGCTCACCACTGGAACAACAGAGGCCCAGAACACACCATCTTGGCTGCTGTCCAGGATTCAGGAAAGCCTCCATTGCCAGTGCAATGTCTGATCTGGACACTGGATCACTGAAACCAGCTGCCACTACCACTACAGCTGCCTTTGGAAGCTTGAGATGAAATGTTAGTGTCTCCATACTTTTTCTTGCCAGCTGAAAACGGTTCAATAGCAGGAAATGACACTTCACTCTATTTCTGCCTTCTAAATCTTGCCTGAGTGCATCTACATAATGGAATCTATCTCACATCTAGAACCCTAGCTGCAAGGGAGTCTGGAAATGAATTACTAGCTTTCTAGCCTCTCCAAAACAGGAAGCTACCTTAAGAAGATGAAAATTGATGCTGAGTAACTGGCCATATCTAGACCAGAAAATAGTAATAATAATAACTATGTCATAGAGTTATTGTGGGGATTAAATGAGATAATGAAATAATTTGAGCACCAGCAAAAAGCAGACAAACAATAAATTAATTATATCTAACACTACTCCTTCAGTGGGATACAATGCTTCATCTTCTAAAGATAAGGGAAAGACTCTTTCTTTAGGTGCTGGACTGAATTTCCTGCAAGGACAGGAGAATTCTCTACCAGCTCAGTGTCCTCAGTGCCACCAATGGCTCCTTCTCTACCTGAGGTCATAGCACAGGTGCCTGTAACAGCCCTGCTTATCTAGGGAACCTTTCCAGGGAACCTTTCCAGGCCATTCTACCTGTTCTTGGTTCAACTTCGCTGTTCTGAACTCTTCAGTTCCCATCCTGTTGCTTCAGGCCAAATTCCTAATTCTCTGTTTGCCCCTGTCATAGTGAGACCTGAATTGAATGAACTGTCTGCTTCATCTTGGTTTTATCTCTGGTTAGTACTGTTCCTATTTCACACCCAGCCCAGTCCTTTGAACCCTGTATTTAGCGTGGAGCCTAAGACCCCATTTGTCATCAAAGAAACCATGTAAGTACTGAGAATTCCAAGATAAAGCTCTAACAAAACAGGATGGCCTAAGGCAAACACAGAGAAAATTTATCTTCAGTGTCTTCCAATCCCCATTTTATGTTTAAGTATTTTCCACATACATGTTGAACTGGAGAGTTGCCTTTTTACTTGAGATCATGATAGACTAGATATTCTCAGCAAATCTTACTTGTTCTACATTTTTTCATGGTTTTATAAAGTAGCCCGTTGGCTCAGGGATTCTTATGCCTGTCTGTGCCTCAGTTCAGCTCAGTTGAATCAAATCTCTAGGGGAACAAGTGAGGTCTGGGCTGCAGTGTATTTTAAAGCTCTCTCAAGATAATAATTATAATGTGTAGCCAGAGTTGAGAACCACATGGCCAGCTAGTCTGACAATCTAACTTGGATTCACATGCCAAGGGGTGCAAATGTTTTCATGTGCTGGCCCAACCAGGGCAGTTCTGGTTGTTCTTCAGAACTGGTCTGCAGGCAATGCCATAACTCAAAAAGTAAGTTCATGATGGGATCTCCATCAAGATGAGATCTTGCCATCTCTTTGGCAAGATAAAGTGATAGGTAAAGTTCTGGTGTCAGGACAATATTTTAATAATCCTTCAGGTTATACCATTTAATCATGTGACTTTTATCCCTATTCATAAAACCAGTTCTAGCAGTTAACATTTGATTCTTGGTGAAAAAATTTTATTCTATAACATTAAATTATATTTTAAATTATTCTTCTGTGTAACCCCAGGCAATTACATTTTGTTTAATCTCTGCCCCCCCCCATTTCTTCATTTATTCAATAGGGATAGTAATAATAGCTACCTCAGAGAGTAATACTGTGACAATTATATGTAGTTGATGACATATGTAAAGTGTCTGGCATATTAGAGATGAAAAATGAATTTGATCTATTTTATTATTGAATTGTCATTTATTCTTTGGCATAGTGTTTATAAAGCTAAGTGATATCAGCAGGTAAATAAATTGGACATTCTCAAGTCTGTGATCAGTGGAAGAAATTGAAATGTGTCCTCTCAGAAAACCTGTGGAGTACTACTTAACATGGAATAAATAACCCTAATGGAAATTTCCAATAGGGATGGCAAGTTTAGGGTTACCTTCTTGGTTTGTTTATCTAAGTTGAACTGCTCCTGCTTGTGGGCTGCAGAATTAATGGAATAGGTAACATGTTGTGAGCTGTTTGCTCTACCGCTTTTCACATGAAGTGGATTACCAAAGTTCATTGTATGAATGAGGCTGATATAAATGCAGGGAGAGAATGGGTGGTAGAAAACCCAAGATGTTCTAAATACCATATGTATACAATAGCATGAATGAAAGCCTTGAAAATTTGGAAAAAATTCATGTGTAGCCATACAAAAGGGCCAAAATAAAGTATGATGTGTTTGCTCATTAATTTAATGAGCTTTAATGAACACTTAAGTGTGTGTCAGGCACTGAGCTAGTGCTCAGAAGAAAAAGAAAAATAAAACAAAGGCATAGCCCTCAATAGGTCAAGGACGCCTGGGGAAACTGATAAACAGTGAGTGTGATTGAAAGTAATGGTTTTTGGACTACTTGATAACATTGAACAAATAAGGAAACATTAAGTTAAAAATGTAAGATATGGGCCTCTCACCTTTGAAGATGGTCTACACTCTGTGGAGTATGTTTCTCCTTTGGCTACTCTTATATTCTGAGGAGACCCCGTGCCCTTGGACCATTTTGGAAAGACTGAAAAGAAATACAGTATATCAGATCATTATCCTGGACACCTATATAGTGCTTTATGTCAATTGTTTCTCAACAAAACTGGAAGAAAAAGAAGTGTATATGTGGGACTAGGAAAAAAAAGAAAATTAATGGATTAAGATTCCTATAATTCATAATTTAGAGAGAGATTATGCTTGTATTGCTCTTGTAGTACCAATGTAAGAAGTCCTAACAAAATGAATGTACTTTAAAAAATTACATAAAAATATAACATATAAAAACATTGGCTAGTAATCTTAAGGTGGTATGGTATTGTGGCTAGATTTCCTCCTTCATTTCTCTAGTTCAAAAATTTCTTGATTTTTAAATATATATTTTTTCTTAACAAAAAATTCAAACATAAACTATTTATGAAAATCCTGAATCAAACAAAGATGATCTACCTTCTATCTCTTTGCTTGCCCAACTTCATACTTGCCTCCGTTTAGGTTACTTGAAAGCCAAGACACAAACTTGGGAGCAGATATTTTCTATGAGAGGTGATCCTCAAAAGACTGACTGAGAGAATGAGGAAAGTGAGACACAATGAAGAAAAGCTAATACATACAGGGTGTACTTGTGAGCTGGTTATCACTGGAGCAACCAGAGCTCAGCCTCCCTTGCAAACCTCTGAGAACCATGTGATCTGTGCTTCAGCTGAATGGTCCCTCTCCTCTGAAAGATGGGAAGCTGGGCATTTATCCACACCTGTGCACCACTGACAGAGGACTGTTCTTGGAAACTTCAGCTCCCTCCCAACTTCCAGGCTGTGCTTTGCCAGGAGTAAGTGGTCATCCTTGGCTTAGAAGAAAGCCTGGAGGCAGAAGAGCAGAAACACCAGAGGGGGCGCTAGATGCAGACCATGTGCCTTGAGCTATCCACACTCTATGCTGAAATCAGGTGGACAGAAGCCTGGGCAGGGCACACAAAGCCCCTGCAGTATCCAAACACGTGCAACTTCAGGCTCTCTTCTTTCTGCTATTTAATATTTGTCAACAACTTAGGAACCTGAAAGGGAAGCTGATCACATGTGGGAACAGCACAGAGCTGGGAGATGAGAACAAATTCAATGACTGTCAAGTTCTGAAATATCTCAAGAAGTTGGAATGATGGACCAACTTTTAGGATGGGATTGAAAGAGTGAGAAGTGCAAATTAAAAATGTATACTTCCAAACAAACAACTGCAAAGACAAAGGCCTGGAAAACACAGTTTAACAAAAGAAAATTCCATGCAACAAAGCACATGTGGGTTGAGTAAAGCCTCGGTATAAAATATGAACCACCAGAAACTTCATCCTGGGACCTCCCTGGTGGCCCAGTGGTTATGATAGGGAAGCTGAGATCCCTCATGCTTGGGGCCAAAAAACCAAACCAGAAAATAGAAGTGATATTATATCAAAATTCAATAGACTTTTAAAATGGTCTACATCAAAAAATCTAAAGAAAAAAAAGAAATTTCATTCTATTTCACACTTCAGTGTCTGCATTGAATGTGGGGAGTATAAAGGTCATGGTATTCTGAATGAACTAGCTAGCAGGAATGCTGAGCTGAATTGTAGGCAATCCCCCTTGAAGTAGGGCATAGACCGAGGAGGTACAGGAGAATCACCAGGGTTGGCTCCCAGTGATAAGGAGGCAGAAACCATTCACCTTGGGATGAAGGGACTAGGAAGAGAAGCCTCAGCAAGTCGGGATAGGATGGGGAACATGAGTGCTTACTTCAAGTATCTTATGAGCTGTATTATGGGAAATGGAAAGAGGCTGTATAGCATGATGGCAGAAAGCTTGCAGTATAGAATCAGGGACACCTGGATTTGTTGTAGTCCCATTCTGATGTTTACTGATGGCCCTGTGCAGGTCATCTGAAAAATGAGAACACTAATGATACCTATGTCACATGCTTGTGTGTGGATTAAGTGAGATGTGTATGTAAATTGCTTAGCATAGTACCTTACCCACATGTGTACTCAAATAATAATGATAGTTAGAATCCTACATAAGAGAGGAATTAGACTTGGTTTCTTTGGCCACAACTTGGTGAATTAAGACCACTAGAAGTTAGTAATTTGATCTTAATCTGCAGAGAGCCTCTTGCACCATCAGAATGGTCCAAATATTGGATAGACTGCCTTTGGAATAGTGGTGTCCCTAACACTGGATCTAGGTAGTCAGCCAGATGGTCTCTGACTGCATCCTTAAAGGAGATTCAAGAGTATATTTAAGTCTCCTACACCTGGGGTCGCCACTAGGCCTTTGCTGCCTGCCGTGACTGGCATGGAGTCACCAGGGTTTCTATGGGAACCATGAGGGACTTAGAATTCTGTGTCTGAGCACTGAATCCCAGAGGAAAGAGACAAGCACTGAAGCAGCTTCCCCTACAATAGCATTCATTTAAAAAAATCGTCTAATTAAATATTAACCCCAGAGATGGAGCATTAATGGGTCTCTTATGTAAACTTTGTACATCTCACTCATAACTATCCGGGAAAGGACTTAGGTAGAACACTCCAAGGAAAATAAACTTATATACCTGTATCTTTCTTCCATGCCGTCACTAACAAAAGGCACAGAAGGCGGTCCTCAGCTCACTGCTGCTCCTGCTGCTGCTAAGTCACTTCAGTCATCTCCCACTCTGTGCGACCCCATAGACGGCAGCCCACCAGACTCCCCCGTCCCTGGGATTCTCCAGGCAAGAACACTGGAGTGGGTTGCCATTTCCTTCTCCAGTGCATGAAAGTGAAAAGTGAAAGTGAAGTCACTCAGTCGTGTCCAACTCTTAGCAACCCCATGGACTGCAACCCACCAGGCTCCTCCGTCCATGGGATTTTCCAGGCAAGAGTACCGGAGTGGGGTGCCATTGCCTTCTCAGCCTCAGCTCACTACCCTCTTTGTATTGCACCTCCTCTATTGACCACAGGTGCTTGGGAGGAAGATGGGGCAGAAGTGTCAGGAGGGAGGGCTTGGGACCAAACCTGACATCCTCTTTGCATCTATCCTGCCTTTCCTTCTCATCTCCTTTTTTCTGGTCCATCTCTGGACTCCTGATGTAACGGATTCTCGGGAGGCGACATAGGCAGAAGTAGTGGGGGTGGTTAAAAAGGGGACAAAAGGTGAGGAGGAGAAAGAAACATTTAGTGGAGTGCTTTGGGATCTTGGACAAGCCCATTGATCTTCCTGGGGTCCTCTGGGTGGGGGACAAAGGATTTGAACTACAGCTCATGGATTTCTTGAGCAAACATTTCGGAGCATTTCCGATGTAGTTGGGATACAGTGAGGAAAAAGGCCCAATTCTTGCCTTGGAGAATTCCTAGTATAGCTCAGAGGGTCTCAGTGTGGGGTCCATGTAATACTTGTGGTCAGAGAAAGGCCTTCAGGGGACCTGCAAAACCCTTGCCTTTGCACTCTAAATTTATGAGTATTTGTATTCGAGTGTGGGGAGGTGGTGGTGCAGGCAAGTCCTCTATGTTCATCAAATTGTTAAAAAAAAATTTCTTTCCCATCAAGTTCTTATTTGAATTCATGACCCTCCAAATTATTAAGAATCCCTGCAGTTCTGTTATTTGTGTCTTTATCAAGTTTGCCATCTTTGCATATCAACTATGTAGTTTAATTTTTCTTTAAAGTTGAACACAGGAGTACGTCTGCTTTAACAATAATATTCATGAAATTATGAGTGTGGGTCTGATGAGCCCATCAGTTTCTATCTCTATCTCTGTTTATCAACTTTAAAATAAATGCAAAGCCATTCAAATAAAAGCTGTTCCTTAGTGTACCACCCCAAAACATTCCTTACCACTGGATACTGGGTATCTGGCCAGCAGCATACTTCTGGAAATATGGGGTCTGGTGGCTCCCCCAAATCCATCCCAGCCCTGGGCTTCTTAAGACTTTTCCCCCACTTTCCTTCTACTCACTCCTCCGCTTCCTCTGGGGCCAGTTAAACGGCAGATACCAACGTTCCTCCTTTCCACATTGTCAGAGGCAGCCGCCAAACTCCGGAGTTGTCCCCAGACCTAAGCTAGCAGCAGGAGACCCCGAGTTTTCGCCTTGAGCGACCCCTCCCTACTGCGGGGCCTGCGCCGCTGGCCTTGCCGCTGCCTGGCTGACTTCCGCGTGAGTGACAGGGGCTGGCAGTGAGTGGAAGCAGTCCTGACACCCGAGCTGTGTGCGGCGCGCTAATTACACTGATGTGGGGTCTGGGCCGCTCGGTCCTTTGCTCAGAGGAAGGATGCGATGCAGGCGCGGGGAGCGAGCGGCACTACAGAGGAAGCAAGGGAACAGCAGCACCTAGGCACATCCATAATTTATAAAATGCCAGCAGCAACAAAGGCAAAGAGGGACCAGAACCAGGAGAACAGAATAGCATAAAGCTTTTTAATGGTCTTTTTCTATTAATGTCAGATGGGTGACCGCTTTTCAAGTGGGTGGAAGGGTTCCAACGCCTGCACGGTTCAGTCACAGAAGCTAAATGCTGCCATTTACCCCTCCTCCCCCAGCTTCATGGAAGAGCTTAGCTGTCCTCTAAGCCAAGTGTAATATTTGAGGTTTGAGTGGGTATCTGATCCATCTAAACTGCCTGCTTTTCCAGAGGAGTTTCTAGCAGAAGAATTGAAACTGCTCTGTTCATGTGTAATAATAATATCCCCAGCAATCTAGTATTTCTAACATTTGTAGAAGGTCCTGCAGCAGCAGTCCTCAACCTTTCTCGCACCAGGGACTGGTTTTGTGGAAGACAGTTTTTCCACGGAGAAGAGGGAGCAGGGCAGGAGGATGGTTTAGGAATGATTTGAGTGCATTATATTTATTGTGCATTTTATTATTATTACATCAGCACCCCCTCAGATCATCAGGCATTAGATCGTGGAGGTTGGGAACCCCTTCCCTAGAGTAGATTTTAAGAGCACGGACTGGTGAAACTCACCAGCAGTTGAGACCATGGAAACCTACCAACTGTCTTGTTGCCTCAGCTTCTTCAATTTTAAAACAGAGATGATAAAATCAGCTACCTCTTGAGACTCTTGGGGTGATTTGGTGATGATGAATATAAACTTACCTAACAGAGTTAGTATTTGTTAGCTTAACACTATCCAAGTGCTTCCACATTTGGTTTTATTTTTTTATGCTATTCATATTCTCCCAGAAGTAACTGCTCTGCTAAAGTTAGGTGTATTTTACCCATGCACAGTAAAAGGGAAAAAAATTTTTTTTCTTTTTTTTTTTTTTTGCTATATTAGTATCTTTAAACTTCCTGTTTTGGAGATTTGTCCATGTCACTATATGTAACTCTGGTTCATTTGTGAATTCTGCTAAGCAGAATCCTATAATTGATATTTCTGTTCTATTGCTATTCAAAATAAAAATATATAATAATTTGGCCACTCCAATTCCCTTGCTTTACTGATAGGCCCCACACTGTCTGAATCTCCCTCCATTCTTTCTTTTATGGATTTTCTACTTGATTTTCTAGTAAGGAGCACATGCCAGGATCCCAGGATTATTTTCCCAATGGATCAACATTTCTTAAGCATTAAATTTAGGGGAAAAAAAAATACCCTTGACTAATATTTTCTTCCCACAGACTTTCTGGAGACAAGTTTTCTCTAAGAGTCTCCTCTTGAATCCAGGAATACTTTAGAATCAAGGATGCCGTTTATGTCTAATATATACCCATAAGTAGCTTGAGTCACTGACCACCAAAACTAAGTAGGGACAAGGTAAGAGTGACCTTGAATACTAGCTAATTTCCAAAAGTGCTATGCAAATATTGTAAGCTCAAAGGAAATTAAGGGCTCAGTGGATAGAATTAGGCCTTCAGAACAAAAAAAGAATGATAAAGAGCTAAAAAAGAATGACAAAACACATCTAAAAGACATCTGAAAGACAAAACACATCTCAGCCCCTGCCAAAAACAAAACACTAAAAAATATCCATGGCGACAAAGGGAAGATAAATTGATGCCAAAGCTGACATCCCTTAACCTCAGATCACTGATCTTTCCTCACTCCAGTGTGCATGAGTTTCCAAGGGTTGCTATAATAAGGCACTACAGACTGGGTGGCTTAAACAACAGAAACTTGCCGTCTCCCAGTTCTGGAGGCTCAAAGTCCTAGGTCAGGGTGTCAGCAAGGTTGGTTCCTTCCGGAGGCTGTGGCAGAGAAACCGTTCCAGGCCTCTCTCTGAGCTTCTAGTGCTTTTCTGTCGGTCTTTGGCATCCCTTGGTTTGAAGATGCTTCACCCTAACCTCTGCCTTTATCTTGGCCTTCCTCCTGGGTGCTTATCTCGCTGTCCAAATATCCCCTTTAAATAAGCACACAGTCTTAACTTGATCATCTGCCAAGACCACATTTCCAAGGTCACATTTGCCAGGACTAGTGGTTAGGACTTCAACTTCTTTCTGGTAGACACCATTCATGGAAACATCATTCATAACATCATTTATGGAAAGCATTTTGGAGATCTACTTTATTTTTGAAAAGTTTTTACTTTCCAAAAGGATTCACCATATATGTCCACAAAAGAACTGTACATCAATGTTCATAACAGCATTGCTCATAAAAGTCAATGAGTGAAATCAATCTAAATGTTTATCACCTAGTAAATAGATTAAAAAATTGTGTTATAGCCATTAAATGGAATATTATTCAGCCAGAAAAATATAGTATTGATTCATATTACAACATGGATAAACCTTGAAAACATTACACTAAGTGAAAGAAGCCAGACACAAAGGCTTATATTGTGAGATTCCATTTATATGACATGTCTAGAACAGATGAATCCTTAGGATCCAGTCTACCTTATGGTAGACCACTGGTACCAAGAGCTGGGGGTGTAAGGAAAAGGTTATGGGATTTGGGTGGAGATGATGAAAATTTCTGAAATTAGTGGTAATTGTTTCACAACCTAGAAAAGTATACTAAAACCCCTGAATATTATAGTTTAAGAAGGTGAATTTTATGGTATAGTAATTAAATCTCAACAAAAATTAAAAAAAATTTTTTTTAATCCTTAAAAAAAGGATTCACCTATATGAACAAGTTTCCTTTAACTAACAGCTCTTTTAATACTTGGAAGAACCAAGTACAAAAAAGGGCATATGTTAATATGTGAATGGATAACATTAGAGTGTTAGGAATGATTATCTCTCATGGTGGGATTAAGGGTCATTTTTTTGTGTTTTTCTTTATTTTTCTATATTTTCCAAGTTTTCTACAACAAGCATTTTCTAATTTTACAGTAAAAAACTTTTTTTTTTTTTTTTTAAAGAATTTGCTTTCTGATTCCATCACAAGTACTTCTGATGTTAAGTCTAAACATCTAAATTTAGTCACACCTGGGGTGGACAGTTCCATGGAAAATTACACATAACACTGACAGCACCTCTTGTTTTATCTTTCATCTTAGAATTTCTCCAGCACAGCCCACATGAGTTTGCTCAGGCAGAACATAAGCTCTGCCCCAAAGTGTAGAGTAGTTATTATCCTCAAAGGATAGTGAAGAGTGTATACAAACTATTGATAAATGTGCCAGCTTCCAGATCTTTCTGGGGACAAGGTAGAGAGGCTTCTCAGGAGACTCCGATGGAAACACGCCTTCATTGTCCAAAGCAATTACAGTGGCAGGTATCTTAATGATGACCATGCTTCTTTTATCTCATTCTCCCCCATCCTTGCTTTCATTCTACCTTGGGTAACAGTCCAAAGAGCTATCTCTACTCAAAAAAAAAAAAAAAAACAACAAGGAATTGTTTTCAAGTAGTGTTTAGCATAGCAAGAGAGCACAGAAATTTAAATAAGAGCTAAAAGTAACAATAACTGCTAAAATTCATTGGATGTTTACTTTGTGCCAGGTACTATGTGTTGTTACACACCGTTCACTAAGACCTGGACAAACTCGTTTCATACACAAAGAAAACGGGATTCAGAAGCATTTATTAATGTAACTCAAGGGAATGAAACTAGTAAAGAGTGGAGTTGAATTCTTGGGCTGGCTCCTTCAAAAGCCAGAACACTTTACTGTCACATTATCATGCTTTGAAAGACTGAAGGTTAGGCAGCAATGAAACCGTCTGAACTCATGGTGGTGTGCTGTGCTTAGTCGCTCAGTCATGTCCAACTCTTTGTGGCCCCATGGACAGTACCCACCAGGCTCCTCTGTCCATGGGGATTCTTCAGGCAAGAATACTGGAGTGGGTTGCCATGCCTTCCTCCAGGGGATCCTCCCAACCCAGGGATCGAACCCAGGTTTCCCGCATTGCAGGTAGATTCTTTACCAACTGAATCAGCAGGGAAGCCCAAGAATACTGGAGTGGGTAAACTATCTTTTCTCCAGGGGATCTTCCCAACCCAGCAATTGGAGCAGGGTCTGCATTGCAGGCGGATTCTTTACCAGCTGAGCTACCAGGGAAGCGCCTGAACTCAGCCAAGGGGAAAAGTGAGTATTAGTTAATTTAACAAAAAAACAAAACAGTCCTCAAATCATTTACATGTGTCTTTGCAGAAATACATCTTTTTGCAAAATAAGACCTTTGTTTAAGGAGAGTCTTATTTGCCTATAACCCTTTTGGTCAGCAACTCTTTCTCCATGATTGAGCTAAAAAGAGAAAGATCTTGATGTTTCTTTTTGCACACAATTAAGAGATGACTGAGATGCACAAAGGACAATTGTAGTCTGGAATGACAATGAGTTGTGTGAGGTTATTTACTCCAAAGACATTAGGACTCTCAGCTGGCTGCATGTGCCCAGCACAAAGGAAAGTGGGTATTTGATAGCTCTCCAGTTCTTCTGTCTGGGGATTCAGCCAAATGGAATCATCCAGACTCAGAACATACTTTGGGGTCTGATTTTTCTATTTCAGCTGTCTCTGATAATCAAATGAGCCTAGTAAGAGAAGTACAGAGCTCAGACTCTCCATCTATCAATGTCCCAGGCTGACTTTGGAGATTTGAAACTCTAATTTGGAGGAATGAGGAAGATTGGCCAGACAGATGACAACAGTATGTTCTGCTGTAGTGTTGAAGACTTGTCTGTATGTTTAAGCCCAGGAAGGAGATAGAGAAAGAAGAGGCAGGTGGAAACCATAGCCAAAGGAGTGTTGGTGAGAAGTCACACTGTCTGAATAACTGTTATTCAAGGGTCAACTATATTAGGTCCTGGGCTTCACAGGCGGCACTAGTAGTAAAGAACCTATCTGCCAGTGCAGGAGTCATAATAGACTTGGGTCTAATAGATCCCTGGGTCAGGAAGATTCCCTGGAAGAGGAAATGGCAACCCACTCCAGTATTCTTGCCTGGAAAATCCCATGGACAAAGGAGCCTGGAGGGCTACAGTCCATAGGGTCTCATGGAGTCGGACACCACTGAAGCGACTTAGCACGCATGCACATATTAGGTCTTGTGTGCAGCTAGGTTCTCCAGGACTTGAATCTTCCAGGGCTGCAGTGAATGTGCCACTTCTGTTTCCTATTCCAGCACTTCATTTGTCCTTGGGGAACAACCATTGCCCCTCTTGATAAAGCTATCAGTCAAGGTGTCCTTGCTTCTCTTGGACAAGCTAGGTTTGTGACCCAAGTAGGCCATGCTGTTCCCTGAGAGTTCTACCCTCAAGAGAGAGTTCTTATCAGCTCCAGCCACATAGATGCCCCAAACTGCTATGGTTTCTGCCCTTTCTAGTTCCTTAAGTTTTGTGTATTTGTGTGAGCTCCTCCATAGCTTTTTTGTTAAAAAAGCTCCCCACTTTTTGGCCCAAGTTAACCAGTCTGTTTTTTTCACCTAGCTAATGAATCCCTACCATGTAAAGCTTTTATTACATGATGCTTCAGTGGTTAAAGAGAAAGTTGAAAAATTTGCAAAGCATTCTGAGGACAGTCACAAAAACAACTTGCAGATGATAGATTTGTGGGGCCCACTTCAAGAAATATCATTTTGTCCCAAGAAGGGAAATTTGTGCTGACTTATAATTTCTTCCTTGGAGAAGGAAATGGCAACCCACTCCAGTGTTCTTGCCTGGAGAATCCCAGGGATGGGGGAGCCTGGTGGGCTGCCGTCTCTGGGGTTGCACAGAGTCGGACACGACTGAAGCAACATAGCAGCAGCAGCAGCAGCATAATAACCATTTTTGACTGAGTCTGTGCTCCCTAACAAGATGGAAGATTGAGGAAATTATATTGGAAACTCATGTGAAAATGTTTCCCCCAGGACCAAGTTGTCTTTTAAGAGATAAATTGTGTGAAAATCTGCACTCAGTTCTCTATTTTATTTTTTTATTTTGCATGGAGACACAGCACACTTCTTCAGAGATTGTTTACATTTGTTTTCTGCAATTTTTCATGTCCATGTTACTCTTTAATTCACTACAGTCTGGTATCTACCCTCACAGCTGCCATAGTCAAGTCAAATGGGCCTTTTCTCGATGTCGTTTTATTTGGCCTGTTGAAGGTATTGCACTGGGGACCACTCCTTCCGTCTTAAAGCACCTCTTTCTTTGGCTTTCACGAGTTCACATTCTCCTGATTTTTTTCCCTCCTTCTTCTCCAGCTGATTCTTCTCAGCTACTTTTGGAAGCTCCTTCTTTTACCCATCCCTTAAATGTTGGTGTTCTTCAGGGGTTTGATTTAGGTCTTCCTTTCTTCACACTCCACACAGATGATGGGTTGTTTTATTCACTCCCATGGCCTCAACTGGCATCTATTTGCAGATAAGTCTTAAATGTACATCTCTCTCTTTCTCACCTCCGTGAGTGCCAGACCCTGTGTATAACAGCCCTCGAGAACATTCTTTTGAATATGTCATGGATACCTCAAGCCCAAATTTTCAAAACTGATTTATTTATTCTTTTCTGTAGCATATTTCAGCGTCACCAGCCACCCAGTTTTCCTGGTCAGACACTGGAACATCCTCTTGGACTCTTCCTTTTCCTTGACTTTCCACAGCCAATAAATCACCAAGATCTATCAGTTCAACCAACTAAAACATCTCTTTTAAATCTTAAAAAAATCTCTTAAATCCACTGCCATGCACCTATTCCAAGTCACCATCAACTCTCACTGCATGGCCTTCCGGCTAGTTCAGCTATCCGCAGAGGAGATTTCCTTCAACTCTTTATCCGCACCAGAGTGTGTCAGCCAGAGTGAATCTTTCAGAGCATAAATTAATTGATGGTGTCATTTCTCTGTTTAAAACCCGTCAGTGCTTCCACTGCTTTTAGGATCAAGTCTGGATCCTTGGCTAGCCCTTCCTTACTGCCCTTGCCAGCCATGCCAGCCTCATCTTTTTGTTGCTTCTCTCCTGCCTCCTTGAACTCCTGGCACATTGAACATCTCACACTCTGCTCTCTCTCTCTCTCCTTCAGCCTTTCACACACATCCCTTTTGCTTTTCACTTAGTCTTGCTCAGCTTCCATGTTCTTCTTCCTGGAAGCCATCCATGTGCCTCTCCTTCCCTCTTTCTCCCCGTCAGTTAGAAGAGTGCCTCCATCATGTGCCACATGAGACTCCGTGCCACCCAGTCACATGCCTTATCACAACATATTGAAATCACCCGTATTTAACCACTTGCCTGTATAGTTAGGGAGATAAAGGACCAGGGCGTCCCACTATTCTACACTAGTATCTAGTTCATCATTGGTACTCATTACACATTTCATGAATTAGTTAATTAATTAATAACATAAAATAATGTAAGAAAAGTTGGCAATTCACTTTTTATCACTACCATAAACACAAGATGAGGAAATAAAGAGCGAGGGAAGTTTGATTAAGCCATTTGGGAAAATTCCTGTAAGCTTGGGTTATTAGACATTAGTCTTAGCTTTCTCTGGGGAATGGTGGCATCTTCTTAGGAAACACAAAATACAAAAGAGAGTCTCACTTGCTTAGGAAAACAGACAGAGGATGGGACTAGGTGACATCTTCATGTTGGTGAAGCTTCAAGCTTCATGAAAAGCTGCAAATATGGATTCTGGCTGACTCAACAAAGTGCTTTTTACCCATTTCCATGTTACATGATCACACCTTCATTATGAAAATGCACATTTTGAAAAGATAAATAGCTTAAGTATTGAGAGGAATTATTATGATGCTTCCTTTTTGTATATCCTTAATCACTTTGCTTTCTGTCACTTCTCCATAGTTGATGAAAACCACCAGCTTTGGTGCAGTCTAACACCTACACACTCTGAGCCTGTGTCCTCGCCACTGAATGTGCTGGATGAAAGCCCATCACCCCCTCGACTGGATTCACTTTAAAAAGATGACTTTGAAACTACAGTGGCCCCACCAGGCAATCGTGTCACTTGCCCTTGGTTCATCCATCCTCCTGTATCCTGGACAATATTTGCACATGTCCTCTCCCAGTTTCTAATGCCTCCTCCACAATCCTCATGTTCAACTGGCAGGTCAGCTTTATGCTTCACTGAGAATAGAAGCAACTACAACCAAACCTAAACTTCCCAACATCTTCATTCTCCTACTCTGCCTCTTGTTACTGTAGAGGAGCTTTCCATAGTCTTATCCAAAGCCAATGCCTTTGCTTCTGTACTAAATCCTCTCTCCTCTCACTTACCCTAAGACATATTAATAACTTTGAAAAATCTGTCTGTACTCCCCACATAACCAGTTTATGCTCTCTAGAGCATATTAATCCCATCTTACAAAAGCCTTCCCTTGACTCCGTTCCCCTCACCAGCTGCTGCTATCCCACTTCTTTGCTCCCCTTTTCATCAGAACTTCTCTAGAGTTGTCTGTGTTTCCTGTCTTCAGTTCCTCTACTTTCCATCTCTCTTGCATCCAGTTCAATCAAGCTCCACCCGAACTCCTCCATTAATTTAATCAATGACCTGCCCTTGGTCAAATTCATTGGTTAATTAATCAGCCCTCAGCATCCTAAACCCATCAACAGTATCTAAGCAGTTGATCACCTCTTTGACTCACTTTTTACTTTGCTTTCAGAATGACACATTCTCTTGGTTTTCCCTTACCTTTAGGTTAATCCTTCACAATTTCCTTTGAGCTTCCTCCTCTTCTCTCCCAGCTCTTAATTGCAGTGCCTCAGGTTCAGTCCTTGGACTTCTCTCTTTACTTGCTCTCTACTGGCCATCTCACCAAGGCCCATCTCAAGTCTGTTGACTCACACATGTAAATTTCCAGCATCCATCTCTCTTCTGAATTTAAAATTTGCATATCCTACTGCTGATTTGACATCTCTCTTCAGATGTACACCTGAAACTTAATATGTCCAAGGACAGAACTCCTGATCTTCCTCAATAAATCTGCTCTAGCCCCAGCCTTCTCTGTCTCTGTTTATTGTAATCCCATCCTTCCAGGTGCTCAGGTCAAAAAACTTAGTCATTCTTCATATCTGGTCACCAGGAAATTCTGTTAACTCTTCTTTCGAAATATATCCGCCCATTTCTCACTGCCTTCGTGGCTACCACCCTAACCCATGCTGTCATCATTCTCATACAGCAGCTCCTAAGAATTGGGTTCCCCTGCTTGCATGCTTGCCCCTCTTTGCATTGTTCTCACCAAAGCAGCTAACATAAGTCAAGGCAGGTCATATCTATACTCAAGACGTTTCCTTAGGGTAGATGTCGACATCTGTACAGTGGCCCACAAAGCTCTGTGTGCTCTACATTTCTGCTCCCTCCCGGTCCTCATCCTCTACTGGGCTCACTCCATTCTAAACGCTGGTCTCCTTGCTGTTGTGTGAATATGCCAGAACACTCTGTCTGTGCTGTCACTGTTTCCTCTTCTTGGAATGTTCTTCCCACACATTATTTGCCTGCTTTCCTCACCTCCCTGAAATGTTTGATCAGATCTCATCTACTCACTTTCATAACACGGGCCACGTCCCGTTCTCTTGATTCTCTTTACCTTGCTCAACGTTGTCTTTTGTGTTATGGTACCTGTCACCTTCCAATTTACTTATTATTTTAACAATCTGTTTTCTGACTTCTTGTAGAATTTATTTATCTTTGACGGTTTGGGGGTATTACTTTCCCAAGCCTCTAGAACAGGGTTTCTCATCTGCAACACTGTTGATCTTTAGGTTTATGATGGGCTGCTGTTCTGTGCTTTGCAGGATGTTAAGCAGCACCCAGTTAGAACCCTATGTGAAACAACTGATTGGTTCAGGATTGAGAAAGGAGTACAACAGGGCTTTCTATTGTCACTCTTATACGCTGAGCATATCGTAAGAAACGCCAGGCTGGATGAGTTACAAGCTGGAATAAAGACAGGTGGGAGAAACATCAACAACCTCAGATATGCAGATGATACCACTCTAATGACAGAAAGTGAAGAGGAACTAAAGAAATTCTTTATGAGGGTGAGGGAGAAGAGTGAAAAAGCCAGCTTAAAACTAAATGTTAAAAAAATACTAAGATCATTGCATCTAGCCCCGTTACTGCATGGCAGATAAAAGGGGAAAAGGTGGAAGCAGTGACAAACTTACTCTTCTTGGGCTCTAAAATCACTGCGAATAGTGACTGGAGCCATGAAATCAGAAGATGATTGCTTCTTGGCAGAAAAACTATGACAAACCTAGATGGTATATTAAAAAGCAGAGACATCACTCTGTTGACAAAGTTCCATATAGTCAAGGCTATGGTATTCCCAGTGGTCACGTATGGTTGCGAGAGTTGGACCATAAAGAAGGCAGAGCACCAAAGAATTGATGCCTTTGAACTGTGGTGCTGGAGAAGACTCCTGAGAGCCCCTTGGACACCAAAGAGATCAAACCAGTCAATCTTAAGGGAAATCAACCCTGAATACTCATTGGAAGGGCTGACGCTGAAGCTGAAGCTCCAGTACTTTGGTCATCTGATGCGAATGGCTGACTCATTGGAAAAATCCTTGATGCTGGGAAAGATTGAGGGCAGAAAGAGAAGAAGGCACCAGAGGATGAGATGGCTGGATGGCATCACCAATACAATGGATGTGAACTTGGGCAGACTCCAGGAGATTGAGAGGGACAGGGAGGCCTGGCATGCTGCAGTCCATGGGGTTGCAAAGGGTCGAACACAACTGGGGGACTGAACAACAACAACAACGGCCTCTAACCTCTAGTTGCCAGTAGCTCCTGTAAATGTGACAACAAAAAACATCTTCAGACATTGCCAGATGTCTGTTTGGGAGCGAAGTAGTCCCCACTTGGGAACTATGGTAGAGAAGAGTGCCTACCCCTAGCTGACATTCCATCATTAGTCTTGAAAGGAAGGAAAAAAGGATGAGCAATTTTAGATACATGTATTCCTCGTGGTGTCTCCCAGCATTCGTAATTTACCATAGTCATCACAGGAGCAGCTTTCACCCTTGAGCAGTAAAAGCTGAATCCCAGGCACTCATAGGACACAATGGCTGGTTCTGTGCAACACAACTTGTGGGAGAGAAAGGTGTAAAGTTAAGGTTAGTAAAAGAAAATTAGCCATCCAAAGAAAGACACACAGAGAGGCACACTGTCTCGGAAGGGATGCTTATGAGAGTTATGTGGATTTGTTCAGGAGGATTTATAATAGACGTTGGGACATTGAGTCTATTTCTATACAGCTTTCATTCCCTTGAACAGCCATCTTTGCTTCTCAGTATACCTATAAATCAGTTTCAGGTGTCAACATTTGATTCTGTCCAAAGATAGTAAATGATTAAAAAAAGAAAAAGAAAAACTAATAATGTGAATTTTGTTGAGCCCATATAGGCATTGTCATTTAATTCATAACAGCCTTGGGAAGTAGGTCCTACTATTAGTCCCCATTCTAGATATGAAGAAATAGGCTTGGAAAGGTTAAATAATTTGTTCAAGGCCACATAACTGGAAGTGTGAATGGGCTGGAATGATAGACTAAGTATGTTAATGTTCATATATTAGAAGTATATAATATGTGCTCGTGCTCATGCTCAGTCACATCTAATTCTTTGTGAACCCATGGACTGTAGCCCACCAGGCTCCTCTGTCCATGGAATTCTCCAGGCAAGAATAGTGGAGTGGGTTTCCATTCCATTCTCCAGGGGATCTTCCACCTAGGCATCAAAGCTGCATTTCTCGTGTCTCCTACAATGGCAGGCAGATTCTTTACCACTGTGCCATCTGAGAAGCCCTCTTATATACAGTGTTACTTATAAAAGGTTTTATTAAGTAACATTGTGCAATCATAAGACCCATGCACAAGTCGGTCTCATTAAGTGACAGCTATAAATGCCACCTGAGCCCCTCATTTCTTTCCCACAGTCAGAAAATACATAGCACATCAAATCATAAAGACAATAATAATTTAAGACTTTGGGCTGATTCTCTTATTGGAGTGTTCTTTTTTATTTTCAAAGGAAGAGTACTCTTCAGGAAAGAATGAGGCCAGCAATTCTGTGCAGTGAAAAGACTCCGTGGACTTAACATGCTTTAAGGCATGAGGAAGAGTTGCCTTTAACAGAGTATTTCTCCTAAAGGATGTGTCCTCAGAGTCAAGATTCCATTTAGCTTGTTTATTTAGTTGAAAGGCAAATCATACTTATGGTACAAAATTAAAAAAAAAAAAAAACCTACAGTGAAAAGTAAGTCTCTCTCCCTCTCCTTTCTCCCAGTCACTGAGTTTCTCTCTTAAGAGACACTCTCCTCTCTCCAGTTCCGTGGGAGTCCTTCCAGTCCCTCTGCACAAACAGCCATGTTGGTGAATTCAGGACTTCATCTGGAGAGCATTTCCTGCTTCCAGCGCACATCCACATTGAGAGCATCTTCTCTCAATCTCAGCAAACTGCCCAACTGCGTGAAGGAAACCTGCTGATTACCTGCATGTGTGTCCCCTTCACAGCATTCATCCAGGGTCCTGAGACATTTAACGAGCTCTGGTGTCTCCGCCACAAGTTGCTGCTCCCTTTCCATACTCTTAGAAAGATCTGAACACAAATGTCCCACAGGTATTTAGTTGTAAAACCCAAATAAAATGAGTTAGCACTCGCCAAGATTGATTTTTTTTAAGGCAGTGATCCTTGAATTTCCCTACACAGGCACGTTTCTCCCCTTCTCTGCTGGGCTTAGATGCCAGCTGTATGTTGCCATGGTCCGAAGAAGGACCTGTGTGTCTCCCCTGGCAGATGCTGCCACTGTTTTAGCCTGAGGGCCCTGCAGGCAGCCCCTGGCAACATTTTAAATTCAACATCAAACTTCAACTTGAAATTTGAAAAAGAGGGGGGGAAATGACAAGATGTCAAAGTCTCTGAACCCAGCAAGTGGTGCTTGCAAATGTACCCAATCGGGATTGCTTTGAGCAGGGGGGACGTTCCTTGTTTTTTGTGGCTGCTGAAAGTGACTATACACCATCAAAGGGACCTTAAAAGATGTTGGAAGAGCTCAAAGGGGCTGCTGTGTATCAGTAAGAAACCTCCAGATCTGGCCAGCGAGCCTTGGAAGCAAAGGCAGGTGGAAAGCTTTCCAGAGTATATTTTTGAGGTCAAATAGCAGGTTGCAAAACAATGCATATAAAAGGCCCATCCTTGGAAAAAAATTGTGTGCGAATACATAGCAAAAACTTTAGCAAGCTATACTCGTTAAAATTCACAGTTCTAAGATCATATAATATTTAAAATTTCTTCCTTATATCTTTCTCTATCTTCTGATTTTTTTTGCAAAGACCCGATGTATTACATTGTAACCACAAAAATACTATCTGTATAAACTTTGAAAATACAAAAGAAAAAACCTGGGTGTCTAGCCCCTCAGTGCCTACAGACTCCTAGAGCAGAAAACAGCAAGTTCTCAACTGCCCAGGCAGCTTAGTGCTCAGATCTCCAGGTGTGTAGAATTCAGGGGGCAAGTTCACTTAGCACAGTGCTTAGCGTGGTGGAACCAGAGTTCAGTAATAATAGCATCCAACTGGATAGTGAATCACAGCATAGCACTACTTTCACCATCCATTGCATCGCACAGCCTCTCTGGGAAGTATACATACAGAGCAGTCATCTTTATTCTCAATTTGCATATGGAGAAACTGAAGCTAGAGAAATGTAGGAGGTAAGGAGTAGCTTTGCCTGAAACTTGTCTTCAAGCATTTACCACCACAAAATTGAAGAAAGTAGGGAAAACTGCTAGACCATTCAGGTGTGACCTAAACCAAAACCCTTATGATTATACAGCAGAAGTGAGAAATAGATTTAAGGGCCTAGATCTGATAGATGGAGTGTCTGATGAACTATGGAATGAGGTCCGTGATATTGTACAGGAGACAGGAATCAAGACCATCCCCATAGAAAAGAAATGCAAAAAAGCAAAATGGCTGTCTGGGGAGGCCTTACAAATAGCTGTGAAAAGAAGAGAGGTGAAAAGCAAAGGAGAAAAAGAAAGATATAAGCATCTGAATGCAGAGTTCCAAAGAATAGCAAGAAGAGATAAGAAAGCCTTCGTCAGCGATCAATGCAAAGAAATAGAGGAAAACAACAGAATGGGAAAGACTAGAGATCTCTTCAAGAAAATTAGAGATACCAAGGGAACATTTCATGCAAAGATGGGCTTGATAAAGGACACAAATGGTCTGGACCTAACAGAAGCAGAAGATATTAAGAAGAGGTGGCAAGAATACACAGAAGAACTGTACAAAAAAGATTTTCACAACCCAGATAATCATGATGGTGTGATTACTCATCTAGAGCCAGACATCCTGGACTGTGAAGTCAACTGGGCCTTAGAAAGCATCACTATGAACAAAGCTAGTGGAGGTGATGAAATTCCAGTTGAGCTGTTTCAAATCCTGAAAGATGATGCTGTGAAAGTGCTGCACTCAATATGCCAGCAAATTTGGAAATCTCAGCAGTGGCCACAGGACTGGAAAAGGTCAGTTTTCATTCCAATTCCAAAGAAAGGCAATGCCAAAGAATGCTCAAACTACCACACAATTGCACTCATCTCACATGCTAGTAAAGTAATGCTCAAAATTCTCCAAGCCAGGCTTCAGCAGTACGTGAACCGTGAACTTCCTGATGTTCAAGCTGGTTTTAGAAAAGGCAGAGGAACCAGAGATCAAATTGCGAAAATCTGCTGGATCATTGAAAAAGCAAGAGAGTTCCAGAAAAGTGAAGTTGCTCAGTCGTGTCCGACTCTTTGCGATCCCATGGACTGTAACCTATCAGGCTCCTCTGTCCATGGGATTTTCCAGGCAATAGCACTGGAGTGGATTGCCATTTCCTTCTCCAGTGGATCTTCCCGACCCAGGGATCGAACCCAGGTCTCCCGCATTGTAGACAGACGCTTTACCATCTGAGTCACCAGGGAAGTCCAGAAAAACATCTATTTCTGCTTTATTGATTATGCCAAAGCCTTTGACTGTGTGGATCATAATAAACTGTGGAAAATTCTGAAAGAGATGGGAATACCAGACCACTTGACCTGCCTCTTGAGAAATCTGTATGCAGGTCAGGAAGCAGCAGTTAGAACTGGACATGGAACAACAGACTGGTTCCAAATAGGAAAAGGAGTATGTCAAGGCTGTATATTGTCACCCTGCTTATTTAACTTATATGCAGAGTACATCATGAGAAACGCTGGCCTGGAAGAAACACAAGCTGGAATCAAGATTGCTGGGAGGAATATCAATAACCTCAGAGGGAGATGGTGATGAACAGGGAGGCCTGGCGTGCTGCGATTCATGGGTCGCAGAGAGTCGGACACGACTGAGCGACTGAACTGAACTGAACTGAACTCAGATATGCAGATGACACCACCCTTATGGCAGAAAGTGAAGAGGAGCTAAAAAGCCTCTTGATGAAAGTGAAAGAGGAGAGTGAAAAAGTTGGCTTCAAGCTCAACATTCAGAAAACAAAGATCATGGCATCTGGTCCCATCACTTCATGGGAAATAGATGGGGAAACAGTGGAAACAGTGTCAGACTATTTTTGGGGGGCTCCAAAATCACTGCAGATGGTGACTGCAGCCATGAAATTAAAAGACGCTTACTCCTTGGAAGAAAAGTTATGAGCAGCCTAGATAGCATATTCAAAAGCAGAGACATTACTTTGCTGACTAAGGTCCGTCTAGTCAAGGCTATGGTTTTTCCAGTGGTCATGTATGGATGTGAGAGTTGGGCTGTGAAGAAGGCTGAGTGCTGAAGAATTGATGCTTTTGAACTGTGGTGTTGGAGAAGACTCTCGAGAGTGCCTTGGACTGCAAGGAGATCCAACCAGTCCATTCTGAAGGAGATCAACCCTGGGATTTCTTTGGAAGGAATGATGCTAAAGCTGAAACTCCAGTACTTTGGCCACCTCATGTGAAGAGTTGACTCATTGGAAAAGACTTTGATGCTGGGAGGGATTGGGGGCAGGAGAAGAAGGGGACGACCGAGGATGAGATGGCTGGATGGCATCACTGACTCGATGGGTGTGAGTCTGGGTGAACTCCGGGAGTTGGTGATGGACAGGGAGGCCTGGCGTGCTGCGATTCACGGGGTTGTAAAGAGTCGGAGACGACTGAGCGACTGAACTGAACTGAACTGATTTTAAGATGTGCACACACTTGGGAATCATCTTGTGAATTTCAAACTATATGCTGCTCCTTTGGAGTGATGATGAGAAAATTTTCCTTGAGAACCAGAAATGTAAACTTGGGAATCATTTGAGACAAAGGCTTCTGAAGGCAATGCATTATCAATTTCACATAGTTGCATTATTGGATAAAGATCATCGGATCAGGGAATTGTACTGTCCTACCTGGCCTCCAGTGAACATTTTGCAGGACTTTAAAGGGCTGAAATTTGGGCAGGGGCTGCCTCTCATTCTAGGTTTGGCTCTGGCCCTTAACATGTGGGTGACACAATATGACACTCTTTTCTTGATGAACAAAAGAATGAATGAATTTGGATCAGAGTTTTAGAGGAGAGAGACCCTTCATTCTCTGTCCCACGCTTCGAGTCTGTTTCCCCGTATGGCTCACCTCTGATCCTCTCTGCTTCTTCTCCCCTACCTGACTCCTCCCCTGCCTCTGATCAGAACTTCCACTTGGGGGTGGGTGGCTTGGAGGGTAGAGCTGAGAGAAATATGGGAAGTATAGAAAAATACGGTAAGAAGAGGGGTGGGTACTGTGTATAAAATAGGTAGCTAATGAGAACCTACTGAATAGCACACGGAACTCAATGCTCTATGTTGATCTAAATTGGAAGGAAATCCAAAAAGGAGGAGGTATATGTAGACATATAGCTGAATCACTTTGCTGTACAGCAGAAACTAAGAGAACATTGTAAAGCAGCTATACTCCAATAAAAATCTTTTTTTAGAAAAAAGAACAGAGGTGGGTAGTCAAATATAAGATATTAAAGAAGAATGTAATCCCTTTGCTCCCTCATCTACCAGAAAAGGAATGCAATTTCCCCTCAATTCTAGCTGCTCTGGGCACTGACTATAAAAATATTAAATGAGAAACGGAGTAGGTTGTTGTCATTTCAAATACAAATGGGCATGCACATTCAGCCTTTACGGCTAGATAACTTCCACTTCCAGCGCTCTGTATGTATTGGCTTTGACTTATCGATAGAACATCCTGGGGCCTGTAGTCCTCCTTCCCACAGAGCAAAGACACCATCAGCAACCGCTTTCTCCTCTCAACCCATGAATAATAATGTGGATGATGATGACGGTGTTATTATTATCATTTGGTATTTAGCCAACGTCTTTCCCCGAAGTACTTAAAGCACTTTATAGGCATTGCCTTATTATTCCTCACAATACCTCCCCTGAGAGAGGGCCAGAACAGAGAGTTGATTTCCATTTCACTGAGAGAAGAGGCTGAGACCCAGAGCGATGAAAGGTCTGCTCCAAGGTCACCTGGAGAAACTGGGCTGAGGTTAGGAGAAGAACTGGGGTCTGGTAATGGCTGTTTAAGGGCGCCTTCCCACCCGCCTTGAGGAAGGAGTCATTAGCTCATTCACTGAGTTGTAAGTGTAATAGAACATTAAAAGGGAAGTTTTGGCCAAGGCAAATTCTAAAGTGAGGTGCTGGAACAAGATATGAACATTTTCAAAGGGGGTGGCTGAGAAACCCCTTGCTCACCTCAAGGGTATAAAAGGGCCATTAATTGGAGATGAGAGGAGTTTTGAAGAGGATTTCTTTACCCCAAGGGGAGGCATGGAGGCTGTGCTTCACCTCAACCCCAAGGCAAAAGACTTCAAGACCATCAAAGAACTTAAAATGAGTCACTTGCTGTTTCTAGTGGGCAGTGGACAGCTGTGAGCCATGTTCGAGAAATCTAAGGAAGATGAGGTTGGCCTAGTGGCCTCTGATGATGGAGGTCTGAAACTTGGGAAATCATTGTTCTCCTAGAGTTAAATGGAGTAAAGGATACCTGAGTATTTCCCATCATCAGATATGGACCACATGCAAGAAAAAGTCAGCTTGGGGCCATTGCAGATTCTGCCCAAAAAGTCCACCAGAGGCAAGGGGGCCTTGGTAGAAGAACACCTGGAAGTGAAATCTAAGATGCCCAGGGGTAATGGGAGGAGCCATAAGCAATGAGCAGAATAGGAGGCATTAAGCAAGCAATCTGCACTGATGTGGGTCTCAATGAATGCAAGGAAACCTCTCAAGAGAGTGAGCTTTACACTTCTGCCAAGTCTAATATTGGCATTGTCCAGGGAGAACATTCCTGCTTCTGTGTATGGTCAGGCCACTCAAGATGGCTCTTTCTTGCCCTCTGTACATCCCCTGCCTGACCAGCCTGCCTCTCCTACACCCTACTTACAACTGACTGACCTTGCTATGTACTTGTTCCGGGCCCCAACTGGTGACTGTTCTTATCAAAGCGCAGTGAGTGGTGTGCACCTCTGCTGGTTTCCCCGGTAACTAATGAGCCAACCTGATGTCAATTCTCCCTATAACTGGCAATCTCTCTCCCCACACCAGGGAGTGAAGACTAATGCCTTGTCCTGCCCGCTGTCCACTGCACACTGGGGTGTTGCTCCAGGACCTTGCCTCAGACATGTAAGCTCCCTGTCCATCAGACCACTGATGTCTGTGTTGCTGAATCTGGGCTCTTTCCTCAGTCTTCAAGCTGGGCAAGTGCAGGCCTTGCAGACCTGTGGGGTCCAGCCCAACATCCTGTTACCTCTGCTCCCTCAGCCTGCCTCTCCTGCAGGAGTTAGGTTGAGTTAGGAATGAGAAGTATTTACAGAAGTCTATCAGATCCCATCCCCCAACTCCAGTGCTAAGGCAGGGGAGCTGAACATTTAAGTTATATTAGATATATTTATTATTACATGGTGACTGGGTATCTTAATTACCAAATTGAGACCATGTTTTATGAATTAAAGTAAATATAAGTTGCCTAAGAGTAAACAGAACAGTCATGGGAACCAGCCTAAATATTTATCCTGTGGAAGAACTCACTCCACAGGGCAGGTGTAAATGAACAGAGGGGTCAACATTAAATTGCTTTGTGATTACATCCCATGAACTTGTTTAACAAAATAAGTTATATAAGCTTTCGTAGGGTCAGGTGTCGTACCAAGAAACACTGCAATGCTGTAAACATGATTTTCACCATCATTTATATCTAGTTTTATCCAACATCATATAAAAGTGAAAGTGTTAGTCGCTCAGTCATGTCCGACTCTTTGCGACCCCATGAACTGTACCCTGCCAGGCTCTTCTGTCAATGGAAAATTCTCGAGGCAAGAATACTGGAATAGGTTGCCGTTCCCTTGTCCAGGGGATCTTCCCAACCCAAAGGATCAAACCCAATTTTCCCGCATTGCAGGCAGAGTCTTAGCTGCCAGGGAAGCCCTATCAAAAAGCAGCTACCATTCAAAAGCACAGATTGTGGGTGAGGCACTGACAAAGCCCTTCACATCCATCATCTCAGTTAATGCTCTCAGTTACCCTAAGAAGGAGATTTTCCTCCCATTTTTTTGATAAGGAAACCAAGGCATAGAAAGGTAAAGCCAACTTGCCTATAGGTACACAGCTTGTTAAGTGGCAGAGCTAGAATTCACCCCAGGTTTGTCTGACTCTAAACCTTGCTTCTAAGCCATGCTATAAACCTTCTTCAGAGTCATACAAGCTGTTCTGGGCCTTTTCAGTGTCCTCCTGTCAGGGTGACACACATTTAACTTTTCTATCCTCTGAGAGTCTATATCACAGCCTGGAAGTTTGCCCAAACTGAGGACCCTGAGCTCAGCAGTGTCTTGGTCCATGGGTGGAACTTAAAAGTCTATTGACTGGCTGGTAACACATATTCAAGTGTGAGCTTTGGAGTCAGGTTGACATCTGACATTTATTAGGTGTGTGATCTTTGGTAAAGTAGTTATCCTCAGTTTGATCATCTGTGAAATGGGTTGATAATGCCTTCCTGGGAGGGCAGCTGGGAGGATTGAATAAGCCAGTTATCTATTACTCTACATGCCTTAAGTAATTGTTGAAAGAGTCACTAAGTGTAAGTGTAATGCTGCCTTGTTGGTGTTTAGTGGCTGAGTTGAGTCTGACCCTTTTGTGACCCCATGGACGGTAGCCTGCCAGGCTCCTCTGTCCATGGCATTTCCCGGGCAAAAATAGTGGAGTGAGTTGCCATTTCCTTCTCCAGGGGATCTTCCCAACCCAGGGATTAAACTTGTGTCTCCTACATTGGTAGGCAGATTCTTTACCACTGATCCACCAGGGAAGCCACTAACGCTGCTTTGTGTTGTTCCTTATTCACATATTTAATGACTAATATTTCCAATCAGATGAGAGGTTTCATAATGGGTCAGTTCTCATCCTCTATGCAAGTATTAGGTAGACAGTGCTGGGTGGATCTCAGCGGCTGATTGATATCAGCCATTTTTGCCATGGAAGACTGCATGGTCTGGAAACTATCCTATCAACATGGAGAAGTATCCAGTCAGGGCAAGTGCATTTCAGGGAAGTGAAGTAAAGGTATGTGACTAATGCTCAATTAAGTTGATAGCTAAAAAAGTATATGTCGTGAGTCAGTGCATATCCGAAGTGCCTATTATATATAATCTCACCGACTCTTCACACAATGCTGTGAAGTAGAGGCTATTAGTGCATCTTGTTTTCTTTGTTTGGCTTTAGGAAAATAAGACTTAAGAGAGGCTAGGTAATTTATCCAAGGTCATATGACCACTGTGGGGATGATGGTATTGAAAACCCATTAACCATTTACTGGACCTAGGAAGTCTGCCATTAGTAATTCCTACCTCTGATCTTCCTTATATATAATTCTAGTGTTCACCCAGCATAAAATGTTATTACATGTCTTCTCTTATCTACTGTATTTTAACATTCACACTTTCATTCCTTTTGATATTTATCAAGTTATTTGGCATCCCCCTTGGAAATAAGGCAAAGTGGCTAGAAAAGAATGTGTCTTGCCTATTGTTTTATAAGCATTTTGAATTCAGAGAACATGTCTTCCCCATCTTTGTGTCTTTTCTGGGCCTTGCTCAGAGCATGTGCTCAGTGAAGACTTGTTAAGTAGACTGTTGATCAGATATACTCCCAAAATATGTATTCAATCTGTTCACTTCTCCCCAACACCACTGTAACTCCAGTTCAAGCTACTAATAAGTTCAAGCTACTCTCCCCTGGAGAACAATAAGCCGGTTTCAGACTGTTTCTTCCATTTCCACACTGTGACTGTAGTGATCTTTTTTATACTATTTGTAACAGGAGTAATAATTTGGAAATTTTAAACTAACATACCATTCTTTTCCCCATGAAGAGTCCAAACAGCCATCTGCCATTGCATGCAACTTCTGGTGAGAGTGAATGGGGATGTCTGTCCTGGAGGAAGCAAAAATGGATGCAGGAAGTCCACACCAAAGGAGAGGGAGAGGGAGGCTGAGGCCCTCTATTCCAGGGGGCCTGGGGGTAAGATTAGGGGACAGAGATGGTGAAACATGTGTGCCTGCCTCCTGCTAGGTGGATTGAAAGGAGACTTTCACTTGGCTTCCTCATTCTGATTTGGCCTCTGGAAGGAGACTGCCTTGCCCGTGCCAAATGTGGAAGAGTCACTTCAGGGTAAAACCAATGGCATGGAATGATAGAGTTAAGTCACAAAAAAAATCTAACCTTGGCCCTTTATAGCACAGAAAGTATCTAGAAGCTCCCTTGTGCTCCGTGGAGGGCTGCAGTGGAATGGTTTGGAAAGTGTATTGACCATGGAAAAACTAAGGACTGCAAGCTGACCCCCGAACCCAGAGTTGAACGGGACTCAAGGGCAGGCTGCAAGGTCTGTAGTACCAGGAATATGGAAGTTGGTATAGATGGGCTGGGGTGTTGGGGCTTTACCACCAGGGGTAGTAAGACAGGCATGCTCACTCAGTTCTGTAGCAGGTAGGAAAGGAGAGGAAGGCGAGGGCCCATTCCTGCTGCAGAGTCTAGAAAGGAGTCTGCTGCTGCTGCTGCTAAGTCGCTTCAGTCGTCTCTGACTCTATGCGACCCCATAGACAGCAGCCCACCAGGCTCCCCCATCCCTGGGATTCTTCAGGCAAGAACACTGGAGTGGGTTGCCATTTCCTTCTCTAATGCATGAAAGTGAAAAGTTAAGTTGCTCAGTCATGTCCTACTCTTAGCGACCCCATGGACTGCAGCCTACCAGGCTCCTCTGTCCATGGGATTTTCCAGGCAAGAGACCTGGAGTAGGGTGCCATTGCCTTCTCCAGAAAAGATTCTGAGACCCTAACTAAGACCCACGTTTGGTCCAAGGCCCTTCCCTGCCCCCCACAAGGATTTGTCTGTCCTCTTCCATACCTCAGGGGCCATTGGTGGGGGAGGGCAGGCAAATCCTCCCGGCATTTTCTGAGACCAAGATATGATAAATATTGAAATGTCAAGTTTCTGCTGAAGTTAGGGAAAAGTTAAGATTGGATCTATGTGAGGAAATAGAGAAACATTTCCTTTGCACATCTAAACAAAGTTGAGTACGTTTCCACTTGCAGTTAAGTTAAATCTAAACTCCCTCCCATGGCCTACAGGGCTCAGCATCATCTGGGCCAAGTCAAACTCCCCCATAACTCACGTCTGATGTTGCGTCAGTCCTGAGAGCATATGCACGTCTCTCTAGTCAATCCTCAGAGTTTGTGCGCCTCTCACCTATCAATCCAGAGCGCATGTGCGCCTCTCTCCCGTCAATCCTGAGCGCACGCGCACCTCTCTCCACTCAGTCTTGAGAGCATGTGCACCTTTCTGCAACGGGACGTGACATTGATGCCGCCCTCTATGGAAACTGCCTTGTCCAGCATTCTCTGAATTACATCTTCCTCTCTCTTCAGGCTTAAGCTTACATGTCACCTACCTACTCAGAAAAGCTTTCTGTGACCCCCTCACCTCAAATAGCTGCCTGTCCCCGTTGTCTGTTTTCCTCTATCCTGCAACTCTCTTTGGGGTCGTGGTAACAATTTGGAATTATTTTATTTGTATGCTTATTCATTTCCTCGTTCACTGCCTGACTTTTAGACTCTAAGTTCCCTGAAGACTAGTTAACTAAAGTATCTGATGAAGAGAGTGAGGAAAGGAGGGAGGGAGCCTTGTTAACAGATATTCTCAACACGAACAGAACTGCTGAGTCATTCTCACAGTCTCAAAAACTGTTTCTCGAGCATTGTAGCAGATGCAGTTGGTACCCAACCTGTATCCTTTTATTAGGCCAGTACATCCTTGCACCAGCCCTGCAGAGGTTGGCTGCTACTGGCTCACATATTTGTAATCTGCTCAAAAGGGCTGTCCACGCCTGCAGAGAGCCACATGGTGGGAGATGCCTCCAGAGGTGGGAATGGCATGGCATCTGGCTGATTGACGGGGGAGCGTGACAGTTCAGCTCCTTTGCCTGGGCAGGATAACCTCGGAGATGCAGTTCATTCCACAGAGATCCCAGGGAGATCGCTTCTCGGCTAGGTTTTCCCTAAGTCCCGTCTTTGCCAGGCTCCTTCTCCTGTCCTGTCTTCTGCTCTCCCTCTTTCTAACCCCTGTCCGTGACCCTATTAGAGTCTTCTTCTGAGGGTAGTCCCTCTCAATCACTACACAAGAATCACCATCTGGGCCTCTGCATCTAGAGAAACTCATTTATTGCAAGCTTCTTTCACGGACACTGTGCTGGGCAGGGGCAGTGGAGGAAGGGGTACTGAGAAGAGGACACAGGCCACCGCTGAGGCTGGGACCACAGCAGTGTTACCTTCCTCTTCCCCATCCTTCACACCCCGATTCAACCTTGCAGATGCCACGGACGTTCCACTCAGAACACCATCAATAATTGAAGAAGCTCCAAAAGAGGGACTGTAAACGAAGATGAAAGATGCCAATGGAAGACAGGCAGGTCCCACTGCTTGGGGAGGACCTAAGCGATCATGTCTGGGAAAAAAGCATTTTAGTTTTCTGCTGTGAGAAAGCTCCAAATGCTTTGGAGGCTGAAGAAGCAGTTCTGACATAGACACGAGAGCGCAGGCAGGGCTGATGGGCCTTTTTCATCTCCCCTTCTTTGGCTGATCAAGAGGCAGGCACTATAAATCTGATGGCAAGGGCTGAGACAGTAGCAAACTTCTTTTCATCTCCCTTCTTGTTTTTTGGAGGCACTAAGGAATGGGAAGCCAGCCATGCCCTGACTGTCAGGCAGCCTCAGAAGGGGAGGGACGCAGCCTGGGGAGTTTCGCCCTGGTCCTCAGGTCACAGTGTGGTGGGGTGGTGGTGCAGTAGCAATGCCTGTGTGAGGCGTAAGATGGCAGTCCATTTGGTGCCGTCCTCCAAGTCATCTCAGGCACTTGCAGCCAAGGAAGAATGAGAGAGAAGTCAGGTCAAGAGTAAAATTAAAGAGGGAACATGTTAAAAGGGATATTTAAAGGAAGTGTTTTCATCTGAAACAACCTGCGCTCACCTCTTTTTGGAAGCCTAAATGTCAAGCAACAACTACTTATTAAGAATTTATAAGGATGCAGACACTGAGTTAGACATTGATATAAACCTGAACCCTCGAGAATGAGACATGCTCAGCAGTGGATTCAAACCAGCTGGGGAATCCAGTTATGCTGAAGACAGGCATCCTCTACGACATCTGTGGCTGGGAGTCCTGGCTTAGAATTCAGGCTGGATTGGCATGCTTGGTGGATCGCAAGCTCCTTGAAAACAGGGGTCTTTGTCTTGTTCCCCAGTCTTTCTCCAGTGTTTAGAAACAGAACTCTATGAAATCAAATAATAAATGGGCAAGATAAGTGTACTGACTTGGCGTTCATTGGCCACCCATCTCCTTTTCTCATGAGCTAGGTTTCTTTGGCAAGATAACTTGAATTTTCTGAGCTTTGGTTTCCTTGACTATAGAGCAAGAAAAGATAATATCTGCCTTCTAGGTTACAGATGAGATTTGAACATGCTGTGCTGTACGCAGCACAGTGGATGGCAGGGTAAGCACTGGCAAATGGCAGTGACTGTCATTCTCAAGACTTGTATATTTCATGTGACAAGTGAACAATAAAATAATTTTACAGGCTTGAAAACTGATTGCAGAGAAGATCTGCGAACAAGCAGAGTAAAACAAGGCAGTGACCTCCCAATTTTTCCTGGCCGACCATTGCAAAAAGTGCCATAAAAAAATAACGCTATTCTTAGTTGTCAAGAAGCCTAAAATAGCAATTTTGAAATAAAGGAGGCAATAATGTGTTACAAAATCCAATCTGTCTATTCAGATCTGTTTCAAAAGACTGGAAATTAAATGATCATAAAAAGATCTTAGAGAAATACCATTTAGGGAAGAAAGCTAGTTATCTAATTATGTACTATGTGAATTATATCTAATTCTAATCCAAATTTAATATAAATGCATTCATTTATAATAAGAACCTAATGACAATTTAAAAGCATCCTATTAACTTTGATTTTAAAATCAAATACTTATTCCCTCACACAAATTTGATGTGATATGTCCAAGACAGCCTATGAATATTCATAGCTAGTATATGAACTGCATGTCCATATTCATATAATACACTTCTTACCCAAGCTGAAAGATGCATCCTTTTTCCTCTGGAAAGGCAATCATGAAAGTAGAATGGAAAAGCCAACAGTCTCTTAAAGAAAAGTCGCAGCATCCAGAGGGGCTGCCAGCCTAATAAATTGTTTGTTGAACTGGTTTGGATGATGAGGTTGACAAGGCAACATGAAGCTTAAAAAGGAAATCTGCCAAGGTGGCCGATATGCCTGGGGCTCAGGCTGCCTCTGGTGCCTCCATCAGGCATGATGAAATTCTCAGAAGCCCCACATGCTCTGCTGGAAGCAAAGGCACAATTCACTGACCATGTCAGTTGGAGATCTCGCCCGGCCCCTTCCAACCTCAGGCAATCCTGATCTTGGGGCCCAGGAGAGTCTTTGCTACTTAGCGCTGCACCTGGCTGCTCCATCTCTCGGAGGACGGCCAGGTGGAGACATCTCAAATGAGAGGCTGGAGTCCTGAGCCAGAATGCGTGCATATAGTGGACTTTATTTTACTCACTAGATATGGCCCTTAGAATCACTTATGTGTTAAGAAGATTTTTCTAAGTTGACTATTGTTGTCCATGTACTGTATTGTAAAAGGGTGGCTCAGCGGTAAAGAATCCACCTGCCAGAGCAGGAGACACGGGTTCGATCCCTGGGTCAGGAAGATCCTCTGGAGAAGGAAATGGCAGCCCACTCCGGTATTCTTGCCTGGGAAATCCCATGGACAAAGGGAGCCTGGCAGGCTGTAGTCCATGGGGTTGCAAAGAGTAGGACGTGACTTAGTGGCTAAGTAAGAACAATGACAATACAGTAAAAGAATCCTATGGCAAATTCTGTTGTAAAGTAAGGAACGCTTTTGGAGAGCTGCTTTCTCTTCTGCAATTATGGGGTGGAGTCTGGTGCACCAGGAGCTCTCAGCAAATACAAGGGAGTGGATTGGCAAGGAAGCACCTGGCCTTCGGAGTCATGTCCTGCGTTTGGGTTCTACCACTGAGGTGAGTAGGATTTTGTTTACCTGAGCTAAGCCCCTGAATGGAAGAGTCGTCATCTCTAAACTGGGAATAATAATATCTGCCCTATAAAGGAACAGAGTGAATGAAATAAGCATGGCACAGTGACACAGGCAATCCCCCCTCCATGTCAGCTCTCATCAGAGTTGATGCTTCTTGAAGCGGCGACCTTCTGCACCAGCCAATCCCACAGGAACCGGCTAAGTCACGGCTGTAACTCATCCTGGGTTGAGGAGGGCAGGCCTCCAGGCAGATGTGACTCCTTCCCTGCTCCACAGCCTTTGCTGGGGCCTCTGGGAAAGCTCTTCCTCTATTTTCCCTGGATTGTTTGCATGTCTGTCTTCCCACCTAAACTGAAGCTCTTGGAGGGTCATCTTAGATGTAGCATCATGAGGGCCCAGCACAGTGCTCGGCACACACTAACTGTGCAGCTGGATTAATTCACATTGCAGTTTTAAATATCTCCACAGGTGGCTTTGGGTGTTAAGAAAAGGGGAAAGAAAACCTTGTAGGTTAGGTCTCTTTTATTTGTAAGTCCAGAAAACCCAATACCAGTGGGCTTAAACACAGGTAACTGCAAAGTCCAGGAGTGGGGTTGCCTCTGGTGATGCTACCAGGAACTGACTTCGCTTCCTCTGTCATTTGGCTCAACTTTCTCTGACTGACTCCATTTCAAACAGGTTGTTTGCCTCTAGCCAGCAAAATGGCTGCATAGCTCTGGACCTAAACTCTTGCAGTTTCTAATCCAGCAGGAAAAAAAAACAGCAAGAAGTTTTTGTCCCAGTAGGAGACTCATTTCAACTTTATTGTGGTCATGGATCCATCTCTGAGACACTCGGGATGTGACCAGTTGACTGGCTTGTATTACTACCTGAGCCATAGGTGAGAATAGCTTCCCTGAAATTGTGAATTGAGATTGGAATTGCTGTGGTTCTCAGGCTTGAAACTTGTCTTTAAATGTACTTAGGATTTTGTTTTTGTTCAGATCTGGACAACACATCAGGAGATGGCTGCCAACACATTGGGAGATGACTGCCATTGGAAAGATAGTTTATTACTTGGAGTTCCCAAGAGGATGGGGCGTGCAGGCCAGGCCACAGCAGCGAAGCACCAGGAGTCAGAAGGAGGAAGGGAGAGCTTGGGTAAGAGCCTGTATTGTGGTTTGCACAGGAAGGGATGGGCTAGGAAGGGTAAACAGCTGAGCAGGTTTAGGATTGGAGAGTTTGAGTAATTTGGAGGACTGTAGACCACAGAGGTGGTCCTTAGTTGTCTGGTACATAGTCCTAGGTGATTTAGCATAAGGGGATGGTGTCCAGGAAGGCAGGAGCCTGGTGAAAGGAGGAAAACAGTGGGTAGAGACTCAGGATTGATTGGTTTGCATGATAAAAGATGCACTCACTGGTAAATTGTTTGCTGTCTCTAGGAATTAGCTACCCCTGGGAGGGTCAGTTCCTCCCTGGGTCTACAAGCCCTCAGATGTCAAAGCATCATAAAATATAGAACATTAAAGACATGATGAATACAGTACTGGATGATAAAAAGCCACTGATAGATAGCTACTACAAAGACGAGGGTGTAACATAGGGATGTCATCTCATTCATTCATTCACTCATTCAGTTATTCACACAGCATTTACTGACCATCTTTGAGGTACCACACCCTGAAGTGGGTGCAAAGGACATAGAAGTGAACAAGCCAAGCACAGTTCTCTCCTCCTGATAATTAGAGCCATTGATCATATAATTAAAATTCTTTTTAATTAATTTAATTATTTTTGGTCTCGGTGGGTCTTTGCTGCTGCTAATGGGCCTTCTCTAGTTGCAGTGAGTGGGGCTGCTCTTCATTGCAGTGGCTTCTCTTGTTGCAGAGCATGGGCTCTAGGGCACAGGCTTCAACAGTTGCAGCATGCGGGCTCAGCAGTTGCAGCTCACAACTACTAGAGCGTGGGCTCAGTAGTTGTGACACTCGGGGTTAGCTGATTTGCGGCATGTGGGTCTTCCCAGACCAGGGATTGAACCCATGTCTCCTGCATTGGCAGGTGGATTCTTATCCACTCTACAACCAGGGAAGTCCCACAGTTACAGTTCTTAAGAATGCTTAGTTCGGTTTCACTAGGACTTATCCTACATGATCTGGGATCCAGTAATTCATTTTTAAAGGCTTTAATCCTTGAGAAGGGGACAACAGAGGATGAGATGGTTGGATGGCATCACCAACTCAATGGGCATAAGTTTGGGTGAACTCCAGGAGTTGGTGATGGACGGGGAGGCCTGGCTCCGGTCCATGGGGTCGCAAAGAGTCGGACACAACTGAGTGACTGAACTGAACTGAACTAAATCCTTTTATGTATTTTAGGCTATAGTGGGATGTTTGGCCTGGAAGTATATCCTGGGCCAGGGAAAAATATCTGATCCCCATAAATAAAAACACTACAAGTGAGGCTAATCCTTCACGGCATGTATAGTATTTCAGAAATTACAAAATGCTCTAACAATTCTCCTGTATTCCTCACTATATCCCTGTAAGATGGAGATTATTACCATTTCATTTATAGCTGGGGAAGCTGAGGTTTTAAGAAGGGGTGAAGTGATTGGCCTGAGGGTTTTTAATCAACAAGTGGCCAGGCCATGGCCACTCTATTTCCATTTTACTGGTGCTTTCCCAGCGATTGGACCCCTACCGGAGCACACAGACAGGGCATCAAAGTACATGACCTCACCTGGCAAGAAGTTTATTTCTATTCCAGTTCTCTTTTAATCCCTTTTGTTCTGCCAAGGGCAAAGTCTCCTATATATCTTTATAACACCTTTCACTTACTAACCTCTCTCTTTTGAAACCAAGGAGGTGTAGGACTCTGTCTTAGAACCTTTGGCAGGTAATTTTTTTGATCTAGAATCTAATAACATTATTTTGCTTTATTTATTACAAGCGGTATTGGTTTTTCCATTGATGTTTAAGGCATTAACTTTCTCTTTGAAATAAATTTATATTTGAAGTTAAGAAAATGTTGTTTTAAAACAAATGCTAAATAAATAATATATAGGTGGTTTGTGGAGATGAGCAAGTCATGAGAAAAATATCCAAATTACTGCAGCCTGGGAACACCCCATAGACCAGGCAAGTAGGAAGAGACACATGGAAGGAATTAGAGGGTTTCTCTCACTTCTTTCTCTTCCAGGGAGGAAGAGGACTTGGTCAGATCCTGCTGCCCATAGAAGCCTGGGAGACTGTGGTTCTAAAGCCAGGGTCTACTGACTGATGCCAATCCAAGACGCTGTTTCCAAATCCTTTGTGAGAAGAAAAATAAGGACAATGTATATGTCAGTGCAAGAATGCCAGTTGTTCTTCCTTAGGTAAGAAGGTACTTTATTCTGGAACTATATTCTTCTTGTCTTGGTACAAGTGCCTGTGTGTTCAGTGTTCATGCTTTAGTGGTTGCTTGATGATAGTAGATGACCACTGTTTCTTGTAATTATTCTAATAGCTTTACTTGGCAAAATAAAAAGCTGGCAGTCTTATCTTAACAATATTTTTTTTTTTCTGTATATCACTGAATCTCTGTTCTAGGAGACTTCAATTGCAGGAAACAGCCTGCCTTCTATAGTTAGAGGAAAAAGGTATTGATAGACCCAGCATTATAGCTGTGGTTACTAACAATGCAAAACAGCAAGCCATAAATCCTTATTGAACCCAGGCACTGATGTTTATCATTGAAGAGATCCTTCTTTCTCTCCAGTGTAACTAAATAAAGATGGAAGATTAGCGAAATAAGATAGCTGTTAAATTAAAGAAGAAAAAAGTTCAAGTTTCAAGGAGACTGTTCCAAAAACAAACAAATATGCAAATAAACCAACCCCCAAACTCCTAGACCAATATGTATCTCTCAGTGGCCTCAAAGGCCATCTCACTTGAGATGGGCGAGCTGATAGCCCATTAAAAAGGACAGCCCCACTCCCTCTCATACACTGATGATGGAAATGCAAACTGGTGTGTCAGCCTAACTCAACCTTGCAATTCCTTTTCCACTCATTTGCCTGGGAAAATATAACTGTGTACAAGTAATTAATTATAAGGCTACTTATCAAGGACATCACTTACAGTAAATAGTAAAGAGTTAGATACAACTTAAATATCCAATCCCAAGAGATTGGTTGTGTAAATCATGGCACATTGATAGACTGAAATAGTGTAAACATATCAAAATATGCTGTAGAGGAATACATAATGTCTTATAAAGATGTTAAGAATATATTGTTAAACGAGAAAAGCAGAAGAGTGAAACAGGTACAGAACACTGGATGAAGGATGATTTAGTTTTGATTTAAAAGACATGTACAGTATATCTGGATGGTGACATTATGGGTAAGTTCTCTTTTCTTCTTTTAGTGTGTAAAGATATTTTCTAAAAATGTCTACAGTAAAAATGTACTACTTTTACTTTAAAGGGAAAAAAAAGTGATTTCTTTAAATCGGGCTCCACTTAACCTGTTTAAATGGGTCAGCAACCATACACCTAAGCTTAAAGGTATGTATTTGAGGGCTTTCATTTTGCAGTGCTGATGTGCTTCCCCTAGAACCAAAGGGAGACACTAAACCTCTCTGCAAACTCTTTGTAGATTCCCATCTGTGACTTGATAAATATTTGATGCAGTGGCCAGTCAACATCCCTACATTAGTGAAACTTCTGCCCAGGAGCAACTGCACAGCTCTCAGCGATGAGATCGGAGTAAGTTAAAAAGAGTGTATTCATTAGCTACTTCAAAGGATTTGGTTTTTTTAGCTGGCAGTTTTGCAGACTGGCTTATTGGCTCTGCCGTCTACTGTGTGACAACCGAAAAACATACTACTGCAAGGAGGAGCCTGCTTCTTCCCTTCACAATATTTTCTTTCCTTTGTGTTCACAGCCCAGGAGGCAAATGCAGTATGCCTCAGCCTCCTCCCTTCCCCTTGATTAAACAGCTGTGAATATGTAAAATGACTTTAGGATCTGCCCAGTATCTTTGGTTCCCAAAGCCTGAAATCTAGTCCCTCTGTCTGATACAGTTTTATATCGTGAGAGGGACCACTTATTCTTTCTGCACCTTCATGGTTACAATGGATAATTAAAAAGTCAGCACTTTCGTTCCTAAATAGCTTATGTTGACTGGTGGTAGAATCAGTGAACAAAGTGTAGCAGGGCAGAGAAGGGACCTAAAAACTATCTCAAATTAATCACAACCATAGTGGCTTCCAGAAGGACCTGGAGAAACTTTTACTCATTCCTCAAACCTCGGTTTAGATACTGCCCTTTCCTGGAAACCTACCAGGATCCAGCTCCACAGTTTCAGGCTTGGATCCCTCCCCTGAACTTCCATAACTACCATGCTGGTTTATAGCTCTCAGCAGCCAACTTAGTTTCAAGAAGACTGTCCTGTCTACCATTGCCTAGCATAACCTCTGGCACTTTAAAAACTACTGAATAAATAGTTACTAAATTGAATACATTTCTCTGGAAATGACTCCTGAAGAGGACTTAGAAACTTGCAGGATCACATGGTATCACATTTGAAAGGTTCCTTCATTAATTTCTCCATGCCCTGCCTGCCATAGCTTCCCAAGCAAACTTGTCTAGTCTTCCTGCACATGCTAATGACAAGGAGTTCAGTTCAGTTCAGTTCAGTTCAGTCGCTCAGTCGTGTCTGACTCTTTGAGACCCCATGAATCGCAGCATGCCAGGCCTCCCTGTCCATCACCAACTCCCGGACTTCACTCAGACTCACGTCCATCGAGTCAGTGATGCCATCCAGCCATCTCATCCTCGGTCGTCCCCTTCTCCTGCCCCCAATCCCTCCCAGCATCAGAGTCTTTTCCAATGAGTCAACTCTTGGCATGAGGTGGCCAAAGTACTGGAGTTTCAGCTTTAGCATCATTCCTTCCAAAGAAATCCCAGGGCTGATCTCCTTCAGAATGGACTGGTTGGATCCCCTTTCAGTCCAAGGGACTCTCAAGAGTCTTCTCCAACACCACAGTTCAAAAGCATCAATTCTTTGGCGCTCAGCCTTCTTCACAGTCCAACTCTCACATCCATACATGACCACAGGAAAAAACCATAGCTTTGACTAGACGGACCTTAGTCAGCAAAGTAATGTCTCTGCTTTTGAATATACTATCTAGGTTGGTCATAACTTTTCTTCCAAGGAGTAAGCGTCTTTTAATTTCATGGCTGCAATCACCATCTGCAGTGATTTTGGAGCCCCCCAAAATAAAGTCTGACACTGTTTCCACTGTTTCCCCATCTATTTCCCATGAAGTGATGGGACCAGATGCCATGATCTTTGTTTTCTGAATGTTGAGCTTGAAGCCAACTTTTTCACTCTCCTCTTTTACTTTCATCAAGAGGCTTTTTAGTTCTTCTTCACTTTCTGCCATAAGGGTGGTGTCATCTGCATATCTGAGGTTATTGATATTCCTCCCGTCAATCTTGATTCCAGCTTATGTTTCTTCCAGGCCAGCATTTCTCATGATGTACTCTGCATATAAGTTAAATAAGCAGGGTGACAATATACAGCCTTGACATACTCCTTTTCCTATTTGGACCAGTCTGTTGTTCCATGTCCAGTTCTAACTTGCTTCCTGACCTGCATACAGATTTCTCAAGAGGCAGGTCAGGTGGTCTGGTATTTCCATCCCTTGAAGAATTTTCCACAGTTTATTGTGATCCACACAGTCAAAGCCTTTGGCATAGTCAATAAAGCAGAAATAGATGTTTTTCTGGAACTCTGTTGCTTTTTCCATGATCCAGTGGATGTTCGCAATTTGATCTCTGGTTCCTCTGCCTTTTCTAAATCCAGCTTGAACATCAGGACGTTCACGGTTCACGTATTGCTGAAGCCTGGCTTGGAGAATTTGAGCATTACTTTACTAGCGTGTGAGATGAGTGCAATTGTGTGGTAGTTTGAGCATTCTTTGGCATTGCCTTTCTTTGGAATTGGAATGAAAACTGACCTTTTCCAGTCCTGTGGCCACTGCTGAGTTTTCCAAATTTGCTGGCATATTGAGTGCAGCACTTTAGGATTTGAAACAGCTCAACTGGAATTTCATCACCTCCACTAGCTTTGTTTGTAGCGATGCTTGCTAAGGCCCACTTGACTTCATATTCCAGGATGTCTGGCTCTAGATGAGTAATCACACCATCATGATTATCTGGGTCGTGAAGATCTTTTTTGTACAGTTCTTCTGTGTATTCTTGCCACCTCTTCTTAATATCTTCTGCTTCTGTTAGGTCCAGACCATTTCTGTCCTTTATTGAGCCCATCTTTGCATGAAATGTTCCCTTGGTATCTCTAATTTTCTTGAAGAGATCTCTAGTCTTTCCCATTCTGTTGTTTTCCTCTATTTCTTTGCATTGATCGTTGAAGAAGGCTTTCTTATCTCTTCTTGCTATTCTCTGGAACTCTGCATTCAGATGGGAGTTCACCTCCTTCAAAATAGTCAGAGGTAGACTTTAAGTGACTTAGGAAAATGAGTAAAATAAAAAATGAACCTGATGGGTCCTGAGTTAAATCAAGAAGTAGTAATTCAGCTTCTCATTTTTCTGCTGGACCTTTCTCTCACCTGGGGTCAAGTAAACCCCACCCAAATGCCTACAATAGCAGTTTAAGCTCTGCTTTCCAAGCCAGAGGGCTATTCAGTATGCCAAGGAGTTCTTGAACTCTAAGAGGAAAATGGAGTATTTTCTGAAGCATCATTTTTACTTGGAGAGCTGGAGGAGAAACATTTTTTAACTAACTTTTTGTTCATTTACTTATTTTTCGCTGTGCTGGGTCTTCGTTGCTGTTTGGGCTTCTCATTGCAGTGGCTTCTCTTTTGTGGAGCACAGGCTCTAGGGAGCGTGGGCTTCAGTAGTTGCAGCACGTGGGCTCAGCAGCTGCGGCTCCTGGGCTCTAGAGCACAGGCTCAGTAGTTGCGGTACACAGCCTTAGTTGCCTCGTGGCATGTGGGGTCTTCCTGCATCAGGGATTGAACCTGTGTCCCCTGCACTGACAGATGGATTTGTTACCACTGAGCCACCAGGGAAGCCTGAGAGGAAACATTTTTATATTAAATATATATATATATATATATATATATATATATATATATCATATATAGTATGGAGAAAAATACAAGCATGATTTTAAAGAGATAACATAAGACTTAAAAGAAATTGATCAGCATCTTTTGGGCTGAACATTAAAACTTCTAGGGGTTAAAAATTCAATTTTGGTCTGAAGGGTTACTTTGGTGGAAAAAATATGAAAAATACACCTGGCTTTACACATTATCATCTTCTACCACCTGGGAGTATTTGCATTCCATTGGTTTCTTTCAGAGACTGGAAAGACTTTAAGACTAGAAGGAATCAGTATATAATGGTGGAATTTCAGGCAGCATGAATTGAGATAGAGCAATAGACCTTTCACAAAAGACGTCTTGCACTTATAAAAGCCATTCCCCAGTATTCTGTCAGCCTTAACAGTTAGTCCCAGTTCAGGATGGGTACGGTAAATGTCCTTTTGATTCAGTTTTGACCATGTTTGAGCAGAGTATTTACCCGCTAAAGCCTCAGTTTCCCTAGCTGTTAAATGAAATGAGAATATTTCCCTTGCTTCTGAGAGGTGTTGTGAGCTACTGTATAAAAAGTACCCAGCTCAGTGCCCAGAACATGAGAAGCACTTAACGGTCTTTCTTGTCAGCAGTACTTATAAAAGGAGCACGTGCTAAATTACACCCACCCCTGAATTTATGGACCTGGGCAAAAGTATAAATGGAGAAGTATATGTCTAAATATTTAAAAGTTATAAACAAGTTGCTACTGCTGCTGCTGCTGCTAAGTCGCTTCAGTTGTGTTCGACTCTGTGCGACCCCGTAGACGGCAGCCTACCAGGCTCCTCCGTCCCTGGGATTCTCCAGACAAGAATACTGGAGTGTGGTGCCGTTTCCTTCTCCAGCGCATGAAAGTGAAAAGTGAAAGTGAAGTCGCTCAGTTGTGTCCGACTCTTCTAGACCCCATGGACTGCAGCCTACCAGGCTCCTCCATCCATGGGGTTTTCCAGGCAAGAGTACTGGAGTGGGGTGCCACTGCCTTCTCCAATAAACAAGCTAACAACTGTTAAATATAGTGAAATATTTTCTATCCTTCCTACCTTAAAACAAAATTGAATATTGGTCTTTTTTGTCCTTAAACGTTCTTTTTCTTTTCTCCTGTGGTAAGAACACACATATGAGATCTGGAGAACAAGTTTTATATGGCTGAATATTAGCAACCTTTAAAGTTGGCTGATCTTTAATTTTTTTGCACAGATGTGGCAGTTTTGTTCTTTGGCTGACAAAGACATACATAATTCATACATTATGATATATTTATTACATAAAATTTTTCCCTCATTTTAGCAAAATTGCTAATTATGTTGTTATAATCATGATTTTTACATAATTTTCATTCTAATGGTAGTAATGTCAAATTAGTCAACCTTGCTTAAGTCATTATATTTTTATTTTTAAATTAACTTTAATATGAGCCTGGATGGAAGGGGTGTTTGGGGGAGAATGGATACATGTATATGCATGGCTGAATCCCTTCACTATTTTCCTAAAACTGTCACAACACTGTTAACTGGCTATATATTTGAGCTTAGTTGCTCAGTAGTGTCTGACACTTTGTGACCCGTTGGACTATAACCCGCCGGGTTCCTCTGTCCATGGGGGTTCTCCAGGCAAGAATACTGGAGTGGGTTGCCATGCCCTCCTCCAGGGGATCTTCCCAACCCAGGGATTGAATCCAAGTCTCCCACATTGCAGGTGATTCTTTACCATCTGAGTCATCAGGGAAGCCCAAGAATACTGGAGTGGGTAGCTTATCCCTTCTCCAGGGGAACTTCCCAAGCCAGGAACTGAACTAGGGTCTCCTGAATTGCAGGTGGATTCTTTACTAGCTGAGCTACCATTGGCTATACCCCAATACAAAATAAAAAGTTCAAAAGAAAAAAAGTTATTTTTAATATGGAAAAAACTTTTTATTTAGCCAATAGCAACTGAAATAGTCAATAACATTATTGTAGTAACATTTACATTCAGAAATTAACAATGAATTTTATACATTAGAGTCCAAATAGTATGATAGGGTCTTATGTTAATTATTATTTATAGAAAATATTATTAAATATTTGAATCCATCATATAAATCATTACCACTTATATTGCAGTTCTCACAGTCTCTCAAAGCAATATCTAGATCCATAAAATATTAATTTCTTACCCTTCAGCACCCAGCAGATTGGAAGCCCGCCCCAAATGGAAGCCTCATGTCCTTTTTTAAGAAATTTCAAGATTGAAATATTATAAGGAAGACCAAAAATTGGCAATTTTCTATGATTTATTCAAATCTCTATTTAATTGACACTGTACTTTGGTCCATGTGTATGTGTGTGCATGCTCAGCTGCTTCAGTCATGTCCAACTCTCTGGGACCCAATGGACTGTAGCCCACCAGGCTCCTCTGTCCATGGAATTCTCCAGACAAGAATACTGGAGTGGGTTGCCATGCCCTCCTCCAGAGGATCGTCCCAACTCAGGGATCGAACCCATGTCTCTTACTGAGTCTGTGCTCTAGACCCCTAGAGCTGCAACAAATGAGCCCATGTGCCACAACTACTGAGGCCTGTGCCCCCTGGAGCCAGCAACTCGCAGCTACTGAGCCCATATGCTACAACTATTGAAGCCTGTGCGCCCAGAGCCTATGCTCTGCAACAAGTGAAGCCGTCACAATGAGAACCCATGCACCACCACTAGAGAGTAGCTCCCTGCTTTCCAGAATTAGATAAAGCCCATGTGCAGCACACACACACACACTCACAAAGTGAATAAATGAAAAGAAGTTTGGAGATTATTTGTGTGCAAGTATTCTTTTTATGGGGAAGGCCTGGTGGAACAGCAGTAAAGAATCTGCCTGCCAATGCAGGAGACGCAAGAGATGCAGGTTCCATCTCTAGGTCTGAAAGATCCCCTGGAGGAGAAAATGGCAATCCACTCCAGTATTCTTGCCTGGAAAATCCCATGGACAGAGGAGCCTGGCGGGCTACAGTCCATGGGGTCACAGAGTCAGACACGACTGAGTACATACACATTCTTTATAGTGATGCAAATATTTTTATTTGCATAAAAATATTTACTTGTTTTTGTTTTCCTATATTTTATAGGAATGTCACATTTGTTACACACTTCACATACAGTTTATTTCAATTTAAGGAAAAGAGTTTCTCTAAGTTAAAAAGAATTCATCTTAAAAAGGAAAAGAGCCAAACTTGTATCAGTTTGAATTTTGAAGTTTCTGCAAGCTTTGGCTAATATTATTAATAGCAAGCAGCAGTTCAAAAATAGCTGTGGGCACTGCAAATTCAAAAATATTTATTTTGTTAAAGATCACCGTTCTCTTTACATAATGATCACCTTTTATTTCTTGTATAATTCTAGTGCATCTTGTTACTTTGTGTAAATTAACTTTTATTGTTTTAATGGCATTTAGTCAACTTTTTGTTTGTGTGTCTGAAAGCAGTTTTAGTGGTAAATATGACATGTTTTTAAAAATCAAGACATTTCATATTTGGACAAATATAGAAAATGTCCTATGCAATCATTGAATTGCACCAAAAATGCTATCACTTAGTATGGCTGAGAATTTGTCTCTGAATAAGAAACTCAAATAATGCATTGTCCATGGCTCACAAAAATAACACTTGTTCCTTCCCAGTGGCTATTATCATTAGCGTGCCCTCACTGTTTTTTCCATCAATGCCCGAAATTCAAAGTTGGTTTTGTAGTTCCACTTTTTACAATCTGTGTGAAACCAATAAAATGTTCATTTTGACTTCCTCAATTTTTATCTTTTGATAGTTTGACCATATGTACATTGAATGTTGGGCTTTCCTGGTAGCTCAGCTGGTAAAGAATCCACCTACAATGCAAGAGACCTCAGTTCGATTCCTGGGTTGGGAAGTTCCCCTGGAGAAGGGATAGGCTACCCACTCCAGTATTCTTGGGCTTCCCTGGTGGCTCAGACAATAAAGAATCTGCCTGCAATGCGGAGACTTGGATTCAATCCCTGGGTTGGGAAGATCCCCTGGAGGAGGGCGAGGCAACCCACTCCAGTATTCTTACCTGGAGAATCCCTATGGACAGAGGAGCCTGGTGGGCTACAGTCCATGGGGTCGCAAAGAGCTGGACATGACTGTGTGACGGTCGTGTCATGACTGGACATGATGAATGTTAGTTGTTCAGTATGATTTGTCCTAGCATACTCTAGTTAAATTAGTTGTCGTTAATGTTAAAACTTGTATGTGTAATTTCTTTTCTCATTTTTAATACTATTTTGAATTATCTATTTTTATATGGCTTTAAAAAAATCTATCTTACATTCTAACATCAAATTTGAAAGTTTTCTGACATCAAATTTTTTCTACCAAACTAGAAAATGTCCGTTGTTTTCTATAGATGGTGTGCTACTGTCTTGCAAAACTTGGTTAAATATGGAATACCTGTGATTATTTTTTTTTAACTTGTAGTTGGTTTACCATGTTGTGTTAGTTTCAGGTATATAGCACAGTGATTCAGTTACACACACACATGTATACATACATATATATGTATATATACACACACACACATATGTATTATATATTCTTTTTTCAGGTTCTTTTCCCTTACAGGTTATTACAAAATATTGAGTCCTGTGACTATTCTTTAAGAATATCATTCCAAGATTAATATTTATGTGTTTACTGGTTTCTTGGTTGATTACTATTTGCTATTTTTAATACTTACTTATCTATTTTTTGGCTGCATCGGGTCTTCATTGCAGCCTGCAGGATCTTCATTGAGTCACATCCAGTCTGCTTGTGGTGCAAGGGCTCTCTAGTTGCCGCATGTGGGATAGTTTCTCTGTAGCATGTGGGAGCTTAGTTCCCTGACCAGGATTCAATCTGTGTCCCCTACATTACACGGCAGATTCTTAACCACATGACCACGAGGAAGTTCCCTGTTTGCTATTCTTTAGGGCTTTTTTTTTCACTTCTAGTTTTTGCATATGTTGTGGTTTTGTTTATTTTTGGTACAGGTAACATTTTGTATTCTTTTAATTGAGAACCTAAGTATTTCTAGTCACAAATGGTTCCCCTGGCCAAAACTAATTGTGAAAATTGACTGTGATATGTGTAATAATAGTAACAAAATACTTTGGTCTTCCATCTTAAGATATTAAAAAGTTTCTGTGGTTACTTTCTCTATTTGAAAAACATTTTGTTTTTGTTTGAAATATTAAATTTTCTGCCATTTATTCAATGGAAAATTCATAGCCAATAATTTGAATCAACTTAACATTTTTCCTGAATCAATCAGATGGTTTCAGAAGGATATGACAGATTTTTCCCAGGATCACTTTCCAACAAACAATAAAGATCCAAAGATATCATATTTCTCATCAAGTTGCCAAATTTTTTTTGCAATTTATCTTCTGATGGGTAGGCCAGAATTGCATGTGTTGTGAATTTTATAGAAAAAACATATGTTTCATTGTTTTGACCAGGAAAAAAAACTTCATTAGTAAAGAACATAAAGTAATAGGTGTTTCATTCAATCTTTTTGAGTCATGGATGGTAAATATACTTTGCTTGTGCATTTCCTGGTTTTGCATAGTAGCTAAAATACATTAAATAAAGAACTTGTAATACCTGCTTGTGAACTGTGTGTGGGTCATGCTCAGCAGAAGCCTGTTTACTTTCAATGTCTGAAATTTAAAAAATGAAGCAGACCATCTCTTTGAATATACTCTAATATCTTTTCAGTCCTTACTTTTCTGAGCCTTACTGTCATGTTTTGTGTTTCTATCCCAGTCTCAACTTGTTCTCATTTTCAATGATCTATAGAATTAAAAGATAAAATGTAATTATATTCAAAAGGTTCCAAGTTTGAATATATGTCATCAAAAATACAATTAAAGGGAGAAGGAAATGGCAACCCACTCCAGTATTCTTGCCTGGAAACGTCCATGGACAGAGGAGCCTGGTGGGCTGCAGTCCATGGGGTCACATGACTAAGCATGTGTGCATGAGGGTGGAGGGTGACGGGTTGGTAGCAATAAACTGGTAGAACTAAAAAAAAAAAGAATACAATTAAAAGAGATGTTAAAATATTGAAAATCAAAATTATTTTTCCTATTTGTTGTCTCTCACAGAATAGGGACCTCCTTTTTTCAAAATGTCATTTTTCTTCTAAAATAATCTATTAAAGTTAAAAACAAATCAAAATAATAATGGTTGGTCATTACAATTTAAACAAAAATTATTCAAATAAAGCTTAGTTTTTACTTTAGTTTTAAAATGTCATTATAGCTTATATTCTCCTAAGCATAAAATTATTTATAATTCTTATATTCAATATCCATCAGTTTCCAATGCCAAAAATTGCTATATATGCTCAAACATGTTATATCTGGAGTATATATAAAAATGATATAAGGATTGTTGTTTAGTTGCTTCCTTTGTGTCCGACTCTTTGGGAGCCTATGGACTGTAGCCCACCAGCCTCCTCCATCCATATTTCCCAGACAAGAATACTGGAGTGGTTGCGTACTCCAGGGGACCTTCCTGACCCAGAGAGTGAACCTGTGTCTCCTATATTGGCAGGTGAATTCTTCATCACTGAGCTACCAGGGAAGCGTGATATAAGGATAATATTGTTTAATATTGTAAAATGTTCTCTGGCTGCCATAGGTAATTATTGAAAATACTGCATTTATTCATGAGTGCTTACAGGTCTACAAGCTGGAACTTGAAGAAAGCAAGAAAGTAGACGCTCAGTACTCCTGGGAAATGATACTTTATCATGCAAGAATCTATAGCATTCATGACATCTGAGAGGAAGGATTTGACAAGTGAATTAATTTGTCTTTTCTCTTACCTAAATGCTTCCACAGCTCAAATTCTCCTTATGCTAAGCAGTGTCCTATGCTGTTGGCAGCAGGACAACTCATGATTCTTCTTGACATTTGATTGAGTTAAGGTACCTTTTGCTTTCAGAACAGAGAGCAAGAGATGTGCAGAAGCATTTTCTGCAATCTAAATGGTGTTAGTCATCAATGTGGATGTTTACGATGATGGCTACTCTGTGTCAGTAGTGGGTACCCAATCTCATAGGGTCTTTAACAAGCTTACCATTTCACTGTGTGTTCGTGACTATCAGACTCTCTCACAAATGAGGTCCAAGGTAGGAGCCCTTCCTGACCAGATCTACAGGCCAACTTAAGCTCAATAAAAGAATCTAATATTACTTATCTGTACAACTCATATGTATAAAGTAGACAAAGCTTCCTCCCACCAGTACCTGAATAAATGGGTGTTCCTTTTTCTAGGCATCTTTTACACTAATATATACATACATGTATTCTTAACATTAAAGTATATATATAATATTTAATTTTTATTTACTTATTTTTGGCTCTGCTGGGTCTTCGCTGCTACGTGGACTTCTCTCTAGTTGCAGTGAGCAGGACTTGTGCTCTAGTTGCTGTGTGCAGGCTTCTCATTGCAGGCGGCTTCTCTTGTTGCAGAGCATGGACTCCGGAGCACACGGACTTCAGTAGCTGTGGGGCGTGGGCCCGGTAGTTTCCACTCCCAGGCTCTAGAACACAGGCTCAGTAGTTGTGGTGCAGGCTTAGGTGCTCCGCAAGTGGGATCGTCCCAGATCAGGGGTTGAACCTATGTCTCCTGAGTTGGCTGGCAGATTCTTTACCACTAAGCCACCAGGGAAGCCCTAAAAATATGTATTAAGACATTAAAAAATATTAATTATGTCATAATATAAAAGCTTTGTATCTCCTGTTTAACAATATATTGCTTTTCATATTGTTACATAAAATTGACCACTGATTTCACCTTATTAATAACTATAATGATATTATACTACATTTTTAAGCCAATTCCTCCTTGATTGACATTAACTTTTTCAAATTTTTGCTCTAGATGAAAAGGATATTCTCGTGAACCTCAAAATATGAGCAGATGGAGGAAAATTACCAGTAGTTTAAGACCCACATCCTATCAGGGTCTGTGCAGGAGGAAGCCATGAGGTATCTGACAGACCCGAGAACAGAACTCTTAAGACTGGCGCTAGCTAGTTCAGTTCAGTTCAGTCGCTCAGTCGTGTCCAACCCTTTGCGACCCCATGGACTGCAGCACGCCAGGCTTCTCTGTCCATCACCAACTTCCAGAGCTTACTCAAACTCATGTCCATCTAGTCAGTGAGCCATCCCACCATCTCATCCTCTGTTGTTCCCTTCTCCTCGTGCCTTCAATCTTTCCCAGCATCAGGGTCTTTTCAAATGAGTGAGTTCTTTGCATCAGGTGGCCAAAATATTGGAGTTTCAACTTTAGCACCAGTCCTTCCAATGAATATTCAGGACTGATTTCCTTTACGATAGACTGGTTGGATGTCCTTGCAGTCCAAGGGACTCTCAACAGTCTTCTCCAACACCACAGTTCAAAAGCATCAATTCTTCTGTGCTCAGCTTTCTTTATAGTCCAACTTACATCCATACATGACTACTGGAAAAATCATAGCTTTGACTACACCAACCTTTGTTGGCAAAGTAATATATCTGCTTTTTAATATGCTGTCTAGGTTGGTCATAACTTTTCTTATAAGGAGCAAGTGTCTTTAATTTCATGGCTGGAGTCAGCATCTGCAGTGATTTTGGAGCCCAAGAAAATAAAGTCTCTCACTGCTTCTGATGTTTCCCCATCTATTTGCCATGAAGTGATGGGACCAGCTGCCATGATCTTAGTTTTCTGAATGCTGAGTTTTAAGCCAACTTTTTCACTCTCCTCTTTCACGTTCACCAAGAGGCTCTTTAGTTTTTCTTCGCTTTCTGCCATAAGGGTGGTGTCATCTGGATATCTGAGGTTAATGATATTTTTCCCAGCAACCTTGATTCCGGCTTGTGCTTAATCCAGCCCAGCATTTTGCATGATGTACTCTGCATATAAGTTAAATAAGCAGGGTGACCATATGCAGCCTTGACATACTCCTTTCCCAATTTAGAACCAGTCTGTTGTTTCATGTCCAGTTATAACTGTTGCTCCTTGACCTGCATACAGATTTCTCAGAAGGCAGGTAAAGTGGTCTGGTATTCCCATCTCTTGAAGAATTTTCCACAGTTTGTTGTGATCCACACAATCAAAGGCTTTGGCGTAGGCAGTATAGCAGAAGTAGATGTTTTTCTGTAACTCTCTTGCTTTTTTTATGATCCATGGATGTTGGCAATTGATCTCTGGTTCCTCTGCCTTTTTTAAATCCAACTTGAACATCTGGAAGTTCATGGTTCACGTACTGTTGAAGCCTGGCTTGGAGAATTTTGAGCATTACTTTGCTAGCATGTGAGATAAGTGCAGTTGTGCGGTAGTTTGAGAATTCTTTGACATTGCCTTTCTCTGGGATTGGAATTAAAAACTGACCTTTTCCAGTCCTGTGGCCACTGCTGAATTTTCCAAATTTGCTGACATATTGAGTGCAGCATTGATCACTGAGGAAGGCTTTCTTATCTCTCCTTGCTATTCTTTGGAACTCTGTATTCAAATGGGTATGTTTTTCCTTTTCTCCTTTGCTTTTTGCTTCTTTTCACAGCTATTGGTAAAGCCTCCTCAGATAGCCATTTTGCTTTTTTGCATTTCTTTTTCTTGGGGATGGTCTTGATCCCTGTCTCCTGTACAATGTCATGAACCTCTGTCCATAGTTCATCAGGCACTCTGTCTATCAGATCTAGTCCCTTAAATCTATTTCTCACTTCCACTGTATAATCATAAGGGATTTGATTTAGGTCATACCTGAATGGTCTAGTGGTTTCCCCCACTTTCTTCAATTTAAGTCTGAATTTGGCAATAAGGAGTTCATGATCTGAGCCACAGTCCCCTCTCGGTCTTGTTTTTGCCATCACTTCATGGCAAATAGATGGGGAAACAGTGGAAACAGTGGCTGACTTTATTTTTCTGGGCTCCAAAATCACTGCAGATGGTGATGGCAGCCATGAAATTAAAAGATGCTTGCTCCTTGAAAGGAAAGTTATGACCAACCTAGACAGCATATTAAAAAGCAGATATATTACTTTGCCAACAAAGGTCCGTCTAGTCAAGGCTATGGTTTTTCCAGTAGTCATGTGTGAATGTGAGAGTTGGACTATAAAGAAAGCTGAGCACAGAAGAGTTGATGCTTTTGAACTGTGGTGTTGGAGAAGACTGTTGAGAGTCCCTTGGACTGCAAGGAGATCCAACCAGTCCATCCTAAAGGAAATCAGTCCTGGGTGTTCATTGGAGGGACTGATGCTAAAGCTGAAACTCCAATACTTTGGCCACCTGATGCAGAGAGCTGACTCTTTTGAAAAGACCCTGATGCTGGGAAAGATTGAGGGTAGGAGGAGAAGGGGACGACAGAAGATAAGATGGTTGGATGGCATCATTGACACAACGGACATGGGTTTGGGTGGACTCTGGAAGTTGGTGATGGACAGGGAGGCCTGGTGTGCTGTGGTTCATGGGGTCGCAAAGAGTCAGACACAACTGAGCGACTGAACTGAACTGAACTGAGTGCAGCACTTTCACAGCATCATCATTTAGGATTTGAAATAGCTCAACTGTAATTCCATCACCTCCACTAGCTTTGTTCACGGTGATGCTTCCTAAGGCCCACTTGACTTTGCACTCTAGAATGTCTGGCTCTAGGTGAGTGATCACACCATTGTGTTATCTGGGTCATGAAGATCTTTTTTGTGTAGTTCTTCTATGTATTCTTGTCACCTCTTCTTAATATCTTCTGCTTCTGTTAGGTCCATACCATTTCTGGCTCACTGAAAATCAGAGTAGACCAATCTGAGAACAACTACTGGGACTGTGAGGGGGTTTCTACACTTCAGTAAAGATAGGGGTATGGGGTCCCAGATAAGGTGTAAAGTAGCTGTGATGGTTTTGGCTCTTTGAACTGCAACTTAATTACAAAGCTGCTTTTCAGAAGAAAACCTTATAACAAAAGAAGACTTCTGAGAATAGAATCCAAATGAGCAAGTATGGGATAATAGAAGTAAAGGAAAAAGAAAGTCTAGATAAAAGAGCAGAGGAACTTCATCTCAGAACGTATAAAAGGCCATTAAAAAAATTCTTGATAAGGATACCAGAAGAAGGAAATCTAGAATAATGAAGCCAGAAAAGGTACCCCTGGTTCACCCTTTCTTCATAAAGGAAAAACTAAATTCCTATAAAAATAAATAATAGAATAAGATTGTGTTCAAATCAAACATTGTCAGATGTGTTAACTAACCTTATTGTGATGATCATTTTGCAATATATAAGTATATCAAATCATTGTACACCTTAAACTTATACAATGTTCTATGTTGATTGTATCTCAATAAAACTAGAAAAAAGTCCAACACTAAGTCATTGCAAAAAAAGAAAGGAAAAAGAGTCTAATAACATTCTAACAATGAAAATATACAAGGAAGACATGCTTATAAGACATGAAAATTTTAACTATTTCAAAATGAGCTAAAAAAAACTAATAAAATCATATTAGACAGGAAAGAAGTATATAAATCAGAATTAGAGACTCTCAGAAATGTAGGAGAACTCCCAATTAGAATTAATATTAATCATTTGAGAAATGGAGATTAAAATTGGAAAAATAGAAGTGAATAAATACATTATAACACCTTTAAATAAACAGTAGGTGAAAAGGAGGGAATTCCAACAAATCAAAGATCTGAAAGGAAGTGATGGATGTAGAAGGTAAACAAGCAAATGAACAAGCCATATATAATAGAAGACACAGGGAAGAAAAAAGCAATGGAAATTTAAAAGTAATTTAAATTTAAAAAGCAAACTTTTAAGAAAATTTTTCCTGAGGAAAAAGAGATTTGATACTACCTAGGAAAATCAATCCAGAATGACTAATGTCAAGGTATATTCTCAAACTTCTGGACATTACAAGAAAGAAAAATATCATTTGGGTATCTAGTCAAAATATCAAGTCACCTTGATGGGAAAGAAATAATTGTCTTCAAAAAAAAAAAAAGATATAATTGTCTTCAGACTTTATTCCAGAAGAGATAGTGTAACATATTGAAGATATTCAAGGAAAGAAAACATCAGCCAAAGATTTTATATCCAGCTAACAGGTCACAAATGATGAACATGAAATAAACGAGAATACTGCTCCCATGAATTTACTGAAGAAAGGCTTTTTAGAGAACGAAAATGAAAAGACATTGGCATAAAGCCCGATGGCGAGCATGAAGTATATATTTACTCAGAAAACTATGATGGTTGTAAGAAGAGTACATGCTCAGGCAAAGAAGATATTATACAATAATTAAAGGGAAGAATGATAAGAGAGAGAGAATATCAGTTCAGTTCAGTTCAGTCGCTTAGTCATGTCCGACTCCTTGCGACCCCGTGAATCGCAGCACGCCAGGCCTCCCTGTCCATCACTAACTCCCAGAGTTCACTCAGACTCACGTCCATCGAGTCTGTGATGCCATCCAGCCATCTCATCCTTGGTCGTCCCCTTCTCCTCCTGCCCCCAATCTCTCCCAGCATCAGAGTCTTTTCCAATGAGTCAACTCTTCACGTGAGGTGGCCAAAGTACTGGAGTTTCAGCTTCAGCATCATTCCCTCCAAAGAAATCCCAGGGCTGATCTCCTTCAGAATGGACTGGTTGGATCTCTTTGCAGTCCAAGGGACTCTCAAGAGTCTTCTCCAACACCACACTTCAAAAGCATCAATTCTTTGGCGCTCAGCCTTCTTCACAGTCCAACTCTCACATCCATACATGACTACTGGAAAAACCATAGCCTTGACTAGAGATAGAATATAGAATATACTTATTGAATATACTTGTTGCCGATGGGGGCAAAGGATATTTATTGCAATAAGATGCTGGTGGATAGAGATGAGAGAGCAAAAGAAATTGTTGACTGTTTTCAGTATTGTTGGGGAACCATTAGAAAATAACAAAATTAAGGTGAGGTTGGAGACTGAGGTTATTTTAGCTTTACAAAAGTAACCATAAAAATAAAACCCTCCTAAATACCAAATCATAAAAATAAAAACTTCCTAAGTACCATATCCTAAAGTCAATCCTAAAGGAAATCAGTCCTGAATATTCATTATTCATATTGGAGTCCTGAAACTCCAATACTTTGGCCACCTGATGCGAAGAACTCACTCATTGGAAAAGACCCTGATCCTGGGAAAGATTGAAGGCAAGAGGAGAAGGGGATGACAGAGGATGAGATGGTTGGATGGCTTTACCTAGTCGATGGACATAAGTTTGAGGAAGCTCCACAAGTTGGTGATGAACAGGGAGGCCTGGTGTGCTGCAGTCCATGGGGTCACAAAGAGCTGGACACGACTGAGTAATTGAACTGAAATACCAAATACATTTGAGAGAGCAAATAAGTGAGATACAAGTGCTATAAAACACTTGCATGTATATAACATAAAACAAAATGAAGTAAAATAAGGTGCAGAGAGGAGTGTACATAGTGTGCTACCATTTGAATAGAAGGCAAAATGAGGATATATGTGTGTGTATGTACATACACATTTGATTATTTTTGCAATTAAAGGATAAACAAGAAACTAATAATTGGCTATATACGGGGTTAAAACTTCTCTGAGTTACATTTTAATATAGTTTTGACTTTTGAACCACGCTGCTGCTTTACATATGCAAAATAATTAAGTTAGTGCTCACTTCAGTGGCACATATCAAATTGAAATAATGCAGAGATGATTAGCATGGCCCCTGCACAAGGATGACATGCAAACTTGTAAAGCAGTCTGTAGTTTTGTTACAGATATTAATTAAGTTTACTGTGGTAATCATATCACAGTGTATACATATACCAAATCATTATGCTGTATACCTTAAACTTTCAAATATTATATATCAGTTATATGTTAATAAAACTGGAGAAAGTTAAAAAGCACACTATCACAAAAAATTAAATCAATATATTAGGAGAACCCTAACATTGAGTATAAAGAGAAACAAATGAATCGATTTCAAGGTTTAAAGGTTTTTAACAGACCTTGTTACCTTTAGTGGGCTGTATTCTAGGGATTAAAAAAGTGCCGCAAACAATCTGGAACTTATGAGTAGGTCTATGGTTGGTAAGGAGAAGGCAATGGCAACCCACTCCAGTACTCTTGCCTGGCAAATCCCATGGATGGAGGAGCCTGGTAGGCTGCAGTCCACAGGGTCACTAAGAGTCGGACACGACTGAGCGACTTCTCTTTCACTTTTCACTTTCATGCATTGGAGAAGGCAGTGGCAACCCACTCCAGTGTTCTTGCCTGGAGAATCCCAGGGACGGGGGAGCCTGGTGGGCTGCTGTCTCTGGGGTTGCAGAGTCGGACATGACTGAAGCGACTTAGTAGTAGTAGTAGTATGGTTGGTAAAGGTACTGAGAACAGGCATTCTGACTCTTGGGTGTACTGCAGGGAGGAGCAAGTGAGTATTAATAAATATATTGATGTTGGATTGAAAACTAGGTTCTCACTGTGAGAGAAAGGAGATAAAAATATGGACTGGGGGAAAAGAAGAAAAATTTTCTGGTGCTGAATTGGAGTTGGAAAGTGAAAGTCGCTCAGTCATGTCTGACTCTTTGTGACCCCATGGCCTCTGTTCATGGAATTCTCCAGGCCAGAATACTGGAGTGGGTAGCCTTTCCCTTTTCCAGATGATCAGCCCAGGGATTGAACCCAGATCTCCCTTATTGCAGGAGGATTCTTTACCAGCTGACCCACAAGGGAAGCCCAGGAATACTGGAGTGGGTAGCCTGTCCCTGCTCCAGCAGATCTATCTGACCCAGGAATTGAACCGGGATTTCCTGCATTGCAGGTGGATTCTTTACCAACTGAGCTATCAGGGAAGCCCAGTTGGAGTTGGGGATCAAGATAAATTAATGATTTAAAATCAAACATACTTCTTGGCTATGTCTACTGAAAGGACCTAGACACCATGACACCTCAATAGCAATGAGCATTCTATAAGCACCCAATTCTTGCTTTCTATGAACTACTTCTCATTAAAAGAAATCAGGCCTTCTTGGAGAAAGGCTGATTCCAGGTCTGGAAAGTACCAAATGAACTTGGGGCTTGCTCTGCTAAAGAGCAAAGAAGTGCTCAGATGTTGATGGGATCATGTCTGAAGGACAGAGACCAGCTAGAAGGGGCTCCCCGCTTTAAGGGGGCCAACTTGAAAATTGAAACTTAGTGGTAATGAAAAATCCAAGTTCATAATAATACTCAAGAAAATGGAGTGTGAGGGGAGAGAAAGCTCTTAAATAGAATGCCAGTTAATGTAGAGGAAATTATAAAAATTTTTAAAAAGTGATTATTGTAATCACTGATATAATAGTTGATTCAGGCAAGGCTTATGAATGGCTGCTAAAACATCGGGTGAAAGCTGTTGGGAAACAAGATATCCTCAAAGTGTTATCCCGCAGATTACTTATTAATTACACAAAGTTTGAAAAGATGCCTTTACAGTGGAGCATTCTGGCAGACAGCACCTTAATTAACTGTTTAAACTTTAGCAAGACCAGTAAGAACACAGTGGCTTCCTGTGCCTCCTGTGATGTGCTGAGAGGGACCTAACATCACCTCTGTAGAGTTTTTGCTAAAAATTTTTACATAAATCTAATTCTGAAGAAGTAACTGGATAATCCAAATTATGGAACGTTCTGTAAAAGAACTGAACTGAAAGTGACAGGAAAGACCAAAAAAAAAAAAAAAAAGCTTTTGTAGAATACAGGACTAGAAAAAAGCAAAACAGGCTCAAAGGACATTACTGGGAAAATTGAAGAATTTAGTAAGATTTTTATATCATAGAATAACATGATATGTATTGAATCTACTGTAATGACAATTTAGTTATATAGGACAATGTCCTTGTTTCTTAGGAGATAATTGCTGAAATACTTTGGGGTGAAGTTTCATAAGCTCTCTAACTTCCTTTCAAATGGTTCAGTGAAAAAAACACCTCCAAATATATGGAAATATTATACAATGAACATACGCAGCATTTAGCTGCATATATTAACAGCTGGTGAATCTTAAGTAAGGGATATTTCGATATTCACGTATTATTTCTTCAACTTTTCTGCAGGTTAAGGAAATTTCATAGAAGTTTGGAGCAGGGGAATAAACACATGGATTAGGAGGTAGGTGTGTGACTCTAAGACAGTGAATCTACAGGATAGCCAGCTGGTGACCTGGGACCTGAGTGACCTGGTCTGAAAAGATGAGCTATATTGTATCGGTCAGGATCCTTTGGCTTCATGTAACAGGACACCAGAGTCAAAGTAGCTTAAACTGTAAGGATACCTAATTATCTCATGTAACAAGAAGTTTAAAGGTACATGGCTCCAGGGTTGTTAATTTGTCAGCCCAAGGAGGTCCGAGGCCTCTTCTCTCTCGGCCTCTAGGCTTTACTTCACGGTTGCAAAATGGCTGCCACAGCAGCTTCATATGTCGTGTCCTCACAGACATATCCAGAGTGTGCAGGAAGGGGATGGACTGGCTCCTCCTTGGGCTTTGCCCTCTTGTATCAAGAATAAAGTTCTTTCCATAAGCCCCTCTGGAGGATTTCTTTTACATCTCATCGCCCTTAACAAACCAATTCTGGTTCATCACCTGGGGTTGTTCGCTTGAGCAAAACTGATTGGGAGGGGTGACTGTGGGATCGGCAGCTGATAGTATTTTGCCACATGAGCCAGTCAGACTCTCTTGCCCAGGAATCTGAACCAAGAAACTGGGCTATTAGCGAATGCACCACCAGAAGTTGACTTGAGGCTGCGGCACCTGAGGCCACGACAAGCCAAGGTTAAGGCAAGAAAAACTCCACAGAGAGAGTGAGGAAGCCATTTGTTAGAGAAAGAAGGACAGAGCACACGAGGAGTGGAGAGGTGGGTCAGCTACTATTCCCCCAACTGCCTAGATCCCTGATGTTTTCTGATTATGACTTTACTTCTAGATTACAGAGAATGTACTAGTTAGGACTCAGAAATAAACAAAAACTGTCCTAGCACAAAAGAGGAATTATTAATAGTTACCAACGTACTTCCTACCCAAGGCAGGAAGTTGAGCCTATCCTTAGGAAATACTAGAACCAGAAAGGGCCAGGACGAGGCACCTTCTGTCTGCCTCTTCCCTGTGGGTTTCTCTGTAGTTTATTTGATTTTATCTTTAAATTGAATGTAGTTGATTTATAATGTTGTTAGTCTCAGGTGTATAGCACAGTGATTTAGTTACACATACAAAGTACACACATATCTCTATATATTCTTTTTAGATTTTTATAGATTATTACAAAATATTGAGTAGAGTTTCCTACCTATACAGTAGTCCTTTTTGGCTATCAGTCTCATATACAGTTGTGTGTGTATGTTAATCCCTACCTTCTGATTTGTCCTCCCTCCCCCTCCCTTGTGGTTTATTTCATTATCTCTGCAGTAGGATGCCTGTTTCATGTTCCCCACATTATCATACATCTGCCTACATCTTCTAAATTTGAGTTAGAGTTTTATCCCCCTGAAGAACCCGGGTGGTACTCAGTCCCTGGGTCCTAGTCTCAAATTCCCAAAGGAATTTGGAAAAGAAAGAAGCTGAGACCTAAGTTGGGTCAGATGTCCAATCTGCCTGGTCCATAGACTTTGGGGTCACAGAACACATGCACAGGATAGTGAGGAGCAGAGGTAGGAGAAAGGGGTCATGGACTCAGGCTGGAAAGACACCCCAAAAGATTTCCACCATGATCCTCAAAAGAATGGCTTTCAAGATTGAAATGGTAGGAACCTGTCTCCAGGGGACATTTTGCATTGTTTGGAAGAATATTTGGTCATCACAGCTTAGGGGTGGGTGCTACCTGCATCTGATGAGGAGAGGCCAGGGAGGTTGCCAAAATGCTAGAGTGTTCTCACAACAAAGAATTATCCAGTCCAGAATGTCAGTGGCACTGAGGTTGAGGAACTCTGCCTCTCTTTGATTCTTTCAATCAAACTGTACCTGTACCACAGAGCACAGACCCAGGCTTGGTAAGTCATAAATCATTCTCCAGGCCATAATGCTGGAGTGGGTAGCCTATCCCTTCTCCAGTGGATTTTCCTGACCTACAGATTGAACCGGGGTCTCCTGCATTGCAGGCAGATTCTTTACCACCTGGGCTGTCAGGGAAGCCCTGGTAAGTCATAAGTCTCAGTACCTATTTTGGGGAGCAAAGGTCAAATGAAAACACCATCCTGGGATTGTGTGGATGCCAATTCTACTGCTGACTCACCTGGATTCAGGGTGCATTCTCGGTAAAGGAACCCACAAAGGCAGCAGATGCTGAGGTTCCTGCTCCGGGTGGGAGATCGTTAAAGAAGAAGCGAAGATGGAATAAGCAGAAACGGATCCAGGCGGAAGACAGAACTAGAAACGCACACACACAACCTGCTTTTACAAGTGCTCAAAACATAAACAGCAGCTGCCTAGCTGGTACCTGCTCCTTCCCAAACACCATAAGGGAGAGCCTAAATCCTTACGACCCACACAGCTGTCAGCTATGACAGGAGTGTCTTTTTTTCCACACAAACTCGTCTGGCAGGAAGGTAAGGCTCCAGGCCATTGATCAATACAACATCTGCTTTCATTTCTAAGGATCATTGTCCCTGAAATCTTAAAAAAAAATCTGTAAGTGGCTCAGAGAAAAGAGGGCTTCAGGAATAAGAAGAGGAAAGAAAGTTTAAGGCAAGACATTTCCCCAAGATTCCTGATAAATCTGAGGCTGCTGTTTGGCAAAGGAGAGTACGTTTTCTGGCGTTTCTGGTGGAAACCTCAGAAGTCAGATAACACAGGGTCTTTGCTGCCCTCTACCGATTATGATGAAGACTAGCAGGGAGTTTGAGAGGAGGCGGCTTTTCGGTGGATCGCTTCATTTAATGTTCTATACATATTTACTGTGTGTAAGTATACTTTGCCTACACCCTGTGCCGATGGTGCTAGGGATTAGTGCAACAGTGAAAAATACACGTCCCTGTTCTGCTTTAGGATGTACATTCTAGCAAAGGAGACAGACTGTGTGTAAGTCAACAAATAAGAAACATTTAGCATGCCACAGCTACTGAAGCCCGCACGCTCTAGGGCCCCTGTGCCACAGCTGATGAGCCCCTGTGCCTACTGAAGCCCGCGTGCCCTGGAGCCAGCAAGTTGCAACTACTGAGCCTGCATGCTGCAGCTACTGAAGCCTGTGTGCCTAGAGCCTGTGTTCCACAGGAAAAGCCACCGCAGTGAGAAGCCCACGCACCGCAACTAGAGAAAGCCTGTGTGAAGCAACAAAGACCAGCACAGCCAAAAGTAAGTAAAGCAGTATACACACGTTAAAAAATAAAAGAGAGAGAGACATTTAAAGTTTGTTCAGTGGGCTCTGAAAGCACTTAACAGGCAATTTAAGACTTGGGGAGCTGGAAGGTGACATGTGAGCTGAGACTGGAAGGTTGAGACAAAACCAGCTGAGAGAAGAGTCTAGAGCTCTGTGAGAAGATTGAGTAGTGAGTATAAACCCGCTTGCTGGGTCCCTGAACTTGATGTGGGAGCAGGGGTCAGCATGGAGGGAAGGCCAGAGGGGAGGGGAGAGACCTGGGTCATGGAGGGACCCTGCAGTCTGCAAAGGAACTTGGATTTTCTTTTGAGTAAATCTTAGCAATAGAGGAGGCTGTTGAAGCATCGCTGTTTTTGTTTTTAAAAGATTATTCTCTCAGTAGGACCTTTTTGTCTTAGAATTTACGATCAACTTTCCCAAAAGTATCATAAGGCTTAGGATTGGTTCAGGATGGTGGAGTAGAAGGATGTGCATCCATCTCCTTCTGTTTGAGCACCAAAACTGCAACTAGCTATTGAACAACTATAGACAGCAGGATGCTGGAATCCACCAAAAAAAGATAACCCACATCCAAAGGCAAAGGAGAAGCTGCAACGAGATGGTAGGAGGGGTGCAGTCATGACGAAATCAAATCCCATACCCACTGGGTGGACAACCTACAGACTGGAGAATAGGGCTACCAAAGAAGTTCTCCCGCTATTGTAAAGGATCTGGGCCCCCATCAGGTTTCTCAGCCTGGGGACTCAGAAAGGGGCTAGAAATTCCCAGGGGATGGGACTTTGAAGGCCAGTGAGATTTGATTGCAGGACTCTCAGAGGACTGAGGGAATGAGGACCTCATTCTTGGAGCGTACACACGAAATCTTGTGCACATTAGGACCCAGGGGAAAGGAGCAGTGACACCACAAGAGACTGAACCAGACCTCCCTGCTAGTGTTGAAGGGTCTTCTGCAGAGGCATGGGGTGGCAGTGGCTCACCACAGGGACAGGGGAACTGGCAGCAGCAGTTCTGGGAAGTGCCCATTGGTGTGGGCCCTACTGGAGGACATCATTAGCTCTACCTTAGAGGCTATAGGCTCCAGGGCCAAGCAACTAACAGGGAGGGAGCACAGCCCCAGCCATCAGCAGACAATTGGATTAAAGTCTTACTAATTGCAGCCCTGCCCACCAGAGCAACACCCAGTTTTTCCCACCCCCAGTCCCTCCCATCAGGAAACTTGAACAAGCCTTTTAGATAGCCTCTTCCACTAGAGGGAAGCAAGGACTACAACTGAGTCTCCAGAACAAAAACATAATCAGAAAGTTAAAGTGAAAATGCAGAGGATTATGTTCCAGATGAAGGAACAAGATAAAACCCCAGAAAAACAACTGGATGAAGTGGAGGTAGGCGACCTTCCAGAAAAAGAATTCAGAATAATGATAGTGAAGATGATATAGGATTTTGGAAAAAGAATGGAGAATATGCAAGACATTTTACCGGAGAACTAAAGAGCCGACAACGAGAGGTGAACAAGACACTAGAAGGAGTCACTAACAGAAGAATTAACGCAGAAGAACAGAGAAGTGACCTGGAAGACATAATGGAAGAAATCACTGCTGCAAAACAATATAGAAAAAAGAATGAAAAATAAAAAGTGAAGACAGCCTAAGAGACCTCTGGGACAGCACCGAATGTAGCATTATCCACATGGTAGGGGTGCCAGAGAGAGAGACAGAGAGAGAGAGAGAAAGGACCCAAGAAAATATTTGGAGAGATAATAGCTGAAAACTTTCCTAACACAGGAAAGGAAATAGTCAACCATATCCAAAAACTGCAGAGAGTTCCAGGAAGAATAAACCAAAGGAGGAACACCCCAAGACACACAGTAATCAAACTGATGAAAAGACAAAGATAAAATGTTAAAAGCAACAAAGGAAAAATGACAAATAACATACAAGGGAACTCCCTTAAGGTTCTTAGCTGATTTCTCAACAGAAACTCTGCAAGCCAGAAGGGAGTGGGATGATATATTTAAAGTAATGAAAGGGAAGAACCTACAGCCAAGAATATTCTACCCAGCAAATCTGTTCAAATTTGATGGAGAAATCAAAAGCTTTACAGACCAAAACAATTAAGAAAATGGTAATAGGATCATCCATACTGATAATTACCTTAAATGTAAATGGATTAAATGCACCAACCAAAAGACATAGACTGGCTGGGTGGATGGATACAAAAACAAGACCCGAATACATGCTGTCTACAAGAGACCCACCTCAGACCTAGGGATACTTACAGACTGAAAGTAAGGAGATGGGAGAAGGTTATTTCATGTAAATAGAAATCGAGTGAAAGCTGGAGAGTTTACAAGGTATGTACAGGAAAGAAATAAGTAAACACCTAGAGGATCACTCTGTCTCCTGGGTGGATTAAGTAAATTAGGGCAGGGGACAAGATTAGGAGGCATGTGACTTCCCTTGTGGTCCAGTGGTTGAGACTTTGTCTTCCAATGCAGGGGATGTGGGTTCTATCCCTGGAGGGGAGCTGAAATCCCACATGCCTCAGGGCTAAAAAACCAAAACATAGAACAGGAGCAATATTGTAACAAATTCAAAGAAGACTTAAAAAAATTTTTTTTAATCTTGAAAAAAAAAAGACTAGGAGGCAGAGCTAGGCGGGGGCTGTGTGGGAGGCAGGCTGGACCAGAGTGGTGGTGGCGATTGGCAGAAATGGATGGACAGGAGGTGCCTTTGGGATTTGCAGCTTCAGGACCCGCTGATGAGTTGGAGGTGGCAGAGGATGATTGACAGCTGCCAGGGCTAGGAAGGCAAACCAATCAGCCGTGACACGCGATAGAAGAAATGTGGCACCTGCGGGCTCCGTTGCGGGTGCTCTGTGGGCCAGGGGCCCAGAGCCATTCCTCGCGTGTGTTTGCTCTTTCCTTCTGCTTGGCCTGGGTGATTATACCTGACAGGTCTCAGGGAGGCAGCCTTCATAAAAATGGCTGTAAAGCCTTTTGCTAATACGCCGCCTCCCATAAATGTCAGGTGATGAGAGTTACAGCCCCGCAGGCTCATCAAAGAGAGAGCAGGCCGTGGCTTGAGGAAGCCACAGCGACTGTGAGGGCACCGAGCTGTCTTTCCCAGCTGTATTTCAGTGTCAGGGAAAATGTGACCGGAGGAAGTGGAGTGCGAGCTGAAGGCAAAGTGGCTCAGAGCCTTTCTTGGAAGTTGTAATTATCAAATCTGTTCTGCAAAGCTCCTCTTCCCTTGGCCCAGGGCTTCTGCAAGGTGAAGTGGAGCACCATCTTCACTTGTACTAACTCAGCCAGGAGGAGTGGGAGTGTTAGGGAACCTGGCCTGGTGCAGCCTCTCATTCTGGCAGTTGAGAGGCTGAATGAAACATACTGTTTCCCACCTCTTCCAAGCCTTGACCCACCTGTCAGCTAATTAAGACCTATCACCCAGGAGTGTTTCCCTGTTCACCAGCTGTCTGGCGGCCCTTTGATGCACCCCATATGTCTCAGCCCCAACCCCCTACCCTCTTTATTTCTCCCCTTTTGTGTCTCTTTCTGTAATAGGCACTCAACATACAGCTAAAAATCACTGGGATAATATGATAAAACATGGCATTATGCTGGGGTCCTGGAAACTGGGCTGGGGATGTCAGGGAGCAAAGAAATATGATATGAAAAAGTCCCGGTTCAAAGTTACTCATCTCACTGACTGCCAGCTGGATGAGTAACTTCAAGAGCAAAAGTAGAACACTCACAAACAGTGGTGGCTAGCATCCATTCTGAGAGCAAGACTGCAAGTCAGGTGCCTGCCAGGGGCATTGTCTCAGGGGGGTCCTCCTGATAACACTCACGAGGTTAGTACTGTTGACATTCTTGCTTTCAGAGGAGGACCCTGAAGCTCGGGAGGTGGTGACTTTGGCAGGGTGACAGCTTGTGAGTGCTGGAACCCTCTTTCAACCCAAGTCTACCTGACCCTGATGCCTGTGCACTACTGTATCTCTGGCCCATCAGTTAGGTTAACAGGAGATTACTCATAGCATGGGGGATATTCAACATGTGCCCTCATTAGGAGGCCACACTACCTTTTGCTTTTCCCAAACTTCTCTTGTACACACGTGTGCACCTGAATACACACACACATGCCCCTTGATCCTTCTCATCCTGACCCTAATTCTTTGGATGCCAATGGCATTTTATTTATTTACTTAGTGGTGCCGTTGATAGCTGCAGCATGCTGGATCTTCAGTCTTGAGTGGGGGCATGTGGAATCCTTAGTTGGGGCTCTCAGGATCTTTTCATTTTAGCACTTGGGCTCTAGTTCTCTGATCAGGGATGGAACCCAAGCCCCCTGCTTTGGGAGCATGGAGTCTTAGCTGTGGGCCACCAGGGAAGTTCTCCTAATGGCATTTTGACATTGAATCAAAATTATACCAACACTGTCATATGTTCATTGAGAAAGCATTTTCAGGAAGAAAAATCCAGTGTATAATAAACTCCAATAAATAATCACCCCCAAACACCAATACATTTCTGGAATAGTTTTCTATATTAGGTAAGATTTTCCCATTTGCTTCACTATTAGTTTTTTTTTTTTAATTTACTGAAGTTATTTCTGTCAGAATTAATTATCCATTTAAGTTTCAAAGTGAAATTTTAAAATAAATTTACAAAATTTTTCAAAGTGAAGAATTGAGTCGTCCAGCAGTTCTGTCTGCATCAGATTTTACCACTTATATTGTTTGTGTGAGGTTTCTTCAATGACTATTATTTCTACCAGGTCTAAGATTTCTTGGTCAAATTTTACAGATTTGCACTTTAAGATTTGATCTTCAGTAAAGTTTTGGTCAATACCACCTTTTACCACATGCAATGGTAGGGATTTTCAGTTTCAGTTTATATTGGTTGTTTTTACCAGACATATGCATTATGAATTGGACATCAGACTAATAATTTGTATTTATTACTTTGCTGTTGCTGTTCAGCCGTTCAGTCTTTGTGACTCTGTGGATTCTAGCCCACCAGGCTCCTCTGCCCAGGGATTTCCCATGCGACAAGACTGGGGTGGGTTGCCATTTCCTTCTCCAGGGGATCTTCCTGACCCAGGGACCAAACTCGAGTCTCCTGCTTTGCAGGTGGATTCTTTATCACTGAGTCACCTGGGAAGGCCCTGTTTATTACTTAGCTAAGTGATATTTAGATAACCAATGAGAAAATTGGAGCAGTTTATGCAACAGAGAGAACCAGGTAAAACAGACAATGATTCAGACACGGAGACCTAAGAAAGACAGTAAGAAGAGATAAAATAATAAGAATAAAAAGTATATTTATAAAAATGGTAATGGCTAATGTTTATTGAGCACTTACTCTAAGCCCTGTTCTAAACATTTTAAATGGGCTTACATTCATCTAACCCTCACATAAACTCTTTGTGGAGATATAATTATTATTTCCATTTTAAGAAAGAGCAAACGTGGGCACAAAGACTGGAAATAAATTGTCCCAAATTACACAGCTGGTAAAAGGTGGACCCAGGATTCAAACCTAGACAGCTTATGACAGAGAAGTTGCAGTGATCCTTGTCCACGGAATTCTGCAGGCAAGAATACTGGAGAGGGTTGCCATTTCTTCCTCCAGGGGATCTTGCCAACCCAGGGGTTGAACCTGAATCTCCTGCATTGTAGGTAGATTCTTTTTTCTTTTTTTTTTTTTTTTACCATCTGAGCCACCAGGGGCAGTGGATTTCAAGCACGGATTACCCACGATTGCGGAAAAATGAACAAATAGTTAAAAGTTTCTAAAGTCTTTTTTTTTTTTTTTTGCTATCATATCTGTGACCTCATTGTGGTGATTCCATTCTGTTTAAAAAATATTTTTCTGAAAAGTTCTGTATATTTTTAGACCTACACGTAATAAGGATGAATCTATAAAAGATTACAAATTCACAATTATACTTGACCATTTGTTTAGAGCTTATCTTTGATGATATATTTGCAACATTTCATATGTCTGATCTTTGACCAACTTGAATTATACAAACTTCTAACTGGAAAAAAAAAAAATGGCTCCTGAACTTGTCCGCTCTTCTCCAGTCTTGCTGTCGTTGTCTTAGCTAAAAGTCTCATCATGGTCCGTCACAACAATTTTTACTGTCTTAGATTTAGTTTATCTGCTTTCCCTTCTAGACTATGTACTCCACGGACAGTGTCTTTAGCAACTATGATAATCCCTGGCACACATAGGTGTTCATTAAATGTTTGTCAGATTGGCAAATGAATGAGTTTCCCAAATGGACAAATGAATTATCTTCTGAATTCAAAATCAGAACACTTGGTCTGATACATTTGTTTAATGGAGAGCTCAGGTAACTTCTAAGATGGTGAGTTATTGCAACAGCAATAGTACATTATTACTTTAGTTATCAGTTTAAATACTTTTAGAAAGTTTCTTAGGTTTTAATATTTCAAGGGCTTAGAATATTTTCTCTGTTAATGGACAACTTCAATGTTAAAAAGCAGAGAAGGTAGTATCACAAACCTTCATCTCCCCATCACCTAGCTTCAACAGTTATCAAGATACAGTCAACCTTGTTTCGCCTGTAATCTGCTCCCCTCCCCTCACATTCTCTCCCTGACCTTGGTGCTCCCCATCTTTGTTTATTTTGAAGTTAATCCCAGATATTGCTTTATCCAGAAGTCTTCAATAGGTATTAGAATGTTTTTTGGTGTCAATTAGAAGTGATAATCATTAACTAATTTGCACATTGACATTTATTGACTGGTACTGAGCTACACATCTCACACGGTAGTAAACTAATGCTCAAAATTCTCCAAGCCAGGCTTCAGCAATACGTGAACCGTGAATTTCCAGATGTTCAGCTGGTTTTAGAAACCAGAGGAACCAGAGATCAAATTGCCAACATCCGCTGGATCATGGAAAAAGCAAGAGAGTTCCAGAAAAACATCTATTTCTGCTTTAATGGCTATGCCAAAGCCTTTGACTGTGTGGATCACAATAGACTGTGGAAAATTCTGAAAGAGATGGGAATACCAGACCACCTGACCTGCCTCTTGAGAAACCTGTATGCAGATCAGGAAGCAACAGTTAGAACTGGACATGGAACAACAGACTGGTTCCAAATAGGAAAAGGATTACATCAAGGCTGTATATTGTCACCCTGCTTATTTAACTTATATGGAGAGTACATCATGAGAAACGCTGGGCTGGAAGAAGCCCAAGCTGGAGTCAAGATTGCTGGGAGAAATATCAATCACCTCAGATGTGCAGACGACACCACTCTTATGGCAGAAAGTGAAGAGGAACTAAAAAGCCTCTTAATGAAAGTGAAAGAGGAGAGTGAAAAAGTTGGCTTAAAGCTCGACATTCAGAAAATGAAGATCATGGCATCTGGTCCCCTCACTTCATGGGAAATAGATGGGGAAACAGTAGAAACAGTGTCAGTGCAGATGGTGATTGCAGCCATGAAATTAAAAGACTCTTATTACTTGGAAGGAAAGTTATGACCAACCTAGATAGCATATTCAAAAGCAGAGACATTACTTTGCCAAGAAAGGTCCGTCTAGTCAAGGCTATGGTTTTTCCAGTAGTCATGTATGGATGTGAGAGTTGGACTGTGAAGAAGGCTGAGCGCCGAAGAATTGATGCTTTTGAACTGTGGTGTTGGAGAAGACTCTTGAGAGTCCCTTGGACTGCAAGGAGATCCAACCAGTCCATTCTTAAGGAGATCAGTCCTGGTTGTTCATTGGAAGGACCGATGCTAAAGCTGAAACTCCAATACTTTGGCCACCTGATGCAAAGAGTTGACTCATTGGGAAAGACTCTGGTGCTGGGAGGGATTGGCGGCAGGAGGAGAAGGGGACGACGGAGGATGAGATGGCTGGATGGCATCACCGACTCGATGGACATGAGTTTGAGTGAACTCTGGGAGTTGGTGATGGACAGGGAGGCCTGGTGTGCTGCGATTCATGGGGTTGCAAAGAGTCGGACACGACTGAGCAACTGAACTGAACTGAGTGAACTGAACTGAGCTACATTCAGGAGAAACTGATTAAAAAACATGAATACATTCCTATTCTCTTGGATTCTGTATCCAACTGGACATTGAAGTTACTATATTAGCTATTTCTTTGTCCTAGTTTCTTGATATGTGAAAGAGATAGTGATGTACCTTACTTAGATGATTGTTGTGTAAAGAAGATGGATAACATATGAAAATTCTAGCCTCAAAAATTATTCATTGTAGTTATTTGAAATGGACTGAATAATGGAAAACCCATGAGTCCATAGTAATACTTCAAGATGTCAGAAAAACTAATTTGTCCTCAGTTGAGATAGCTATCAAACCATCATTTTATTTTGAAAGTTGATAAGGAAAGGGAAAGAACTAAGTGCTTATCCACTTTTAGCATAGAAACTGTAATTGGGGGCAATAGCCCCTGTTGTTGAAAGAAATCTTTAACTTTCAGAATAATTTTTAGTTAGTAAATGTAGAAGGTAACATATAGTTAGAAAATCACTATTTTGCTACCCCAAAGGAAAGTACTGATTCAGAAAAAAATACAACCATTAAACCATTAGGTTAATGGTTATTAGGTAGGGTGATATTTGTTCAATTTTGCTGGAGATGGGCCTGGTTTATGACTGTTGTCCAAAAATAATTATTAATAGTGCAGATAACATTACAATGTAAGGATTGAGCTGTCATCCCCGTTAGCCCAATGTCAGTCATTAAGGGTAGGAAATTCAGATATGTGTCTCCTAGTGTGAATACACACTACTATTTAGAAAGAGTTCTTGATAAAAATGTTCAGTTTGTACTTGATCAAGTCTTCAGATCTAACTTCCAGCTTATAAAAATTACAGTGTTAGAGGAAGCAATCAGATCCAAAAGGTGAAACTGGCCAGGGGTCTTCAGCAAGTCAGTGTCACGAGAAAGAGGGACTATTCTAGGCTAACAGTCTTAAGTGACATAGCAACCAGACACATCGCATGATTCTGAATTGGATCCTGATTTGACCAAACCTGTTCAAAAGGACATCTTAGGGACAGTTGGGGAAACTTGAATATGGATTTGATATTTCTGTGACTTTGGTAGATGTGAAAATATTATTTTTGATATGTGGGATTTTTGTTTAAGAGATATATAAATACTGATTTAATGTTTTTTAGGGATGGAATGTTATGATGTTTATAGTTTGAAGTACTTCAGAATTAAAAACAATAAAGTGAGTTGACAGGATAAGAAATAAGATAAAATATGTAAGACATATTATAGACATAATGCTAAATATTATAGTAGGTAGTAAAAAGTGATTGGGATGTTACAGAGATACCTTGGGTGTCATAGGAGAATTATGATAAGGAAATTACCTAGATGAGGGTGGCTAGAGGTCAGATTTTCTATTTGAAGAATGCTTCCTGGAGGAAGTAATTGTGTAAGTTGAGACCTAAAAGAAAGTGTGGTAGGTAAGATGGTCCCCAGTGGTACCACCTCTGGTATTTAGCTCTTGTGCAAGCTACTCCTTGAGTGTGGACTGGACTTATTGGCTTGCTTCTAATGAACAGTATATAGGCAGAAGTGATGGAATTTCACTGCCAATACTAGGTTACGGAAAGTCTGTGGCTTCCATCTTGGGCATTCTCTCTCTGTCTCTGTCTCCCTTTCTCTCTCTCTCTTTATTGAATTGGTCATGCTAGGAGAAGCACACTGCCACGTTGTCACCAGCCCCGTGAAGAGACTCATGTTGTATATCTTCAGTTGAACAACCCATGAGAAAGTGACGCATGGCACCATCCGGATGAGAGAACTTGGAATCAGATTCTACACTCTAGGGTGAGTCTTCACTCCTGAGCCTCAGGGCCCCCTGTGTAAAACGGGACAATACATTTGCCTTAAAGGGTTGTTGAAGAGATTAAAAACAGTTTATGATACCATGGGTATAAAATAGGTGTTCAAAATGGTAATTATTAAAAAGAAAAACCTGATTTAGCATTGGAACCACTTCTCAAGAGTCATTTCTGAAGAGTGATGTCATAGCCAGGACTTAGAGCCCTGATGATATTAATTAGTCTTAAGCCAACACTGTCTGTTACTTCAGTTTGATATACTAAGTTTTAGGATCTATAATTCAGTTGCTGTCAATCTACCCCCCCTCCCCAAGGAGTCTCTTCCATTCATTCAAATTGACAGTTTGTTTTCATCGTTTATTAATGCCAGTGACTATCTTTCTATGAGGTATCTATTTTGAGGATTGTCCCCCTGTCCCCCCCCCCCCCAGCAGTGGGGATTAGTCTGTCATGGGTCATCTGTACAAGTATTATTTTCCTAATAGTTTGCCAGGATTTGGAGTTTGCTGATGTTGAAAAGGGGGATCTAACCATTCACTCTCATTCAAGCTCCATTTTGTTTAAATGTTACATATTTAATGAAACTTTAACCATACTTTCCTTCTCCAAATTTTATGATCAGAATTGTGTTTGGGTCTTATCACATTTTATCATGCTTAGTTAATTTTGAATATTTAACTGAGATTCAGTATAGCATGGTATTTATTGAAATACTATAATTCACATACAATAAAATTCATCCTTTAAAGTACACAATTCAATAGGTTTTAGTATGTTCACCAAATTGTACAATCATCACCACTATGTAATTTCAGAACATTTTCATCATCCAAAAAGAAATCCTGTACCCATTAGCAGTCACTCCTGCCTCCTGAAAACCTACTTTCTGTCTCTATGGATTTGCCTATTCTGGATATTTTCATTAAATGGAATCATATACTATGTAGCCTTTCGTGTCTGGCTTCTTTCACCTAGCATAAAGTTTTCAGGGTTCATCCATGTTGTAGCATGTATTGGTACTTAATTCTTTTCATGACTTAATAATATTCCTTTGTATAGATATGAAAGAAAGTGGTCACTCAGTCGTGTCCAACTCTTTGCAATCCAATGGACTGTAGCCTACCAGGCTCCTCATTCCATGAAATTTTCCAGGCAAGAGTACTGCAGTGGGTTGCCATTTCCTTCTCCAAGTATAGATATACCATGTCTGTCTATTGTATAGATATACCATGTCTTTAAATCAATTCATCAGTTGTTCAGACATATTGGCTATTATGAATTATGCTGCTATGAATATTTGTGTACAAGTTTTTGTGTACATATATGTTTTCAGTTTTTCTTGGATCACGGTGTTTAGCAGTGAGGCTTTGCTGCTGTACTATCTCAGGTTTAAGGCCAGGTTCTGCCATTTATTAGCTGTGTAAACCTGGGATTTCTTTGGAGGGAATGCTGCTGAAGCTGAAACTCCAGTACTTTGGCCACCTCATGCGAAGAGTTGAATCATTGGAAAAGACTCTGATGCTGGGAGGGATTGGGGGCAGGAGGAGAAGGGGACGAAGTTGAGATGGCTGGATGGCATCACTGACTCGATGGACGTGAGTCTGAGTGAAGTCCGGGAGTTGGTGATGGACAGGGAGGCCTCGCGTGCTGTGATTCATGGGGTCGCAAAGAGTCGGACACGACTGAGTGACTGAACTGAACTGAACTGAAACCCCGACAAGTTACTTAACTTCTCTGTGTCTCAGTCTCATCTATAAACTGTGGCTGTTCATAGTACTCAAATCCTAAAAAGCCTTTTTAGGAGGCCGAAAACAGATAATACCTGGAAAGTAATTAGGACAGTGATTGGTATAGGCAGTTTGTTGTTGTTTAATCGCTAAGTCCTGTCTCACTCTTTTGCCACCCCATGGACTGTAGCCCTCCCAGGCTCCTCTGTCCATGGAATTTTCCAGGCAAGAATACTGGAGTAGGTTCCATTTCCTACTCCAGGGTATCTTCCTGACTCAGGGATTGAACCCATGTCTCTTGATCTCCTGCACTGGCAGACAGATTCTTTACCACTGTGCCACCTGGAAAGCCCCTGCTGCTGCTGCTTCTAAGTCGCTTCAGTCGTGTTTGACTCTGTGCAACCCCATAGACGGCAGCCCACCAGGCTCCCTCCATCCATGGGATTTTCCAGGCAAGCCCCTAGGTCTGAGTAAAAAAATCTCTTATCATTAGCTTAATATTTTGGGCTCCTTAATGGTGGAATTCCTCTTTATCGTGCCTTTGAAACTCCAGCATCCGAAATTTTTGTTTTTAATAAAAAGTTTAATAAATATTCAGAATTCCTCCTGGGTATTAAAAGTAAAAGTTAAGTCACTCAGTCGTGTCCGACTCTTCGTGACCCCATGGATAGTAGCCTACCAGGCTCTGCCGTCCATGGGATTTTCCAGGCAAGAATACTGGAGTGGGCTACCATTTCCTTCTCCAGGGGATCTTCCCAACCCAGGGATCGAACCTGGGTCTCCTGCATTGCAGACAGACGCTCTACCGTCTGAGCTACCAGGGAAGTATTAGGGTACGCTAATTTTACACAAGTATACTTTAAAATTGAAGGACATATGGTTTAAATTATAAATTGCCAAGACGTTTCCTTCCCCCAACTTAATAGAGCAATTTGTAACACTCATTAGCCTGCAACTAATTATTGAATACAATTTAACAGGTATTCTTGTGGTTAGTAATATATCATTTAATAACACAGGGGAGCCTCGTGGGCTGCAGTCCATGGGGTCGCGCAGAGTCGGACACGACTGAAGCAACTTAGCAGTAGCAGCAAACTGGTGGCCCCTTGCTGCTGCTAAGTCGCTTCAGTCGTGTCCGACTCTGTGCGACCCCATAGACCACCAGGCTTCCCTGTCCCTGGGATTCTCCAGGCAAGAACACTGGAGTGGATTGCCATTTCCTTCTCCAATGTGTGAAAGTGAAAAGTGAAAGGGAAGTCGGTCAGTCGAGTCCGACTCTTCGCGACCCCATGAACTGCAGCCCACCAGGGTCCTCCGTCCATGGGATTTTCCAGGCAAGAATACTGGAGTGGTGGCCCCTTAGGACTCTAGATTCTAAAAATCTGGGAAACAGCTCGTTTCTACAACAACCCTGTGATTGGTTTACCGGAGACCCAGGTCGATTTTTGATTGGCTCACTCAATAGAAATGGTCAAGGCCCGAGCCATATGACCGGTACGAGGACAACGCCGCTGCTACTGCTAAGTCGCTTCAGTCGTGTCAGACTCTGTGCGACCCCACAGACGGCAGCCCGAGGACAATATGGCCCCACGTTTGGCTTTCCTGGAAGCCGACAGACACGTGGCTACCTGAGGCCTAGCCGTACGTGGGAGGACCTAGTTACGCTAACCTCGAGAGGGCGCCGGCGGCTCCTCGTTGCTAAAGTCTCGTTTTCCCATAAAGCCTCTGAGCAACCAATCAACTGACTGTCTCCATACCGCTTTTAAAGTCGGCGGGCCCTTTAACCAATAATAAGGCAGACACCACCCTCACCTTGGGGATTGATGGAGAGTTTGACCAATCACCTTACAGATCTTTGCTATCTCCGCCTCTCTCTCGCGGGATTGACGATCCACCCGGCCAATAGGGGACGCCCAGTCGGCGGGTGGATGAAAGCGGCCCTCTGTAATGGCGGAGCGTGGTGGGGACGGGGGAGACGGTGAGCGATTCAACCCCGGGGAGCTCAGGTAAGGGCACTGCTCCACCTTACATCTTGGCGCTCTGGCGTCCCAGAGGCTAAGCCTGCTGCGCGGAGAACCGAGGTGGAGAGTGGGCTGAGGAGGCGCGGCGGCTAAGAGCCGGGACCGCATGGGGTTGGAGAAGGGGGAAGGGAAGGCGGGTTGAATGAGGGAGCCGGGCCGGGTCTCGGCCGCGGCCTCCTGTGGGTTCTCGGGGCGCTCATTTCCGTTTTCGTGGGGCCCAGGCGCCCCTAGCAGCTTGCGGCCCACAGGCTGGGCCCGGGGTTCCCGCTTTGGGGCCCCGCCTCAGACGCAGTCCGCCTCCGCTTGGGCGGCCCTCAGCCTGACTCCCAGCTCGGCGCCGCCGCGGGCCCAGTTTTCCTCCCTGAAGCCCTCCATGCCGCGGGGCAACTCCTCGGCGTCCTGGCTCGGCCTTCTTCACGTCCTCCGCCGCCTTTTGGTGTCCCCGCTTCCGCCTGGTTCCTTTTTGCCCGCGTCGCTTGCTTTCCTTTAACTTCACTGGGCCTCCGTTTCTCTTATCGTTTGATCCCTTATCCCGAGTTTATAAGGAGTAACAATAGCGGCAGTCATTTGTTTCGTGCTTCCGAGAGCCAGAGAGCACTTTTCTTAGTGTTTTCTCTTGTGATCCTCACACCCACCTTTTGGAGTAGTTGCTCTTCTCGTTTTGCAGGCCCCGGAGCAAGAGCCACCTTCAGTTAAGTGACTTGCCTATCCTTCAGGTGAGGAAACTGACGTAGGGCCAGGTGTCTTTGGTAGAATCTTGGCTTCAGGAAGTGGCTTGAACGCCGGCAGCCAGGCTTGAGATCCTGCACTTTTCTGTCCTCCTTCCTTCTAGTCGTCTGCCCACGCTGTCTCCCTAAGGACGGCAGCAGTGACCTTTCTCGCCCTGGTTTCTGGGCTGCCTCTGGAATTTTTAATTGTCGTGGAGAGAAAAATCTTTAGTCAGTGGTTTTTAAGGAAAACGAGGTACAGAGCTTTACGTCTGTTTGATACTGTCTTTTTCTTGGATGGAAAAAAATGGCATTTCAGATGTTTAGTCCCCATTCTGAATAGTGCCCGTTGACATCCTTTGAGAATGAGGAAGAGTAGAATAAGTTATGAGGACTCTAGCATTGTCTAGAGCTCCAGATAAAATTGTATAAGGAAACTGGGTATTGTTACTAAAGTTTTCAGGGCGGGGGGAAAGCATGTCTTTGAGATGATGAGTTGTCACAAAAATTTTTAGTTTGGCAGGAATAAAGTCTTATTTCAGGGATGGATCTCAAATCTTTTAAACCCCACGTGTATACTTCAATACTAAGTGATCACAGTGCATTGTCAGGGTCGTTTAGTATTAGTAATGAAAGGGTTATACCTGATTTTGATCTCCAGAGGTACTTAAGCTAGCTTTATGGATTGATTTGGAAACATTACTTTGCATTTAAGAGAGTATCTTACTTCAGTTTTACAGTGAGTAGCCTTTTAGATTTTATTAATAGTAAGTGTAGACACTGCTGCAAAACTGATTTGAATAGTGCTTTAAATTAGGTGTTCTCTTGCAAATGTTTCATACCTTAACTTCTGGGGTTGGAAATTCCTTCCACAGCATGTGGTACAGACTTTTATTTTAGCATTTCTCATGTTTTAAGAGAGATTAGTTTTTTGTGGCCTCTGATGACGGAAATTGGGGCTTAATTTTTTGTATTTGTATTCTGAATATATGTCATGGTGTTGTCACTGTCATAGTGCCTTGCGAAGTCAGGTTTTCAGGTATATATATTGTAAATAAATTGTTACAGGAGATTTAGAGATGGTCCATTTATTGGACTCACATTTATTGTGTGCTATATGAGAGTCATGGACCTAGGTGCTGGCAGTAGTCTTGAACCGGACTAAAATCCTTTGTCCTCCAGGAGCTTCCATGCTGATTAAGATTGATCTAAATTTCAAACTAACCACATCAGATGAGGAAATCAGCCTACAAGTGTGAAGAGATTTACACAAGGTCACTGGGTCCGGATTAAGACCTAGGTTTCCTCACTTAGTCTACTTTATAATTTGCCTCCCATATATCAGCATTTAAAAATTTTTGCTCTGTTGTGCTAAAGTATTTGCAGTCCTCACCATTGGGAAGATTACATATCTAGATATAGTACTTCGAGGGAAATAATTTGTTCTTGGAAAAAAATTTTTCTGCATTTCTGTTCATGCATGTATGCTTCTATTTTCATAAAGATCCAAAGTGGTAGGAATGGGAATAATCCACAATAAGATTTATTTGGAGATCCAATACCTTTCTATTCCTTTATGAGTAAGAATCATTAAGATAACTTTTAGAGTCATGTTGGTACAGATACTTTACCCAGGGCCTTTATTTACTTATTAATGCTTTATGACTTATGACAAGGTGCTTGTCTGAATTTCCTCAACTGTATACTGGGAATAAGAATACGCTGGTGTTAGCACTAACTAACATGAAACAAGTTCTTTTTCTGTGCTATAGTTTCCTCAGTAAAACCGGTGCCAAACTTATCTCATTGAGTTTTTGTGATGATTGAAAGACTTAGTACATGTACTAAGTACATGTACTTAGTGCTTAGTACATAATGTCCCTATAAATGTGCTTGGTATAGAAGAAATACCTAGGGTTCACTCATTATTAAAACAGTAATTGAACACCTGGCTTCTGGGCTCTGGGTGGCATCAGTATACTAAGGAGAAAATACTAGTGAGTATAGGTAATATAAAACTAAATAAGTGTGAGATTTTTTTTCATAGCATTTACCTCATAGTTGTAAACTCAGATTGGGTAATGAGATAGAAAGGTGGTGGGAGAGACTAAGGTGGGAAAGAACTTGGAGCTTAAACTGAAGAATGAGAGAGTCTGTTACATAAAGCTCTGGGGAAGAGTATGCCAGGCAGAGGAAACAAGTGCAAAGGCTTTAGGGTAATGAAGTAGTTGATCAAAAGGATTAGAGTCTGTAGAGAGATCAGCAACGGCCAGGTTATATAGAGCCTGCTAATAATGATTATAATAATATTAACACTGCTACTAATATTAATACTGTTTAACAAGGTAATTTTAGTAGTCACTAAATTATGGGTTTTGATTACTACTGTTACTATACTGATGTTGTAGTAACAGCAATAGTAACTAATAAAAATGTGCTGAACACTGTTCCAAGTACTTCATTAGCTTCTTTAACCCTTCACTGCAGGTAAGGTTGTTGTGATAAAGTGCATATAAAGAGCTCAGCACATGTGCTGTACATATCTGACATTAGAAAATGGCAACTTGAGGCTGTCGATAGAGGAAATTATGTGAATTTTGCTACCATTTCACTGCAGACATTTGAAAACATCTACGTTTTCAGTTAGAGTACTATGCTAGGTTTTGTGGGAGAATGAAAGTAATGGTGGTTAAAATAGTTCACTGTGTCACAGGTACCATCCTAAATGTTTCACGGGGATTATCTTATTGAACAGAGAGAGAGGTTTTATTTCTGTCCCCAGTGCCCCTCACTTAAATCTGAGTATATTCAGGCTCAGAAACTATGTAAGAAGCCTGAAACAGAAGGCAGAGCCCTGATTTGACTTCCCATGGTTTTAGAGCCTAAAATACTTAAGTTATAGCTAGAAAGTGTGACATTCAAAAGAAAGAAATAATGTATAGCTGAAGGCTGAGATGGAGTATCTTTCCTTGGTGAAGATCTTTCCTGTCCCAAAGGTTAAGACATTGCTTCGGTAACAGTGACCATCAGCCTTTTGGGAGTGCGTATAATTTGAAAAACGCTGATTATTGTTTCTGCAGTCATTGCTTTTAACTCATACTTCTACCATTGAGTGTAGGATGATTTGCAGATTTGGTGAAATGTGTTTGGTATAGTAGTTCTGGATGTGTTTACAATCCTAGTGCTCTCCTAGAAGGCAAATTGGTTCTTTTATTAGGATTTTTTAAAATGTCAGAATTGAACGACAATGTGGAAAATTTAGAGAAAGTTGAAAGGGTAGTCTTAAGCACAGGGTTGAAAAGTGTAGGAAAGTTGGAAGAATCTGGTGAGGCCAGAGTGTCAGAATGATTATTATCAGATGCACATGAGGATATAATGGTTAATCTTCTCCTGAGCACTGGAATGTAAATTTCGTGTTTATAATGGAGAGAATTATTGTAGCTACTAGGTAGACTGTGACAAGTGCTCAGTAAATTCACAATGGTATATTACAGTAAAGATTTTTATAAGATTCTACATACCCTATTTATAAGGTACAGTATCACCTACATACTCATTGGTGCATTCAGCAAATACTTACTGAGCCCTACTATGCTGCTGCTAAGTTGCTTCAGTTGTGTCCGACTCTGTGCGACCCCATGGACTGTAGCCTATCGGGACTCCTCTGTCCATGGGATTTTCCTGGGAAAGGTACTGGAGTGGGTTGCCATTTCCTTCTCCAGAGGATCTTCCTGACCCAGGGATCGAACCCAGGTCTACCTGTGTTGCGGGCAGACGCTTTACCCTGAGAGCCACTAAGGAAGCTCTTTTTGAGCCCTACTATGGGCAGGCATAAGTAACTATGTGCTGGGGATATAAAGGTGAACGGGACAGACAATTCTTGCTCTAAAGGGGCTTACATAGCATGGTGTAGTTTGTAAGAGCCTTTCGCTGGTGTTTGAATACTGTCTTTACCACTGAACCAGCTGTGTGGCCTTGGACAAGTTGTTTTACTTCTGTGTGCCTTAATCTGTAAAGTGAGGTTGATAAAATCTATTTCAGAGTTACGTTGATTGTGTAAATGCTAAGTTGCTTCAGTTGTGTCCAACTCTTTGTGACCCTGTAGACTGTAGCAGGTCAAGCTCCTCTGTCCATGGGATTCTCCAGGCAAGGATACTGGAGTGGGTTCCCACATCCTCCAGCAGGAGATCTTCCTGACCCAAATCTTTTATGTCTCCTGCGTTGGCAAGCCGGTTCTTTACCACTAGAACCACCTGGGAAGCCCAGTAAGCACTTGTAAGAGTTAAAACATTATTAAAAAAAAAGCACTTAGGAGATGAAGAAAACCATCTAATGTGATATTGCTTATCTGCTTGAATGCCATGGAGAAAATAAAGGTGTTTTGCTAGAGATTGAGGACTGGGGTGGCGTGCAGTGTACAGAAGGGCATTTCCTTCTATATGAGAATGCTAATTATGTCTTAAGCTGTTAGCCTCCCCTGCTATAAAAACATTGTGTTTAGAAGTAGTTTCAAGATTCCAAAAAGTCGCAAAAACAAAAATAGTATGCTTAATGTTAATATTTTACCTATTCTCCTTTGTTGCTTGGTCGCATACGTGCTCTGTTACTCTGAACCATTTGTGGTAAAGGGCCACACACAGCATGGCCCTTTACCTCTAAATGCTCGAGTGCTTGTTTTCTGAGAATAGTGATCTTCTCTGATGGACAGCACGGTTACCTACTTTGTAAATTTAAATTTGCACTGATAAAAAGTAATCTTTTGTCTTTATTCCAGTGATGTCTGTTAATGCAGGATGTTCTTTATTGTATTTCTTCCCTCTAGTTTAGTATCCTGTCTAGAGTTGGAATTGTATTGTCATGTCTCTTGGGATTCCTTTAATCTAGAACATTTCCACAGCCTTCCTTTTTTCTTCTTTTTATAACAGCATTTCTGAAGAATATACTCCTGCTCCCCCCTTGGTTAGAACATTATTTTGTGTTTGTCGAATAACTCATTATTATTATGTTGAGATTAAACATTTTGCTTGGAATAGGTGGTATTGTGTCCCTCTCAGTTGTATTAGGTCAGTTTCTCTATTCCATAGTGTTTTGTTTATCCTTATTTCTATTGTAAGAAACATGTGGGAAGATACATTAAGACCATGCAAATAACCCCCTCATTTCCTCCTAGATTTGGTGTCCATTGATCATTCTTACTGATGCACTCTGCTACAGTGATACAAAATGATGAGTTTGCAACTCTGCTTGCTCTTAAGGGCTTTAAAAATTTGATGTAATCAGAGTTTAGTAGCTATATTTTTCTTACTTTGAGAAAGAAAATTTTATTCTTTGGTTTCCCATACAGGATGGCTCAACAGCAGGCCTTGAGATTCCGAGGCCCAGCTCCCCCACCAAACGCAGTGATGCGAGGCCCACCACCTCTGATGCGACCTCCTCCACCTTTTGGTATGATGCGAGGCCCTCCTCCACCACCTCGGCCCCCATTTGGGCGCCCCCCTTTTGATCCTAATATGCCACCAATGCCTCCTCCAGGAGGGATTCCTCCACCTATGGGCCCTCCACACCTTCAGGTAAAGAATGTAGAGATAGCTATTTCTTTATTGAGGTTAGTGTCAATAGTATGTATGAGTTTTGGTTTTAAAACTTGTATTCTTGGGTTTATAGGAGAATGAGAACTAAAGAGAACATCTTTATACTAATGTGTTGCTTCAAAAGCACTGATAATGATAATTCGTATGGAAATTCAGAAGGGAAATTTATATGGTGATGAAAAAATATGTATATTAGGATTGAATAAGGTTCTAACTTGCTTTCATCTCTGACCATTGTCTTTAATAATCTTCTTTATGGGAAATGATATTTGAAAGCTTATGTGTAAAGAGAGCGACGTTTGTTTTCAATGATATATATTACTAATGCGTTTAAATATATCTGTATATATCTATATATTCCTGAAGAATTCTTTCCGCGAATGATCCCTAGTATAGAATCTAGAATGTGACAATCAGCACATTTTGTAAGCACAGTATTTGAATTTTTTTCCTTTCCCAGGAAAAAATATGAGTGTCTCAGTTTTAGAAATCGAATTTTTGTGAAATTTCCTTAAATGGAAATTTTCCTAGTGTTTTAACCGGAAGCATATATCCTTCTTTAGTGAAGTTATGAAGGTATCAACTCTCAAATACCTACTTTTGAGGTTGTATTCTTTTTGACTATTTGAGTTTTCTGTTTATTTAACCTGTACAGTTCTGAAACCAAATACAGTAATATCACATGCCTCCTGTTAGTTTAGATAATCAAGAATGAATTTACTAAAAATAGAGATAATGAGGTACTATTTAAGTGATGTTAGTGCTGATAGAATTGTATTTATGGCAGACACACCAGATTTTAGTACTTTGCTTATTTTATTACCTTCCTAGAATAACAGCCTGTCCCTCCTTTCCCCCCAGCCCTCTTAAACAGTTAAATGGTTTTATATTTTCTTTAGAATTAGAATACGAAGTAACTTTTTGACTTGTTGACTGTGATATAACTTGTTATATGTGAATTTACTTTGTGCCTTTAAGAGTTAAACCTCCTTGTAGAATATTATAAAATGTCATGGGTTAATGTAGCCCTCTAATGGAAATATATCAGATGTTGTAATGGGATGCTTCCTAATGTGATGCTTTTTTTGGTCTTGATGGACCATTGTGTGATTTTACATTAAATCCAAATAATTTTCAGATAACTTTCACATTATTGGCATAGTGCCAATTCCATTATCCAGATTAAGATGCTTTGGATAATTAAGTTCTAATGTTACTTGTAGATTATAGAGGAAATCTTTTAATCCCTGTTCAAAATCTGTTTTCAGAATTGCAGACCTTTTTTCTACTTTAGTGAGTAAGATATAGCAGTTACAGTTAAATTCTTTGATTCAGGATCTTGGGTTGAGTCAGCAATCATTGAAGGAATTATGAGGGCTAGTGCTGAATCAGTGGTGGTTTCAGGAGATTTATTTTTCTAATTGTAATATATACCATTTAAATTCTTTTCCCAAAAGTAAAGTGAATAATTATTTTACTGTATCTTTTAAACTTACTAATGTTAGCATCTTTGGTGAGCTACATTATTATTATTTGAAAACTAGGAAATAAATGTTTTCCTAGCTAATAATTTTTTTCTTATAGGAAAAGAGAATAAAAGGTTAGGTATATCTGATTTTTCTTTTTAAGTTATTACTTGTTATTTGTAAAATAACATTTCTCTTACAGTTTTTTGGTTCCTGTTGTAGGTGAGCTGTCAATGCATTGGGTGGCTGGTGTTAAGAGAATCAGTTTTTTTCTTCTGAAAGTAATCTAGTGCCCAATATATGAACTAGCAGTTAAGGTATAAATAATAAAGCAAAACTTACCTATAATTCTACAACCCAGAGATGACTGTTATTAGTATCTTGGCATACTTTCTTCTAGTTTGTTTAGTAATCATTTTTATTACAGAAAAACTTTGCTTACACAACAACTTAGGTAAATGTATTTGAATTGACTATAAAGCTAATATCTCTTACCTTTTGGGTAGAATTTAGTAATAATTTGAAGGAAAAAAGACAAATCCAAGTGACATTACTTCTTGTGAATTAACAGAGACCACCTTTCATGCCTCCACCCATGGGAACCATGCCTCCTCCTCCTGGTATGATGTTTCCACCAGGAATGCCTCCTGTGACTGCTCCTGGAACTCCAGCACTGCCTCCTACTGAGGAGATATGGGTTGAAAATAAAACTCCAGATGGGAAGGTAAATTATGAAATGTAGTTAGGTTGTTACCTTCTTGGTGACAGAAGAGTAAAACCTGGGAGTTTGGCAGATTGAGATCAGTGACTGTATCCTTGCCAATTAAGAATGAAACTCAAGTAAGCCAGGGTAGGGCGGGACTCCAGGAAAGGTTCACTTGATTGGACTTTTGCACAGACATGAGGTGGCCTGGAGCACCTTCATAGGTTTGCCTGTGATTCTGAAACCTGTGTTTTTAAATACACACCTTAGGTCCCCTAACAGTTCTCAGGTTTAGTGATTACTGGGAGAACTCACAGGACTCAGCAGGTAGTTGTATTTGCAGCTATGACTAATTATAGAAAAAGGATACAGAGCAAAACCAGCAAAGAAAAAAAAGGTGCATGGGGCGTAGTCCGAAGGAAACCAAGCACAAGCTTTCAGGAGTCCTTTCAGTTGGAGTCTCATAACAGTGTGTTTAATTCCTGTGCCATGGAATTGTGAAAACACTGATACAGTGTTGTCTGCCAGGGATGCTGTCCTGAGCTGAGGAATCAAGGTTTTCATTGGGGACTGGTCCCATATCTGGTACCATCTGTCTTGCACCTAGCAAATTACAGACTTCCAGAAGGAAGGCAGGTATAGAGCATAATCTGCATTGTTTGCATAAATAGTTGAGCCATTCCTATCAGTTAGGGAATGGTGGACAATGGCTTTCTAGGGATAGTGGTCTTAGATCTGCTGTGTTAACTGTGCACAAAACATAGCCTTGGTTCTCCTTTTTTGATGTGTTAAAAATACAATATGCTCTTTATAGAAAATTGAGGGAAAAGGAAAAAGTGAAAAATTACCAATAATTTCATATGAACAGCCAATTTTGATGTGGTTTCTCTTTTCTAGGTTTTTAAAAAATGCTATTTAAGACAAAATATAATTATATTACTTATACATGATAGTTGACAGGTTCTTTGAAACTGATGATTTTGCTTCTTCTGCAGGTTTATTATTATAACGCTCGGACACGTGAATCTGCATGGACCAAGCCAGATGGAGTTAAGGTTATTCAACAGTCAGAACTGACGCCTATGCTTGCAGCCCAGGCGCAGGTTCAGGCCCAAGCACAGGCCCAGGCACAAGCACAAGCCCAGGCCCAGGCTCAGGCGCAAGTGCAAGTGCAGGCGCAAGCAGTTGGTGCTCCCACCCCCACGACCAGTAGCCCAGCACCTGCAGTGTCTACTTCAACATCATCATCAACCCCATCCTCTACCACTTCCACCACAACAACTGCCTCTTCAGTTTCGCAGACGGTATCAAGTGAGTATTAGTCAGCGTGTGTTTTCATTTAGGGACTAGAGAAATGGACAAGTAGGAATGCATTCCCTTATGGTCCTAGTTTAAGTATTATCCTTGATATTATTTAAAATACATTTTTGACATTAAGACTTTTGGCTAAAAAGAACAGAAATTTATATCAGTAGAAGAAATTATTTGTTCAATTGAAATTCATGAAGCTAAACTGGAAAAGTGCAGAGTTAGCTGTTCAACTTGGCCAACAGTAATGTTGGGTGCTGTGGATTTGCAAAATAAGTGTGAGTCTTGGCCCCTATCTTGCAGAGTTTCCAGTTTTTCTAATTGAGGAGGCAAGAAAAATGCATGTGAAACAATTAGAAAATAGTGTGCAGAGTTATACAGCGAAGCTAGAAGATATAAGAATTCAAGAAAACGGAGAGACAAGTGAGTGGACTACATGGGTATTGAGATGGATCATAAAGGGTGTGTAATAGGATTTGAATAGGTTCAAAATTTCAGAGAGGTGTTTAAGATGGGGGAAACATAGGTCAGGAAATGACGGTAAATATAGTTTGTAAGATTGTTAGGTGGGAAGATTTTTATTAGTTAATATATTGAATAAGAGACCAGGTTATGGAGAGTTTTAAGAACCAGGCAGATGAGTGAGGCAGGCAGGCGCTAGGTGGTTTGTATAAATTCAGTATTCTGGAAGATTTTTTCTTGTGCTCATTTTTTGGCTAGTGTTGAAATTGGGGAAACTTAGGGAAACTTGCAGTAATGTTTAAAGGTAGATAGGCCTCGGAATGATGTGCAGGCAGATGTAATGAGGACTTGAGTTAGAAGCAGTCCAAAAGGTAAGAGAACTTTCAGGTATGAAATCACAGAAGCCCAAAGGTACGTCTTTTCTCTAAAGATTAGCAGTGATGAACAGATTTCAGGGGTGAGGAGAGAAGAATGTTAATTTGCTTAAAAGACTGTCATTAATAGTTACGATACTGTTTCTGGGTTTATTTTTTTATATATAAATGCTGTACTTATTCTGCAGGTTCAGATTGAGCACCCAAATATTTAAATAATTTTATTGATTTGATTATTTAATATGATATGAAGATACATAGTTATCCTTATAAGGCGATTACAATCCTTAGAGTCTTTTCCTACCTGGATAATAGGTGAGAATAAGGGGGAAAAAAGAAACTCTTCTCCCTCCACCAGTAGCTTTGGGGACTAGGGAATTATTAGTGTATATTACCTTATAAGAAATAAGAGAAATCTAGTCATTTTAAAAATTCAAATTTGATTTTATTTATACAAGGAGTAACCGAAGTAGTAAGGTACCTGTGATAGGGAGACAGTTTTTTCAAAGGCCTTATCTGATATTTTTTAGATAGCTTTCGAGAAAATATGCTTAATAGAAAGATGTAAATAATGCTTTATTAGTCTGATTTCTTCTGTAGCTACGTTGAATTCTGAAAATATAGAAGTTTAGCAGTGATACTAGCTAGTTGGTTGAGGATCTTTGCCTTTTTATAGGCAAATGTTTCTTAAACCTGTGCAGCAAGGCAGAAAGCTGCCAGTTTTTATGGGGTACTTTTGGTTGAAATGGGAGATGGAGATCGTTAAAAGCAGTGTGGTTCTATGGGGGAGGCTCTGTGTTGATTCTGTTTTTCTCCCTGCCTTCTTCGAAAAGAGAAGTCCGTAGTACTTGTTAAGGAAAGTGGATAGCCAAAAACTTTGAACTGTTCTCTATATATTCCATTTCTGTATTGGAGTGGTCTATCAGTAAGCCCATAAGTGTCTTGTTAACCATTTTATTCAGAATTCCTGTGTTTTCATTTTTTTTTTTTTTGCACTACTCTTTAGTGATAGAAAGGAACATCTTTATTCTAAGAACAAAACAGTGAAATCTTGTTCTTTTTACTGCCTTTAAACATCAGTTTTGATGTTGTCTTTGAGTATTCCTGACATCTATTTTTATTTCGCTTGATTTACTGTATTGAAGTGTTACCATACTATAATTCTTAATATATTTTTTCCATCTCTTAGAGGTAGTCACTTGTCTTTAGTTAAGGTCCGAGGCTGGATTAGTAGTATATTTTGAGTTCTAGTGTTATACTAGTCATTTTAGCAAATGGAGTTAATAGAAATTTACTTACTATAAAGTCCTAGCTACCATTCTCCCAGCTCCTCATTTAATTCTTTTATTTCCTTTGTCCCTTTTCTGTCATGACTTGGCGGCCACTAATCAAATTCAGAAAATCCTGTTTCAGCAAGAGGATGAGTGAATACTTTCTGCCACCTCATTGGTGTACCTTTCCCCTTGAAATTTGATTCCTTTCTAACTCATTTTCCTGATTCCAGTACTTTATCATAATTTTAACAAATATTACTAAGTACTATTACCATAATTCTTTGAAAAAATGTAATTCTATTAATTGCAGTATAAATCTGTGGGTAAATGGAACTAAAAATTAAGGAGTTTATATTTAAACCCCAGTTGAGCCTAAACTCGTTTTATCTTGTGCAAGTTTGTGAAAAATGCTGATGAAATCCTACTTCTCAGGGAAGTTGGGAAATAACTAGATATATTTTCAGCCATTGCAGTAGATTACAAATGATAAATGGTATATGTATGGGACTGGGCAAATGTTGCATGTAATTTGTATTTTTCACACTGTTATAAAATTATATTAATATGATACTGTACCCTAAGGCTAGGTCTATGCTAGACCACCAATTCATTCCTGGGCCCCTGAAGATACTTGTTTGGCCCTGCTGTCTATTTAGCCAAGGTGAGTCCCTCATTAACAAGTATGAAATTGCACACATCTTCCCAGCCTAAGTGAGTTTTTCATTGTTAGGAGCTGAAGGAAAGATAGTGACAAATTTTTCAGTTGAATTATTGGGTGGTTTGCATTAAACAGTGTGCTTTCCCTTAGAATAAATTTGGCATAAAGGTTGGGAAAGCACTGTTTTATTTATAAATCTGATGAATTCATTCTTAGTCCAATATAGGTAAATTTGACATTTTTTCTTCTGTCAAGATAAAGATGACGTATTTGTTACCAATGAATTATAAAAACAAATTTTGTTTTGGAACTAGATGGTTTAGTTTTGTACTGTATTACATTTGAGAACTGAAACTTTAAAGAAGGGAAATATGAATTTTATATATTTCGAGAGTCACAGTTTGATTTTCTGTGCGATTACCGGGGGTGAAATGTTTTTATTTTTCATATCTAAAAAGAATGTGTTAGCAGAACCAGATTATCCTAAATTTCACAGTCTCCTGATCTCACATTGGAAACCTGAGTGGTTTCTTTTTTCCCCTCTTTTTTTAACCTTTTTATTTTGAAATAATTATAAAGAAATCCGTTTTTTTTTTTTTTTTTTTTTACTCCATTTGTTCATATCCAGTCAGTCATTAGTTATTGCATATCTTTTTCCCTCTGTTCTTCCTTCCTTGGACAACTCCAGATGTGTTGAAATTGATTTTCACATCTCTGTTTTTCCTTTTCTTCCTATGCATCTGCCAGGTTAATTCATCAAATGAACAGTGATTATTACTCTCATTCAGAAACCTTCATTCTGCCTCCACCCATCCCTTTTACATTCATGAAGTCACATAAATAACACGTGAATGCATTCTTATTAAAAAAGAAAAATCAAATCTGAAGCATGTGTAGTAAAAACAAGAGAGTGTATACAGATATAGTTTGGTGTTCATTCTTTTAGATTATGTCTCTGCATTTACATGAGTTCTTCCCTTTCCCTACCCAGTCAAGTGCAAACTCATTAGTTGTGTGTTCAAGGCTTCCCAGATTATGCTTCTTGCCTACCTTTCCAGTTGTAATTTACTGGTTCTGTTGGTATGCCTAGTGTTTGACTAGTTAACTGCTTGCCTTCTGTTTTCTAAACAGTTCCTTTTTGTCCTCTACTCTTTGCTTTTACTCAGTTTTCTCACCACTTGCTTATTTTCTCTTTTCACTTTGTCATTTTCCTTGTTAAAATCATAATCTTTCAAGGCCTGTCATCACAGTATAAAATTTTCTGTACTGTCTCACAGTAGAAGTGGTCTTTGGGTCTTGATTCACACTCCTGTACATTTATCCCATCTCACTTTGTATTTTAGTTATTTTTTGTGTTTCATTTGACTATTTTCAAGCTTCTTGAAGACAGAGACCTTGTTATAAATAGCTTGCAGTGCATGGAATGGGCCCTTAAATACTGAATGAGTGAATGATGAATGAGTATAGTAAAATCGTTTATGAACGAGTGATACATATTTTTGTTTTATTTCTTATCAGCACCCACAACACAAGATCAGACCCCAAGTTCTGCTGTTTCAGTTGCCACGCCTACAGTTAGTGTTTCAACTCCTGCTCCTACAGCCACGCCTGTGCAAACCGTTCCTCAGCCGCACCCGCAGACGTTGCCGCCTGCTGTTCCGCATTCAGTGCCTCAGCCAGCAGCAGCAATCCCTGCTTTTCCGCCTGTCATGGTGCCTCCGTTCCGAGTCCCCCTTCCCGGCATGCCAATTCCACTTCCAGGTAACCAGCGGGTGATAGCGGTTTCCCAGCTATGTTTCATATTGTCAGTTAGTTTGTTCTCATGTGTCTGTTACATTTGAAATTTGCCTTGAATCTCACTTGTTTGAAACATTTTTGAAAGATTCATGGCTAACTGCAATATTTTCTCTTCAGTTTTGGTAAATGTCCTTTTTTGTTATTGTTGTTTACATGTCTTAAAATTAGAGCCACATTTAAAGCTACACTCATTTTGGATAATGGCCTCAATGAATTAAAAGTGATCATCTTTCTGTGTAAATATGTTCTAAATGCCATATTTTAAGGGATTGACTGTATGAAGTTAAGAAATCACGTCATAAGAGTTACCACAAGTGATTTATATATCATCCATTGGTCCAAGGACTTTACATGTAACAAGTCGTGTAATTTTCACCACCATCTTAGGAGGTAGATAAACAGACAGGTTAAGGTTATTTGCCCATGGTCACATAGCTGCTGATAAGGTGTTGGGGTTTGAGTCTGGGCACTTCAGATCCAAATACTGTGCTCATAATAATTATGTTATACTGAGAAAAAATTGTGAGTCATGTAATTTTAAAAATTCATGTGAAACAAAACACATGCTTCCCCTGTAACAGTTGTGAAGTATAACACAGCACTTAAATGTTTACATAATTGCAGTGAATTCATGTGTTTTATTTTCTTAGGGGAAATCATTTCAACTAGAAAAGGAATTAAAAGATTTTGGAGTAAATTTTCCCCCATAGGAATTAAACAGTGATAGTGTTCAGCATCCTAAATAGGAGAGTGTTTGTTGTTGTCAGACACATTTACTCCTTAATCCACTGTCTGTTCTCCTAGATTTATAGTTCAAAATATTGATCCTTTAAAGAGGTCAGGGCTTCCCTGGTGGCTCAGACAGTAAAGAATCTGCCTGCAGTTCAGGAAACCCAGTTTGGATCCCTGGGTTGGGAAGATACCCTGGAGGAGGAAATGGCAACCCGTTTCAGGATTCTTGCCTGGGAAATCCCATGGACAGAGGAGCCTGGTGGGCTATAGTCCATGGTTGGACATGACTGAGCGACTGACACTTTCACTAAAGAGATCAAGTTTACAAGGCTAGTTTGTAGCAAAGATGAATAGAACCTAGGCCTCCTGTCTAATTTCACATTTCTTCCACGTGACTGCTGCTTTATTGCTTTATTGTGTTAGTTTTTGTGTAAAATAGGGTTGTGATACAGCTGTTAAGAGTTGTACACATGAATTATCACTGTTGCTCTAATTGTCTATTTCCTTGTAACTACTTTGAAAAGAATACTTCCAGCTATTATACCTGAGGAAGAAAGAAGCCAGAAATTTAAGAATTAGTGGGTTTTTTTGTAAAATCTTTTTCATGTTCTTGTAGTGTTAGATAATGCATAGTATATAATATTTAAGAAACTGAAATCATTTGAACGTAAGAAGAAAATAAATTTTCTCAAATACTAGGTATTACCCTTTTTCAAAATTAAAGATAAACAGCTACATACTTTCCTGTTTGGAGTACTCTTTGTAGAAAATGATGTGATAAATGGATAAAAGCATGATATAACCTCTTGCAATCTTGGTCTGCTTCAGGGCCAGGACAGTGTTAAGACCAGATCCTGAATTCTGAGTCATCTTAAGGAGCTGGGGTTGTTAATTCTGTAGAGAGAAGATTGAGAGGTAGCATAGTAACATGTATGAAACATTGGAAAGGCTGTTATCTAAAAGAGTAGTTTTGCTATGGAGGTTCTTAATAGTACCAGTGACTAGCAAAGAGTAGCTACTCTTGCTAGTACCAAAGAATAGCCAAAATTATTTTTATAGGAAGTGGAATTTTCTCACAATAAAATCCCTTCAGTTACAGCTGTCTTTGAATATTTTGGTCTTCTCTGGCCCTCACCCACCATTACAGTTGGTAAACATTTGGGTTACCAGATGAGGTAGCACCTAAGTTTGACAGCAAAAGATGTTTAATAAATGGCAGCCATTAATGACATTTTGTAGGTCAGTTGGAAGATGACCTGAATTAGATAATCTATAAAATTTTGTGCATGATACCAAAGATTCTTTGGAGAGGGAACTAATTTTTTATAGAAAGTAATATTAATATTTTTGAAGTAATATTTGTTGAATATTTATAGTAAGGTAAATGGGGGATCTGGATGTAATTATTCTTGGAGCCTTAAATGCTGTTTGAGACAGCAGTATGGCTCTGAGGATGATTAAAGAGGGGATACTCAAACAAAAAGAAGGAAAGGAGTGGAAGAGTTAGGTGTAAAATAAAACCTTCAGAGGTGGGCTTTGGGATAGTGAATTGGATTAGGATTATAGGATATCTACTGTAAAATCTTATTTGGAATTTTAAGAAGTTTATAGTCAGTGACATCAGGATTATCCAGAATACTAAATGGAATTTTTTAATTTCCTGGTAGAACATAATTTGAGGATGGATGGAGTTGTAGGGAAATTGAACAAATGCTCCTTTTAAAAAGAAGACTAAAAAAATAAAATTTAAAAAAATTTTTAAAAAAGTAAAAAGAAGACTAAAAATTTAGCTCTTTGGTTATTTTGTGAGTCTTCATGGTATGCATATAGTCACCCTCAGAAAACCTTAATTTGGTCTTTTTAACATGAGAGGAAAGAGACATGTTCTTTTATCGTGACCTGTGATAGTCAAATACAAGAGTTCTCTGTTGGCCCAGTTGATATTAGACAATGGCAGTTAGGCCTAAATATCAGTAGGTAGGATTTTCTTCTGTTTTAGTTGTATAGTTGAAATTATTTATTGGGGAATGTCTTCAGGAACAATCTTTGAGAATAAAGTTCATATATTCTAAGAATTGAATTTCTAGTGCTGGCTTACTAGGCTCAGTGGTCCTGCAGATGGCAGTATTTATACTAATTTAAACCTAATACATGTTGTAACTTCCTTAACCAAATGAATTTTTCCATTGCTTTCTTTAAACATGGAAAATAAAACTGTACATATAGCTACTCAGCATGCTTTTATGATCCAGTGCATTTGTTTTAGTTTCAGTGTTAATAGAAGGTTTAGCTTTATGTTTTTATTTAAAATGTAATTAAGAAGTTAAGGCAGTTTGCAAAAATTGGCAGTATTTTTGTGTGTGTGTGAGTGAACATAGGCACATTATTTATAAACCCAGGGGTTTAGCTTTAATTTTTTTCTCTGAATCATGAAGAATTTCTTTTCATGTACTTTGTGGGGAAAATAGTTTATTCGTTTTAATTTTTGTCAGTACCAAAATAGGTTTAGTATTTTTTTAGCCAAAACAAATAGGAGATAAAATTTAATTTCCAAACCCTTTGCTTTAGGCCTTTTCCTTTAAAGTTTTTTAAAAATTCACTCTAATTTCAACTTTCCTCAATTAAAAAAATCTTAGTTTTCCAGCTTTTCCTTTCAATCCCTTTTTATCATCATTGTACTGCATCGTGATGAGGCTTCATTCTTCTAAGAACTGTACGTAATTTCCATTCCTTTAGCTAGCTTAAACAAACTGAGGTTTCTAAATTAATCAACCCATGTAGTCATCAGTGGGGCTGTATTTTTCCTAATTTGATAGCCTACCTCCACAGTGTCCCAAGCCCATGGCATTCCACAGAGCAGGCACTACACGTGGATATTCTGTCTTCAGTTGAATGCTACCCTCCTCTTCATCCTTGCCCTTGTTATTATTTGCAGTAGAATATATGGATCTGTCTCCTACTTAATTTTCTTCCTTGCTCTCTCACTCTTTGTCCTATCTTACTGTTCTCCTTCTGCATGGTTGTGCTCCATGCCTCTGCTTCTGCATGTAGTTCCCACTTAGCAGCAGCACAGAGAAGGTGTCTTGTCAGTGCCATGCTGTGTCTGCCTTTCACTGGTTTCTTAAGCAGCATAGACTTGATGTCCTGTGGGAAAATGTCCCACATGGAAACCTGTTATGCATATGTAATGAAGGGACTCTTCCTTTGTTGCCTTTAAACTCTTAAGACTCCTTCAAAAATTACCAGCTGGTTTGATAAAAAGGTAATTGATGCTATAACTTAGAATTAGTTATCATTGAATTTGGCACCACTTCCCACAAAATGTCAAACAGAAATTTTACTCCATCCTTGGTCTTTTTCATTTGGAAATAACATTCTAAATTGTAGTGGTAAATTATTTCCCTGAATCCCAGTGGTAGCCGACATACAATGGCAGCTTTCCAACGTATGCTTGCTTATCCATTTTACAGGTGTAGCAATGATGCAAATAGTCAGCTGCCCGTATGTAAAGACAGTCGCTACCACCAAGACCGGTAATTTTTAAAACCATCTTAGTTTGTTTTGTCTGTAAGTTGGCATGGTAGTGAATGTTGTTGTTTATCCTTTTATTTCTTTATTTTGCCCAAGTGAGTGGATTTTTTTTTATATTTTTCTTTTTAATGAGCAGTATAAATACAGTTGTCATATTTGGCCAACACTTAATTTTCCCAGTTGCCTGTAGTATTAGCTTTGTTGGTTCACAAAAGCAAATAAGGTCAGATCACTTTATATCTTGATTTCTGTAATAAGTGTAAACAACTTCATTCTCATATTCATAACATTTAATTTTATTTTTGATGTGTGTTTTTAAGTTAAATATAAAAAATCATTTCCATGTGTAAAGTGATGTGATTATGCTTGCATGCTAGTGAGTTTATGTGTGTGAATATTTGTGTGTGTATAGTATAAATTTGCATTTTAAAGTTACTGAAGTTAACTACCTGAAACTTAAATTCTAGTATAGGATATGAAAATTCTTTTTTTCCAATTTTAATTCACATTTTTGATTATGTAGCACCAGCTTATTTAGCTGTCTGGTGAAAAATATAAATCTTGGCTTATCTTTTAAAAATAAAAGAAATGTTGCTCTCTTTTTGGAAAATAATAAACTGTCAGTTTACAGGGCTATGTGACTTCATCACTTAGTATGCTAAAATTGATTTGATAACAAAGTCAGGGACTTATTTTTGCTTATTTATTTTTTCAATAATTTACTTTTAAATAGAGTTTTATTCATATCCTTTTTAGGTATCTTAGAATAAGAAAATAATTTTACCTCAGGAAATATTCTTAGTGAATGTGCTTGTTGCTTTGATTTCATTAGAACTTAAGAAATTCTTTATAAAAATTAGAGAACTTATCATTTTTATAGTTTTATGTTATTATGATTTATCAAGATTTCATTATAGGTGTGACGCAAATTTCTGACTTTAAGGTACTTCTTGGGTTGAATTTCTGAATCTAATTGAATTTAGGCATTAGAAGTAAGCCAGATTTAAGTAATTAAATAATATTTTATATGATTTTTTTGTTTCATTTGGCTCATTCATTTATTGATGTTTAATAGAAAGATTTAGCTCATATTTTAAAGTCTTACTTTGTATCACAATTTGGTACTTGGATCTAATATTTTCTATTATTCTTCTTTTAGGTGTATTGCCAGGAATGGCCCCTCCTATCGTACCTATGATACATCCCCAGGTTGCTATTGCAGCTTCACCTGCTACCTTAGCTGGAGCAACAGCAGTTTCTGAGTGGACTGAATATAAAACAGCAGATGGGAAGACATATTATTATAATAATAGAACATTAGAATCAACCTGGGAAAAACCCCAAGAGCTAAAGGAAAAAGGTATAGTTGTAATGACTTAGTGGGACATAGTATACATAGAATGGTATTTGAAATTCTGAATTAATTCCTTTTTAAAACATTTGAGGGATTTTCTGTTTATGTAGTGTTGGATTATTTATTTCCACTGAATTGATAATGTATTTATTTAAAAAGCCACAGTTGTTCTGCTTACAGGTTTGTCTGTCATTTTACCATCTAGAGAAGTTAAATTATATGTCCACAGTAACAGATATATTTTTTACTGTTGTCAGGAATTGCATAATTGCCTAATTAGCTGTTGAATTACTGTCATCATGCTTACTGAGATTGATAGTAGTGACCAGGAAGGAGTGTGTGTATTGTGTGCGTGCTGAAGAAAAACTTTAGGCTGTTGGAACCTTGGAGGAAGAGGATTCATACCCTGTTTCTGTTTTTTAGTATGTTATCCCTTTCATTTGTAGCAAAAATGATACATGAACATAAGACTTTATGTCCTTCTGAAATCAGTAGTTCTTTTCTGCTGACAGTTTCCTAATTACTATAGCAAGGTATTTGAAGTTGAGTATGATATTACAGGAAGAATGTTTTATTTTTGTGGTTAAAAGCTAGAAATGGAATATCCTAACTTCTTAGTCTCAGAGTTCATCAGAAGTTACATCAGAATCACTATGTGATGTTATCTCCATTTTTTAATAGAAAAACTAGAGGAGAAGATTAAAGAGCCAATTAAAGAACCTTCTGAAGAACCTCTGCCAATGGAGACGGAGGAGGAGGATCCTAAAGAAGAGCCAATAAAGGAGATAAAGGAGGTAAAGGGCCATTTCCTACTGACGTGAGAGCCAGCGTTGATTGTTGGGTACAGTTTACTGGTAACTGAAAATCTGTTTGCTGTAGTTTTAGATAATTGCTGTAAATCTGATCCCTGAAATTTTAGGGTTCTTTGAAATTTGTAATTTAATTTTCCCTTTGAAAATTTCATTAAATTACTTCTTACGTGAAACCAAAGCCCCCCTAGAAAGAAAGGGCCCTAGACCAGAGCTGATGTCTCCTCCTGACTTACAGACTGGTACATGTTATAATTTTAAGTACAACTTCATATTTGGGGATTGTTCATTGTATTTTACCTGTCCTTTCTTGCATGGAATAATCTCTGAACAGCACTAAAAGAGCTCTGCTTTTTGGACGTTCTGCTGAGTAAGGAATTTAGCAGAAAAAGGAACAACCTTAAATGAAGAAATCTAATATTCTATACCCCTTTCCTTATTTCTACTCAGATAGTTAGTGACTCTCTAAGTTAGAAACATCTTCTGACGGGGTCTATATTTCTATGTGCATGCCTTCTCAGTCATGTCTAACTCTTTGCAACCCCATGGACAGTAGCCCACCAGGCTCCTCTGTCCATGGAATTTTCCAGGCAAGAATACTGGAGTGGGTTGCCATTTTCCTACTCCCAGGGATCTGCCAGACCCAGGGATTAAACTTGGATCTCCTGCATTGGCAGGCAAATTCTTTATCACTGTGCCATCTGGGAAGCCAATGGGTTCTACTGTCGTGGAATTCAGCTCTGCCTAAGGGGCAAAGATTTAGAAATTCTGACTCAGTCTCCCCTCTCTATGGTGGCAACAGACGTTATGTTAGTTTTACTTTAAGGTATTTGCAGTCTTGTGTTTGTGGGATATTCAAGTATAAATTTGTGATATGAATTTAATGGGAGTAATACAATTTCCCATAGGAGCCCAAAGAAGAAGAGATGACTGAGGAAGAAAAAGCTGCCCAGAAGGCAAAGCCAGTAGCTACTACCCCTATTCCTGGTACTCCGTGGTATGTAGGTTACTTAATTAGTAAGTTGTTTTATTTATTTATTTATTGCCATGTTTGATTATTACATTATTACACAATATATAGAGAAAGTACTTGAAAAAAAGTATGTCAAATACTGAAGGTTTTTTGGTTGTTTTATTTTGGATTCTCAAATCTAAAACTCAACTGCTGTAGTGTCTTGCTCTCACAGAATTCTCTGTTAATATTTACTGATTATAATTATAGATTTGAACCACTGTAAGATCCTGAATCTCCTTTTTTATTGTTTGAAATGTTTAAAAATTGCTTTTATATATATTCTCATAAATGAGTATGTTTATGAGAACTTTGTAAAAGTACATCTTTTTATCTTAGCTTTGAGTAGTCTGTTTTTCTTTCCTTTTTTTGTTTGGTTCTCCCTTTTCTTCCTCTCCCCACATCAGGACTTTAGTTACCTATTCTGTTTAATCTGTATTTGGTCTACTCATGGCAATGAGTTGGCTTGTTTCTTGAGTCTTGTAATGTGTAGATTCCCTTTCAAGTTAGTTTCCTTTTTTCTCCTTGGTTTTATTATTTGTTCTATAGAATCCCACAGTCTGGGTTTTATTACTGTATCCTAGTGGTACTTTTTAATAGAATCCTCCATTCTGAATTTCCTGTAAATTTAGCAGGCAGTTACAGAGATGTGATGAAATTTATGTTTGATCTTTTTGGCAGACCAACTGATGATGACCTTTCCCTCAGGATACATCTAGTTGTTCCTTTTGTGTGTGTGATTTTAGTGGTCATTGCTGATTTTTGCCTAGGTCAGTGGTATTCAACCAGAAGTAATTTTGGCCTCCTCCCTTTAGCCCCCTCCTCCCTGAAGTGGATGTTGGGCAAAGTCTGCAGGCATTTTTGGTTGTCGTAAGTGGAAGGTATTAAAAGCATGTAGTTACAGGCCTGGGCTGCTCCTAAACACCCTACCATATACAGGGCAGCTCCCTGTAAGAATTAATTATTTGGCCCAAATGCCAGTAATGCGGAGATCCAAAAACCTGGCCTTTTGGCATATTTACTCATTTACTTTTCCCACAGATAAGACCAGTAGTGTCAGCAACAGTATGATTACTAAAGACAGTTTAAGATTTTTTTCTGGTTATTTTTCTACCTAGGTGTGCTAATACAGCTCCAGTGTTATGAGCTGTCAGTGTGGAGTGAGAAGCTGTCAGGACATTTCAGAATTAATAGAAAGACTATGGACAAAGAATTCTTGTGTCACCAGGGCTTCCCTGGTGGCTCAGATGGTAAAGAATCCACCTGCAGTGCAGGAGACCTGGGTTCGATCCCTTAGAGGAGGGCATGGCAACCCACTCCAGTATTCTTTGCCTGGAGAATCCCCATGGACAGAGGAACCTGGAGGGCTACAATTCACGGGGTCGAAGAGAGTCAGAGAGAACTAAGCACTCAACACATGGACAAAGAATTCTTGTGTCACAAAACTACCTTGTGCTAATAATATGCATGATAAAGTGCTTAGGGTGAAGTGTACTGATAATCTGCATCATTTAATATATCAAAAAAATAAGACTGCTAAGATACTCAGAGGAAGGATAGTGATAAAATATTAAGTCTAAATCTAAAAAAATCTAGATGGTCAGTATATTGTGTTCACTGTTCTAGAGACATTCTTTGAATATTCTGTATACTTCAATTTTTTCATAATACTGAGTAAAAACCTATGGAAATAAACTAAAGAAATGCATCAGCAATTAATCAATTGATATAAATACGTAAATAAAAATAGTCACCATGCCAGTCTAGGTAAATATGAAATTTCAAATACTATAAGTTCAAAGATAAATTTTTCATAAGTTAAAATCCAACACAGGTTACAAACAAATTGTGAATGGCAAATAAAGGCAGCCTCACTTAGACTTCGTTGTTCAGTTGCTCAGTCATGTCTGACCCTTTTGGACCCCATGGACTGCAGTACGCCAAGCTTTCCTGTCCTTCACCATCTTATGGGGCTTGCTCAAACACATGTCCATTGAGTTGGTGATGCCATCCAAGCATCTCGTCCTCTGTCGTCCCCTTCTCCTCCTGCCTTCAGTCTTTCCCCGCATCAGGGTCTTTTCCAGGGAGATGGCTCTTCTCATCATGTGGCCAAAGTATTGGAGCTTCAGCTTCAGCATCAGTTCTTCAGTGAATATTCAGGGTTGATTTCCTTTAGATTGGATTTAGATTGGTTGGATCTCCTTGCAGTCCAAGGTCCTCTCAAGAATCTTCTCCAACACCACAGTTCAAAAGCAGCAGTTCTTCAGCGCTCAGCTTTCTTTATGGTCCTGCTCTCACATTCATACATGACTACTGGAAAAACCATAGCTTTGACTAAATGGACCTTTGTTGGCAAAGGAATGTCTCTGCTTTTTAATAGGCTGTCTTATGTTTGTCATAGCTTTTCTTCCAAGGAACAAGCGTCTTAATTTCATGGCTGCTGTCACCATCTACAGGGATTTTGGGGCCCCCAAAACTAAAGTGTCTCACTGATTCCATTATTTCCCCATCTGTTTGTCATGAAGTAATGGGACTGAATGCCATGATCTTCATTTTTTGAATGTTGAGTTTTAAGCCAGCTTTTTCACTCTCCTCTTGCACTTTCATCAAGAGGCTCTTTAGTTCCTCATTGCTTTCTGCCATAAGGGTGGTATCATCTGCATATCTGAGATTATTGATATTTCTCCCAGCAGTCTTTAATTCCAGCTTGTGTGCTTCATGTAGTCCAACATTTCTCATGATGTACTCTGCATATAAATTAAATAAGCAGGGTGACTGTACACAGCCTGGACATTCTCCTTTCCCAGTTTGGAACCAGTCCATTATTCCATGTCCGGTTCTAACTGTTGGTTCTTGACCTGCACACAGGTTTCTCAGGAGGCAGGTAAGGTGGTCTGGTATTCCTATCCCAGTTTGTTGTGATTCACGGTCAGAGGCTTTAGCATAGCCAGTGAAGCAGAATTAGATGTTTTTCTGGAATTCTCTTGCTTTTTCTCTGATACAGCAGATGTTGGCAGTTTGATCTCTGGTTCCTCTGCCTTTATGGCAGGCTAAATCTTTCTGATGCAGTCTTAGAACCAATTGGAAAAGTTACAAGTCTCCATGACCTTAAAGACTTTTGTTTTGTCAAAACATTAAAAACTTTCTTAGAACCAGAAACTAAAGTTTACTGAACCTAGCAAATTTCTAATTTTTGATCCTTCTTTATTCTTAAAAAACAAAAAAGTAAAATACAGTCAAACCTATGCTCTGAAATCCCAAGAAAAAAATTCCGGTGTAATTATTCTTGTTGCTAGGACTATTACATCAGTGCAATGCTAAGTAGAAGAAATGAACATCCCTGCCTTATTCTCCATGTAGGGGGAGAAATTCAGTCTTTTACATCAGATATAATATTAGCTTATATGGTTTTTAAAAATTTTGATAATGTTTTTATCATAAATCTGCATCTTTTGAAATGAGTTTTTCTCCTATATTCTTTTAATATGGAGAATTACTCTGAATTTTGATTGTTTAACTTTGCATTTCTGTAATAAACCTTAATCATGGTAGATTAATCTTTTTAATGTATTGTTGGATTTGATTTACTAATATTTTACTGAGTATTTTTGCATCTATACTTGTGGCATATGAATCCATAAGTTTCTTTTGTAATGTTTTTGTTGGATTTTGGTATTAGGGTTTTGCTGGTTTCAGGAAAGGAGTTGGATGGTGGCTGGTGATTTCTATTCCACTATTTACTGAAAAAGTTTGTAAGATAATACTTTCTCATTAAGGTTTTATAGAATTAACAAATTGTCTGTGATCAGAGTTTTTTGGGGGAAGATTTTTGGTAACAATTTAAACTTCTTTAATAGCTATAGGACCATTTTTTGTTTGTTTCTTCTGTTGTCTTTGGTTAAGTTGTATTTTTCAGGAAATTTGTTTATTTTGTGTAAGTTGAATTTGTTGTAATTATTTTCTTAGTATCCTTTGAATGTTTCTGTTATTATTTTTCTCTTAATATTGTTTAAATGTCTATGATCTGTGGTGATAACCCCTTTTTCTTTCCACATAGTGGTGATTTGTTCTCTATTCTGGACCAGTCAAGCCAAAAGTTCGCCTGTTTTGTGGTCTTTGCATAAAGACCACAAGTTTTAGGGTGGTTGGGCCTCTCCACTCTTGCCCATTCTTACTTCCTTTTTTCTGATTACTTTGGGTTTACTTTATACTTTTTCTAGCTGCTTTTTCTAGTAATTATGAAATTACTCTTAAGTCAGTGTTCTTTTCTTATCGTTTAAAGCTTAACGTAGTTTGCTTTTAAGCACTGCTTCAGCACCAGCCTACAAATTTTGATGTGTTGTATTTTCATTGCCATTCAATTTTTATTGTAAAATTTATTTTTGATTTTTGTCTTTGACTCACTCATATTATTTACAAGTCTTTTGTTTCAGTTCCTTAATTTGAATTTTTTGTATTTCACTTGTACTGATTTAATCGTCCTGTGGTCAGAGAATGCGCTTCCTTTGGTTTTGATACTTTCAAGTTCATTAAGATTTTTTTTTTTAATTGTTCACCAGGTGGTCTTTCTTGGTACTGTTGTTTTAGGGTTTCGTTGGTCTGGCAGTTGTTGAGAGAGTTCTGTTAATCTGTTATAAGAGTGGAATTGCCTATTTCATCTACTTTTAAGCTCTGTAAACAGGCTTATTATATATGTTTTACAGTTGTTACATGTTCCTGATTGTCTTTTTTTTTTTTTAAACCATTATGAAAAGACCCTATTTCTCTCTCATACCCTTTGTCTTGTGCTTTTTCCATCCATTTACTTTCAAGCTTTCTATAATTTTATGTTTAGAGTTTGTCTCTTAAAACAGCTTATAGTAGTGTCTTGTGTTTTTACTCACTTTGTCAATTCTTGCTTTTTAAATGGGAGTGTTTAGGCTGTTAACAGGAATGTAACTTTCGGTTGGATTTAAACCTGTTATTTTCTGTCTTCTCTATTTTTGTTCCTCCATTCGCCCTTTACTCTCTTCATTTGAATTATTTGAACATTTTCTAGCATTCCATTTAGTAATTTATCTCTTGGCTTTCGGTTGATATCTCCTTGGGTTAATTTTTAGTTTTTCTTGTATTATAATATATCCACTTAACCATCATAGCCTACTTAGAGCTTTTATTGTAGCACTTCATGTAAAATGTGGGAGCCTCATTATCATATAGGTTCTTTTTTAACCTTGTACCTACTGACCTTTATGTTACAGTTGTCATATGTATTACTATTACATACATTGAAAACCCCAACATGCATTGTTCATGATTTTTCATACATGTTTTGAAGAACTTAAGAGCAAAAAAATCTTTGATATTTTCCATTTCAGTTTTTTTTTCCCTTCATTACTGAAGATCCAGGTGCTGTTTGGTAGTTTTTTAGGTATTATTTCCTTTCAGCCTGAAAAACTTTCTTACAGGGTAATTCTGATAGAAATGAAATCTCTTCGTTTCCCTTCATTGAGAATATCTTCTTTTCCTTTGTTACTGAAGGATGTTTTTGCTCTGGATGGTATTCTAGGTTGGCATTTCCTTTTTTCTCCTGACTTTAATGATGTTGTTTTCATGTATTTTCGCCTCTGTGGTTTCTGGTAGGAAATCCACAGTCCCTGGACTTGTTTACCTGTTTGTTTTCTGCCATACTTTTTGTTAGCTGCTCTCAAGGATTTTTCTTTATATCGATTTCCATCTGTCTATGTTGTGTCTAAAATTGATTTTCTTGAAGTCTATCTTGTTTGGGGTTCACTGAACTTCCTTAGTATTTATGTCTTTTACCAAATTTGGAGATATCTTTGAACCATTTTGTCTTTAAATTTTTTCTGCCCCAATATTCTCTTCTGGGATCCCAGTGACATATCTGTTAGGCATTTTGATATAGTCCCATAGGTTCCTGAAACACCATTCTTTTTTTTTTTCCTTTTTTAACAGTTTCTCTGCTGAGAACCTCTGTCTTCTTTCAAGTTTTGGTGTATCTTTGTTTCGTTTTTCTTTATCTCATTAAGTGTAATTATAATTGCTGCTGTAAAGTGTTTGATCATTTCAACAATAGAGGCTTTGTCTGATTAATTTTAACATCTAGGTTACCTTGAGCTTGGCAGCTGTTGATTAACTTTAATTATCTGGTCATAAAGACCTGATTTCTCTTAGTTTTAGCTGCCTGTGCTACTATTACTGTGTAGCCGGGGGCCTCAGCAGAGGTTTGAGGGAGAAGAAATTTATACCCTTGCTTCTCTAAATTTTGACTCCATATCTGTGTGTTTTTTTTTTTTTTTAAACCTTAGAGAGCTCTTATGTACTTGTTTTTTTCTATATTGTTGCTGAGTTTTTAGTTGTAATTAATAGGAACAGTGGGTTGTACTGGGCTATAGTGTCATAGCACAATAGGTGCTTTTGTTTTTAAATACTTGATATAGTCAATTATTAAAAGCTTCATAAATAATTGCATTTGAGTTTGTAGTCTGGTTTGGTAAGAAATAGTAAGTATTACGTAATAGGTCAGATGCTGTGGTGTGTTCTTTAGCTTTAGAACTGCTTAATAGCATTATTATTTGCTGTTAGGTTAACACTGAGTGTGCCAGACATGTTCCTGAGCACTCTAACTGATCATGAATATTTTGCTTTTCCTAGTTTTCTGTTAGTATGTTGAGTTGCTGTTTTACCTCACCCATAGCCAGTCACCTCTCCTGTTCTGAAAATCATATTTGGCTCTCTGTAAGGAAAAATAATATGAGTGTGTCCTTTCCCACCACCACCACTTCCCCTTTTGATTGGATGGCATTAAAAGACCTAACTATAAAATATGTTCCATAACGTAAGAAAATGTTTAAATCTGTTCCTAGGTGTGTTGTTTGGACTGGTGATGAGAGGGTCTTCTTTTATAATCCTACCACCCGTCTTTCTATGTGGGACCGACCTGATGATCTGATTGGAAGGGCAGATGTTGACAAAATTATTCAAGAGCCCCCTCATAAAAAAGGAATGGAAGAAGTGAAGAAACTAAGTAAGTCTTAAATTAGGATTTATCCTCTAATTTTAATATTCTTTTAATATTTTTATGGAATATATGAGGCAGTTTAGAAATGTCTATTTTCAAGAAATATAAGGAAAGGAATATTTGAGAAATGGAAAGTAAACTGCGCTTCTAGATTGAGTTCATATAATTAAAAAATAAAGAATTTGGATAAAATTATGGTTTGTAAAATATTTATATATGTATTTTAAAAACATCTTGTTCTTTTCAAGGTTGTCAGTTAGTCCAGGATATGTTGGTACTGCTGATGCTTGCTTCATTCTTATTAATGGTACTAAAAATGCTCCTCAGTGAGCCTTTTAGCACCTTTTGTGATTAGTGTTACATATTTTGAAATAATCAAGCTGTGCAGAGTATTTTTAAAATATTTTTAATTAAAATTTCATTAAAACTGCAGTCTTTTAAACTTGATGAAATTTAGGGAAGTAAACCTTATTCTTGGGACTAGAGAGACACCTGCACCTTATTAAGAGTTAATCTTTTAATTCACCTTACCCTCAGACAGCCTTTCAGTATATAAGATATATAGTAAATATAAATATTTGTATATAATTTTTATTGCATTTTTTATTGAAAATTTGCCATGGTATTGATAAGATCGTGTTTTTTAAAAAACCCTTTATGTAGTATAGAAGCATGATAAATGACTCATTTAATACTTTAGTTGAAACAAATCCTGATTATATCATTTATAATAATTGAGAAATCTTCATATATTATATGTATACACATGGTACTAACATTTTCTGCTTGCTAGTGATTTCCAAATTATTGGAACTTGGTCTACCTGGTGCAAAAGGTATAAGGGTTTTATCCATTTATTTGATAAATTTTATGTTAATAAAAATTTCAGAATGAGTTAAGTTTAATGTAAAGGAAGAGTAATAGAGGAGTTGTAGAATTATCACGATTTGTTTACTGTTTTTTAAAGAAGTGTTATAGATAGATAAATAGTAATTTTATTAAAGAAAAGATTGTATAATATATGCATATAACTATTCATAATTTTTGAAATTTTTTTTGCCAGGGCACCCAACTCCGACAATGCTGTCCATCCAAAAGTGGCAGTTCTCTATGAGTGCAAGTGAGTGAGCTATAAGTTGCAGCTTTAAAAAATACTGCTGACACAAGTGTTCTAGCAGTGGTTAGCAGAAGGATTCATACCTAAGTATTTAAATTGTTGCTTGCTTATTTTTATTCTGACAGTTAAATTAAATTTTCTTATAGTTAAAGAAGAACAAGAATTAATGGAAGAAATGAATGAAGATGAACCTGTTAAAGCCAAAAAACGGAAGTAAGTAATACTTATAGTTTATGTAATTTAGGTAGATTTTTAACTTTAAAAGATGATTAGGCTACAGTCAGTTCATGATTAGAACAGGTAATGTGTGTGTGTTAGGAGGCAGAAGTTATCATTGCTCTCTTTAGGCCTATTACTAAGCCTTGGTTTAAGATGTAGAAATGGTGTCCCTTCTGTTTCTAGATGTGGGAGAGTTTTGGTTATTTAAATATGTATTATGAAGCCAAATGACATTATTATGATAAATTGTTTTCAGAAATTCATTACACCTGAATTTTATTAAAAAAATTTCCTTCCTAATGTAGACCCCAACAGATACTGTTCCAAAAATCTGATAAATGTAGACCCAGACTTCTCTCTCTTTTTATATACTTGTCATTTCACTTAGTCCTTGTATCCGTGGTCATTACTTGTTGAAGAGGGAACCCCTGAGGCTATTATTATTAGAAAGTGCGCTGAGAGAAAGAGAGTGGTATAAATGGAAGCCTTAGTTTGACCAGTGTGCAGTAAAATATGAATGTTACTAGTTATGGGGGGTGAATGGGTGGGGTAGAAGGTGTTTGTATATGAGTGGGGGAGGCATGGGACCATTATTTAGCAGCAAGAAGGAAAGTTTGAAGACATTATTATGGATTGGTTTATCATAGTCCTTATCTGAGGACAGATTGAATGCAGCCAAATTATGGCAAGAAATCAGTAAGACAACCCCTGTTAAGGGTGTTTCTTTTTTTAAAAAAGTTTCTTCATTGGCAACAGTGTTAAAGAAATTCAGATATTAAAGTGTGACTCATAATTGACTACAGTAACAACAGCTGTTTGAATTTTTACAGTTGACTTTTTAGTTCTTGACCAAATGTATTTTTTATTAGTTGTAATCAACTGAATTTGTGTTCTTTTAAAAATCTAGAATAAGAATTTGTTTTCTTAATTATTATAAATGACTGTATTCATTCTGTTTATGTACCATGATTTTGGATGTTCCTACAATGTTAAACTTTTAGGTTGTTTTTAATTGTTTGTTCTTATAGACAACTCTGTAAGGTTTTTAACTGCTTTTATCAGGAGAATGTCAAAGAAGTCCTTTATGTGGATTGCCCGAGCTTCTCTATTTAGGTACAAAGCTAAAAGCCTGTTTTTCCTGGCTTAGTTTTTCTTTTATTTCTTTTATTGAGATAGATAGTGATAGTTTGTATTGTGACATTTTCATTTAGTATAATTCTTTAAAGGTTATTTGTTTTCATTAGTTGTATTTCTTGTCTTTTAACTCTTTATATAAATAGTTCTTAAATAAATTATTATAAGAGGGTATATTGTTTGGCAAATTGCTTTTACCTGTTTGTTTTGTGCATATCTTAGGTCACAGACTATCTCGCTAAGTTCCTGCAGGTCACGGATTATATCTTCTATTTTTGATTCATTCCCTAAATTGCTAAATACCTCTCACCATATTTGTGGGCTAGCCTTAGTTCCATTTAAATCTCCTGGACTACCTTCATTTCCCTATATAGCATGATTTTGAATTTCCTAATGTTCTGTTTTCCTAATTCCCTTAAGTTTATGCAGGAAATATGAACCAATTTTATTTGTATACAAAGCAGATCAAATTTAAGATGGAAGATCTGCTTAAACACACCTGAATATTACTGAATTACTTTTTTTGATTATTCACATGAATGGGCCTTCTTCATAGGGCAGATGTGTGAGAGGTGACTTGATTTCATGTTCACAATGTCACCTGAGTACTGTACAACAGCAGGGTTGCCCTTAGCCCTGAGGTGCACTTTTGGAGAAACAAGAAGTAGTTTAGTCATTGATGAACAGTTCTAATTCCACCTAACTACTCCGGGGCCTATGTTGCTCTCTGGGACCTGTCCTTCAACTTAAATCTCAACTTATCACCCAGAAAGTGAGTAAAAAAAATGTCAGGTAGGTAAGGTATATATCTCACATATCCACTTGGCCAAATTTGCAGATATTTTATTTTCAAAATAAATATTTGAGATTAGTAAGACTTTTACCAGTTTTTCTTAGATTAAAAATCGTATGCATTTATAATGTAAAAACATTTTGGAAAATACTGTTTTTCCTATATCATTTCAAAAACTAAAAATTATATTCTGTGCTGTTTGATTCTAACACTTAGAGTTTATTGCAATATTGGATAAGTTTTGTTTTTAAGTAAGGTCGTTTATTTTGTGTATCAAGTAGTATCAGGGAGAGACAGCATATTAAAGGTATTTTTCTTTCCTAACAATGTAGCCATTGTAACATCATTAGAAGCTCATTGTAACTTTATTATTATAATGAAAGTTGCTTATCCCTTAGAGTTGATTTGAAAAGCTCAGTATAATTTGTTTTTGCCAAAAATACTCTGCTCAGTAGTGAGTCTTGAATATTCCAGTGATTTTAAGATTTTAGTAAGATTATATATTAATATTTTGTCAGTTGATGCCTGTATTTTCTTTTTTATAGGAGAGACGATAATAAAGACATTGATTCAGAGAAAGAAGCTGCCATGGAAGCTGAAATTAAAGCTGCCCGAGAAAGGGCCATTGTCCCTCTGGAGGCCCGAATGAAGCAGTTCAAGGACATGCTGCTAGAGAGAGGGGTCAGAAAACAATCTTTGGGGGAGATATTTCTGTTTTGTATAAGTAATATAAATATGTCTTGCTAAAAGGTCACATCTAAGGTTAGTGCTCATGTCGTGGGGGTGGGATAAGGGAAGCCTGTCAAATCACTGTGCTGTTTTTCAGATGGCCATTTTCTTGGCTAATTATATTATGTTTTAACTAAATGCCATTTTATTATCCTTTTAAGTACAAATAACATTTAACATTTATTGGGTCATTAAATTTTGGTAAGTAATATGACGAGTATTAACATTACAGAATGGCGGACTACTCGGGATAGGTAAGGTAAATGTGATTCTTTTAATATCTATAGAATGGCTTTTGGTTAAAGGAGTACTGGTACTTTATGATATTACTATTAATGAAGCTTAATTGCGAAGGGATTTCAACCTTTTGATTATATTCACAGATTCATTTGAGTAAGTAAAATTGTTCAACTTTACATCACAACATTGTTCACAAGATTAGAGCAAGCTTGGGAAATCAAAATGCAAATCTTCAAGGCTTTTTCTGATGTACTGATTTTTAAAATGTCACACAGTAGTGGTTATTTTAATGAGTAATTAAGTGTGTTATTTCTATATAATATAGAAATGTTCAGAGCCAATTAGTGTGGAAATTTGCTTTTGCCTAGCCTCCCACTGCTTGTCATTTATTAGTGATGGAAACTGCAGTATGGTTTTTATTATGTGTCCTTTTTAAGTAGACGTCCCGTAGATTTCAAGCAAAATTATATGACCTTTCAGTTTTTAGAGCCAACTTAATTTATGAGGCAATACATTTTTTTTTATTTTAAAGGTGTCTGCTTTTTCAACATGGGAGAAGGAGTTGCACAAGATAGTTTTTGATCCTCGGTACTTATTGCTCAATCCTAAAGAGAGAAAACAGGTAAAATGAAAATAACAGTAAGAAATGTATATCCCTTGCCAGCATAACTTTTAAATTGAACCTTTTCATACCTTAGTGACCCTCTGTGTGGACATTTCTGCCTCAGAAATACTTTGATATTTTTGCCATTACGGACGTGGCTTTTGCCTCATGAACATTTTGTCCTTATGTTTCATATATACTGATGTTATACAAAGGTTTCAAAATCAACTCATGTACATTTATTAATTTTTACTGGACAGTTCTTCCGAACTGATAGTTCCAGTGTTTGAGCCTTCCCAACTATTATGTGTCGGTATATACATATATATGTATCTGTATTGTAGACAGACAAGACTCAGCATGTTTTATCTCACACCTACGTATACATCTGTTAAGTGGCAGCTGTTAGGATGTCTTTTCATAATAAACTTAATGGACTCTTCAGGTCTCTACTGAACTAGAATTATAAGAACTAGAGTTGCCTTATTACCGAGCTGCTGTTTATTCCCATTGTGATTCAGTGATATATATCTCATAGTGAATGCTTCCTCTAAAGTATTGCACACTGCAGACTTTCCTGAATTACCTGGACCACCCTGACACTGATCTGTGTAAAACGTTGAGTATGTTGAACCACTTGCTATAGTGCTATTGAGGTACACAATTTCATTGGTAGAAGTAGTTGTCCATCTTCCATATTTATAATTTAATGGTTGGAATAATTTAGGTCTAATCATAGACTTTTTATGAAAAGAGGAAGTTTACACTGTGTCAGAAATGTATTTGAGACTCGAAATAGGAAGACATGACTTTCCATATGTATTTACACCTGTATTTCATGCACAGTAGTCTTTTTTATTTTAAACTCTTCATGTGTGATGGTCTCATTTTCACTCAGTTGATGGCCCTATCAGAACCTGTAAATTAGCCTTGATTTTTTACTTTCCCCACTGTGCATTTCAAGTCTTATCAGCACAGTCTACCTCAAAAACCTTTTCTAAATCCAACCTCTTATTTACCATTTCCCTCACTAAACCCTAATTCAAAATACTGTGATTGTGGTGCCTAATTGAACTCCTTGCCTCCTCCGTTCTTTCTGTCCTCTGTAGTCAAGTTCTTTTTCCACACAGCAGCCAGACTAATCTTAAAATTTAAATGACAAATTAAGGCAGTATTCTGTTGCTTGAAAAATGTGCACTGCTTACTGTTTGAGTTAGAATAGAGTTTCCATGGCTGTAAGATTCTCTATATACTCATATCTGCATAGTTCTCAAGGCTCTTAGGTTCATTTATTCACTAACACTGATATGCCTTGGCCAGTACTGGAATATTCTGATACTTACTAGTCCCTCTTCTGGAGTGTTCTTCCCCCAGGTGTTTCCATAACTTACTAAATCATTTACATTCAGATACTTGTCCAGATGCCTTCTGATCAACCTCTTTGCCTTCATTACTCTCAGTAGCACTCAGAACTCTCATCTAAAATTATTTTACCATCTGTCTTTTCCTATCACAACCTGGGGACTTTGATGTTTGAGAGTTTGCTTAGATGTCTTTGTAGACCCTGACTGCTAATGATTAAGAACAAGGCACTAAAATGCTCTTTGGGCTCTCTTAGCATCTGGGTGGGCTCTTACGATTGTTGGCTTTACTGTAGAACAGTGGTTCTCAACCAGGGTTTTTTTACACTGGAGGACATTTTAGTTTGCCCCAGTGAGGGAGTGCTGCTGGCATCTGGCAGCCAGAGATGCTTCTGAACATGGTCTGGTCAGTGCTGAGGTTAGAAACTGCCCTGCTGTAGGATGATTTCAGCTGGTTTATTGAGATCCTCTAGAGCAGGTCATTTTTAAGCTGGTGAGATCCTGGATAAGGGCTGAGTCTTGATAACATGGTATATTTTCTCAACGTGGTATGTTTCCTCAATGTATATTTTCTCAATCTAGTTCGCCTCAATCCTAATTTATGTTCTCCCAGTCCAGAGACGGTTTTGCCTTTTAGAGGAAGGGTCAGCAAAATGTTAACATGTAGGATTAGATAATAAATACTTCAGGTTTTGTGGGCTGTATGGTCTCTGTCATAATTGTGTAACTCTGCTGTTGTGATGTGAGAACACCTGTAGATTTATGTGAAGGAATGAGTGGACACTGAAGTTTGAATCTTATTTAATTTTATGTGTAATTAAGTTTTCTATTTTTTCCCCCACCTTTAAAAGTATCAGAACTATTCTTAGGCTGTATAGGAACGGGCAGCAGGCCAGATTTGGCCAACAGATAGTGATTTGCTAACCCTTGCTTTCTAAAATCACTCCTTGCCTTTTACTGAGTTTCAAAAGTGTCCTAGATACATAAAATTGGCAAGGAGGATCTAGTGATTAAACTGCTTTTTCAAAATCTTTGTTATAGCTGTAGTGTGTCCGTACTTCATGGGTATCTGGTGCTGTCAATTCTCGAGCTAGTGAAGGAGTCTCTAATTTTAAAAACTGGCTCTTGGTTTCCTGACTGCTGGTTTAGGGTCAGCTTTCTCTTGTCTGCCAAATCCTTTATTGCCTGTCCATGTGCTTTTCAAGTTCCCAGAGTTGCTGTTTCTTTTTCCCCCATTTCTCTGTTCTTACTGATTTGTAACTTAAAAATGGAGATCCTCTATTGTCATTTTATTGTTGTTTCAAGAAAGCAAGCAATAGATATGTATGTTCAGTTCATAATCTTGACTGTACATTATTAAATGGAGAAAATACACAGAATATACATATTCTATGTATATACATACATATATATGTATGCATGATTACATTTTGGTGAAAATAATTATATCTTAAAGAAAAGCACAGAAATAAGATTCCAGTATAGATTCCATCCATATTGTTAATGTTTTTTCTAAAAGGGATTTGTGAAGACAGATTTCTCTTTAACTTTTTATATTGCTTAAAATTTTAAAAATAAACCTGTACAGAAAGTAAAGCCATCAGGCACAGGCTTTTAACTTTTTAATTCTGGAAGCCTAAAAACAAGACTTGTATGCTTGTGTAATTCTGTCAATTGAAGCTTTAAAGTTGAGATTTGCTATAGATCATTGGCATATAATTGAGTTACCTATAATTAATATACTTTTCCTTTTTTGGGACAGATACTGACATAGCATTTTTTTTTCATAGATTCTATAGTTTGGTATTTAGAGTACCAGCTGAAAGACTGACATCGATTTGTGTTTTTTTTCTAATAGGTATTTGATCAGTATGTAAAGACCAGGGCAGAGGAAGAACGCAGGGAAAAGAAAAACAAAATAATGCAAGCCAAGGAAGATTTCAAAAAAATGATGGAGGAAGCAAAATTTAATCCGAGGTATATGGTTTATTACTGTCAAATATCAAAGCATGTATGTATTTTCTCCTAGATCAGTTAAACCATATATATATATATATCTTTTGGATTTGGAGACATGAAAAGCTTCTTGTTTGATTATTGATTTCTGGCTTTCCAAGAATCTTCTTTCTTAATACATTTTCTTTGGAGGATTCCTGGTACTGGTTCCTGAGGCACTGGTTTTCAAGAACGTAGCTTGTTTTAAAAGATTCTCTTTGAGAATAAGTTTCTTTCTCTGAAAATAGTAAATGATTAAAAATCTACTGTCTCTTAAAGGTTTACACATAATAAATTGCAGAGCAGGGATATTATTTTGATTCAATTGAAATAATGTAGGATCTTTCATTTTAAAAATTTCTAAATCTGTTGATGATTGTTCGACACTTCTAATTGATTGTTAGTATATATTGAATATATAAGATGGCTGAAGGAAAGGAGATATTTTAAATTTACATGCTTAGGATTATAATAATGTCATCAATTATTGGATATCTTAGATATATGAACTTATACATATATGCAGTTAAAGTAACATGCATATGTATGTGTGTATTACCACATTCAGTCTTCAAAACAGCCAATATGATTTAGGCACTCATATCCTACTTTTTTTAGAAATAAGGAAAGTAAGATTTATACACATTAGGTCACTTCACTGAGTGGATGTAGAATTTCAACTAGATTGCAGTATTTTAAATTGCTATGAATATCCCAGAATATGGAGAATTTCTGAAACTATGGGGTAGAATCATGGAATCTCTGGGTTAAATGGTACTGTTTAAGGGTAATAGAGTTTGAGACTCTCCAGGAGATCTTGTGCTTTTTTCTTAATCAAAAGAGTAAAAATTCATGGGTCCGTGTAGTTGTGACTCTGTTATAAAATATTTTTTGGAAAAGGATTTACTCTTAGGAGATGCATGCTGAAATATTTATTGATGGAATCTCATGATGTCTACAGGTTACTTCCAAATGATTCCGGAAAATATATCCATAAAAACCCTTTGTGGATCTGGGAATAATTGAGACTCCAATGAGATTTCTCTTTTGTAGATTTGAAAAGTTAAATCTTGCTGTATCACAGTACCCTACTAATATTCTTTTGGGGCAGATAAAATTGTTTGAGTGATTTTTACTATGCAGGTTATATCAGAAAGTAAAGCCATCAGGCACAGAACTGGAAGTCTTACCACTTGGGGCATTGGGCCATATTGCTAAATTGACGCATTTGACAATTGGCGTAGAGATTACGACCCATTTTAGTAAGTATGAAACAAAGAGGAAAAACTTACTAAAGTTGAGAAAATACCATCCATAGACTTTCTTTGAATTGGAAAAAGACTACAAGCACAGAACTCTAAAGCACTAGAGTATATTCCAAGGGAAAGAATGACTGGGAAGAATTACCTGACTTTAGTGCCTGTTTTTTCTATGTCTTTTTTCTTTTTTGTTGGAAATTTCAGGTGTACTTCCTATGGTTAACTTCAAGTCATTATTACTCTTTCTCATCCATTATCACCAAAAACTATCCACCTCACTCTTTTCTGTAAAGAACTGTTATACCATGTCTGTTATGAAGTATGTAGCAAAATGCTATTATAAATCCTTTGCAGTAGCATTTTTGGAGTTAAAACATGAGTCATATGAAAACATCTCTATGGAATCTAATGCTAAAACTTCATTTTAGTCTGTCCTGATAAAAATTTGCTACCATTTTTTTAAACCTATGTTAAGTAATAGAAATATGTATTAAATGATTGAATTCTCACTTGTTCATTGATTTTACATTTTTAAGAAGTTTGTTCTTTCATCATTGTAATACTTTTTCTTAAAATTATAAAGTAGGGTACCTAATTTAACATGAAAAGAAAATAGATTTATTGGACTTAATCTTTGTTTTAATACATGAGATAAAGTATTTTATTTTTGTATTGAGATAGATGCTTTTTAAGGGAAAAGTAAGTTTTATTTTTCACCTCTAAAAATAAGCTAAACATGGGAGCATTTGAATTCTTAAACTATGTATAATAAGGTAAAAAGCTTCAGATATTGAAATATATCCAAATATATGAAAGCTTTAGAAATGCTTCTTTTATTCATGGAAAAACTTCTTTAATACTTGGTTTCATTGTCCCTCATAGACTTGATTTTCCATATTTCTACCGAAGCTACCTAATTGTTCATCCATTTTGATCATATTTTAAATTTTTTGAACATATTTTTATTTAATTCTTCCAATATAATTATAGTAGTTTGAAAGATTTGTCTATAACTCAAGCAACAACTGGGTATCTTGGGTTACTTTTTGTTGCTTAAGGTTTCCCCCCCTCCTGTGAATCACATGTTTCTTTGTATGTGTGTGATTTTTAATTGAATATTGAAAACTGTGGAATAATAGGTATCTTCCTCTCAAGAGTATGGATTCTTGTTTTAGCAGGCAGTTCAGTTACAGGCTGATGCCTTTAATTTTAGGTTTGATTTTATGCTGTTACTGTGAATCTCAGAAGGTGGGAATTGTTTTTGTCAAACTTCCAGCTTTGTCTCCCTGTGGATCTTTTGTGAGTTTTGTTGTCCTCATATTGTTCTTTTTCCAACACTTCTTAGTGTCTAGTGTCTCGTTTTTGCTCTTAAGCATGTAGCAGTTTGGTACAGGGAGTAGTTTTTCTGCTGTTTTATAGCTTGGTCTTGGCTGTCTACTTACTCATGGGGAATTTCTAAATGGTATTTTTCTGGGGTACCTTCTTTCTATAGTTTCTTCCTCTGCCATTTTTTTTTAGCACCCCCAACTCTGATCTTTGCTGCTTCTAGCTCATGGGGATTGCTGTACTCTTTTTGGACTCTAGCTGTTTGCATTTTGGGAAATTGTCCTGAGGCAAAGGGGCCATGGGGCTTCTTACACAGTTTTACCCTACCTGTTGTCCAGTGCTTGAAATCAGTTGCCTCATATATTTTGTCTGATTTTATAGTTGCTTTTGGAGGGAGAGCTAATTCATGAAGAGTTACTCAGTCTCATCTTAGAGTGGAACTAAAGGAACTCTGAAGTTTCTTGAAATACACAGATTTTTTGCTCTCCGATGTCTGTCCCCCTAACATCATGCTGATAGTAATACAGAGCTCTAACCATGTTTTCACTCTTTAGCCCTTTTACTCTTTTCTGTTGGTAGATGTTGGGACTCATTGTCTTGTTGGCACATACTCTTAATGGGAAGATGATATCATCTGTTCCTTTCTTTAAGTAGAAATAGCTCTACCAAAGTTAGCACACTTGCCATTTTGTTGCAGAGTTACATTTAGTGAATTTGCAGCCAAGCATGCTAAAGATTCAAGATTTAAAGCAATTGAAAAGATGAAAGATCGAGAAGCCTTGTTTAATGAATTTGTGGCAGCTGCAAGGAAGAAAGAGAAAGAAGATTCGAAGACAAGAGGTGAGAAGGTAAGAAGGTTTTTGGTTCGAGTGGTGTGATTGATGGGAGTATGAATGGGAAGGGACTAACCTGGTGCTGTGTCTAATCTCATTCATGAGCATAAATATTAAGTTGGCTAAAAGGTTCATCTGGTTTTTCTATAACATTGTATGTATGGAAAAACCCAAACAAACTTTTCAGCCAACCCAATAACAAGAGCCATATTTACTGTCTAGCTTTTAAAGTTAACTTTTACAGTTGTTTATGTGTGTGTGTTTGACTGCTTCCATAATGCACATTTAGTAATGTCACGAAACTGCATAGATTTTCTTTATATTTTGTTAATTCTGTGCCCATTAAATCCAGAACTGGTTATTAGGCTGTTCACTGGTGCTTGTCTGCTAACATTTCGAGGTTCTTCATAGGCAGTAACATTTAAATTTTTCAAAAAGCTTCTTTATATTTTTTGCCCTCTAAAAGATAGCATTTTAGTGACTTTCTAATCTTTTAGTAAACATATCTTACATATGAATTATTGCTTATCAGAATTAAAGGTCAGCTATTAAAGATTAATGAATTCCAAATGTCATTTGATAGTGGTGTCACAAATGAAGAGGAGCACACCACTGGGGAGGCACACTGGTAGGGAGGTGGCACCAGTGGTGCGTGAACCATCAAAACATGCCGCCTCTCTTCTCAGTGACCCTGTGTGCTTTTGAATGGAGAAAAAGAACCTCTGAAGCTTTATTAGTCTTGACATTTAAAATTGCCTCTAATTCCAGAGGGTTAAAATATTTCAAATTCTATTGAGAAATGTTGTTGTGGAAATAACACCACTCTTGTTGAAAAGAAGCGTCTTTAATTGAACAATAACAGCAGTATTAAGTGAAATAACTTTTGTCAGAAATAACTGAAATTTCCTGATTATGTGATTTATTATGCTTCATGGTAGATTTTTCCAGAATCCTTTCACTATTAACTTTTTTGGGAGTAAATGATGGTGTTTCTCAGAGGAAGATTGAGTTTTACATAAGCATTTTGTCTGTTGAATTAGAATCATGTCAATGAATTGTTTGCTACGATTGACTTGATTGCTTTTAAACAAATTGAATGTTTTTGCATTTGTAACTGATGTTCTTTCTCTAAACATGTTTTTTGTAGCTATTTTATGTATTGTTTTATAACAAGTGAATAGACTTTTCAGTTTTGTGCTGTGTGGCCTGTCAGTCAGTTTGGTCTGACAGCTGTTCAGTTACTGATAATGTAATTCTCTGATGAGGAAAGAATTGGCATCTCCTTGGTGGCGTAGATGGTAAAGAATTTGCCTGTAGTACAGGAGACTTGGGTTCAATCCCTGGGTTGGGAAGATTTCCTGGAGAAGGGGATGACTATCCACTCCAGTATTCTTGGCTGGAGAATTCCATTAACAGAGGAACCTGGCAGGCTGCAGTCCGCGGGATCGCACAGAGTCAGACATACAATAAGCAACACTTCACTACACTTGTGTGATGCTTTCAGCCTCATGTGGTTCTGGTACATTGCTTTTAGGGGGGGGCAGTCTTTTTTCTTATAAAGTAATGAGAGTTGTGTCCAGAATGTGTTAATTAAAATAAGACATTAAATAAACATTACATCTAAATAAACTTAATTATTCAGCTTTGTTTTCTTTTGATTGTAAAATTTGAATTCTCTAAAGGTTTAGCCTTGTACTATTACATTTTGGGGGAAAAATAGGAAATTACTAAAGTGAAACTTTTCTTAGCCAATTTAAAGAATGCAAAGTCAATTACTAACTAGGTATTGAAAGTAGAGGTTTAAATGTATATTTTATATTCAAATTTGAGAAGTATCTGGCTAATGAAGTTTTATCTCTTCATGACTGCTGCTGTATATTCTTATGAAGTATATTGGCAGTACATTAAAAATTTCTCTTTTAGTATTTATTTACTTTTGGCTGTGCTGGATCTTTGTTGCTGCACACGGGCTTTCTCTAGACTCAGCAGGTGAGGGCTACTCTAGTTGTGGCATGTGGGCTTTTTGTTGCAGTGGTTTCTCTTGTAGAGCAAAGGTCTAGGGTACATGGGATTGATAGTTGTTCCTCGCAGGCTTCCTTGTCCCACATCATGTGGAATCTTCCCAGGCTAGAGATCGAACCCATGTTCCTTGGATTAGCAGGAGGATTCCTTACTACTGGACCACCAGCGAAGTCCTGAAGTACATTTTTTAATTGCATTTTAACTGTGTATGATTGAATAGTAAACTGATACATTGGAATTTCTTTGTTCTTAGGATTCCTAACTGGTCTTTGTAACAGATAATTGAATCAATAGCTGAATAGTAGTAATTGAAAGGTAATTTACTTTCTGAGTCAAAACTCATGAATGATACTGACTTTTGATGAAATACTTTTTTTTCTCTTTAGTTGGGATTTTCAAACTAGAGTGCAGTCATCATTTTCATGTAGCTTTCATGGGTAGTTTTATTTTAAAAATGCCCCTAAAACTTTTACTGGGCAGTTTTGTTTACCAGAGTAGCTACCCTTGAGTTTTTGTTTGTTTGATAATAATTTTTTATTATTATTATTCTAACCAATTTTTATTATTGTTTCAAATAATTTATTTTTTGGAACAACAGATTTGAAGCTGCACATAATGGGGTTAATCCTTTTGTAAAGTTGGCATTTTTCTCTCTTCCCTCTCTTTCAAATTAGCTGCTAAACATTTTTTGTTGCAGTACATTTGACTGAGGAGACTATTTCTCCCTTAACTAAACAGCTTAGTTGGTAAGATGCTTTTATTTTTAGAGAGGAAAATAGGGACGATAGGGTCTTAAATTGTTGCTAATGATAATTGACATTTTATAGTTTAGAAAGATTCTTATTTGATGCAGCTTAGCTATTTTATTAACATAAATTTTGCTTTCTGGGAATTTAGTGTTCATTGTATCATATACAAAGTAGATATGAACAGAAAAAGTGTTACATTGCTATTACATCAAGTAGTTTCTTTATTGCTATCTAGAAATACTGGGTTTATGAGTTATTTCTTATTAATCCAAACAAAGTCAAGAGCAGAGTTCCATGAATGGAGAAATACACTGAATAGTTCCTATCTTTTAGAAAAGTCTCTAATACAGAAGCTGTGTTTCTTATAACCTTACAAGTGTTTTCCAAAAAGGACATCCACCTCCCTTTTAATCCTCTTTTAGGAGAAATGAAGTTACAGGGAGAAGGGAGAGGGTTGAAATAGAACTAAAGGAATGATTCATTTTATTTTGTGGCCCCACAGAAATTCTGTTTCTCATTCCCTTGGTCAGATGGGAGACAGCAAATTTAATCCCTATGGGGAAGAGAGGATCTTGACATGGTTAGAATCCTCTGCTGAAATGAGTTTAGCTACCTCAGATGTCTTCACTGGTAACAATACACAATAACCTAAATGAGACTGAATTTTAAAATGGATCCTCAAAGTCCATAGAAACAAATGCTTGTTTATTCTCTTCTTCTCGTATTAAAAAATAAAAAGTAAAATTGAGAAGAGGCTTTCTAAGTATTGCATATGTTGACACTAAAGGATTGATATATAATATCTTTAGTATAATGTTACTAATTTGGTACTTAATTTGTTAACATAATTTCATTGACACATATTCTGGTGAAGGCATACATGTTTAATGGCTAAAAAGTGCAAGAAATCTGAATATAGGTTTTTTGTTTTAGAAATGACTAATTATAGAAATTATACAGTTTTCTTATACATACAAAGGTAAAAACATTGCTCTTTTTTTAAAGCAAAATATAAAAGTTTATTTTTTGTTTTTACACTTTTGACAGTAAGTTTCAGATTTGTAATAAGACTTGCTGTTTGGGTGCAGCTGTTTCCAAATTCCTCTATTAATTTTAACAGTTGTATTAATCTACTTTAAAAAATATTCTTACCATATTGATGTTGAAGTATTTTTGCCATTTGTTCATAAGCCTTAATTTTATTTTATTTTTATTTTTTTATAATTAATTTTTTTAAATTTAATTTTAAAATCTTTAATTCTTACATGTATTCCCAAACATGAAACCCCCATAAGCCTTAATTTTAATTTCTCATAAAAGAGCAGTTCTGATACTTTTTTGTTTTTGACTAAAATTTCACTTTAAATGTATTAAATTATTCTCATCTTTAAGGTCAGTGAGCTTTGTTCTAGTTGTAAATCTTTATGAAGAGTTTCTCATGGCATATTGTTTTCCTCCCACCTTACACCTGTTTTGAAATATAGATTAAATCGGATTTCTTTGAACTACTATCTAATCATCACTTGGACAGTCAGTCTCGATGGAGCAAAGTAAAAGACAAAGTAGAAAGTGATCCACGTTACAAAGCAGTGGATAGTTCATCCATGAGAGAAGACCTTTTCAAACAGTACATTGAAAAAATAGCCAAGGTAACCATTGTGTTTACTTTCATGGTAACCATGGAATAGTAAAACTGTTAATTGCGTTATAAAGGTATTTGCCACTTCTTCAGGGTTTAGAATTTTTCTTGTTGGTATTCCTAATAGAACCTTTAGTAATTAATTTTGGAATAAGTGTTTAGGTATATTCTTGGTAAAAACTAGGTTTGAAACCTTGTATTTGGCAAATTAGTTATTCTGTGGGATCATATGTTAATGGAGTTGGTAATTTCACTTTTACAGAATTTAGACTCAGAAAAAGAAAAGGAGCTTGAAAGGCAAGCCCGCATTGAGGCAAGCCTTCGAGAACGAGAGAGAGAGGTTCAGAAAGCTCGTTCAGAACAAACAAAAGAAATAGATCGAGAGAGAGAACAGCACAAACGAGAAGAAGCTATCCAGAATTTCAAGGCTCTTCTGTCTGATATGGTACATATTACTGTTTTGCTTTTTTCTGTAAAGTATTGGGTATTAGAAATCTGTTATATTACCTCATTAGTGGACATTTTAATATTCTTTAAATTGACTCTGAGAGTTGTAATTTATAAGTTACCTATAAAGTATTTTAAAATTGAGTACTTGGTATTAACACCAACAGAATAGGAAATCGTAGTTATTTAATATTTTCAGAAGTTTGATGTTTTGTATTTGTAAAATTTCATAATCTTTTAGTCTCAGAGCTTTTAAAAAATTGTCCTTGATGAAGTTGTCTTAAATCATCATATACTTGCATGGGACTTAAAAAAAAAATCCTCCTGTATTACCCAGGTTGTTCAGATATGTAGGGTTTTTTGTCCCTACAGTGAATGCCCTCAGGCCACCCTGCTGTTCTGCTTGCTTTTTCCTCCTCGTTACTGTCTCTCCTCCTATTTCTTCTAACAAGGCTCCTGTCATCACTCCTGTTGCTTCCTCTGATTTCTTCCCTTGCTTCTCCTGGTCGGTTCTCAGTGACTTTTTTTCTGTTTCCTGCGCAGTTACAGTTGTTTCCTGTTTTTTCTCCCTGCCTCTGCATCCCCCCGATTTATCCTCTTTATGGCAATCACAGAAATATTTGTAAAAGGCACATCTGATTCTTGTCACTCTCCCTGTTGCTTGAAGAGAGTGAAGGTCCTTGCTACTCCTGGCAGTTCTTTTTTATTTTGTATTCCCAGTGCCAAGCTCAGTGTTCACTTGACATGTTTTTAGGTACTTTTTTTTGGGGTAAATAAATATTTTTATATTTTTCTTCATTACTTTTTTTTTTTTGGCTTTTCAGCATCCTGTATTTCTTGGTGTTGGCAGCAGGGTGACTTAACTTGTAATGCCATTGCTATCCATGAAGCATGCCTTTCTGCTGGTTGCAGACCCAGCCAGAGCTATCACGTTGTCTGTTCTCTTATCTTCTTAATGATGTTCATTCCTGCTTGTATGTGCAAGTGTCACTTCCAGGGTATAGTTAAGTCCCAATTTGACCTTAAGAAATTTTTTCTTTGATCTGGTGAGCTGCTTATGCTGTAAGACAGTCCATTTTCTCTCTTATTTATATCCATTTCTACTACTAGAAGTTGGTAAGGTCTTCAGTAAAGTACCTAGGAACTTAAAGTTCTTAGGGACCGTGGTTTATGGGCGATAACTTCTCTGCATCCTTCTTACCTCTCAGCCCATACTATATAGCTTAGATGTGCTCTGGTAGATGAGATTTCTGGTTTTAAAGGAGTAGATTTTCAGTTACTGCTTGGCTAAGACGGAGTCATCAGAAGCTTTTTTTATTAAATGTATTGTTCCTAAACAAAATAAATGAGTCTTTTATTGACGAAATATAAAAAGATAAGTCTGTCTCAGGTGATGGACAGCATTCTCTGTTTTTAGGTACGTTCTTCAGATGTGTCCTGGTCTGATACTCGGAGAACTCTACGGAAAGATCACCGCTGGGAATCTGGATCCTTGTTGGAAAGAGAGGAGAAAGAGAAGCTTTTTAATGAACACATTGAAGCACTTACCAAAAAGAAGAGGGAGCACTTTAGGCAACTTTTGGATGAAACTTCTGCAGTAAGAGTCTTCTACTTTTCTGCTTTAATCTGGATGAATCTTTGTTAATAATTCCTATAAGTAAAATATTGATGTGATTTTTAATGTCATTGTCTTTAGGACCATTACTGAAGTTCATGGGTTTCATGGCTCTTCTCTGAGTTTTTTAAGTAAAATGGTACTCTTACTATTTAGAACTTACTTCATTTTTATTTTGTATTCCCAGTGCCAAGTTCATATCTATTCCCTTAGTAATTCCAGATGTTCTTATCTGTGTGTGAACATTGATGCTTCCTGATGATCGATTTAATAGATCCCTTCCTTTGCTCTATTTTCAATTTGGTACCTTCTTCCCCTAGTTTGGCAGTTTGTGCTCTCTGCAGGTTTTGCTCCTATTTGATCTCTTTTTTGGTGGTGGTTTCTTTAAAAGTTACGATATTGCCCATGGAGATACAGGGTTTGCAGTTGATTGTCATAGGTCACCTTGACTTGACAGTATGGCCATGAAAATAACTTGTGGCAAGCCAACAAAAAGAAATTGCGTTAAAGCTGCCTCCCTCTCCCTCACTAGTCCCATCACACTCGGGCCTAACGAGTGATTGCAGATCATTGTGTGCTATGATGTATCACCCCTCAAGAAAAGTCAGTTCTGTTTTTTTATTCACTTGTCTTTCAAAGATTACCTTAACATCCACATGGAAAGAAGTTAAAAAAATCATTAAGGAAGATCCTCGGTGCATTAAATTCTCCTCCAGTGACAGGGTAAGAAAATTTTGTCTTGAGATTTACTTTCAGTTTATAAATATTAACTGGGTGTTTAATCAGCAGCACTAGTATCTTGACTAAAATGAGGTTGATGGTTTTAAGTAAATAATGTTGAAAGAAATAAATCTTAAATTTTAAGTTTATGTTTTCTTTCTTGTATGATATCTTTAGCAAGACAACACAAGAGGAACTTTAAAATTTTAATCGTTGGGTTTAAACCTGTGTTTTGGGATCTTCTAAGAGATTAAATGAAGCTGTAGTTTTTATTTATTGTATAGTCAGGTCCCACTAGATATATTCAGGCTGGTAATTGGTGCTAGGCTACCAAAAGTGCTTAACCCTTACAACCACGCCAGCAGGAAAACGTAACATGATCTCTAGTTCTTAATGTCCCAGAAACTTAGGGGAGCCTCAGCTGTGTGAACCTTGTAGAAGCCCTCTTCTGGTACACTCTGACTCCTCTGTAGGAAAAAAACTCACCAGGGGTCTGAATTAGTGAGTGATGTCAAGGAAAGTGTAGCTTATTCCCATCCATTTTGTCCCTCGGCCTTCATATTTTCCTTCTTCCCATTGTTCTTTGTCCTGGTTGGTTTCTCTAGGTCTAGAGTTCAAAAAGCCCATGATCTAATATTCTTCCCCCTCCTACTCCATTAAATTTTAGATGTATGGACCACAAAATATACATGATTGGAAAAGTGTGGTAGCTGGATAGCTGAGAGATCCATGCAGTCTCTGAACTTTTCTGATTGTTTAGAATTAATAATGCCTTTTTAAAGCTTGGAGTTTCTGCATGTCTTTGCTGGTCCCTTACTAAGCTCTCTTACTGAGCTAAATGCTCAGTTGAACTTACTAAAGTTCTGAGTATTACTTTATAAATTATGCCACATTATTTTTGTGCTTGAAGATATACAGTCTTTAGGAATGCACATTTAAACCTTAATTTCTGTATTTTTAAGAGTGTCTACCATGTGAAGCTGTGATGAAGGGTTAAGGAGATATTTTATAAAAGCCTCAGCACAGTGTAGCACGTAGCAAGCCCCCAATATATGGTTATAACATAAAACATATATTAGCTGCTACTAATATATGGTTTCTTATTCTTGCTTTTTACCTTTAAAATGTACACTGCAGATTTTACCTTTAATGAATGTTGCATGAACAGAAATGTGTCTTACTGCTTTTTTCTTTTGAATTATTTTATGTTGTGACTTATCGCTCATTAGTTTAATAAATAATTGATAATAATTTTGGAATTAGTGGAATTTTCTCCCTAATCTTACTGTCTTTTTGCAGAAAAAACAAAGAGAGTTTGAAGAATACATCAGAGACAAATACATCACAGCCAAAGCTGACTTCAGGACACTTTTGAAAGAGACCAAATTTATAACATATAGGTATGTGCAATGAAATGTTTCATATTGCCAATCATTGTCTTTACTAGTCCTACTCTGATGGCCAAGCCTACTTTGCATTCACACACATGTTGACATTGTTAATTTTTAGGAATAAGAAGCAGCCAACTTTTCTCAAAGGCTGAATACAGCCTATATCTACCTTTTTTTTTTTTTTTTAAGAAAGGGCCCAGATGTTAATTCTTATTTTGCGTTACCCACCCATCTATTTTTTAAACACTCTTTTGTTTTTACTTCACTGCTTTTTCAGAAGTATTTTCAAATACATAAAAGTTGTATTTCATGAAGAGACTTAAAAAAAAATCCTTCACTGTCAATTATCTTTCCTCCTCTGAAGACTAAATATTTAGTGTGTTCATTCTAAAGCTTGAAATCATCCTGTTTAAACTCAGCAAATGCATTTTTTTCTCAGATGAAAGCAGTTTGCTGGATACATTTAAATTAAAACTTCAAAATTATAAAATCAGCACTTTAAAACAAGATTTTGCTGTAACATACCCAATAGTTCCCCACCCCCTAACAAGTTGTCATCGGGAAAACAGTTTTATATCGCTTAGCAGTCAGTGTGCAGGAAACTTTTTTGTTTCATGCTCCAACTTTTCTTCTTTTAAGAAAACAATTTGAAACATCTTAATGAAGGGTATGCACGGGAGGATAGATAGTGCTGAGGGTGTGGTTTTTAGGATTTTGTCATTGGATTTTTTGGTCAGGATCCTTAATGTTTTGCATCAGCTTGGGCTTTTAAATTAGATGTGAAGTAAGACTTCTTTCTACATTTTTGTAGTTAATTTAGTGAAAGATGTGAAAGTGAAAAAGCTTGTGAAAGATGCTGGGATTGGCAGCCCCGCAGACTGAAGTCCTCTGTTCATCCACAGAACAGGTACAGCACGGGCAAGGTTACCCACCCACCCTCAGCCCTGATCTGGAGGGACCACCAGCAGGGGTGGGAGGGTAATTCAGCTTCTGAGGCCCTTTCACTCCTTGGAGTCTTTGCTGAGGCGACTTACAAAGGTGACCACTGCAGTGAAATTTTTCTTTAAAAAAAAAAAATGGAAACACAATTAGGAACTAGATGGACATTTCCAGTTCATTTCTGAAAGACCTGTGAACAGCAGTAAGTAATTCTTGGACTTCTTTTCTTATTTCAGATCCAAAAAGCTAATCCAGGAATCTGACCAGCACCTGAAAGACGTAGAAAAAATTTTGCAGAACGACAAACGGTATCTAGTACTAGACTGTGTGCCAGAGGAGAGGCGTAAACTGATTGTGGCATATGTGGATGACCTGGATCGCCGGGGTCCACCCCCACCTCCCACAGCGTCAGAGCCCACAAGACGGTCAACAAAATAATTTGGAATACTCTTCCACAGGGTGTCTGTTCATTCAAAACGCTTGCATGAGCCAGTTTTCAGGTTTTTCATGTATGTGCATTAGTCAGACTATTGCAGAACCATCTGATGAGCAGAAGGAGAAGCATCCGTGAACAGTTTCTGAACAGAGAACACTTTGGAAATATTTATGCTTTTCTTTGTATGGCATGACTGACTTACATACTCAAAATATAGGCTGTCTCTAGTAAATCTAAAATCTTGAAGCTAAAAAATCATCCTTTTATGAGATGTGGAAGTCAGTGACTTTTGGTGATGTTCTTTCTAGCAGTGTTATAATACATGCAAGATGTAAGAGCATTTGTGGTTTGAACTTGCAAGATGCAAATACCACAGATTTCCCCCCCCAAAAAAACCTAAGTTAGGGTTTGTTTGTTTTGATTTTGTTTTTTAAAGCGGGTAAAAGAAAAAAACACTGAAAATTGAATTATCTTCCAGAGGCTAAGATTATTATAATGGACATGCTTTGACCTTTGTCTCTAAAGAATACTTTAGTTTCATTTGTTCACTTATGTGCTTTGATTATCCCCTTTGAATTATAGGCCAAGTCTTGTTGTTTAGCCTAAGAGAAGATTTATTTAGGAATTTCTTCTCAGGTATGGAGCCACAGTCATAACTAACATGTTGGCCAGACTAGGACTGCTGGTTAAACATTTTATTCACCATTAAGTGATCTTTATCAATATTCTGGATTAGACAACAAATTACCTTTCTTGGATGTTCCTTGTAAACTATACTCCTGTTTGAATGTTAATTTTTTGTTTCTAAAGTTTAATTTTGAGATGTTTGAATGTTCAGTTTATGTATTTGAACTACAATAAACCAACCCTTTTTATATATGTGGATTGTATATGATTACTGTTATATAATGTATAAATACTTCTTTTAAACCTGTTCTTAAAAGCAGCAGCAAATGCTGCAAAGAAGGTTTGAATCTTGAGTATCACGTCATTTAAAAGGCTTGAATATAATAAATTACTTGTACCATAAAAGGGAAGAAATTTGTAAAGAACCATTTTGGTGCTCAGTCTCGTAGCAATATCTTATTGCTTCATAGCAAGAAGATGCTGATGTTTGTCTGTTTTCTTGTTCTCATCTTTTATATTAACATATTGATGAATGCCTTTTTGGATTCCTTTCAGTGTGTTGAGTGCATCATACCATGAAACTTAGATTCCTGGTTACTCTGTCTAGCTTTACCTCTCCAGTTTAGAAAGATCTCTATTCATTCCTTCATAGATTTCTAGTTTGAATCACCACCATAAATAAAATGTTTAAGAAAAAATATACGTTAATAGGATAATTTATTTTCCCTGTTATCTCACACCTTCTACAATGGCGACAAAACCTTTAAAAGGGACGGCAATAGATACGTTTTATATGCATACAGACCCAGACACACATCACACACATACAAAAACACAGTCACATCTCTGTGATATAGTGCTTAGCTTAAATATATTAAGCGCCACAGAAATTATGTGGACTCTATATGTAGAGTTGGCTTCCCTGGTGGCTCAGAGGGTAAAGCGTCTGTCTGCAATGCAGGAGACCTGGGGTCAATCCCTGGGTCAGGAAGATCCCCTGGAGAAGGAAATGGCAACCCACTCCAGTACTCTTGCCTGGAAGATCCCATGGATGTAGAAGCATGGTAGGCTACAGTCCATGGGGTCCCAAATAGTTGGACACGACTCAGTGACTTCTCTTTCTTTCTGTAGAATGGATTATCTACAGTTTTAACTTACAAAATTGGTAATTGATGGTATTTTTACATAAATCCATGGATTGAAGTCTGAAGTGAAACTGAAAATGCGTGACAAAAGAAACAACTATTATAGAATTAAGATTGTCTTACAAAGGTAAAGTTTCTGGAATATTTATTTTGTTACCCTGAAATCCACATAGTATTGTGTGCCTGCTCAATACGCTGTTTCACACTGTAGAAAACTATGAAGAAAATGATTTGGTGATACCTATTTTAGTTGCCTACTTTTGCTGTAAAATACTTGGAATTAACCACATATGGTATAAATCAAACTTTTCTATGCAGATTTCTTTAAGGGGGCAGGTCAAGACTTTGTGTATTAGGTGTTTTTTTTTTTTTAATACAGCTGATTCGGAATATCAGGTTAGTGTCAGATTACAACACAGTGATTCATTTTTATATGTATATACATATATATTCTTTTTCAGGTTCTTTTCCCTAAAAGTTATTACAAGATAACAAGGATAATTCCCTATGCTATACAGCAAGTCCTTGTTAATCTCTTAATTAGTAATGTGTGTATGTTATACCTAAACTCATAATTTAAAACACACACACACACCCCCATAGGTTCTTATTAATGACAGGGTCATTGTAGTTACATTGTGTTTCAGTATCTTCATTTTGATTTGGTGCTTATCAGCAAACTTTTTAAGAATACATGATTCCTTGCTCTCTGATACCTGTGCCAGTGTTAAGTTCTCACCTTCCTGTAAAGCCCCCATGTGCTAAATGATAATTTTGAAAGCAGCATTGACAGGGTCATTGTAGTTACATTGTGTTTCAGTATCTTCATTTTGATTTGGTGCTTATCAGCAAACTTTTTAAGAATACATGATTCCTTGCTCTCTGATACCTGTGCCAGTGTTAAGTTCTCACCTTCTTGTAAAGCCCCCATGTGGTAAATGATAATTTTGAAAGCAGCATTCAAGACAAAGCTTAAGTCTCCAAAACTATCTGAAGCAAAGCATAATGTTTTTATTTGTTTACAAGTTGAAATAGTGAAAGCTTACATCCTCCATTTACTATAGATAATGATCACAAGTCTTTAATTGAGATAGTTCATCACAGTTTTAAAGGTAATCCTATTATATAACTGTTGCCTCACAAGACAGTGTTTTAGATACCTGTGTTTATTGTAGTTTAATGTGCTTTTGTGAGCCTTAAAATGAAACATGAACCAAGGCAAAAAGCCCTATCTTCTGTGTTAAAACAGTAAATCATGACCATTTATAAGGAATAAACAAAGCCACAGACTGTACATTAAAAAATTCCATCCACAGCATGTTTCTATATTTTCTCCATTGCTTAGCCTAAATGTAGTTTTGTTTTTCTCCAGAGAGAACTCTGACAATATCCCAGAATTCCATTACAGAGTAACTAAAAACCATGGATAAATATCTTTTTTATATTCAATAGGGGAAGAGATATGTCATAATTGTTTTGTTGGGTGTGTGTTATGCTATACATTTAACAGTTATTGCTTGTTACTCAAATTATACTGGTAATATATTTGGAAGCACAAAATTTAGTTTTACTGCTTAAGTTCAGTGTTAACTGCTAAAATCCCCAGACTTAGAAACTGGAAACTCACTGAGGTGCTTTAAAAAGATCAGTGAAGCAGATTTTTGCATGAGGCAAAGTCTGAATTCACTTAGACTTTGCCTGTAAAATAAGCCATGGTTTGAAATTAGCTCAGGATCAGAATAAGGATGTTCCTTATTCTGCAACACACAGTCATGGAAATTACGGATTTTCATCAAGTAAATTAACATTTCTAAAGCAAATGAAGATAACATTAAAATTTATATGTTAAATCTCTTAGAAGTAAATTTTGAGCTCTGGTTATGTGAAATAAGGTTTGATAGGTAAAGTTAGAGTTAGCAGGTTCAGGAAGAAACTAAAAGGAAGGAGACTGAGCCTCTGACATAAGCTTTACTCCAGCCAGTACACAGCTGGCCCTACAGACTACCCAGGGAAACAGCCACTGTGGACAAGTGAAAAAAGAGCTGGCCTTTCTAATCAGTCACTTCTGACAGAAGCATCTTAAATACAGCAGTTAAATCTTTGACAGCCAGATGATAACAGTTACTCTAATATGATGTCCTACTTAACCAAATTGTACATTTTGCAAATGCAGACTGCAAAGCATTTTTGTAATTCCTAATGGTATTAATTCTACTGTGTTTCATATGGCAAAGTCAATGGTACTGATAAGCAGCATTATAAATAAATACAGTAACCACAATTTATTTTGCTTTGAAACTATTCATCACAGTCTCCTGTCTCTTGATCTTCGTGTTCCCAGGGAATAGGATCATTGTCCTGTACACAAGGGACTGTGTCTCTGTCATGCCAAAACTGCTCGACATCAGGGAGGATGGGAATCTCTGCCTTCTTGGCTTTCTCTTTGCTGAAGGAAGGAGAGCCAGTTTTCTCTTTCTCTGACATGAATGGTGGGGATTCCAGAGATGGAATACTATCACGAAGGACCTGGGAGTTATCAGCTGGTGTCTCCTGAGACTCTGAAGCAGGTGGATGTTTTTTGGTTATCATCCATTTCCATATGCCTTTCAAGCCTTCCTTGAACTCCTCTGACATCACTAGAAAAATGAGAGGATTTGCTGAAGAGATGGAAAACATGAGGACTTGAGACAGGGCTATAAAACCTTGTGGGGGGGGCGGGCCTCCAGCCTTCAGATGCCACATCCACAGCCAGGCTATCCACTCAGGAAGCCACAGGATAGCAGAGGTGATGGCAATGCTCAGCAGCATCACTGTGAGTTGCTTTGAGCGCATCTGGTTTCTAAGATTTTGAGTTTTAGTTCCTCGTTTCTGACATTGGCCATAAGCTCTCCAGAAATAAAAGCTAGCAGAGAGTAACGGGAGGCAAAATGCCAGCAGCGGGTAGAGCTTACCAAACGTTGACGTGAACTCTCTCGCCATAGCGGGCACATCCACAAGGCACATTTCCACACCTGCGTGATGCCTGGTGGTGCTGAAGAACCATTCTGGCAGGGGTAGCAGGCTTGCCACAGCCCAAATAGCCACCAGCACTGACCAGATGGTGCGGTTGTGGATACTTACTGGCTTGGCTGGGTCACATGCATACATGAAGCATACCTTGGCCACTGCAACGATCGTCAGGCTCTTGGCTGCCATGCACGTGTGGATGAACCAGTCAGAGGACTTGCAGACAAACCAGCCTAGATCCCAAACACCTCTGGAGTATGCTGTAGCTCGGACAGGTGCAGAAAACAGCAGGAGAGAGAGATCAGCCAGGCTGAGGTTGAGAATCAGGGAGTGGATCATGGATGGCTTTCCTTTCCAAGCACTGTGGAGGAGGATGCCAATGACACAGACATTCCCCACGAAACCCACCAGGCAGATAGCCACCAGGAGAGCTGGGACTAGAGTCCTCCAGTCCTTGGAGTCTGAGGGCAGGTACCCGCCGGCAAAGTGGAGGTGAGCAAAAGACACGTTCATGGTGTTGGAGTCTGCCGAGGCAGCTGTCAGTGCATCCGCTTCCTCTAGCGCCTACTTGCAAAAGTTAGCTTCTTTTTGTCTTTCTGCCTTGGCTCTTTGGTGTAGGAAATAAATAACGTCATCGTCAGTGTCCAATGACACCTCTGGGCCCTCCCCTTGCTTTATTCCCTGAGAGCAGACTGTGAAGAAGGTTGACTGCTAAGCTCTTTGCTGTGTGTGCTAGTCCTTGACTGCATTGAGTGACAAGCAGCAGGAGCTCATGGTTGCTGCTCATTAGCAAGTCTAATGACATTGTCAGCCCAGCGGAGTGAAACGCCCCCCCCCCCCCATAGACCCATCAATGATAAATGAGAACATAGCATGTAAGTGGGTTATGTTCCTGGGGGGTCACTAGAGCCAGTCAAGGTAATTATTTTCAACTAGCTGATTTTAAATCTAGACCCACATCTGTAACACAGTCAACACCACATATGAGTAACCCACTTCTTTAAATGTAAGCATGCTTCAGAATCACCTGCACGGCTTGATCCATCAGGTCTGGAGTAGGGCCCCCAAACTTGCATTTCTATCAGGTTTCCCAGGGATGTTATGATGTGAGTCGGGACCACCCTGTTCAAGGAACTGGTGCTTCCCCTTTCAGCTGCAGGAATGAGCTTCCTCTTCTTTTACCCAAACCTCACCACCACTTCGGGTAAAGAATCCATCTGCAAATGCAGGAGACATGGGTTCAATCCCTGAGTCAGGAAGATCCTCTGGACAAAGAAATGGCAACCTGCTCCAGTATTCTTGCCTGGAGAATTTCAGTGAACAGAGGAGCCTGGAGGCTATTGTCCATGGCGGGACATGACTTAGCGGCTAAACAGCACCACCACTTCAGCCTATCAACACCTGGCTGAGATCAAATGCACAGAACTGGATAATGGAAGAAAAAAAAAGCTGCTGGTAAGAAGTCCTATTAAAAAGTCTAATTATGGATTACTCTAAGTTTAGTCTATTGTGAATTTTTTAGAGGTGATTTTAGAACAGTGCATTAGAATGAGTTTACATACTAAGAAGACTCTTAAACAAGTGATGGTGATTAAACCAACCAAATGTTGAATTAGATTTTCTTTTAGAGAGAATTCCTAAAGGATTTATGGAGACAAATGAAATAAAAGAAAATAATTTATTTGCAGAAGGCATGTAAGAGACTTTAAAGAAAACGACATTTTAAAGTTGGGAAAAGAAAAAAGATTCTAGAACCAGTCTTGAAATTTTACAATAGGCAGTGGAAAGATACTCTGGAGGAGGTCAGAGGAGCTGGAATTGTTCATGGAGAAGAGTTTGTGGAATTGAAAGGATTTTGAGGTCTACTCTGTGCTCAGTCAGAAATGCTTAATGTCGTATAGTGGAAAGTGTGCTGAGCTCAGAATCTGACCTTTAGGTTCTGGTTCTAACTCTGCTTTCACTAGTTTTTCTCTGGCAATTAAGGATGACATTTAAAATCTCCCTAAAAAAAACAAAAACAACTCCCTGAAATCCCAGAACTCAACAAGTAAGTACTGACTCAATAAAAACATACTGAATATCAGCAAAGCTGTCAGTGGTTCTTGATTATCTTTTCTGTTTTCCTTTCCCTCTAGGAAGTAGTTGTGTCTATGAAACAGTGGGGGTAATAACGTCTTGTCCCAGCAACTCACAGTAACCTCTAGTTAGTGCTGTGGACAGTGAAATAGCAAGTCTCAATAGCACCATTTTTTGGGGTGAAGAAGCCCACACCATCATATGGGAAGGCAAATGGTTGGGGGCAGGGTGTGCAGAGACACACCCTGAGTACTACTTAGAGCAAACGAATGTCTTGTGAATTACAGGCTACAACAGAGATAGTTCTACTTGATGTATGTGGAAGAGATGAGCTCAGGACCAGAAAGCAAATACTACTTTACATTATGGCTTATAAACTTGGGATGCTCAGGCTCCTGAAGATACAGAAAGCAAAAAGCTAAATGAGTTTGAAAAGGCTTTAAAAGCATGGAAATTTGATTCTAACTTTTTATTTTAAAATAATTGCAAACTTATAGGGAAAAATGCAAAAATAGTACAAAGAATTATCATTCTGATTTTCCAGCTGTCAACAATTTTTCACGTTTGTGCTCGTGCCCTCTCTCTGCACACACACATACGCTTATATGCATAGACACATAAACATATACATTGTTTTCTGAACCAGTTGAGAGTTGGTTTTCAGAAACTTTTGAGTTTTCTTCCTGGATTATCATTAGATATAAAAATCAAAATGAGACTATGTGCTTATAGCAAAAAGGAATTCTTTCCTTTGGCAATACTCATCACCCAATCCAAGTTTCTGTTTATCTTCTGATATACCAGCACTTGTGCATCTAAATATTAGACAAATATAATATGTAGCAGTATGTACCTTATATCCACTTTTTAACATCATTTCCATTTAGAGGATAAGTGTAACTTAGCCAACCTAAAAGAAGAATTACATCCTATGCATTTTTCTTATTTATATCATGAATTCAAATTATTTTGATCTTTCTTCATAGCACATAGTTAAAAAAAATTTTTTTAATACAGTATTCAATTGTATGCCTGGTGGACATTTGCCAAGTTTCCTTATTTTCATTGATTTTTGGAAGTTGCCTAGTATGTGAAAGTGTAAGTGTTAGTCACTCAGTTAGTTGTGTCTGACTCTTTGCGACTCCTTGGACTGTAGCCTGCCAGGCTACTCTGTGGGATTCTCCAGGCAAGAATACTGGAGTGGGTAGATATTCCCTTCTCCAGGGGATCTTCCTGATCCAGGGTTCAAAGCCAGGTCTCCTGCATTGCAGGCAGATACTTTACCATCTGAGCCACCAGGGAAGCCCCGCTTTCTTGTTTGATAGAAGGGATCTTGGAGAGAAATGATTTGGATGAGATAGATGGAGAAGTACAGTAAAAATACTTTAGAGTATTTGGGACGAAAACTGAAAACAACCCACCACCCCCACCCCAAAATACTGGAAACAGCTCTCCACCAGTTGGTGAATGGATAAAGAAATGGCTGTATTCATACAATAGACTAGTATTTAGCAATATAAAGGAATACATGCTGCCACATGTAAGAACCTCACAAATACTATGCCAATTGAAGCCAGAGACAATGACGTATTGAGAGATTCCGCCTATATGAAATATCCAGAAAAGGCAAATCTATAGAGAAGCAAAGTAGAACAGTGGTTCCCTGGGGCTACGGGTGGGAAATGGGAGTGACTGCAAATGGGCACAAAGCATCTTTTGGGGGTGAGAAAAATGTACTCAGTTGGGATTGTGGGGGTGGTTATACAACTCTGTAACAATGTACTGAAAACCTTGAATTGTACACTGAAAATGGGTGAATTTTATGGTATGTAAATCATACCTCAATGAAACTTTTTTTTAAAAAGAGTTATTTGGGATGGAGGAAAGGTAAAGAGCAGATGTCATAGCTCTTAGAATGCTGAGTGACCTTCAGTAAGAGGGAATATCCCATTCTGAGACTGTGATTAAAGTATATTATGTGGAGCCAGGGAGAGACTGTGATCTGGCAGGACCAAACCAAAGGCCAGTACTAGGTGGAAAGGGGCCGTGGGGAGAAGGGAATCCCAGGATGCTGGGATTCAGAGCCCTGAGGCTTGGCTTCCCCAGCTTGGAAATGGGCTTTTGGCAGAGCCCTCTCCCTCTGTTTCCACACTCCTGCTGAGACACCAGCAACAGGGCAGCCATTCCCAACAAGTATCTCAGTTGGGTTCCAGTCTGCACGTCCTTCCCCTGACAGGGACACCACTTGCAGTGATGATGCCAAGAGATAACTCTTGGAAATTGAGAAACGGTAAGAAAATAGATAAATCTGAGCCATAGACACGCCCCATTCCTTTAAAAATTTTTAATTTACAAGGGACCTCAGCCAGCTCAAAGGAACCAAGGCTAAGCAAATTGGTGGCTAAGATTTTAAGTGGCTCCTGATAAAAGCAGAACTAGGTGTGAGCTCTTACTAGGAGCAGGTAAAGTTTATCCTATAGCTCAGTTCCATCCAGGGAAGGGGGAATAATAAAAACGTCCATTTTTTGGAGTCCTCAGTGCCCATCTTTGTGCTAAGCATTCTATGCCCCAAATCTTCACAATAGCTCCTAGAAATACTATTACTTTCTCCTTCTTACAGGTGATGACCTTGGGGCATAAAGAGGTGAATAACTTGCCTATGAGGCTTTCCTCGTGACTCAGGGGTAAAGAATCCGCCTGCCAATGCGAGAGATGTGGGTTTGATCTCTGGGTCAGAAGGTTCCCTGGAGAAGGAAATAGCAACCCAATCGAGTATTCTTGCCTGGAGAATACCATAGACAGAGGAGCCTGGTGAGCTATAGTTCATAAGTTCTCAAAGAGTCAGACGTGACTTAGCAACTGAACAACAACAAACACCCCCATGGGAATGTAGGTTGTACAGCTACTAGATGAGAGTTGGGACAGAGACCCCCATGGGTCTGACCCCAGAGTCGGGGTTCCAGAGTGAGTATTGGTAAGCGGTATGCTGCTATTCTGCCCCACTAAGAACGTTCTGGGTACTCACTGTTCTCTAAACACTACAGTTGTGAAACTGATCCAACCAAGGCCAATATTCTAAGGCCCAAATAATGGACTATAGGTCACTTCAACAAGCATGTTTTGAGCCCTTGTGCACTGGGAATATAAAGTTCATGTATTCTTTTCTTCTTTTCTGGGGACCTGGAATCATGAGTTTAGGGTGGAGCTGGGACTGATGTACCTGGGTCTCTAGTGGTAGGTCGGGGACCTGGAATACCCTGGGTCTAAGAGGAAGTTGGGTGCTTCCGATTCCTGAGTCCAAGAGAGGTGCTGGGTATAGAGGATCCCTGAGTCTAGAGAGGGAGCTGGCTGTCTGGGATCCCTCAGTCCTGGCGAGGGGATAGGTACCTTGGGCCCCATAGTCTTGAGTGGGAGTTGGAAGCCTGCATGATGCTTGGGTTCAGGAGAGAAGCTGAGGGCCTAGGATCAGAGCTTGGACCTTATATGAAGCAGCTGTGAGGTGTGGAACTGGAGTGTGGTTCCGTTGGTCTTAGGAGGGAACTGAAGGCCCTAGCCTCTTGAGTTCTGGAGGGGAGCTGTTCCATGAGTCCTGGAAGAGAAGTCAGGGTTCTAGATCCCTAGCTGGAGAGAGAAAGGGCAGAGGGGATTGCTGGGTTTCCTCTTGCTCTCTGGGTCCCCCCACCCCCACCTTCACTCCCACCCCTGGAAGCACTTGTCTGCAAGGCCTCAAGCAGGCAGGTGCCTGGCCCACCTGGCGCTACCCCAGACTCCACCTATTTTTCTTTCAGTGAATATTTGCTGAGCCACTTTCCCTGGGCCACACCCAACGCCAGCCTCCGGGAACCCACTGTGGTTAGAAGAGTCCCATTTTCTCCAGGAGCTACCAGGTAGTGGGAGAGATGGACAAAGGAGAAGCTGTGGAGAGAGTGCTGCGAGATACTGGCTGAGGAGCCAAGGCCAGAGAACAGCCGCTTCTCATCAGAGAGGTGAGCGTGGCTGGCTCGCGGGGTCTGAGAATAACCTGCTTCCACCTGTGGGCTGTCAGGCCCTGAATGTTGCACGGAAGCTCTGGGAGGGGCAGAGTGGGGGCGCGCGGGGCGGTTCGGCCAGCTGCCTTTGGTTGGCTTGTTAGACAGCGCTCCGTTCCGTCTCTTCCGGCAGTAGGGAGCTCAGCCCTCGGGTCGGCAGCGTTTTTTGCCACCCGCGCTCCCACTCCCAAGGTCAGTAAACCGGTTGGTGGTTCCTTCTTTGAGGACAGCCTTGCTTGCTGAAGCGTCCTCTCTTCGGTCCGCTCACAGTGCTCCTTTCTGGATCACAGTTCCTGGTTTTTGTGAGGCATCCTTGGCCGTGGGGCTTTCCTGAGTGGCGTGTCCCATTACTTCTTGTCTGGCATCTTGGAGTGTTGTTCCAGACTGCGGGTGCAAAGCTGCGTGACCTTCCATCTCTAACGTGAGTAGGGGTAGGTCTGGCTGGGCCCGACGAGCCGGCACCTCGCCCGTCCCTTTTGTTTCTGCTGTTGGTTAAGCGGCTCTTAAGTCCACCGTGGGGAAGGTGGTGGAAGCAGATGGATTGTGCTGTTAGTTACAAAATGGGCACCAAGTATGGATACATAGGTCATCAACTTACCTTGTTTACATCAATAACCGTTTGTTTTATTGGAGTATAACTGCTTTACAGTGTCGTGTTGATTTCTGCTGTACAGCAACGTGGATCACCTCCCTCCCCGCAACCGCGTCCCACCCTGTTAGATCGTCACAGAGCCCTCCGCTGGGCTCCCCGCGCTACACAGCAGGTTTCCACTGGCTGTGTGTTTTACACAAGCTGGTGCATCTATGTCAGCCCCAGTCACCCTCCCCATGATGACCACTTGTCTGTCCTCTGCGTCTGTCTCTATTCCTGCCCTGCAAATAGGCTCGCCAGTACCGTTTTTCTAGATTCCACATATATGCGTTAATATATGATAGTTGGTTTTCTCTCTCTGACTTCACTCTGTATGACAGACTCTAGGTACGTCTGCCTCACTACGGCTGACTCACATTTCAGCCCTTTTATGGCCGAGTACTATTCCGTTGTAGGAACCGTTTATTCTGTGTTGGCACATGTTTCCAGACTGGATGGCCATCCTGCTGTATTTTACCTTCCTGACTGGGAGTCAGGTGATCTGCACCCTTCCCCGCAAAGGCAGACTGTTGCATCTGCCAGGGACCCTTTTGGATTGTCTGTGTCACGATTTTCCAGACGGGGAGGGAGATGCTCAGAAAGTGTAAGTGACCTGTTCTAGGTCACTTGGTTTCTCGGTAGCTGGGCAGCAACCAGGATTCAGGAGTCTCTTATTTTTTGTTCTTCATACTGTTGCGGACTTCTTCCTGCTGTGCTTTTTTCCCCTCTGTTAATAACTTGTGTTTTGACTTTAACAAGGGTAAAATTTGTAGATGTAGATGGGAAGCCTCTTTGGAAAGCAAGAGGATGGTGAGAACATAGGAGGTAGCTGCAGTGTATCAGCTGAGAACTTAAACTTTCTTTTCTAGAAACCAAATTTCCAGTCTTATAAAACACAGCAATGGTTGATATGATGATGTATTTCCTTTTATCTGTTTTTTTTCTTTGCAAGACTTTGTTTGCTTTTTACATTGTTAGAATGGAAATTATAATTGCAGCTCTGATTTTTTTTTCTTTTAATATTTTATTTGTTTGGCTGTGCTGGGTCTTAGTTGTAGTATGTGGGATCTAGTTCCTGATCAGGAATCAAACCTGGGCCCCCTGCACTGGGCATGTGGAGTCTTAGCCACTGGACCATCAGGGAAGTCCTGAAGCTCTGATTTTTGTTGTAATGAGAGGCTGTGATTGTCCAAAATGACCGTAGGGAGAACTGTCTCAGGGATTGATTTCACAAGTAGCGAAGATGACAGGTTGCTTTTTGTAGAGGCCATAGTCCTAGGAGAACAGCAAATAAAGGACTAACACATACATATGGGTACAGAATGGTTAAAGTCACGCTTTGAATGCAATGAGCGCATTCCTGGTTACAGCTATTTTGTTTTTGTAGGGTACAGTTTGCTGTGGATTCTTATTGAATGACACATTCCATTATTTAGAGGAAGGTCTAGTTGTTTAAAAAAATCAAAATTTTATTGCCACGTCCACCTTGTACAGTGAATTTTTTTGTATTCCTTTTAAAAAGCTTCATAGAGAGAGAGTTCACGTACCCTTAGCACACAGGCACGCACACGTCACCCAGTGAACGTTCAATTCAGTGGCTTTTGTTATTTTACTCTTTCACGTTCTTGTCCATGCTAAGTGGCTACTGTGGGTGTGATGCTCTCTTCAGCACCAGCTAGAGCTGTTTCCATGACTACCAAATCCAGCAGGTAGAGTGGCATCATTGTGCACATTTCAGACATCCCAGGACTAGATGGGCTGGGCATGGAACACGCAGCCTTCAGAGATCCCATGCTGTCTCAGGTTCCTGGGGGCCCATTAGAAAAGAGCGTACGCTGCCATCCCTGAGTCCCAGACTTTGCCCTCCTCTTTAAAATGGAAGAGGCAATCTATAGGTGTTGGCCTTCCCGTTTACTTTGAGGAGGAAAACATTTTTTTTAATTTTAAAAAATCCTCAGTAATGAAATATCATACTCCATATCTTGGAAAGAAAAGGTGTTTGGATGAAGGGGAATGAGGATTAGAGTTTGATTTCAAATGTTTCAACCTGGGTACAAAATGTTTGTCAATCAGCTATTCTGCTGAGTGCATTAAAACAAAAACTTGTTTAACATTTTTCAGTCCCTCATTCCCTGTTCCTTTAGGAAATTCTCCTAAAAGTTTAAAACTTTTCCACCTTGCTTTTTATTTATTTATTTGGTTGTGCATTATTTCCCTCCTTGTTCAGTAGTTGAAAAATTGAACTTTGCAAGTTTGAGTGCTTCCTGTGATGTCTATAAATTTTACCTTCATAAACATTCTAAAAATTAGGTAGAAGAGTTGATATTGTCATTATTTTGTATAGAAGAAACTAAAGCATCCCAGAGGTTTTTGACTTGCCAGTAGTTTCAGAACTTGTTAGTTGCTGGATTAAGAGAGACCCTGGATTCCTGATTCTGCTTCCAACTCTTCCACCAGATCAACCTTGCAGTGGAACATAAATCAGTATACTGAGAGATGTTTTCAGGTGTTCTGTATTAGTTGCTTGTTGCTTCTGTAATAAATTATCATGAATTTATAGCAGCTGAAAGCAACACAAATCATCTTACAGTCCTGGAGACCCAGAGTCCTAAAATCAAGGTGTCAGCAGGCTGCATTTCTTCTGGAGGATTTAGGGGAGCATCCATTTCTTTGTCTTTTCCAGCGTCTAGAGGCTGCTCACATTTCTTGACTCCTGGCCCCTTCATCTGCTAAGACAGCAGCATAGCATCTTTGTAACCAAAACTGGGGTCCAGCTGCTCCCCACTCAAAAGCCAGTAAAGAGGCAAGGTTGGTCATTATGTAGTTAACATCTTCCACCTGATGGGGGTTTCAGTATCGGCAAGACAGTTCACAGGATATGGCCCAGAATATTGTCTATAGCCCTTGAGAAGGAAATAAATGTCTTTAACTGTGCTTAATGACTCAACTGTTATTGTTTAGTCTTGTTGGACTGTTTATCTTTGTTTAGGCATTTTCTCACTTCTGTAATTAAACTTGCTCTTTGGCTACAGTTTCTCCACAGACAAAAGGCAGATGGAGGACATGGGGGACAAGGACCATAGGGTCCTGCTCCTTTTCATCTTTCCCTCTCTCTGTAACTTCTGCGTTCATCATCACATCTCCTTCTCTGGCTTCTGTCCCTTCTGCTTCCTTTTGTGATTACATCATACCCACTGAATAATCCATGAATGTCTCTCCATCTCCAAATCCTTACCTTAATCATATCTGCAAAGTTCCTTTGGTCATGTAAGGTGAATAGTCACAGGTTTCTGGGGTTAGGGCATAGGCATCTTCTGGAAATCTATTATTGTCACTTCCGTGTATTCTAAAAAAAGTTTGGTGGTAGTACATTTGGGACTTGCTGGACTAAACAGAATTAAACAGAATTTCTTTGCACTTTAAAAATGGTGATCAAAGCTTCCATTTGTTGAGACTTTAGTATCTGTGAAGCACTTTGTTAAATTTTATGTTGATTATCTCATTTCATTCTTGTGACAGTACAAAAAGGAGTTCTGTTCCCATTTATCAAATAAACTGAAGTTCAAGGTTAAGTGACTTATTCAAACTCACACTGCTAATAAGTGGCAGAGCTGGGATTCAAACTCAGATCTATGTGATGTTGGAGCATGAGTCTTGGAGAGTCCTTATATTAATGCTTTAATCTGGAAAGCAGGGGGTTTAGGGTACAGATATTTTCATATTACTTGAGCCAAAATCATAGCACCTTGGCTTTACAGGTGGCTCTAGTGGTGAAGGATCTGCCTGCCAATGTGGGAGATGTAAGAGACACAGATTCAATCCCTGGGTAGGGAAGATTCCCTGGAGAAGGGCGTGGCAACCCACTGCAGTACTTTTGCCTGGAGAATCCTATGCACAGAGGCTCCTGGTGGGCTACACAGTCCATTGGGTCACAAGGAATTGGACACGACTGAAGTGACTTAGCATGCATAGCATCTTACCAGGCTAGTGTTCTTCAGAGAACTTTATGAAACAATAAACTTGGTGGCCTTCATATCAGTGTTACCTGATAGAACTTTGTGTGATGATGGGCATATTCTGTATCTGTGCTATCCAATGTGGGAGCTGCCAGCCACATCTGGCTGTTGAGCACTTGAAATGTGGTCAGAGCAACTGAGGGACTGAATTTTAAATTTCATGTGATTTAAATTATAGAAATAATCATGTGCAACTAATGGTTTCTATATTGGACAGCCCAGTCTTTATTCTTCTAATACCTGATGTTTTGGTTTAGCCCAGGCGCATGCAGTTACTTTACTTTTGAGCATAATACTATCTTTGACAGTTTCTTGGTATCAAATGTCATTTGAAGAATGGTTGTTGAAAGCTTCTTCAGAAGGTGCTCCTGTAAAGAATGTGTCTTTGTGGTGGAAGATAATAGTAAAACAGGATTTCAGGTGTCTTGGGCAGAGTCAGTAGAAATTTGTAGACCACTGAGTCCTGTCTTTTTTAAAAATTTTATTAATTTTTTAATTGAAGGATAATTGCCTTACAGAATTTTGTTGTTTTCTGTCAAACTTCAACATGAATCAGCCATAGGTATATATATATCCCCTCCTTTTTGAACTTCCCTCCCATCTTCCTCCTCATCCCACCCCTCTAGGTTGATACAGAGCCCCTGTGAGTTTCCTGAGTCATACAGCAAATTCCCGTTGGCTGTCTATTTTACATATGGTAATGTAAGTTTCCATGTTACTCTTTCCATACATCTCACCCTCTCTATCCTCTCCCCATGTCTGTAAGTCTGTTCTCTATGTCAGTTTCTCCATTGCTGACCTGTAAATAAATTCTGGAAGACAGTATGGAGATTTCTTAAAAAACTAGGAATAAAACCACCATATGACCCAGCAATCCCACTCCTAGGCATATACCCTGAGGAAACCAAAATTGAAAAAACACATGCATCCCATTGTTCACTGCAGCACTATTTACAAAAGCTAGAACATGGAAGCAACCCAGATGTCCATTGACAGATGAATGGGTAAAGAAGTTTTGGTCCATATACGCAATGGAATATTACTCAGCCATATATATACAATGGAATATTACTCAGCCATATATACACAATGGAATATTACTCAGCCATATGCACACAATGGAATATTACTCAGCCATATACACACAATGGAATATTACTCAGCCATATACACACAATGGAATATTACTCAGCCATATACACACAATGGAATATTACTCAGCCATATACACACAATGGAATATTACTCAGCCTTAAAATGGAAAGCATTTGAGTCAGTTCTAATGAGGGGAATGAACCTAGAACCTATTATACAGAGTGAAATCAGTCAGAAAGAGAAAGATAAATATTGTATTCTAAGCATATATATGGAATCTAGAAAAATGGTTACTGTCTTTGATAAAACTACCTGGGGAGCTGGTTAGCTGACAGTTTCCCCTAAAGATGGATGTCCTAGTAGAAGAACTCTTCAGTCATTCAACAAGAAGCTGTGAAAAGATGGCCTAGATATTGTGGGAGAATCAAGGAAATAAGAAGGTCCTGTCCAGCCTTTGAAACAACTCTGGGGGAACAGCGTGCACTTTGGTGAAAAGACCATCTGTAATATCAGTGTGCTTAGTGCTTAGTCGTTCAGTTGTGTCTGACTCCTCAAGACGCCATGGACTGTAGCCCACCAGGCTCCTCTGTCCATGGAATTTTCCAGGCAGGAATACCGGAGTGGGTTGCCATTTCCTGTAATGCTGCATAAGACTGTATCATCGGAAACGCTGTAAAGAAAGTACCAAGTTAATGTTGCGGCCAGCGATGTTCGTATCTACTTCAGCTGTGGAAGACACCTTTTCAGGTGAAATCACAGGCAGAAGCTCAATAGCTGAGACAAAGGGAGAGCTGCCCTGGGACTCCCTTGGTGGTCCAGTGTTAGCACTCTGTACTCTCACTGCTGAGGTCCTGGGTTCAATTCCTGGTCAGGGAACTAAGATCCCACAAACCAAGCCACATGACAGAAAAAAACCAAAAAACGAAACAGCGCTGTCCTATGTGAAGCAAGTGTTGGGTGGAATCCTGGTCCTGGTTCCTGAGGCCCTCCCCTCATTTCCTGCTGTGGTCCTTGGCGTGCCCCCCTGAAACTCCAGGGCAGTGGTCCCCAGCCTTTTTGGCACCAGGGACTGATTTTGTGAAAGACAGTTTTTCCATGGACCGAGAGTAGGCAGGGGATGGTTTTGGGATGATTCAAGCCCATTTCATTTATTGTTCACTTTATTTCTTATTTAATGCTACTGCTGATCTGATAGGAGGTCCTCTGCCTGGAGGTTGGGGATCCTGTTCTAGGAGATGTAAGTCACTGACAGAGTCTAGAAAAGAGTTTAAAAACTCAGAGGCAGGAGCGTTCCTGGGTTTATGAGGAAATGCTGCATAGAAAGGTGAACTATGATACTTTCCAGGTAGCTCTCTATATATATTTTCAAATACATTTTCTACACACACACATATTTTGGTGGGAAAGAATGGCCCTTATTACTCTTAAACAGAAATGTGATATAATTATATGCTTATGGCCTCTGGTACACGCATATATAATTTTGAAAGGATCCTGCTGTATGCTATTGCTAATTTGCCTTTTCTTTTTATATCATCTCATATGCAACTGTCTGTCATTATGTGATCTGCAGCTTTAAAATGGTAGTTGAACATTCTCTGTTGTGTTTGTGCAGAACAGAGTACAAGTGGAGGAAAAGGGGCCTCCTTAGATCTCATGTCACTGATACAAGTCAAGTTCTTCCCAACATCCTTGGGTAGATTCTTCACCCAGAACCAGCCTCCCCCGCGCCCCCCGCCCCCAGAAAGAGCTATCCTTGTGCATAAATTCCAAATTACACTGGAAATCAGTGTGCTATGCTGTGTGTGCTATACTCAGTTGCTTCAGTCGAGTCTGACTCTTTGCAACTCTGTGGACTGTAGAGATCAGTGAATTGGCTTTAAATCTTGCTACCGAAGTGTGTATTTCCTGTGTTGTATGGGTACAGGGATCTCCTGGATAACTGAATCAGCTTGAATCTTTGAGTTCTTTATAGCATCTGTTTCAAGGTCTCATCTCACCCAATCTTTTTTTTTCCCCTTGCAGTATTTTATTATTTTTAATTTGTTTTTTCTTTTTAAAAATTATTTTTAATTGGAGGATAATTGCTTTACAGAGTCGTGTTGGTTTCTGCCATTTATTGACATGAATTAGCCATAGGTATACTTCTGTCCCCTCCCTCTTGAACCTCCCTGTCACCCCATCTCACCCCTCTAGCTTGTCACAGAGCACTGGTTTGAACTCCCTGAGTCATACAGCAAATGCCCACTGGCTGTCTGTTTACATATGGTAATATGTATGTTTCAGTACTGCTCTCTCAATTCATCCCACTCTGTCCTTCCCCCACTGTGTCCACAAGTCTGCACTCTATGTCTGCGTCTCCAACGCTACCCTGCACGCAGGCTCATCAGTACAAGCTTTCTAGATTCTATGTGTATGTGTTAATACATATTTGTCTTTCTGACTTACTTTACTCTGTATAAAAGGCTCTAGGTTTATCCACCTTATTAGAACCGAGTCAAATGCACTCTTGTTATGGCAGAGCACTATTCCACTGTATATATGTACCGCAGTTTCTTTATCCATTCATCTGTCAATGGACAGCTAGGTTGCTTCCATGTCCTTGCTATTGTAAATAGTGCTGTGATGAACTTTGGGGTCCATGTGTCTTTTTCACTTATGGTTTCCTCAGGGTATATGCCCAGTAGTAGGATTGTTGGGTCATATGGCAATTTTATTCCTAGTTTTTAAGGAATCTCCATACTGTTCTCCATATCAATTTGCATTCCCATCCACAGTACAAGAGACTTCCCTTTTCTCCACACCCTCTCCGGCATTTATTGTTTGTATATGTTTTAATGGTGGCCATTCTGACCAGCGTAAGCATTCCATTTCAAGAAGTAATGGATTCAAAAATTACGTGGCTAGTGAGTGATAGGCCTGAAATTGAACCCAGGTAGTCTGACTTTAGCATTTGTGCTCCAGTGGATCAACTTGTCTCCAAAATAGGCTTGCTTTCTGATAACTGTAATAGTAGGTAATGACTTGTCAAAGGAGTTCCTGGTGAATGGAGCAAATGTTAATAAGCACCGTCTCTCTTTCTCATATGAGGTGGGTATTTCTCCCTTCATATGGGCCAGAACCTAGATATTTCCTCATTGGGCTCCCCTCTCAACAGCAGCCTGCTTCATGTGAAAGTAACTCAGTGGTTTGGTGAACACCTTTCCATAGATGTCTTTATCCAGATTTACAAATAAATGATATATGTGTTCGTGATTTCAAATGGGATCCTGCTGCTGCTGCTAAGTTGCTTCAGTCGTGTCCGATTCTGTGCGACCCCATAGACAGCAGCCCATGAGGCTCTCCCATCCCTGGGATTCTCTAGGCAAGAACACTGGAGTGGGTTGTCATTTCCTTCTCCAATGCAGGAAAGTGAAAAGTGAAAATGAAGTCGCTCAGTTGTGTCCGACTCTTAGCCACCCCATGGACTGCAGCCTACCAGGCTCCTCCATCCATGGGATTTTCCAGGCAAGAGCACTGGAGAGGGGTGCCATTGCCTTCTCCGGGGATCCTGCTAGATTCCATCATACATGAATCCAGTCTTTCTTTCTGTGTGCTATGTGCAATACTATTGCTTAAAAGACTTTTTTTGCCAGAAGTGTGTGTGTGTGGAGGTGACCACGGGGAAGATGAGGCCGAACTCTGTTCAAGGTACGATTAATAAATATTATAAAATACCTAATAATGACTTGGCTTTAGCATTAATACTTGGTCTATTTCTTGGCATCAGACAAGTTCTTAGTTTCCTTGTCTCTCATAAACAAACAGTTGATTGTCATAAAGCTTCTACTAAGGCCAAATAGTTTTCCTCTTTATTTCATTTGGGCATACTTAATTATGGCTATTGCTGTATCAGTGGTGTTACATTTGGGAGTTATGCTTCTGGCCACTTACGCTTCTGCAATTTAATTTTTCATTTTCCCATTTGTTTTTAACACATTCACGTAATCACTCAATTCCACAGCTCTACCAGGCCTGCTACCTAACCTGAACTACTGATGGACAGACACTGCCCTCTGTGGACAGCTCAAAACACTGTCGGATGATGAAGAAAAGAGTGCATTTATTTGTTCTAAAGGGAGTTGGTTTTTTGCCCCTGTTTGTAGCAACAGGGATGGACCTAGAGATTATCATAGTCAGTGAAATCAGTCAAAGACATATACCATATGATGTCACTTATATGTGGAATTAAAAAAAATGATATAAATGAAGTTCTTTACAAAACAGAAATAGACTCAGGACATAGAAAACAAACTTATGGCTACCAAAGGGGAAAGGGAGGGGGGATAAACTAGGAGTTTAGGGTTAGCAGATACACCAACAAGGACCTACTGTATAGCACAGGGAACTATACTCAATGTTTTGCAATAACCTATAAGAGAAAGAACCTGAAAAAGATTTATATATATATAATATGTATACATAAAACAATCACTTTATACACATGAAACTAACACAATGTTGTGAATCAACTACACTTCAATAAAAAAATAAAAGTAGTTTGTAGGCATCAGTGACTAACATACAAAATAAAAGTTGACTGAAGTTTAGGGACTATTGTTGAATGGGGCATGGATGAAAATTACTTTAGCATAAGCATATTTGAGTGTACACAAGGAAAACGAACACAAAGAAAAAATGGTACCAGATGCCCATGAGAGGAGGTATACAGTCTTTTAAATTGTGGCTTGAGGTCCAGCTGCTTGGGTACTGCTTTTGAACCCATTAGAAATGCAGAATCCCAGGTCCCACCCCAAACTCGTATCAGAGTCTGCATTTAACAGGGACTTGAGATGACTCATCCACATGGTGAAGCATGAGAACCTCTTGTGTACAGCGAGGCAGGTGTTTGGCCCGTGGGCTTGAGATGTAGGTAGAATTGGGCTGGATTCCCAGCTCTGCCACTTATTACCTGTGTGAACTTGAGCAGGTGACATTTCTGTGCCTCAGTTTCCTTATCTGTAAATGGGGAATGTAACCAGTACATCCCTCACAGGAATATTGTCAGGCAACTGTCACTAGCAACATCACCACCATCATCACTAAGGATTAATGAGGGCCCACCCTACCCCAGGTGCTGTTACTAACACTTGTTACTAATTTGTGAATGGGATGAGGGAAGGCTGCATGCCTGGCAAAAGGTAAGTCTCATCAAATCTCAAAACCTGATGGCTTGTGATTGTTATGATCACTCTAAAGCATGGTCTTTAGCAAGTGGGATAGAATGGTCTTCCCCAGCTGAACAACTGAAGGTTGTGGATTTGGGAGTGGAGGTGGGTGCTGGGCCTGCTAGGGCGTTCAGGACCAAACTGAATGTCTGACCCCAGCTTTTCATTAGTGATGTAAAAAGGATTATTTAGGGTAAAACCAGTTTTCTGTTTTTGTTCACTCACTAAGTCATGTCCAACTCTTTGCAACCCAGGGGCTGCCGCATGCCAGGCTCCCCTTCATACACTATCTCTTAGAGCTTGCTCAAACTTATGTCCATCGAGTCGGTGATGCCATCCAACTACCTCATCCTCTGTCGTCCCCTTCTCCTGCCTTCAGTCTTTCCCAGCATTAGGGTCTTTTCCAGTGAGTTGGCTCTTCACATCAGGTGGCCAAAGCATTGGAGTTTCAGCTTCAGCATCAGTCCTTCCAATGAATATTCTGGACTGATTTCCTTTAGGATGGACTGGTTCGATCTCCTTGCTGTCCAAGGGACTCTCAAGAGTCTTCCCTAACTCCACAATTCAAAAGCATCAATTCACTGGTGCTCTGCCTTCTTTATGGTTCAACTCTCACATTCTTAATGAGTCAGTTTTCTGAGCATTTGCTTAATTTAGGAAGCAGCAGGAGAACTGTGTTTAAAACAGTGGTTCTCAGACTTTTTGGTCTGAGAGGACCTCTTTATCCTTTAAAAATTATTGAGAACGCCATAGAGCTTTTTGTTTATGTGATTATATCTATTGATATTGATCTTATTAGAAACTAAAGCTGAGAAAATTAAAAAAAATTTTTTTGAGGGGACTTCCTTGATGGTCCAGTGGTTAAGACTCTGTGCTTCCACAGGGGCACAGATTTGATACCTGGGTACAGCAAAAACAACTTGTGTCTTTTTTTATGATTTATTTTTCTGTTTTATTATTATTGTACATTTCAGTGCTCTCTCTCATTCATCCATTTCTGTTTCTTGTAAACTGCATAGTTAGGAAAATTCCTACCTAAACTTCTTGATTTTGATAGCATTCCATGTAAGAAAATTTTAAAATATTAATTCACTTAAAAGAAACTGTAATCAACCCGGTACATGTTAATGTTAAGCAATAGTTTTATAAGAAATAAATATATTTTCTAAAACAACAAAAAAAATAGTTCCTTGATGGCCTGCCTGTTAGGATTCTGGGCATTCATTGCTGGGGCCTGGGTTCAGTCCCCGGTTGGGGAACTGAGATCCTGTAAGTGGTGTGGCATGGCCACAATAAAAAAGGAAAAATCAGTGAGAAGAGTGGTGTTTTTCCACATTTTTGCAAATCTCCTTAAAGCCTGGCTTAATAGAATGAAACTGGATTCTCCTGTCTGCTTTTGCATTTGGTCTGTGGAAGTATCACTCATCTTGTGGCCTCTAGAAAACTCCACTGTATACTCACGAGTGAATGAGAGTGCAAAAGGCACATGATATTTTAGTATTACTAAAAATTAGTTTTGATCTTGTAGAGCCCCTGATAGGGTCTCAGGGAATCCCAGGAAACTGGAAATTTAAGAGATGAAAGTACACTCATTACAAACAAATATATGTAGTTGAAGTATTTATTCTTCTACATTAATTAAGTGCTTTATAGAGCAGAGCTCTGCTGGGACCCCATGATAAACTTGAAATGCATTAAACAGAATTTCTGCAAAATTTATAATTCTCCATTTTTGCTAATTTGGATTGGTCTTACACACCTGTGGGTTTTGTCATGTTTCCACAGGAGTTTTTGATTAGGGCACTTGGCAATTACCCTTAGACTTCCAGTTCAGCTGCAGAAAAATATTTGTTTTAACATTCTGTATTCTTTGGCTGTTGCTGCTGCAAGTTGGAAATTGGTGATTAACTTACAGGATGTGATCAAAGCATTGCTCTCTTGTCACATTTTATCTTTAGAGAGAAGAGAATAGTGGTGAGAATAGTGGTAAAATTAGAGCGGAAATCTCTTTAGTTGAATATATGACTTTCAAAATGGAGCTGTTAAGTACATCAGGTTGGTATGCTGCATGTGCTTAGCTGCTCAATCGTGTCCGACTCTTTGTGACCCCATGGAGTGTAGCCCGCCAGGCTTCTCTGTCCATGGGGATTCTCCAGGCAAGAAGAGTGGGTTGCCATGCCCTCCTCCAGGGGATCTTTCCAACCCAGGTCTCCCACATTGCAGGCTAATTCTTCACCTGAGCCACCAGGGAAGCCCACATCAGGTTGGAGTTGGTTATCAAATCTGCATGCAGATTGGGGCTACCCTGTAAGGCAGCGGCTTTCCCTGTTTGGAGTGTTGCCCTTGGCAGTAGCTCAGTGACTAAGAACCCCTGTGATGGCTACTGTGAGCACCGTCATGACAAGAATTCAGTCTTTGGGATGGCTAAGTTCAGTGTAGCTCACAGAAACTTCAGGATGAAATTAATCGTGCCTTAATCATATTCAGGAATGTGGTGGAAAATGATTTAATATGCTGTTTTGGGGGAAAAAATTAAAGCTTTGTTATGTAAGTGAAGTAATTCTGAATTCCATTCACAAATTATACTATAATGAGATTTGTGTTTGACGTTCTTGTGCACTTTTCAAATGATAGTCTATGAAAACAAAATCCAGTTTGCATTTCTTAAATACATATCATCTGATGCTGGGAGGAGATGAGGAATTTTTGTTTTGGTATTGATAAAGAATTTTGGTTTTTGAGTGGCTGACCTATTTGCAGACGATCAACAGGCTGGAATAACTTGGCAGTTTAGTGCAGTTGCACGGAATGGTCAGAAGAGGGCGAGAGACAGTTGCTGATGCTAACGCCAAGGAGGTGTATAGCCTGTGTGAACTCAGATACCTAGATGGTGAGGGTGGTGATGTTAATGAGCTGGAGAGGGGTTCCAGGTCTGAAAGCACAAGCTTGCAGTTAGTTCTAGCTGATGGTTGTTTTGTGAAAGAAAGCCCTCATGTTGCCAGTTCTGATTTTTCAGGAGAAAAAAGCATTCCAGGTTTCTCCTTAAAATTTTCTGACTTAAAAAGATAATTTAATTTCTTTTAAAGCATCATTCAGTCCAAAAAAAAAAAAAAAATCACATTAGTGGGCTGAACTTGGCCTGTGGTCCGCCAAGAATCTCAGGATTATATCAATACATGGCCCAGACTTATTCTTCTCTTTTTCTTAAAGGACATTGCCATAGTATTTCTTTAAAAGAGGGAAGAGTAGAGTAGAGACAATGAAAGTAGACTGGGTTTAATATTTTAGGGGAAAGTTGTGCCGTTTCCACCGGGATTAGAATTTCAAGGTGAATGATACATTTTTATGGAATTCTGATAGGAGTTGGCTTGCTTGTTAAGCATTCTCCTTCAAGTAATAAATTACTTTAAGTATTACAATCCAGACTTTGTGGGATTGTTGAACTTCTAAATACTCTGCCTTGTTTCCCTGTAACTACTTCTGTATTTGTCAGGATGGTGTCTTGTTTTTAACTTGGGAGATGGAGTGACCCTCTGGCTGGTGCCTCGCAGCCTGCCCTCCACCGTGTTAGTCTCCTGAGAGCTCTGTCTGCATTTTCCCCCACCTCCTCCCACATTGTTCTTTGTAATATTCCTCAGCAGGCAACCAGAGTCATCTTTTGAAAACTCAAATTTGATTAACTTTTTCCTGCTTCCGCATTCTTCCCTGTCCTCTTATAATCCTCCAGGGCCCTCCTACTGCTCCTTAGATTAAAGATAGACCTCTCCAGGACTATTTCTCCCATTTTATCTCAACCGTCTCCTCCTCTTTGCATTCCTGCCACCCTGGCCTTGTAATTGCCATGTTTCCTTCCCCTCACAGCTTTGAAATAAAGCTATTTTAAACCCCCCAAGAGAGCTTTGCTTAAAGTTAGTTAGAACTATACACAACAAGTTCCTTGGAGTGGGATGAGAAGCATTAAGTCAAGGCGGTGTAGACACAGGAGTTTCGAGTTAGGGTTATTCTTTTATTTAGTGACCTAAAGGAAAAGGATAGAGAATATCGGCAAACTGGGGAACATCACATTTGAGTTAAATCTCTCTGATTATCTTATTAATATAAACCTGCACTTCTGATTGTTCACTTAGGGGACTTCCCTGGTGGCCCAGTAGTTAAGACTGTGTTTCCAATGCAGGGGGATGGGTCCAATCCCTGGTCAGGGAACTAGATCCCACATGTCATGAGGTGCAAGCAAAAAAAAAAGTGGAGTGCCAAGAACTTTCTGGTAATAGTCAGTGTTTGGGTTGAATAGTTACCTTCCTAGGATTGTAGACCTGTAACTTTGAAACTGCTTTTACATGTAAGTAAAATGGCATTAACATGTTAACATGTTTGTTGAAGAATATCATTCACCAAATTTGTACACAGACCATAAGTTGATCGATCTTTTCTAATTAAATCCAAATGAAATATTTACAAAGAAAATCAAACAGAACCGCAACCTCATATCTCCTTCCCTGCTTCTAGTAGTTTGGATCAGCAAGGTCCAATAGCCCTTTGTAAGATGATGGAAATGGTCTCTCTGGACTGTCCAGTATGAAATGTGGTTGGTGCAACTGAGGAACTGGATAGTTAATTTTATTTTTAATATTTAAAACTTTATTTATTTTCGGCTGTACTGCATCTGTGTGACTGCACGCGGGCTCTCTCTAGCTGTGGTTCCTGGGCTTCTTATTGTAGTGACTTCTTTTGTTGCAGAGCATGGGCTTTAGGGAGCGTGGGCTCCAGTAGTTAGAGCTCATGGGCTTGGTTGCCCTGTGGCATATGGAATCTTCCTAGACCAGGGGTTGAACCTGTCTCCCCTATGTTGTCAGGCAGATTATTAACCACTGGAGTGCCAGGGAAATCCAGTTCATTTTATTTAATTTTAGTTAAAATTGCCACATATGAATATTGGTTAGTGCTATGGTCTATATGTTTATGTCCCTCCAAAATTCATATGTTGAAATCCTAACCCCCAAGGTGATGGTATTAGGAAGTGGAGCCTTTAGGAGGTGATTAGGTCATGAGGGCTGAGGCTTCAAGCATGGAATTAGTGCCCTTCTCAAGGAAAACCCACAGAGCTCCCTAGCCCCTTCTGCCATGTCAAGATAGAATGAGTTTATGATCCTCACTTGGCCATGTTGGCACCTGATCTTAGACTTCCAGCCTCCAGAACTGGGAGAAAAATATTTCTATAAGCCGCCCAGTGTGTGGGATTTTGTTATAGCAGCCTGAAAGGACCGAGACAGCTAACAGATACAGACTACTTGGTTGTTACATGTCTGAAAGACTATCTGCCTTCAGAATTTATTTTTGCAAGTGGGGCTTCCCTGGTAGTCCAGTGGTTAACAATTTGCCTGCCAATGCAGGGGACACAGGTTCAGTCCCCGGTCTAGGAAGATCGCACACGCCGCAGAGCAGCCAAGCCCACGTGCAGCAACTACTGAAGCCTGTGGGCCTAGAGCATGTGCTCTGCAGCTCAAGAGCAGAACCTGCTCTCAGCAGCTAGAGAAAGCTCATGCACAGCAATGAAGGTCCAAGAGAGCCAGAAATAAACAAATTAAAAAAAATAGGTGATTCTAACAGTTGAATTTCAAAGTGCCATGTGAACTCTGTTTTTTCATGAGATCTATGAACAAGGAACGATATAAGCATCTGAATGCAGAGTTCCAAAGAATAGCAAGAAGAGATAAGGAAGCCTTCCTCAGTGATCAATGCAAAGAAACAGAGGAAACAACAGAATGGGAAAGACTAGAGATCTCTTCAAGAAAATTAGAGATACCAAGGGAACATTTCATGCAAAGATGGGCTCAATAAAGGACAGAAATGGTCTGGACCTAACAGTAGCAGAAGATATTAAGAAGAGGTGGCAAGAATACACAGAAGAACTGTACGAAAAAGATCTTTACGACCAAGATAATCACGATGGTGTGATCACTCACCTAGAGCCAGACATCCTGGACTGTGAAGTCAAGTGGGCCTTAGCAAGCATCACTACGAACAAAGCTAGTGGAGGTGATGGAATTCCAGTGGAGCTATTTCAAATACTAAATGATGATACTGTGAAAATGTTGCACTCAATATGCCATCAAATTTGGAAAACTCAGCAGTGGCCACAGGACTGGAAAAGGTCAGTTTTCATTCCAATCCCAAAGAAAGGCAATGCCAAAGAATGCTCAAACTACCGCACAATTGCACTCATCTCACATGCTAGTAAAGTAATGCTCAAAATTCTCCAAGCCAGGCTTCAGCAATATGGGAACTGTGAACTTCCAGATGTTCAAGCTGGATTTAGAAAAGGCAAAGGAACCAGAGATCAAATTGCCAACATCCGCTGGATCATTGAAAAAGCAAGAGAGTTCCAGAAAAACATCTATTTCTGCTTTATTGACTATGCCAAATCCTTTGAATTTGTGGATCACAACAAACTGTGGAAAAATCTTCAAGAGATGGGAATACCATACCACCTGACCTGCCTCTTGAGGAACCTGTATGCAGGTCAAGAAGGAATAGTTAGAACTGTACATGGAACAACGGACTGGTTCCAAATAGGAAAAGGAGTACGTCAAGGCTGTATATTGTCACCCTGCTTATTTAACTTCTATGCAGAGTACATCATGAGAAACGCTGGACTGGAAGAAACACAAGCTGGAATCAAGATTGCTGGGAGAAATATCAATAACCTCAGATATGCAGATGATACCAACCTTATGGCCGAAAGTGTAGAAGAACTAAAGAGCCTCTTGATGAAAGTGAAAGAGGAGAGTGAAAAAGTTGGCTGAAAGCTCAATATTCAGAAAATGAAGATCAGGGCATCCAGTCTTATCACTTCATGCAAATAGATGGGCAAACAGCAGAAACAGTGGCTGGCTTTATTTTTTGGGCTCCAAAATCACTGCAGATCATGACTGCGGCCATGAAATTAAAAAACTTTTACTCCTTGGAATGGAGAAGGCAATGGCACCCCACTCTGGTACTCTTGCCTGGAAACTCCCATAGACCGAGGAGCCTGGTAGGCTGCAGTCCATGGGGTCGCTAAGAGTCAGACACGACTGAGCGACTTCAATTTCACTTTTCACTTTCATGCATTGGAGAAGGAAATGGCAACCCACTCCAGTGTTCTTGCCTGGAGAATCCCAGGGATGGGGGAGCCTGGTGGCTGCTGTCTATGGGGTCGCACAGAGTCGGACACTACTGAAGGGACTTAGCAGCAGCACACCTTGTAAGGAAAGTTATGATCAACCTAGATAGCATATTAAAAACCAGAGACATTACTTTGTCAACAAAGGACTGTCTAGTCAAAGCTATTGTTTTTCCAGTAGTCATGTATGGATGTGAGAGTTGGACTATAAAGAAAGCTGAGTGCCGAGGAATTGATGCTTTTGAACTGTGTTGTTGGAGAAGACTCTGGAGAGTCCGTTGAACTGGAAGGAGATCCAACCAGTCCATCGTAAAGGAGATTAGTCCTGGGTGTTCATTGAAAGGACTGATGTTGACGCTGAAACTCTAGTACTTTGGCCATCTGATGCAAAGAGCTGACTCATTTGAAAAGACCCTGATGTTGGGAAAGATTGAGGGCAGGAGGAGAAGGGGATGACAGAGAATGAGATGATTGGATGGCATCACTGACTCAATGGATGTGAGTTTGAGTAAACTCCAGGAGTTGGTGATGGACAGGGAGCCTAGAGTGCTGCAGTTCATGGGGCCGCAAAGAGTTGGACATGACTGAACGACTGAACTGAACTTTGTTGGTTCAGTCTGACTGTTGGTTCTTGACCTGTGTACATTTTCTCAGGAGGTTGGTAAAGTGGTCTGGTATTCCCATCTCTTAAAAATTTTCCACGTTTTCTTGTGATCCACACAGTCAAGGGCTTTAGTGTAGTCAATGAAGCAGAAGTAGATATTTTTCTGGAATTATCTTGCTTTTTCTATGATCCAGCAGATATTGGTAATTTGATCTCTGGTTCCTCTGCCTTTTAAAATAGAGCTTGTACATCTGGAAGTTCTTGGCTCATGTACTGTTGAAGTGTAGCTTGAAGAATTTTAAGCATTGCCTTGCTAGCCTGTGAAATAGCACAATTGTGTGGTAGTTTGAACATTGTTTGGCATTGCCCTTCTTTGATATTGGACTGAAAACTGACCTTTTCCAGTCCTGTGGCCATTGCTGAGTTTTCCAAATTTACTGGCAATTGCATAGCATTATTTTTACATATTGTACCCCACGTGCAATATTTCAACTTCAACTCCCCCCAACCCCCACCCCATACAGTATGTTTTAGAGATCTTAGCATGTTAGTACATATTGGGTTGGCCAAAAAGTTTGTTTAGGTTTTTCTGTAAGCTCTTATGGGGAAAACCCAAACAAATTTTTTGACCAACCCAGTATAAGTCTACCGCATTTCACTCACTCATGCATAGTATTCTGTATTCTAAAAATACTGTGATTTTAAAGCTATTTCTCCATGATAATCATTCCAGCTGTTCACTATTACAAGCAGTAGTGTAATGAATACCTTTATACAGTATTTTTTAGGCACACTTGGGTGTTACCTTAGTCTGTTCAGGTTGCTATAACAAAATACCACAGACCGGGTGGTATTAGCACAGAAATGCATCTCTTGCAGTTCTGGGGACTAGAAGTCCAAGATGTGGGTGCCAGCATGGCCAGGTGAGGGCCTTCTTCCGGATTTCTCTGACTGATGACTTCTTGCTATGTCCTCACCAGCTAGAAAGGGCTAGGGAGCTCTGTGGGTCTCTGATATAAGGGCACTAATTCCATTCAGGGGGACTCCACCATCATGACCTAATCACCCCCAAAGGCCCCACCACCTAACACCATCACATTGAATGTTGGGATTCCAAAGTGAATTTTCAGTTCAGTTCAGTTGCTCAGTTGTGTCTGACTCTTTGCAACCCCATGAACTGGATCATGCTGGGCTTCCCTGTCCATCACCAACTCCCAGAGCCTGCTCAAACTCATATTCTTTGTGTCAGTGATGCCATCCAACCATCTCATCCTCTGTTGTCTCTTTCTCCTGCCTTTAATCTTTCCCAGCGTTAGAGTGAATTTTAGGGGGACTTAAACCTTCAGAGCAAAGTAAGTGTCATATTCTAGAAGAGATAGTTGAGAATTAAACTGGTCAGTTGAAGCTTGTACACATTCAAAAATGGATAAGATTTGGCCAAATTCATCTCTGAACTGGCTCTCTGGTTTTATGCCCTTTCCATCTGTGGATGAGGGTTTTGTCTTACATAACTTTGCCTATATTCATGTTCTTCTGCTGTAAAGTTTTGAGCAGTTTAATACTGGATCCATAGAGTTGTCTGCTGAGACTAATGAGTTTGCCACTGATTTGATCCCTAAATTAGTTTTTATTTAAAGCTTAAAACATCCAGTCTATTCTGTAATTTTACCACCAACTTTGTTTCTCATTTTGAATGGAAGTGTCTCGTTTTACAGCACATGTTGGCCATCAGTGGCACAGGATTTATGTCAATAAGAGAGAAGACCTTTGTGTATTGGGGGCCTATTACTGAGAGCTGACATTGACTGAGCACTGAGTATAAGCTTGACATGCTATGTCCAAAGGTCTTCCCATTATTGACTTTCTCCTGACACATAAAGAAGGTTCAGTAAATTGACCACGTAGAAACTGGTAGAGTTGAGATTCAGATCAGGCTAAGATCTATTAAACATTCTGAAATATTACATATGTCTATGGTAGATTAATATTTTGAATGCGTAATGGTTATTGAGTCCTTCCACTCTGATAATGAGCGGTGTGGACATTGGGAGTAGGGAAACAGACAAGAGAGTGAATGGAGAAGTCTTAGCAAGGTCTTCTGTGCAGCCTTGGTGTTACCTTCAAGGCCCAGCTCCAAGCTGGAGGGAGATTGCGTAGGACTCTGCTGGTTTTTGCTGTAACCCTTCTTTCAGTCACAAACTTGTGTTTCATCATGACCATGATGTGCTGTAGGGGTTTCTGGGATGGGGAGGATGACTTTACATGGGAAGAGGTAGGCTGGGCAATTTATGGCAAACCTTAGTTGAAGTCACTGCCTTCCAGATCCTTCTTCTCATCTCCTTTCTTCTGCCTTTGTCCCATGTGGCACACAGCATGCTCTTTTTTTTTTTTTAATATTTTAAAAAGTGATTTCATTATTTATTTCTGGCTGTGCTAAGTCTTTGGTGCTGTGCAGGCTTTCTCTAGCTGTGGGGAGAGGGCTCTCTAGTTGTGGCGCAGGCTTCTCAGGGCTGTGGCTTGTCTTGTTGCAGAGCATGGGCTCTGGCGAGCATAGCCTGCAGTAGCTGCTGCTCCAGGGCTCAGGCATGTTGTGCTCCATGGTGTGCGGAGTCTTCCCAGATCATGGGTTGAACCCGTGGCTCCTGTATTGGCAGGTGGATTTCTTACCGCTGAGCCCCCAGGGAAGCCTCGGGGTGATCTTTTAGAAGTGAAAGCATCCCTGTAACCAGTGCTCTAACTAATCTGATCTTCTTGCTGGAATATACCAGGACACTTTCTCACTTCAACGTCTTGACACTTGCTCTTTTCTCTGGAATACTCTTCCTGGAGCCCTTCTCCTGGCAGCCTTCGGTTCTCCTCCAGGAGTTGGTTTTAGTGTCCTGTCAGGGAGGAGCTCCCTCACTTGTTCCTGTGGTCCCAGTGGGAGCCACCCAACCCTCTCCTCTGACCTCTGGTCCTGCAGGTCACTCCCTGGAAGTTCTCGAGCATCATGAGGAGCCAGGGTGGGAGCTCCACCAGGCAGAACCCTTGTCATGCTGCATCCCTGCCTGGAATAGCACCCTGGACAATACATGGCCGTTTCGTGAACGATGAAAGCTAGGGCTCTGGTGGATCAGTGTTTGTATTTTAAAAATTCACTATATTTATTTGGCTGTGCTGGGTCTTAGTTGCAGCATGCAAGATCTTTGTTGGGGCACGTGGGATCTAGTTCTCCTCCCAGGTATCAAACCTGGACCCCCTGCACTGGGAGCGCAGTCTTAGCCACTGGACCACCGGAGAAGTCCTCCAGATCTATGCTTAGTCCACTTGTGAGTTGGTCCTTTTTGGGATCTGCTTTTTCCCTTATGAAATCGAGGGAAATGAATATGTATATAAATTAACATAAGCAACTGCTATGCAGCATACATTGTGCTAGTTACTTGACTTACATATGATCTCATGAGAAGCTCATCACCATCCCATGAGAAAACTGGTGTTTCCATTATGCCGGTAGGGAAACTGAGGCAAGTGAGCCAAATCTGTCCCTCGAAAGCTCACGTCCTTCTCACTGCCCAAGAACTCCATGTTTCTAGAATTTTTCTTTTTAACCCCCACCCCAGGACACAACACAGTGGGGTTCTTTTAAAGATCCACAAGCAATTAAATCTATCTTCTATTCTTACCTTTCAAAGTAAAAACAAGCAAAGCAGTCACATCTTTACTTGGTATTGTCAGACTGGGTGGCACGGTATCTGCCCAGCTCAGCTCCCAGTTTGCCCCGTTTCACCACTAAATGCATTTTCTTAGACTGGCTGGGCTTGGCGGGAGATCACACGTGTGATGTCGGTGTACTTAAAATGTGGGTAATTCATTTGTTAAATGAATACAACCATTATTAATTTCAATTTATCCTGTTTATTGGGAACAGATGTTCATTAACATTTATTTAACTGCTAATTTTAGAGCCAAGCTAATTACCTCAAACACACAGCGCAGTGGTATCCAGTATGGAGAAGTGCTCTGACTGCCCTGCCTGTGCCAGAATGTGAGAATAGTGAGCTCTCTAGGGTGCTGTTTTGCAGGTGGCCAGGTGGGGGCTCCCTTCAATTGGAGTTCAGACCTTATGCCTCAATCCTGTCCTCAGGACCTGAATGCTACCAGATGCTCTAAGGCCAGAGGAGCAAATTGTCATGGATGAAAGGCTGTTGGGGTGGGGAGGGGACAGTGGTGAGGCTGGCAACAAAAATGAATGAAATGGGAAGGTCTAAGAACTCAACACGGTTTTAATCAACATATAGTTTTGAGAAATCTTTTCCTCTTTTTTATGGATATATCTTTTTCATATTCTTTTCCACTGTGGTTTGTTACAGAATAGTGAATATATATATCAATATCCCTGTGGTATACAGTAGAACCATGCTGCCCATCCATTCTATATATAATAGTTTGCCTCTGTTAGTCCCAGCCTCCCAATCCTGTCCATCCCCTACCCCTTGTTCCCTTGGCAGCCACAAATCTGTTGTCGACGTCTGGCAGTCTGTTTCTGCTTCAGAAATCTTTCTTTGCAGTGAGAAAAGAAATCTATTTCAAGCACGGTAATAATGGCCATTGACCCTCAGCATGAAATTCCTGGAGACAGTAAGGAGGGGTGGGAATTGAAGCAAAGATAGAGGGGATTCGCACCTGCTTCCCAGAGGACCTAATTGTCAGCAACCAGATACATAGATTTTTACATGAAATCTCCTGAATTGTAGATGTTAGCTCAAGTGTTAAAAGAATACACAGTGGACAGTAAAAGAGTACAGTTGTGGCTTGAGTGCTGCCCATTTATAACTTCTACATTAAGAGTTACTGAGATCTGTGGGTAATGCTCAGGTGGCCGGTGAATAGACTTGTCTTCTGAGGTCAAATCTGATTTATTTGGTTTTCAGTCATGTCTTTGGTCCACAGAGTTCTCTGACTAAAAATATTTCACCTTAAGGAAAATTCTTAACCTGTCTGTGCTTCATTTTCTTCGTTTTTAAAATGAAGGAGTTGGGTTTTATTTTCTCTGAAGTCTAAATATAACCTTTGTGATTTGCAAATGTAATATGATTTAAAACTATGCAAGAAACATGAGCCTTATAGGGGACCATTAAAATAGCAAAACAATTTTTTTTTTGTGTAGGAGTCATTTTGTTTTGAATCTTTCTCTCCACACCCCACTCCTCTAGCCTCACCATCACTTTTATAGGTAAATTCCTTTTGCTATAATCCAGAGGATCTCAACCTTTAGTGTGTATCAAAGGATTCTTGGGGCTCTGTCAAAATGTAGATGCCCAGACTTCCTGAGATTCTGACCATATATGTTTGACATTTGCTGGTATGCACCCCCACGGTTCTGAGGCAGAGGGTCCCTGGAGCACACTGAGAATTTGTGCTAGATACTGAGTTCTGGCACTCAGCGTCTGTTTCCATAACCTTCTGTGTCCCCATACCCCTCTGTCATAGAGGCTGGCAGGCTAAGAACCACCCTTTCCTGACTCTGGCCACTAGCATACTGGATGAGGTTTAAGTTTTGATAAGGAGATGCCCTGGAGGTTTTGAAGGTAGAAGGGAGGCAAAGACCATTCTTTTTTTTTTTTCCCCCTGAGACTTTTGTGCTGCTGATATATGTGAATGTTGGCAGTAGCTGGACTTCACAGTCACAGTTTATTTAGCTTCACCATCTGGAGAAGCTATGGCTTCAGCAGTGGCGGTAGCTATGGAAACAGTAAATAGCCTGACATCTCCCTGGCAGCAATAGTCCCTGCCCTCTGGATTGTGGCTGTGGAGGTTATAATCTTGAAATCAGAACCCATTTCAGTCAGCATAGGTGAGGTTCTGCTGGGGTAACAAGCAACCTTGAAACCTGAAGTGTGTTTTCCTTTTACAATCAATTTCTTTTGTTTCTGTGATGTGCCCAGTGTGGATTGCTGAAGGACTGTGCCTCATGTTGCCTCAAACTAGGATTTACACTGATGCAGCAGGCATCAACCCCTGCTTTGCTGGGTACACGTGAAGGGGTGGCAAGGTATAGGGAAATCGTGCTGGCAATTAAATGCTCTAACCTAGAAGCAATACGTGTCACACAAAAAACTAATGGTCATAACTAGTCAAGTCCCACCTAATCACAAAGGGGTTAGGACGTGTGCCTAGAATGTGGAGAGCTGAAAAGTCTTGGTGAACAGTCCTCACGACTCCCACAGGACCCTAGAGGCAGCCTTTTAATATTAATACCATTCAGTTAATTCTTCCACTGATGTTGCATCTTATCTCTGATTTAAATCTCATTGTTCTGAACATATTAGAGTGGTTTTTGCCTCCTGCACTGAACTCCAATCAGTAAATAAACATTACCTTAGACCTTCTCTTTCTCTCATACACACACACACATATAATTGTGTAATTGATTTTGTATATATCACATATAAATCAATCGTGAGTTTGTGTTTAGTTCCCGGGTGGTACAGTGGTAAAGAATCTGCCTGCCAATGCAAGAGATGTGGGTTTGATCTCTGGGTGGGGAAGATCTCCTGGAGAATGGAGTGGCAACCCACTCCAGTATTCTTGCCTGGAAAATCCCATGGACAGAGGAGCCTGGCGGGCTATAGTCCATGGGGTCGCAGAATTGGACAGGACTTAGCAACTGAGCACACACATGCTATATTAAATTAATGTTCTTTGAAAATGTGTAATCGTGTCGTGTTCTCACCCATGGAGGCCCCAGCTTATCTTTCTCCGCTAGTTAAATGCTGTTCTGTATGTTCTTAAAACAGTGGGTATATACCATCCATCAAAACTCTGCATTTCCAGAGACTCTCATCCCTTGACATCTTCAGTAACTATTCAGGTCAGTTTTCCCACAATGTCACTCTACAGAGATGCTTCAGCCAGAACAGTGTTCTAGTTAGGGGTGGCCTCTGGAGCTAGGTTGACTGGGTTTGAATACCAGCTCTATGATTTCCTGGTAGTATGACTCAGGGAAATTTCTTAACCTCATGTCCCATTTTTTCTCATATATAACGTGGAGTTTTTGGAGCATAATGCTTTAAAAATGATGACTGGTACAGGCTCAATAAATTTTAGCCAATTTATACATTGTCCAATATATCAAAACTGTGAAACTTACATGGTCCAATAGATGGGGTTTTGGTAGCACTGAAGCCTAATATAGGTAGCCTTTGACTCACACAGGTGTACTTTCCTTCAATGCTCTTCTCATCTTTCAAAGACAAAGTCTTCATTAGTTTCTAGTATGGCCATTACCACCTCTTCTACACTCACTAACAAAAATGGTATGAATAAAGCTTGAAAAACTCCAGGCCAGTCCATTAACACACTGCTGCAGTTGCACAATTTGCTACATGGTCTCCAGGATCAATTCTGTAACCTCTTAAATGAAGAACTTATTCATACCTACGCAAAATAGCCTGGATTTGTGGTTTTCTCTAGCAGAGAGGGCTCAAGAGAGTGAATATTGATCTCAAAGCACCTTTCTGAGGCTGATTTCCAGGTTAACAGGTCTTGCTGAATTTTCCTAGTTTGCACCTAGACACATCTTTACCAACATATTAGCCTTTTTTATTTGTCTCCAGGAGAAGGCAATGGCACCCCACTCCAGTACTCTTGCCTGGAAAATCCCATGGACGGAGGAGCCTGGTAGGCTGTAGTTCATGGGGTTGCTAAGAGTCGGACACGACTGAGCGACTTCCCTTTCACTTTTCACTTTCATGCATTGGAGAAGGAAATGGCAACCCACTCCAGTGTTCTTGCCTGGAGAATCCCAGGGACGGGGAAGCCTAGTGGGCTGCTGTCTCTGGGGTCGCACACAGGCGGACACGACTGAAGTGACTTAGCAGCAGCAGCAGCATTTCCCTCCAAGCTCAGCTCCCTCTCTTCTCTCCCCTGGATTTGTAAATGGTGCCACAATTTTGGTGGATAAGTTTCATGTTTTAGCTTATCAGGAGTGGTTTCCTGGAAGGTAAGATCCTGCAATCTAAGAAGAGTAGAATGGAGGTCAGTTACTATTTTCTGCCCTGGGTACAGAGTGAACAGAGTTGATCAGCTCTTCAGTTACAATGAAACTGGACATTTAGTCCCTTTTCTTTGACTTTATTCATTCCTCCATTACATCTCCTTGGGTTTACATGTCTTTATTTCCCCACCAATTCAATTTCTACTCCTCCTAAAGACGCAACGAAAGCCCTATCTTTTTTTTTCTAAAGCCTTTGTTTTAGAGCTGTTTCAAGCTTGTAGCAACCCTTAGAGAAAGGTGCAGAGATTTCCTGTATACCTTCTGTCCCCACATGCGCATAACCTCCCCCTTATTAATGTCACTTACCAGCATGGTATAATTTTCACCAGGATGAACCTTTGTTGACATCATAATCACTTGAAGTCCACAGTTTACTTTAGGGTTCACTCTTGAGATTGTATGTTCTATGGGTTTGGATAAATATATAATGCTGTGTATCCATCTTTATATCATACAGAGTAGTTTTACTGCCCTAAAAAATCACTGTGCTCTCACACACCCTGTCTCCCCTGCAACCACTATTGTTTTTTATTGTCTCAATAATTCTGCTTTTTTTTCCCCAGAGCTCTGCCTTTTTTTAATGTAGTTAGAATTATATAGTATGATTTTCTTTTCTTTTTAATTTATTTGGCTGTGCTGGGTCTTGGTTGTGGAACATTGGATATTTAGTTGTGGTGTGACAAGTGGGATCAGCTCCCTGAGCAGGAATCAAGCCCAGGTTCCGTGCACTGCAAGTCTTAACCACTGGCTGCTAGAGAAGTCCCTAGAGTTGGATTGTCTAAGAGGCGGCCTTTCCAGGTTGACTTCTTTCACTTACTAATATGCATGTAAGTTTTCTCCACATCTTTTTATGGCCCGGTAACTCATTCTTTTTAGTGCCAAATAATATTTCACTGGATAAACAGCAGTTTATCCATTCACCTACTGAAGGATATCTTTGTTGCTTTCGAGTGTTGGCAGTCGAGTGAAGCGGCTATAAACATCCATGTGGATTTTGTATGGCTACAAGTTTTCAGCTCCTTTGGGTAAATACCAAGGCGCATGATTACTGGATCACGGTTTTGTAAGAAACTGTCTTCCTGGGAAGCTCTTCCAAAGTGGCCGTAGCATTGTGCATCCCCTCTAACAGTGATCCTGTCTCTCCACGTCCTCTTCAACATCTGGTGGTGTCAGTGTTCTGGATTTTGGCCAACCGGATAGGTGTGTGGTGAATCCTATTTTCTTGACCCAGAGAATGAGTCTCAGTCATTTTGGTTTCCCACACAATGTTGAGTCCATAATGACTGCTAAATAAATATTTGCTGAATGAATGGAAGAGTCTGCCTTCTTTTATGTAGGTTGTTGCATTGAACAGCCTACATATTTTCCTTAACTGCTTACAAACGTGTTTTCAGAACTAAACCGGGCACTGTGGAGGGCAGGAATCAACCCGACCTTACTCTCACTTGTGTAATGTTCATTGCCTTGTTCACAAACTTTCAATTTGAGAATTTTGTCCTTCAGGTTGTTGGCACGCCAGGTCTAGGGAATATACTTCCCAGCCTATTAATGGTGATGTTCAGGGACCTTTGAATTTCCAGGGGAGGGCTGAGGATAAAGGCAAGTTGGATTTCTGCCTGACAAAGTATCCTCCTCTCCACCTACCCCCATCCACTTTTCACCTTGGTACCAACTCACATCCTTTGGGTCTCAGCTTGTTGGCCGCATTTCCTCAGAGAAGCCTTCAGTGGTTTTTTTTTTCTTTTCTTCAATATTTATTTGTTTATTTGATTTGGCTGTGCTGGGTTTTCGTTGCCGCGTACGGGATCCTTAGTTGCAGTATATGGGAGGATGTTTTTGTTGCAGCATATGGACTCTTAGTTGAGGAATCTAGTTCCCTGACCAGGGCTTGAACCTGGGCCCCCTGCGCTGGGATCTGGGAGTCTTAGTCACTGGACCACCAGGGGAGCCCTGAGAAGCCTGCAGTTTTTACCTGGAGAGAGTATCCCTCTGATAGTCCTGGCAACTTTTATTACTTTGTGTTTCTTTGTACAATCACTAGCATAGCCTGGGAAATCCCCAGGGTCCCTGACTGCCACTATTTCTGCCCTGCAGCCCCAGACACAGCATGGTTCCTGGCAGACAGTAGGCCTTGTGTTGAGATTGTTCAGATGAAGGAATGACTACCTAGTATATTAACTTCTAACTGAATTTTGACTGATTACCATCATTTAGCCTTATCACTCTCACAAAGTTGGATCACAACTTTCTATTAGGATGAGTGAAAGATTTGGCATGGTGTGGAGGGTGGATTTACACTCACTGCTAGATTTTCTCTTAACTTCACTAAAATTTACCCAATACCAAATAGGTTTCTTTCTTTTCTTTTTGTTAAAAATTTTTTAAAAAATATGATTGACTTACAATGTTACAATGCTGTGTTAGTTTCAGGTGTACAGCTAAGTGATTCAGTTATACAAATTGTTTTCTTTTTAATTTAAAAAAACTCTTCTGGCCTTTCAAGGCCTCGGCTTTATCATGTACATACCATCATATACCCTGGCTGTGAGAAAAGGCAAAGCAATTCAGGGTCAGTTTAGGACTGTCAGAGGCGATTCAGTCCACACATATTTAAGAGAACAGTTCTCTTCCTCTGCAATATCAGAATGACTTCAGGACCACAGCTTCCAAGGTAGTATTTCACTTTTAATTTTAGCTCTAAGCCGCTGACTAATAGGACTTGAATCTGTGCTGAGAACTCGGACCATAAAAAAAAAAAAAAATCCCTGTCGTAGACAGCAGAGGAATGCAAAGAATTAATTGCCATGTCAGGCTTCATTTTCTGCATAGTTACACTGGGCTAATCTTTAGGCTTTACCCATGTTTTTGAGGCAAACAGTGCATAAACATGCCCCTGCCCTTTTTTAAATGACAAGGTTGTTGGAGCCTGTTCGTGAACCCCAGGAGGACCTCAGATCCCTCTTCTCTTACACATGCGAGTTGAGGCAAGTCATTAAAATGGAAAAACCCTCCTGTGTGGAGCTAAGAAGCCTGCGTGTGGTGTAGTAAAACCTGGAAAATGCAAGGGAGGCCCTGGCATCCCAGGGTTGGTTTAGCTGTAGAGCAGACGATGGTCCCTGGGTGAGGAGGTGACCAGGCTGACAGTGATATCAAGGGTAGTTCACAAGTAGACTTGGTGTTCTCAGGTGTCAGAGGCACTGGCCTCTATTGAATTGTCTATAGTTCCACCCTCTCCCCATGACTCTCATCATGATTTCATCTAAAATGAGTCTATTTCTATCATCTGCATGGATTCCCCCCAGCAGCCAGGGTGGTAGTCGCTGAAAATAATGCTAATTACAGCAATAATAATAGCTGCCATTTATTGGCCATCTGCTAGGTTCTAGTAAGTTGCTAAGGGCTCTGTGTGTGTTTTCTCATTTATTCTCCACAACCATCCTGTTGTGGCAGGCATTTCTCCCTGGGGCTGGGGTGGGGGAGTCACCCTTGTGCATGTCTTCATGTGACTCTCCCTTGCGGGAGGCGGGTCCAGACAGGGCCCCAGCTCCACGGATGCCTCATGTTCCTGCTCCCTGCCTCCAGCAGACAGGCCAGCCCTCAGACACTCCTGCTGGATTCTTTGAATGTGAGTCTGAGCCGAGAGTTATGAGGGCAGAGACGGGATGGGAGCCTGCCCTGCCGTGGCAGCGTTCTAGATGAGGTACTGCCCAGTGGTCAGAGATCCTGGGGGTCCTACAGCTCCTGCAGGGTGCCCATCTTGACTTCTGTGAATTCCCACACACACACTTAAAACAAAATTGGCTGCTCTGGGTTTTCATTGTGAACTCCAGAGGAGGTGGGCTTAGTAGTTGCAGCACGTGGGTTTAGTAGCCCTGCGGCATGTGGGATCTTAGTACCCCGATTGGGGATCGACTTCTCATCTCTTATATTGGAAGGTGGATTCTTTACTACTGGACCACCAGGAAAGTCCCCCAGTACACTGCTCTTGCTTTCAACCGAGCACCCTGTCACATCTCTGAATCCAGTGCTGTTATCCTTCCTACGTTACAGGAGAGGAGACTGAAACTCACATAAGGTAAATAACTTGACCAAGGTCATGGGCGTGTGGCAGGGCTGGAACTCTATCCCACACACATCGGATACCAGAATCGTTCTTTCCATCGGGCGATTAAAAGGACCCTTACCTCTGCTTGCCTGGTCTGTTAGATGGGGTTGCAGCTTCTGAGAAAAAGAATGAAAGGGCCTTTTCCTTAGAAAAGACACATGACTAGGTGTTTTCTCCCTTTAACACAAGAAGAGCAGCCTTGATTTTCTTTACCCGCTTGATCTATTCGATCCCTTCTCCCCTTTTTGTTCATCACTCTTTCCCGTCTTTTAGTGCACCAAAGGATTGCAAACCCATGGGTGACTTTAAATCCAACACTATTTTTTTAATCTCTTGAGATCGAAAGCTCCAATTAAAAGGGGGAAAAAAACCCCCCACAACTACATAAAACTTTATCACTTGAGCCCCAAGACAGGAAGCAGTGATAAAACAGTGACACACTAGAAACAAATTAGATGCATTTATCAGTAAATGGGGGTGTGTATGCTAATGGGCTTCAGCTTGGGAATAGGAGGCCTGGCTGCATCAGGCTGGTTAAAAGCGGGAATCATTACCGGGAGCCAGTGAGGGATAGACTTGCAGTGGAGAGTGCCTGCCTTGGGTCCCACTAGAGCAGTGGGGCATGTGCATTTCCCTTAGGAATGAGTTCTGCAGAGCTATCGGTGTGAAGGGCTGGGACTGAGTGGACACTTCTGAGAAAATAGCACCATGCTGATCCAGCCAAGGCAGGGGAACCTCAGACCAGCACTTGTCAAGCTCCTGGGATGTGCCAATTACTGTACTCGGAGCTTTATTTACATATTTATTTATGTCATTTAATCCTCAAGGTAACTCTTGGATATAGGCAGTAATAACCCCATTTAATAGGGGAAAAAATTGGGGATTCAGAGGGACAATCCTGAAGGTCACTGGGGAGGAATAGTAGAATTTGAACCCACGGTTCACGCCAGAGCTCTATCTATGACCTTGGCAGTTGCTTTATCTCACAGGACCTGTTTCTGAGTTCGAGGATGGACTTTGATATTGGGCAGACCTGGTTTCAAGTCTCTTTCTCTAACTGCCTGGATGACATCTGATAAATAACCTCTTTGAGTGTCTTTCTCTACTGGTTATGCAGGGTTTTAGTTGTCAAAAGACATAGTAAGATCACATCAATATGATATAGTGTAGGACATGTTGACAGTAGATGTTTGTGGATATTGCTCTTTTTTTAAAAAAAAAACTTATTTTGCCTCTGAAGGCTATGTATTCTTTGTATTTATTTCCTTCTAGGCTTCCTTTTCCTGGCTCTAGCCCTGTTAATGCTGAGAGGCTGGGTGCCGCCAGAAATGCAAGTGAGAATGGAACTGTATCTCTTCCTCCTCCTTCTCTTCTTCTACAAGGGCATTGGTGTTGTACGCTAAAAAAAAAAAATGTCTGAACTCTTTCTCTTCTCATATGCAAGCTTGGTGGAGGCAAATTAAAACAGAATTGAGATTTCAGGGAGAGGAGCATTTAAGACCATGCACTAGAACTGCTTTGCAGCGTTTTTCCTTTTCCAGTGAAGTTTGAAAAAAGTCAAGATAATGTATTGAGTTATTTAAAAAGCTGAATTTATTCTGTCTTAAAGGGTTAAAAAATTCCTGAGTCTATGTCCTTCCTACCACTTTTTGTCTTCCTTTACAAATTATGGTAAAGTTGGGGAATCATTCTTCCTTTTCTTAAGGCAAAAAAGGCAAAAAACCCAACCCCCCAAAACATGTGGGTCTCCATTTTGGGGGTAGGTGGGCAAATTTTATGAAATTTGAAGGTCTAAAAGAGAAGAGAGGGCTCTGCACTTTTTAGGTCATATATCTCTTTTTACAAAATTTTGAGTGGGCTTCTCTGGTGGCTCAGCAGTAAAGGATTGGCCTGTGATGCAGGAGATGCAGGTTCAGTCCCTGGATCGGGAAGATCCTCTGGAGGAGGGCATGGCAACCCACTCTAGTATTCTTGCCTAGACAGTCCCATGGGCAGAGGAGCCTGGAGGGCTACAGTCCATGGGACCACAGAGAGTCGGACACAACTGAAGCAACTTGGCATGCTTGCATACAAATTTTTGAGTAGAAAATCTTATCTTATATATATTTATAAATTCTATGTCTATTACTGATTAAACATAGGTTAAATATTAGTACAGTATAAGTACTTATTTTTTTGATTAAAACAATAAATATTTCCATACTTCAGTGTACCAATTTGCATTTTAGAGGCCATTGGTTTGGTTTAGAAAATAAAGAACCTCCAATGTTAGAACAAAGAGTCTGAGAAAACATCTCTTCAGGGCTACCTACCCTGGCTTCTATGGATGGTCTTCAGATCATTTTCATCCCCCTGGGATCCTATGCAAAAGTGGTATATTTGTAGTCATTTCCCCAGAGTTTTGGTTCATTGCTTGAGTCAGATTCTCAAAGATTAAGTTCTAAAGACAAATCCAGTAATCTGTTCCAGCTGCTCCGCAAGATGGAAAAGAGAGCAAATTGCCAGGGTGAAGGCAGTCAGTTTAGTCCTGAGATGGGATTTACTTTTACTGAGTTCCTACTTATTGGTTTTAGGATTGTGCAGGTTTCTGTTTCAATCTCATTTTTGGGTATTATGTATTCACAAACAAAACTGTGTAACACATTTTCTCAACTGTAGATTTTTTATCTTTTTAATGCTAACAATACTTAACGAATAGTTTATCTAGAGTCACGCACAGTTCTTAAATGTGTAACTTGATGAGTTTTGACAATACATACATGTGTGTAGCCATCACCCAGGTTAAGATATGGTAGTTTTCCACCACTTTGAATCTTCTCTTGTTCCCTGTTGCAGGCAACCCTTCCTTCTCACCAGAGGCAATCACTATTAGAATTTCTACCACTGGAGATTATTTGGGCTGGTTTCAAATTTCTTATAGATGAGATCATTTGGTGTTCATTTCTTTGTTTGGTGACTGATTTCTTTCATTCAGCATGTTTTTGACATTCGTCTAAGTTGTTTGTAGTAGTCCACCCTAACTGCTGAGCAGTATTTGATGGTATAGATATACCACAGTTCATCATTCTCCTGTTAAGGAATATTTAGATCATCTTCATTTTGTTGTTTAGTCACTAAGTTGCATCTGACTCTTTTTGCAACACCATGGACTATAGCCTGCCATGTTCCTCTGTCCGTGGGATTTCCCAAGCAAGTATGCTGAAATGTGGTGCAATTGCCTTCTCTAGGAGCTCTTCTGACTGAGCCCACATCTCTTGCATTGTAGGTAGATTCTTTACAACTGAGCTACCAGGATGCTCTGGACACATAGATGCATTACTGTGGACAAATGCACTTACTTCTCTTAGGAATATAGGAGTGAAACTTATGGGTCATACTGTAGGAAACTACCAAAGTGTTTTCAAAAGTGATTGTACCATTTTACATTTGTATCAGAAGTATGTGATTTTGTTTTGTTTTTGTTTCTGTTTTTTTTTTTTTAAACTAAAGCTATATAAAACTTGTGGATTAAACAGAATAAACTTCTAAATTAAAAAAAAAAGAAGAATGCGATGGTTCCAACTGCTCTGCATTCTTGCCCACACTTAGTATTGTCTTTTAAAATCTAGCCATGCTTGTGTCCTTTTCCTTCCTGCCCTTCATTTTAACACATCTGAAGTTAAGACGCTTTCTGAGTTCATATCAAAGAAATTTACCAAGCAGAGGAATAAGTAGTGACAGGTCAGAGATTGTCTTTGATTGTTCAAATTCAAAATTAGAATTCATAGAAGGACTCTGTCCACCAATTATCACCTTACCTGAGAGAGTTTTTTGGTAGCACTGTTCAAAGTAAATCTAAAATTAAATGTGGATTGCTCATTGCAATTTAAACTGTCTTCAAACGGATCATACTGTCATGTACCATAGAAACAAAATAATTGTAAATATACATTGCTGAAGTTGCAACTAAAGCAGGAATATTTTCTAAACGTCTTGGAATGATTGATAGAGTTCTCTAAGCTGTAAGAAGCTGGTATGATAATTCATGTGCTTGAACTTTCTATGATTGGCTTTAGAAAGAAGCTGTTTATACATATATTTCAGTTAAGGACACTAGAAATGCAGAATTCATAGAAAATGAAGGTGAAGGCTTATTATACTTTAAGTTGCCTTGTATAATTTTTAAAAATACTTTCCTTTATGTGATTTCAAATTCAAGAGTTACAAAGCTAAACAGTTGAATGCCTCTCTCTTGCCCTTTCCTCCTCCCTGGAAACAGCAAGTGTTCGTTTCTTATGTGAAATTAGTGTGAAAACAAGCAAGTATGTTTATCTTCTCTTGTTAACACATTGTTCTCTTCTTCTTTAAAACCAGACTAACTACGATGAGGTATCACTTCATACCAGTCAGATCAGCAAAAAATCTACAAACAATAAATGCTGGAGAGGATATGGAGAAAAGAGAGCCCTCACAACTGGTGCACAACTGGTGGGAATGTAAATCGATACAATCACTGTGGAGAACAGTATGGAGATTTCTTGAAAGACTAGGAATAAAAATACCATATTACCAGCAATCCCACTACTAGGCATAGTGAGTGAAGTTGCTCAGTCATGTCTGACTCTTTGCAACCCCATGGAGTGTAGCCTATGAGGTTCTTCCATCCATGGAATTTTCCGAGCAAGAGTACTGGAGTGGGTTGCCATTTCCTCTTCCAACTACTAGGCATATACCCTGAGAAAACCATAATTGAGAAAGATTCATGTACCCTAGTGTTCATTGCAGCATTATTTGTAATAGCTAGGACATGGAAGCAACCTATGTCCATCTACAGATGAATGAATAAAGAAGTTGTGGTACACACACACACACACACACACACACACAGACACAGAGGCATGTTACTCTGTCATAAAAAGGAATTAATTTGAGTTGGTTCTAGTAAGGTAGATGAACCTTGAGCCTGTTACACAGAGTGAAGTAAGTCAAAGTGAAAAGCAAATATTATCTAATAATGCAAATATGTAGAGTCTAAGAAAATGGTGCTGCTGAAGCTATTTGCAGGGCAGGAATAGAAGTAGAGGCAAAGAACAGACTTGTGGACATAGCGGGGGAGGAGACGGTGGGGCGAATTGAGAGAGTAGCATCGAAACATATACATTGCCTTATGTAAAATAGATAGCCAGTGGTAAGCTGCTGTATAACACAGGAAGCTCAACCTGGTGCTCTTTAACAACCAAGAGGGGTGGAATTGGATTGGGGTGGGAGGAAGATTCAAAAGAGAAGGGACATATGTACACTTATGGCTGACTCACAGTGTTGTATGGCAGAAACCAGCACATTATAAAGCAGTTATCCTCCAATTAGAAATTTTTTTTAAATTAAAGAAAACCAAGCTAAATATAAAACCCTCAAAGCAAAACAAACCAAAGTAAGAAAAACATACAAAGCATACTGTTCAATACTCCGCTTTTTCCATTTAACATTCTTTGGCATTGACCTTCTTTGGAATTGAATGAAAACTGACCTTTTCCAGTTCTGTGGCTGCTGCTGAGTTTTCCAAATTTGCTAACTTGTTGCATACAGCACTTTAACAGCATTACCTTTTAGGATTTAAAAAGCCCAGCTGTAATCTATAATTCTATCACCTCTACTAGCTTTGTTTTCAGTAATGCTTCCTAAAAGGCCCACTTAACTTCACACTCCAGAATGTCTGTCTTTAGGTGAGTGACCGCAGCATTGTGGCTATCTGGGTCATTAAGAACTTTTTTGCATAGTACTTCTGTGTAATATTGCCTCTTCTTTTTAATCTGTTCAGCTTCTGTTAAATCCTTACCATTTCTGTCCTTTATCATGCCCATCCTTGTATGAAATGTTCCCTTGATAGCTTGTTTTCTTGAAGAGATCTCTAGTCTTTCCCATTCTACTGTTTACTTCTTTGCATTGTACACTTACGGTCTTCTTTATCTTCTTGCTATCCTCTGGAACTCTGCATTCAAATGGGTATCTTTCCCTTTCTCTCTTGCTTTTTTTGGCTTCTCCTCTTTCCTCAGCTATTTGTAAAGCATCCCCAGACAACCAGTTTGCCTTCTTACATTCCTTTTTTCTTTGGGATGGCTTTGATCACTGCCTCTTGTACAATGTTACAAGCCTCCATCCATAGTTCTTCAGGCACTCTGTTTACTGTATCTAATCCTTTGAACTATTTGTCACCTCCACTGTATAATCATAAGGGATTTGATTTGTGGTTTTCCCTACTTTCTTCAAGTTAAGCCTGAATTTTGTAATAAGGAGTTCATGATATGAACCACAGTCAGCTCCAGGTCTTATTTTTGCTAACTGTATAGAGCTTCTGCATCTTCAGCTGCAAAGAATGTAATCAATCTGATTTTAGTATTGACCATTTGGTTATGTCCAAGTGTAGAGTCATCTCTTATGCTGCTGGAAAAAGATGTTTGCTATGACCCGTGTGTTCTCTTGACAAAACTCTGTTAGCCTTTGCCTTGATTCATTTTGCACTCCAAGGCCAAACTTCCCTGTTACTACAGGTGTCTCTTGACTTCCTGCTTTTGCATTCCAATCCCATATGATGAAAAGGACATATTTTTTCAGTGTTAGTTCTAGAAGGTCTTATAGTTGTTCATAGAACCATTCAACTTCATCTTCTTCAGCCTTAGTAGTTGGGGCATAGACTTGGGTTACTGTGATGTTGAATGGTTTACCTTGGAAATGAATTGAGGTCATTCTGTTGTCTTTGAGATTGCACCCAAGTACTGCATTTCAAGATTCTTTTGTTAACTATGTGGGCTACTCCATTTCTTCTAAGGGATTCTTGCCCACAGTAGTAGATATAATGGTCATCTGAATTAAATTAGGGAAAGCTAAGTGTTGGTACAATGCCAACAAGACTGCCTAAGGCCAAAAGTGACTCAGAAGAATCTTTTCCTTCCTAAGGCTGTCTCAGATACTGCTTGAGAGGAGTCAAGAAGAGTTATGCTTTATATGAATAAGGGTATACAGTTATTAGCAAAGTTCCAAATCATATGTCTTTAATAGAATTTCCTTTTTAATTCCTTGGAACGTTGGTATTTTATTGGTGGGCACCTTTGAGGAAGATGAAATTTCTAGGTGCTATTCTTTTGGTACAGTGATTGTTCAGTCCCCAAGTCATGTCCATCTCTTTGCAACCCCATGAAATGCAGCACACCAAGCTTTCCTGTTCCTCACCATCTCCCAGAGTTTGCCCAAGTTCATGTCCATTGAATCGGTGATGCCATCCAACCATCTCATCCTCCGTCACCCTGTTCTTCTTCTGCCTTCAGTCTTTCCCAGTATTAGGGTCTTTTTCAATGAGTTGGCTGTTCCCATCAGGTGGCCAAAGTATTGTAGCTTTAGCCTCCATCCTTCCAATGAGTATTCATGGTTGATTTCCTTTAAGATTGACTAGTTTGATCTCCTTGCTGTCCAAGGGACTCTGAAAAGTCTTCTCCAGGACCACAATTCAAAAACATCAATTCTTTGGCACTCTGCCTTTTTTATGGTCCATCTCCCATACAGATATGATTATTGGAGAGATGGATAGCTTTGACTATACAGACCTTCAAAGGCAAAGTGATGTCTTTGCCTTTTAACACACTGTCTAGGTTTGTCATAGCTTTCCTGCCAAGGAAAGCATGCAGTATCTAAATATTATTTCTCATGTAGTGGTCCTGTAGCTCTTTGCAAAACCAGTCAAAACTGTGGGCTTTTATGCTAGAAAAATGCACGTGGATACAGATAAATTTGACTTTCACTTTAGGAGGGGCTTCATAGATTACCTGAAGCTTGTTGGTGGCAAATGCCCTGAATTGTTCTAATTTTCCTGAGGAATAAGGGTAGTTTATATTCTGTTGGTTGACTATCACTTGGGATTATTAGCATGGAAGGTATCATTTTTATGACTTCAGAAACCATAGTAAATTTGAAAAATGACTACAACTTTTTGAGGGGCATATGTTAGAATGCATAAGCTTCCAATTGATTTCTTTCCACCATTTTCCCCAAAACAATGTGTTTGAGTTTTGGCCACTGAGAAATAACATACAATAATGTTATGAGCCTGGGCTTAATAGTTGTTAAGAGCATGGGCTTTATGTCAGAATTTGAGGATGGGGAGCAAGATCCAAACTTTATTCTGCCACTCACCTAGTACAGGACAGTTGAATCTTTCTTTACCTTACTTTTTTCATCTATAAATAGGGTTAACAGTGCATTTTATGGCATGGTGTGAGGATTACATGAGCTAATGAATGAAAAGCTCTATGTAGAATGTCTGGCATGAATAAGAATTCAGTTAATAATATCTGTCATTTCTTCTCTGTCAGAGATTCTTAATATTTTGTAATTGTATCAGATGACTCTGGATCATATTCACTGTTATTTTAAATTATCAAATCACCTTGAGACTAATTGAGAAGTTCAGACCACGGATAGCCAAGTGGCAAAATTGTAGTTAAAACATATGGTTAGAGTGCTTTGGGCCACTTGGGGAAATGGATTTTATAGAGATGCTGCTGCTGCTGCTGCTGCTGCTAAGTCACTTCAGTCGTGTCCGACTCTGTGCGACCCCATAGATGGCAGCCCACCAGGCTCCTCTGTCTCTAGGATTCTCCAGGCAAGAACACTGGAGTGGGTCGCCATTTCCTTCTCCAAGGCATGAAAGTGAAAAGTGAAAGTGAAGTCGCTCAGTCGTGTCCGACTCTGTGCGACTCCATGGACGTAGCCCACCAGGCTCCTCCGTCCATGGGATTCCCAGGCAAGAGTACTGGAGTGGGGTGCCATTGCCTTCTCCATGCTAGAGATGCTAGAAATGTTAAATAAAGTTTATAGAACAGAATAATTATTGTTACCAGTAACTTCAATATCTTGTGTTCATACGTATTGGTCTCACTGCTAGGAAGAGTTTTATTATTATCACTGTTAACAGATAGGTTAAACAGGATCCCATTCACAAAAGCAAGCTGAGAAACTTAAAATTACAGCATATGTTTGTCCTTGAATTGATCCCATGATTCTTGAGAATTCAAAGGAGCCTCTGGAATATTTCTCAAAATCTAGTTTGAAAGAATTTATCCATATTCAAACAAGATACTAGGTTTCCTAAATTTGGAAGATTCTCCCTGCCTTTTTGATTTTTAAGACAAACCTCACCCTGCAGTCATTTATTTTCTGACTTTTTTTAAACCTAAACAGGGAGCACCCTAGCAGGCTGTCTGAAAACTCAGCAGACTGTGTGTATCTCTGTGTATATGTATCCAGTGTGTGTGCATGTATCTATGTTTGTGTCTACCTGTGTATCTCTTTCTGGATGTATTTATCTGTGTGTGTGCATGTTCCTGCATCTGTATTCTTTCCCAGTCATCTTATGACTGAGAACAGAAAAGACACCAAGAAATAAAGGCCTGAGAAGACTATTCATCCCTGGGGGCTGCCCCTCAGCCTGACTAGTAGCTCCCCAGGGAGTCTTAACAAAGCACTGCAGAGTCCAAATTCTTCTCCCCACCCCCACCCAATCCGGAAGACTCCGTACTTTGAGGCTGTACTATCACCTTCACCCTCAGACTTTGCAGAACCTCCCCTCCCCCATTCATCTCTGGGCCCATCAGGGATGTGAGCAAAGGAAGCATTAAAATGGGTAGATTGATAGCCTTGGGATCACATCGATCTTCATATGTGTTGAATATTATGTCAATTATTCATCACTCAGAGATATCATTGCAGGGAAAAATCACATTAAGAGGAGCCAGGAAAACTAGAGGTTATAAATTCCAACCCCAGCCATGACTGTGCTGGAATTCAGTGCCAGCTCCTCTGTGGTGGTCTCGTTGGAAGGCTGGAGTCTCAGACTTTCAGAAATATTTTTTCTCCTGTCTTACCTTCTAGCAGGCAGAGACTCAACCTTCCAGTGGTGAAAAAGAGCTGATATATCTGTGGATACAATGCTCCTAAGTTTCCTTTGAATTCTGCCATCACCTCGAGTTGGCTGTCTAGAAAATGCCATTTTCTCTCTGTTGACTCAAGGAAGCTTTTTTCCCCCAGCACTAGATGATACCAAAAATGGGTGTCTCAGAAGATGGCGAATGCCACAGAGCAAATATAACTCAGCCCAGCATACAGAGTTGTTGACGAAGAGTGTAGGAGTGTAAGGACTCGACCACCAGGCAATGACTCAGCCTTTCCAAACTTACATTTCCTCATCTTGTGAGTTTAGGGATCCTGCCAGTTCCAGTGGGTGGTTGTGAAGACTAAATTAGGTAACCTAGATCACATAATTCTGAGTCCCTCAACCGTATGGAGCTACTGGTACTTTATGACACACTATGTGGGAGGGCCACCGAGTTGTTCTTCAGAGTGTCTGAAGGTTCTGAGGAGAAGCCTAGATGTCTTCTGTGCAGGAGCGTCTTCTGCTGGAGAGCTGGTCCTACAGGTACCAGTCTCCATCCCCAGCTTCCTTGTCACCAGTAGACGTGACTCCCTTAATTCATTCCCTCAGAGAAACACCAACACAGGCACTATTTATCTATCCATTCACAGAGTGACTGCTTCCTGAGCTCATACTATGGGCCATGGAGCAAGTTTTGAACAAGAGGAAAGGTCCTCCTCTCTTCAAGCTTATATTCAAGCCTGATTGACCTAAAATCAGTCTACAGCAGATACACCAGCAAGTTCAGGTGTAACAGGCACTTTGAAGGTGATAACACAGGGTGACATGATGCAGCGTGGAGTGTGGTGTGAGGTCAGAGAGGGCTTTTGAGGAGGTGATAATGAAGCCATCACCTGAAAGGCAGGAGGGAGCCAGTTATGTGAAGATCTCCGGGAAGAGTGTTCCAGGCAAAGGGGGCTGTGAGTTTGAGTCTGAGGTGGGAAGGAGATGAAGTTGTTTTAGAAAGGAAACTGTGGTCTGAGATGATCCGAGGGATAAGCAGAACTTGGGAGGCCAGGATAAGCGATTTGGCTTGTATTCTTGTGCAACGGGATTTCCGGCAGGTGCGTGACATATTTTGGTTCGTGGTTCAGGCAGGGAGGTCGCTTTAGCTTGCGTAGAATGGGTTGTGGTGGAGGAACAGGAGTGGGAAGAGCAGGGAGAGGCTCTGTGGTCGAGAAGCTGAGACACGGCGGTGGCTTGGATGGGGTTGCACCAGTGGAAAGCTGTCAGTAGATGACTGGGCTCAGGAGCAGATCTGAGAGCTTTGGGATTCAGGGCTAGCTCCTGTGCCCTGAGAGACTCTACCAAGGGACTGAATGTGGACCAGCGTGGGGGAGGAAAGAGGATGCTCCTAGGTATTTTGTAAGCTTTGGCTACCCTGCAATCTAGGGGAGAAAAATGGCAGATATGGGTCATGAAATGTGTCAGCTTTTCCCCGCCTTGGGAATGTTCTCACTGGGGCCGTGACTCCATGGGCCCTGGTCTCCTGCTGTCTCTCTCCCTTGGCTTTCTCCTTTTCTGTGTGTGCTCTGTTCTGAGGACTGAATATCCTTATGCAGAGGGTGACATTATTCAGAGCTTTATATTGCGAGCCTTCTGAGCGCCCAGACCTGTGCTAGTCCCAGTATGCCATATGGGCAGACTTCTGGAAGCCAAGCTCATGCTAATATTTCTTGTGCCGCTTCTATGAAGAGCATCCTCTCCCCTTTGCCCCCAGAACTTTCCTGAGGGACTTGTCTACCGCTGATCACAAGATAGTTCTGCATCACACACTGTTCAGGAGCTCTCAGCTCTGAGCAAGCTATGTAACACATGCCAGGCCTATTTTCTGCATCTGTGAAATGGGAAATCTGCTTTCTAGAACACATAGGAAGATTTTAGGAAACCCTACAGGGGACCTGGCAGATACTGCTCAGAGCAAAAGTAACCTAGCTGGTGGTTACTGCTTTTTTTTTCCCCCCTCTTGTTTGTATTGAATTGAACAAAGAAGTCCTGAACCAGTTAAATGAAACAGGAAGTAGTGGGTTCTGATATTTTGTCATTTTCAACTGGTCATGGAATCAGAGGGGTGGTGAGGACTTTAGAGAGTATTTCTGCTAATCCCTTGGTGTAACCAGACAGGAATACTTGTGAAGAGGACCCTTGCAGAGATTTCATGTGGCGGCACATTTCTGAGGGTGTTGTGCAGAATAGTAACCATGCAATGATTTGCTCAAAGAAAGACTTTGTGGTCCAATAACCAAGAAATGTTGCATGTCAGATCTCCTCCTTGTAGGTGTACAGACTGTTTGCCCAATAAAGGCTCTGATGAGGCCTGTAATGAAGAAATCTGCCAGTCCCTTTTTATTATAGCATTCGCCACTGGCCTTAACTGGAGAATATTTTGTCTGTCAGCTTTAGTAACATCTTGTAGAATGTGTGTTCTTTAGAATGTCCTTGGGAAATCCTACTTTAGCCAAAGGAGCCCATATTTCAAACTGAGGGTTGGTTTCTTGAGAGAGTTCTGTTACTGGACCAAACTTGAGTCGGCTTACCCACCATGTAGCAAAGTACATCTACCGACACTGGGTTGTGGTGAAGAAGGGGGTATACAGCATCTACTTGCAGAGACATGGAAGAATGATACAAAAAGATCTTCATGACCCAGATAATCACGATGGTGTGATCACTCATCTAGAGCCAGATATCCTGGAATGTGAAGTCAAGTGGGCCTTAGGAAGCATCACTACGAACAAAGCTAGTGGAGGTGATGGAATCCCAGTTGAGCTATTTCAAATCCTAAAAGATGATGCTGTGAAAGTGTTGCACTCAATATGCTAGCAAATTTGGAAAACTCAGCAGTGGCCACAGGACTGGAAAAGTTTTTATTCCACTCCCAAAGAAAGGCAATGCCAAAGAATGCTCAAACTACTGCACAGTTGCACTCATCTCACACACTAGTAAAGTAATGCTCAAAATTCTCCAAGCCAGGCTTCAGCAATACATGAGCCATGAACTTCCAGATGTTCAAGCTGGTTTTAGAAAAGGCAGAGGAACCAGAGATCAAATTGCTAACATCCGCTGGATCATCGAAAAAGCAAGAGAGTTCTAGAAAACCATCTGTTTCTGCTTTATTGACTATGCCAAAGCCTTTGACTATGTGGATCACAACAAACTGTGGAAAATTCTGAAAGAGATAGGAATACCAGACCACCTGACCTGCCTTGTGAGAAATCTGTATGCAGGTCAGGAAGCAACAGTTAGAACTGGACATGGAGCAACAGACTGGTTCCAAATAGGAAAAGGAGTACATCATGGCTGTCTATTGTCACCCTGCTTATTTAACTTCTATGCAGAGTACATCATGAGAAACGCTGGGGTGGATGAAGCACAAGCTGGAGTCAAGCTTGCTGAGAGAAATATCAATAACCTCCAGATACACAGATGACACTACCCTTAATGCAGAAAGCTAAGAAGAATTGAAGAACCTCTTGATGAAAGTGAAAGAGGAGAGTGAAAAAGTTGGCTTAAAGCTCAACATTCAGAAAACAAAGATCATGGCACTTCATGGCAAATAGATGGGGAAACAGTGGAAACAGTGGCAGGCTTTATTTTTGGGGGCTCCAAAATCGCTGCAGATGGTGACTGCAGCCATGAAATTAAAAGATGCTTACTCCTTGCACGAAAAGTTATGACCAACCCAGACAGCATATTAAAAAGCTTTGCCCACAAAGGTCCATCTAGTCAAGGCTATGGTTTTTCCAGTAGTCATGTATGGATGTGAGAGTTGGACTGTAAAGAAAGCTGAGTGCTGAAGAATTGATGCTTTTGAACTGTGGTGTTGGAGAAGACTCTTGAGGGTCCCTTGGACTGCAAGGAGATCCAATCAGTCCATCCTAAAGGAAATCAACCCTGAATATTCCTTTGAACGACTGATACTGAAGCTGAAACTCCAGTACTTTGGCCACCTGATATGAAGAACTGACTCATTTGAAAAGACCTGATGCAGGCAAAGGTTGAAGGCAGGAGGAGAAGGGGATGACAGAAGATGAGATGGTTGGATGGTATCAACGACTCAATGGACATGAGTTTGAGTAAACTCCAGGAGTTGGTGATGGACAGGGAGGCCTGGCATGCTGTAGTCCACGGGGGAGCAAAGAGTCAGACACGACTGACCAACTGACCTGAACCAACCTGAAGCGAAGATAAGACTTCCCTTCGAGCTCAGATGGTAGAGAATCTGCCTGCAATGTAGGAGACCTCGGTTCAGTCCCTGGGGTGGGAAGATACCCTAGAGAGAGGCATGGCAACCCATTCCAGTATTGTTGCCTGGAGAATTCCTTGGACAGAGAAACCTGTTGGGCTACAGGCAAAGAGTCAGACATGACTGAGCGACTAACGCTTCACTTCAGGCAAGGATAATGAACAGGAGGCTTGTGCTCAGAAGACCTCAGCTATCCAGTGGCTTTCAGGGAAGGATTTTTAAAGGCAGCATTTGGGGTGAGGGTTGCAGCTCCTGGACTTTATTCTGATTGGTTTGTGGTGAGGTAACAGGGTGCTGTTTTGGAAATCTTAATCATCAATCTTCTAGTTCAGCTAGTCTGGGGTCTATGTGCTTAGGGTCAGCAGATAGTCACCATCTTCCACCTGGGTGAGGGTCTTAGGTTCTGCAATAAAACTCAAAAATTTATGTCAGGTTGTTACTTATACATCCCTTGAGAAGGAACTGGGGCTCTATTTTATGGCTGTACTATCGTGCAAGCTATCTTGCTTAGCTGCTTCTTTGTGTCCCATCACTTCTCTAATTAGTCACCAGCTTGAATCTGCTCTTTGAAACTCAGGAAAGACCTAGGAGACTAAAGCCTCTTGCCTCTACAAACAAGAGAGATCTTGCCACTGGGGATACTTCACAGGATCCTGCGTGGTTTCAGTCCCTCTTCCTTTCCTTAGATACTCCTCCGTCCTGAGGGAATCAGGTGGGACAAGGAAGGGAAGAAAGTTTTGGATAAAGAGTTTAATCATAAACTCAGCAGAGAACTCAGTTGTAAGGGACTCAGTTTCAGTTCCCAGTAGCAGAGACTACAGCAACCATGAGAGACAATTAAGAGGCTCCTTCCTCCCCAGCCCGCTGACCCCACCCCAATCTCTGCATCCCCTCTGCCCCAGCAACACCTGGAGTCCTTCGGTTCACCTAAGACATGATTCTCAGCAACTCCGAACAGCAGGGGCTTTTGGGGAAACAGAATCCCATGGGACTCCAGGGGTTTTTACAGACAAGATGGCATCATCTGCCCATGTAGGTTAACTGTTGAATGTCAGCCAAGAAGACCTAAATGAAGTGGACTTCATCTTGTGGCTTTCCTGTACTTCCCACATGTGGGCCTGGAGAAGCTGGTCAGCTCAATCAGCCAGAGAAAGTGTGATTGGGCGGTGGGAGAGAGTTTAGACAGAGTTGAAAACTAAGATATAAAGCTATGAAAATGGGAAGAAGACATTTTCACCTTTAAAAATAAAAGAAGAAATTCCTTAACTGCCCAGTGATTAGAACTCAGTTCTTTCACTGTGTGGTTCCGGGTTCAATCCATGGTTGAGAAACTAAGATCTGATAAGTCATGTGGTGCAGCAGGAAAAAAGAAAAAAGAAAAATGACCTCACAGCATAGTTTGAGAGAGAAACAGACAAGCTTTTTAGGTAGAAGAAAATCTGGCAGGTTGGATGTCACTTTCTTATGGTCTAGGAAGACTTCCCCTGGAGGTTGTCTGTCGTGGTAGCAGAAGGACAAGTATGAAAAAGAACTTGGTTAGCAACCACTACTTGATTGCATCCAGTGGGTGGGTGGGCAGGGCCCAGTCGTGTCTGACTCTTTGTGACTCCATGGAGCCCACCAAGCTCCTCTGTCCATGGGATTCTCCATGCAAGAATACTGGAGTGGGTTGCCATTTCCTCCTCCAGGAGATCTTCCCAACTCAGGAATCAAACCTTTGTCTCTTGCAACTCCTGCATTGCAGGTGGATTCTTTACCACTAGCACTAGCCCCTAGGTTTCAGCAAGACAGAGGGTGATAATCCAGGAAAAGGATTTGTGTTCATTCTGATTACCTTACCACCAAAAGACGCCTTGTCAATGGGGAATGTTTCCCCACCACCCCCACCCCCTCCAGATTTCTAGCTTGAGTTCTTGTGCATCTTACTGTTACAAAGCTAGTAGCTCTCTTGTCACTTCAGGGATGTATTTTGAGCTAATAGTTAGAGTTGGGAGAGGGTCGCCCCAGTGCCCTTGTGGTTAGTGGCCCATAAGGAAGTAGAGGAATTAGATATCTCAAAAAACACCATTTATTTTGTGCTTTGTAAAGCCTTAGAGCATCTGTCAAATATTTGAGCTTGAGGGCTCAACAGTTTAAATCCAAATCTACTCAGCTTGCCAGGAACCACATTTCAAAATCTGTGGACCTCTGTCATAGTATTTTCCGTATGGCATCCTAATTTGGGGCTGCGCTTTTATGAGTTGTAACCCTGAGGAGGTAACTCTGAGATCCATAGGTGGTCGGTCGGTCAAGGCAGCAGGAGAGGAGAACAGGGAGCGTCCAAGGCTCTGAAAGCTTGGAGGTGAGACCACCAGGGCCTGGTCTCTCCACTTCATCCAGGCAGAGAGACTCGAGCCGGACCATTGATTTTAATGACCTTCAACAGTTAAAAAAAATTAGTACATCTGCATGGTAAAAATTTAAATCATACAAATAAATACTCAGTAAAAAATAAATTCCTTTCCTTTCTTGGACCCCAGTAACCCAGTTTATTGACTTATCATTTCTAAGTTTTTTATGTATATGATCTCACTTAATCCTTATAACAGCTATAAGATTTAGGTTCCATTATTATTACCATGTCAGGTGAGGCCTTGTGTCTCAGAGAGGTGAAATAATTCACTTGTAAGGTGGTATGGGCGAGGGAACAAGAGATAAAGTAGGGGATTGCTGTTGAGAACTTCAAGGCATTATAAGTGTGACTTGTGTGAGATGGATTAGAACACTTCATGGTTGGTAGAGCCTTTTAGCCACAGGGAAAACTCACTTCTTTTCCCATCTTGGAGAATACAAGTCTGCTGTGGATTTTAGAGTGATTTTGAAAAATATTTTATTTCTGCCAAGTAGCTGTTGATGTGGAGAAGGCAATGGCACCCCACTCCAAGTACTCTTGCCTGGAAAATCCCATGGATGGAGGAGCCTGGTAGGGTGCAGTCCACGGGTCGCTAGGAGTCGGACACACCTGAGCGACTTCACTTTCACTTTTCACTTTCATGCCTTGGAGAAGGAAATGGCAACCCACTCCAGTGTTCTTGCCTGGAGAATCCCAGGGACAGAGCAGCCTGGTGGGCTGCCGTCTATGGGGTCGCACAGAGTTGGACACGACTGAAGCGACTTAGCAGCAGCTGTTGATGACAGTTTCATGAAATAGAAGTCTGGACAATCTAGTGGAATTGTGGAGATTGAAGGATCTGGATATGTAAGAGCCAGATGCAACTTAGCAACTGAACAATTTAAAAATGTTTAGTTTAACCGGTATATTTAGATTATTTCTATTTCAGCATTTCAGTATAAAAATTGAGATTGTATTGTCTTTTTCTTACTATTTAGTGTGAATTTTACATGTAATAGCACATCTCAAGTGCTTAATAGCCAAGTGTGACCAGAGCAGTTCTAAAGAGTTACTATTTTTACCTTTTCATATTTATATCTATGTTCTCTCTGAAATTTTTGTGTGTAGTGCAAGGTAGTAACCTAGCTTAAATTTTTTTATATGAATATCCAACCGACTCAGAACCAGTTTATTGAAAAGATAGCCCTAACCCCATGAAACGTCTGTCTTAAATATCCACACATGTGTGAATCTGTTTCTGGACTCCGTTCTACACCATCTGTCTATTTGTCTCTGCTTACACCAGTAGACACTGGCTTAACTACTATAATTTTAGATTTAAGAATAACTTGCTATGTTGGGAGAGTGCAAAGAACCAGCCATGTTAATAACTTAACACTATCTTAACTACTATAATTTTCACAGTGAGTCCTGATATCTGGTAGGGAAGTTGTTCCTACTAGTTCTTAAGAGAATCTTGGCCATTATCGGTTTATTGCCTTTCCATATAAATTACTTGCTAAGTTCCCCCAAAATATCTGTAAAGATTTTGATTGAGATTGTATTGAATCATATATCAGTTTGAAGAGAGCACTTAAAAAATAATACATGTTCATCTGATGCTGTCTTCTAGGTAGGATCTGGACCTGTCTTTGCCTTCCAGTCTCTGCTACCTTCCACATTCTAGGGTATGATCAGCTGACTGAGAAAGAGGCTCAAGCTTTACACTCTTTGATGAGAACACAGTGGAGGGTCCCCTCCTCTTCTCAGGGCCAGAAAGTCCCTGGCAAGGTTCTAGAATTCTAGGATACAGAAAATAAATGGGAGTCTTGGAAGAACCAGACTAAAATCCCTTGAGTTCCCATCTATCTGGAGCAGGGACCTTGTGCCCCATATGTGAGTTTTCAGGGGTCACCCATGCTTGGGCTCACTTTAACCCAGGGTAGATCAATAGAACTTACCCACCTAGAGATAAGGTAAGATGCTTTCTGCTCCTCCCTCTTCTCTACCTTCTCTGTCACTGGTCTCACTATTTGCTTTGTGGCCACAGAGCAAGTTTCATGGAGAAGTCAACTGGAAATGTAGAGAATTGTGCAGACTTGGTGATCAGGCAGGAGAGGAGAGGGACAGAAGAAAAGAGTTTGTTGAAGATGTCTCCGGCATCTGAAGAGATGTGACAAGATGAAGATGAAGACAAACTAGGGATCGTAGTAAGATAACGAGGATGGAGAAGGTCCTGCAAGGAACCGAGCTTACCTTTTATGCTGAATGTTGTTTGGCCGTTATCTTGAATTCCCTATGTCCACCAGGGAATCCACAATCTAATTCCTGATTGAACTTCATCAGATTAGTCCCCTTGTAGGGAACCCATGTCTCCAGGACGATACTTGTGAATTACCAGCTTGGGGGTAGCTGGAGTGTTAGTGAGAATCAGAGTCCAAGGGACTAGAAGGGGTCGGAGGAGGAGTAGGGGCAAGAACAAAGGAGTAAAGAGACAATGGGCCAAGACGAACAGGGTGGCAAGTGGATGGTCTGCAGGGAATAACGGAAGAGCCGGACCTGGAAATCCTTAAGGTAGAGTGGCAGGAAGGGATGACACTAGTCAGAGGAGGGAAACAGGTGGGGCTCAAAACTGAGAGAGGAGGATGGTGCTGGGGAGGAGGCCAAGGGCTAAAAGATGGAGGAGACAGGGGAGGAAGGTGAGTTGGACAGTGAGAGCAAGAAGGAGCAGGAAGAGGGGGTGGAGGCTGGAATTGAGAGGAGGAAATTGCAGGTAGTTTTCTTGTCTTTTTTTCAGTTGGCACTCTGTGCATACTCATCCTGTGAAAATCGGTAACTGGTGGAAACTCAGACCTGGTCCAGCAGTTAGGTCACACTGCTGAGCGCATCACCCATTCATAATGGAAATGCCTTCTATGAAGTGTCCATGCCACTCCCTTTGTGACCAGTCAGTAATCTCCACCAATCATGAAAGTGGTCCCAGTTTCTAGGCTGAAGAATGGTCAGAGGAATTGGTGAAGCGAGGAAGTGGAGTCTAATAGTCGTCCCTGTTCCCTGGGATAACATGTAGTTTTGCCCCTTGGTAGGCAAAGATTTATCAAAAGGTTAGGATAGAGTTGGAGGCTAGGACCTGGGAGAATGGCTCTGAAGCAGGAATGGCCAAATTGGGAAGAAGTCATTGCTCCATCCCCCAGCCCCACTCTATTTAACTTACTGCATTTCCCCAAATCCTTTCATATCCATATCACTCCATGAATACAAGATAATCAGAGATTGCCATTCTACCAATAAATATACTGAAGGCCAGAGAGGAAACTATTAATATAGAGGCAGGCAGCAGATGACAGATTGTCCACATTAGAACTTGGGCCAAAAGTCAAGGAGTAGGGGGTATCCAGAAGGGAGCACAAATGGCCCATGACAGCATGATCCTGCCCCGTGTTTCTGGACAGAATCATACAGGGCTGCTTCAGAGCAAAGCTTTGTGTTAGTAGTATAGCCTCCTCCCGGTCCCTATGATCCCTTGGTATTTTATCTGACCCTTAACTAGAACCAGAAACACAGGGTCAAGCTGATAGGTCAAGCTCAGGAGCTACTCACTCCTGAGTGCCTAAGGACTAGATTTGGACTTTCTTGCTCAGTACCCTAGATGCCCATCTCCATGTCAGGTGATTTAGGAAGCTACTGTACCTGCTCCTTTTCTTTTATCTGATGTAGCAATTCTATTTGCTTATCATTCCTTTTTTAAAAAATTGAAGTATAGTTCAATTACTATATTAGTTTCAGATGTACAAGATAGTGTTTAAAAATTTTTATAGTCTATATCCCATATAAGGTTATTATAAAATATTGGTTATGTTCCCTGTGCTTTACATTATATCCTTGTAACTTATACCTAATAGTATTCACAGGTGGCTCAGAGGTAAAGAATTCGCCTGCCAAGCAGGAGATTCTGGTTCAGTTCCTAGATTGGGAAGCTCCCCTGGAGAAGGAGATGGCAACCTACTCCAGTATTCTTGCCTAGGAAATCCCCTGGACAGAGGACCACAGTCCATGGGGTTGCAAAGGGTCGGACACAACTTAGTGACTAAACGATAGCGACAGTAGTCTGTACCTCTTCATTCCCTTCCTTGCCCGTCCCATCCCCTTCCTTGCCCCTCCCATCACCCTTTTCCCAACCAGTAACCACTAGTTTGTTCTCTGTATCTGTGAGTCTGTTTCTGTTTTGTTAGATTTGTCAGTTATTTTTTAGATGCCACACATAAGTGAAAACATAAGGTATTTGTCTTTCTCTGTCAAAATTGTTTCATTAAGTATAACACACTCTAGGTCTGTCCATATTGTTGGAGATGGCAAAATGTTATGACTGAGTGATATTCCATTGTGTGTGTGTATCACATTATCCATTCATCTGTCAACACTTAAGTTGCTTCCATATCTTGGCAATCATAAATAATGCTGCTGTGAACATTGAGGTGCCTGCATCTTTTTGAATTAGTGTTTTTGTTTTCTTTGGATAAGTACCCAAGAGTAGAATTACTGGGTCTTATGATAGTTCCATTTTTAACGTTTTAAGGAAACTCCATGCTGTTTTCCTTAGTAACTGCACTGATTTACATTCACATCATCAGTGCACAAGGGTTCTCTTCTCCACATCCTCACTAACACTTGTTATTTGTAGACTTTTCTGATAATGGCCATTGTGACATATCTGAGGTGATATCTCACTGTGGATTTTGTGGTTCCCTGTTTAGTGATGTTGAGCATGTTTTCATGTGCCTGTTGGCCATCTGTATATCTTCTTTGGAAAAATGCCTATTCAGGTTCTCTGCCCATTTTAAAGTCAGATTATTTGTTTTTTTTGATGTTGAATTATATGATTTCTTTACATATTTTGGATAAGAACCCCTTATAAGACATATCATTTGCAAATATCTTCTCCCATTCAGTAGGTTGTCTTTTCATTTTGTTGACAGTTCCTTTCACTTTGCAAAAGCCTTTAAGTTGATCCCCTTTTTAAGTTGGGTCCCCTTTGTTTATTTTTGCTTTTTCCCTTTCCCAAGGAGATCCAAAGAAATATGGCTAAGACCAGTGTCAAAGAACACACACCTATTTTTTTCTTATAGGAGTTTTATGGCTTCTTGTCTTACATTTAGATTTAATTCATTTTGAATTTATTTTTGTATATGATGTGAGAAAATGTTGTAATTTCATTCGTTTATTTGCAAGTTGTCCAGATATGCCAGCACCACTTATTAAAGAGACTGCCCTTTCTCATTGTATAGTCTTGCCTTCTCTGTCATAGATTAATTGGCCATATGTGCGTGGGTTAATTTCTGGGCTTTCTATTCTGTTTTGTTGTGTTTGTCTGTTTTGGGTGCTAGTACATACTGTTTTGATTACTGTAGCTTTGTAGTATAGTCTGAAGTCAGGGAGTGTGATACCTCCAGCTTAGTTCTTTTTCTTTCCTTAAATTTATTTTATTGAAGTATCGTTGATTTACAACGTCATGTTAATTTCTGCTGTATGGCAAAGTGATTCATGTATACATATATCGTATTCTTTTCATTATGGTTTATCACAGGATATTGAACATAGTTCGTTGTGCTATACAGTAGGACTGTGTTGTTTATCCATTCTTTAATAGTTTGCATCTGCTAGTCACAAACTCTCAGTGCATCCCTCCCTTACCCCCTCTTCCTCGGCAACCGCAACTCTGTGTCTGTGAGTCTGTTTCTATTTCAAAGATAAGTTCATTTATGTCACATTTTAGATTTCATGTATAAGTGACATCATACAGGATTTTCCTTCCCTTTCCTTCTCTTTCTTCACTTAGTAGGATAATCTCTAGATCCATCCTTGTTGCTGCAAATGGCATTATTTCATTCTTTTTTATGGCTGAGTAGTATTCCATTGTGTGTGTGTGTGTGTGTGTGTGTGTGTGTGTGTGTGTATGAAAAGTGAAAGTGAAGTTGCTCAGTCATGTCCGACTCTTTACGACCCTATGGACGGTAGCCTAGCAGGCTCTGCCATCCATGGGATTTTCCAGGCAAGAGTACTGGAGTGGGCTGTCATTTCCTTCTCCAGGGGATCTTCCCAACCCAGGGATCGAACCTGGGTCTCCTGCATTGCAGACAGATGCTTTACCGTCTGAGCCACCAGGGAAGTGTGTGTGTATATATATATATATATATAAGTGTGTGTATATATGTGTGTGTATATATATATATATAAGTGTACATCTTTATGCATTCATCTGTCAATGGGCATTTAGGTTTTTTTCATGTCTTGACTATTGTGAATAGTGCCACAGACTATTGTGAATAGTTTAACAGAGAGATGCATGTATATTTTTGAATTATAGTTTGATCTGAATATATGCCCAGGAATGGGATTGCTGGTCATATGGCAACTCCATTTTTAGTGTTTTGAGGAACCTCCATGCTCTTTTCCATAGTGGCTGTACCAATTTACATTCATACCAACAATATAAGAGGGTTCCTTTTTCTCCACACTCTCTCTAGCATTTGTTATTTAATTTTTAAAATGATGGCTGTTCTGAGTGGTGTAAGGTGGCACACCATTGTAGTTTTGATTTGCATTTTTTTCCTGTCACGATTGCTTTGGCTGTTTGTTTTTTTGTGGCTCCATACACATTTTAATGTTATTCTAGGTCTGTGAGAAATGTCATGGGTATTTGGATATGGATTGTATTAAATCTAGATTGCTTTGGGTAGTATGGACATTTTAACAATTTTAATTCTTCTAATCCATGAGTGTGCAATATATTTCCATTTATTTATATCATCTTCAATTTCTTTACTCAGTGTCTCATAGTTTTCAGAATTTAGATCTTTTACCTCCTTGATTAAAATTATTCCTATGTATTTTACTCTTTTTGATATAATTGTACATTATTTTCTTGATTTCTCTTTCCAATGGTTCATTATTAGTGTACAGAAATGCAACAAATTTATTTACATTAATTTTGTATCCTGCAGCTTTACAATCTGCAATTCATGGATAAGCTCTAGTAGTTTTTGGTGACTTCTGGGTAGGATTTTCTCTATATAGTATCATGTTACATGCAGACAGTGAGAGTTGTTTTTCTTCCTTTCCAATTTGGATTCTTTTTATTTCTTTTTCTTGTCCAATTGCTGTGCCCCAAACTTCCAATACCATGTTGAATAAAAGTGGTGAGAATGGGTGTTTTTTGTTTTGTTTCTAGTCTTAGTATGTTTGCTGTTGGTATATCATATATAGCCTTTACTCTGTTGAGGTATGTTCCCTTTATATCCCCCTTTCTATGAGTTCTTATCATGATTAAATGTTAAATTAAAAAGTTTTTATTTATTTAGCTGCACCAGGTCTTAGTTGCAGCATATGGAATCTTTAGTTGTGGCTTGTGGGCTCCAAAATCACTGCAGATGGTGATTGCAGCCATGAAATTAAAAAATGCTTACTCCTTGGAAGGAAAGTTATGACCAACCTAGACAGCATATTAAAAAGCAGAGACAGTACTTTGCCAACAAAGGTCTGTCTAGTCAAGGCTATGGTTTTTCCAGTGGTCATGTATGGATGTGAGAGTTGGACTGTGAAGAAAGCTGAGCACCGAAGAATGGATGCTTTTGAACTGTGGTGTTGGAGAAGACTCTTGAGGGTCCCTTGAACTGCAAGGAGATCCAACCAGTCCATCCTAAAGGAGATCTGTCCTGGGTGTTCATTGGAAGGACTGATGCTGAGGCTGAAACTCCAATACTTTGGCCACTTCATGCAAACAGTTGACTCATTGGAAAAGACCCTGATGCTGGGAGGGATTGGGGGCAGGAGGAGAAGGGGACGACAGAGGATGAGATGGCTGGAGGGCATCCCTGACTCGATGGACATGAGTTTGGGTAAACTCTGGGAGTTGGTGATGGACAGGGAGGCCTGGTGCGATTCACAGGGTTGCAAAGAGTCGGACACGACTGAGTGAGTGAACTGAACTGTGGGATTTTTAGCTGTGGCCTGCGAGTTTTAGTTGTGGCATGTGGGACCTAGCTCCCTGACCAGAGACTGAAGCTGGGCTGCCTGCACTGGGAGCGCAGAGTTTAGTCACTGTACCACCAGGAAAATCTCTGATTTTATTAACTGCTTTTTCTGCATTAATAAGATTGTGTGATTTTAATGTTTTGTTTTGCTAAAGTGGTATGTCACATTGTTTGATTTATGAATGTTGACCCACCTTTGCATCCCTGAAATAAATCCCACTTATTTTAGGAACAAATCCTACTTGTTCCTGGTATATGATCCTTTTTATGTTTTGTTGAATGTGATTTGCTAATCTTTTGTGGAGTATTTCTGTATCTATGTTTATCAGGGGTATTGGCCTATAATTTTTTTTTTTAATGTCTGTCTGGTTTTGGAATCAAGATAATACTGGGCTCTTAGAATGAGTTGGGAAATTTAATTTTTTTGAAGTAGTTTGTAAAGGTATTAACTCTTCCTTAAATGTTTAGTAAAATTCTCCTATGAAGTTGTCCAGTCCTGGAGTTTTTCTGTTCTTGCTGGCAGTTCTTCGATTACTAGTAATTGGTCTCCTCAGATTTTCTGTTTCTTCCTAATTCAGTCTTGAAAGATTGTGTATTTTTAGGAATTTATCCATTTCTTCTAGGTTGTCCAGTTTGTTGATGTGTAACTGCTTATTGTTGTTGTTCAGTCTCTACGTTTTGTCCAACTCTTTGTGACCCCATGGACTGCAGCACGCCAGGCTTCCCTGTCCTTCACTGTCTCCCAGAGTTTGATCAAACTAATGTCCATTGAGTCAGTGATACCATCCAACCATTTCATCCTCTGTCGCTCCCTTCTCTGCCTTTTCTAAATTCAGTTCGTACATCTGGAAGTTCTCAGTTCATGTACAGCTGAAGCCAGCTTGAAGGATTTTGAGCATAATCTTGTTGGCATGTGAAATGAGCGCAGTTGTATGGTAATTTGAACATTCTTTGGCATTGCCTTTCTTTGGGATTGGAATGAAAACTGACCTTTTCCAGTCCTGTGGCCACTGCTGAGTTTTTCAAATTTGCTGGCATAGTGAGTGCAGCACTTTAACAGCGTCATCTTTTAGGATTTGAAATAGCTCAGCTGGAATTCCATCACCTCCACTAGCTTTGTTCGTAGTAATGCTTCCTAAGTTCCACTTGACTTGGCATTCCAGAATGTCTGGCTCTAGGAGAGTGACCACAGCATCATGGTTATCTGGGTCATTACAAGCTTTTTTTGTACAGTTCTTCTGTGTATTCTTGCCACATTTTCTTAATCTCTTCTGCTTCCGTTAGGTCCTTGCTGGGTTTTGTCCTTTATTGTGCTTACTTTTGCATGAAATGTTTCCTTGGCACTTCCAATTTTCTTAAAGAGGTATGTAACCTTTCTCATTCAATTGTTTTCCTCTTTATATTGTTCTCATAATTGTGTTTCTGTGATATAGAAACTTCATTTCTAGTTTCTTTTATTTAATTCTCTTTTTTTCAATGAGTGTGGCTAAAGTTTTTTCAATTTTGTTTATTTTTTTGAAAAAACATCTCTTAGTTTCATTGATCTTTGCTCTTTATTATTTCCTTCCTTCTGCTGACTTTGGGCTTTGTTTGTTCTTCTTTTTCTAATTCCTTTAGAGGGTAGGTTAGGTTATTTGAAATTTTTCTAGTTTTTTTGAGGTAGGTAGGCCTTTGTCACTATAAATTTCCCTCTTAGAACGGCTTCCGCTCCATCCCACAGATTTTGAAAAGTTGTGTTTTTCCTTTCATTTGTTTTGAAATATTTTCTGATTTCTCCTTTGATTTCTTCATTTACCCATTGTTTTTTGAGTAGCCTGTTGTTTAGTCTTCACATGTTTGAGTTTTTCCCATTTTTCTTCCTGTAATTAGTTTCTAGTTTCAAACCACTGTGGTCAGAAAAAAAAAAATGCTTGATATAATTTCTGTCCTCTTAAATTTGTTGAAGCATATTTTGCTGTGTTTTGTGAGGCTATGTTTCGCAGCCTAGCAGGTGGTCTAGCATGGAGAATGTTTCCTGTGAACTTAAAAAGAATGTGTGTTCTGCTGCTCTTGGATGGGATGCCCTGTGGCTGTCTACTAAAGTACGTCTGATCTGTTGCTGCGCTAGTGCTTCTGCATTGATTTTTTGTCCGAATGATCTGTCCATTGATATGTGTGGGGCATTCTAAGTCCCCTACTATTATTACATCATTTTCAGTTTCTCCCTTTATGTCTCTCAGTATTTGCTTTACGTATTTAGGTGCTCCTATTTGGGGCGCATACATGTTAATCCTCTTCTTGTATTGATCCCTTTATATATAGAGGGCCCTTCTTGTTTATTTTTGTCTAATATGAGTACTATAAATATTATCCCTGCTTTCTTGTAGTGTCTGTTTTCATGAAGTATCTTTTTCTGTCCTCTCACTTTTAGTCTGTATATCTTTGCTTTGAAATGAGTTTCCTGTGGGCAGTATATAAATGAGTCTGCTTGTTTTTTCACCCAGTCAGCTACCCTTTATGTTTTACTTGGAACATTTAGTCCAGTGATGAAAAGTGATTATTGATGGTTATGTACTTCCTGGCATTTTGTTACTTGTTTTACAGTGTTTTTGTATCTCTTCTCTGTTCTTTTATTCTTCTTTTGGTTTCTCCCCTTGTGATTTGGTGATTTTCTCTAATAGTATGCTTGTATTCCTTTCCTCCTAGTTTTTGTGTATTTACTATGTTTTGAATTTGTGATTACCATGGGGTCCATATATGCTGTTTGTTTAGTCACTAAGTCATGTCTGACTACTTTGCACCCCCATGAACTGTAGCCCACCAGGCTCCTATGTTCATGGGATTTCCCAGGCAAGAATACTGGAGTGGGGAGTGGGTTGCCATTTCTTTCTCCAGGATATCTTCCTGACCTGTAACTATATCCACTTGTTTTAAACTGGCAGTCATTTAAGTTCAAATACATTTGGAAAAAATATACATTATTTCTTACTCCCTTCTCCCACATTTTTGGTTTTTGGTGTCATATTTTACATCTTCATGTCTATCCTGTCACTTGTTTATTGTGGTTATAATTAATTTTTACAATCTTTTCATCCTTTAATCTTTATACTAGCTTGTTTAAGTGGTTGATCCACTACTTTTATTATATATTTGCCTTTCCTCATGTGATTTTTTTTCTTTCTTATGTATTCTTACTTCTTCTTGTAGCCTTTTCTTTTCCCCTGAAGAGAAGTCTTTAACATTTTAGAATAGGTATAGTATTAGTGAGCTTTTAGGTTTTGCTTGCATGAGAAATTCTTTATTTTTTCTTTCATTCTAAATGATAATCTTCCTGGTAGCGTATCCTCGATTGTAGGTATTTTCCTTTCAACATTTTCAATATATCATGGAGCTGCTCTCTGAAGCAAGAGCCTAGTGGGGGTTGGAGAGTGGGCAGTGTTCTGGGGCAGTCTTGGTAAGCTGACGAGAGCACCTGGCAATTTTTAATCTGCTGCCTCTGTGCTAAGACTGGTAGCAAGCAAGTCTGTACATGATCTTCAAGAGCAAAGTCTTAGTTTCTTATAGCCTTACAGTAAGCCTCACTGCTTTTCAATTCAGCCAAGGGGGCTTATCCTTCCAGTGCCAGACCCTAGGGCTGGGGTGCCTAGTCTGGGGGTCAAACCCTTGCTCCTTAAGGAAGATCCCTGAGCCTCTGATACTCTTCTCCTCTTCTGGGTCACCCACTCGGGGCTTGATGGCTTCTCCTCCACTCCTACCAGACTCCATGTGGTTCTTTCTTTATAGCCCTGGTGGTCAAGAGCTATTCTGCTAGTCTTCAGGTCATTCTCTGCAAGAACTACTCTATATGTAGTTGTGGTTTTGATGTCTTCAATGGGGGAAGAGGAACTCAGGTCTTCCCACCGTGTTCCTACTCTTGATCCTGTCTCCTGAGTTTAGATTTGAATCAGACCTGAAGTGGGCTTCCCTGGTGGCTCAGCTGATAAAGAATCTGCCTGCAGTGCGGGAGACCTGGGTTCAATCCCTGGGCTGGGAAGATCCCTGCAGAAAGGAATGGCTACCACTCCAATATGTTGGCCTGGATAATTCCATGGATTATACAGTCCATGGGGTCGCAAAGAGTCGGACATGACTGAGCTACTTTCACTTTCACCTGAGGTATCCTTGGTAAACACTTTCTAAGCTTGAATTTAATTTTTCCTTAAAGTGGGGATAATACTCTCTACACCATAGGGCTGTAGTAACACTTAGCCTGGTGGGATCTGACAGAAAAATAGTGTTTGTTGAGCACTTAATATTATTGTTAGTGATATCTGGTCAACTATAACTCTTAAATGAATAGCACATGGTGTGTTTGCAGAGAGCTAATTTTACTAAGGGCTTCCCTTGTGGCTCAACTGATAAAGGATCCGCCTGCAATGTGGGAGACCTGGGTTCGATCCCTGGGTTGGGAAGATCCCCTGGAGAAGAGAAAGGCTACCCACTCCAATATTCTGGCCTGGAGAATTCCATGGACTGTATATAGTCCATGGCGTTGCAAAGAGTTGGACACAACTGAGTGATCAAGTTAATTACCAAGTTAATTTTAAAATAATAAAATATATTTTAAAAATTGCTTTAGTATACATTTACTTAATAAGCATCATGCAGGTAAATCCAATAAAAATTATCTTAGATTGTAGCAAATTCTAGACTTCTAAAGTTGGAATGGATTTTTTTTATTGCACTAGAGCCATCATCCCATAAATCTTTTCCATACCTGAAGGCACCCAGGTTTCTTGTGCTCATCCTCGCTCATTGCCTGGATGTCAGGGGATCTGCCTGGAGCTGATTATGGGGCCTAAATTCAAAATCTGCCTACCAATAAGTTCCAGAAGATGGACGACTTCAGTCACCCGAAACTGTTATTAGAAAACACATGCATTAACCTATCAAGAGAAAAAGAGTGAGAGGGAGAGAGGTACGCCCTCGAGAGAGGGAGGACATGGCTTAAATGGTGGAGGGGGTTTGTGATCGATTGAGTAGCATCTGTAAGCAAAGACCTGAGCCCCAGGCTCTTCTGGCTGTTGGAAATCCAGTCCAGATGTTCAATGATTCACTGAATCGCTGTTCAGCCTAAGTTCGTGGCATTTGTACATCTGATGGATTTGAAGAGACATCTTACAGCCATTTCTTGCCACTGCTTGGAGAAATAGCATCATAAGATCCAACTTTATTTCCTGTTCTGTTTTGTGAGATGCTTTCTGCAAAGATAGCTTTTATGTTACCAACAGTAGCCAAGTGCTTTGGGCCACATAAAAGCTTTTTTTAGGTGTATATTTTATATAAATTTTATATAAATATATATGTATAAATGAATATATGTATGTATAAATATATATGCATGTATATGTATATATAAATGAATCACTCTGCTGTACACCTGAAACAAACATGTTGTAAACAAACTATACTTCATTTAATTAAAAAAAAGCTTTTTTGTGGCCTAAAGTACTTGGCTACTGTTGGTTTCTACTAACTGATAACCGCCAGCCTCACAAAACAGGAGGCCTTTGCATTTGGTTTTCAGAAGGGAATATATATGTGAAGGGATTTCATGGTCCTTTTTTTCTAAGAAGCAAGAGTGTTTGAGCCTGACTGTTCTGAGTGACCAAAAAATAAACAAAATAGTCATGTTGCTGAGGCTCACCTTTTTGTTCTGTTGCTCTCCACGAGTGGTTAATGGTATGCGCTTTGGGATAAAATATTTAGTTTCATACCCTGCCTTCATGTCTTCCCAACTGTTATCTTGGGCATGTTAGGGGATCTCTCTGAACATTCCCCCCATCTGTAAAATGGGGATGACAACAGCATTTCCTAGGGTTGTTGTGAGGGTACTTAAAGTATTTAGCAGGCCTGGCATAGAGTTTTTAATAAATGATTTTTTTTTAATAATTATTGGCCTTTCTTCCCTACTTCACCTTCCTCCTTATCTTAGCTGGTGGTTTTGAGGGGCTGGTCTGTTTTCCCTGTCATATATAATTTCCTTCTTTGTATGTATCATTCTCTGAAATAGTCTTGTTTATTGACTTGTCAGCACTCTCCTCCCATTATGACCTGAATTACATATGGCAACCTGCATATACCTGTTCACACCTGTTGACTAAATGAGAGCACCTAGTAGACTCTCTCTACATGTTGATTGACTAATGCTCCTCTGTCTCAACCATTTTCCTTCTCTTTTCCATGATTCCTACATAAACCACCATTTCATGAGAATGAAAGAGTGATTGTTCTGAATTGCTTTGATGGAGTCTCAGATTAGGAGACATTCTTAGGAAACTAGGATAAAGACCAGTGGGGCGTTTTTCCTCCTCTGAGATTGATGAGAATGTATTCACTAGGACTCCAGTTTGAAGGCCCATAACATTGCATGAGCAAGTTTCAGCAGAAAAGGCATGTTCATCACAAGGACTCAGGAATGTTTTTGGAATCTAATGACATGTGTGCACATGCTCAGTCGCTCAGTCGTGTCCACCTCTTTGTGACCCCATGGACTGCAGCCTGCCAGGCTCCTCTGTCCATGGAATTTTCCAGGCAAGAATACTGGGGTGGATTGTCACTTCCTTCTCCAGGGGATCCTCCCAACCCAGGGATTGAACCTGTGTCTCGTGTAGGTGATCCTTTACCACTGGCGCCACTTAAGAAGCCCCTAATGACACGGGGGTAATCAAGTCTCAGGAATGTTCGGAACTGATATCAAGGACCCCTTCACAAACACCTGCCTTTGCCTCTTCTTTAAATGTCTGCAGATCTATTGTTGCTTCTCTGAAATCCAGTGTTCCCCAAACTCTGCCAAAACACAATAAAGCTTATTATGCCAAAATAAAGTATACTGAGATTTTGATTGCTAGATTCCGTAGTCCTAAAATTACTCTGTCAAAGTTCTATAAGAATTTAATATTTACTTGGTTGTGTTGGGTCTTGGCTGCAGCCGACAGGATCTTCTCGTGTCTTGTGGGCTTCGCTTGTTGCTGGTGAAGGCTTAGTTGTCTTGTGGCATGTGGGACCTCAGTTCCCCCACTATGAGTTTCTAAATGCTTTCAATTTCTGTACATAATTTCTCATGGACTGTTAAAGAACTAGTGGGCAGGCATGGCTGTATTTCACACTGAAACTGTAGAGCACCTCCCCTCAGCTGTCAAGTTTGCACCCCTCTGCAGGAAACTAGAACAAAATTACTGGCCCCAGCCCCGCTCTGTGTCAGACTTTGCTTTGAGGGTCTTGCACAGCACTTTGGTCTGTGCAGCTGTGGCCACTAGGTGGCAGCACAGGGTGAAACCATGGCAGCCTGGAGCATGGCCCCGTGGGTGGGAACACAGTCAAGGTGTGAGCCCAAGGATACCCTAGAATGTGTCCACAAGGGAGGTCTCCAGCACTGTTGATTTCTATTTCTCTTCTAAACATGTCATCAGAAGGTTTTGGTTGCTTGGTTGCCAGGGACTCTGGGAGGTGACTCTAATTAAATGTGTGACTGAGCTCAGAGAAGAAAAGTCATAAATAAGCCTGTTTCATGATTGTCCTCACCAGAGCCTTTAGGGAAGTTACCTGCCTGATAATTTAGGAGACATAAGAGATGCAGGTTCAATCCCTGAGTCAAGAAGATCGTCTGGAGGAGGGCATGGCAACCCCCTCCAGTTGCCTGCAGAATCCTATGGACAGAGGAACCCGGTGGGCTACAGTCCATAGGGTTGCACAGAGTTGGACATGACTGAAGCAACTTAACACGCACGCACACACCATCATGTTTACACTTCCTGCCAGCCTACTTCTGTTTCTTTATCCCAATATTTTTTGAGCATCCAACTTTCCAGATGGCACTAACTCTTAGAGCTCTTGTGTCTTTCCCACACAATGTTTTGTGGGTTAATTTTCTATTTCATGGGAAGGATTTGAAATGTCCACTTGGGGTTTAGTCAAGCAAAGGTCAAGGTCTTTCAAGGATGGTGAGGACTTCAAAAACCATTAGGATCTAGGGAAGACGTGCAGATTAAATCCTAAATGTTTGTCAGTGCTCTTCCTTACGTTACCTAAGAAAGAGTGTGCGGTATAAACTTACAGGAGTGTAGGCCTTGGTTGTAACAGGTGGTTCTCTTTCTCATCGTCCTCTCTTAAAATAGGCTTGCTTGACAGGCAGATCCCTGTAAGAACCGGGACTGGTACACACGAAAAAGACTTTGGTTTAAGTGAAAAGTGAAAGTGTTAGTTGCTCAGTCGTGTCCGACTCTTTGTGACCCTGTGGACTGCAGCCCACCAGTCTCCTTTGTCCATGGAATTCTCCAGGCAAGAATATTGAAATGGGCCATACCCTTCTCCAGGGGATCTTCCTGACCCAGGGATCAAGCCTGGATCCCCTGCATTGCAGGCAGATTCTCTACTGTCTGAGCCACCAGGGAAGCTGGTTTAAGAGACTTAGGCCAATTTAAGTCCCGTTTTTAAACTGCCAAAATTTACTGTGATATGGCAATTCCACAGCTGAGAAGTGAAGTGTTACAGAAGAGTATTAATGGGTGTGGACTTCGGAGTGAGGCAGTTGAGTTTGAATCCTGTCTCTGTGTGGCTTTAGGCAAGATACTTAATTTCTCAGCACGTTTCCTCATCTTTGAAATGGGCATAATAACTTCTTCCAAGGGTTTTCGGTCACTCCACTCATTTTACTGAGAGCCTACAAGTGGCCAGACACTGGGTTGACACTGGTAAAGTAGTGAAAAAGAGAGACAATCTGTACTCCTAATGGGATATTAGAGGAGAATGTTTGCTTTCAAACCATCTAGCATGACGCCTGGCGTATAGTCAGTGCTCAAATGATCAGTATAAATAGTAATGACAGTTATAGTTTATTTTTTTAAATGGAAGTATGGTTGATTTACAGTGTTGTATTAATTATTGCTGTACAGCGAAGTGACTTGGTTATACACACACACACATATATACATACACACACACACATATAAATTCCTTTTCATACTTTCCACTGTGGTTTATCACAGTATATTGAATCCAGTTCCCATGTTATACAGTACAACCTTGCTGTTTATCCATTCTGTAAATGCCAGTTTCCATCTGGTAATCACCGAATCCCAATCCATCCCTTTCCCACCTCCCTTCCCCTTGGCAACTAGCAGTCTCTCCTCTACATCTGTGATTCTCTGCTTCATAGATAGGGTCATTTGTGTCAGATTTTAGATCCCACATATAAGTGATATCATGTGGTATTTTTCTTTCTCTTTCTGAGTTACTTCACTTAGTATGACAACCTCTAATTGCATCCATGTCACTGCAAATGCATTCTTTTTTATGGCTGAATACGTATATTCGTAATACATATATTAACTGTATACATGGTGCCACAGCCTCTTTATCCATTCATCTGTTGAGGGACATTTAGGCTGTTTGCATGACAACAGTTATAAACTGAAGTACCGTGGTCAAGCACAAGATGAAGCTTCAAAGCATACGTGTCAAATCTTTCAGCAATCTCAACTGAAACCTAGTTAATGTTTAAATATCTGTTATGTGAAGTGTGTTACCCTCTGAAGCCAGAATTGTGCACACGTCATTAGAATTTTGCTTAGGATTATGATTGCTTCCTTCTTCAGTTCTTTTGTCCAGTCATATTGCACGTAATCACATGTGTCGTTTACTTTTTCCAGAAGCTTTCAAATTAAAGTTGAAACAAGTAGGGAAGAAAAGGTCTTCACTAGGAGGTAATAGTATAGAATTCATCAGTTAGTTTGGCTATCTGGTGTTTATGGAATATCTTTTGGCACTCAGTGTTTGGTGTTGAGGACATTGATATAAAATGGTACTTTTCAATAAGGGAATAGATGGGCAAATTTATAATTCAATACTGTGAGTTTAGGTACTGTGATAGAAGTAGGGGTAGGCAGAATTCTGGGATGGCCTCTGTGATTCTGGAGTTCCTGGTGTATACTGCTTACCTTCCCCCTGGTATAATCCTCTCATTTCAAGTGTGGGTGGAACCTGTGAATAGATGGGATAGCACTCCTGAGATGGGGTTACTCATCAGTTGACTTTGAGTTCATCCAAAGAGAAATTAACCTGGGTGGGCCTGACCTAATCAGGTGAGTCCTTAAACGGGACCCTGTCATCCTGAGGGCAGAAGAGTTTCAGAGTGTGAGAGAAACCCCCCTACTGGCCTTGATGAGACAGCTTCCATGACTTCCACAGGTGCAAGGAAATGAGTTCTGCCAACACCCTTGTAATAATGGACAGATACCCCAGCTCTGGCACCTTGGAGGCTGTGGGCAGAAAGCACAGCTAACTCATGGCCAGACTCCTGACCTAGAGAAACAGTGAGAGAATATACTTGTGTTTTGCAAAGGTCCTAAGTTTGTGGTAATTTATTGCCTGGTGCAGAAAACTAACACAAATATTTCACTTGTAGCTAAGCATCACATCACTTGAGAACTAGTTAAAAATCCAGATTCCCAGGCACCACCCAAGACCTACTGAATTGGAACGTCTGCAGTGTGGGTTTTAATGAGCTCTCAGGGTGATTTTGATGCAGATTCATGTTTGAGGACCTCTGCTCTGCACAGTTCATAAATAGCTGTAGCATTACCAGGAATCCTTTTCTTAATGAACATATGGTATCTTTATTGATTTGAGGAGACAAAATGTGTCTGAATAGGTTTTCAGGGAGGTGGCAGTGGTATTCCCACCTTGCGAGCTAAGGATTTGGGAAGTATGGAATGTTGCTGCTGCTGCTGCTGCTGCTGCTGCTGCTGCTGCTGCTGCAAAGCGCTTCAGTTGTGTCCGATTCTGTATGACCCCATAGACGGCGGCCCAGCAGGCTCCCCCATCCCTGGGATTCTCCAGGCAAGAACACTGGAGTGGGTTGCCATTTCCTTCTCCAAGGCATGAAAGTGAAAAGTGAAAGTGAAGCCGCTCAGTCATGTTCAACTCTTAGTAACCCCATGGACTGCAGCCTACCAGGCTCATCCGTCCATGGGATTTTCCAGGCAAAAGTACTGGAGTGTGTTGCCATTGCCTTCTCCCATGGAATATTGCTAGCAATAGCTAATTAAAAGAAAAATATCCAGGTTCTTGGCTCATTTGCATTTTAAATTCAAGATCCCCTCTTTCTATGACTGTAAAACAAATCAATTATGTGACTGTTTTTTCTACTGTAGATTAAGGACATTACATTCATCAGTGACACACTACATTTTCAAGTCTATTAATTTTATCACTTCCTAGGTAAGAGGAGAAACTTGGTCTTTACAAGCCTTTACTGGCCTCATTCATGCAAACAGCATTTATTGCATGTTCTAAGAGAAAAGGTGCCTGGTGAAAAGAGAAAGAAATATAGGATGATTTCAAGTGTTTTTTTTTTTTTTTTGCAGGCAGTTTAAAGTATATGGATTTGAAATGGAATAAAGACTCATAAATGAGAGGTTAGAGATGGAGATTACACATCTCAAAATGTATATAGCACTTTGTGCAAATTTCTTGCTCTCACAAGCATATACTAAAGAGACCATTTACAAAGCTCATTAATATTACTTGGGATCAGCCCCTAGAATTCATGACTTAAAGCAGGGATAAAGAGGTTTCATTTCACGTACTGACTTTGATTGATTGAGAGAGACTGCTTAGGTCTTGTTTTGAGGGGAAAACATGTCTGTCTTAATCAACCAGGGCTGCTGTAACAAAACACCGTAGACTGGGTGGCTTAAACAATAGGAGTTTGCTTCTCTTCCTTCCGGGGACTGGCAGTCTGAAGTGCCAGTAGGGTCAGTGACTGGTGCAAACCCTCTCTTAGGTTTGTAGATGGCTGTCATCTCACTGTGCTGCCCTGTGTCCTTTCTTTAGTGTGAGCAGGTGGAGAGAAAGAGAGGAAGAAAGCCCCGTACTATTTCTTCTTATAAAGATGCTAATTCCATCCTAAGGACCCCACACTCCTGACCTCAACTAATCCTAATGGCCTCCCAAAGCCCCATCTGCAAATACCATTACACGGGGCTTCACCATATGAAGGGGGTGGGATATAATTCAGCTCACAGCCATGTCTAAGGCCCTGTCTGAGCTTAGTGAGAGAAAATGATGTGTTCGATTGGTGATGTCTGTGATGCATCACAGTTGTCAGGTTGTTGTCATTTCTATCTGGTTTCATTCATTTATTCAGTTGGAGTAATTTCAGTTATAAGATGAAAAACCAGTTCAAACTGTTTTAAGCAAAAACAGAATTTATTACCTCATGCAACTAAACAGCCTGGGCTAAGAACATGGGTCCATTTTGATCTTGGGCTCCAGTGATACAAGCCCGGTTTCTTTTTCTTGGCACCTGTGATAGAGATGATGATGATGAAAGTGATAGCAGGGAGTACACACAGCACTTCAGTGTGCCAGGCACTGTTTTAAGCGCTTGACACTAATTCATTTAATCCTCCTGAGTCTACGAGGTTGTTGTTATTGTTCCATTGCTTAGTCACATCCGATTCTTTGCGACCCCATGGACTTCAGCATACCAGGCTTCCTTGTCCTTCACCATCTCCCAGAGTTTGCGCAAACTCTTGTCCATTGAGTCGATGATGCCATCCAACAGTCTCATCCTCTGTTGCCCCCTTCTGCTCCTGCCTCGATCTTTCCCAGCATCAGGGTCTTTTCCAGTGGCTGATTGCATCCAGTGACAAGGTGTTGGAGCTTCAGCTTCCACGTTAGTCCTTCCTGTGAATATTCAGGGTTGATTCCCTTTAGGATTGACTGGTTTGATCTCCTTGCTGTCTAAGGGGCTCTCAAGAGTCCTTCTCCATCACCGCAGTTCAAAAGCATCAATTCTTCAGTGCTCAGCCTTCTTTATAGTCCAACTCTCACATCTGTACATGGCCACTGGAAAAACCAGAGCTTTGACTATACAGACCTTTGTTAGCAAAGTGATATCTGCTTTTTAACACACTGTGTAGGTTTGTTGTAGCTTTTCTTCCAAGAAGCAAGCCTCTTTTAATTTCATGGCTGCAGTCACTACTTAGGAGGTAGGTATTTCCATTTACAGATGAGGCAAGTGAGGTATGGTGAGATGAAGTCACTGGTTCAGGACTATGCACATAAGAGAGGCAGGATTCACGTCTATGTGATATTTCTAGTTTTTAGAACCTATGCATTAAAACAGGGGTTGGAGAACTCTGGCCTACAGGCCAGATTCCACCTCCACTCATTCTTGTAAATAAAGCTTTATTGGAACACAGCCACCCTCATTTATTTATGTTTGCATGCTGCAAAGACACAGTTGAGCAGTTACAGCACAGACAGTACAGCTTGTGAAACCTAAAATGTTTCTGTCTGGCCCTTTATAGGGGGAGTTGACTGACTCCTACTCTATTGGATTTTACCATTCTTGGGCTTATATGGTGGCGAGATGGCTGTAGCTGTTCCTGTTTCTAACCCCTTTCTGTTCATATTCTTCAAGAAAGAACATGTTCAGTTCTCTCATTGTTCAAACGAAGTCCAAGAATTCACCCTTGCTGGCCCTGATTGGCGTGACTTAGGTCATCTGTTATGAATAGTGGCCAAGGCTCATTGGCTTGGCCCGGATATCATGCTCCATCCTTGGAGCTAAGAGTGAGGTCAGCTTCATTCAAGGTATGTGAATGGGTATGTGCTGGGAGGGAGCTGTCTACTCTAAGATTGTGCTCAGTTGTATCTGACTCCAACCCCATGGACTGTAGCCCTCTAGGCTCCTCTGTCCATGGGATTCTCCAGACAAGAATACTGGAGTGGGCTGCCGTTTCCTCCTCCTGGGAATCTTCTCGACCCAGGGATTGAAGCCACATCTCCTGTGCTTCCTGCAGCAGGCAGATTCTTTACCCCTGAGCCACCTGGGAGGCCCTATCCTAAGAGACATCTAGAGATTTTTTGGTAAGAGGGCAGAAGTCTGGGTAGTGAAAACAAATGTGGGCTGCATTAGTAATGCTCTGTTTAGTTCATTTTGCTATTTAATAAGGCAAATGGAAATATTGGATGGAAATAGTCCAGCAATGCACCCAGATATCTTGAGAAGGTGATGTTTCCACCCAGTTTCTTGATGGTATGCTTATTCCCCACTAGAAGCTGGACAGTAACAGTGCTGTTCTTTCTCGGGAAGAGTTAAGAAAAAGATCATTGAAGAGAGAGGGATGAGGAACAGTCCTGGAAGGAAGGGAGAGAATTTGAATTTACATTCAACTCCTAGGTTGAGCACTGGTGTTCTTTCAGCTACGGCTGCTGCCACCTCTGTAACTTGCCTTTGTTTTTTACGTATTTCATGCTTCCTTGCCTTGTCCAGCATCACATGCAGAATGAACTTGGTATTTTCTTGATAACTTATGGTCATCATTGTAAACATGTCCTCTGTTGTGATTCAATGATGCCCTGTAGGGCTCTTGGCATGTAGTCAGAACTGTTTTCCCCAACATGTAACACTGTCATATAGTCAAAGGGATTGCGTACTTCTCTTAGCTTTAAAAAAATGTTTGTGAAATATAATACACAGAAAACTGAAAAGCACAAATGGAAACCTTAGTGAATTATTCTCAAGGGAATCCTTTAGAATGGTGAATCAGTGTTGTGTCAGTTTTCAGAGGAGCCTCCCAGGTGACTCGGTGGTGAAGGATCCACTTGCAATGCAGCAGCTGCAGGAGACACAGGTTCACTCCCTGGGTTGGGAAGATCCCCTGGAGGAGGAAACGCAATCCACTCTGGTATTTTTTTGCCTGGAAAATTCCATGGAGAGAGGAGCCTGGTGGGTTGCAGTCCATGGCATTGCAGAGTCAGATGCAACTGAATGAGCACACACATAGAGCTTTTCAAAGTCCTCTGAATGCTTCTTCCCAGTCACACCTTTTGTCCAAAGATAACCAGTGTCCTTAATTCTATAATGACCGCTTCCTTGTTTTTCTTTATGGTTTTACTACCTAAGTATGCGTCATAGACATTATAGTTCAGTCTTGCCTGTCTGTGAATCTATAAAATTGCTTTTGAATTGTATATACCTGTATTCACGAAGCAAATATTTTTTGTTTGATTTCTCTTACTTAACCTACTATTTGTAAAATTCATCCGTGTTGGCTAAAGTTGTCGTTCACTTATTTTTGATAGAATTCCACACTTCGAGAGGAACATACTGTTTTGTTCTATTGGTTGTCATTTGGGTTCTTATCTAATTTTAACATTTACACATAGTGTTGCTATGAACTTGCCTCTTGCTGCACATGTGCATAAATGACCTGGGTGTATACTTAGAATGTGCTGCTGGGTCACTGGGTGTGAATATCTCCAACGTTAGTAGATAGTGCCACAGTTGTTTTTCAAAGTGGTGGATCGATAATCTCACCAGCAGTGTGTGAGCGTGTCAGTTGTGCCAAAGCTTTGCCAATGCTTGTTAGTGTCAGCCCTTCTGTTTGCAGCCGTTTATACTACTGACATTTTCCTGATTACTAAGTCGAGCACGTTTCCTATGTTCATTAATTTTTCTGGATATTATATGTGAATTGCCTTCAAGTCCATTACCCACTTTTTTTGCTGAATTTATATACATTTTTTTAGTTGGAGTTTAGTTGCTTTAAGATGCTGTGTTCGTTTTCTGCTGTGCGACAGTGTGAGTGAGCTTTGTGCGTCACACCCCCTCCATGGTGAGCCCCCCGCGTGCCACCCCTCTGGGTCATCGCGGGGCACGGAGCTGAGGCCCCTGTGCTGTGGTGCAGGCTCCCACTGGCTGCATATTCCACGCGTGGTGGTGTCATACGTCAGTACTGCTCTCATCTGCCCCACCCTCTCCTTTCCCCACTGTGTCCATAAGCCTGTTCCCTAGGTCTGCGTCTTTTTTCCTGCCCTGAAATAGGGTCATCTGTACCATTTTTCTAGATTCCACATATATGTATTAATATATGATATTTATTTTCCTCTTTCTGACTTACTTCACTCTGTATGACAGACTCTAAGTCCGTCTACATCTCTGCAAATGACCCAGTTTCTTTCCCTTTTATGACTGAGTAATATTCCATTTGATATTTCCATGTGACAGAGTACCACATCTTTTTTATACATTCATCCATCGATGGACATTAGGTTGTTTGGTTTTTTTAACATAGATTTACAGGAAGTACATTTTTCAGTGGGGGAGCTCTACTTCCTTATCTCCATGATATCCTTTGTCCCCAGTTTTCTCATGACTTCACTGCTTCCTTCTCTATTGCTTGGGCGGCTGCCCCGCTCTGTCGATTCCTCAACATACTGCTCCCCAGGGCCCTCTCCTCAGCCAGTGTAGTCTCTCTCTACTTTCTCCCTACGGGGTCTCTCTCTACTCTCTCCCTATGTCATCCTCTCCATAAAGGCCGGGACACACTAGTGACTACCTCTCCGTCTTATCAATGACATTTTGGCCACAGATCTTTTTATCTTGATGTCTGCTGGGATTCTCCCTTCATTTGGCTGTCCCAGTAGCTGCTTGAGCTCACTGTGTCCCAAATCATGCTTGAGCTCACTGTGTCCCAAATCACACTCTTCATCTTTCTCTTTTCCTGCCCCTAAACCCTTCTCTCCCGTTCCTTTAGTCTCCAGCTCTGCTCATGCCATTGCTGATCACCTGAGCTATCCACCTGGGCATCTTTAACTTCTCTCTTTGCTCTCATCAAGTCAGTCTCTACATTATGTTGATCCCACCTTTTCAATCTTTTCTCCATCCCTAATTTGGGCCCTTCATCATTGCTTTCCTGGATTACTGCAACAGCTTCCTATTTTCAATCTTGTCTATTTCAGATATGTCATTTACTCAGCTGCCAGAGGGATCTTTGGAAATGCAAATTCCAGCCATGTTCATTCTCTTCTTAAAATCAATCTTCCAGTAGTACTCCGTTGGCTGCTAAGGACATCTAAGTTCTCTAAATGGCCTTCTGAAGTCTGGGCCTCGGTCTCTCAGAAGCACTCCAGGCAGTTCTGGGCAAGCGTCTGTAGCAAAATCAGCCTGATGGTAGTTCTCAGAGACAGGTGGGGCTTCTCAGCCTTGTGCCTTTGCTCACGTCGCTGGTCGCCTGGTTGCCCTGTCCTCCTCCAGGGTTGAACTTCATTTCACCTCCAGGAGATCGTATTCTTTAACTCTGTTCACCCCTGATCACTTACGCACATCTCTGCCATTACTTTAGCCATGTTATATTGAAGTCACCTGTTGGAATTTCATTTTCTGTTAAGACTATAATCCTTGAGGACAGAAATCATGCCTTGATTACCTACATTGCTTATTCTGAAACACATGGTCAGGTGTGAATAATTTATAGCATTTAATCTTCAAAAAAGTTTTGGAAATAATTGATTTAAAGTGTGTTTCTGCTGTGCAGCATGATAGCATTTACTCTTGTAGATAAGTAATGTGTCATGTGAATGAATGCAGTGGGTCTATCCGTACGAATCTGTGCCAACCTGGACACCGGGGAACTTGGGTATGAGGCAGTCCTCGGAGCACCACTGGGGAAGCGGTCTTTGGTACTGCAGGCAGAAATGCTGAAATGCTCCTTGAGCAGAAATTAAATATCTTACCAAGCCCTTCAGTCTAGGTTTGAGTTGACCCACTGGTTTTAGACACGTGGAAAAAATGAAAAATAACCATGAAATAAGATCTTAGAGATTCCAAAGACCTGGTTTCAGTGGTGGTTTTGGAGTGACTCTGTGTATAACCTTGGGCAGTTGGCATCACTCTTCTAGTTGTGAAAGTGCCTCAGTCAATTGCAATGTCTCCACAACCAATAATGTTCAATTATTGTTCATCACCAGGTCACTTATTCCACCCAAAGTAAGCAATATCATGAGCAGGTGAAAAAAAGAGTTGTTACAGTCTCATGTGGAGTCATATAAGTTTATTATCAACCAGGCCAGTGGGGTTTTCATTTGTAAATGGATCTCCGGTCCTGATATAAAATACAGTAAAGCAAATTTACAGCCTTTGTTTCCAGGCTGTGTCCTTAATCAGCCGGGAAGCATCCACCATTCCTAAAGGAAGGATCACAAATTCAGAGATGATTCTATGAGAGAGGGGGAGTCTGTTAGCCGGATGTTGAGGCTGTGTACATGTTTGTGTGTGTGTGATGTTAAGAAAAATCCATCATGTGTTTAATGCTGGAGAAGAGGGAAAAGCCGTAATCACTGCTCCTGCAGGAGCGTCCGCAATGCCCCTCTCGGGACATCATCTGACACCGACGGAGTTCCTTAACTGTTCCTGTGCTGGTCAAAGGGAAGAGCTGCTTTGAACCACGTTCCCTTCCTGAAATGGTATTCTTTCTGTACTTTGGAAGGTTTTAGCTTTAGAATTGAGCTTTCTTGTTCCACGATGACACTTCATAATCTTCTATGGTGTTTGTCGCATCTTCAATGAATATAACCATCTTTGAGTTTCAGCTGATTCTTTTTAAGAACCATTTCAAATATAACTAATTAACCTTTCTGCCTTTTCAAAAAGAATATGAAAACTAAGAGCCATATCTTTCATCTTGTCAGAGAGGAAATGAGGGGCTGGAAAATGGAGGCTGCCGTTAAATAAATGCACCTCGGAACTAAGAAAACAGCCCTGGTAGTCCTAGCCCCAGCCTTCTTCCTGTTCGAGTCCCCCCAGAGGCTAAGGAAGCAGGCCGCAGTGGACCTGTCAGCGGAACTGTGTGGGGGCTGGGATGTGACATGACCTGCTTCCCCTGCTGAGAAAGGGGTGCTGTTTAACATGCAATTGTTTGCTGCTCTCTTTGATGAATTTGGGCTGACTGTTCATAAGCCACCTGCACTTGGCGTTGGAAATCACTGGCCTAGATGAAATATGACTTTCAATTATGCCACAGTCAGAAAAGGTGAAATAAGAAAGCCATCTGGGCCGGGGGCGGTGGGTGGCAGTCAAGTTGTTTTTTATTAGAGTGACTTGGGCATGCGAGTGAATGTAGCATTCACACCTCACACATCCTGCCAACCCTTCTAATTTATTGTTGTGCCTCTCAGTTGCCCACAGAACCTCCCCTTCTATACTGTGGACACCCAGGCAAATGAAAATGCCAATCTTCCGCATCCCTGTCTTGCTGTATTAAGCGTGGGCTCAGCTCTGAGCAGTTTCTCTGGGGGAACTGGCTTGCCTTCCTTTAAGCACATCCAGGGAAAGGTTCACCTCACCTCTTGCTTCCATGTGGAAGGGTTAAAAGTAATAGCTCCTGTCACTTCCAGTAGCCTTGTTATAGGGAATATTTAGTGCTTGAGCCGGGATGTGGGAGTGATATCCTGGATGTGATAATGTCGCTTCCTGCGTCGGTGAACACGGTATTGATTGTAAGCTGTCAACCTTTTTGTATGCTTTGCGAGGCCCCCGAAGGCTCACTGCGGCTGGAAGCGTAATGCATCAGGCAGGCACACATGTGCTTTATTAACTAATGCTGCTATCTGAGCTCGGTCACTTGCTCTGAACACATCTTGGCTCACTGGCTTTCCATTTTTTCTTTTTCATTCCTTGGCTCATCTGAGCAGTCTTGTGATGACCTATACCAAACTTCCCTTAAACTCCCATGGGACTGTGCTCAGCTTGTAAACTTCCTGAGGGCAGAGGCTGTGCCTGTCTTTCTCACTTGTTTGTTCATTCACTCATTCAACCACTATTTTATGAGCACTTACCCTGTGCCAGACCCTTCTCAATGCTATGGGGATACCAGAGGGGGAGAATACCAGAGGGTGGTGCTAGTGGTAAAGAACCCACCTGCCAATGCAGGAGACCTGGGTTTGATCTCTGGGTTGGGAGGAATCCCTGGAGGAGGGCCTGGCAACCCACTGTAGTATTCTTGCCTGGAGAATCTCATGGGCAGAGGAGCTTGGCGGGCTACAGTCCATGTGGTCGCAAAAAGTTGGACACAATTGACTGACTAAGCATGCACAAACGCATTATGAGCCTGGCCCTTCTCAATGTTTTGTAAGAAGGGGGAGAATAAAGAATACCTTGGTTCTCCTGGAAGTTAGGGTGGTCAAGAAAGTCCTCTCCAAGGAGCTGACACTTGAGCTGAGTTTTTCTGTATACTCCCTGTGCCCGGACCATTCATATTTGCTGTGTTGTGGACCTATGATTCCTAGTTGAGCAGATCATAGTCTAGCTATAGGAGTGCCCTCCAGTGATATGTAAACCTCACTAAGGCCATGCATCGTTGTTTCTCATATCATGCATTGCTGTCCCTTGACCTTATGTCTTCTTACTTCTCTTGGTCTACATTCTTGTGTTTTATTGGTCAGTCATACCAGAACATTGTAAGTTCCTGCAATACACCATGCTCCTCTGCCTTTACCTAGACCATCTTAATACGCGGAGCACTCTTTTCTTCTCTCATCCCCTGGATAACTCATTCCCCACTTATCTTTCAGGCTTACTGTAGCCATCATCTCCTCTGGGGAACTTGTGGTCTGGGTTCCTTTGTATTCTCCTAGGAGGGCATACATGTGCCATTGTACAGTACTAAGAGAACACAAGCAAGAAACGTGTGTTGACTCTTTGTTGGCTAGGAATCTTCACATCTATTTGATAAGACGGGCCATTTTTACCCTTATTTTATCAGTAAGGTCGCTCAGCTTATAGTGGTGAAGTTTAGGTTTCAACCCAGGCAAGCATCCTGGGCCCTTTTCAAAATTTTTTACAAAATTTTATTTATTTGTTTTTGGTTGTACTGGGCCTTCATCGCTGTGCACAGGCTTTCTCTAGTTGCAGCGAGCGGGAGCTGTTCTTCGTTGTGGTATGTGGGCTTCTTATTGCGGTGGCTTCTCTTGTGTAGAGCATGGCCTCTAGGCTTGGGGGCTTCAGTAAAGTTGTGATGTGTGGGCTTAGCAGTTGTGGCACAGAGGCTTAGTTGCCCTGCATCATGTGGGATCCTCCTGGACCATGGATATTGAACCCACATTCCCTGCACTGGCAGGCGGATTTTTAACCACTGGACCACCAGGGAAGTCCCGGACCCTGGGCTCTTAACCTTCTTGATCTTCTACTGCTCTCATTGCCTGGGGGCTTGCTGGCTTCTTCCATGACCCCATAAGCCCTGTGAAGACAGGGACTGTCACGACTCCTTCCCTAAGACCACTCTAGCACAGGGCTTGGCATGACCAGTCTTTTAACTGTTTATTGAGGACTGAGCAAATGAATGCATGAAAATCACCCAGCTGAGAGACTGCTTACAGAGTGCCCCAACACTGCTTTTTACCTTTGCCAGTGAGGTAGTCTTCTCTCCTCGCTTCTGCTTCAGCCTTCCTGGGATTCCCTTTGACCTCCACGAGAACTTAATGTTTTGATTGGGAGGCTGTGTCTCACTAGCTAACCACAGCAGGAATCCAAGGACTTGTGGATGGTCCCACTTTATTGTGGTCTCAGGGTTCCCACACAAGGATGAGTTCAGGAGAAATGCCCTCTTCAACTCAAACCGACTACAGTAAGCCAAGTGATTGGGATTGCAACTGGGAGTTCTGAGATGGCACAAGGGGCTCTGGTGGGGAATAGTCTGTCCATCCAAGAGATCAGGCTTGACAGGGTAGGGAGTGGACTGGGAATCTGGAAACAATCACCAAACTCCTGTTTCTGATCCCACAGTGATCACTGCTTTTGAGTGATCTGAGTGATTCCTGCCTCACAGCATCTGAGGCAGGAATTGGTGGAGACACAGATCACCTTAGTTCTGCCACCAGCAGTTTAACCAATGGGGCGTGGAAGGTCTTAATTGGGGTGATGGTTAAACAGTAATAATAAGGTTAGGGTCAGGGGTTGGAGACCTCTGGGAGCCACTTGACCTCACTCTCTGCTTTGATGACAGAGGAAATTTGTTTTCCTGGTTAGCTGTCAGGCAATGTTTGGTTGCAGAGAGATGGTTTGTGAATATCCTCACTAGTGGAAAGAAACGACAAGATAGCTAGGCATTCCCTTGAAAGAAGTACAGGATCAGGGTCAGGGCAGGTCTAGATAAAACATCTGACGCAGTCACTCACAATGACTGTGTCACTTTTGAGTCTGTTCATCAACTAGAAAAATGGAATAGTGTATTTACCCATCAAGTGATTGTAAGGACTTAAAAAAGTGCCTTGCCCAACACCTGCTACCTAATAAGTGCTCATAATTATTGGTTTCCTTTTATTCCTTCCTTCCATCTATTTTTACATTTAAACAGTCCTTAGACATAGGAGTTTAATAAATATTTATTATTGGATGAATGAAAGAAATAAGGGGTAAGTCAGTTTTGGAAAATTGAAAATGTGTTTTAATAGAAGTAGAGAAATATTGATTTCATGCTCCCATGCCGAATCCATTCTTGCTTTAGTAACTCATATATGTTGTTCTCTCTTGGAAATGTGTGTGTGTGTGTGTGTGTTTTTGGCTGCACCATGGGCATCTGGAACTTTCCCAACCAGGTACTGAACCTAGGCCCCCTGCAGTAGAAATGCAGAGTCTTAACCCCAGGACCACCAGGGACGTCCATGTGTTTCATTTGTTGTTGAGAAAACTGCGTTGGAGCTCTGCTTAGGAGCTCTGCTTAGGAGTCACTTATTCCAAGAAACTTTTTCTTAACTACCAGTCCTCATGAGTTAACCATTTCCTTCTCTGTATCATTTCTGCACTGTATACATTGTAAATATGTCCCCAACACACATGGCTATCATCTCTGGGAGGGTGGTGACCAGTGGCTTACACATGTCAGGAACCCCAGCCCTGTGCCTAGGGGTGATACATACCAGGAGCTCAATAAATATTTAACCTTGATGAACTTACAGGATGTTACCGGAACTTGTTTTCTAATTTGTAACTTCCATCTCTCTCTCTCTCTATGTATATATTCTCCTCTCTCTTTTTGCAAACACACACACACACACACACACACACACACACACACACAAACACATGAGATGGGGAGAGAGGATAAGAACTCTGACCAAAATGTCTGGCTTTGGCAGTTGTGAACTGTACAAACTTAGTCGAGTTATATCATCTCTTTGTTCCCTTATTTGTAAAATGGGAACAATTATGTATCTGTGTCTAGAGTTTTGGAGGTAAATGAATTAATACTTGGGAAATTTGTAGAACAAAGCTGGCCCATAGTAAACATTCAGTAAGTGTTAGCTACCCTCATATATAAAAAACAGTATTTTAAAAACTCTAGCTTTAGAGTATGAAACTTTGAGTTGGAGACCTGGTTCTACCACTTACTGGCTATGTGCCTTAGGCTACATTGAAAACTTGAGTCTATTTCCTCAGTGGCAAAAATGGAAATAACCCTGGCATGGATCTCATGGGGTTCAGAGAAGGAGATGAGGAGAAATCAGTCATATGTCCTCAGTGAATATTGTTGCTGTTGCTATTCTGTGGGGTTTTAAGCTTATCAAAGCAGTTATAAACAAATGAGTTTCTTGTGTCCCTTATCATCATTCCATGAGTGAGGGCTGATGGCTTTCTGACCGTTTTACAGGTGATGTGACTGATACAGGCACTGAATAACTTGCCCAGGGCGCCCAGTTACTCCACAGAGCCAGGAGCAGGATCTGCATTTCCTGTGCCCTCGATCCATGTTCTTTCCATTGACCAGGCGAGCCATTCCCATGGAAAGTGGCTCCTGAGACTTGACTTAGACATGCAGGGGCAAGAGGACAGTTAAGGTGTGACAGGCACAGTGTGTGACTGTTTCCCAGGGGTGAACCAGGGGCTGCTGTGTCTTTGAGGGTCGTGTTAAGACACACCATCCTCATCCACACACGGCCATAATGGAAGAAGACAAATTAGGAAGGTCTCCTCTATTCAGGCTGTGGACTCCAGTGTCCTCACAAAGCTTTATTATTAGGCCTACTAGGGCCTTCCTGACTCTTGGAGGCAGTCAGCAGAGGGGCTGATGAAAGAATGGGGCCCAGGGTTGGGGGTTCAGAGGGAAGCTTTGGGTAGTTGCTCTGTAGGTTTGAAGGAAAGGAAATGGTCTCCCACATTGTCGGTGATGAAGCATTTGAGGGTCTAACTTTTATTATAATGGGCCCTGCAGGTTCAAAAGAAATACAAGTGAGACAGTTGACTTGCTTCATCGGGTCACTGAACTAAAAGAATTGCAGTTTCACCTTTGTTCCTTTCATTGACAACTGTTTCACCTTACATGTGCTGGTTGCCTAATGCATATTGAGTTAATTACGAGACCAATGAGAGGTTGAGAAATACTCCCCTGCCTCCCTAGTACCAGACAGAAGACTGAAGGCAGAAGCCAGACATTAAGGAGTTAGGAAGCACAGCGGTTCCTACTGCCCGTTCACCTATGGACACCCCATTGCTTCATGCTGCCTTGTGTCTTCCTTCTTTGTTTTGTTCAAACTCATCTTTTTCCTCTGGAAGTGTGGATGTCTGCCAAAGTTCAGCTTTTGAACTGCTTGTTAAAATATCAGGAATGGACTGTTGCCCCAGGAACAGACTATTGCTGCAGGGCAGGCATCTGACAGCCCAACAAGCTGTTGAAAAGGTGGTAAGTCAGCTTCCACATAACTCTGAGTGTCAGCTGGAAAAGGGACTGACTTCTAGGCACCATCAGCCAAGATCACCAGCACTGGGGTGGAAGAAGATGGCAAGTGTAAATACCTGGTTCCATAACCGGCACAGAGCAGGTCATTGCTAAAGCATGGTGGTGGGCGCTGGTCTCTAGGGCCTTCCCCTCCTGTTTCCACATATGAGTCGAGGATGTTGGCTCTGGTGCCTCCTTTGTTTGGGGTAATGGGGAAGATGGTGGCCCTCTGTTCTTAGCATTGATGTCGTCTGCAAATTCCTCCTACTCTGCAGATCTCAAACTGTACATCTGTGTGCTGAAGGCACTGGGTTTGTGTACGAGCTTTGAGGTAAAGGCCACAGATAGGCTGTAGGTGGGCCTGTGAACCCCTTAAAGCCGTGACCAGAATTGTTTATGCATGTGTTCTGAGAAGCAAGCTTGACTCCCAATTTGTACTGACCATTGCAAGTCTCTAATGCCTCCAAAAGCTTCAGTGTTCTGCAGCATCAGAACTCAGTGTTCCCCAAGTTTGGTAAGCATGCATCCTGGGGTTCACAAATTGCCTGTAGGTGGTGAATGGGTGCATGTTTGTTTCGTTAATGGTTATGTGACTCTTTTAGTGTTAGAACAAAACATTAAAGCTGACATTTCAAGAACATTCTTTGTTGGGAGGAGGCTGTGTCTTGCTTTTAGAAAAGGTGACTTAAGTGTGAAATGAGTAACAGTATAAAGGTAGGTCGATGCTAAATTTAGAGGAACAATGATTCATCCTGTCAGCTGGTTCAGATAGAGGGGCTGAGTCTTAAGGAAGCAGAGAAAAGGCCATGAGGGAGTTGATGGTCAGCTCAGGACAGGAGCCTGCTGGCCCTTCTGTCTGTCCTGATACCATGATTCTGTGTGAGTTGGAGAAGTTTCTGTGGCTTTCTTGGATCTCCTCCAAGAACCTGGTCCCCATCAGGCCAGGAATCCTGCCCAGAGAGTTTCCACCAGGACTTTTATTGCAGGAAAGATAAACACGGAGAAAAAAGGCATGTCTTCATCCATATGCTCCCTCAGTTTTGAGATGTGCTTTTTCATATTTTAACGTTTCTGAAATTGAGCCGCGTCTTACAAAAGTGTTCGCTTAAGTAGATAGTTATTTCCTTGCCAAAAAGCTGTTATTAAGTGGGTAATAGCTTAGCCTTGAAAGATAGTTCTTTCACTATTTTTCTCTCTTCCAAAACAAATTACACTTGAAAGTTGGGACTTCTAATAAATATACAAAGTGAAAGAAAATTTCTCTTTATAAGGAAAATCCTCCTCTCAAGTCATTTCCTAGTCACTAAATGCAAGTCAGGGGAGATGAGTCATGGTGAGAGGAATGGAGACATGGGGCCCAGGCCCGGCTTGGAGGACCTCCCACTTCCTCCCTGAGCCTCCGTTTCAAATTTCTCCATCTTTTGAATTAATTTAGTCTCTTTCCCAGAGGTGCACCACAGAGAAACTTCTGGAAGTTACATGTCTGGATCCTCAATGGCAGGGGGCGGAAGTGGGTGAGGGGGGTGCTGAACCAGCCTCTACAGTTTCAAGCAGACTTCACTTTGATGTCAAAGCTTCTTGATTCCCCCATATTCCATTTCTGTAGAAGAGTCCTCTGGTCTGTGTTTTTGGTTAGTAAACTTATGGTGGGTCAGAAGCACTTGAATAGCCTTTACAGAGCAGCGTTTTCCATTGGCTGTTTTTGTTCTCGCTGTAGTGGAGATAGACTGAGTGTTACTTTGGGTTACAAAACCCAGGAAAGGGGGCGGGGGCTGCTTTGGGAGACACATTTTCTCAGGGAGGTGCCCCAGCCCATCAGCTTACTGCTGCATTTAGAAGCCAGATCATAAACAACAAGGACTCGGCCTTTAGAAGTCAAGGGAATAAATAAGCTGGAAAAGGGTGAAGGGAAAAAGCCAAGGAACGTGTAAGTAGAGGATTATATGGAGCCATTTAAAATGACAAAAAGCAAGAGTAACAAAGCGACAGATGGAATGTGGCCCCACAGGGCCCTGCCAAGCTAACTCTGAGAAGCGATGTGTTCTCTTGATGTCCCCTGAAGCATTCACGGGGTTTCCTGGCCAAATTCTCAGGCTGTTTCTATGGCGCTTACAAAGAAAGAATATAGCATTGTTGATGTGGTCCTTTCCCCTTCCCATTCTGCATCCTCTTTGCAGCCTCGTGAAATAAATCTCTGGCTCAAGCGAAATCATGAAAAAGAAAATGGAAAAAAAAAAAAAGTGCTGTAGGAGCAGGGGGGTGCTGACTGGTTCTGATTTGTCAACAAACAAGAATTTCTCTAAGAGTAAACGGTGTTTATTTTTCATTGAATTTTTTTTCAATCAAATGGAATTGCTTAATTAAAAAAAACTTATCTCTTTTCTCTTTAAATACTACAGACAACCTCATTTTATCTCAGCAGACACCTAGAAACAAAACACTGGACCCACCAGAGCAAACGGGGCAATAAAAGCATCAGAAATTCAAGTCAACTATGGAAGAGTTACTGTTAGCTGGCAGCTCTCAATTCTAAACAGAAGTGTCCCAGAACCTACTGGGTTTGACAAAAGTTTCTTAGAACTGGGGATGTGGGAAGGTTGGACTCCATGGACTTCTATTCCAATTGTCTCCTGCAGAGGGAAATTAAAGTCGATGCATCAAATGAACACCCAAAGAAACATTTAAAAACGTGTTTGACTAGTATTCAGTATGTGAGATTATTAAGTAATAACTTGTCCTCCTAGTTAACCTTGTCCTGGAATATATATAGGTTATTTGTAGCCGCCACTGCTATAATATTTTCTGAAGGATGCCAAGCTGTATGCAAGATCTTTTTGCTAAAGTCCAGACTGTCGACACTGATCTCATCTTTTCTCCGCTTGCCCCCCACGCACACTTTGCGTGGTTTTAGGATAGCTCGGGGTTTGCTGTTTTCCCTCGAGGCCTCAAGGGTGACATCGCGTTTGGTGTTTCGGTCAAACATCCTGAAGAAGTTGTTGTAGGAGCCTGTCATGATGACGCTGCAAGGCAGAGAGGAAACAGGGAGTGACTGAGTGCCGTAGACGTAGACTTTCTACAGCTAAGAGACCGAACACCGCAGCAGGCTTTGTAGTGTGACCAGTGACTTTAGAAGCACTAAGGAAAGCAAGCTCTTGGGCTGGGTGAAGGGTGATGGTAGCCCTCTTTGTTATTTATCAATAGATTCCTTTAGGATATTTTGTTCCATAAGTCAGTCTAGTGGTTTTAAGGATCCCAGCCCACCTCCTTCACATCAGGATTCTGAGGCTGCAGTCAAGTCATGAGAATAGGAACGCTGAAAATAGCTGTCCTTGTATCGTGTTCGTTTAGAGCCTGGCGGTCGTAGGAGTGACTGTGCTGCCCGACTGATAAGGCTTTCTGGCATCAGCACACTTTCTGGCATGTGCCCTCTTCCCGCTATGAACTAGATCGAAATTCTGCCTTTTCTGAAAACTTATCTAAAAAATGGATCTCATCTTGGTCTTGGGAGGGAGTAAACAAAAATTAGAATTTTAAAAGGATGTAGGATGAGGAAATAAGCCTTTGTAGTGGACTTACAGATGGTTGCCTACTTTTCTACAAGAGCTATCCATTCTCAGGAGTATCTCTCATTGATAAAGAGAGCAGGGGGTGCCAAGAGCCTCTCAGAAGCCATGGACCAACTCTACTTAATGGTGACAGGCCAAGGGAAACATAATGTCCCTCAAGCAGCACCCTCTTATGGCTGACCCCCGGAGAGGTGGGCTTGGCCTTATTTGTGGGTGAGGCTCCAACTGGCTGGTTAGGATGGGAGAACACTGCATCTCGTTGTCTTGGGTTAGAGGAAGGTGAAGGAAAACTGACAAGACTGAGCCCTGGCCAGGGGGCTGAGTTTTTGGGTATTTGTTAGTTGTCCCGGAAATTAATCAAGGGCTAGATTTTGTTACCCTGGCCTGGGAAACCGATGCCATGAAATGTGTGTATCTGTCATAGGGTAAGCAATTATCATCTCATCACGTGAGGGTGCTGGGTGCTTTACCCCTAGCCTCATTTCCTTTTCCATCATTCCATGTTAAGGGATTTAAACAGGAGGAAAATGAGTGCATGTATGTTTCCACACAGCCAGTAAATAGCCAAGTTGGGCCTCCAGCCCACATCTGCCAATGCTGGAGCACAAGCATTAAGCCATTTGGCCTTATTGCTTCCCACGCACTGACCTCTGCTTCCATTACCACCACCCGACTTGTTTTTAAACCGTAGGAGAAAGTCTTTTTTTGGGGAAAAAAAAGTAATCTCAACCTTATCTGGACCAAAAATAACATTTTCTCGGTTATGGAAAGAATCTGTAATGTGGTGGAAAGAATGTTCATTTTAGGATTTAAATTCTTCCTCTTGTCTCTACTACTTACAGTGATCTGCCCAAGCTCCTGAACTAGTATCCGGCTGAGTCTCAGTTTCCTCAGCTGTAAAATGGGGACAGTGAAAGTAATTTTGATGGATGGTGGTCAGGATTAAAAAATCATGATGTGTGAAAGTACCTAGTAGGTATAGGTTTTGAGTCTTGGTTCAGATAGAAGGGGAACTTGAACAAAAAGAACCACAAATATTAAAAAAAATCTATTCATAATGAACAACGAATAAATTACCGATGGAAATTAAAATAACAGGGCAGGGATAGCTACTTTTCCTCTGAGGGTCTTTGTTCAACTAAGTAACAGTTGCTTTGCTCTGGGCCCTCTGGCCTCCACCAACTGGGTGGTGTGATCTGGGTCGTCTACCATGTGGTGATTCCTTCTAGGCCTGCTGAGTGGAAGGCTGGTTTTGGATCACTGGCCCAAAAAACCCAACAGGGGTCAGAGAGGTAGAGCCTGTGCTCACTAGAAGCTCACCCTTCTGAATGCTTTGCAGTGATAGAATTTCCCTGCTTTTCAGTAGGACTGCTGGTGCTGCCTTCACTAAGGAACAGCCCCTGGTAGCCTGGGCTGGCTTCTGGAAATCACAGCAGCATCTATTCGTCAAGCCAAAAAGAAACTGCAGGGAGGTAATAGGAAGTACTGTTGAAACCAAAGGCCTCAAATAGTCATAAATCCCTTTGAGGGCACAGAATAAATGAGGCTGATGAGAATTCAGTTCATGACTACCAGGCCTCAGGCCAGTCTCTGCTGGCAGCTCGAGGGATAACTTCCCATCCAGACAGTACACTTTACAGTCATTGGAATGGTTCATCCTCAAAATTTGCCAGGGGAGCTTCATTTTAGGTGTATGCACCCAGCTCTGGGAGGGTCTTGCTTGTATAAGGTAGGATTTTTTGTGAGGTTAAAGGGTCACCTGACCTAGTTCTGAAAGAGGAGTCCAGGATCTTAGCCATCACCTGTTCCTTTCCAGACTTGACCTCGAGGTCACCTGCTGTGACCTGGTGCTGCCCTGCCAGGCCTCAGGGCTGATTCTGATGGCTCTTTGGTTGCACCCCCTTAGTATACATGGCCCAGGGCCAGTGCAAGGAGAGGGCCCCCCGTGGAAGGTTCCCAGCCACCAGACCTTTCTTACCTGTCTGACCCATTCCACACACACTCAAATTTGTCAAAAATGCAGTCATTTTCATAGAGGGAGCACAGCTTGCTGCGGAGGTAGTCGTGAACCTGGAGGGGCAGGGAAAACATATTAAGAGGGTGTTAATTATTAGTATTTTAAAAAATGATTCCTCTGTGAGAAGCTCCTCTTTGGATGGGAGCTGTTCATTCTTCCAGTGTAAATGTGGCTTGAATCAGATAGTTCTGGGTCTTAGCCCTTCTCAGCCTTGGGGCTTTAAGACGGTTTGGTGAGTTGTTTACATGGCACATGTGGATTAAACAAACTCGCTTATATAGATGGTGGCATAGAACTGGGCCCAGTAAGTAGGGGATTCCCATTTTCTATGCCTATTTATTTTTTACTTTTGGTCAGTATCTTTTAAAAAACTTAATTTATATTTTGCCATGCAGCAGGGCGTGCGAGATCTTAGTTCCCCAGCTAGGGATTGAACACATGTTCCCTGCAGTGGAAGTGCAGTCTTCACCGCTGGACCACCAGGGAAGTCTAAGCCCATTTAGACAGCACCATTCATTCAGCCTTTTATTCAATAAATATTTGTTGAATGCCAGCTCTATACTTGGGATAGAGCCATGAACAGAATACCCTTGGGGTGCTTTCCTTCCAGTGCTGGGGAAGAGACTGTGTAGCCAAGTAAATACATAAGATATTTTCTTTTTTTTTTTGATTTTTAAACTTTATTTGTTAACTGGAGTATAATTGCTTTACAGTGTTGTATTTCTGCTGTGAAATAACAAGTATAAGATATTTTAGATGGTGATAAAATGAGAACAAAAAAAAGTGGAAAAAGGGTAGTGGGAGCTCTGAGGGATTATTTATACAGGGCGAGTAGAAGTTCACCTGAGAAGGCGACACTGGAGCAGGAACCTGGAGAAAATGAGTGCATCTCAGTGGTATCTGGGGAAAGGCTTTCCAAGGATAAATGAAAGTGTTAGTCACTCAGTCGTGTCCAATTCTTTGTGACCCCATGGACTGTAGCCAGGCTTCCCTGTCCCTGGAATTCTCCAGGCAAGAATACTGGAGTGGGTTGCCATGTCCTTCTCCAGGGGATCTTCCCGACCCAAGGATGGAACCTGGGTCTCCTGCATTGCAGGCAGTTTCTTTACCACTGAGCTACTAAGCATTGAGAACAGCTAATACAGTGGCCCAGAGGCAGGAGTCCTGGAGGCAGTGGGGTAGAGGGTGGCAAGGAGCAGAGTGGGGGGCCTCAGCGTGTGCCAACCAGTTCCCATAGGGCCCTTACTCTGAGTGATGTGAACAGACATCATGGGACGGGTGCTGCGCCTGCCGTATTGTGACAGACTGTAAGCCCCTGCAGGGCCAAAGGCCGGGTGTAACCTGCTCAACTGATGATGGTTTGGACCAAGGTGAGCAGTGGTGGGAGGTCGTCAGAGTCTTGCCGAGTTTGGAAGGACAGTTGATAGGACTTGCGGATGGAGCCACTGTCAAGTGTGGAGAGGAAAATGAGAGTCAGAGATGGCTCCTGAATCGTGCTTTTGAGCAAGCGGAAGGATGGAGTGGCCATGTTCACTTTGGGTTTGGATAATTTGGATATGTCTGTGCAAGGGGGAATGCCCAGTAGATGCTGGTGTGCACAGTGCAGCCCTGGATTATGTGGCAATCCTTTCCTGGTTCATTTTTCAGTGAAATAAGAAGCAAGGTTATCGGCTGAGCGTGAAAAAGGCCAGGGGCGGGGAGGTTGTTGGCAACAGTGCTTGGCTCCTGGAAGGCACTGAGGGCTGCTTGAAGTTGTTGAATGTGAATTTATTTTTTATTTATTTTTTTTAATTAATTTTTTAAATTTAATTTTAAAATCTTTAATTCTTACATGTGTTCCCAAACATGAAACCCCCTCCCACCTCCCTCCCCATAACATCTCTGTGGGTCATCCCCATGCACCAGCCCCAAGCATGCTATATCCTGCGTCAGACATAGACTGGCGATTCAATTCTTACATGATAGTATACATGATAGAATGCCATTCTCCCAAATCATCCCACCCTCTCCCTCTCCCTCTGAGTCCAAAAGTCCGTTATACACCGCTGTGTCTTTTTTCCTATCTTGCATACAGGGTCGTCATTGCCATCTTTCTAAATTCCATATATATGTGTTAGTATACTGTATTGGTGTTTTTCTTTCTGGCTTACTTCACTCTGTATAATCGGCTCCAGTTTCATCCATCTCATCAGAACTGATTCAAATGAATTCTTTTTAACGGCTGAGTAATACTCCATTGTGTACATGTACCACAGCTTTCTTATCCATTCATCTGCTGATGGACATCTAGGTTGTTTCCATGTCCTGGCTATTATAAACAGTGCTGCGATGAACATTGGGGTACATGTGTCTCTTTCAATTCTGGTTTCCTCGGTGTGTATGCCCAGCAGTGGGATTGCTGGGTCATATGGCAGTTCTATTTCCAGTTTTTTAAGGAATCTCCACACTGTTCTCCATAGTGGCTGTACTAGTTTGCATTCCCACCAACAGTGTAGGAGGGTTCCCTTTTCTCCACACCCTCTCCAGCATTTATTGCTTGCAGATTTTTGGATCGCAGCCATTCTGACTGGTGTGAAGTGGTACCTCATTGTGGTTTTGATTTGCATTTCTCTGATAATGAGTGATGTTGAGCATCTTTTCATGTGTTTGTTAGCCATCCGTATGTCTTCTTTGGAGAAATGTCTATTTAGTTCTTTGGCCCATTTTTTGATTGGGTCGTTTATTTTTCTGGAATTGAGCTGCATAAGTTGCTTGTATATTTTTGAGATTAGTTGTTTGTCAGTTGCTTCATTGAATGTGAATTTATTTTTTAAAACATTTTGTCTATGCCACCTTTGTTGTGGCACTCGGGATCTTTAGTTGGGGCATGCAGACTCTTAGTTGTGGCATGATCTAGTTCCCTGACCAGGGATTGAACCCCAGCCTCCTGCATTGGGAGTGCAGAATCGTAGCTGCTGGACCAGTAGGGAAGTCCCCAGGTATGAATTTTATTTTTTTATTTATTTTCAATTTTTAATTTGAGGCTAATTACTTTACAATGTTGTGGTGGTTTTTGCCATACATTCAAATGAATCAGCCATGGGTGTACATGTGTTCCCCATCCTGAACCTCCCTCCCACCTCCCTCCGCATCCCATCCCTCAGGGTCATCTCTGTGCACCAGCCCTGAGCACCCTGTCTCATGCATTGAACCTGGATGGGCAATCTATTTCACATATGACAATATACATGTTTCAGTGCTATTCTCTCAAATCATCCCACCCTCGCCTTCTCCCACAGAGTCCAAAAGTCTGTTTACATCTGTGTCTCTTTTGCTGTCTTGCATATAGGGTCATCGTTACCATCTTTCTAAATTCCACATATATGTGTTAATATACTGTATTGGTGTTTTTCTTTCTGGCTTACTTCACTCTGTATAATAGGCTCCAGTTTCATCCACCTCATTAGAACTGATTCAAGTGTATTCTTTTTAATGGCTGAGTAATACTGCATTGTGTATATGTACCACAGCTTTCTTATCCATTTGTCTGCTGGTGGACATCTAGGTTGCTTCCATGCGCTGGCTATTGTAAACAGTGTTGCGATGAACATTGGGGTACACGTGTCTCTTTCAATTCTGGTTTCCTTGGTGTGTATGCCCAGCAGTGGGATTGCTGGGTCATATGGCAGTTCTATTTCCAGTTTTTTAAGGAGTCTCCACACTGTTCTCCATAATGGCTGTACTAGTTTGCATTCCCACCAACAGTTCCTTTTTCTCTGTACCCTCTCCAGCATTAATTGTTTGTAGATGTTTTGATAGCAGCCATTCTGACCACTGTGAGATGGTACCTCATTGTGGGTTTGATTTGCATTTCTCTGATAATGAGTGATGTTGAGCATCTTTTTGCGTGTTTGTTAGCCACCCAGATGTGAATTTCAAATAAGTCTGGTCAGCATGGTTGGGTGTTTCTCTCCAGCTGCATTCAGCAACTCAGGTGAGTATGGCAAGTAGGCCGATGATTGAGGCTTGGAGCATAGTAATCTGGGTGCCATTTTCAGTTCTTCCTGAGATCCATTGTGGGGAGTGGTAATGACGTTAGGCATACGTAATATGCCAGCTTGTTATTATTAGCCGGGCTCTTTATCCATAAGATCTCATCTCATCTCTAATATCATCTTAGGTTGTGGGTACTATCATTCTCCTCACTTTAATGGAGCGTGCACTGCAGCGAATGACATCATGTGTCCAAGATCAGACAGCAGAGGAAATGACAGAATGGGAAGTGAACCAGGGGTCTGGGTTCTGGCGCACCTGCTCCTGCCAGCTCTAGCAGTCTGCCTCCCACTCGCTCTGCCTCATTGGCCTCGCCTTATGTAGAGGCTCAGTCCTAGACAGCTGGGATGATGAACTGAAGTGAGGCCAAGAGGCAGGCAGAACTGGGTAAAGGCAGAAAGATGTCATGGAAAGCACAGTTTGCCTTGGTTTAGATGAAGAGTGATGGTTCATGATCTCTCTCTCTGCAGCCTGGGCCCCTCTCCTCCCTTGCGCCAGGGTTCTGTCAGATGCTGAGCTCAGAGGCTCAGCTGTGTGCTTAGCCCTGGGCAGAGGAATAAGGTCAGATTCATTCCATGTTCCATTAGATGTTTGGGATATTTGAAAAGCTCTTATTTGGACAGAGTAAAGATTTCTAACTCTCCAAATTAACTTCCTTCACCCTTACACTCGTGTTCCCAAATAGCTCTGGTCCTTTTCCAGGGTATCTGCTTCAGGGTTATGGTGACAAGTGAATCCATTGGCAGCTGGGCTTATGGCTTTGTTAGATGGGGAGAATGAGGGCGAGGCTTGTGTCCTAAGCTTCGGAATTCTGCCATAAATTAACTCACTGTCCTCCCTTCCTCTCCTACCACCTCTTGTGCCTATTAGGAGTGTCTCAGATCTGATAGGGAAGGCCATTTTGTTTGTAGGGCCATTTCTGCTTGTTGAAGTTCTCTAGTTATTGTGAAGAATCTTTAAGTAAAGCAGAAGAGTCCCAGGACAAAGAGAGGGCTGATGCTAGATCTTCACAAACTTTTTCTAAAAAGGGCCAAATTGTAAATATTTATACTTTGTGGGTCAGGTAGCCTCAGTTACAACTATCCAACTGTACCTTTGTAATGCAAAAGTAGCCATAATACATAAATGAATGAGTTAAGAGATGTGTTTCCAATAAGACTTTATTTACAAATACAGGTGGCAACTTCTGGGTCATAGTTTGCCTAACACTTGACTATAAGTCTTGACTCTAATTCCCTTTCTCCCCAGTTAGCAGACTGTTTCCTTGAAAGAAAGGGATGGGGGAGGTAAGGACATCCACTGGGGTCACACTTTTCTTCTGATGGTTGGAAGATATTGACCTCAAGAATTGATCTATTTTCTAGAAAGCAAGCCTAATTCTTGCCTTTATCATTGACTTGCTTCCAAGATCTGTGTAATAGAGGGAGACGAGGAGGAGTGGGCTTCTGAAGGGGAACAGAGGCAAGCTGAAATTAATCCAGTAGGCAAAGGAAGCCACGTTTGTTATCCTCATACTTGAGATCTCCTACCTTTTGGGGGAAAAAGATGAGCAAAAGAGATCCTCTTTTAAATTTTATCTCTCCCTACTCCTTCCTTTTATCTGTTATGGGGCACTTTTTTTTTTTTCAATATTTCCTCAAACTTTTATTTATTTTTTTGAGGACCATCTTTTAATTGAAATTTTAGTTGAGTTACAGTGTTGTGTTACTTTCAGGTATATTTTTATTCAGATTGTTTTCCCTTATAGGTCATTACATAAAATATTGAGTATAGTTCCCTGTGCTATACAGGAGGACTTTGTTGGTTGTATCTTTTATCTTCTATATGCTGCTGCTGCTGCTAAGTCGCTTCAGTCGTGTCCGACTCTGTGCGACTCCATAGACGGCAGCCCATCAGGCTCCTCCGTCCCTGGGATTCTCCAGGCAAGAACACTGGAGTGGGTTGCCATTTCCTTCTCCAGTGCATGAAAGTGAAAAGTGAAAGTGAAGTCGCTCAGTCGTGTCCAACTCTTAGAGACCCCATGGACTGCAGCCTACCAGGCTCCTCCGTCCATGGGCTTTTCCAGGCAAGAGTACTGGAGTGGGGTGCCATCTTCTCCTTATCTTCTATATAGAGTAGTGTAAATATGTCAATCCCAAACTCCTAATTTATCCCCCCTGCCTTTTTCCCTTTGGTAACTATAAATTTGTTTTCTATGTCTGTGTGTCTATTTCTGATTCATATGTAAGTTCATTTGTATTATTTTTTTGTAGAGTCCACATATAAGTGATATCATGCAATATCTTTCTCTGACTTATTTTGCTTAGTATGATAATTTCTAGGTCCATTCATGTCATTGCAAATGGCATTATTTCATTCTTTTTTTGGCTGAATATGTATATGAATCTGCCTGCCAATGCAGGGGAGGCAGGTCTGTGGGTTCGATCCCTAAATAGGGAAGATACTCTGGAGAAGGAAATGGCAGCTCACTCTAGTATTCTTTCCTGGGAAATCCCACAGACAGAGGAGCCTAGTGGGCTACAGTCTATGGTATTGTAAGAGTCGGACATGACTTAAGTGACTAAACCACCACCACATGTATATATACACACCAATCTTTTTCTTTATACCAATATGTCTTTCAAAATTCCATTCATCTGGAATTTTGTCTTACAGAAACACCACAGGTGAGTGATAAATATCAAAACATGTGTGCTTTGGAAGTGTGGGTCCCTTAGTGGAGGAACCTCATTACCAAGAACTCTATAACTAAAAGTCAGGAAGGATTCAAGGAGAGAACCTAGTCTGAGCCCTTATTTTCTCCTCTCAGTATCTATGTTCCCGGGAACTTCTGGCAACTCCAGGTGAGGACATCTACAGGAGAAGATCAGTAACTATGAAGGTATGCTGCATAGAATAACATACATACATACATACATACATATGTATATATGAAAGTGAAAGTCACTCAGGTCCGACTCTTTGCCACCCCATGGACTGTATAATCCGAGGAATTCTCCAGGAGAGGATATTGGAGTGCCTAGCCTTTCCCTTCTCCAGGGGATCTTCCCAGCCCAGGGATCGAACCCAGTTCTCCTGCATTGCAGGCGGATTCTCTACCAACGGAGCCCCAGGGGAAGCGGTCTCTCTATATGTGTGTGTATATATCTTCTGTCGTAAAGAGAAATCTTAGGCAGAGAACATCAACCATTCACTATCAGAGGAGAGAAACAAGTAAGACACAGACACAAAAAGCATCTAGAGGGCAAAGTAAGAGGGAACTTAAGACTCATCCTATTAGCTGTTTCTCTCTTCATGTTTCAAATATTGTTTCTTTGCTCTGTTCCTATGAGCTTGGGCATGACACTCTTAACACTAGGCTGAGTCTCCCAACACAGAGATTCTTACATAATGTACTTGTGGAGCCTGCTGTGTATAGCTGATAGACCACTCTAGCCTGGCAAGATTAAACTCTGTTGCTTTGTTCTTCTATTTCAGGGGTTGACAAATTTTTTCTGTGAAGGGTCAGACAATAATATTTTAGGCTTTGTGAACCATAGGTCTCTGTCACAATGACCCAGCTCTGCCCTTGGAGCATGTAGGCAACTGTAGACAATAGGTAAATGACCAGGTGTGACTGATTCAATGAAACTGTTTTTCCAAAAACAGATGCAGGGCTAGATTTGGCCCGCAGGTTTGTCAACTCCTGTTCTATAGGAGAATGTGAAAACAGCTCATTATATTTAAGTCTGCAGCTTCTTATTCTTGGAAACATGCTTGAGATCAGCTGATGGATATATTAAGAGACCTAGGAGTATCACCTGTATGTCTCCCTGCTCAGGGGAGGCAAAAATAGCTGATGACAGAATTCCTAAACACTGGCCCAGTCCTTAAAATGTTTAAATTTTATTTTTATTTACATTAGAGTATAGTTGATCCCCTGTGCTATTCAGTAGGACCCTCTTCATTGTCTGTTTTATATATAGCAGTGTGTACATGTTAATCCCAAACTCCAATTTATATATTTAATATTCCCTCCTTTCCCATTTTGTATACATACATATCTACTTTTTATCATTCTTTTTTCTTAGAGATTATTACATAATATTGAGTATAGTTCATGTAGATTCATGTTGGTTATCTCTTTTATATAAAGTAGTATGTATGTATCAAATTCTTAATTTATCCTTTCCACCCTTTCTCCCGTAACCAAAATTGTTTTCTATGTCTGTAGGATTACTTGTTTTGTATATGAAATTTCATTTGTATAATTTTCTTTTAGAACCTCCATATAAATATCGTATTTGTCTAACTCTGGCTTATTTAGTATGATAATCTCTGCATGCATCCATGTTGCTGCAAATGGCAATATTTCATTCTGTTTTTACAGCTGAGTATTAATTCCATTGTGTGTGTATGTACACACACGCACACATATACACCTTATCTTCCTTATCGATTTATCAGTGACAGATGATGGACATCTAGGTTGCTTCCATGTTTTGGCTGCTGTAAATAGTGCTGCTATGAATACTGCAGTGCATATTTCTTTTTAAATTATGGTTTTCTCTGGATATATGCTTGGGAGTGGGATAGCTGGATCACGTGGTAACAGTCTTTTTAGTTTTTTAAGGAACTTCCACAGTGGCTGTACCAGTTTACATTCCTACCAATGGAAAGGAGCACTTTTAAGGGAAGGCATACATATGAGTGTGCTGAGCAGGGAGAAACACTTGGTTAAGCAGGTTTCTGTAATGCAGGCTTCTTAAAGTTCTGCAATAATCAAGGAATTATAACATTATAAGAGCGAAATAGAATATTAATTCAGTATATTCACTCCAAATTTATATTTTTGGTAGTGGGTGTACCAAATAGTGCAATGAAGATAAGTAGGATTGAAGAGGGCAGAGCAATGAGGGTTATCATTTGGGCAGTGGTGTTTCTTTTAAGATCTAGCTCAGCCTGTCCCCTTCTTTATGATCCATTGCTGACCATTCCCCTTTGGCATTTGTCTTAACAGAAACACCACAGGTGAGTGGTAAATATCAAACCATGTGTGGTTTGAAAATGTGGACCCCTTATTGCAGGGATGACATTACCAAAAACTCTATAACTAAGTCTCAAAAGACAAAAGTCAGGAAGGCCTCAAAGGAAGACCCTGGTCTGAGCCCTTATTTTCTCCTCCCAGCACCTACATTCTGGGAGCTCCTGACTGCCTTCAAGTGAGGACAGATACAGGACAAGATCATTGGCTATGAAGGTATGCTGCATATATATTCTGTTGTAGAAGAAGATCAACTGTTCACCATCAGAGGGGAGAAAAAGGTAAGACACAGACATAAGAAGAAGCATCTAGAGAGCAGAGTAAGAAAGAACTCAAGACTTGTCCTATTTGGTGCTTCTCTCTTCATGTTCCAAATATTGTTTCTGCGCTCTTTTTAGTTTTTTAAGGAAACTCCATACTGTTCTTCATAGTGGCTGTACCAGTTTACATTCTCACCGACTGAAGGGAGCACTTTTAAGGGAAGGCATACTTGTGAGTATTCTGAGCAGGAGAGAACAGGTTTTGGAAACACCTGGCTAAGCAGGCTTCTATGAGGTAGGCTTCTCAGAATTCTGCAGGGATCAAGGAATTATAAAATTATAAGAGGGGAATAGAATGTTATTTTATTTTAGTATAGTCAGCCCAAATTTCTGTTTTCAGAGGGGGAGTACCAAATAGTGCCTTCAAGATAATTAGGATTGAAGGGGAAGAGCATTAAGGGTTAAGAATGGGGCAGTGGTGTGCCATTTAAGGTCTGGCTCAGCCTGTCCCCTTCTTTAGGAACCATGACTGACCATTCGCCTATGAAATTTGTCTTACAGGTATCAGACAAAGCATGTGCACTTTGAAAATGCGGGCCCCTTATTGCAGGAACCACATTACCAGGAGCTCTATAACTAAGTCTTAAAAGACAACAGTCAGGAAGGACTCCAAGGGAAAACCTAGTCTGAGCCCTTATTTTCTCCTCCCAGCACCTACATTCTGGAAGCTCCTGACTGCCTTCAGGTGAGGACATCTATAGGAAAAGGTCATCGACTATGAAGGTATGCTGCATATATATATTCTATTGTAGGAAAAAGCTTGAGTAAAGAAGATCGGGGTTTTTGCCATCAGAGGAAAGAAAAAGGTAAGACACAGACTCAAGAAAGATCTAGAGAGCAGGGCAAGAAAGAACTTAAGACTCATCCTATTAGCTGCTTCTCTCTTCATGTTTCAAATATCGCTTCTGTGCTCTGTTCCTATGAGCTTGGGTGTGGCCCCCTTGACACTAGGCTGAACCTCACAACTCAGACATGCTCACATTATGGACTTGTGGACCCTGCTGTCGTATGACTGATCGACCACTGTAGGCCTGGCAAGATTAGACTCTCTTGGTTTGTTCTACTTCAGGGGTTGACAAACTTTTCCTGTGAAAAGTCAGACAATAAATGTGTTAGGATCTGTGAGCCACAATGTCACAGTGACCCAACTCCGTCATTACAGGATGAAGGCAGCTACAGACAATAGTTAAGCGATCAGGTGTGGCTGACTCAGTGACACTGCTTTTATAAAATATAGGGGGCTGGATTTGGCCCACAGGTCACAGTTTGTCAACCCCTGTTCATAGAAAAAGGTGAAACTAGGTCATCATGCTTAAGGCTACAGCTTCGTATTCCTGGAAACATGCTTGAGATCAGTTGATGGGGATGTATGAAGAGACCGAGGAGTATCACCTGTATGTCTCCCTGCTCAGGGAAGGTGCTAGTAGTTAATGACAGAATGCCTACACGTTGGAGCAGTCCTTATAATCTTTTTAATTTTAATTTTATTTTGGAGTATAAAATTTATAAAATGTTTATTTTATAGTTGATTTACAATGTTGTGTGTTTCAGGTGTGCAGCAGAGTGATTCAGTTACATACATACATATATCTATCTTTTTCAGATTCTTTTCCCATATAGGTTATAATATTGTATATAGTCCCCTGTGCTATTCAGTAGGAACTTCTTGGTTATTATATATATATATACGGCAGTGTGTATATGTTAAATGCAAACTCCAAATTTATCCCCTCCCTTTTTCACTTGGTAACCATAAATTTGTTTTCTATGTCTGTGGGTCTATTTCTCTCATATATAAGTTCATTTATATCATTTTTTTGAATCCTTGTTAAAAGTGTCATCATATTAGCCTTTCTCTGGCTTATTTCTTTTCTCTATGTCTAAACATACTGCAAGTGGCTGGAGTAATATTCCATTGTGTGTGTATATACACACACATATATATATACACACACATACATACACCACATGCTCTTTATCCTTCATCAGTGACTGATGATGGACATTTAGTTTGCTTTCATGTCTTGTCTATTGTAAACAGTGCTAGGAACCGTGGGGTGCGTGTGTTTTTTCAAATCATGATTTTCTCCAGATGTATGCCCAGGAGTGGGACTGCAGGGTTTTATGGTAACTATCTATCTTTTCATATTTTTAAGGAACTTCCATACTGCTCACCACAGTGGCTGTACTCGTTTGCATTCCCACCAACTGTTCAGAGCACTTCTATAGCAAAGGCATACATAACTAGTGTTCTGAGCAGGGAGAAATGCTTGGTTAAGCAGGCTTCTCAAGAGTTCTGCAATGATGAAGGAATTATAAAATTATAAGAGGGGAATAGAATATTATTTTATTTTAATATAAGCACCCCAAATATCTGTTTTTGGTAGGGGGAGAACCAAATACTGCCCCAAAGATAATTAGGATTGAAGGAGGCAGGGCAGTAAGGTTATAAATTGGGCAGTTGTGTGCCTTTTAAGATCTGGCTTAGTCTGTGCCCTTCTTTGTGAACCATTCTTGACCCCTAACCATTCCCCTTTGGCTTTTTTTTTTTTAACAAACACTACAGGTGAGTGGAAGTGTGGACCCGTTATTGCAGGAACCACATCACCAAGTGTTAAAAGACAAAAGATGGCAAGGAACAGCACAGTCTGAGCCTTTGTTTTCTCCTTCAAGCATCTACATTCTGGGAGCTCCTGACTAATTCCAAGTGAGGACATCTATAGGAGAAGATCATTAAGTATGAAGGTATGCTGCATATATGTATTCTGTCATAAAAAGAAATCTTCGGCAAAGAACACTGACTATTCACCATCATTCACCATCAGAGGAGAGAAAAAGGTAAGACTCAGACACAAGAAGCATGTAGAGAGCAGAGTAAGAGGGACCTTAAAGCCTGTCGTATCAGATGCTTCTCTCCATGTTCCAAATATTGCGTCTTTGCTCTGCTCCTATGAGCTTGGGTATGGCCCTCTTAACACTACGCTGTCTCCCAACACAGAGGTTCTCACTTCACATACTTGTGGAGCCTGCTGTGTATAGCGGATAGACCACTCTAGCCTGGCAAGGTTAGACTCTATTGGTTTGTTCTTCTGTTTCAGGGGTTGGCAAACTTTTACTGTAAAGGGTCAGACAATAAATATTTTAGGCTTTGTGAGCCATATGGTCTCTGTCACAATGACCCGACTCTGCCCTTGAAGGCAACCGTAGACAATCAGTAAATGACCCGGCGTGCTGTTTCAATAAAACTGCTTTTCAAAAAACAGATGCAGGGCTGGATTTGGCCCACAGGTCACAGTGTGTCAACCCCTATTCTATAGGAAAATGTGAAAATAGTTCATTATATTAATACTTAAGGCTAAGCTTCTTATTCCTGGAAACATGCTTGAGATCAACTGATAGATGTATGAAGACACCTAGAACTATCACCTGTGTATCTCCCTGCTCAGGCGAGGTGCTAGTAATTGATGACAGAGTTCCTTCCCACCAGCCCAGTCCTTACACTTTTTAAAAAATTTAACTTTGATTTTATATTATAGTTGATTTATAATATTGTGTTGGTTTCAGGTGTACAGCACAGTGATTCAGTTATACATTATGCATTATTTTTTAGATTCTTTTCCTATACAGGTTATTATATAATATTGAATATAGTTTCCTGTGCTATTCAGTAGGGCCTTCTTGATTATCTATTTTATATATACAGTAGTGTGTTTATGTTAATCCCAGATTCCAAATTTATCTCCCCTTTCCCCATTTGGTAACCATAAATTTGTTTTCTACTTCTGTGGGACTATTTCTGTTTTGAGTACAAATTATTTCTATCATTTTTTTAAAAAAAATCCCCATATAAATGATAACATACGATATTTGTCTTTCTCTGGCTTGCTTTACTTAGTATGATAATATTAGGAACATCCATGTTGCTGCAAATGGCTGAGTAGTATCCCTGTGCGTATATATGTATGGTGTGTGTGTGTGTATATATATACACACCCCACATCTTATCCATTCATCAGCAACAGGTGATGGACAGTTAGGCTGCCTCTATGTCTTAGCTATTGTAAGTAGTTCTATGGGCGGGTGCATGTATCAAGTTATGATTTTCTCTAGCTGTATGCCCAGGAGTGGGATTGTTCAGTCATATGTTAACTCTCCTTTAATGAACCTCCATACTGTTCTCTATAGTGGCTGTAATGGTTTACATTCCTACCAGCTGTACAGAGCACTTTTAAGGTAAGGCATACCCATGAGTGTTCTGAGCAGGGAGAAACACTTGGTTAAGCAGGTTTCTATAATGCAGGGTTCTCAGAGTTCTGCAATGATCAAGGAATTATAAAATGATAAGAGGGGACTACAATACTATTTTATTTTATTGTAAGCACCCCAAATTTGTTTTTGGTAGGGGAAGTACCAAATAGCGCCTTGAATAATTAGGATTAAAGGGGGCAGAGCATTAAGGGTTATAAATTGGGCAGGGCCATTTAAGGTCCTGCTCAGCCTGTCCCCTGACCATTCCCTTTTGGCATTGTTTTACAGAAACCCTCCAGGTGAGTGATAAGTAAGTATCAAACAAAGCATGTGCACTTTGAAATTGTGGGCCCCTTATTGCAGGAATCACCTCACCAAGAACTCTATGACTTAAAAGACAACCTTTTACAGGAACAGTTTGTCAATCCCCGAAATAGAAGAATGCACAAATAGAGTCTCCCAGCACAGAGGTTCTCCAGACCTTTAAAGTCAGGAAAGATTCAAAGGGAAAACCTAGTCTGAACCCTTATTTTCTCCTTCCAGCCTCTACTCTCTGGGAGCTCCTGACTATCTCCAGGAGAAGATTATGGACTATGAAGGTATGCTCCATATATATACTGTTATAAAAAAGAAACGTTAGGCAGAGAACATCCACTGTTCACCATCAGAGGAGAGAAAAAGGTAAGACCCAGACACAAGAAACATCTCTGAGAAGCCTGTACCATAGAAACCTGCTTATCCAACTGTTTCTCCCTCTCAGTACACTCACATGGATGCCTTACCTTAAGGCTCATCCTATCTGATGCTTCTCTCTCCATGTTCCAAATACTGTTTCTTTGCTCTGTTCCAGTGAGCTTGGGTATGGCCTTCTTGACACTAGGCCGAGTCTCCCAACACAGAGATTCTCACATCATGTACTTGTGGAGCCTGCTGACCTTATAATCTCTTTTAACCGTGTTCCAGACACTCAATGAGTCTGTTTACCATTTCTGATATAGTGTATTACCACCTTTGGTATGGTATATAAACTTAACTAGATTGCTTTCAAATACACCATCTAAAATAAATTTTTGCATTGTTTAATTTCATTTCCATACATGGGTTCTATTTCTTAGTATTCTACAAAGATTTCTAAACTTACCACTTGCTAAATGTAGTTTGAGAACGATGAGTTTAAAATGCTAATTTCTTTATGGCATAGCTAGCTAGCTTTGTTGTTAAGTCTTTGTCTAAAATAAAAGTACCACAGATTAGCTGAGAAATCTGCTGTTGAAAAAGCAGCCACAAAAATTAAGCTTTCATTTTGGAAGAAAAGTCAGTTTCAGACTCATTGAGAAAGGCAAGCTCCTCTCCAGGGTAATGCTTACTTGGAAGTGAAAGTCGCTCAGTCGTGTTGGACTCTTTGCGACTCCACAGACTATACAGTCCATGGAATTCTCCAGGCCAGAATACTGGAGTGGGTAGCCTTTCCCCTCTCCAGCAAATCTTCCCAACCCAGGAATCCAACCAGGGTCTCCTGCATTGCAGGCAGATTCTCTACCAACTGAGCTAATAGGGAAGCCCCAATGCTTACTTAGGAATAATTAAAACATAGGTTTTAAGCATAACTAGTAAAGTAAGAATTAAAAACTGAACCGTTAAAACTATCTCTATACAAGTATTCTTTTCTTTACTTACTATGATCCTGATAATGAATATGGTATAATAAAAAATTAAAGTACCAATTGCTCCCCCACGGTGTAGCCTAATCCACTTTTTAGCTGGGGCTCTCCAGCAGGCCACACCTCTGTCAACAACACTCTCCTAGCTTCTAGTTCTCGCACCTAACACCAAATGGTTGGGCTGTTAGCAGGAGCCTGAGGGCAAGAGTTAGCGGGGAGTAAGACTGCAAGCACACAGGGGATGCTGTTTGAACCACAAGGTGAACCACAGGGCTTAACCAGACTACCTCCACCTCATCTGCAGTTCTGGCCCCCAAACCTTTTACAGCATCACATTCAGCCATCAAAGTGCTCAGTGTCCTCAGCCTCCTCTCTGAACATTTCCTGCTTCTCCCGAGGCCTCTCGTGTGGCCGGTGGACTTCTGCTTTCGTGTGCCAAGGTGAGTGGGCTCTGCGGTCCTCTGGACCGTCATTTGTGCCTCAGCTCCTTCAAAGTCATGCCATCAAACACTACTTCCTGCTCCCCATCCTTCTTACAGTCATCAACAGTCCCTCTGCCTCAGGCTTGGAAGCCTCTCTAGTGCCTCGATCTCTCTCCCATCACCATTCCTGCCATCATTCTTAGGAATTCAAACACTCTGGACTCTTACTTGCCTCATTCTTTTCAATGAGTTTGGTCCTTTGCTTTCGTGGTCGTATTATGAGCCTTGTCATCACTGTAACTGTGTTTGTCTAATAAATATCACCCTATTGCTGCCTCCTATCATTTTAGTTCAAGCCCTTTAGTGTTTTGATTCTATCAGTTCATTTCCCTCCTTATCTACCTTAGATTCAGTGGCCCTCATTCCAATCACTCCTTTAATCAATACCTTCAAAAAACTTGCCTTTTTCCCTACTTCCCTTGTAGTCAGTTGGTAAAAGCCCACCACTGGTTAAATCTAACTTTCTGCCCTTCCTTACCTGAACCAGGCAGGCTCATGTGGCTGGGAAGAAACATACAATCACACAGATTTGTCTTACTTAAAATATATAAATAAGTGGATCCCACTGCAACCCTACCATAGTGCCCTAGTCAATTTGCTCTTTTAGAGGAATATTTTACACTTTCCCTTCTCACTCAGCTAATGACTTCTTATTTGACTGGAAAATAGAAGCAGAAACCATCTGTATGTTCCCATCACAAATCTGCATCTGTAGCTGTTTTTGCTCTTCTTGCTTTCCTTTGATGGATGAATGGTCCAACTCATCTATATCTAATTCTGCAATGGAGTATGTTCCCTTGAGAAGCTGACTGCTTCAGTTAGCCCACTCTTTACTGGCTTCTGTCACCCTAAAACAAGCTATGATGCCTTCCTCAATCCTGCATCCTCTTCCAGCTACTACCCGATTTCTCTGTTCCTCTTCAAAACAAACTCTTTCCAAATTTCACTACGTTCACATCCTCCATTTATGATCTCTCTTGAACCCACTCCAATCAGACATTTATCCCTACCACTTCACCTCTGTCACCTGATAATTTCCATGTCACTAAATCCAGTGGCCCTTTCTCAGTCCTCTCTTGATTCAACAACAACTCTCGATTCAGCAGTTGGTGACTCCCTCCTTGAGACGGTTTCTCCAGTTGGCTTCCAGGCACCTCTCAGTTTCTTACCCATTTCACCAGCACTTTTCTCCAACTTCTCTTGCCAATCCATTCCCTCTTCCTAGCCTGTAATCCCTAGGGCCTCCAGGTTAGTACACTGACCTGCCTACCAGCTGTTTCTGGATATCGAAGTGGCTCACTGTGTCTTTTACTCTACATTGTAAGCCCCTGCAGGCTGAGGCTGACTCGGAGCCCTCCAGGGCCCGGTGTGCATGTGCGCGGGTGGGGGTCTGTACCTGGTAAGTCTCGACGGGGCGGTTTTCCATGTTGAGATCCCAGACTTTGACGGTCAGATAGTCTCTGGTCATGATACACCTCCCACTGTGGCTGAACTTCACGTCCGAAATTGAAGAGATAATTTCAGAGAAAAATGACCTGTTGCTTGGATCTTCTGGCTCTTCAAAAACTGCAGAACAAAAAGCAAAACACGACAAATTTAGTACCTCCTTATTAACTGATGTGAACGTGTTTGGGCCAGCTAGAAAGCCAACCGTCTAACTTGGCATAGGGTTGGAATCGGCAGAATGTAAGTTGCTCGCAGACCTGTCAGTCAGCTCCCTGGCAGTAGAACAAGCTGCCACTGGTTTCTATATCATGTTTCTCATGGAAGGACTCTCACGGGGCTTGTCCCATTCACAGAGCTGACCGCTTGCACAGGCTCTGTTTCACATTTCCCCATGGTCGCTAGGTATCATTGTGATACCAGCAATGGTATACACTGCTACATACCAAAATGTAGTCTTCTTAGATGCTTATTTTTTTCTACTTTTTCGAGATGTAATTCATATACCATAGAATTTACTCATCTAAATTTTACACTTTATGTGATTATATTAAAGATAATACCACCAACCATGCAATCATCAACAAAGCCTAAATTTGGGACATTTGCATTGTTGCCTCCCCCTACAAAAGAACCTGAACTACCTCATACCTATTAGCACTTACTCCTGTTCCCTAATTTCTGCAGCCCTAGGCAAACACTAATCTATTTTCTTGTTTTATGAAATTGCCTATTCTAAAAATTTTACATGAATGGAATCATACTATACATATATTTTATACTATATATTATATACCATATAATGCTGCTATGAATATTCATGTACAAGTTTTTGTGTGAACATATGTATTCATCTCTCTTGGATCATGATGTTTAATAGTGGGACTTTGCTGCCAGACTGCCTTAGGCTTAAGATCAGACTACCGTTGTCTAGCTGTGTGACCCTGGGCAAGTTACTTACCTTTCCTGAGCCTCAGTCTCATAGGTACACTCTGGCTACAATGCCTTTTGTCTGTGTTTTCTATTTGCTCTGGTATCCAGTTGCTGCTTTTCTTTTCCCATAGAGTCAGCTGACTTGCACTTACAGGAATAAAAAAGCACTTACAGGAATAAAAGACACTGAAGCTTATTGTAAGCTGTCTTAATTCATCTTTCTAACCTTTTTTTGAACTTCTCTAGTTCAAACTGGATGTATACCATACCTCTGGATATTTCCCATTTTTATGTCCTGATGGTTCCTCCTTCAATTGTGTCATATTTTGCTTGATTCATATGCCTCATCTTTTACTTACATATTGTTTATTTTAGACCAGATGATCTTTGAAGTCCTGTCACACTTGGTCTGGCCTGTTCACTTACCATTTGCTTGGGTTCTGTCCCAAAGAAAGCATCATTTTTCACATTAGTATTTAACAATCCACAGCTTATCTCACCTAGGATGTGAGCTTCTTGAAGGCAGAATTTTGTTTTTTCTTATCTTTGTACTGAGGGTTTTGCACATAAATGTTCAATAAACCTTCGTTGCTTAAGTTGCAGGATACAAAATCAATACACAGAAATCACTTGCATTTCTATATACTAACAATGAAAAATCAGAATGAGAAATTAAAGAATCAATCCCATTCACCACTGCAACAAAAAGTATTAAATATCTAGGAATAAACTTTCCTAAGGAGACAAAAGAACTGTACATAGAAAATTGTGAGACACTAATGAAAGAAATCAAAGATGACATAAACAGTTGGAGAGAGATTCCATGTTCCTGGGTAGGAAGAATCAATATTGTGAAAATGACTATACTATCAAATGCAATCTAAAGATTCAATGTGATCCCTATCAAATTACCAGTGGCATTTTTCACAGAACTAGAACAAAAAATTTCACAATTCATATGAAATGCAAAAGACCCTGAATAGCAAAGCAGTCTTGAGAAAGAAGAATGGAGCTGGAGGATTCAACCTTCCTGACTTCAGGTTATACTACAAAGCTACAGTCATCAAGACAGTATGGTACTGGCACAAAAACAGAAATATAGACCAATGAAACAAGATAGAAAGCCCAGAAATAAACCCATGCACCACATGGGTACCTTGTTTTTGACAAAGGGGGCAAGAATATACAATGGGGCAAAGACAGCTTCTTCAATAAATGGTTCTAGGAAAACTGGAGAGCTACATGTAAAGACTGAATTTATAACACTTCCTAACACCATACACAAAGATAAAATGGATTAAAGACTTAAATGTAACACCAGAAACTATAAAACTCTTAGAGGAAAACATAGGCAGAACACTTGATGATATAAATCAAAACAAGATCCTCTATGACCCACCTCCTAGAGTAATGGAAATAAAAACAAAAGTAAACAAGTGGGACCTGATTAAACATAAAAGCTTTTGCAGAGCTTTTGCATAAGCAAGGTAAGAAAGACAACCTTCAGAATGGGAGAAAACAATAGCAAATGAAACAACTGACAAAGGATTAATTTCCAAAATATACAAGCAGCTCAACCAAGTCAATACCCAAAAAACAAACAACCCAATCAAAAAGTAGGCAAAAAGACCTAAACAGACATTTCTCCAAAGAAGACATACAGATGGCTAACAAACACATGAAAAGATGCTTAATTCACTCATTATTAAGAGAAATGCAAATCAAAACTACAATGAGATATCACCTCACATGGGTCAGAATGGCCATCATAAAAAAATCTGCAAGCCATAAATGCTGGACAGGGTGTGGAGAAAAGGAAACCCTCTTGCACTGCTGGTGGGAATGTAAATTGATACAGCCACTATGGAAGATGGTATGGAGATTCCTTAAAAAACTAGGAATAAAACCACCATATGACCCAGCAATCCCACTCTTAGGCATATACCCCAAGGAAACCAAAATTGAAAAAGACACATGTATCCCATTGTTCATTGCAGCACTATTTACAATAGTTAGACATGGAAGCAACCTAGATGTCCATTGACAGATGAATGGATAAAGAAGTTGTGGTGTATATATATACACACACACAATGGAATATTAGCCATAAAAAGGAACGTATCTGAGTCAGTTCTAATGAGATGGATGAACCTAGAACCTATTATACAGAGTGAAGTGAGTCAGAAAGAGAAAGATAAATTTTATATTCTAATGCATATATATAAAATTAAGAAAAATGGTACTGAAGAACATTTACAGGGCAGCAATGGAGAAACAGACATAGAGAATAGACCTATGGACATGGGGAGAGGGGAGGAGAGGGTGAGATGTATGGAAAGAGTAACATGGAAACTTATATTACCATATGTAAACTAGATAGCCAATGGGAATTTGCTGTATGGCTCAGGAAACTCAAACAGGGGCTCTGTATCAACCAGGAGGGGTGGGATGGGGAGGGAGATGGGAGGGAGGTTCAGAAGGGAGGGGATATATGTATACCTATGGCTGATTCATGTTGAGTTTTGACAGAAAACAGCAAAATTCTGTGAAGCAATTATCCTTCAATAAATAATAAATTAAAAAAATATTTGTTGCTTGTTTGGAACCAAAGCCAGATAATTTAACAAAATCTTGGCCTTATAAGTGGTTAGCTTGCATAACATTGAGCTATACATATTTGCCTACATTTAATTATTTTTGACCTACCATAATGGTAGTTGAGTATGGTTCTGCTTGGTAAGTGCTTCTATTACAGTTTTAGGCTAAACAAAACATCAGCCTGCAGGTTACTGAGTAACTCTTCCCCCAAGAGTTTCTCTTCCTGCCTGTTCAATGCACTCACAGAGTTGCTATGAAATGCTATGTAGAAAATCTAGAGGTGGAGACAGGATGGTGGAGTAGAGGGATGTGATCTCACCTTTTCTTATGAAAACACCAAAATCACAACCATCAACAAAAAAAATGCTGGAACCTACCAAAAAGATATTATACATCCAAAGCAGCAGCCATTATGGGATGGTAGGAGGAATGAAATCACGATAAAATCAAACCCCATGCCCGTGGGGTGGGCGACCCACACACTGGAGAATCATTACACTACAGAAGTTCTGCCACAGGAGTGAAAGCTCTGAGCCCCATGTCAGGCTCCCCAGCCTTGGGGTCTGGCAACCAGAGGGGGAGCCTTGGTAAATTTAAGAAAACTGAGATCATATCAAGCATATCAAGCATCAACCACAATGCTATATGCCTAGAAATCAACTATCAGAAAAAAAAATTGCAGTAAAACAACCACAAACACATGGAGGCTAAGCAATATGCTACTAAACAACCAGTGGGTCACTGAAGAAGTCAAGGAAGAAATACATACCTAGAGACGGATGAAAATGAAAGCCCAAGGCTCCGAAACACGGCAGCTGTTCTAACAGGCGAACTTGGGGCTGCTGGGGCAGGGGGCGCGTTAAGGGTGGAGGGAAAGGATAGGGAATTTGGGATGGACATGTACATTCTGCTATATTTAAAGTGGATAACCAACAAGGACCTGCTGTATAGCACAGGGAACTCTGCTCAATGTTATGTGCAACCTGGATGGGAGGAGGTCTGGGAGAGAATGGATACATGGATATGTATGGCCAAGTGTTCTTCATTGTTCATCTGAAACCATCACAACATTGTTTGTTAATTGGCTATACTCCAATAAAAAATAAAAAATGTTTGAGAGAAGTTTATAGCAATATTGTCTTACTTCAGGAAACAAAAAGCCTCAAACAACATAACCTTACACCTAAGGCAACTAGAGAAAGAGGAACAAAACCCAGTTAGTAGAAGGAAAGAAACCATAAAGATTAGAGCAGAAATAAAAGAAATAGATGAAAAAAATAGAAAAGATCAATGAAACTAAAAGCTCATACTTTGAAAAGATAAATAAACTTGATAAACCTTTAGCCAGACTCATTAAGAAAAACAGGGCTCAAATCAGTAAAATTAGAAATAAAAAGTTACAATGGGGTGAGATGGGATGGGAGGGAGGTTCAAAGGGGAGGGGACATAGGTATACTTGAGGGTGATTCATGTTGATGTATGGCAGAAACCAACACAATATTGTAAAGCAATTTTCCTTAAAAAAGAAAAGTTACAATGGACACTGCTGCTGCTGCTAAGTTGCTTCAGTCGTGTCCAGCTCTGTGCGACCCCGTAGATGGCAGCCCACCAGGCTCCCCGTCCCTGGGAATCTCCAGGCAAGAACACTGGAGTGGGTTGCCATTGCCTTCTCCAGAAATACAAAGGATCATAAGAAACTACTACAAGCAACCAAATCCAATAAAATGGACAAATTCTCAGAAAGGTACAATCTCTCAAGGCTGAACCAGGAAGAAATAGAAAATATGGACAGACCCATCACAAGTACTGAAATTGAACTTGTGATTTAAAAATTCCCAATAAATGTCTAGGATCAGATGGCTTCACAGGTGAATGTCATGAAACATTTAGAGAAGAGCTAACACCATATCCTTCTGAAATTCTTCCCAAAAACTGTATAGGGAGGAACACTCCCAAGCTCGTTCTATGAGGCCACCATCACCGTGATACAAAAGCAAAGATACCACAAAAAAGCACTGTTTACAAGAGCCAAGATACAGAAGTAACCTAAATGTCCACCAACAGATGAATGGATAATGATGGTACATATACATGATGGCATATTACTCAGGCATTAAAAAGAATGAAATGCCATTTGCAGCAACATGGATGGGCCTGAAGATTATCATACTAAGTGAAGTAAGTCAGAGAAAGACAAATATCATGTGATGTCATTTATATTCAGAATCTAAAACAATGACACAAGTGCATTTGTTTACAAAACTGGAACAGACTCACAGACTTTGAAAAAAACTTATGGGTTACCAAAGGGGCAGGGAGGGACAAATAAATTGAGAGTTTGGGATGACGTATACAGACTACTGTATTTAAAAGAGATGACCAACAGAGACCTGTTGAATGACACAGGACACTCTGCTCAATATCTGTAATGATCTAAATGTGAAAAGAAAGATATACATATATGTATAACTGAATCACTTTGTTGTACACCTGAAACTAACACAACTTTGTTCATCAGCTATACCCCCAATATAAAATTAAGAATTAACCCAAATTCTTTGTAGAAAATCTAGTACAAATGAGTTGTCTTCCAAACCTTGCTGAATTATACCATGAGCCAAACCAAAATACTAATTTTCACAGCAACAACAAAAAAAACCCTGATCAATCAGAATTGAACTTGAGAGTTAAAAAACTCACTGAAACAGAAGAACATGAACTGGATACCATCTCTGACCCAGTGTCTCAGTCTCTGCCCTTACCTCTTGGTAAGCACTAACAAGGCCCCTGGACTCTGACTGGTGTCCTCATAGTTGGATACTAGATTTCTACCTTAGTTTCTCTGCAAGGTAATCTCATTAGGACCAGGGACTTAGAAACTCCAGGGAGAGGAACGATGGCCCTGAAGTTTGGTCGCCCCCTACCCAGTGCATCTGGAGAGCTTGAGTCAGTAAACGGGAAGGACTTTGCAAAACTGCACACTGATGGCAGTCAATTCCTGCCTCTGTCACTTATCAGCTGCTCACATTTTCTTTTCTACTCTGAGATTCCATTTTCCCAGCTGCAGAATAGGCATGCTGCTTGGCACATAGCAGGTCTTCAGTAAATATCAGCTGCTGATATTTTTATCATGAAAAGTATGCACTGATTCTGTATTAGCCAATCATATTTCACTTACTAAGCCTCTTGGGGAGCTTCCCTGGAGGTTCAGGCAGAAAAGAATCTGCCTGCAATGCAGGAGACCTGGGTTCAGTCCCTGGGTCAGGAAGATCCCCTGGAAGAGGGAATGGTTACCTATTTCAGTATTCTTGCCTGGAGAATTCTATGGACAGAGAAGCCTGGCAGGCTACAGTCCATGGGGCACAAAGAATTGGACAAGACTGACCAGAGAGAGAGAGAGAAGCCTGGGGGGGGAGGATTAAATTAGGAGTCTGGGATTAGCAGATACAAACTACTAAATAGAAAATAGATAGGCAACAGCACAGGGAACTATATTCAATACCCTGTAATAAACTATAATGGAAAAGAATATGAAAAATAATATATAACTGATTCACTTTGTTGTACACCTGAAACTAACACCACATTGTAAGTTAACTACACTTCAATAAAAAAGACTCTTTTGAGAATTTGGGACTGAAGACTACAGAACCTGGGGGCTATTTAAATGATGTAAATATGTAAAAGAGTATTACAAGGTTATACCTAGGAATATGTTCCCCAAATGTTAGGCATATTGGAAGGCCAGTGTGGCAGCATTGTAAAGGCTTAAAGTGACAGCCCCAGAAGATGGAGGTGAAATGAAAAAAGATAATGTTTAATCAACCCATCACAAGTTCATGTAGAATGCAGAGACCAGAATATAAATAACATGCCTACCTGCACAGCACTGCAGGTCATTACATGTCTGTGCTTATCCAAGTCTTAATATTAGCTCCATGAATTCCTTCCATTCATTCAGCAACGATATTCAATGCTATTAATATTTACTGTTTATGGGAAGCTTATTATGTTTCAGGCCCTAAACTTTTCATATTTTATCTTATTTAATCCTTATAACAATCCTACAAAGTGGGAACCATGATTTCTTACTTTACAGATGTGGAAAACTAAGGCACAGAGAGGTTTTGCAACCCATAGAAGGACAACACAGCTAGATGGAGTAGCTGACCTGAGTGTGTGTGCGGGTGGGTGTGTTAGTCACTCAGTTACGTCTGACTCTTTGCGACCCCATGGACTGTAGCCCGCCAGGCTCCTCTGTCCGTGGGATTTTCCAGGCAAGAATATCGGAGTGGGATGCAATTTCCTCCTCCAGGGGATCTTCCAGACTCAAGGATTGAACCTGCATCTCCTGCATTTTTTGCCTTGGCAGGCGGATTCTTTACCACTGCACCACCTCGGAAGCCCATAGCTTACCTGAAGTAGAATTTTGAACTTGGGTTTGTCTGACTTCAAAGTCTCTGTTCTTAATCATGGTGCAGTGCTGCCTTGAACTATGTACAAGATCTTATTTTAGGAGCTGTAAGAAAATACCAGGGTGGTATCTACATAACATCATGGAACTATAAAGCTGGAAGTCTCACACTAATTATTTTTTTTATTGTGCATCAGCTAAATGAAAGTCAGTGTAAGGGCTCTTAATGATGACTAGTCCTACTCTAGTCTGTTGACAACACAAGTCCTCAAGAGAATGAATCGATTTCAAACACTTAAGGTACATAGCTCCTCTATTGAAAGCTCCTGAGTTCAGGCCTTACTCCATCATTGGCAAGCAAAGGTTGGGTCCCCAGGACTTTGTATGACCCTGCCAAGACCCTCACCACAGGAAGTCCAGGCCCTCAGGACATCTCTTACCCCTGGATTCTAATCCCTGTGGTCTGTCATCAACAAGGCAGCCTTTCCTCCCTCTGTCCATCTCCCCAGTTTATGTGCACTGACATTTGAAAGATTTTATTTGTCTTTTCTATAGAATACAAACTCTATAAGGGTTGGGGTTCTTGTCTATTTCATTCTACTGTATTCCCTGGAACATAGGAAGTGCTCAGTAAATATGTTAAATGAATGAATACTGATGATCCATTTTAATTTTTAAATGAAAATAATATTTATCTACTAAGCAGGTCCTAAAAGGAATCTATCAAACCAATGCTTTATTCATCCAGATTGAAGTCCTTGAAAAGTACGAAAAATACAAGTCACCTGTAATTCAAGTTTTTCACTAATTCAGGCTGAGCCATCATTTTTCAGTATTTAAGTGTCTCTTGTGTGCATGCACACACATCCTACACTTAGTACATTACCTAGAACACGCAAATTAGAAAGTATTTGCTGGGTGATGCATGCCAGGCCCTGAACTATATGCCAAATAGACCCAGTCCTATCTTTGTGGAACTCACAGGCTAGGGGAGGAGATAAACATTAAACAAGCCACAGATTCCGCTGCACATGTGAATAAGTGAGTTACTGCATTATAAGTGTGGGAATAAAGGTGCTGGGAAACGCGCTTGTGGAATGCAAGTGACGCATCACTGCATTCTGTGTAGTTTACTGAATAGGTGGTCCAAGCGGGTCCAGTGCTTGAGTGATAGATCTCAAGACAAATCAGAACAAATCAGGTATTTCTCCTGAAGACCCTTGACTTGGCATTACAAATCCTGCTGATTTGCGGGGTTTGCGACTAGCTTTTAGAAAATAAAGACATCAAGAGAAGGAAAGAAGAGAACCATGACAGAGGAGGAAGCAGCCATGAAGAGAACCCTAACAGCACAGCACTATTCACTGTGGACGTGTCAGACTTGCCGACAGATGCTTGTGTCTTGGAGACCCCCGTAATGACATTAACAACAACGATCATGACATCTACCACCTTTTCTTGGTCCTCATGCTTTGCATACATCATCACATTTAATGTTCAAACCTATGAGGAAGGTACTCTCACTGTCCTAACTTATAGATGAGGTAGATCAGGAGAGGCTGAGTAACTTGCCTAGCATCATGCAGGTAATGAGTAGTAGAGGTGGCCTTTCTACTGACCATCTGTCTGCCTCACTAACCCTGCCTCCACAATTTGGCCTCTCCTTGCTTTGTCAGTATCGTTTCTGTTTAAACAATCAAGTCACAGTAGACTCCCTCGTATTTTAGACATACCTGTGCATGCCCACTTCCATGTCTCTGCTCCTTCTTATCTCTTCCCTTGCCCACCATGGGCTACCAGGGAAAACATCAGACTGGAAATCAAGAATGCTGGGTGGAATCTATGCTGGATTCAAATTAGCTGGCTCTTAATAATACCTACTACCTGTTAAGCTACCACTTACGCCATGTGCCTTACATGCATTAATTCATTTGCTATTCACAGATCCTATTTTGCTTTTCCACAAATCAGTCCCAGCAGGCACAGATGCTCTCGGTCTGCTTTCAGCCTAAGCTCTTTATCTCTCTCTATTGTCTCTCGTTTGAATGGCTGGACAACATCAACTCTCTGGACTGATTTCCTTGTCTGTAATATGATGGAGGTAGGATTGCCAACCAGGTCCCTCCCAGCTCTCAGACAATATGATTGACGAATTCCACTGGTCTTGTCTTTCATCTTTCCTCTACTTTTTTTTTTTAAAGTCTCAATTAAAAAAATAAAACAAAAACAATATACCAGGGAACCCAGAGGCAAATAACTTTTTAAAACAGAATAAAACAGAGCAAGTAAAGACAGATGATATAATACCCTTTAAAATAACTGTTTCATAATTTCAACAAATAAAATGCTTGATTAAGAATTTTCACAGATAATTAGAAAATATATTGAAAAGAACCAAACAAGGGTAATTAGAACCCAATAAAGGCATTTAGCAGTGGAGCAGATATAACTAAAGAGAATGAATAAACTGGAACATCTCCTCCAAAAGAACAGAGAGAATAGAGAATATAAAAAGATTTCACAGAAACAGAGAATACATTGATAAAAGTTAATACATATAATTGGAACTGAAGAAGAGAATAGAGAGTATATTTCAAAAAAATAAATTTCAAAACTAATGAGTTATCAGGACACTATTTTAAAAGCACTACAATCTCCAAACAGAAAGACATGCAAATGCACGGTACATTGTAGTACAACTGCTAAAAAGCAGGGTCAGCTTCCTCTACTAATGCCCATTATCCTAGGCTAGCCTTCTCATCATGACTCCAGAAAAACACTCAGGAATTTGTCAGGGATTCCAGATGCTGCAGTCAATTGAGCTTCGGAAAGTCCTACTCAATCGGGGCAGGGGGTGGGGGGGAGCGGGGTTGATGATGCAATTAATCTATTAAAAGTGCTGAGAAGTCCTGCAGGTAAAAAAAGACCTAAAGAAACATTTCTCCAAAAGAGACATACAGATGGCTAACAAACATATGAAAAGGTCTTCAACATTGCTTATTATTAGAGAAATGCAAATCAAAACTACAATGAGATATCACCTCACACGGGTCAGAATGGCCATCATAAAAAAAAATCTACAAACAATAAATGCTGGAGAGGGTGTGGAGAAAAGGGAACCCTCTTGAAGTGTTGGTGGGAATGTATGTTGATATATTGATATAGCCACTATGGAAAACACTATGGAGATTCCTTGAAAAACTAGGAATAAAACCACCATCGGTTCAGTTCAGTCGCTCAGCCATGTCTGACTCTTTGCGACCCCATGAATCGCAGCACACCAGGCCTCCCTGTCCATCACCAACTCCTGGAGTTCACTCAGACTCACGTCCATCGAGTCGGTGATGCCATCCAGCCATCTCATCCTCTGTCGTCCCCCTTCTCCTCGTGCCCCCAATCCCTCGCAGCATCCATAGGACCCAGCAATCCCACTCCTAGGCATATACCCTGAAGAAAGCAAAATTGAAAAAGACACATGTACCCCAGCATTCACTGCAGCACTATTTACAATAGCTAGGATATGGAAACAACCTAGATGCCCATGGACAGATGAATGGATAAAGAAGCTGTGGTACATCATACACAATGGAATATTACTCAGCCATAAAAAGGAACACATCGGAGTCAGTTCTAATGAGGCAGATGAACCTAGAGCCTATTATACAGAGTGAAGTCAGTCAGAAAGAGAAAAATGAATATTACATACTCACACATTTATATGGAACTAGAAAGATGGTACTGATGAAATTATTTGCAGGGCAGCAATGGAGACACAGGCATAGAGAACAGACTTAGGGACACGGGGAGAGGGGAGGAAGGAGAGGATGGGATGTATGGAGAGTGTAACATGGAAACATACATTACCATATATAAAATAGATAGCTAATAGAAATTTGCTGTATGTCTCAGGGAACTCAAACTGGGGCTCTGTAACAACCTAGAGAGGAGGGAGGTGGGAGGGAGGTTCAAGAGGGAGGGGACGTAGGTAGACCTATGGCTGATTCATGTAGCTATTTGGCAGAAACCAACATAACACTGTAAAGCAATTATCCTTCCATTAAAAATAAATTTAATTATTAAATTTTATCTAGGAATCCAGATTTCTCAACCTTTACAGTACTGAATTTTGGGCCAGAAAATTCTTTGCTTGGCACATTGTAGGATGTTTAGCAATATCCCTGGCCTCTGCTCACTAAACCACATCCTTCAACTGAGACAACCAGAAATGGCTCCAGAGATTGCCAAATCCCAAGGCCATGGTTGCCCCTGGTTGAGAACCACTGCTTTAATCCTGCTTTCAAATCTTATTGAATCAAACCACCTCCCTTTCCCCGTTCCATTTTATTTTTCTTGGAAAATCACTTGCAACCCAATATCTCTCCAGAGCAGACCTCCTCAGAATCTACTTTGGGTTATCATGCTACAGTCAACGGAGAAATGAATAAAGAAGACGAGGTACATATACACAGTGGAATATTACTCAGCCATAAAAAGGAATGAAATTGGGTCATTTGTAGAGATGTGGATGGATCTAGAGACTGTCATACAGATGGAAGCAAGTCAGAAAGAGAACCACAAATATCATACATTAATGTGCATTGGTGGAATCTAGAAAAATGGTATATAGATGATCTTATTTACAAAATAGAAATAGAAACTCAGATGTAGAGAACAAACGGATGGCACGGGGGAAAAGGGAGGGGTGGGATGAATTGGGAGATTGGGATTGATATATATATATACACACACACACACATATACTATTGATACTAAGTATAAAATTGGTAGCTAATGAGAATCTACTGTATAGCTCAGGGAACCCTACTCAGTGCTATGTGGTGACCTAAATGGGAAAGAAATCAAAAAATGAGGGGATATATGTATTAAATCCTAAAGGAAATCAACCCTGAATTTTCACTGGAAGAACAGATGCTGAAGCTAAAGTTCCAATACTATGGCCCCCTGATACGAGGAGCTGACTCATTGGAAAAGACCCTGATGCTGGGAAAGATTGAGGGCAGGAGGAGAAGGGGATGACAGAGGATGAGATGGTTGGATGGCATCACTGACTCAATGGACATGGGTTTGAGCAAACTCCAGGAGAGAGTGAGACAGGGAAGCCTGGTGTGCTGTGGTCCATGGGGTCACAGAGTTGGATACGACTCAGAGACTGAACAACATAGATGAACCACTTTGCTGTGCAGTAGCAACTAACACAACATTGTAGAGCAACTATACTCCAACAAAATTTTTCTTAAAAAGCACTGACACTTCCTTTCAAATCCTATAGGCTATAATAGGTGTCTGGTACAATGTTTTGTGTTCTAACATGTACAGACAATGGAGCCAAAAAGTACCATGATGTTATCTTTCATGGTGCCTGGCCCAGGGCGGGCACCTCAGACAGTTCAGATGACTGGCACCTGAATAAGATACTGGAATCATGGGAAAGAGTCAAAACCACAGATCAGAGAGAGGAAGAGTTAAGAAGGAAGCTGCTGACTTTGGAGAAACCTAAACCTGCATTTATGACAAGTGGGGCAAAGGAGAAAGGAAGCATGCTGTGTGCTGGGAGAAGAGGCTGGGGACAGCAGAAGAAAGAATGGAGGGAGACCACAGGTAAAGGCTGATCCTGGGCCGGCTGCTCCTTCTGGACCTCACACTGGACACTGCACAGGAACTCACGCCCATGATGGAGGGTCAGGAGGGGGCCCAACGCCTCTGTCGCATATGGCGTGGGGGCTGAGTGCGCAGGTAGTTCCAAGCTCCGCGAGTCTGGGTGGAAAGTCAGCTCTGTCGCTTATGTTATGAACCCTTGGACAAGTGGCTTGATCCTTCCAAGCTTCATTTTCCTTATCTGTCAAATAGACATCAGAGGAATATATACCCTCTAGTGTGGCTGAGGGACAGATGAGATCTTTCACGTCAAGTGCTTAGCACAGGGCTTGTACCCACAATAACACAGGAGGCAGCAACAATGCAGAAGTGGTGCTGCTTAATGCAAGCCTGCTGTGCAATGAGTCCGGAAGCCTGATGTGCTTTTCCACTGGAACTAGATCTTAAGAGCTACTGGTTGTTAAATCGATTTCTAGGTCTTCTACCTGGGCCATTACATGGACACACAACAGCTTGTCTCTGGACCATCAGTTGACATATACCTTCCTCAGTATATGCACCTCTCATTTGGTGCTGAACACTGTCAGCCCCTCCCCGCCCCACCCCCATTCTGATGACTCAGGCACATGAGAGAGAGAGTAAAGGAAACTGGGGATGGGGGTAAAAAGGGAACAGACTCAGAATCACACACAGGGTTTTAAATCGCCCACTTCTGCTGACATTTCTTCTGTGCAGAAGCACAGCTGGCAGGCTTTTCCGTTTGGAGACACGGCCGACAGTTTCCCCACAATGGGGATACAACTGGCAATCTTCCTACAGAGTAAGGCAGATGGCAATTTTCCTTCAGAGGTATGTGCAGGCCACAGTTTTGCCCCTGGAGAGGAAAGGCTCACTGATTGAGATGCAGCCAGTAATCTTTACTATACAGAAGACACATTGAATAATTTTCTCCAGCAAGAAAAATGGCCAACAGTTTTCCCACGGTAAGTAAGAATGCCCATGGACCGATAATGCTCACCTTTATCCAGCTAAGGAGAGCGAGAGAAGAAGTTTAAGATTTAATTAGTGGCTATTGTACTACTGTGGGCATAATGACATAGTCTCCAGACATGAGCTGGAGACTGGAGCTTGGATCAGATGAAGACTCAGCGGATTCTGAACTGGGAAACGACCAAGCCCAGTGGGCTCTACTTTTACAATTTGTTTTTCATACAGACCTTCACTAATTCTACAAGTGATTGTTTAACAGTGAAGACTGTAGCAACACAGTGCATAGCATGATGGAGCAGGAACAGTTCATCTAGGAGAGAACTGTGGTCTCTGAATAACTGTTTCCATGATATTTCTGCATGTATTATAATTCACAATATCATCTCTTTTAATAAATAATCATTTGGAGACTTCCCGGGTGGTCTAGTGGTTAAAGATCTGCTTTGCAATGCAGGGTACACAGGTTTGATCCCTGGTCGGGGAACTAAGGTCCCACATGCTGTGGACCAACTCAGTCCACGTGCTGCAACTACTGAGCCCACGCACCAGAGCTAGAGAGTCCCTGCGCTGCAATGAAAAAACCCCACGTGCCGCAGCAAAGATCCCACGTGCTGCCACTAAGACCCGAGGCAGCCAAATAAATAAATAAATATTGAAAAATAAATCATCATTCAAAGTGAAGATATAATGAGTCAAAACATTTTTTTCTAGATAGAAAAAAATGGACCTAAAATTCTCAGGCAAGCAGAAATGATGAGACAATCTGGGGTAATGTGATCTCAGCTGCTCTGACTGGGTAAGACTTAACAGGGAGCTGAACCTTGAACGACTAGTCAGCTCTAGATAGATCAGAGGTTGGCAAACTTTTTCTGTCAAGGGCCAGGTAGCAAATATTTTAGGCTTTGAGGGCCCTCTGGTCCCTGATGCAGCTGCTCAATCCAGCCTCTGTGGCATGAAAGCAGCAGAGAGAATATGTAAACAGATGAGCGTCTATTCCAGTGAAGCTCTATTTACGACACTGGAATCTCAATGTCATCTAATTTTTACATGTCATGAAACAGTCTTCTTTTTTGATTTTTTGCTCAATCATTAAAAAATGTAAAAACTTATTCTTTGCTGGTGTTGTGCCAAAGCAGGAGGTAGGTCAGACATGACCTGCAGACCAGAGCTTGCTGACTCTCGATGAATACGTTTTGGGGTTGTAGGGGTGCTGCCTGTGCTAGACAGGGAAACCAGCATGAGTTTGTGCCTGGGTGATACATATAGCTGAGGGGACAATGCGAGCCTGGGACTAGCAGCACAGATTGCTCGTGTGGGAAGGCTGGAAGATGAGATCATTGCTTAGGAAGATTTGCTAAGATTTAGTAAGGAATGTCTCTCTGCTGCTACAGGAGATGTCAGTGGTCTTTGGAGCCGACAGCTGGTTGGAACCCATGCTCCACCATTTACAGGCTGGATTGTCTTTGTCAAGTTTCTGTACCAAGATTCAGAATCAATACTTTCAGTATGCAGACATCTGTTCCTGTTTTTGCATGGTTGTCAGAATCCACCTAGCTCAGTGCCTGACACATGATCAGAAGGCGACAAATACTAGTGTCACGTACTCTTCAACTGACATATTTTGACTGACTGGTAGGTGTGAGGCGCTCTGATAGGTGTTAGGGTTACAAGAGTGAGCTGGATGGAAAAGATCTTGTGCTCTTCGGCACTTCCTTCAACAAGGAGTGGGCCCATTTACTTGTGCTGGGGATGAGGGGGGGTGCTTTTTTTTTTCACTGAAGGAAAAAAAGCTGCTAAGTTTCACCCCCGCCCCCCGCCCCTCCGCCCAAGATGTCTATATCATAATCCCCAGAACCTCTGACTGTGTTACATGCCAGAGGGGAATTAGGTTGTTGAGTACTTGACTTTAAAGTGGGGGCAATTATGTTGGAGCTGCATCATCTGACTGTGCCCAGAGTGATGACAGGCATCTCTCTGTATGAAGGAGGCAGGAGAGGCTGTGTCAGAGGATGCAGTGTGAGAGGGACTCAGCCACTGCTGGCTTGGAAGACGGAGGGAAGGGCCAGGAGCCTAGGAAAGTGGGCTGCCTCCAGAATCTCGAAAAGGCAAGAAGCAGACACCTCCCCCACCTCCCAACCCCTGCACAAAAGCTCCAAGCAGGAGCCCACCCTGCAGACCCAGCAAGATAAACACTGTGGACTTCTGACCTCTGGAACGTAAGATGGTAACTTTCTACTGTTTCAAGTCACTGCGTTTACTAAGTGTGTGGTCATTTAATGTAGTAATAACAGGAAATTAATACTCCTCTTTCCCGAGACAGTCCATACTAGAGTGGGTTGCCATTTCCTTCTCTAGGGGATCTTCCCAACTCAAGGATCAAACCCAGGTCTCCTGCATTGCAGGCAGATTCTTTACCGTTTGAGCCACCAGGGAAGCCCCCATAAAGGGAGAGATACGGTTTACGAGCTCTCCCCACTGACTCTGGGCAGCTGCTCGTACTTTTCTGGGCCCCAGCGGCTGCTGGCTCTGCCTGCAGGTCCCTGAAGAGACTACTCCCTTTCAGCAGCTGCTCCTCTCCAGCTGGCCCAGAAGGCAGACCAGAGTGGGCTGGGCTGGGTTCGTCACAGCTCAGCCACCATCTCCTCCCAGCATCCTGGTTGCTGCCCGCATGGGCTGACACCATCCAGAAAAACTTGAACACGGTGACTGCAAAGCAGAGCAAGTCAAGCGGGTCACGGACCATCAGGATTTAGCAGCAGAACATGAAGTTGCGTGTGACCCTGCTGTGCCCACGAGAACTCTTCCCAAAGCAATGTCACTTACAGTGACGCCCCACGAGTAGCCAGCAGTCCCGCCCACTGGGCCTGGCATGCAGGGCCATTTCTTTCAGGCCCCAGATCAGCACTCCAGTGAACTGCCCAGTTCTCACTGGCTCAAACTCTCCATGGCAGCTGACTGGCCTATTTGTCATTTCTGCTGGGGTCAGAGAACTCCTTTCTCCAGGTGCCAATCGGGTGGTGAAAGAGACGAAGCATGCATGGGTATACACCAGGGAGTGCTAGGGACTGTGGCAAACTGGAGTTTCCACTCAGTTCCAGCTGACTGTGACCACCCAGAAGTGTTGGTCTGGCATAGCCTGATCATCTCATTTTGAAGTCTAAATTTTCCATGGAACCCTGATGCTTCATTTTTAACAACTAATTGAGAATTTTTAGGATGCAATTAAACAGAAGTCACCTGTAAGCCCAGTGGGCTGCAGTTTGTGACCTCTGGTTTGCATGCTTTACTAATGATGGCCAATGCTTATGGCGCACTTAGCATGTGTTAGAGCTTGGTCCATGCTCATTCCCTTCCTGTCTTAGTTCTGTCTGCTATTACAGAATACCACGGACTGGGTAGCTTACAGACAACAGAAATACATACAGGTTGGAAGTCTGAGAGCAGAGTGCCAGGATGGTCACATTTCGGTGAGGGCTCTGCTCTGAGGTGCAGAAGGTCATTTTCTTGTTGTGTCCACATGGACACACATGTTGTATTCATGAGGGCTCTACCTTCATGACCTCATTATCTCCCAAAGGTCCTACTGCCTCATAACTGTGACATTGGGGATTAATAGATCAGCATAAATATCGGGGGCTAAAACCAGTCCAGAATACCATTCTATCTCTGCTCCCCTGTTTCTCTGACTCCTATTCAGCCATCAGGGCTCACTGTCTCTTCCACGAAGCCTTCCTTGACCACCACCACACCCTTTTCTTCCTCTCACTGGATAATGTGGCCACTTTCCTTACTTTTCCCTATTACTTACTGTACTGTGCTTAGTCGGTCAGTCATGTCATTACTTGTAAATTCTGAAAATATATATATATATGTATTGAAAATAAATCTTTAAATAATATATATATTCGGAATTCACAAGTAAGTCATCCTAGTTCAGGGAATGACTAGTGGTAAGTCAGAAAGGCAGCGCTAGTGATAAGCACAGCGCATGCTCCCCGCCTGAATGAGCTTCATCTCACCGCTCAGGAAAACAGAGGCGTGGAGAGACTGGGACACTAAGGGCCACGTGCTCCCCGCTCATTCGCTCTGGGCTTAGATCTTTCTCCTGAAGGAGCCTCAGCTGGACTCTGTGATCTAAAGACAGGGGAAGTGAGGACCTGTCTGGCCGAGGGCTCACCTGCCAGTCTAAAGGCTGAACTGGGCCTCCCATCCACAGGCAAGTTTATTCGTGTGGAGCCTGACTGTCCTCCCTTTGTGAAGATTAATCATTTATTAGCCCGGTGGGGCGGGTGTCTTTTGGAGAAACACCATTCTGGAGAGATACTTACTGAAGGAGCATCTTGTCGCCAGCTGGCAGCAAGAAAGGGCGGCTCCAGTCCAGACAAGACGATGAGCTGGCAGTGGGTGTCTTGACAGGAGCCGAATGAAGAAATGTGGTAGCAGCGAGGCCCAGCTGTACAAGCCCACATATCTGGTCTTTCACTGTGAGAGCCCTCTGTTTATCGGGGGGCGGGGGAGACAACAAGAGGGTTCATGGGCCTGTATGTCTCCTGCTGTGGATTTATGTGTTCCTATAGCCAGTGGGCTTCAGCAACATGACACCGGCCCCTAGGCGCACTTAATACATCACAGGTTAAACTTACCTCCCTGCTTTCTCTTTCTCCCTCTCATAATTTGTTTCCAACAGGAAACTCCATGCAGCTGCTCCGAGAGAAGCTCAGACTCCCCGGGGAACCTCTGCCCAGGTGGCAGACACTGAGAGTGTGTGGCCCTTATTAGGGGTGATCGCTGGAAAGCTGGTTGTCATGGCACCGCGAGGCCAGGGCTGCACTCCCAAGATGCCCCCATTTTCTAGGCTGTCTACATAATCACTGCGATGAGAGGCGTAAACACGGAAAGGGAGAGAGGAGCAGCTCCCTTCTGATAGTCATATCCTTGCAGAGCGGGACAAGGAGGGTCTGGGCACAGCCCAAGCACACAGCATGGAGGGATGCTGGTGGGGGCCGCTCGCTGCCTCACTGTCTTCCCCATGCTCTGCCTCTGTGTTCTCAGCGCCGGCTTTCGACAGGAAAACACTGCTCTTGACTTACTGACACACAGCATTGTGCCTGAATGTGCCTGGAACTTGCATACATGGAGAGGTCAGAGCTACTGTCTTCAAGTAGATGGAGTCATTGCCTCCCATCCAGACATTGTGCTAACTACATGTGATAGTCCATTCCACTCTCACAACCTGCTTGCTTTACACTTTAGTGGATGCGGGATCTTTTATAAACATGTATCATTAGTATGCTTTAGTAGTCATGATGCATCAGAGAGCCATCTATCTTGGTCCCAGGCCAGGAAGAGGCAGAGCTAGGATGTAAACCCAGCTCTGGTTCTATAACTGGACCCTGCTGTGCCCCTATTCTGCATCATTTCTCCTCCAGTTCAATGTTTAGAGAGGGTACCCCTGTCTGGCGCTCACAGACACAGGGAGCCCCCCTGTCCCACCTCCGAGGGCATGGCCCTAGTAAAAGGAACTGAATTGGTCTAAGGCTTAAACCTCTGATTTGGACTTCATTAGCTGTGTGTTCTCACTGACCACAGAGAATTAATCAGAGCAGAGATGTCTCTTAATGGACCTAACATCATGCATCAGTGGTGATGTACAGAAGAGTCATCAGCTTTGTTGAGCACCTTATCACCTGGTAGGCCCTCCCCCTGGCTCCAGACATACCATCGCCACTTTGAGACCTCTGGGACCTGGAAGCCTCTGGTTTTGGATGCAGAGAGACGACACATTTTGCAATCACTGGAGCAAATAAAGGCTTTATCCCTTAGCAAGCACTTTAATGCTTAATGACTAGGACAAGAGGAGGGGGGACTGTCTGTGCCCAGTTCTCATTTTTAATTTGGCTGAAGAGTAAGAGATCTCTTCATCTCCGCTGTGACTCATGCCAGGCCTACTGGGTCACCCTAAGTAGGTGGCTCAGAAAACAAGGGCACCATGGTGTGTTGATTTCCTGGAAGCCAGACTCCACTAGTGAGAGGCCTGTGCTGTTCTCTGCTCTCCAGCTACGTGGCCTACCCAGCTTCCTCCCACTCTGGCCCAGGGGGGCAATAATGGGAAGGCTTTCTAGACATTATCAACAGCTTCAACCCCGGGCTGTACACTGGGGTTTAAATCTAGGCTCCATTCTTGACTTTACATAGATTACTTGCTTTTTTGAGTCTCCACTTTCTCTTCTGTATCTCTGCACTCCTGGATTATTGTGATAAGAATAAAACATTTATAAATAAACACTGACTGCTTACTGTGGGCCAGGCATTATCTCATTGAGTCCTCACAACTCAATTATGCAGGCTCTGTTATTGTCCTCATTTTATAGAGGGAGACTCTGAAGCTTAGAGAGGAAGGTTAAGTTCAAGTCCAAGAACTTCAAGATACCCACACTGGGTTTGTCTGACTCTAGAACCAACACCATTGGCCATGACAGCAGGCAGGGGATCTGCATTTCGAATGTTCGCCTTATGCCCTTTTGCTTTTACGAAAGACCTATGCTAGTATCTGTTTTCACTAACCTAACTAAAAGAAACACAAAGAGGATTTTCACTTTTATGAGAAAAGCTAACATTCAATACCTTTATTTACATATGGTTTAAGAAAAGAACACATACCACATTTTACCTAATATTAGATCCTTTATAAACATGTCTAATTCACTCATTTGTTCACCCATCCATCCATTTACTATGCTTTAGTAGCCATGATACATTGGGCCCTATCCTCAAAATGCCTCTACTTCTTAATAACCTTTCTTGGGGCTAGTGACCATGTTTTGTAGCAACACAGATTTGTAGTTTTTTGCCCTGAATAGAGAATAGAGAAGGTTCTGAATTTTGATAGAGAAGGTCCTTAGTAAACAGTGACTGAAAAATGCTACATGTCAGGACTTTGGGGGAACGTCTAGGATACCTTGAGGATGATGTTTGATACCACAATTCATTTTAACATCTGACACCGTGTTCAGAGTAAACACTATTTGGTCAGCATTAGTAAACATTATTTTCTGTCTTTAATGTTGGGAACCTAAATTTCAAATTCAATTTTTAAATGAACTTTCTATTAGAAACCTTCCATAATTTCACATCCTCTTTTCCCACCATGTTACATGGGAGCAGTAACTGCATCGTAACCTTGCTCACACTTATTGACCCATTCCTTGCTTTTTTGATCTCTCCATCTTTTTCCTAAGCTTGATGATCCCATTTATCTTAGATGTAACTCTTCAATTTCCCTACATTATAGGGGTTTTCGAATGACACCAAAATTTCAAGATGAGCTAGTTGACCCCAGGATTAAGGATGACCATCCAAGAGATAAATCCTATTTAAATCCTAATGTTCAGGTTAAAGATATAAGAGACGATAAAAGCACGTATCATTATAAGCCCCCTAGGGATGAGCATTCCCCTGCCCTCCGCTGCCTCCGGGCTGTGCTTGATGATGACGGCAGGCCAGCAGGTGTCTTGAGTAATTTAGCAGATAAAGGGACCTGCACGCATGGGGCGGAAAGCTGCTTGACTGGACAGCTGATCTCACAACTCAGTTATCGATGCCACCTACAGAGCTGTCAAAATAGAATTATGTGAACTGCACAGGGGGCTTAAATTAGCTGATATACTTAAACATGTGTCAATTACACACGAGAGAGTCCCTCCTTCCCTTCTGTATCCTCCCGTGCTGGCCAAGCACTGAAGGTGGCTGAATTCATTACATGAAGCAAGAAATAAACCCATGGTAAACCATGATCTTTGTCAGTGTACTAGATTCATCTTTTCTGGGGCTTGATTTTCTCAAGCTGTAGAAAGGAAGAAAGACTCTGAACTCAAAGGGTTTTATGAAGATCAATTAAGATAACAGATGAGGGGCTCCCCTGGAGGTCCAGTGGTTAAGACTGTACCCTTCAATTGCAGGGGGTGTGGGTTTGATCCCTGGTTGGGAAACTAAGATTCTACATGCTGCATGGTGCAGCCAGTAAATAAATAAAAGATAACAGATAAGAAGGGGTTTTGTAAATGGTAAAGTGCTAAACAGTTTAAAAAAAAAAAGAGTGAAAAATGAAAATGTTAGTCAGTCATGTCTGACTCTTTGCGACCCCATGGACTGTAGCCAGTCAGGCTCCTCTGTCCATGGGATTCTCCAGGCAAGAATACTGGAGTGGGTTGCCATTTCCTTCTCCAGGGGATCTTCCCAACCCAGGAATCAAACCTGGGTCTCCTGTGTTGCAGGCAGATTCTTTATCGTCTCAGCCACAGGGAAGCCTAAACAGTAAAAGGTAAACAGTTAACCATTTTATGCTTTGCTTTTTCACGTGAGTCTCCAGTCCATGGAATTTGTGTTTCCACCCCATACTGTCCCTCCCCTAGTCTTTGCCCACTCATTCACTGCCCTTCATCAAGGCATGTGCTGGCATCATTCTAGATTTTTCCCTCAACCTCACCTTCCATGTCTAGTTTTTTTTTTTTTTTTTGAGTTTTGAACCTGGAGATTATCACACTAAGTGAAGTGAGTCAGAGGAAGGCAAATATCATATGATAGCACTTATATGCAGAATCAAAAAGAATGATACAAAAAAACCTTACTTACAAAATAGAAACAGACTCATAACTTAGAGATGAATTTATGGTTACCAGGAGGGAAGGGAAAGGGGGAGGGATTCACTGGAGTTTGGGACTGACATATACACACTACTGTATTTAAAATGGATAACCAACAAGGACCTGGGTTTCCCTGGTAGCTCAGCTGGTAAAGAATCCGCCTGCAATGCAGGAGACCTAGGTTCGATCCCTGGGTTGGGAAGAACCCCTGGAGAAGGGAATCGCTACCCACTCCAGTATTCTTGTCTGGAGAATTCCATGGACTATTCCATGGGGTTGCAAAGAGTTGGGCATGACTGAGTGACTTTCACTTTCAACAAGGACCTACTGTACAGCACAGGGAACTCAGCTCATATTATCTAACAACCTAAATGGTAAAAGAATTTTGAAAAGAATAGATATGTCTATATGTATAATTGAGTCACTCTCCTGTATACCTGAAACTAACACAACACTGTAAATCAACTATGAAAATCAAAGTGTTAGTCACTCAGTCATGTCCAACTCTGCGACCTTGTGGACTGTAGCCCACCAGGCTCTAGGCAAGAATACTGGAGTAGGTTGCCATTCCCTTCTCCAGGGGATCTTCCCAATCCAGGGATCAAACCCAGGTCTCCTGCATTGCAGGTAGATTCTCTACCATCTGGAATCAAGTATACTCCAAAGGGAAAAACAAAAAAAACAAAAAAACTCCTGTTAACTTCACACTCAAAATGTAGCCCAAAGCAGCCTAATCTAGTCCAAGACACTATCACCTCTTGCTTGGACCATCTTGATGGCTTTCTAACTCTTCTCCCAGCACTCACACTTCCTTCTGATGCATCATTCTTTTCATAGCCATAGAGTGATATATTTACAAGTATAACTGTGTGGATCACTACAAACTGTGGAAAATTCTTAAAGAGATGGGGACACCAGACCACCTGACCTGCCTCTTGAGAAATCTGTATCCAGGTCAGGAAGCAGCAGTTAGAACTGGACAGACTGGTTCCAAACAGGGAAAGGAGTACATCAAGGCTGTATATTGTCACCTTGCTTATTTAACTTATATGCAGAGTACATCATGAGAAACGCTGGGCTGGAAGAAGCACAAGCTGGAATCAAGATTGCCGGGAGAAATATCAATAACCTTAGATATGCAGATGACACCACCCTTATAGAAAGTGAAAAAGAACTAAAGAGCCTCTTGATGAAAGTGAAAAAGGAGAGTGAAAAAGTTGGCTTAAAGCTCAACATCCAGAAAACTAAGATCATGGCATCTGGTCTCATCACTTCATGGCAAATAGATGGGGAAACAGTGGAAACAGTGTCAGACTTTATTTTTTTGGGCTCCAAAATCACTGCAGATGGTGACTGTAGCCATGAAATTAAAAGACACTTACCCCTTGGAAGAACAGTTATGACCAACCTAGACAGCATATTAAAAAGCCAAGACATTAGTTTGCCAACAAAGGTCCATTGAGTCAAGGCTATGGTTTTTCCAGTAGTCACATATGGATGTGAGATTTGGACTATACAGAAAGCTGAGCGCTGAAGAACTGATGCTTTTGAACTGTGGTGTTGGAGAAGACTCTTGAGAGTCCCTTGGACTGCAAGGAGATCCAACCGGTCCATCCTAAAGGAAATCAGTCCTGGATGTTCATTGGAAGGACTGATGTTGAAGCTGAAACTCCAATACTTTGGCCACCTGATGCGAAGAACTGACTCATTTGAAAAGACCCTGATCCTGGGAAGGATTGAAGGTGGGAGGAGAAGGGGCTGACAGAGGATGAGATGGTTGGATGGCATCACCGACTCAATGGACATGAGTTTGAGTAAACTCCAGGAGTTGGTGATGGACAGGGAGGCCTGGCGTGCTGCAGTCCATGGGGTTGCAAAGAGTCGGACACGACTGAGCTACTGAACTGAACCGAATAACATTACATGTTATTCCTTAAAACAAAACCCTACCAAATTTTCCTTCTTAAATAAAATAAAAGCTAAATTCTTTCCCTTTGCCCACAGGGCTATGTTGCCTAACTCCCAAGCCTTTTTCATAGACTCCAACAGGGATGAGGATCCAGGGGTGTTGGGAGTGATTACCCTGAGTGTAGAGTTCTCCTGAGATCTGAGCCACCAGCCTCCTCCTCCTCCCATTTCCCCTCATCATGCTCCTTCTCATGATACTATTGGCAGCCAGATTGGTTTTCCCTCTGCCCTGACCTGCCAAGCACAGCACAGATTCACAGCCTCTGCATCCACGGCTGCGGCTTCTCCAGAAACACTTTCACCAAATCTTGTGTTATCTTATTCACCTCTGTGCTTGTTGTTTCTCTTACTGTACCCGGATAGAGTGCCATGTGGGCAGGAGGGACCATTTACTTAGTGCCTGCAACAGCCCCTGGCACACAGTAGCAACAATAGATATTAAATAAATGAATAGTAGGTTGATTACCATCATTTCATAGGCCCCTCTTCAATTGTCTACAAATTCCAAAGCATTCCCAAAACTAGAAATGAGTGAACCCGGATGGGGTCAGCCACTCTTCAGTGTGAACCTCTTCATTTGTGTAAAGAGGAGCTCTGGGTGCCTACTCTAGCTGTCCTGCAAGCGTTTACTTAGTAGCTCCACTAAGTAAAGTGTTGAAGGGAAAAATAGAAAGCCTTAGCCATTATGGAGGAACTATAATATGCAGGGACAGACAGAAATGGAAACAGGTAATTTCAACCTGTCATATCACATGCTCTGATGGAGGGCACTTAGCATACTTGGTGACCTTGAAGAGTATGGTAGCAGAATAATGACTTCTCAAATATGTCCATGTCCTAATCTCCAGAACCCATGAATATGTTCCCTTTCTTGGTAAAGGGGAATTAAGACTGTAGATGGAATCAAAGTTGCTCATCAGCTGACCTTAAAATAAGGAGATTGGCCTGGATTACCTGTGTGGGCCCAGTGTAATGGCAATGGTCCTTATAAGCGGAAGAGGGAGGTGGAAGAGGACAGTCAGAGCGACAGACATGAGAAGGATGTGTTCCCCTGTTGCCGGCTTTCAGATGGAGAAAGGGACCACAAGCCAAGGAGTGCAGATGGCCTCACAAAGGTGGAAAAGGCAAAGAAACATTGTCCCCTAGAGTCTTCAGAAGGGAACACAGCCCTCCCAACACCTGGATTTTAGCCAGTGAGATCCATGTCAGACTTCTGACGTACAGAACTACAGTACAGCAGCTACAGGAAACTAAATACAAGGAGGAAAGGTGAGCTTTGACATCCTCTCTGGTGGAATAGTCTCAAGAAGACTCTTGAGAGTCTCTTGGGACTTCAACGAGATCATACTAGTCCATCCTAAAGGAAATCAACCCTAAATATTCATTGGAAGGACTGATACTGAAGCTGAAGCTCCAATACTTTAGCCACCCGATGTGAAGGGCCAGCTCATGGGAAAAACCCTTATGCTGGGAAAGACTGAAGGCAGGAGGAGAAGAGGGTGACAGAAGATGAGATAGTTGGCGTGCTGCAGTCCATGGGGTTGAAAAGAGTCGGATACAACTTAGCGACTGAACAGCAACAACTGGCAGGGAGAGACGGGCTATTTTAAGACCCACCCTGCCCTGCTCAGAGCCCTCCCCAGGCTCTGTCTGGCCAGCAGCCCTCCTTGGGGAAAATTTCTCCAGGTATTCCCTTGACAGGGGTTCTCTTGAACTTCACGTTGAAAATGCTCACCCAGTGTCTGTGACTGCTTTGTCAGTGATGGCTTGTCACAAACAATGATGATAGGCAAGTGCCCTTGAGACACGCCAAGCATAGAGCAGCCACAGTCACATCTAACCTCGAGGCCAAGCTTTCCTGTCCTGTGTGTCTCTGGGGCTGCAGCCATGCGCCGGAGCCAGTGCCAGCTTCCCCTGCCTTTCTAGCCAAGACCCCTCGAGGGGAAGAGGGCAGGACCTGGGACAGTGTTAACTGCTAATGAATGACACTTGCCTCCAAAATTAATAAGCTTTCCCTTTCTTAGGAAAATCCACTCAACTGGAGTCTCCAGGATGACTAATTGACAGAACTGGTTAAATTAATCAAAAATGGAAATGAGGAAGAGGGGAGGGATTCTATTTTTACTGCGAGGCTTGGGCCTTGCCTGCTCTGCTGCTAATTGCCACTAAGCTTGAATGGGGTAGATGCTGGATTGGGGGGCGGGGTTCAGTGAATTCTGCAGCTTGGAGCAAGGCTCTGGCTTTTCTCCAGGAGGGGGGCGGGTGGGTGTCTGTGTGTGTTTGTAATCCTGTCATCAGGCAAAATCATTTTAATAAAAGGTTTTGTTGTTTTAACCTAACCAAACTCCCCTGAAATAGACACTGTTAATTACGCCCCCAGTCAATACTGAACCCCTTTCAGAAGCTGTGTCAAACCTCAGAGGTTTGATGATGCATTGCAGCTGTAGCCAGGGCTGATGCCTTTGGACACATTCCATCAGAGATCAGGGGAATGAGCCATAGGTTTATTAAGGGGTCCAGTGGCCTATAGAGCCAGGACTCGGCAATTAAGTTTGTAGATGAAGGTGATGAATGAGACAGTGGATTTCATGTTCTGCATAAAGGCAGAGTTATGCTGCCATCGGAAATTGCTGTGTTGAGGAATCCAACCCATGGGAACTGTATGCAATGGAGTTCTGTGAATTATCCTTCTGGATGTTAGAAAAAGATCACACTCTTTCTCCTGCTATCAGATACACGCAGGAAAAGAATTTGGGAAGCAGACAGACGTGGGCTCAAATCTTGGGTCTTTCACTGTGATCTGGGGCAAGTTTCTTTCTTTCTTTTTTGAACAATGTTTTGATAGTTTCAGGTGAATAGCGAAGGGATTCAGCCATACATACACATGTACCCATTCTCTCCCAAACCCCCCTCCCATCCAGGCTGTGGGGTAAGTTTCTTTACCTCTCTGTGCTTCATCTGTAATCTGGAGTTACTAAAAATCAGTCTGCTTTGGTTGCTCTGAGACTTAATTGAACTACAGAAGGGCTCAAAGCTAATACTCAGACCCTTTCACTAGATGCATCTTTGGTGGGGAAGATGGAATTTCTGATTTAGATTGTTAGGTTAGGCATCCAACTTTGCCCCTTTCACATGGAAAACCAAGTTGTTTTTCCAATGATGACACTATTCACTAACACATCTCAGACTTTCAGGCTAAAAGTGCTTATACCTTTTGCCCACAGCATGGAAAAGTCAGACTCTGTGCACACCAGGCCCGTGATGGGCAGATTTAAGTGCACGGCAGGGCTGCTGCTGACTACCCCTGGACAGCCAGCCCATCTTGATTTTATCTGATGGAGGGAATTTCTGCGGCCATTTGCCTATTTGCCAGTGTGGAAGGGCCCTGGGGCAAGGATAGAATGACGCTGGGAAGCAGAGTGACCAGTAGAGCAATACAAGAGGACAGGTGCCATAGGATTGCCCATCACCGCTGCTTAGAGGAGCCCGGGCTCCTCACTCTGGCCTTCAAGACCCTGTGAGGCCAGCCTCCCCTCCTGCAAGTCCCCAGCACAAGCCACTCCCTGACAACAGGATGGGACCTCTAGGGCAGGTAATGAATGGGGCTGCTGCTGCTGCTAAGTCACTTCAGTCGTGTCCGACTCTGTGCGACCCCATAGATGGCAGCCCACCAAGCTCCCCCATCCCTGGCAGGTCTGGCCAAATGATGAAGAATTAAGATGCAACCAAGGAACCTGTCCTGTGTCAACAGACACTGAGCCTGGTGCTCACACAGCCATTGATTTCATCCAGCAGATGTGCACTGGGAACCTTCTATGTGCCAGGCAGTCAGTCTGCTAGCTGCTTTGACTTTAATTAACTAGTTAATGTCCAGAGATTTCCAAGAGACCAAATCGTATACTCACTTCTCTGCTCTCACCTGTCTTGACCTCTCAGAAGCATCTGACACAATTGATCCCAGCATCTTTCGGAATCATTCTCTTCTCTTGGCTTATATGCCTACCACTCCCTCCGTCCAACTCTGCTCCTTGGTTTTTCTCTTACCTCCCTAGCAGCTCACCCTCAGTCTCTTATAAGAGGCTGCCCGCTTCTCCCCCGACCCCACTGGTAAATGCTTGGCCTCCATCCTGGACTCTGCATCTGCACCTCTTTCCTACAGGGCTTTAAAGACCACGAGATACTCATGACTCCTGCATTTCTATCCTCCAGCCCAGACCTCTTCCCTGACTTCCAGACTCAGGTATCCAACTATTATCAGACTTCTCTAACTGGGTGTATCACAGGCATCTCAATCTAAACATATCCAAAACAGAACCCTTGGTCTTTGCACGTCAAACCTGTTTCTTCCTGTCTCATCAGGATATGTTACCACTATACCCTTGGCAGCTCCAAGCAAAACCCAAGTTTTCTCAGGATCCTCCCTTTCTGTCACCTCTCCACTTTCAGCCTCTCAGCAAGTCCTCTCAGCCTGACCACCTCAGTAGATTCTATATGCATCCACTCATCACCCCATCACTACCCCTATCACCTGTCACAGCAACTATCATTTACTTCTGGATCATGGCGTGAGCCTCCTAACTGGTCTCAGCACTTCAAGGCTTGCCAATCTTTTTTCAGAATTCTTTTAGGACCATAAACAGAGTATTCACTTCCCTGCTTAGAGCTGTCTATTAGCTTCTGTCACACCTAGAATGAAATCCAGCAGTCTGGTCTCCCCATGAGGCTCCCCCATGCTCTGGGTACAGTGTACATTTTCAGCCTCACCCTCCACACTGGTCCCCAGTGCATCAGTCTCCAAGCACAGGTCTTTCCCCTTCTATGTACTCACACATGGTTGTTCCTGTTCAGGGTCTTCCTATTCTGGTGTTCTCTGTTTGGCTCCTTTTGATAATTCAGGCCTCAATTCCAAGACTTTCCCTCACCACCCCAGGGAAATAGCATTGCACCAGCAACTCTTCGGTCCTTTAATTTTCTTATAGCTTCTTTCAATGTCAGAAATTATTAATACCTCACTCATTTGTATACTTGTATATCTTCTGCTAGAATGAAAGCTCCCTAAAGGCAGGAATGAGTAGGTGTTGAATAAATCTTAGCTGAATAAGTGATTTCTAGAGTCCTGGTTAAGAGGTGTGTGTCTGGATCAAACCCCAGTTGTCACTTGTTCTCTGGTGGCCGTAAGAGTATCATTTCCTCTCTTAGCTAGTTTCCTCATCTATAAAATGTGACCAATAATCATCTGGCCCCCATAGGGTTGTCAGGACCTTGGCTTACTCTCTTAATATTGTAAATGCCTCTGAAGTTAGCTGTGATTAAGCCTGCTGCCATGATTACATAATGACCACGGCTACTTCCCACCCCATTCCTGGTCTTAGTAGACACATGTGGAAGGGAAATAAGACAGCATCACCTTTGCAACCATAACTAACATGGAGCTCTTTCATGGGCCAGGCATTGTTCTAAGGCTTCACGGTGTCTTCTCATTTAATCCTCATAAGCCCCGTAATAAGGTAAGTGCTGCTACTAGTCATATGTTATAGGCGAGCAAATATAGACACAGGTTAAGGAACCTGTTTAAGATCACCCAGTTAGGTCATGGATGTCGACTGACAGTGAATACCACTTTGATTTGCCTCCCCTGATTTGGCCCTATCTGTGAGTTTACTCTCAGTTTAGTTTGACAGAAGGGAAGAAACAAAGGTGACATGATCTGGGCTGTGCTTCTAGGCAATGCTATAGAATGAATGACTGTGGCCCTTTAAATTTGTATGCTGAGGGTCCACTGGCTAAGACCCTGCTCTCCTGATACAGGGGGCCCAGGTGCAATCCCTGGTCAGGGAACTAGATCCCACATTCCAAAACTAAGAGCCCACATGCTGCAATGAAGATCTCTCATGCCACAACTAAGATCAGGTGCAGCCAAAAAAAACAAAAACAAAAACAAAAAGGAAATTCTTACACTGAAATGTAACACCCAGTGTGATGGTATCTGAAGAGGGGTTGGGGAGGTGATTAGGTCATGAGGATGGAGCTCTCATGAATGTGATTAGTGCCCTTATGAAAAAGAGACTCCAAGGTACCTCATATCCTTCTGCTGTGCAAGGACTCAGCAAGAAGATGGCCATCTATGGACCAAGAAGCGGGTCTGCACCACACACTGAATCTGCTGGTGCCTTATCCTGGACTTCTTAGCCTCCAGAGCCAAGAGTCAAAGGTCTGTTGTTTAAGCCACCCAATCTGTGGTATTCAATCACAGCAGCATGAATGGACTAAGACAGGAGACTTCATCCTAGGTTCCACACTGCCTTGCCCAACCTAAGGACCTAAAACAGGTGCTGTCCAGGGTGTGTGTGGAGGGAATCCCTTTGGTCCATCTTGAAGCTGAGGCACCCAGCAGGCTCTCGGGTTAGCCACCAAGCTTCTTCCAATTAAAGAAGTAAAACTGCAACCTTGGGGAGAATCTGGAAAATAGAAAAACTGCCTGCATTTCAGTGCCCTGACATCATCCCTTTCATGAACAACCCCTTGTCCTTATCTTCACACTGCTGAATTCAGGATGGGTTTGTAACCCTGCATCCTGCTTTAACATTTATCATAAGCCTTTCCCTGCAGGTTCCATCTTTAACTGCGTCCAAAGGTCGTTGGCAAGTCACATCTCTATGGCCCTTCATGGAACCCCTTTCTCAATTCCCACTCCCATTTGAGGATTCCACTTGCTAGTTTTCTTAAAATGACTTGTTTAAATTGAAGTAGAGTTGATTTATAATACTGTGTTAGTTTCAGGTGTAGAGCAAAGTGATTTAGTTATATATATATATTTCATATTCTTTTCTGCTATAGATTATTACAGGATATGAAATACAGTTCCCTGTGCCACACCTTAGGTTCTTGCTTATTTTTTTAAATCTACTTTATATTCAATGGTGTGTATCTGGCAATCCCATACACCTAAGCTTCTGCTTTTCTTATATGCTGTTAAACACTGCTTACTCAGGACGCTTATGCATGATTTTTGAGTAGGAAACAGACCTCTTAGCACCTCATCACCTCTAAAATCAGTTCCTGCCTGTATGCATGTTAAGTCGCTTCAGTCGTGTCCAACTCTTTGAGACCCATGGACTGTAGCCCACCAGGCTGCTCTGTCCATGGGATTCTCCAGGCCAGAATACTGGAGTGGATGGCCATGCCCTCCTCCAGGAAAATCAGTTCAAGTCCCCTTTATTCAGAGAGAAATTGTGCTTCCACACCACATGAAAGTACCCAGACATCATCACCAGAGAACACCTGGGGAGGTGCAGAGGCTCCACATACAGGTCTCATTGCCCCTGTCCTCTGGTCCCCACCTCGTTCAATAAGAGCCACAAGCACTCTGTGCTCATGACAGGTTGGGGTTGCACCAAGCGCCCCAGGTCCATGCCCACTCTTCACCCTCACCACCTTTAGGAAAGGATCAGCGTTGGCAACCTGCTCAGGCTGCCGGTGGTGAACAAGCCCAGAACCCACCCCTGGATCTGTCAGCCCCAGGGACTGTGCTCTGGATTATTTTCAGGTCTTCTACGAGGGGCCAAATTGTGTACCCTCTCTGCCAGATTCTTACATTGAAGTCCTAATCCTCAGGGCTTCAGAATATAACCACATTTGGAAGTAGGATTTTTAAAGCTGTAATTAAATTTAAAAAATGAGGTCATGAGGGTTGACCCTAATCCAGTATGACTAGTGTCCTTATAAGAAGGACATTTGGGACCCAGACACATGCAGAGAGAAGATGACAAGAAGACACAGGGAGAGGATGGTCAGTAGCAAGCCAAGGGGAGAGCCCTGGAAGAGACGCTTTTGTGGACCCTGGTGATGCCTTGGTCCACGACTTCTAGCCTCCAGAACAGGGACACAATTACATTTTGATTTTTAAGTTGCCCAGCCCATGGTACTGTTATAACAACTCTCATAACTGAAAACCCCTTCTTTCAACTGCCTTTTCCCACCTGCCTGCCTTTCCACCACAGTTGCTCAGTGAAGCCTCACTTATAGCTGGGCATTATGCTAAGTGTTAGTAATGCAGTGGTTGGTAAAAGAAATAAAGTTCCTGCCTTTATGGGGGCTTCCCAGGTGGTGCTAGTGGCAAAGAATCTGCCTGCCAATGCAAGAGATGTAATAAGAGGCAAGTCTGATCCCCTGGTCAGGAAGTTCCCTTGGAGGAGGGCATGGTAAACCACTCCAGTAATCTTGCCTGGAGAATCCTGTGGACAGAGGAGCCTGTGGGCTACAGTCCATGGGGTTGGACAGGACTGAAGTGACATAGCACGCACAGATCCCTTTATGAAGTCTACATTCTAGTCAGGGAGACAGAGGGAGAAAAATGCCTGTAGCTGAGAACTAAGAAATATGTAAGGAAATAACGTAGCGTGATGTAGTAGAAATAGAGTGAAGGTGGGGAAACAGAGAAGTCCTCTTTGAGAGGGATTTTCCCAGAGACCGAAAAAATGAGAGCAGTCCAGACAAGGGAGGGAATTGTGGGAGGGCATTTCAGGTAGGGGAGAGGCTGTGCAAAGGGCCTGAGACAGGAAAGGGCTGAGTGTGCTGAAGGTGCAGAAAGCAGGCCATTGTGGTCAGACTACAAGGGATTGAGGATGGAAAGGTGGGCAGGGACCAGATTCCTGTGGGGCTTGGAACGGAGTTTAAATTTAATGTCTCTCTCATTTCCTTGGTTGTCATTCACCATATCTGGCCAGTTTTTTCACTCGACTCCTAATTGTTGTTTAGTTTCTAAGCGTCTGCCTCTTTGCAACCCTATGGACTGTAGCCTGCCAGGCTCCTCTGTCCATGGGATTCTCTAAGCAATACTGGAGTGGATTGCCATTTCCTCTTTCAGGAGATCCTCCTGACTCAGGAATCGAACCTGTGTCTCCTACATTAGAAGGTGAACTCTTTACCACTGAGCCACCAGGGAAGCCCCAACTCCCAAAACTCACACATTAAAAGGGAAAAGAAAATTCAGCTCAGCCCCTGCTGCTGCCATCAGCACCCTATTGTTTCAGGCATTAGGATCTCAAACTGCAAACACAACCCTTGTCACTACTGCCAGGAGCGATAGAAAAAAAAAAAATCGAGAGATGAGGAAGAGAATCATCCTTTCCAACCCCTGCTGAGTATGCAGAGTGAGGGACATATGGAAATTAATATATGCAGCTCTGATAGCACGAATCTCCTCGGCATTTTGATTAAACACCGACGGTTATTAAATACCCTCCTTCTCAGAGCTCATCTCCGAAAGCCAATGTTGCTTTTCATTTTGAACTCTGATGAACTGTCTCAATTCCGTTTGCACACCCAGGCTGAACCATGGTCTGCGGAAGGCTGGCGTTGGAGGAGGATGGAGAAAATCAATATGAAATGTCAGACGCGAGGTCAGATTGAACTTGTTTTCTCAGCTGGCGGGAGCTGGGGCCGCCACTGCAGCAGCCAAACAAAGGGAGATGCTCACCGAGGAAGGTCGGCGCTTTGGACTGAGTCAAGAAAATGAATTTCGTTCGCTCCTTAATTAGATTAGGAGGCTGGCGGCTGGCAATTCCGAGAGTGCTGTCGGTGTTTGGATTGGGGCGTGGGGAGGCAAGGATGCGGCAGGGGTCTGCAGATGGCCGGCTAGCTTCTGGCCTCTCTAGGGACTGTCCACTGGGTTCTGCTTCTCCAGGGCTGCATGTGACCCAGACTGTAGGGAGGAGCAGCCTCCAGGGACACCTGGATGTGTGGGCTCAATGATTCTCCCCAGTATCTTCCTCAGGGAGCTTCTCCATCTTTAGGCAGAAGCTCAGAGGTCACTGCCTTGGGTTATAAGGTCCTTGTTATATCCCTTCCCAGTACCACAAGCCTCTGTTTTCATATCACTTATTACAGTTGTGATGTCATATCTATCTGGGATTCTCTGATGAATGCATCTTCCTTCCTCAGACAGTGTGATGGTTCATCTTATGCATCGACTTGACTGGACAATGGGGTGGCCAGATATTTGGTCAGACATAATCCTGCAGTTTTTGGAGGGTTGTTTTTAAGTGAATTTAACATTTAAGTTAATAGACTAGGTAAAGCAGATTGTCCTTCCTAATGGGGGTGGGGCCTTATTCCATCAGCTGACGAACCGAATAGAACAAAAAGCTGACCCTCCCTCCAGTAAGAGAAAATTCTGCTGCCTGACTCCTTCCGGCATGGACATCAATTTTTCCCTGCCTTCGCTGTTGAACTGGAACATTGGCTCTTCTTGGACCACGAGCCTGCCAGTCTGTGCGTTAAAAGTACTTCATCAGCTCTTCTGGGTCTCCTGCAGGCACACTGCAGGTCTTGGGACCTGTTGGTCTTCCTAATTGCATGACCCAAATACTTCTAACAATTATTTCATATTTATATACACATATATAATACATGCATACACACATATATGCATATGTATGTGTGTGTATATATATTATACATATATATGTGTAAAAGATATATATTTCCTATTGGCTCCATTTCTCTGCAGACCCTCACCAATACTGACCTTGAGCTCCAAGAAGGAAGAAAGCAGACCTGGCTTTGCTCATCACTGTGTCCCAGAGTTAGGTACTACTGGACCTCACATATAGTTTGTGGTCAATAAGTACTAGTTAAATAAATGAATAACGGGGCTTACATATCTATATCTGGAAGGAGGGTTGGAGTTTTGACCTCCTTGTAGCCGCCAGCCTCAAATTGGGGGCACTCAGGAGGAATATCTGGAGAAGGACATGGCAACCCACTCCAGTATTCTTGCCTGGAGAATCCCATGGACAGAGGATCCTGGTGGGCTACAGTCCGTGGGGTCACAAAGAGTCGGACACAACTGAAGTGACTTAGCATGCACGCACAGGAGGAGTAACTTTTGGTAACAGCTGCTGATGTCTGCTGACTTCCGTGTGGCTGACTCAGGGCTTGGCTGTTCGACACGCAATGACAGTTGCTCCTCATGAATAACCAGCCCTATGAGACAGTCTTTGTTATCTCTATGTTCAAAGGAGGAGCTTGAGATTCAGAGGGATTCAATAACCTGATTTGGGGGGTCACACAGCTGCTGAGTGTCAGAGCTGAGTTCTGATTCGGAGGCTTCTGCTCTAAGCCATTCTAATTCTGGAACTTTCTAAGGCCTTATCCTTTTTCCATCTTGAGTTCACAGTTCACCGAGCCTTCTAGGCAGCTTCCTCCTCACTATCCAGCCCTTGTGTGAGTCTGTCTGATGCCAGAGCCCAGGCTGGTGTCTGCCACACTGGGCTGTGAACACACCTGGTTTCTTGCGCCATCTCTGCCATCCACTTTGGGTCAGTGGCCCTTCAAGCCCAGTTAGACGACTCATGTCACCTCCCATACAGCTGGGACCATGTCCCAGACTGGTCCTCACCCCCTCACTCTCTTTCCATATGTCTTCTTATGAGTCCACAATCCACATGTCATTTATTTCAACCTCAGGCATGAATTTATTTATGGAATCAATATTTACTGAGCACCTGTTTGTATGTCAGTCCTTTGTGATACAATATGAGCAAAATATTGGGTTAGCTAAAAAGTTCACTTGGGGTTTTCTGTAACATCTTATGAAAAAGTCTGAATGCATTATTTGGTCAACCCAGTAGATTCAGTTCATGTCTTCCTCTAGAGGGGAAGGATACTGAATAATATCCATGTGTGATGAATGCCAACCTCTAATATTGCTTTACATCCCCACAGTTATTTTAAAAGAAAATGTTTATTTTTCCCTTTTCTTTCTCTTCTATTTCCATAGCTACCATCCTTATCTAGGTTATGAATTTCCACTGTATTGAGACAAAAGCACAACCTTCTAATTCTCCTGTTTCTTCCTACCACCACTGTGTTAATCTTCCATAAAATATAAATTCTATAACTCTGTTCTCCAACCAAGTGATCTCCAATTGCTCTTCGCATACTAGGCACTGTGCTTCTCAAACTGGGGCACACGTACGTATCCTTGGAGGTCAGGGAGGAGGAGGACGAGGATATGAGGGTGCACGAAGTAGTATAGGAAGCCATAGATAAATGTTGCATCTTTTGGAAATGTTAATTTTGTTTGAAATTTGGGGATGGGTAGAATCCCAGGGACGGGGGAGCCTAGTGGGCTGCCGTCTGTGGGGTCACATAGAGTCGGACACGACTGATTCGACTTAGCAGCAGCAGCAGCAGCAGCAGCAGAAATGTAAATATTAAATTAAGTGGAAAGTAGTCATTTTATAGGAATAAAATGTAAAACCTATGTGAAATTTTCAGATGGAAAAATAAGACTTCAAAGAAAATCATCTGTGGTTAGCATGTCCCCTCAGGTGTTGGGCCTCTGCCAGGTGTGTGGCGTTTTGTTTTTGCTGAGAGGCCAGGCCACCCAGAGCACATCAGAGAGGCTGAATTGCTTTTCACTGCCCTTCCTTCACAGCAGCGAGGTTCATGGTCTGGCTCTGGGAGTGCTATACCTGGTGCAGAAGTTTAAGAAGGACTAGCTGTCAGAGGAGCCAGACTCTGGGTATAGAGCAGGTACTCAGTGAATGAATGAATGAATGGAGGCATAAACTTTTGATGCTGATATTCAACTACTGACTTGATACAAACCTTCATACCTATTTGACCTCATTTTCTCCATATTCCTCTTTAACTCAAGCCTAACACTTCTTGCTAAGACTCTTTAAAGGTGCTACATCACTTCCTAACTTCAGGTTTTTGCTCTGAAGGCCGTGCCCTTGTGTGCATGGCCAGAAACACCCTTCTGTCTATTTCTCACCTAACCAAATCCTACCTGTGCTTCAACATGACTCCTCAGCCTCTGCCTCCCCACTTTGAGGTCTCCCTCCAATGTCCCACGCCCCTATGAATGTCCACGCCCCTAACTGTCTCCACCACTCATTTGGGTGTCCAGGGTACATCTTGCCCCATCAGCCAAACTTGACATTGCTTGAGTGTTGGGAGATGTCTTACCTTTCCATTGTACCCCTCAGAATGCTTATATGTAACGGACAGATCACAGATACAAGAAGATTGTGTTGAAGACCTGCCAATAAATTTTAGTCTAGATCTGCGGTTCTCAGCTAGAAGTAATTTTCACCCCAGGATATTTCACAATGTCTGGAGTCATCTTTAGTTGTGAAAAGCCTTCTACAATGCATAGGACAGCCACCTCCACCAAAGAAAGAATCCTGTGCCCTTAATTTAACAATGCATTGTTAAGAAATCCTTGTGTTCATTACAGGATCTTCCTAACCTCTTTCCTTGTGTCCCTTTGTTCTCCCAGACAGAACCCAACATCCATCCTTCTTCTGCAGTCTAAGCAACTTCTCCAAAAAAATAATTGTAGTCAGATTAGTCCTCTGGTTACTTTAGTGGCTGTTCATTGAGTTTGAAACAAAATTTAAGTCCATTATCATGGCCATTATGATCAGCCTCTCGCATTCCTCCTGAACTTCACGTGTTCCTTCTCCAAGTCATTCTTTAGATACCAGCCATATCAGCCTCCCTTGTTGGCTCAAAGATCGATATCAGCACAGACACTAACAAACATTGATAAAGCATCTATCACGAGCCAGGTACTATTTTTGGTGCTGGGGAAACAACAGGGAACAAAACAGAACAAGTCCACGTCCTCAGGAGCCAATAGTACAGATCAGTGGTCTTCAAGAGAACCTTCTGCAATGAAGGAAATGTCTTAGGTCGGTCTTAAGTCAGCACCGTCCAATATAATAGCTACACACGACTACTGAGTACTAGACATGTGGAACATCTGAATCAAAATCTCCCAGAAGCATCAAATACACTTAGTATGACACATCTCATTAGCAATTCTTAATGATTATCTCATTTAAGCCCTGCAACAAACCCATGAGGTGGACGATATTATTTTACCCATTTTTTGTATGAGAAAACAGGCTCAGAAAGGTAAGGGAAAGTTGGACAAAGTCAGATGGCTAATAAGAGATTAGCCTGGCTCTGACCTGGGTCTGTATGACTCCAGCATCCACACGATCTACAGCCCACCACACCAGTCAGACCAGCTCCCCTGGGCAATACTCCTCACAGCAAAGGAGTACATGGACATGATCAAAATGATCCAGATAGTCACCCCACTCCCAGCCACACCTCATACAGATGATCGTCATTTCACTCATGTCACTAGGAGTTAAAATGAAAAAACTGGGGCTGTGGGGGAGAGAGGGCTTCCTTCCCAGGTCTTCACGGCAAGCTGCAGTGGCAGAGCAGCCCCGGAAGACGGTGCTGGCCAGATACACAGATCCTGTGGCTCCTGAGCATCTTGGAAGCTGCACGTTCTTTAGCCTGACCCTGGGTAAGGATGACGGCAGCCCTCCAGTCACCTTTACTCCAGGAAGCGTTTTGTTTTCTAGAAAACCTCTCTCCTAGCCCCAGGTCCATCCTGTCCACTACACCTGGTTCTTGCTTCTCTTGCTTACATTGGTCTTAGCCTTTGGCCGCCAACCACTCAGCCCCCATGAGTTTGGAGCCACTGTGTGCCATCAACACCATGAAAACTCCAGCATGACCCCTAGGCCTGTGAGCCTGGGGAACTCGACCCCACCCCCCTCTCTGAAGCCCTCCCGAGTGCCCACTAGAACCACTGTGCCTTCTAGGGTGCTGCTTCTCAAAGCCTCACCCTTTCCACGAAACTAATAATCCCTGCCCCTCAGCTGCTCCTTTTTTTTTAAAAAAAATTGAGATATAATTGACATATAACAGTATATTCGTTTCATGCAACATAAGGACTTGATAAATGTATACAGTGCAAATATTTATGTTCAGTTAGCATCCATCACCATGCAGAGCTACAATTTCTTTACAATGAGAACTCTTAAGATCTACTCTCAACAACTTCCAAATACACACTACAGCATGAACCTAGTCACCGTCCCCAGGTGCGATTCTCAATGCCTGTATATTCGCAGGCTCCCCTACTGTCCAGCAAGTCCAGCTCATTCTACTGCCGAGATCCATCCAGAACCCACCCACTCCTCTCCACTTCTATACCCTGTCCTTGTCCAGGCCACCCAAGTCTCCTGCCTGATAGCACAACCCTCTCTTAACTGGTCTTCCCAACCCTGCTTCTTGTCCTCAGGTTCTCGTTTCCCCAGAGCTGCAAGAGGGATCTTAAAACGTAATTCAGATCATATCACAATGTGACGATGACAGGACTCATGTCTTATTCACCTCTGTATTCCACGGCCCAAAGCCAGTGTTGGTGGGATTCGACATGAGGTTTTCTCTTTACTCAAACACCAGACTTGGAGCTGACTCCCGAGTCAGGACAACACATGTGTAGTTTTCTTACTCCTGGTGTGTCTGAGGTGGGGAAGGAGAGCAATGCCCCCCAGGCCCTCCTGCTTCTCCTTCTGTATGTCAGGGGCCGGTGGCGCACCCACTCCATCAGCCCCAGAGCGGCTGGCTACTCACACTTGGTGTGCCGGTCACACAGCGCCGACGCCCGCATGTCACACAGCCGGATCGTCCCTTTGCTGCTGCTGTACACGAAGGTGTTGCAGTGGTGGGGGTGGAACTCGGCCGCCGTGATCACCTCCGTGAGCTCCTCCATGTTGGCTGGCTTGATGTCCACGATATCTAGCACAGACGAGTCAAGGAGGGGACCACGGGGAGGGGCGCCTCAGCGGTGACTAAGCATCGTCGCTTTATTTAGAGGAACAGGTCAGCATTGAGCACACACGGAGGATCCTCATCAGGACTCTGAGCAGACAGGCAGCTATCACTGGACCTACACAGATGGGGCCCAGGGGTGTTCAGTGGCCAAAGGCAGAACTAGACCTCAGGTCTCCCCAGGCCCTAATCAGGGTTCCATCCCCCATAACATGTAGATGCTCCATCCACAGTAATGCTACCTGCTCATGCAGTCAGGCTAAACTGTGCCAGGCTGCAAGGGCTTTCATGTCTCATTTTACAACAGTGGTTAAGAAACCAGTCCCATCACACCTAAATAATTTGATATATTTGAAATTTTAACCAAACTCCTGGGTTGATATATTATATCTAGGGCAGACTGTGAATCTTCTCCCACAAAACCCCTTAGATCTTTAGAGAGGGCGTGGAGAGAAGGGAACCTTCCTGAACTGTTAGGTGGGAATGTAAATTGAGACAGCCACTATGGAGGTTCTTCAAAAAACTCAAATCAGAACTACCGTATGACCCAGCAGTCCCACTACTGGGCATATACCCTGAGAAAATCATAATTTAACAGGACATGTATACCCCAACATTCACTGTAGTACTATTTACAATAGCCAGGACATGGAAGCAACCTAAATGTTCAATGACAGATGAGTGGATAAAGAAGATTTGGTACACATATACAGTGGAATAGGATTCAGTCATAAAAGGGAAAGAAATTAGATCATTTGTAGAGATGTGGATGAACTTAGGGCTGTCATACAGAGTTAAGTAAGTCACAAAGAGAAAAGGAAACATCATATACTAATGTATATATGTGGAATCTAGAAAAATAGTACTGATGAGCCTATTAGCAGGGCAGGAATAGAGACACAAATAGACAGAATGGACTTGTGGACACAGGGAAGGAGGGGGGGGCAAATTGGGAGAAGCACTGACATATATACACCCCATGTGTAAAACAGACAGCTAGTGGGAAGCTGCCGTACATCACAGGGAGCTCAGCCTGGTGCTCTGTGATGACCTGGCTGGGTGGGATGGGGGTGGGTGGGAAGGAGGCTCAAGAGGGAGGGGATATATGTATACTTATAGCTGATTTACTTCATTGGACAGCAGAGACTAACACAAAATTATAAAATAATTTTACTGCAATAAAATAAAAAAATAATATGTCAAGGAAATAATAATAATAACAGCTGCCACCATTTACTGAGCACTGACTAAAGGTCAATCGCTGTGCAAAGCACGTTGTGTGCTTTCTTTCATTTAATCCTTATAACAGCTCTCTAATCAACACTTTACTTATCCCTGTTTTTTAAAGGGTGGAAACAGAGTCGCAGAGTATGTAAGTAACGTGCCCCAAGTCACATGGCTAAAGAGTGGCAGTGGTAGGATTTTATCCCAGGTGCAAGATTTGCACTTTTTAGTAATTATGCAAAATTTCTCTTACTGAAGATATACAGGATCTCAAATCTCCATAAACTGTGATTTGCTTTAGAGCTTGTGTGGGAGTTCAAGTATTAAAAAGAAGCCATCCAACTGTACAGCAGGATAGTTTTGGCCTCCCATGTAATACACCCTTAGTTTTATCATTGTTTTCCTTGTTTTGTCCTGAGTATTTTTCCTTTTTGATGAAGAATCATCATACCTCTATTTTTAAGGAACATATCCTGTGTATTGAAATGAAACATTAGGCCTTTCATCTATCAATACGATGGTGACCTAATAGAAACAAACACCTTTAGTGGGAGTGAGTTTGTGCTGACCCATTCACATCCCTACTGAGAGCGTGGGGGACCTGGGTGCAGGTAGGAAGGTGCCTGAGGGCTTGCTGTCTGAGAACCTGCATAGGAAGAGGTCTCTTGATGTGGATGCTGTGAACCAAAATGATTCTCACTTTTGAACCATATTTGTGATTTTGCCCCACCTGTTTATCACCAGGTAGCATTTTTCAACTTAACATTTGTTTCTATGGGTGAACTTAAATCGACTTACTTTTTTCTTTACTCAGCCTCATAATCAGCAATCCGATATTCATGAAATCATCAGTTTAATAAGCTAGTTACATTTTAAATAACACACCTGAAATAAATGCATTTAATAATTAAAATGAACGCATTTATGTGTGTGCCAGGAACTTACGAATCACATTTTGGAAAACACTGCATTGAATCAACAAGCAATAACTTGAGACAGACAATGCCGTTAGACTGGGATGGATAAAAGTCTATGTTTTTTTGTGAGGTTGGTGGCCTAATCTCCTCCTTAGAGTTTAAAAAAGTAATGAGTAAATGCACTGATATTTTTAGTCACATTAGCGCTAACAAAGTAGTCATCTATTAGCAAACATCATCCATGCTCTGGCATGTAGTTTGATGCACTAATGGCTGTGTATCTGGTTGTGCCTCTTTCTCCTTCAATTATCTCTTATAAATCCTGTTGGGTTCTTTCTAAAATTAGCTTGAGATTGAACTAACATTACCTTTTGCTACAATTTCCCTCAGCAACCCAGATGCAGATATTACTTGTGTCTCTGGAGAATGTAGGTCCCCTGGACTCATGAAATACTACCTTTCAACTCAACTGCTCCCAGAGTTATAAGTATTATCACAGTTAGCATCATGTGCTGGGGAACAGGAGCCTGTTTCCCCCCAGAAGAAGGCCCCAAGCTGCAGCTCTGGGGTTCTCCCCAGCCCCCTGACCCATGCATGCCCTGGGCTTTGCCCACAATACAGGGTGGGGTGAGCAGAGGTTAGTGTTCAGCTGTTGTCAGATTTCATTTCCCTCCAGAAAGAGCCTCTATACTCCACTGTGCCAGTGAGCATGTTTCTCTTTTCCCAAAATAGGGCAAGAAAATCTGGTGTTAGCTTTCTCAACCTCTATCAGTAAAGCTCTAAAAACAAGCTCAACTGGAAAGGATCTTGGCTGTGTGGAAGGGGAGGTGCTACATCTACATTGGTTACTTTTTTTCTCACCTAAAAATAAAGCTCGCAAGTTAGAACGTGTGAAAATGAAGTGCTTAAACATATATATGAAACCAGGAGCATCCTCCACCTTTAAGAACACCATGAGAACTGAGTGTGCTTAGGGCTGCTGCCTCTGGATCCTTCCTCTCTCCTTCCCCACCATCCATCCTGGACCTCCAAGCCTGCCCACCGTCCCTTACACCCAAGCATCCTCCTTGTGACTAAATAGAGTGCTTCTTTGGGTCTGAATTTATGGGGTTCAGGAGAAAAGCCATGACTCCAATCCTCTTTTTAGTAATTGTGATGATAAGGACAACAAGGAAGATAATATGAAAATAAAAAGTTGCCAACATTCATCAAGTGCCATGCACTGTCTCATTTGATCTTCACCTCATCCTTATGATGCTAATATTATTAACAGACCTGTTCTCGAGCAGAGGAAACAGTGACTGAGGTACGTTACTCAATGTTATATGATGGTAGCGGGTGGAGCTGGGATCTGAACCCAGGTTTGTTCGACTCTAGAGCCTGGTTCCTGACCACATGCCATCCTTCTTCACTGATGAATGGCCCCCACAGAGCCGGCCTTTCCCAGCAATGTAATTCTGGCTCTTTTGAAACTCTCCTGGCTTATCTGAGAGGGATTCTGCTTGGAACTGGTGCTTGTTCAATTCGCCCACCACTCTGGGCACTGTATTTTTCAGAACCAGAATTTGGACCCAGCATCTGACCCTCTGATGTGATTTTTTTTCTTTTTTTTTTTTTTTTAGGAAATGTAAGTTGAGACAGAAACACGATAAAGGATTTCTTGAACTGTTAACTGATGGAGGATTTTCCGAGTTCTAAAAACATTTAGGAGGACTCTAGTTTCCAAAAATTCATCGGTGTGTGGGGATGACAAGAGAGCATTTTACATGCATTCTCTGTAAAGTCAATCTTTTTCCTACACAGCTCTCAAGGGAGACACATACCTCCGGCACGTGTGGGTGTGCCCTTCATGCTGGGAGGGAAGGAGAAAGGAAGGGAGTAATGCCTGGCTCCCTGTATTATCTTGGAAATGGAATGATGCATGTTGACAGTCAATTTTCTCTTCCTCATCTTTTAGAGCTCTCTATCCAAATTATTTCCCTGTTGTCCCAAAGAACTAAACAGCCAAGGCGAATCAGAGCAATGGATTCACGGCTAATATACAAGGCAGACAGCCAACAGATTGCTATTAAATTAACCCTGGGGCTTGACAGATCTGTTCATCCTGACCCCAACCGCTTATGGCATTCCTTATTAATGCTGAGCCCAGGCAAATTACCTCTGCTAACAAAAGGGGTTAATATGCCTCTCTGCTGGGACTGGGGGCAGTGCTGGGGACGGGAGGGGGCACAGCCAGTTTGGCAGCTGAGCTCTACGCTTGGAAGGCAGGAGGTGGGAAGGTGAGGGCACTGCTGTGCCAGGCAATGGCCTAAGGCATCATTTAAAATAATAATTGAAGACACTAGGCGGTCACCTCTTAAGGGATCAGCTTCAAACAAATAAAAAGCCAAGGCCATAAATTACATCAGCGGTGGGGTAAGGAGATGAAGAGGGTTATGGCAGGATGCTCAAGGGGAGATGGGGACCATTCAAGAATCATTTCCTTGATCCCAAATTTGGAAAAGTTTTCTATAAAAATGTATATAGAAACATTGTAAAGGAGAAAGACTGACAATAACCTTAATACACAGAAATAGGGAAATGATTGAGTAAATTCTGGTTGATATCATTAAATTGTTTGTGCAATGAAATGCCAGGTCTGTTAAACAACTTGAAGGAAAAATTCTATCTATAGTGTGACCATAATGTCATTTAAAATGTATACTCTGAAACTGATGGCCTAAAAGGCAAAACTACCAAATGTCATTGATATTTCTACTGGGGTGGGTCTATGAATTTCTTTTCAATTATCAGTTTTTTTCATTTCTACATTTTCTTTGAATGAAGTTGTACTATTTTAAGATTGAAAAAGACAAGATTTTTTTTTAATGCTTATTATACATATGTATCAGAGAAGGCAATGGCACCCCCACTCCAATACTCTTGCCTGGAAAATCCCATGGATGGAGGAGCCTGGTAGGCTGCAGTCCATGGGGTCGCTAAGAGTCAGGCATGACTGAGCGACTTCCCTTTCACTTTTCACTTTCATGCATTGGAGAAGGAAATGGCAACCCACTCCAGCGTTCTTGCCTGGAGAATCCCAGGGACAGGGGAGCCTAGTGGGCTGCCGTCTGTGGGGTTGCACAGAGTCGGACACGACTGAAGCGACTTAGCAGCATACATATGTATAATTTTAGGTGAGGTAAGTTAGATACAAAATATATACAGTCTGATCATAGCCATGTAAAAAGAATGAGAGAGACAGAACAGAATGGAAGAAAATATATATTACAGGGGGATTTGACTTTAAGGCTAGTATTAAATTGTCCTTTAATAATGCTAGCTTGGGTTCACCCATTTGTTCCTTCATGTATTTCATAAATATTCACAAAGAATCTGCTGGGGATAGATTCCAGGCACAGGAGCTAGAGCTGTGACCACAGCAGATCAAAAAATCCCCTGAACCATGGATCCTACTTTCTAGAAGGGAACATGGTCACTAAACAAGCTAGATAAAGAAATAGAATGTAGAGTTTATTAGGTAGTAATAACTGTTAAATAGACAAAACAGGGAAGGGAGAAAGTATATGTGTGTGAATGGGCAGTGTGTATGTGTGCACACGTGTGTGTGTGTGTATGACCGTAGATTGAACAGAATACGACTTTCTAGATAAATTAAGAATTTAAAAAATTTTCCTTATTTTTCTGAGCCCTACTGTGGAATTAACCAGCGTTAAAATTGTGATGTAAATTCCTTGTATATACACAAAATTAGGTGGTGAGATTATAGGTCATTTTATAATATCTACAATGAATCCATATTATTAAACCAAGAAAACAAACAGTGAATAAAGTAGTTTCCTTGGCTTAGAACCAGCTATGAGACAGTTGAGAAACCAGGAACCGCATCTCTGGGTAAAGCTGAAGACAATATTGTGATAAATACTGCAATTGTAACAAGTGGGGCCAAAAGATTAGAATTCATTTTGTTTCCAACTCTATTTTGCTCCAAGATATGGGAAAGTCATTTTCTCTCTCTCAGGATTTCAATTTCTTTGCCTTTGAATGGGTATCATTCTGTTAACTCTGTTAGTCTGAGAAATTTTGATGATCAAATAAGACAGTGGAGAAAAAGTTATTTATTAAATGTTTTTGCAGTGGATTGAATAATCCAGACTTTCAAAGAAAACATGTCTTTTTTTCCAAAGATAACTTTTATATGCATTAGGTTTGTGAGTTTTTGAAGATATTCTCATATGCTTCTGTCTTTATCTCTGCTAATTTTGCTGATACTGAGAAGATTTTTTTCCCTCCCCTTTCTAAGCCAACTACTGATAGCAGAGCCAGCAGGAGGCCAGTCTGCCTGTCAAGTCAGAGACTGGACTCTAGATTTACCTGGGTAAAACACCCATGTTCAAAAGCAGTCGAGGCTTTTCAGATAGCACTTCAAGTCTGCCAATACTGAAAGTGGAGAATAGCCTTATCATGACCTTGAAAACTGGGCATATTAGAGCTGGATTCTGTTTTAGGGAGCAAGAGTTTATCTGAAATCTTTATTCCAAAGTCTGAATTTAATCTTTGGATAGAAAGCAGTGATTACAAGCCATCCAGATCTTGTCAGCAGAAAGGACTTGCTGCCTGATGGCAACACACTGAAAATCTCCAGAGAGGTCTCCGAGGGATCTTCCTCTCTTAAGAGCTTAAAAAAAGCCAATGTGCAAATACTCATGGAGGGCTTTGCCAATTGCTAGGCTCACTGTGAGAGGGCTGACAAAGAGACACATGGTGCCCCAGGAGGTGCTTTTAGATGCGTGTTGAGCTGCAAAAGACATGGGATAAGATGTCCTTTACAACTGTGGGTGGGGGGTACTTGAAAGTCCCATAACCACAGCCTCTTTCCTATTCATGTGACACAGAGCTTGAAATTTCTCCATTAGAAAATACTCAATATTTCCTTCAAAGGCCAATCCACGTGTTACTTTCTGTATGAAATGTTCCAGCCCTTCTTTCATGATCCTTCCTACCTATGTATCCATAGCACCTTGACCGTACCTCTAGGAATACACTTAAGATACTGTGATACAGGGCATTTTCCTGGAATGTAAGAGTGAGGCAGTGACTCAGTGGTAAAGAATCCACCTGCCAATGCAGGAGAGGCATGTTCAATCCCTGGGTTGGGAAGATCCCCTGGAGTAGAAAGTGGCAACCCACTCCAGTGTTCTTGCTGGGGAAATCCCATGGACAGAGGAGCCTGGCAGGCTACACCCATGGGGTTGCAAAGAGTTGGACATGACTTAGCAACTAAACAACAAACAACAGGCCTAGATTTTAATCTCAAATCCTGTGGCCAGTTACTACCTAACCTTCATTTTAAATGCCTTTGAACTTGTGAATTTATCAACAAAGAAAGGAAGAAAACTATAGGAGATGATGTAATGCACCTGCTACTTCATAGAGGCACCCCTCCCCCACCCCCAAAAAACTGTCAGTCTCATCCTCCCTAGTGTGGTTACGTGTCTGTCTCCCTCTGTCCACATGCTCACTTTGGAAGCTCTGTGAAATGTTAACTTGGTGAAGCACATTTCTAAAATGTTTCTGGTTGTGGTGGGGTAACAAGGTTCATTCTCTCAGGCGAACCGAGGGACAAAAGAGAGAAAGCAGCCACTCTGCACACATGTACAGGTTCTCCCGTGTTCAGTCCAACAGTGATCTACATGCTGTTATAATGGACTCTGCAGACCTGGTTAAAGGCCCCAGTCAGTTGACTTTAACTGTATCATAAGGGAGGTTATCCTGGGTGGGCCTGAACTAGTTCGTTGGAAGGCAGTTAAACCAAGGTTTAGGTCTTCCTTGAGGAAGAGACCCCAACAGATGCTGAGACCACAGATTCTCTCCCTTCCCTCTCACTCTTCCATCTTGACAGCCGTATGTGAACGTGGCCTGTGTGCTCCTGCCTTTGTGTTCCAGCTTCTTGTGGTCTTTCTGCGCCTGACTGCTGGCCTTAAAGACTCTGGGTTTGTCAGGCTAATTCACTGTAATATGCCAATCTGTCTCTCTCTCTCCATACCTGCATATACCCTCTCCTACTGGTTTTGCTTCTCTGGTTGAATTCACCCTCCCTGTAGATGACAGGACTATGATATCAGGGATGGATTTTTTATTCATCTTGGCATCTCCAGTGCACACCGAAGGTGCTCAGGAAATGTTGATGAGTTCTCATTAGCTATCTGCAGGGAACTCTATTCAATACTCTGTAACTACCTATATGTGAATGGAATCTAAAAAGAGTAGATATATGTATATGTATAACTGATTCGCTTTGGTGTACAGCAGAAACTAACACAACATTGTAAATCAGCTATATTCCAATAAAATAAAAATCTTTACATTTTTCTGGGTTTTAATTTAATCTTGTGACTTAGCCGTCATCTTTAGGCAAGGTTTTTTGTTTTTTGTTTTTTTTTATGATGCAGAAAACTCACAGTAGGTCAATAGGCCAAGATACCAGGCCTGGATGTATGCATCCTCAGTCGCTCAGTTGTGTTCAACTCTTTGCAACTCCATGGACTGTAGGCCACCAGACTCCTCCGCCTATGGGATCCTCAGGCAAGAATACTGGAGTGGGTTTCCATTTCCTCCTCCAGGGGATTTTCCCAGCCCAGGGGTCGAACCCAATTTCTTATGTCTCCTACACTGGCAGGCAGATTCTTTACCACTGCACCACCTGGGTGTAGATCATTTAACCCATGCTTTTCTTAGGAGAGAATGGGATCCAGGGTAAGAAGAATAGGGAACTTGAAATATGCCCCCTACAATAAAAGCTACTGTTTATAGTCTTCACTTGGTGCCAGGCACTCAGCTAAGTACTCTAATGACTACCTTATTTAAACCTCACAATAACCTTCTATTATCCCCATTAACTGATGAGGCAATTGAAGGCCAGAGAAATGTTAAAACACTTGTCAAGGTCACAGCTTCTAGGAGAGGATGCTGGATTCAAATCCAGCGACTCTGACTCCAGAGTCTACCTTCCCAAATACTAAGTGACACAACTCCAAGGAAGTTCAAGGGGCCCCAGAAGAAGTCTGCAGAGTTGCTTTCTCATCCTTTCTCCTGATAACATGAGGCTCAAAGGGCAGAGAAATCCCCAGTCCCCCAAAGCCCTAGATCTGGTTTCAGATGCAGAGGGACAGCAACCACACAAGCAAGGCACCAGGCCTGGGAAAATCCACCAAGGTGGCATTTAATATGGCAAGGAAGGGGTTGCTCTGGTACACACGTGCCAATGTGCTGGACGCGCCATCGGAAGGCATGCTCTGCTTTTACAGTAAATGTCAGACTAAGATTGATATGTGCAGTTGTGGATAGGACTAAGGAGCTGACCCTGGGCTCCTACCTAGTCCATTATGCAACTTGTTAAATAAATCCTTATCAAGTGAAAGTAAAGATACAGTCCTTAGCAACTATATACTGAGCACCTAGTTGGTGCTAGGCACTGCATTAAGCCATGGGATAAAGCCGCAACAGCAGAGAAATTTGGGAAGCCCCATAGCTTCCTTCAAAGCCTGCCCAGAAAAATTCTATTGGGTTAAAAGGAAGGCTGCTGTCCATGGTACTAAAGTGACAGAAACTAGAAGCCAAAAGTTATGGTTATGATCAGGGAATCAAAATCCAAAAGGACCTCTGCTCAGTTGACAAGGGAGGCTGATGAAGAGGGGTGATAAAGACCAATTCAGAAATAAAGCACCCTCGAATCCAGTTGGTTTCTCCCAGAGAAATCCTCTGTCTCATGTCTGGAGACTGGGGTTAGGGGGTGATAAAGACCAATTCAGAGATGAGGCACCCTGGAATCCAGTTGGTTTCTCCCAGAGAAATCCTCTGTCTCATGTCTGGAGACTGGGGTTACACAAGGTATGTCCTTTGCTGATGTTTCCAGCCTTGCTTACAAATTTACTTCACTCTCTGGACCTCCTTGAGTTCCACCAATACATCATGCTCCCTCCTACCACAGGATCTTTGTACATGATGGACTGATCTTTACCAAGTTAGCTCATGCTCATCTTCTGACAAATCTCAACTCAACAATCAGTTCCTCAGCAAAGCCTTCTTTTATTCCCTAGTCTACATCAGGTTTTAAAATATGCATTCACCAAACCATATTTCCTTTCTTTGCAGGGTTTACTTCAGTTTTTAATTATATATTCATTAGTGTGATTATTTGATTAATGTCATTCTAAAGGCAGAAAATTTGTTTCTTTTTATTCTTGTATCTCCGTGGCTTAATGCAGTGCCTAGCACAAACTAGGTCTCAGTATATAGTTGTGGAGGGCTGTATCATTACTTTTACTTGATATGGATTTATTTAATAGGTTCCAAAATGGACTAGGTAGAAGCCCAGGGTCAACTCCTTCTTAGAACTGAGAACAGAGTTCAAAGGATCCTAGGTATATCATACTTTTCATAATTAAGAAATATCCTTCCTTTATTGAAAAGTCAGGGCTGCCTTTTGCCCTAGAAAAGCACTAATCTAGAAATGAGTTGTTATTGTCCTGATGTAGTTAACCCATTAAGGCCAAAGTCTGGCCATGTTATGCTAGAACCTGTTACACAAAACAGGGACAGGCTGACTATGGCTGGAAGGAAGAGGATACAAGACCAGGTGCCATAAGGCTAGGAATCTCTCCCTCTGATATGGTGCTAAACACAAGGCCTGGACCTCAGAGACCTTGCAGATATCTGGTAACTAGGATATAATGAGCAACATCTTGCAAAGAACACCAAACAGCAGAACTGAAGGGGGTGTCTAGAACTGAGAAGACCCAGATAATAAATTCAACAGAATAGAATCTACCCTTCTAACACTCAACTTTTCTAGTTTCCTTTTACTTTCAACAATAATTATGACTGTAGACTTCCCTGGTGGTCCTGTGGTTAAGAACTCCACCTGCCAAAACAGGGGACACGGGTTCGATCCTTGGTCCGGGAAGATTCCACATGCCATAAGGCAACTAAGCCCCTGCCCCATGACTCCTGAGTCAGTGCTCAAAAGTCCATGAGCCACAACTACTGCAGCCATGTGCCTGGAGCCCACGCTGTGCAACAGAAGCTGCCACAATGGGAAGCCCATGTGGCACAACTGGAGAATCCCCACTCACCACAACCAGAGAAAGCCTGAGCACAGCAACAAAGACCCAGTGCAGCAAGAGATAAATACAACTAAATAATCATTATGATAATTAGGATTGTGTGGTCCCTGTTAACTGATCATTTACTTAGCAAGGTACTGCCCTAAGCGTATATGTACACATATATACGCATATGTATGAGTATATGTGCATGTTTATAAACACCTTTTACAAAATTCAAACAATCCTCTTTGACAGAGCTCTTCTCTACAGATCATGATGTAGGGACTTGGCTAAGTTAAGAGCCATGTTAAAGCTTACACAGCCAGCAAGTAGTAGAGCTGGGTGAGAACTTTAGGCTTATTGGACTCCAAAGACTGTGTTCTCAAGCACAATGTCAATGTCACACCAAATGCTAGTCACTGGAAGCTATGACTTTGAAAAACCATATTGCAACACTACTTGCCTTAATGGCTACTAGTATTTTTCCTTACATACACGCACTATATAATTTAAACGGATTTTTCAGTATCTGTGATATCATAGGATATGACAGTTGTATTTTATAATATTCATTGTTATAAATATGTAATTATGAAGACAAACAACATCCACATAGTATTTAGAAGCAGCTTGCCTCCCATGTCAGGGTTACTCATACCATACTTTGGGAATCCCACACGTTTCTATCCAGAACCATGTCTCTTCTGCCTCTTTTAGTGGAGAAGAAGCACCATGGAAATGACACTAAACAACATCTGATTTAAGAGGACCTGTCTGGTGGTTGGTGCTTTTCCAAGGCTGCTTTGAAAGATGGCTGCTTCCTACCCCAGAGGCGGCTGCACTTCAGAGACAGCAAGCTAAAGGGTCCAAGTTTGTATAGTCTGCTCAGTGCTCAGGGCGGTTTGGATGAAAATAACTATATAGATATCAGTTATCATCATTCTCATGATGACAATGATTATTTTACATATGGCTGTTTTAAGGGTGAATGGCATGGGCTCATTTGTATGCCAGCATCTGGCAGGCTGTCACACATCTGCAGAATATAACCTCAACTACGCTATTAATACTTCCCCTTTGCGTTCTCCCCAAGGCATCTGTCTCCTAAAGTGCCTAAAGAAACTTCGCTCCCTCTTGAAGCCCTAGAGGCAAAATTCAGAAAACATGTCACCTAGACTGGGGCAGCAGAAGCTCAGAGTGACAGCAGCTGAGCCTGAACAGATTTCTGGCTCTTGGAATAGACGTCAAGGCAGACAGGGAACCACCACCCACACTCGTTCTGTTAGCAGCTGCACTTCCAGGCAAAATCTGTGGGCAGATTCTTCTAGGCTCAGACAATATGTCCCATCTGCTCTGTGATCAACAAAAGATGCCAGTCATGGCCTTAGTGGTCAGGTCTCAGTCTCCATAATCCCCACCACTGGCTTAGAGCTGCCTTCCCTGAAAAGCCTTGGGAGACCCTTCTGTGGTGGAGACCTGGTGACTGAGCATCTAAACCAGGTCTTTTTATTTATGTGCGACAGCTGTACCACATTTCCCAGCCAGCCTCACAGTTAGAGGTGCTCATGCGATTGAGTTCTAGCTGATGGAATGCATGTAATTTAGAACCTGGCTCATAGGAGTCTCCTTGTGTGGTCCGACACCATCTTCCTCTTCTGCTGTACAGATGCAGATGAGGCTTGGTGACACTGGGAACCGCAAGATGGGAAGAACCTGAATCTCTGAATCACTGATTGGAGGAGGCTGCTTGCTGATGGAGATCAGCAATATTGGACTTTACAAGAGAAATAATCTTTCATATGCTTGAGCCATTATGGACTCTATTTCATATCAGAACATTCAGAGCTTTACTATAACTAATATACTCTTATGGTGAAATGGCCAGATTCTATTTCATTATCGATTATCGAATGGATTATCCCCACTTTCGTGACCTACTAGTAGTTCAAACTTGACACGTCCAATCAAATGGTACTTTCTGTGTGTCAGAATATTCTAGGTACTGGGATACAGGAGTGGATCATACAAAGTTCCTTCTCTCATAAAATTCACATTCAAAGACAGGGAAACCCAAAATACACAAATTAAATTAAAAAGAAACAGTTACAAATAGTGACACGTTATGAAGTTAATGGGGATAGAAGGTTATTGGGGGTTACTTGGGAGTTAGTGGGAGGCAGTGCCTCTAAGGAGGTGACAGGAGATTGAAGTCTATATGATGACATGTAAAAAGTCAGCCCTGGGGACCGTGGGGGCAAAGTATTCCAGGAAGACGGAACAACAAGTGCAGAGAATGGAAGGAAGAACAAGCATTACCGGGGAACAGAAAAGAGGTTAGGTGGCTGAAGAAGAGTGACCTAGGGGAGAGTGGTATGACAAGACAGCAAAGAGGGAGGCAGGGACACGATCATGTGAAAGCTTACAGTCCAAGATTAAGAACTTGGACACTTATTCTAAGCTCAAAAGAAACTACCAGTGTGGTTTAGTCCTGGGAGGAATGATAAATGAATTACATGTGGAAAGGCCCACTCTGTTATGTGGGACATGTATCGTGTAGGACAGCGAGTAGATTACTGCAGTCACAAAGGTGAAAGAACCATGGCCGGTACTAGTGTGGGTTGGCAGGAGTGGAGATGGAGAGAGATGAGTTGATTTGAGGTACATTTTAGAGGAAGCAAAGCCAGGGCTCGTGGACAAACTGGGTTGCGGGGTGGACAGGCTGGTGACTGGGAGAAAAGATCAATATTGACTCTTACTTCAGTTACTCAGCTGCCTGGGTGGTGAAATCATTAAGATTGGGAATTCAAGTGAAAAGTCAGGTCTGTGGTGGGATGGACCACATGATAGGTGTTGAATGAATGATTGATTTTAATATTAAATATAGGGTCAACATAGTAGGACGAGAATGCTGGGTCATCTACTCATTCAGCAGTTGTCTTGATTTCTTTAAATATGAGCTAAACAGAAGATAATAATAATTTCAATATGGGGTTGTTATATCCAATATAGTCTTGGCAGGAAGAGACTGAAGAAGTATGATGGGGACATGAGCATTGCTAATCAAGTTTGATTTTCTGATTTAGCTGTTACTTATACAGGAGTCCTCTGCCTGTGAAAATTCATCAAGCTGGACAGTTATGATATGTGCACTTTTCTATATGTTAAGCTCCCAGCGCAGTGCCTGGAATTCAACAAATCCACTATTACTTTCATTATTATGATACAATGAAAACCATCTCCTGTGCAACTGTGGTCCATAATGTAGATACAGGCCATTTGTGAATCCATCAACAAGAGGAAGGAACCTTACACTGAACTCTAGGGTCTGGCCTTATAGCTGATAAAGTTCTAATTCATGACACACAAATGCTTCTGCATAAAGGAAGTGATTTAGTGTTCTAACCCAAAGGTAGTCCTGGTTCACTACTTGCAATTCAATACCTCCCTAACTTTGGATGAAAGAGTATCACAAACAATATAATTTTAAAGGGAACAGAACTCCACAAGTGCTAAGTCTTTGATAGTGATTGACCCTTTCTATTCCATTTCCTCCCAAGCTTGCTCATACCTGAATAGTCTTGATTCAAGCCAACTAGTTATTGGCCCCAAAGAAAGGATACTAAAACTCTGATTGGTTATTTCAAAGTTCCATAGGTTAATTCTCAGGTCATCAGCTGACATGTAGGTTTCATAGTCGCTGTTGACTGAAATAGAGTTGATATGATATGTGTGCGCGTTGGCAAATACTCTTCGCGGGGTGGCCTCCACCATCAGGTCCATGGGTCTCAGGACAGGCACCTGGGATGCAAGAGAAAGAAACTGCTTCAGAACCAAAGCTCTTCATTAGGAAAGAGTGTGCGTGTTTATATCATTCATTATCACACACAAAATCACGACCACATCACATCAAAGGAGATCTAAGGTAGAGAAAGAGACTGATAAATTACATGCTGTTCCGATTCCCTTTGGTGCCTTTTAGTTTCATTCTTTAAAAAAAATGTCACCATCCCTTAGCCCTGATGGGCAATTTCATCCTTTATAGACTCTAAGATTTTTTTTCAAGTGGCCTCCTCTCAGGGGAACAGCTGCCAGAGATGTTGTTCCAGATTGTTTGTTTTTTAAAACATGAAATCAATTTTCAAAAGGAAGTTGTAGAAATTTTTAGAAATGTCTAGTTCAACTGAGATTAAAATTTAGTCTTCATGGCTTTGGGAGCTTAGGCCCCATCCTGGTTCTATCTTTAATCTTTTAAACATAATTTTGGGAAAGCATATAATCACCCGATTCTAGTAGCCCAAAATCAGTCATTAAAATATAGGGAACCCATTGTTTTATCTGGGAAGATCTTGGTTTAACCTGTATATCAACAAGGCAATGTACACTGTCATGTCAAAACTGTCCTCATTTGGACAATAAATTATATGGTCATCTTACTGATATATGAAGGATACGTAGTATTTGTTGAATGAATGAGAGAGAATATGTGAACAATCATTATCTTCTTATGGGTCAAAGAATCAGACAGTTAAATAGTTTTGCACACAAGGGACTTTCCTGGTGGTCCAGTGATTAAGACTTCGCCTTCTAATGCAGGGGGTACAGGTTCGATCCCTGGTTGGGGGGCTAAGATTTCACGTGCCTTGTGACCCCCAAAAAACAAAACATAAAACAGAGGCAATATTGTAACAAATTAAAAAAAGACTTTAAGAATGGTCCACATCACAAAAATCTTAAAAAAAAAAGTTGAATGAAGAATTCAGAAGAAACACAGAATCCTATACAAATGCGGCACTGGATATCCTGGAAATCAGAGAAGGTTGAGATGTGGATGTAGCAAGAACCAGGGATCCTCTAAAAACCAGGAGTGGGATGGAAGGGAAAGTCTTCATAAGCCCTCTACCTTGCTGTGGATGATGGTTCTATAGCAAAGGCCCAGGGAAGGCAAAAACTAAGAGAGCTGGTTCTGACCACAGATTCACCCCTCACTGACAGGCTGTGTGAGCTTGAGCAATTATCTTGCCCCTTCTGGGCTCTGGTTATACTATCTGAAATATCCACTGTGTCCTACTTATCATGAAGGGTGGTTGGGATCTGTTGAGATGATTTGCCCTTCAGTTCAACCTTCTATTCACCCTTTCAACAACATTTTCTTGAGCTCTGTACAAGGTCCTAGTGTAGGGGGACAGAGGGGACATTCAACTGGGGAGCCAAACCAGACAGCTGCCTTCATCTGGCTGGCCCAGATGGTGGAGGCAGGTACGAAATCATCTCATAATAAAATGTAGTAAGCACCCCAAAGGAGAGGAAACAGCACACAGAAGGATTTAACCTGGTCGTGGAGGTCTGCAGAGGTTTTGCGGAGGAAGTATGAACTGGATGACTTAAAGGAGGAGAAGGGATTTACTAGGTCAGGAGGGGAAGGAGGAATGCTCCAGTCAGCGGAAAGAGCATGTGCAAAGGTCCTATGGTGAGGGTAACGCAAGAATGAAATATCAGTGGGTCAGTGTAGTTGAGACAGAGAGTGATGAGAACCACGGTGGGAGATGAAGTGACAGGGTAGGCAAGAGGCAGGCCCCCAAAGAGATTTTTGCCACCACCCTAAGATAAATGAAAGTGAAAAGTGAAAGTGTTAGTCAGTCGTGTCTAACTCTTTGTGACCCCATGGACTGTAGCCCACCAGCCCAAGAGATATGGGAAGAAATCAAAAGATTCTTCAATGATTTTGATATGATAAGGATCAAAGTTTCAGTGAGATCATTCCTGATGTAGTGCGGAGAACAAATTATAGAGGATGAATGAAGTAGAACTTTGAAAAGGAAGGTGATATACTGATACTATTCTGAGTTAAGGCTTTGTAATGGGTAAGAAAAGTGCCTTAGAAACTCTCCCACACATATTTAATGGGCACTGACTGTGTCAATCATCCTTCAAGCCCCACTTCAGGAAATTCTTTTGACAACTCTGTGAAACAGATAGTAGTAGTACAAAGTACTATGATAAAGAGAAAACTCAGGCTCAGAGAAGCTAAGTCAGTGGCCCAGAATTGCCCAGCTGTAGGAAACATAGTCTGAATATGATTGCAGAGTCTATCTGACTGCAAAGCTAGTGCTTTTCCCACTGTATCACACCACACTCAGATATTATACATGATAGGAAGTGATAAATGCTCTGTAAGGGACATGAGTACAGGGCCCATAGAATTTATGGAGTTGATAGAATTACGGGCAGTAATAAAGGTAGTGCTAGTTGTAGAATTCTGCAGTTAAGCTGCTTCTAGAAATCTTAATTTGGGGTTGGAGATGTTCATGGCATTTGAATAGGGTGTCTATTCCATGCGCTTTCATAGATACATGCCCTGCTTTGAGGTTTGTCACAAAGGAATTCCCTACCTGGAGCTTTTGAGCTCTGTATTCCCCTACTTCCGCTCACCTCCTCGAGGTAGTGGCACTGAAAGCAGGTTCCCCAGGGCTAGGGAAGCAATGGAATCTGTGAGGACTTCCTGGGGCTTTGCCTAAACTCTTCCCTGGGCCTCCTTCATTCCCCTCACTGTCTGCACAGGCTTCCTGTGGCTGTGGCAATGCGGGGAGGGAACATGACAGCTAGGATCAAGAGGCATTACCAAGTGGGAGCTGCCAGCTCAGAGCTTCAGCTTCATGTGACAGGCCTGCCTGCTAATTCAGGCTGACATACTCCATGATGTAGCACTTAATGGGAAAGCTCTGGGTAGGTATCTGGGGAGGGAGCGCTAATGCTCTGCCCAGATAAGCCAGGCGACAAACATCACTCATGATGTTCCAACACCCTCCCCACGCCCAGGTCAAGGCTGTTCACTGTCCAGGGACACCGTGTCAAAGGAGGAAGAAGGAGGTAAGGTGGTTCAAGCTTACCAACTGGACAGGATGACCAGTTAGGAAACCTCGCTGGGACTGTTTCCTATCTGCTCTGGATACATGCTCTTTCTGGGGCCAGGCGGGGAGAAGAGTGGGATACGGTTCCCTGAGTTCAGACCATGGGCAATCATTTGGGTCTTCCCTGTAAGATCAGGGAGGGCTTCCTGTACTAGCAGTCACTGAGTTAGAGCACCCGTGCCCTTCAGCCCTATCAGTAGCCGACCTCATGAGGAAAAGTCCTTGTTTGCCATTTTACGGGGGAGGTGAAATATCCTGTCTGACGTCACACAGAGAGGAAGGAGCGGAGCTGAACTGGGACAATGTAGTTCCAGAGTGAGCCCAGAGAACTGCTGCTGCAAAAGAAATGCTTAGGACGAAATACGAAAATGCCACTTTTGCAAGTCAAAAATGGTCACATGTCAGTAACTTCATGCGGTTCACGCTAACACTCTGGAAGGACTCTGTGCCATCTGGATGTGACACTGACTCGTGAAACACTGAGTCGTGGAAGGACCCTGGAGTCTCTTTCGAGGCTGTCACATGATATGTGTGTGTCGGTGGGGGGAGGGGGCACAGTGGGAGGCCGTGGTGTCTAGGCCTTACGACCTTCAGCATTCTTGGTAGTATGTTTGGATTCTCACATCTTGCTTAAGTAACTATGGATAAGGAAAGTTTGAGACCAACCACCACAGACAGTTCCTGAATTCTGCAGATGAGGAAGTCAGGAACCCCAGAGGTGACGTGCCATGCCCATGGTCACCCGGTGGGGGTTGCCAGCACAACCCGACTTTCTGCCACTCATCTGATCGCTTCCTCTGTCCCGATACCAGGTGCCTGAGCTGTTCTCCACAGGACCCGACACACTGCAGGATCAAGCCAGGACCTTCAACTGGTGGTTCACACCCTCTTTTTCTCGGCAGTGGCTGTGGGGCAAGACCCCCCTGAGACAAGGCTGGTGCTCCAGTAGGCTTGCGAATGAGAACAGGGCCACCCTTGGCCCTTGGAGGCTGCAGGTGGCCAAGGACTGTGCTGCTGGAATCCTTGCCCCTCCCTAGGCACCCCATACTCCTCCCCAACCCTGATTCAATTTCAGCTCATAGCCCTGAGCATGATTGCAAAGCATAAGCAACGCAGCCTGGTTGTCAAGACAACCAGTACTGTGTTAGAGTATCCACCAAATAAAGTTTCACAGACCAAGAGAGCAGCCTCAGAGTCTATCCTTCCACGAGGCTTATAGACATCTATGTCAGCTGGATATTAGTGGGATGTGGAGAACCCCAGAGTGCCCTGGGGCTCCTTCCCCACACGATTCAGGGCTCTGTTCAATGATCACCCCTTGAGAGAGGTCTTCTGTGCCCCTACCCCTACCCCACCTCACATGGCACATCCTCCACTCACCATCCTCTGACCCAGCTTACTGCTTATAAAGTTAAGCAACTCTTAAGCAGTTCATCAGCGAATCCTCATCAGTAGCCTATGGTTTAGCTCAGTGAATATGGTCTCTGCTGCACAGATGAGGAAATGACCAGAGAGGTTAAGTAATTTGTATCAAGTCACACAGCTCATGCTCAGGCCTGGCACTCCTTGACTCTGGAATCTAAGTCCTTGGCCGCTCTGTCCTCTGGGCCTGAAGGGGCACGCTCGGGTGTGTGGGAGAGACAAGCGAGTACACGGGCGTTTCAGTGTAGGGCGTCTGGCTGTCATGGACATCAGCAGGCACTGCCCAGGGCAGTGTCAGCTAAATGGGCTTTTATCTGCTTGGGGAGCACAAGGGAGACCTCAGAAAGGAGAGGACTGCTGAGCGAGTGGGAGGTGATAGGTTTGTGGGAATCCACCAGGTGAAAGTGGGGGACGAGGAGGAGAGGGAGCGGTGCTTCAGCTGGGGAGACCAGTATGTGCAGAGCTCAGATGGGAGGGAGGAAAGTACAAGGTGAAGAGTGTGATTCTGTGGGTTTCTGGGCATGGAGGGGGTGGGCAGTGATTTTCTCTTCACTCAAAATGCAAAATAAAGTCTTCCTCCACATCAGACATGAAGAAAACCCTGAGCTTGGTGAGGGGATGGAGAGCTGATGAGAGTGGAGCGGGGATGGGAGGCCTCCCTTGGGGGCGGGATATTTGAGCTGAGAGCCGAATGTAGGGAGATCAGCAGCCACGTGGCGCTCTGGAGAAGAGCATTCCAGGCAGAGGAAACAGCAAGTGCAAAGGCCCTGAGGTTGGCAAGCGCTCAGAGGATAGAAGGAACAGGGAAGGGCCTCTGTGGTTGGAGAGGAGTGAGCAGGGAAGACAGTGGCAGGAGATGGAAGATCAGAAGTCAGGGCTGGGTCACAGGTGTGATTGTGGGGATAGGAAGATCACTGGCTGCCCAGTACTGACCCCTCCCTGTTAAGAAAGCCCTTCCTTGTTGCTCTCTCGCCCTTCTTTCTCCCCACCTTCTGTTTCTCTCTACCCATCTTTCAGTCTTCCTCCTTCACACCTTTCTCATTGTCTTTCCTGCCTCTGTTCTTGGGAAACACAAGACCATCTTTCACCTCCCAGAATCCATTCACTAACAAAACGAATGTCACTGTCATTTGGTTTATTCGGTGACCTTGGTGGTGATGCATCACAGTCTTCTGTGGCACCTAAGTGTGTGTCAGCAGGTCACAGAGGCCCCTTTGGAGACACATGGAGAAAGGGGGACACAGTCCTGGAAGCCCCTGAGGGCCCCCACTTTACATGACATCTGTGAAAATGCACAGCCGGGGAGGGGCTGGAGGTGAGGGCTCCTCACAGAGGAAAAACCACAGCTGTGCTCACCACGGCAACCTCCAGAGCCTCCATAAGTTGACAGATTCAAGGCAAGAGCCTGAGAGAGAAGAGATGGCTGGAGAGGAGCTCAAGAACAGAGGAAAAGTTGCAGCCATGGAGAAGGGAGAGAGAGGAGTCCACTGGTACAAGGATGTGCATGGATTCCAGCTGTTTGGTAACTTTGGGTGGAACCTGACCGAGTTCAGCACACAAATGTGAATACCCTTGGATACTAAGTACAATCAACATAATTGACATGACTGGGCCTTTTGAAAAAATTGCTACCAACTTACATCCATGTTTGCTTGTATTTCCTTGTCAATATTCAACAGATGCTCCCCACCCTCCCCAGTAACTGAGATTACTCTATACTGAGAATGATAGCATATATCCAGGCGAGGGGGTTAGGGGGGTTCTGTGTCATCAGTTAGGAAGTTCACATAGCAATGTCATGACCACATGCTGGCCCTAGATAAAACCTTCCCCAAACATTTATTAACCATTTACTATATGTTGGACAGTCAACACAGAGTATTCTTATGAAGCTTAGTGGGGGCAGAGAATATGCAACCCCCTACCCACTCCTTCTTGTTCATAATCAGCTCTTTTGGGAAGCTAAAACCATGTTTGTTTGATCTAGACAAGCAAGAGGTGGGAGCTGTCCACCTTTTCCTTGGTGCAGGGAACTCTGACCCCGGTGCTCTGGGACCACAGGTTTAAGGACTCGTGGGGTCTGGGCTGACTACACCATTCCCTCTAGAAGCACTAAATGGGAAAGCTGGAGGAAAGGGTAGAAAGTTCCAGATTTCAGCCTCACTCCATGTTTGCCATCATGCCTTTCCTGGACTTCCTTTAAGAAATATCTTCTGTGATTCTCCAAAGACAATTACTGTAAGTTTGGGATAAAGCCAACAGTTAAAAAGCACTCAGACTTCATAGTCAAGGAAGAGGGAGTGAGTCATCTTGAAGATGGGAGAGCCACTGGGTCCTGCTATAAATATCCCTGTTTCAAAGCGACCCAGCTAAGCAGTGCAGGGGAGCTGTCTTCAAACGGGAGAATGTGATGACTTCCTAAGAACTTTGTGAAATAGTTTTAAAGGAAACCATGACTTAGTGGTGAAGAATCCGCCTACCAATGCAGCAGACCTGGGTTCAATCCCTGGGCCAGGAAGATCCCCCGGAGAAGGAAATGACAACCCACTCCAGTATTCTTGCCTGGAAATCCCCATGGACAGGAACCTGGTGGGCTACAGGCCATGGGGTCACAAAGAATCAGGTACAACTTAGCAACTGAATGCCAACAAACAATATACTTTCCTTCCTAAAATCAAATTATGTCAGGATATACCCACAGTCGAGGTTCTCATTCTCATCTTTGGAAAAGAAAGATAAACCTTCCCCATCCTGAATCTTACTGGGGTGTGTTATCCATGGTATAAAACACTTCAGGGAGGGACAGATGACATCTTTAATCAAAGCCCCACAAATGACCCCATCACCCAGCTCATTATCATATGAATTTCTAACAAGATTTCTAAAAAAATAATTCTAATAAAATTAAAATCTCAAAAATTATAACTTGAAATTCTAATAAAATCAGAATTGTGTTTTATGCTGTTTTGGTCAATTGTGTCCCATTAATAATTTTGGAGATAATTAAATCCAGAAGAGAATTTTAAGGCTTTATAGTTATACATTCATGGGGAGGGAAAAACCTATTTTTGTTACAGAAATGATCAAAAAGAGTTTTCAACATTTATTTGGAGGAAGTTGCAGTGAAAACACAAAGTTAAAGAAGAAAAAGGAACAATGTAAAGTTATGACTTTTAAAGAACTTTATTCCTTCTTCTTTTAATGGATATTGATAGGTATCCAGTTACAATGGTGTTTAAATTTCACACATTAAAAAGGTGATATAACAGTTTTATTTTAAACTGCCTATGTTCAAAATACTTCTGAAGCCACATCCTCTGTTACGTATTTAATGTTATGATGGAAGCGCTTAGCTGCCTACTGAAAGATGCTCAGGAAGGTACGTGGTTATTCAAAATTCTTCTAGGTGGTACACAAGCACAAAATTTGAAGTTATGTGGTGTTAGAGAGTTTTCAGAGTCAGGTAGACCTGGCCTTGAATCCTGGTTGGGCTATTTACCAGCCACGCGGCCCTGGGCTTCTTACTTCACCTTTCTCCATGTCAAGACTCTCTTCCATAATGTTACAGATAGCATTCCTCTATAGCTTTGCCAAGAAAACTTAGCCCAGGGCCTGATACATACCATCTATCAAAGAGACATTTCTGGAGAGCTTACTTTTTGCCAAACTGTGCTAAACACTTTATGCTCACTATGTTATTGAATCCTTACTGTGATCTTAAGAGGTAAGTACTAATATTCTTCCCACTTTACAGGTATGGATCTTGAAGTAAAGGAAGTGGTGAAACTTGCTCAAGGTCATACAAATACCAGGAGATGGCATTACCCTTGTTGGCAGTCTGGCTACAGCCCCTACGATCGTTATTACTAGAATCCTTCCCATGAACTTCCAGTTGTAGAAAAAAAAAAAAAAGTCCATCCTGAGAGATTGCCTAGGGAAGATTTTCTGACTTCTATTGGATTCAGAGTGTAGACATCCCTTTTATCCACCCAGGGAATTCAGTCATGATTACAGAACTCAGCATTGCTCAGGAGAAGTGGCTAGTGGGATAACTGGTCACTGGGTAGCAATTAACTTTGTTGGTGGGAAAAAAAAGCGGAAGGCTTTTCTGGTTAGGAGTTTTCCTAATAGCTTCTGTCCACATTGTCATGAAAACCTTGAACAATATGGTTGTTCATCCAATTATCAAACCAACCTGGGGGGTAGAGTCTGGCATTCTGTGTACCCATTATCAAAGGGTAATTTGGTGTAACAAACCAAATCGAGTACGTACAAAGACTGTCAAATAAAATAAACCACTCACAAATTAAATTACTTCCCATTTTCAGTGGGAAGAATGCCAGTCATTTTTCATCTTAAAAAATATGCATCTTAATTCCATTTTTTAAAGAACATGAAAAGAAGCATTTAAAGGCCTCTTGTGCAGTCTGTATGGAGCAAGGTCCACCCTCCCTAGGAACATCTCTCTGGGTCCTGCGACACTTTCTCTCAGAGAATTAATGGAGCATTAAGCCTCACCCTGGTTAAAAAAAATAATAAAAAAACTTGTTTCCTCCATGGATCAGTGGTGGATGGAGTTCAGAAAGCAGGAGTGAGAGGTTGGCTCTGGTTTATAACGACATATTAGAGCTGTTGTTTCCAGAATGAAACTGCCACTCAACACCACCCCGCCAAACCCCCAGGGAATCCTATCCAAATAATATAATTTTTAGATTTCCCAGATCACACCCTTCAACAGCCTCAATATGTCCCTGAGTTCTTCTTTTACTGGCTTTGTCATATGGATTGAAATAGGCCTGAGAGGAAAAACCCCTTTGGAGAAAATCAGGCTTTGTGCTTCAGGGTCTTAAATATCTGAGAATTATATTCTTTCATTTGACAAACATTTATTAAGTGCCAATCACTGCTTTGTGTGGCACGTGTATCGGGTGAACAAAAGCAGGTTGGTTGTGGCACTTAAAATCTAATAGGGAAGAAAGAAGTTAGTGTCTCAAGGTAGACACATTGTTACAAACTGCCTAGGATGCTATAGAAAGATGTGTATTGCTTCAAGAGAGGCAAAAATATTCTTTCATTAAAAGAAACAGGGGCTCTAATTTAGATTGGGGAATCAGGTAAATTGTTTTTTGAAGTGACAGCTCACCCCCCAAAAACGGAGCCATAAGCATTCTCTATATAAATGGTTCTTCACTGGAGGCCAAATTGCCATCTGACACTGTCTGGAGATAGTTTTGATTGTCAGAATGGGGTGTATGCTATTGGGTAGAGGCCAAGGATGATGCTAAAAGCCCTGCAATGTACAGGTCAGCCTTTAGCAGCAAAGAATTACCCGGATCAAAAGGTTAACAGTTCTGAGACTGAGAAATCAGTTCTTAAGAAAATATTTCTGGAAAGACTCTAAATCAAGGGTGGATAAAAGAAACTCAATATTAACTTCCACAATCAGCAGAAAAAAGTTTCAGTTCATAAATATGTTCTGGTTTAAAAAGTCCATATATATATATATATATATATATATATATATATATATGCACACACACACACACATACACACACACATATGAAGGATCTATCTCTCAAAGGCTTATCCCTTATTGCCAACTACAAGAATAACACACAACCCATAAAACATGCCTGGGGAATTAATACATATTTTTTAAACTCAATGCATCGAAGATGATTTTTATAGCAGACTAACAATTTCATGCTCTCAGTGTCTTTGACTTCTTTTGGCCTCTCTACAAAAAAAGAGAGGGAAAATATCTTTCGCTCGGAAGATAAACTCAGTATCTAATTACCAGCCCATGCAGCAGCCTGTAATTCTGCCAGTTTTATCTTTTTTTTTTCTCCCAGACACTTCCATTTTCTGCCAACATTGCTATTTCTCAAAGTGTGCTTCCCTGTACATTGCCTTTCCTGTTATTTCCCTGATGTTTCACATTGTGCAATTCCACAGGAAAAAAGGAGACATCTTAAAATATCACAGTAGAGGAAAATTTCAGTTAACATTTATAGGTGGGGAAGGGGATGGGATGGGAAGAGGCAGTGGTTTAATTTTTAGTTAGTTTGGTTAGGATTAATCACAACAATTGTTTTTGTCTTGTTTTTTTAACTGCTGTTGATGGAACTATTTCTGAACTCTTCCCATATACTTTCTCCTATTAACAACTGGGATAAGTATCACTGAATCTTTGATAATCAAGGATCAACAAGACCTCAGGAGGGTCACACTATATTCTGTCATTTATTACCGTGGCTTCCACAGATCGAAGACGGTAAGCATAAATTTGATATAAACTTTAAGAATCTTAGAGCTGGAAGTTACCTGAGAAGTCATTACACGGAAAAGGTGTGTGTGTATACAAAGAGGAATCTCTAAGAGCTCTGAAACACAGCCTTTCATAAGTATAAATAAAGCTGTTAGACGATGCAACAAAACTGTGTCAGTTCTGCCTCCCACCAACAGATGGCAGTAGTGGTTACCAGTGATATTCTGAATCAGAAACAAAGTGACTTTTCAGGATTGCATTGTCTGGTTCCCATCCCCGGGTGTACATTAGAATCAAAGGAGACTTCTAATTAAAAACTGATGCCTGGGGCCCTCCACTGGGTGGTGGTGGTGGGGAGAGTGTTGTTAAGTCAGAATGCCTGGAGGGTGGAATCCAAGTACTAGCGTTTTGAAAGCCCCTGTGATCGATCGCTTACCTCGAGCCAGCCGTCTTGGAGTGTGAAGTCAAGTGCGCCTTAGTAAGCATCACTACAAACAAAGATAGTGGAGGTGATGGAATTCCAGTTGAGCTATTTCAAATCCTAAAAGATGATGCTGTGAAAGTGCTGCACTCAATATGCCAGCAAATTTAGAAAACTCAGCAGTGGCCAGAGGATTAGAAAAGGTCAGTTTTCATTCTAATCCTAAAGAAGGGCAATGCCAAAGAATGTTCAGATTACCACACAATGGCACTCATTTCACATTCTAGCAAAGTAATGCTCAAAATTCTTCAAGCTAGTCTTCAACAGTACATGAACTGAGAACTTCCAGATGTTCAAGCTAGATTTAGGAAAGGCAGAGGAACCAGAGATCAAATTGCCAACATCCACTGAATCATAGAAAAAGCAAGAGAATTCCAGAAAAACATCTACTTCTGCTTCATTGACTACTCTAAAGCCTTTGACTGTGTGGATCACAACAACAGGTGGGAAATTCATTAAAGAGATGGGAATACCAGACCACCTAACATGCCTCCTGAGAAACAAGAAGCAACAGTTAGAACTGGACACACAACAATGGACTGGTTCAAAATTGGGAAGGGAGTATGTCAAGGTTGTATATTGTCACTCTGCTTACTTAACTTATATGTCGAGCACATCATGGCAAATTCTGGGCTGGATGAAGTACAGGCTGGAATCAAGATTGCTGGGAGAAATATCAATAACCTCAGATATGCAGATGAGACCACCCTTACGGCAGAAAGCAAAGATGAACTAAAGAGTCTCTTGAAGGTGAAAGAGGAGAGTGAAAAAGTTGGCTTAAAACTCAACATTCAAAAAACGATGATCATGGCCTCTGGTCCCATCAGTTCAGTTCAGTTGCTCAGTTGTGTCCAGCTCTTTACTACCTCACAGACAGCAGCATGCCAGGCTTCCCTGTCCATCACCAACTCATGGAGCTTGCTCAAACTCATGTCCGTCAAGTCAGTGATGCCATCCAGCCATCTCATCCTCTGTCATCCCCTTCTCCTGCCTTCCGCTTTTCCCAGGATCAGGGTATTTTCCAATGAGTCAGTTCTTCACATCAGGTGGCCAGAGTATTAGAGCTTCCATCTCAGCATCAGTCCCTCCCATGAATATTCAGGATTTATTTCCTTTAGGATTGACTGGTTTGATCTCCTTGCAGTCCAAGGGACTCTCAAGAGTCTTCTGTAATACCACAGTTCAAAAGCATCAATTCTGGTCTCATCAGGTCAAGACAAACAGATGGAGAAACAAAGGCAACAGTGACAGACTATTTTCTTGGGCTCCAAAATCAGATGGTGACTGCAGACATGAAATTAAAAGACATTTGCTCCTTAGAAGAAAAGCTGTGACCAACCTAGACAGCATAGTAAAAAGCAGAGACATTACTTTGCTGACAAAGTCATACAGTCAAAGCTATGGTTTTTTTCCAATAGTCGTGTTTGGATGTGAGTTTTGGACCATTAAAGAAAGCTGAGTGCCGAAAAATTGATGCTTCTGAGCTCTGGTGTTAGAGAAGACTCTTGAGAGTCTCTTGGACTGCAAGGAGATCAAACCAGTCAATCTTAAAGGAAATCAATCCTGAATATTCATTGGAGGGACTGATGCTGAGGCTGAAGCTCCAATACTTTGGCCACCTGACACAAAGAACTGACCCATTGGAAAAGACCCTGATGCTGGGAAAGATTGAAGGTGGGAGGTGAAGGGGACGACAGAGGATGAGACGGCTGGATGGTATCACTGACTCAATGGACATAAGTTCGAACAAGCTCCAGGAGATGGTGAAGGACAGGGAACCCTGGCGTGCTGCAGTCCATGGGGTTGCAAAGAGTTGGACATGACTGAGCTACTAAACAACAGGAAGGGGTCAATATGTAGAGCCAAAGCTAAGAGCCAGTGAATTGGAGGGGTAAATGCAAGAGTCCATACAAAGAGCTCTTAACAATGCTTGGAGTATGAGATCATATGAGTTTAGAACTATTTTTATAGTTCCATATGAGGTTTTTAATATTAACTTAAAACATCCTGATTTTAATAAATGGTTAAAAATAGTTTATGGAAGGGAAAAAGGATAGAAAAGAGTTACTATTCATAGTATGTAGAAAACGTTCCCTCAATTGATAAAAAGACAACTCAGTAAAAAATTATGGGCAAAGGATATGGACAGAAAATTTAGAAAAAGCTAGAAGCGAATGACCAAGAAATATATAAAATATGTCCAACCTTAGTAGTAGTCAAGAAGATGCAAGTTAAGATTTTTAAATCTTTAATCTTATAGAAAGATCAATCTTATTAATCGTTTAATCTTATAAAATGTTATTCTATGCCAGCTACTCTTCTAAATTTTTTCTAACCATTAATTCATTTAATATTCAAGATAATGTTATGAGGTAGGAATTCATATTATACCTCTTTCTGCAAATAAGGGTAACTAAGACACAAAGGAATAATGTGTCTTACCTTAAAGTCACACACTAGTGCTTGTTGGAGCTCAGATGGGTACTTGGGTATTCTGACCAAGAGCATCCTTACCTTAGCCACTACCCTACACTCCCTTCTCAGTAGAGTCTCTACTGGGATATGCAAAATGACTGATAACATCTGTCTGGAGATAGTAAGAGGAAATGGGCATTTGCTGGTGGGAGTATGAATGCAACAGGAAAAAGTAGCTATTAAAATACAATAATGCACATATCTTTCAACTTAGCAAAACCTGCTTTAATGGAAACTATCCTATGAAAACTGGACATTGGTTTATGATGACAAATGCTTGAGACCATTCACTGCAGCACTGTTAGTTATAATAACATTGTAACAAAATCTGGAAAACAGGTGACTGTCAGTGAATAGGGGACTGGTTTAATAAGTTATAGTATACCCACACTTTAGAATATTGACAGCTACTTCACAGAAGATGAATGACCAGGAGGGATGTTTATATTACTGAGCAGAGTGTGTAAGTATCATCTCGAATTTGTAAAAATAAACAAAATCATATCCATCTATTAAGGTTGATAATATATGTTTGTGTGGACATACAGAAAATGGTGTGGCTGGATACATGCCAAACTAGTAATGTGAGTTACCTTAACATGTGGGCCCATGGTACAGGATTGTTTGATTTGATGCTATAATCCTACATTAGTTTTGTAATATAAAAGGAAAAGAAGAGAGATCTTTGCCTCCAATGTCCAGCTAGGGAGGATTCTCAGGATTCTTCAGCCTGCACTGGACTCCTCCTGAAAAAGTGTAAGCAGCTCCCAATGAGCATGGCTTTGAATTAAGATCCACTTTCCTTAACTGTCCACCTGTTAGTTCCTTGGGTTGACAGACAGCCAGTATACCTCTTCCTCTACGCAAAAGTGCTCCAGATATTTGAGCACAGTTCTCAGTCCACCCCACTGTCCATTCAATCACACCAAGACTTAGCCTCCAATCTTTATTACCCCACCAGTGGTCATGCCTGGGTCACCCCTACTGATGCTTTGCCATGCTTAACACAGTCTACCAGAGTTCAGAACACAGAGGGACCTACATTCTTCTAGACAAGACATGCGCTTTCTACCTCAACAACTTAACATTGATTTATCTCAGTAACAGGCCATATCTCAGTGTCAACTAAAATTCCTAGGTCTTTCAAATAAGCTAATGTCAAGTCAAATGTTCTCTACTATTTTGAACGTGATTACCTCAATTCTATCCCTAGGATTTATCTCTTTTTCTTAAAAGGGAAATACAGGGATATGAAAGAGTACCTATGTGAATGTGGGAGATGGTGGGAGGAGTCTAATGAATTGTGGATTCTGGAAAATGGGATTTTTCTGCACCATGAAGATGATGGGTTAGTAGACGGGTGAACACACTAGGTATATGGAGAGGACAATGCCAGTGTCCTGAAGTCTGGTGGGAGGGTGGGAGGTGCCTTAAATCCTCCGTTTCAGAGAGGTGGGGCTGAATTTGAAAGGTAATGATTCTGGCAAATAAAATTGTTACAGGAAATGGGTGGGGGAAGAGAAAACTCAGAAGGAGGTTTGCTAATTCCAAGGAGACAGAGTAGGAATGGGCCAAGAACAGAGGAGATGGGACAAGGATGAGAAAAGAGTATCTGAGAAAAGCAGCTGCACACAGGACTATAAAGAAAAAAGGATGGCGAGCCTCCAGAGATGGGAATGAGGAAAGAGAGAAGAAAGCACAGAGGGGGTTGCGAGGAGTTCTATTCTAGTCTGGACTGTTTGGATGCCAAGAAACAGAAACCTTCTCAAATTTACTTAAAAAAAAAAAAACCTAAAAAACAAAAAAGGAGTATTGTGGGAGAGAAAAATCTTGCAGTGGATCAGGACTGAAAACGGAGTGTGTGAAACGGAACAGGGGCTTAGCCTGCTGTTAGGGGTCTGCGGAACTTGACCTTGTCTTTTTGTCTCTGTGTCTCTCTCTCATAGGGGTGTCCTGGTTTCTTAAACTGCTTCTCTCTGTGTCAGCCCTGCCTCTCTCTCTTTGCCAATAAAAGCTAACTCTGTCTGTTTGCCAGTCTGAACATGGCCTTCAGTGAATCACTCTAGCCCTGACTCCACCACACTTTCACTCTAGCCCTGACTTACGCCACACTGTAAACATATAGTGCTACCATAGTGCACTACCATGCGTAAAATAGCTAGCTAGTGGGTAGCTGCTGGGGGCACTGAAGCTCAGTTCCCCGCTCTGTGATGACCTAGAGGGGTCTGATGATGGAGGGAATGTAAGTACGCATATGGCTGATTCACCTCATTGCACAGCAGAAGCTAACATAACATTGTAAAGAAACTATATTCCAATTAAAAAAGAGGAAATAAGTGTTGCCAATGATTCCTGAAAAAAAGAGAGCAGGGAACCAACAGGGCAGAAAATACAGTAGGAAGAATGAAACATATAGTCAGAACCTTCCAAGAGGTTTCACCCCTGCCTTTGAACATCCTGCATTCAGAATCACCTCCATAACTTTTTCCTGCAATGCTCTGCTCCCCTTATTCACCCCACTTCCACCTACTCCCCCTTACCTAAGTCTTCCTCGATCCAGATGGCTCCAGAACTCTCCTCACTCCCCCTGCTATGTATGCACACAATCCAGTGGAGAATAATTCTGATATTTTTAAGAGGTCAAAATTCTAGCTTCCTTCTTCCAATTGGCACAATTTTTTTTTAAAAGAATATATTCTGTATTATTTCATTTATATAAGATTCTAGTAAATGCAAACTAATCTGTAGTGACTGTTTTCTTTTTCTTTTTTGCTGTATTTTTTTTTAATTTTATAATCTTTAATTCTTACATGTGTTCCCAAACATGAACCCCCCCCCCCCCCCGCATCTCCCTCCCCATAACATCTCTGTGGGTCATCCCCATGCACCAGCCCCAAGCATGCTGTATTCTGCGTCAGACATAGACTGGCGATTCAATTCTTACATGATAGTATACATGATAGAATGCCATTCTCCCAAATCATCCCACCCTCTCCCTCTCCCTCTGAGTCCAAAAGTCCATTATACACAGCTGTGTCTTTTTTCCTGTCTTGCATACAGGGTCATCATTGCCATCTTTCTAAATTCGATATATATGTGTTAGTATACTGTATTGGTGTTTTTCTTTCTGGCTTACTTCACTCTGTATAATTGGCTCCAGTTTCATCCATCTCATCAGAACTGATTCAAATGAATTCTTTTTAACGGCTGAGTAATACTCCATTGTGTATATGTACCACAGCTTTCTTATCCATTCATCTGCTGATGGACACCTAGGTTATTTCCATGTCCTGGCTATTATAAAGAGTGCTGCGATGAACATTGGGATACATGTGTCTCTTTCAATTCTGGTTTCCTCGGTGTGTATGCCCAGCAGTGGGATTGCTGGGTGATAAGGTAGTTCTATTTGCAATTTTTTAAGGAATCTCCACACTGTTCTCCATAATGGCTGTACTAGTTTGCATTCCCACCAACAGTGTAGGAGGGTTCCCTTTTCTCCACACCCTCTCCAGCATTTATTGCTTGCAGATTTTTGGATCGCAGCCATTCTGACTGGTGTGAAGTGGTACCTCATTGTGGTTTTGATTTGCATTTCTCTAATAATGAGTGATGTTGAGCATCTTTTCATGTGTTTGTTAGCCATCCGTATGTCTTCTTTGGAGAAATGTCTATTTAGTTCTTTGGCCCATTTTTTGATTGGGTCGTTTATTTTTCTGGAATTCAGCTGCATAAGTTGCTTGTATATTTTTGAGATTAGTTGTTTGTCAGTTGCTTCATTTGCTATTATTTTCTCCCATTCAGAAGGCTGTCTTTTCACCTTGCTTATAGTTTCCTTTGTTGTGCAGAAGCTTTTTAATTTTAATTAGATCCCATTTGTTTATTTTTGCTTTTATTTCCAGTATTCTGGGAGGTGGATCATAGAGGATCCTGCTGTGATTTATGTCTGAGAGTGTTTTGCCTATGTTCTCCTCTAGGAGTTTTATAGTTTCTGGTCTTACATTTAGATCTTTAATCCATTTTGAGTTTATTTTTGTGTGCGGTGTTAGAAAGTGATCTAGTTTCATTCTTTTACAAGTGGTTGACCAGTTTTCCCAGCACCACTTGTTAAAGAGATTGTCTTTACTCCATTGTATATTCTTGCCTCCTTTGTCAAAGATAAGGTGTCCATATGTGTGTGGATTTATCTCTGGGCTTTCTATTTTGTTCCATTGATCTATATGTCTGTCTTTGTGCCAGTACCATACTGTTTTGATGACTGTGGCTTTGTAGTAGAGCCTGAAGTCAGGCAAGTTGATTCCTCCAGTTCCATTCTTCTTTCTCAAGATTGCTTTGGCAATTCGAGGTTTTTTGTATTTCCATACAAATCTTGAAATTATTTGTTCTAGTTCTGTGAAAAATATGCCTGGTAGCTTGATAGAGATTGCATTGAATTTGTAAATTGCTTTTGGTAGTATACTCATTTTCACTATATTGATTCTTCCGATCCATGAACATGGTATATTTCTCCATCTATTAGTGTCCTCTTTGATTTCTTTCATCAGTGTTTTATAGTTTTCTATATATAGGTCTTTAGTTTCTTTGGGTAGATATATTCCTAAGTATTTTATTCTTTTCGTTGCAATGGTGAATGGAGTAGTTTCCTTAATCTCTTTTTCTACTTTCTCATTATTAGTGTATGGGACAGGCTTCTTGGAATCATTTCCTAACTTGAGTTCCTAGTGCTAATAATGCAGACTGACTTCTAGCAATCTCTTGTTCAAAGAGAATAAAGCACAACTGGTCACTATTCCCTGGATAGAACTTTTGTTTGGAATGCTGCTACGATTGCCTTTCAATCTGCTTCAAGCAATAAATACATTGCTTCAACTCTCTCTCATAATTTCCCCCATGTGTCTGTCAATCTTACACAGCAATCACATGATTAGCTTTTTAGATTAGATCATTAAACTGTATTAGAATAAGAGTATATCCTGAACTGAATAAGATTTGGTAATTACTTCTTCTGGAACAATGTACTATTTTGGATGACGTATGCCTGGTCTAGTTTTAACTGACGCTTTTCTGTTATTATTCACTAAGACCCGGGGATCTTTTTCACACATTCACTTTGTCTTTCCATATCCTGCACACGAATGCTTGAATTTTCTCTCCACGTGCGCTAGCACGGTGCTTTGTCCTTTTAGAACTCTACATCCTTTCTGCTCCCCTCAAGTTTTCAAGGGTGTCCTCCATTTCTGTACTCATTCTTGACCTCTCCTTTGCCCCCTGGTTTTGTGAAATGTGAGCCGATATAATGACGGGGTGGAGGAGGAAGGGTGCCGGGGTGGAGCTTACAGCATGTGAGGCTGACTCACAGGATTATAAGCTCCATTAATTTTTTTTCCCTTCCTGAAGGGAGAAATATGAATTATTTTCTCAAATAGGCAAAGCAGAGGACCTCTTTAAAAGCCATAAAGCTCTGAGGCTCGCAGTGAGAAGGAAGGGGAAACTAATCGTACAGAGGGGAAAGAGGACAAATGTGCATTTCATTGAAAAGTCACTGTGACTGAACATCAAATTACTCTCCCTGACTTCCACCTATCTCACATTCTGCTAAGCACTTATTTTGCCCTTCATCTAGAAATAATTGTATCCTGAATGGTACCATATATGCATTAATAGGTAGATGCAAACATATATGCCTAGCATAAGTCAGAAAAAAGAGAGACAGAAACACATTTAAATAATGTTGACTACTGCAACTGCATTCCGTTCGATGGCACCCGAGTGGGTATGAGATGTGGGCAGTAGGTCTGCACAGATTGTCTTGGTGGAGCTCATCTTCTAGCGCCTTGATGTGTGGAATGAGTTATTAAAGTCTAAAGAAGTCTATTTTCATAAATGGCCTTCTGCATTTTAGTTATAGCTTTAGGCTGTACTTCCCTGGTGGCTCAGATGGTAAAGAATCTGTCTGCAGTGCGGGAGATCCAGGTTTGATCCCTGGGTCAGGAAGATTCCCCTGGAGAAGGGAATGGCTACCCACTCTAGTGTTCCTGCCTGGGAAATTCCATGGACAGAGGAGCCTGGTAGGCTGTAGTCCATGGGATCACGAAGAGTTGGACATGACTGAGTGACTAACACTTTCACTTTTCACTTTAGATTGTGCATTATTCTTTATATTATGCATATATATGCATACATATTAGTTTTTACAGAGTTTATAAAAAACTATATACACTATACCATATGGGTAATTTAAGCGATTTTTAAAAGATATTTTTATGGGATGACTTTGGAATCTAGCCTGTGCAAAACTGTCCCCTTTATTGATTGATCCTTTTTCAAATCTCTATTATTTCCTGTGTACCATTATCTCCAGTAAACTTCACAAAAAATTCCTCATCATCTGCTCAATATTTTACAGTTAAAGAACTG